>NC_088315.1:7651385-10051385 GCF_910592395.1 Lineus longissimus
CAAGATTTTTAGGAAATACGCCTCGTTAGATCAGATACGAACTGTAAGAAGATCTGTTTTCCAATTCGATCGAGTGCTGCATTCTGCGGCCAAAACATTAAACTATAAGATTCCACAGTTTGTGGAGGAAAACTTTAAATGAGGCGCTCACGTATACTCTCTTAAAACAAACGAGTGAATTTCTCACTCTTTCAAAAGAGCTAATAGCTTTTCGCTCGAAAAGAGTGAAATTTATCTGATTATTCTAGGCCCTCGCTCTTTGGGTGACCAATCCACTCTTTCAAAAGAGCGGAGAATAAGAGCGGGGGACAACGAGCGGATTTTCGCGCGTCAGTCGGCAAACGAGCGAAAAAATGGCGCGCATTTCAAAAATCCCGTAAACAAATTGACATGAAAGAGCGAACTGAACCCATGACATTCGCCATCACTGAAGCGGCCACTGTCACCGATCGGGCCAAATTTCTACCGGTTTCGATTTTTAAAGGATTTATAAAGGGTAAATACTGAATTATTATCCACATATTATCAATGTAGAACAAAGTTAGCTGCAAAACTCATCTTAATTTGGATTTCATGTACAGTTTTGGACCCGATTTCTGTGGCGGGCTCAGAAGATTTCAGACGACAGCCATCGGCTGTACATCTTACACGTAGGCCATGTAGGCCTAAAACAGCCATTCCCCTGGGCATTTCCATGTCCTCTTCTAATTTTTAATAAGAACCAACTATGGCTTTGCATAATCCAGCCGCCGTCGTCTGCTAGGCCCTCATCATGGTGCACTGATGGCCCTCGCGGCAGGGCGTAATGATTGAGGAGTAGGGCAGCCGCAGGCTACAATGTACATTACACTGTGCTCCTGGCTTCTTACCAATTTTTTTCATAAAAGAGTCCTTTATTCATTTGCTGAAGGGATATAACACTTATTTTACTGCAATAGGCAATAAAAACTGGTGTCAAGAGTTATAATGGTCGCAAAACTGACGTAAGCGTAGGTCGGGGAAGTAGCTCAATCAGGAGTACCGTGGGTATCTGAACTATGGGTCGAGACGGAGTGGGTTCGATCCTCGGCAGAGGCGGATCCATATTTTTCAAATCTTTCATTTTCTATTAATGTTATTAGGGATTTTTTTTAGGGAAAAAGGGGAAATTAAGGAAAAATGTTTTTACTTTTTGATTCCAAAATGGTTTTTAATTTTGCAGTCTGTAAATAAATAAGTATAAAAAAGTAATGCCTTTTTTCTTGTCCATCCAAGGGGAAAGTACAGACCTTTTTGTACATAGACATTAGGTTTTAAATAGGGAAGTATTTCTATTTATAATACTTCCATACATCACTGTCATCGCAGACGCCAGATTCACAAGCATGCAAAGTCAATACATGTACTTAGTATTCATTATCTTAGGGCGAGGCCCCGTCCAAGATGGTCTTACGACATTAACATTCTCTGCAGCTGTACCAACTTGCATTTTCAGACTCTGAAGGCCATTGAAATGGAAGAACTCTCTGCAGTTTTAGAGAAGGAGGGATTTGGTCAAGAGTTGGTGGATACACTGAGAGGTATACATTTGCCCTTTGTTTGTCTATATTGGTAATTGCCATTACAAATCTTCACTTTACAAAAAGTCCCAACATGCCATTTTGCAAAACTGCACTTTGCGTCACATCCTACTTCAATCAACTCTAAACGTACAGGTTTTCTACTAGTATGCGAATTTATATCAATAATTGGTACGTATTTTCTAGAAGTGGGCTCCTGCTTTTTTGAACACAATACACAGAGTACTAGTAAGTATCTTATATCGATAGTAATTATTTTACCAATACAGGATAAATTTGCCAGCGTATACTGAATGACACAGGGTGATACGGTGCCACAATTTATTTTTTGCTCCACCCGGGCGCGATACCGGGGAACGATATCAGGGAAGGATACTGGCCGGCATTTCCCTGCACGTGCGGGGTAGGATACAGCTTTTAACTGTTGGAATGACGTCACTCTCTGGCGTCCCGCCGGCTTGTGACGTCGCTGACATGCATCGTGAGCAATGCAACCTGGGACATGTTTCGTCGATCAAAAGCAAAGAAAATTTTTTTTTAAATCGGTGAAGAGGAACAATTTTGTCTTCATCCTTCGTGTAGGGTACGAATACATATTTTTTCTCGCCAAGCCTCGGGGAGGATACAGACTCTCGGGGAAGAATACAGGGAAGGATACAGAAAAACCTATGTAATAACCCATAAGTATACTCTTTCCTGACTACTGACCAAAACACACTACTAGTATGTATATTTGCTAAATTATTTATTTACTAACCAATACACTACATGCAGCGGGTGTCAAAAAAACCCAACAATAATAGTTTACTTGATGTGTCTGACTCTGACTGTTGTATCAGGCGACTGATTTGAATCTGATGCAATTAACACCGATTTACATTGGCCAGTTGCCTCGCTGAGGTCTTCCGACTTCCTGAAGGCAACGCAATGTATATTTGGTAAATTGTAATTTATTCACTCAACAGTATGATGCTAGTTGCAGACCAACAAAAAACAGCAATAAAATAGTATACTTTGACATGTCTGAAAGTTATATTTGTATAGTGATTTGAATCTGATGCAATTCACACAGATTTACATTGGCCAGTTGCCTCGCTGAGGTCTTATGACTTCCTGAAGGCAACACAATATACATTTGGTAAATTGTAATTCATTCACTCAACAGTACCAACAAAAAACATCAACTAAATAATCTACTTTGAAGGGTCTGACTTTTACAGTAGACTGATTTGAATCTGATGCAATTTACACAGATTTACATTGGCCAGTTGCCTCGCTGAGGTCTTCTGACTTCCTGAAGGCAACACAATATACATTTGGTAAATTGTAATTCATTCACTCAACAGTACCAACAAAAAACAGCAACTAAATAATCTACTTTGAAGGGTCTGACTTTTACAGTAGACTGATTTGAATCTGATGCAATTTACACAGATTTACATTGGCCAGTTGCCTCGCTGAGGTCTTCTGACTTCCTGAAGGCAACGCAATGTATATTTGGTAAATTATTATTTATTCACTCAACAGTATGATGCTAGTTGCAGACCAACAAAAAACAGCAATAAAATAGTATTCTTTGACACGTCTGAAAGTTATATCAGTAGACTGATTTGAATATGATGCAATTTACACAGATTTTCAAAAGTTTATCAAAAACATGTCACTTATAAGCGAGATAAAATACCTTGAACAAAGACAACAATAACTTAATACCGGAATGACGACTATGATAACAATCACACATCTAGCTATCTAGGACAGTAAGTTGAACAGAGTGTTTTGATTTTGAAACTTAAAATCGAAACGCTTCATCAATGCAACATGCTTTCTTTCCTGATTGGACTGTCACATGGTTTCCACCCTCTTCAAGTTTCTTTTCTTCCTGGGGGTCTATCCAAAGGTCTGGTTGGAAGTATAATCTGAAAAGAAATAAGCTAGTTTATTGAAAGTGTCAGAATGATAGGAAAAAGTCATATCATCATATTATTATTACAGAAAAAGACCCAGACGCAATCATGTTAGGAATAGATGAAGCAAAAAGAAAGCGCAAGGCTGCCATGAATAAACGACATAGGGCAAATAAACGAAAACGGAGTGATTGTGACATTAACAAATTAACAGTTCATGCACATGACTTAGAAACAAGAGTTAAAGAAGGAGAGAAACGCTATCAGGCATGTTGTGAACTTCTCCGTAAAGAAAGGGCAAAGGCATTGTCAAACAGTCACTTTAAAAAAATTACAAGTACAAAAACTATCCAGGCCATTCATGATGGAAGGAATGGGCGGCAGCATGCAGAAAGCCGCAAACATGCTGTCAATGCAGTACTACAAAAACTAAACAAAAAGCCGATAGAATTTAGTAGCACAATGGTTGCCGTTGACCAGAAACCCAAATGGTCAGGAGCATATGGTCAAGTGTTTGTTGGACATGCACATATCCTGAATGGCATAAACGTTGCTGTTAAGAAGGCACTTGTTGGAACTCTCGAGTTAGAAACTAGGGTGTTGCTCCACCTACAAGGTGGCCACCCTGGGATACCATATTTGTTCGGCAGTATAGATATCAAAACAACAATCATGGAACTAGTAGCGCCTCACGACTGCACGGTTTCAGATTATGCCAAAACAGATGAATTCTCTACAGTACAGTGGCTAAGTATTATTTACCAAGTGACATGTGCGATACAATATATACATGGGAAGGGTATCCTACATAATGACATTCACGGCAGGAACATTGTGATTCACAAACTTAAGCTTTCACCCAAACTGATTGACTTTGGGAGTGCAACATTAACCATGTGTCCTAGAAAATACTACCTAAATAGTGATGAAAGAAAAATATACAGCGCACGCCACTCACACATTGCGTGGGAGCTGAGAAATCTAACAGGCCATGAACAGAGCGAACTTACTGATGTCTACTCCCTGGGAAAGGTGATACAGTTACTGATGTTCAATGTAAAAGACCTCTTGCCTCTTGGAGAGATTTGTTCCAAATGCTTGGACAAGACCACTGGCCGACGTCCATCAGCTGCCGAATTAGCAAGATGTTTAAAACAAATTATGTAAAGGTAAGCTCACAAACTACAATTTACTTTATTCCAGGAATGACTTCACAGTAACGCCTGTGTCCAGCTGCAACATGGCCATGGGATACACATGCTTTAAGTGTGGAAGAAATGACATAGGGTTACAGAACACTCGTGATCTCACCAACCACCTGAGACGAGTCCATAGCATCACCGGAGTTTTCGAATCTGAGAGCCTCATTTGTCAACAGAATGGCTGTAGACAGACATTTATTAAAATGAACTCATACTTATGTCACATTCGCAGAAAACACCCGCTTACCGGTATGATCAATGGGCAACCAAATGAAATCAATTATGAAAGAAGAAATGAACGCAATAATGATGATGGCGATGATGCTGATAGTGTTGGTGATGGAGGTGATGTTGATGAAGATGAAGATGACCAAGAAAATAATGCCAACGATAATGGGGAGGACCTTGGGCTTGACCCTGAAATTGAGTTCGAGAAAATACTGAAAAAAGTTGTCTCCTCGTTTATCCTAAAATTGAGGAGTAGTTCCACAGGAACGTTATCAGTTATCAAAGATGTAATCGATGGGGTAAAAACAATGTTTG
The DNA here is from genome assembly GCF_910592395.1 of Lineus longissimus. NCBI lineage: Eukaryota > Metazoa > Nemertea > Pilidiophora > Heteronemertea > Lineidae > Lineus > Lineus longissimus. The sequence continues at coordinate 7,656,597 of NC_088315.1, forward strand.
ACCTAACAGCCGACTCGATTGAACACCAGGTTAGAAATGTTGTTCAAGTGAGTTCCTTGAATTGCCCGGAAACTATTTGTGAAACCCTTGGAATGGCTGCTGAAGATGATGTTTTTGTGGCAAACGTAGTTGAACTGTTTGGAACCAAATACACCAGAAACTGGTTCCTCATCATTGATATTGAAAAGGACACAGAGTCACCAGTGTTTGGGAACATTGAACACATTCTAGTTGTTGGAGAAAACAATGTGCATTTTGTTGTAAACCAGTACAAAACTACTGCATTTCATGGACACTTTCAAGCATTTTCGGTTGAACCAGCCGTACCAACAGCCTACAGCATGCACACAATTGACACAATTCTTGATTATGTTCCGCTGTCAAGCCACACATCGTACGAGGCAAATTCACCAACATTCGTACCAATGAGATACAACGTTTACAGGTAGCTTTTCAGAGTTGTTTCTCAAACTTTTTTACTTTAGAAGAAAATAATAGTGAATGATCATAACTGCATGTTCAAACTAAACATAAAGTTTGTTCGTATAGCTGATCATAGTTTTCATTCAATAGATTTTCTTCTCAAACTTAACATCTTTTAGACTAATATCAAAGTATTGCAGAATCAAGTCCTCTGCAATGCTTTTTTGATAATATTAGTCTAAAAAAATGAAAGTCATTATTACATTATTGACTACTTACTTGTGGCCACTGAATATTGCGATGATACTGCTTCACTGTATAACCTGCTGTGTCGCACCAATCTGTGAGCCGGACGTGCCTTAAATCAAAATAGCATCTGTGATTAATAAAAGCAGATCACAATGATGGCATAAAAAATTCTACATTCATTATAATAAAGTGAGCCAATGAATTATCATTTTTTAATGCAAGCGTGAATTCTTTTTTATATTATTAGACAAAAACTCTAACCCGCTCAGATTATCACATTTTAGGCTTCTCAATTACAGTGGAACCTCCCTTAGAATGAAGAGATTATCTGTCCAATTGTAAGTAAGTACATGTATGTGCATGTAAAGCTCATCTTCATTTCAGAAAATGATATCGACAGTATGGAAATTTTGAAGACACTGGACGAGGGCGATATGAAGGAATTGGGTATTACATCATTTGGCAAAAGAAGGAAATTAGCAATTTTTATAAAGACACATCAGAAACCAGACAATCCACCAACTGACATGAGTGAGGGACCCGTAAATGTTGAAGTGGATGGTGCCACAGGATTGATCTATTATGCGGTAAGATTATTATAATATTAACTCCTCATTTCTTTTTTCAATATTATTATATTGTTTCTGATCAAAGTGACCTTTTAAGATGAACATTTGAAGTGATCATGTCACTGTCAGCTCTCATTTCAAGACATTTTAACTGATATACTGATGTCACAGTTTTACCCCCCCCCCCCCCCCCCCCCCCCAGGAAGGGTGTCCTGGTACCTAATTGTATAACAACTCATCAAAATATTTGTTGTCCATTTCTCATGTTCTTTTTAAAAATGAAAATCATTATTGAACCACAGCATGCAGAGGTGGCTTTTGGACTCTGGCAGCTGTATGTAAGGATCTCTGTAGTGTGCACAGTATACAAAGTTCTTTTCAAACTAAAGGTAACTCCTGATGATAACACAAACAGTGGGACATTTGACTCATTGGCAACTACATCTACGAGCGGGACGAATACGACATCATTAAAACGCAAGTCAAATCTCAAGCCAGTAAGTATTCAAAGGTAGCTGTTGGAACAATTAAACACGAAACAAGAAAGAAATAAGTCTATCATCATTGCCTGTCACCTGAGGTCCTGGTTTCGATTAACAGTCGGTCCTGGCACACTCATGTGATAGAAAGGGTGACTCCCTTCGACCTCTTGGGTCTCTAGTTTCCTCACATTTTATTACAATTGCCCAATTTTGTAGAGCTAATAATGCCTTAGCTGATGCTTATACTCAAAACCAAACTCTGTCTCTTTAATAGCAAGGCTATTGGGTTTTATAAGATAAAAGTACCTTGGTAAAAGACACAAAAGATGAAACAGTGGTAATCGTAATTCTTCTACAAAATGTAACAGGTCAGCTGAACCCACAACCTACTGATTATGAGGCCGACACTCTAAACCATTATGTATGACACTCATCTCCGTTGGCCAGTCTGATGAAACATTAGTGACATCAGACGGGACTTCACTACCCTATGGTTGTTCATAAAATTTATTAGTATCATTGGTACTTGTCATCATCAGCAACGCTGGCGATTGTTCCAACAATTTGTATCCATGTTTCAGGAATTTTCACTCAGAGAAGCAGTTCAGCGTACCCGGGGGAAAAAGGTCATTGAAGACCTTGAGAAAGATGTCGTAAATAATCAAACCCGGACCATCTTAATTCAAGTTGCAGTGCAAGAATTAGTTGATCAAAGAGGCCCGTAAGTATAATATACATGTATTTATATTGAAACGCAATGCAAACATGCAGATTGCCTCCACTGGATATGCACGCCCCAAAGCCAAAACTTTACCCCAAAATGAGTATGCATACCTTGGCTTCCATGCACTTCTTTCGAGAACATAGGAGAATTGCCTTGCAAAAACAATACAACAGGGGAAAGAAATTTTTGGGCAAAGCTGAAGCCAAAACGTGTCCTCCAAAATACCAAGATGGCTTCCACCTTTAAAATCACAATGAAGTCTAAAACATTTATTCCCATTTCTTGCAGATACCCAACTGCTAATGAAAAAACTGCACTGGCAGTAGCAATTATTGACCAGTTCCCAAAACTGAAGGCAAATGTTGCAGGTTCTAATGGATGCGTGAGTAGGCCAACAGTTCGAATTCTGTTCACAATGAACAATGCATCCGACACCATATCATCCTTTGGAAATCATCGTCTCATTGGTCACGAATTTAGTGTACTAAATCCCTTGTCATTTTTCCTAATAGCTCACCAACAAAAACTCACAACTAATATTATCACAGGAATTACTTTCAGTGGAACCTTTAAAAACTAAAAATAACAACTTAGCAACTTGAATGGCAGGGTTGAGGATGATCTGCTGGGCAGGAGCTTGGCAATTGGCTTTTTATACTATGGCATATTTTAATTACAGGAACACCTATACAATAATGGTCATGGCTTTATAGAGTACCGTCTAAAAACCATCCGCAAGTCCCTAAACTCCTCAGAAAAGAAATATAAAATCAAAACTGAAACTGAAAGAGCACCAACAAAGAAACTGGCAGCCCCCAAAACAACAACCGAAACGACACCCGCACCAGAACCAGTACTGTCACTGGATCAGATGGAGAAGGTAATATTATCACCATAAATATTCCCAATATCATTTGCAAAAGGCAGCAATTCCAGTTTGGAATGGTCTGTTGTCTTGCACCAAGTCACAAGGGAAATCAGTGTCAGAGTTATTTTTATACTTTTGTTCTAAGATTGAAGCTGCACAACTCGGTGTCAATGCATGAAGTACTTTGTGTAAAACGACGTTCCTTTAAATCCTTCAAATTCGTGAAAGGCTAACTTAGCCAGGTTTTACATCGAGCTGTCGTCTTCAAAAAGAACCTATTCTAGTAGTGGTCATAACGAGAAGAGACAATTTTTTTTGACAATTGGACTTGGAGTTGTAGTTCAACTATATGTTAGTGGGTCAGTTTTTTCACAAGCATTCATTCAACACAAACTTGCTTTGAAGTGTATATTTTTTGATTTGCAATATCTGCGATATTTTTAAGATTTTTCAAAATTCCTATTTTTTAGTTTGACTGGATGAAATACACTCCCCCCACCAGGGAAAATGAGGAAAGTATCAAGGAAGTGTTTAAAGAGACCTATGAAGACAGAAGGAGAATGGTCAGCAATCTGACACCTGCTGCTGTGATGGACCGGCTGCCAAGACTGCTTGATATGCCTGAGCTGGTAAATATTTTAAATACAATGCCAGCAAATAGTCATCAGGTTGGAAGAGGGCAATGACGTCTAGAATAAGAATAGTAATTACTATTGGTAGAGGAAAAGAGTATTTACCAGATTAAGAACTAGTAAATTGACAAGTAAAGGTCTATATTTCTTATTCACAATCTTTACATGAGCCTTTTACTTAAAAAAAGGTTACACAATGGCAATGAAACAAACAGTACAACATCATCCAACTATGGGCAGTGAATCATTGGTTCTGCTCTCTTCCCAAATGTATGAATCATACTTGCTGTCATTGCACTATTGAATTGGGCATCTCGATTAAGCGGCATCAGTTTTAAAAAAGGAAGAATAATCAGGCTATTTACAGACGCAACACACCATACTAGACAAAAGTTAACTAGACCTTTGGTCCATAATCCATTTAATATTTTCCAGATCAATATGGAATTTAACAAGATGTTTCCCGCAAAACCGAATGATGCTTTCATAAGAAAGATGGGCACCAAGTACACGCCGAAAATAATCTCTTATGCTCAAGCATTAGCAAAGAAGCCGATGGCAGATCTGCTTGCCACTTATAAAGATGGTGATCGTAAGTAAATTATCATGATGTCCAAATAAGTCTTAATACTAAAATCTACCGCCGAACTGCTAAATGAAATTTTCAATCAGTTTTAGAGTTGCAAAAACTGTCGTTCCTCCAGACATCATAATTCTCAAGGGTGGAAAACAGTTTTTGAAAAATTTTCTTTTATTAGCAAAATTGCCTCAGAGAAAGGAACATATTGGAGAAAAAAAACCTCAATTGTTTCAGAAAACACTGTTCTTCACAAAAATTTAACTTTCAGTCTGTTTTAGTTATGGAAGATACTTTGCACCCAAAACAGGAATGGTATCAAAGTAAATCGTCAGTCAGCTAAGTTCACGAAATTCCTATTTCAGAAAGCTTGTGTGCCTTGCTTTTACTGGTGCAAGTATTTCCACCCAACAATTCACAAAACAAGCGAAAGGCTATGAAGGGCGAGGTGGTTTCGAATGAAACATGCAGCAGAGCAGATGCGGATAGCTATCTCATCCAGTTCTTCCCAGTAAGTGCCTACCCCCGGTAAATGCTTTTCATTCCGAAAATCAATAACAAGGTTTTGACTATAATTACTAGTATGTACCCATACCTGTAGGAGTACTATTAGTATTAATAATTAATAGAACGTGTCAATCATGCCGAATTTGAGTTCTGGTGCACCAAAGTTCAAACAAAAGCTTTGCTAATAACTCAAAACAAACAAAACAAAACAATACAATGCACAAAGTTTTAAATACAAATATTTTTTGTACCTATAAAAGGCATAGATTTGGTTCATATGGAACACGAATTTGCCCCCAACTCATGTAATCTTTGAAATGCAATTTTATGGCCAACTCACTCAGGTTTTCGCTTAAAGATTTGATTTTGCTATGAATGTGACTGACCAACTCCAAATGGTGGGATGATGTGAACTAACTATACAAACCTTGTTCTTACCATTCTTTCCTCAGGGTTGATTGTCAATGTTTAGCGACAGATAAAATGACGTAAAACTGATGCAGAGAGTATCACTTAGGTTCCTGTCTTCAGTTACATTAAACCTGTGCTGTCGAAGAAGTCTATTCTGATTTCAAACTACAAAAAGATGCAAAAACGGAAAATTTAAGTAATGATGTAATGTAAGCAGAGTAGGCAACAAAAAGTATGCCTATACAAAACATCACAGGCCTCCACCTATCAGGAGTGACTGAAATGCCAGGGGAAATGATGTGCTAACCTGCCGTCAGTGTCACGTCACTGAAATGAGTAGAGTACAAGATTCAAGAATGAAGAAGGCGTGGATAAGGCCAAAGCTATTAAGCCATAATAATTTCATTCATGGATCAATTCGGCTGAGCAGGAGAAATAGGCCTATTTTACACAAATTTGAATTTTTTTGAATATTTCAAGATATCAGTAGTTGAAAGCTGAGAGAATTAATCAGCATGGGTACCATCTGATCTCACTAAAAGAGGGCAGCACAACATTGACATGACCTATGTGTGTGGGGCCACGTGCTCTCGGTGCTCTTTGAGAAGCCTGTATTCAAACAGCGATTGTACAACAATGGGGAAATTTATAGGATGCCAGACATGATCTTTAATTTCTATACATACTAATCTTTTCCTAATCCTATAGTACTTACCAGTCTGCCCATTTCATTAGGTTTAAAACCAAGTGTTTTCCCCCGACTGCACCGATCGTCCGAATTCAGATAATCAGATGGTGTCAAAAGTAGCGAATGCGCACGCACCAGTCACTGACAAGTCACGTCATGGCGCGGGTAAATTCAAATCTCCTTACAACACAATACAAGGGGAAAGTTGGGAAAGCCCAAATCAAAGTCATTCATTCAATGACAATCGTCACGCAAACGTCAACAAACCATGCCACTTGTTGAAAGCCTTATCATTCAAAAAAGAAATTGCAACTTATGAGTTGGTAATTGAGAGTAAAGTTTCTTTCTCTTGGCTAAATAGTAATAATAATCAGCCCCCCCCCCCCCCCCCCCCCCCAATCACTGCACGGACGAATCCCGGAGGCGGATTTTTCGGTTGTGACATTGTCTTCGTCATTTATACACACATTATACTTCATATCCAGTGTTTTCCTTTTACGCACAGGTGCCTTTTATTTCGTTGTCTTCTTTATCATGTAACTGTTTTAATTTGATTGCTCTATCAAACTATACTAGAAAAGAAGTGACCGTAAGGCTGGGTTACATCGATTCCCAGTCCAGTCCCATGCGGCATAATGAAAGAGTGTATTGTCAATGGTGTGTTCACGTATATATACTTTATTAATAATTATTATTTTACATTTCATTTTAGGTTGGCAGCGACATAGACGTATTGGCCAAGCAGATTGATGCAACCAAGTACACACAGCCAATCATAATTGGCATTGGACCAAGAATTAGACCGGTCCAGTACTTCATAGTGGTTGACTTCCAGCCAATTCAAGCGGGGTCAACCATTATTGAAGCATTTGACATGCTTTTTAAAGTGCATTACGTCTTTGACGTTCATTTCGCGCCCCAACTTGATAACTTCTATGGTCTTTTTCAGACAGTTACCTATGCTGTGGTGGCAAAACCAATGAAGCCACAGCTGCTTTCGGCAGTTAGTGCCATTGGTCTCCAGTAGACCCATATCTATTTACAGTTGTGCTCATGAGTATTCATATCCCTGTTTATTTTACCTTATTCCTATGGTGAGCCGATTTCGGCTTTCACTACATGGCATATCATCTAACAGTGTTTATATCTCGAATTTACCAAAAGCTTTTCGAAGTATTTCAAATTATCGTGAAAATATCAAAATATCAAATATCATGAAAATCCTACTTTTTAAAAACTCAATGATATTTGTGAAAAATTGCTGGGCACTGAAAGTATGTGTCTCCTTAGATGGATATTGAAGGATGTTTTTATAAATCTTGCCTCATCTTGCCTCATGATATTTGACCCTCAGTGAGCATATCGACCCTTAATAAAACACGAATAAAGCTCTTATTTGTGGATTTTTTTGGGTGAAAATGACATGATCTGCTTTTGAAATTGAAATCAGTCCAAAATGGATTGGACTGATTTCAATCTTCTTCCTGGCTGTATTATACAATGTGCATTATCAGGATTATACAGGATATAATCTAATGAAATTAAGAATAATCCGAAGATCTAGTATTGTCAAATCGTATTTTTTGTAAATTGAATACCAGAGGATGATCATAGGCCGCATTGTTATACAACGGATTGCATTGAAAATTGATATTTATTGTTCAGCAATTTCAAGCGCCTGGGGAATCTGATGACGGTTTACGATTTGGTCTTAGTCTCGGACAATACATGTATATATAAATGATGTTAGGCAAATTTCTGTAGTACATTGCAGGTTTTGTGTTATGAATTCTGGTGTTGTTCAATTTGATAAAATAAGTACTACGGTGTGTAAGGAACACAATGGATTATAAATCTTATATATTATATATCTTTATAATACCTCCATGGGAACACTAAGGTGTTACTTAAATGATGGTGTTGTGTGAATGTTAACTGAATTATGGCGCCAGCTATTTCGGGGCTGAGTTGATGTTATTAAGTATACTAATACTAGTATTCAGTGACGAGGAACATTTCGACCTAATGCTAAAATGAAAAAAATGAAAACTATGAGGTTTCATGGCATCAGGATCAGCTCCATGTTGAATTTTCAGAATGTCCATTTTCTCGTCTTTCCTAGCATGTACGATAAATGAATCGATCATGTATATCTCTCTCGTTGCACACCACGGTTTTCTAAAACTTCAATAAAAAAGTCATAACGTTTCAAAGCATTCGATTGTGTTTGTTTCGTTTACTGAATCAATCCCGAGGCCGCTTCGAACTGCACCGCTGAATATTATACTACAAGCAGCAGCTGTAATGCTACCAGGTGAGCTGATAGCCGGTCTCCGCTTTCGTTCGAGCATGGGAACGGCATCAGTAACTCTCCTGAACTCTCCTGGACTTACTTGCAAGAAGTGTGTGACTGATAACCTTTTCAGCGCAAATTGGCTCGTTAAAAGAGCGATCATGCACTTCCAACGAGTGAAATTATTCGCTCGTTGAGGAAGGGCCCGAGCGAATTATCGAGAGAATAATTTCACTCGTTTGAAGTGCATGACCGCTCTTTTAACGAGCGAATGGAAACTTTGATCACTCTTTCAAAGAGCGAATGGAAACTTTTATCACTCGGGACCATTCCTAAAAGAGCGAATGCTTTCACTCTTTCAACGAGCGAATTTCGCTCGGTTTTAGCTCTTTAAAAGAGCGAATAGTTTCACTCTTTCATAAGAGCGAATTTCGCTCTGTGAAGAGCGATCACTAATATAGCTCTTTCAAAGAGCGAGAATTCGCTCTTAAAGAGCGAGAATTCACTCGTTTGTTTTTAGAGAGTATTAGGCCTACATGAAACTTCACTAAATGTTAGATTTTTTTCAGCGGACCTCCCATTTGCTAATGGGAATTTGCTTGGTACGTTCAATAAATGAATAAGAACGAAATACTCCTCCCATTTATTTGATAGTTGTGGTTCATTTTTTTTTGCATGAGAACCGGGTTGTTATAGTTTTTGCTCTACAAGAGATGACCCGCGTTGGATGTTGTTTAGTACGGAACTATAGTAGTAAATAGTCATATGAGGATGCGTCTTGCTGCCAGGAAGCAAAAGTCTGATTGTAGGAATCCTGTTAAATTAAGTAAATTAACAGAGGTTTACGCTCTGCATCAAGAGTCACCCAGCTTAAGCCTGCACCACACGGTGAAAATTTGCGTGATGCAAGTGACACGCGTGCATGTTGCGACAGGCAAATTCTCACTGTGTGGGGTCGTTTTTTGCTGCATATCTTCCCTCGCGAGTCGAGACGCAGCCGATCTAGCATGTTTGATATTTTCTCGACACGCGAGGAAGTTAATCACCGTGTGGGGGCTACCTGCAGCAATGTTGCGCGAGTTCGACGAATCACAACAAGCAGATCGGTCACATGATTTATAGGTCAGTCACATGATATCAAAATGGCAGCTCCCATTGAGTCGACAGCAATTCAGCAATTAGATTTGCATAGGCCCCCTTATCCTCTCTTCTCTGAATCCATGGCCTTGTCCAAAGACTACGGTCCACGCGGCGCCACCTCCGCCGCCGCCTCCGACGGAGTAACAGCAGGAGAATAAGGGCAATTTGGTCTTCTTGGTCCATAATACTTCTCATAGGATTTGACAGTTCCCGGGCGCTGCCATTTTGGTATCATGTGACTGACCTATAAATCATGTGACCGATCTGCTTGTTGTGATTCGTCGAACTCGCGCAACATTGCTGCAGGTAGCCCCCACACGGTGATTAACTTCCTCGCGTGTCGAGAAAATATCAAACATGCTAGATCGGCTGCGTCTCGACACGCGAGGAAGATACGCAGCAAAAAACGACCCCACACAGTGAGAATTTGCCTGTCGCAACGTGCACGCGTGTCACTTGCATCACGCAAATTTCACCGTGTGGTGCGGGCTTTATTCCCTCCAAAGACGCGAATCCGGTACGACGAGAAACACTTTGGTCACGCGGCGGCGGCGGCGGTGGCGCTGTATTGTGGAATAGCCTGCCTGCAGTCATACGTCGATTGGACAATTTGTCTCTCTTTAAAAAGGCGGGTTAAGCGTCAGCTTTTCCGAGAGCATTTTCAAATTGATAACTTCTTCTCAGTGGTAAAGCGCCTTTGAATCATTCTTCTGAAAAGGGCGCTTTAAAAATAAGGTATATACATTATGTACGCGGTACACCCAAGTAGTATATGGGCTACTTGGGGAAAATTATGAACTTTTGACCTAGTGACCTACTGACCTACTGACCTACTTTGTGTATGAGAAGTTTGAAAGTTGACCTGACCTAGTGACCTAGTTTGGATATGGTGTAAAATCTCCAGAGTGGGTCATGGCCTAGTAACCTACTTTGGATATAGTGAAATATCCAAAGTGGGTTATGACCATGGCCCATATTGGAGTAACGTTAAAATATCCAAAATAGGGTATGTAGAGGTCATGGTCACATCATCAAAGTAGAGTTTGAAGATCAGTGTTGCAACTAGTTCAATCGTTCACAATTCTTCCCCAAGTAGCCCATGCTACTGTTTTTTATTTTTTGTTAAAGCATTGTACATGATATAAAATAATAAAAATGGCATTAGTAAAAACAAATAACCATAGCACAGCATGCATATTTTAAACATATTATACAAACCAAAAAGAGGAAAAGTATATTCCAACTTGCTTCTCTTTTCCTATCATGCACAAAAGTGATATTAATAATATTCCGATACTAGTCAATATATGATCAAGAGCTAAATAGTCTTCCAAATGCATTGTGTAGGCATTGTCCACAGGTAAATATTTACATGATAGTCTAAGTAATCCCATGCAAGTCTGTATGAAGTGCTAACAAATTTCACTCTGCAATCCTTTATGTTGAAAAAACAGTACTGTACACCTTTTTGAATGTTTCATACGCACATATCCATATATAGTCTTACTGAATGTGGTCCGTTTTAAATCCTCCCGATGCAACAATGGCATTCTCTTTGTCTTCTTCTCTTTCCTCCTCCTCCTCATCAGCAACAATACCATCATCGTCATCGTCAGCCTTTTCAATCGACTTAATTTCAGCGATAAGTTCATCAGTCCAATCGTTAAAAGCTCTATTCAACAGATATCTTGGCGTGCGGTTTATTTCAATGCCCAACCCCAGTGCGGTTTCTGCCAGGCGAAGGGTGAAATAAAGAATACTGGTGCTCTTTTTCAGGTTGTCTAGATGATTCCTTCGAATCTGTTTCTGACATTCAGCAAAGTCTTCCTGCATGCAGCAAACATGATCTGTTTGACTAGGCCAATCATTCAGGCATCCATCACACTCAAGATCCACGAAACCTTGACCGATCTTTGAAAGGTACAGCCCTAGTACCTGAATAGTGAGTCGACCGAGTGGAGTTATTTTCAATGAATCCTCACATGTGTGTTCTTTAAACTTGCTCGACATTTCCCTCCATTGAGGGACGCTCAGGAACACACCACATTTAGTCGGCCTGAAAAGAGTTGCTTGCGATTTTTCGGAATCTTTCTCAGGATCGTTGTCATTGCTGATGAAAAAACGGCGAATGTCAACATTCATTTTATTGTTAAAGAATCTCGTTTGAACAAATATGTGGTCCTCCAGAGTCCAACGTTCCTCATGACTTTCGACGATCCTTTTATCGATGGTATCCACGAGATTCTTCAGATTCAGGAAACCCGTTTTACTGAGACGGATCCATTTTGTACCATAGGAGAATGTAACACCTCTTTCATCGGATCGGATCCGCAATTCAGTCTCTTGTTCTACACGACTCGAGCATTGTGGCAGCATTTCTTTTTCCCTCTCATTGAACGGAGTACGCGCTGCAGCTTTCCTTGCCTTCTTTGGTGCACTAGGAGCGTTTGAGAGATCGAGGACTGTAGACCGTACCCCTCTTCGCCTGGTTACTTTCGGAGTTTCCATGATTGTTTCATTCTTCGCAGGTGACTTGGTCTGGGTGGACGTTACTTTATCCATTTCAGCGTTGTTTTTGTGGTTTTTGTTGGTAGTTTGGTTCTCCATTCTCTTGCACTTGCAGGTTTTGAAGTGAATGTGAGCACTCATGGCGTTTTGTCCTTATATATTGCACGTGACTGATGAAAGAGTGATTGTGATTGGTCGACGTCATTTGGGTAACGAATTGTGATTGGTTGCTGTTAATGAGGTCAGTAGAACAAAGATTGACCTCATTCATATAAGTCCTTGACCTTGAAACTATTTCACACTAGTTGCAATCGATAACTGATTCCTAAGTTCTGAGGAGATTTTATGATCAGGGTTTTGTCCTTGTTGACATGTCCTGTAATACGAATCATAATATTCAGCAATTCCACCTTGTCCTTCTACAAAACTTAGAAGCAATGTTATGGCTTCTGCCGATAAATGAAGAATCCTCCAAACTTCAGGTGGTATGTTTATCTTTTTTTCACCATCATCGATCTGAATCCTTATTTGCTCCTTTTCCTTCCAAATTGCGAGGATGATCTTCGGTGTTAAGTACAAAACCATACTTGCGGACTTCTGTTTAGACCTGGCCTCAGCTTTCTGTTTCTTTTTCCCATCATTATGTTGTTCTTCCTCCATCATCACTTCAACTGAGCGTTTATCGTTCCAAGTTAACTGAGCTTGTGCCATGACCTAGTGCCTAATATCCAACTATCAACAGACATATTCATTTTATATAATTTTCATAAGCATTTCTTTGCTTTGATTGGTTGTTGATAACAGAATTATGCAAATGTTCTCTTTAGAAACCTTACAACCTTTTTATCATTAATTTCAAGATCATTTCGAAATCCGGATAAGATGTTCTTTAGAGAGTAACCTAGTGATTTTTTCACCAAGAAGTACAGACAGTATTGACCGCAAAGCAATGAGAAAGGATATTGTAAAACTTTGCTGGAGTATGTCCACCAGGAAGTATTTCTCTTTAAAAATTTAACGATGAGTTTACTTCTTGGCGGTAAACCATACGAATCAAAGAATGTTGCCTTGCACTTACCATCGAACCATATAGCTAACCAGTGTTCACCTTCTTTTCTCATTGGATGTGTATTAATTATGTATGCTGAAGGATAACTATCAACAAATGTAGGTATCTGATCTAGGGCATACACACCTTTGAAATATTTTCGCAATTTCGGGTGTAATTTTGCTACTTTAATCAAATCTAAAGTATTCATTGGAAATCCTTGATGATATTTCTTGCACGATCAATTTCTATTACGTTATCGAATTCGGCATAGACATAAACGGATGTAGTTTCTGTCAAAGCCTCCTCAAATTTCAGATCTAGTCGAAGGTTTCCCTCTTTTACTAGATGAACATGATCACCATCCTCTTTATCTGGTGACAAGTCAAAAACCCAAAGACTGTACCCTTTTCTGAAACTTTCTCTTGTAATATCGTTGCCAATATCGTCGTGAACCTTTCCAGTATCTGTAAACAATGTCATGTATGATCTGATGTATCTATTATTTGTTCCAAAAGATGGTGTCAATGGTTGTGCAGGATATGTGCGACTATTTGCTTCAACGCTTATGAAATTAAGATTATTGTGTTTAAGATTGAATGGATTTTTATTCTTTGCACCCACCAATGCAGCATTATCTGTCATGAAAACAATTACTCGCCTTGGTACTTGACCTAAATATACGTTATCTCGAGTCACAGTTTGCGTGCCCGCATTAACTGAGAATGTTTTCACCTCAACTCTTCTAATGGGGTACTTAGCATTACTGGTATTAAGAGCTTTTGCATGGGCGGTTAATACAGCAGGGTTAGGCTTGACTTGTTGAACAAGAAGAACAGCTTTCTTTATTTTTGTCACTTCAGTGCCTACATCAGACATGAGGTTGAAATTATTCTTTGTACGATTCAATCTTAATTTCAAATCTACACCATTCAGCAAGTAACGACTCTGATGACATAAATCAAGGTGTAACCTTCCAAACATGTCTAACTGTCTGCTTTTCGCTATAAATTTTGCTCTTGTTTTGAAACCGCCATTAGTGTCTGCTCCGGCTGGGTCGTTTTTCTCAAATTTGCCAGGGTCATCGGCAAACCAAAGTGCCGATTGTAGCTGACTCCTCTTTGCCTCTAGACCGTACGATAATAAGGTTTCTATGTAGGCTCTGTATGGGTAAGTGTTGTTAGAGGACGTGACTAATTGACCATTTAATGACAGGTCAATCTGACTAAATAAGGAATGAAAAAAATAGTTGACTGGTCCAACCTTTTCATTTTCATCCAAGTTAGTGCCATCGCTTTTGGTGACTTTCACCTCCAGATAAAGGTACGTTTTAGCCAAATCGATGTACTCATCACCACGATTAGAGATGAAAAATTCTATTGGCGTATCATCATCTAATGACCCCAAAGGTAGATATTCAACATGCTGCGCTTTTTCAATGCTAGTCAGCGTTGGTGGGAGGGAAAATAGTTCCAGTTCGGATTTTGTGCACTCACAGGATCCAACACTGATCATTTTGACAGTCTTATTCAAATATGTCTGCCGACGATTTTGTTGATCTTCTCCGTCGCTTCGCCTGTCTCAGACTGGATGCAGAAGTCTTTGCTTTCCTCTTTTTATTAGAAGCCTTTGTATTACCCTGAGACATTTCCTGAACCGAGGAAAGTACATTTCGACCTATATTCTTCCCAGCTTCAATTGCTCTCTGTTTTGCAGCCTGTTTTAGGTTTCGACCCTTTAGCAGATCTCCGGCAAACTGTGCACCTGACTGAAGGAGAGATTTTCCTGCCGATTTGGCAGCTGATTTAAGCATTGGTATGGCCATTTTTGCCAGACCTGAGAATAAACCCCCTATGCCATGTCCTCGCTGTACAGGGGCACCCATAAACACAGGGAATCCACCACTACCTTTTTGGGTGTAATGTGCATCATAACAATGAGGGTCACAAATATAAACCTTTCTCATATTTTTTGTTTGCGCCTGAAGTGAAGTAGAACATCAACTCTGCCTTTCTCAAATGGTATGGAGTCACCTGTGTCACTCCTTATATCTATTTCGATTGTCTCAAATGTAGACTTGCTGACAGAGAAATAATGAATATTTTTATATGACTTGCGAATACTCTCATCCTCTTTACCTTCAGCACATACAGTTCTGAGTAAAGGTGTCAATACATCTCCCACCAGTTGATATTGTAATACATCGCTATACACGTACATATCATGAAAATGTCTGAGTATATCTGCTTGATAGGGAGCGGTTGTGTTCTCGTTAAGGGCAATATTGTCTTGATGAAACCCTAACATATGAGACAGTGGTGATGGTAATAGTATCAGTCTACCTTCTGGGAGTACAAAACTAACTTTTTTTGCAACCCTGTCATAGTTGAGAAAAAAATGTGTATCTTGTTGAACGCTAGTGAGTGCACTTTGAATTTTGAGATTCATTTCCATTACCAATTTGTTGATGTCATTATAGTATTTGATTGGAACTGTTAATGTTTTCCATGTCATGGGTATTTTTCCAGTCTTGGGGTCAGGATCGTCACTGGAAGGGATGTAAATACGAAAATTGTTGTTGGAAAGGTTGATATTACTCCACGTGTGTGGATATTGAAACTCGGCTAATCCTACTTCCCAATTTTCAGTTGAATCTAATCGTATAGCAGTGCTCAGCTTTGTAGTGTAGTGTCCAATTGTATTATCAGGGAAATACTTTAACGAACTATTGCAGGGTAATGAAACATAGAAGTGGTCATTCGTAAAAGCTGCCATGTTATTTCAATTGGAAAAGGTATTCCTTTGCAGAGGATGATGATTATTTTCAGTAGGAAACGACGGGTTTGGTAACAGATAGCCTAGACAGCTGCATAGAAGAGATATCCACAGGTTACTCTCACCATTTGCAAATGCAATGTTAAAAAGAGCTGTGATGACAACGATATAAATGATCACAACTTGAGTAAAGAATATTATTTCTGGTTTTGGAACATTATGCCCAAAAATAATCCAGTTTTTGTGCCGTGAAGTCACCGATTGTCGATCTTCACCCTTGTCTACTTCGTCTTCTCTTTCTACTTCAGACAGAGGTGTATTTCTTTCTATATTTCCATCGGAAAGTTCAATTGACATTTTTTTAGGCAAGATATCTTCATCGACGTTCAACGTCCGAGTGACTAACCCAACTGTTGAATTTTGATGGATAACCCTCCCATTTAACAAAGTATTCCTTTCTCTTACCACGTCCTCTTTCTGCAAGTATTCTTTCTATTTTATAGGTTTTATCAGGGCTTATGCGTACTTTCTGTAATTCTGTTTCATAGAAACTCCCTTGAATGGTGTCTCCGTCATCGTCTTCAATCACGTACAAAGGGGGCCTACTTTTTATTTGTTTTTTTACGGTGAATATTTCCATGGTCCAGTTGGGTAGATAAGATTTCTCAAATGTCATCTTGACCTTGCTTATTCTCACTTTTTCACCAATTTGAAATTTGAATTTGATGTTCTTCAGAGACAGGTTTTCTTTTGAGTAGAGAGTGTGCCAAACATCTGAAGCATTGTCTTCGTTCACTTCACTTGGTTTCATCTTAATACTCCGATGCCATGTGTTGTTATACGAGTGCACAAGTTTTTGGAGAACAGGCACGTATGAGAGAGTATTTCTCTCTGTGAAATATTTCCACATTTTACTTTTAAGGGTCCTATTAAATCGTTCAACTATTGCCGCTTTAACTTCATTATTCGAGGTAAAGAAGTGAATATTTTCTTTTTTCAGATAGGCTTGAAATTTTTTGTTCACAAACTCACCCCCTTTATCAGTTCTCAGATTCTTAGGCTTTCTCTTAGAGGAAGAAATTATCTTTTTAAATGCAGTCACCTGTTCGTCACCTTTTTTTGATTTTAGACCCACAACCCAGGCATATTTTGACAGGGTATCAATTACAGTGAGAAGATATTTAAAGGGTTTATTATACCTGACAATTTTCGATAAATCAACAAGATCGGCCTCCCATTGTTCGTCAATATCAGAAACCACGATACGTCTTCGTATAAAGTGGTGCCTAACTGGTTTGTGAAGTGTGTATGTGTCTTGAGACTGGAGCCATTTTTTTATGTTAGAAGTTGATATCCTCTTACCAACTGCTCTCTTTAAAGCATTTATCCCGCCAAAACTAGCACTATGATTTGGTTCATAATATATTCTTTTCAATAACTCATTCGATTTCTTACTACCAGTCTTCCCACTCGTCATTGCTTTTACCATGTCTCCTTGGTGTGGTAAAACCCGGAGAAGAGACAGGTGAATTCGAATTCCAGAAGGCCAATGGACTTCTGGTTCTTGCCCTGGGCGTTTTATTCACTGATTTTGGCATTTCACCCACCCCGAGTTCTTTTTTCCATTGCCTATTCGTTACCATATCAGCCGATATGCCACCTGTTTTGTTCAAATAGGACAGGACAGGTTCTATTCCAACCGGTGCAAAGGACTGCCTCTTGTTGGATGAGGCATTCTGAACAATAGTTCTTATATTGCTCCCTTTGATGGGCTCACCGTTTATTGAAATTTCACCTTTTCCATCCCACTGGAATTTAGGATCATTCATTAATGCATTGACTAGTTTTTTTGCCTTTGCTTTGGAGTAGTTCGGTATATTGTTGACTATTGTTTTCTGATTAAGTGGAGAGGTTGCAGGTGGTGTGGTTCCACTTGCAACAACCGCCTCTGGCTCTCTTTCTTGTACAACAGGTTGGTTTGCAGCTGTGGCTGTTGTCGCGCGAACACTAGTGGGAATAGGTTTAGTTAAATCTGAGCCTTCTGAGTGAATTGCTCCTAAATACTTTCGAAGTAACTGTGAATATGCTAAAGCTTTGTCATACTCATTCATATCCTTCCTCGATAGCACTTCCTGCATTTCTCTGTCAATACTCATTGCATGGGTTGCCACTGGTTTTGTGTCCTCTTTGTATCGTTGTTGAGACAAATATTTGTCCACCATTTCATGAGGAATTAGAGACATTTTCCTTATTTGACTCATCTTTGGAATAAGACTGTCTGTCTGCTTTTGAATATCAAACACCGAATATACTCCCTATGGCTTTTATGACTGGACCTAGCAGTGCACCAAGAAATCCACCTCGCTGTATGATTCTTTTACGTTCCTTAAACGATGTTTTCTTGTTGGCCAGCTTGCGAATAGAGTGTCTGTGTTTCCTCAAACAGCTGAACTGTTTCTTATTCAGGGCGACATTGCCTTTTAAACAGTTCTTTGCAGACTCACCAACTGCTTTGAACAGGCCATTATCAGCTGATTCTAAAATCTTTCTCCTATTTTTAGCTCGAGCAGTTTTCAGCTTTTTAAGCTGGTGGACATAATTTTTTATGTGATATTTTGCCATTTCTATGTGATGTGGCTGTGTCTGTGAATATTCAACAACTGATGTCATATTCGTATTTCATTTGTTTAAGTATACAATTCGGTTTTCATCTGGAAAGATATTAGTCCTCAATCGTAAATCTTCCGAAGTTGAAGGTTTAAAATCTAAAAATAAGTAACCAAAAGGAGGCTTTGTCGCATCTTTAAATGCCTCATTTAGGGCTTTGGTGTTGCCGGGAGAAATTTGCTTTGCCAAATGTGCTATCTGAGAAACATCTCTTGGATTTTTAAAGATAACAAGATAATTCGAGTTCAAGCTAATGGTGCGTTGTTCTCTGCCTTGGTGAAATAAATTCTGGATTATATAGACTACACTCATATTTTGATGATGACAACCCCTTGTGAATATTTTGGTAACCTTTTCATCTGTTTCACACATTAAGTCATCTATAATGAGTAGGGTACGTGCACCTGATGAATTATCTGTGAACTGTAGTCCAGAGATAAATTCAACATTTGGAAAATTTGCAAATGACTCCTGCCATTCGCCTCCATAACACCACACAACTCTTTGAGGGGGTGGATGGATAATATCTCTTGCATAGGAAATAAGTTTTTGTACAAAGAAAGACTTTCCACACATCGTTGGACCAGCCACAAGACATGTGAATGGATGCTTCAAAAGAAGGTCATCGCTTGAAATATCCATGTTGAAACATCAGAACACAATGATTGACACAAGAACAAAATGAGATTTTATACCGAGTTTAATAAATATCATAATGGTGATCCTTGCAATTAATTAACCAATTGATTAATCGAATATTTACAAACATATACATCAATACTCACAAACATAAACAGCAATCCTTTGAATGAATTAATTGAAAATTTACAAAATATATACATCATCTATACGCGTACACAGATTAATATACATTTATATGCAAAAATATTTAAATATCATACAATTTTTCTTTGAGAGAGCAGGTGGGATGGAATTTCTTGAGATTCGATTAGAGAAAGAAAAAGCTATTTGTCAATCAGGATGATGATGATGATGATGATGATGATGATGATGATGATGATGATGCTGATGATGTAATGACGAAGATTAAACTCATAAAATATCAACATTATTACAGTTGTTAATGTTATTATTCATATTCATATTCATATTCATATTCATATTATTATTATTATTATTATTATTATTATTATTATTATTATCATCAATATATTTACAGTTTCAATGCACAGAATGAAATAAATATCACATTGTTTTATCACCATAAAATATGCCAGTATAAACATTTTATCACAGATATATGCCCTTGCAAATTTTAATTCAAATCAATCTATGGTTGATATCAGTGTCGTTTTCAAGAATATAGGTACAACAAAATTTATCTTATTATTATAACAAAGAGGTGAAGAATCAATATCCAAATGGGAGGGTGTAAAAATCATCAACGAGGTAACGTTTGTCATAAACCAAGCCATATTTCTTTTCCTCTTGTACCGTTACAATTTTGAAGTCCTTTCGCCTTTTGATTTTGAAAGGATTTGTGATCGTAATCTTGTCCGAAAAGTTCAATGCTTCCACAAGTTTCTTCATGGAGTCAAAATTTATGTTTTGACTATTTGCATAGTTCAAGGTAAATCCCCGGACTTTACAGACAGTCTCTCCGCTACCTTTAATTCTGTAACCGTAGTTTTTGGGACCGCCGGATATGAATTCTTCTATAGTTTTACCCTCTAATTCATCTTTAAAGTCACCAAGGTAGTCACCCAAGGGTGGATTGTAATGTTGTTCGTTTGTTTCATCAACGACATATATAATGCTATCCGTATCAAAATATAATACCTGTCGCTCCAGCTTCTCTAATTCAGAGTACAGTTTTAAGCGTGCATGAGCGGTGGTATATGCAGCAATAACACAATTCGTGTATGGACATGGTTCGATGAAGTCATCCTTCTCTCTGAATTTCATCAGAACAAACTCTTCGTTCACAAGTTGAACATCAGTTACTTCAACACTGTCGTCAGTCAACTTTTTGACATACTCTTCTGGATTATCTGTATATAATGTCTTTGTGAAGTTAGATCTCTGCCCAAATTTTCCCCAGAGCGAATTCAAACAGATTTTAGCGATACTTCGTAGCCCTGGATTAACACCAATTAACCCCCTGTCCAATTGGATTCCCTCGTTTTTCTCATAATCGTCAATGTATTTGTTTTTATCCTCCTCTGTACGACACCATTCTGGCCACCCGCTTGCCTCCTGCTTTTGCTTCAAGAAATGATTGATGTAACCCGCAAATATACCCCCCTCCTTCTCAACCTTATCATACTTGGTTGTTTTTTCGAAATGCCAAATTTCAAAAGTCTCTAGAAGTTTATAGCCTTTTTCAATGGCCTTTTTTACTTCAAAAATAACCCAAGTACCCACAAGTGCTCGGTCTTCATCAGAATGGTTGCATATTTTGGAGGATTCAAGAGCGCATTTGGCACAAAGAGAGAATTTCAATTTCTTGTCTCTACGCATAGGCAATACAGGGAAATAGAGTTTCTTTGGCGGTAATATTTTGCACTTTATGAGGCCTTCGCATTTCATTGGGTCTATTTTCCGAATATTTTCACCTCTAAAAACTTTGGGGTGATCTAGTGGATAGTGTTGGTATTTGTTGACCCAAGGATAAAGAGATGTGAAATCTACATATTTTATACTTTCGTTTTCTGTACATTTGTGATGAAGTTTGACAGCATTTGTGCGACCGCCAAAAAAAGCTTCTCTGGGGTTCAAGGGCTCGCTGATGATGATGTCTTTTGTAAATTGAGCAAGTTGGGGGTCGTTTTTAATGTCTTCTCTAAAATCGCATTCACACTTCGTAATGACTGTGAAACCACAACCTTTCAGGAAATTTCGCCGAAACGTTGTGGTTTCACGAAGTTCTCCCATAGTTGTACCAATGCGGGGGTTCATAGTGTCCTTGTGCGGAAAGCATTTTTCACATCCATGCCAGAAACAACCATCAAATTCATAAATGACATTATTCTGTTCGTCGAAACCATCCACTTTGTAATTGGCAATGGATTTTTCACCCCCATTGCCGGCATGACATATGTTGATATCTTTATCTTTGAACATCAACCATTCCAACCACTTTATTCCAATGTTGGACTGCTTGTCAAATGTGTAACCATGAGGTGGCAGAACAGCAATCGAAGAGGGGGTCATGAAGTTTTGTCGAAACACTCTACTACAAGCTGATGCTATAGTTACGCTTTCTTTAAAAGGATTCACCTTTAGCAAGCATTCGAATGAGTCCACAAAGCGAACACAACACCTTCTTAAAATGGTGACGTCACTCTGACAATAGGATTCCAGTTCCTCTTGTAAATCATAGGGTTTTCCAAGTTGGCCATTATACCACAGAAGAAACTTTTTTCTCCCTTCCACGGTCATACTGTCGGGGTCGAAATATTTAATGTCGGGGATTTCTCCGATATATTTTTCATTTGCTTTTGTATTGAAATGGTGTGGAAAGTAGCCTTTTTTCATCTCATTGAAATTAAAGGTTTTGGGAAAGTTGCTAAGAGGCATGTTCAGAAAACTAAGAGAATCGAGAAATTTCACTCCAGCTGCTTCGAATGAAAGAATTTTCTGGCCAACTTGAATAACATCTGTTGGTTTGATCCCTACACTATGAAGGTATTGAATAATGAAAAAGGCATCGTAACCCCTGTTGTTGTGTGCCACTGCCACTTTACCTATATTTGAACCGTTGAATAGCCACTCGCAAAAATCTACGACAGTATTTTCCCCACGGAATACTTTCTCTTCTCGTTCATCACCACACAAAATACATTTTAATTCATCATCATTCTTAGCACTTTCCTCTATTCCACAAAAGAGGCAGCAACGATGTGCAATACACAAGTTTGGAATGTGCTCTCGTTCACCATTTTCTAGAATTTTTTCTTGGGTGGATTCAAAGTCGTAAAATACAAATTTCATAAAATCTCTCATTGCACCCTTCTTCTTCTGCTTTGGTTTTTTGATGAAACATCTGTGGTCATGTGGTTTATTCATACCACAAATATGGCAATACGTTGTAAAACATTGGTGTTTGTTTCGTTTATCATATGATTTATCACATTTCAAGCATTTTATGAAAAGTTCACAAACGGAATGAGCGGCATCATTTTTTACAAGGTGTCTTTCATAGCACGCTTGACTTTTGAAAAGACGTCTACATTTGGGACAGTTTGTCCATTTAACTATATCACAACCGGTGTCTGTTTTACAACATGCACACGTAGCTTCGCAGACATGGGTTTTATCGTTTTGGTAACCTTTGTCGCAGTGCGGACAATAATAAGACCTCTCAAAGAACCCTGTCATAGACATGATTGGAGCAAAATGCTCATCATAGTGGTACAGATTTATGCGGTGCGGTGCAGGGGGTCCTCTGTAACACATGCAGTTGAAATATAAACTAGAATATACCACGAGCTGATAATCGGGTGAAAGGTGTGCTTGAAATTTAGCGACGTCTTTGAGGGTGCATTTGGATTTTGGAACACCCGCATTTTCATGAAGCTCGGCCGCCATTTCACCTTGTTTTTTACTATTGGGATGTCTGATTGACTGGTGTTGTGGATGGTTATCTATACGAGTTTTACTAACGATGATGGCTCTGGCTAAACATAATTCGTCATCTTTGTTTTGAATTTCGATGAAGCATGACTTTTCGCGGACTTTTTGATGAAGAGAGGCAATCCCTCTTGCATACAAACCGCCAATGGGAAGAGGGGCGTGTATGAAATTGACGAAAAACTCGCCCTCGAAAAGCCATGAGTCATTTGATTGAGTAACTCTCTCGATTTCACTCATGATCTTTTCGACTGTGAGTTGATCTGGTGAAATGAATGGAATACTGATATGTCTAAGTCCTTGACCAGATATGACAAGTCGGACTCTGTCTTGGGGCTGCACATCCTGAAGGAGACGATTTAAAAGTTCTCCGAAAACATTTGATATGTGAAATAAGATATCATTGAAAGAGGTACCTCGCTCCATTCCAGTTACTTTGATTTTCAAATCTTGACCCATCGTGCCATATTTTCTTATTTTAATGTCCTTGAGCGAGATAATTTGAAAAACAGGCTGTGCATGAGGATGGTTATGTGCTTGCCCATGTATCTCATTGTCCGACTCGTCAACATTTTCATCATCATCATCATCATCATCATCATCATCATCATCATCATCGGAAGGAGAAGAAGAAGAAAAAGAAGAAGGGCCATTTTGGTTGATGACCTGGTGACCACCAATCTGAGTATTGGCTACGTTTTTTTTGTCGTCTTTTGACGAAGCCCTAAAAAAGACGTCGCCATCTTGGTATCATGGAAAGGGTGTACCACAGAATGTGTGCCACTTAAAATTGCCCGGATGTTGGGATTGTCTTTCTGGGGTACACCATTTCCAACATTACCACCCGGTAGAACACCAATTGCATGAGGAGGTCTCCTTTCATTGGGACTTTTCAAAAGTGATCTCAAGACAGAGTCCCTGTCCTGCCTCCTCTGTCGCTTCTTTGAATTCCCCCCATCGAGGTCAAGCTTCCGCTTAGTAGGATCAGACCTGATATAAGCGGAGGATGTCGATGCAACTTGAGAGGTATGAGGTTCGTTCACCTCTTGCAACTTGTTAGTTGTAAGTGATGAACGCTCCTCAGCCTTGGTGAGGATGTTCGACTCCAGAAACTGCTGGAGTTGGACATCCTGCCCAAGTTGTGATGATTGCAACCCCTCAAGTTGCACTTTCCCATTCGTAATCTCATCAAAGAGATTATGAACTATTTGACCTCGAAGAGGAGAATCAGAATCCACGTTTACAATTGGTGTACAGAGTGGTGATTCTGATTGGTTGCCTGTTACATTTGATTCATTATCTGGAAACGATCCTGAAAGATATTTCAGGACGTCCCCATCTGACGAATTTTCTGTCATAGGCAATCCGTTTGGTAATTTGTCTCTTTTTGAATGGCACTTCCTATTTTCTTCATAATATAGCAAGTCCGAGAAGTCTAGCAAAGCAAGATCCTCTGGTGTGCATGGCACCCCCTCCAATTCTCTGTTTAGGGGAGGTATTTTTTCTTTGCTATCTTCCCGGACAGGCATCTGTTTCACTAGATCAGGAGAGTCTGGAACAAGAACAACATCCTCATCAGATGGTTGAGGCATTTCAGTTGTCAGATGTTCTTGTTCCAACGCCTCCTGATCTCCAGCAACACACTGATGAAATTCAGGAACAAAAAACACCTCATTCAGGTCTTTACCATCGGGACGATAAATTTGCGAAGGAGGTATTTTTTCTTCCTCATGATCCAAATCAATATTGCTGGATCGTTGCAGCAGATCCCTTAAATGTGGACTATCCCGTACCGTATGCGGCTGATCAGTCACCATAATGACAGATTGATGAGGTGGTGAAGGAGGCGTTTCAGGCACAGCATTTTCCTGACAACCAGCATCAGATGACGATGGTAAAAAAAAGAGTGTAGGATTTAAATACGGCATCATTACCTCAAGAAATTCCTTACGTTCCTTCCCTTCATAATATTTTGGGAGGTACATCTTCCCAACACCTGCTCTCTTCAAAACCCAATCGTTTAAAATGTCTATAAAATCACTGTACGTTCTTTCGCCCATTGTTGTTGTTGTTGACTGCGTTACAGGTGGTGGGAGTGGCGGGGATATTCTTCCAACTTTTCTTTCTTCATCATTTCCAGGGGTTGTTGTTGTTCTTGATGGTGATGGTGGTGAGGGTGTTGGTTCTTCTGGTGGCGTTTTTGTAACTTCTAAATAAAAAAAGTTTTGTTTCAATTCAGGACAATGTAAAAAAAGTTTATATCAAACATCCTTCTCAGTTGTTGTTGTTGCTATTATCAATAGTGTAGATCATGTTATTGCTGTGATTTAGATAACAAGAGATTTTTTTTTCATTTTAAGACTATGTAAAATTAGAAAAAAAATTACAAATCAGGATCTCGAACAGTTATGAACACACTTACTCGTTTTTTTTGTTGTCATTCTTGGAGTTGACAGTTGAGTTTTAAATGACCTCTTTTTTAGATAGAGCTTCAAATGGCCTGTGAAGAAAAAAAAAGGTGTAATCATTAGATCATACACATTCAATAAATTAAGCATAAATATATATATATATATGTATATATATGGGGTTTTTTTGGCATATATCAAGACATTTACAAATTTATTTATTTACTACACACCTTTCTTTGCCTCTTTAGGCCTCTTCCTTTCCACTTTTACCCATTCATGTGGTTTAGAAGTGAACTCCTCCTCGGAATCAGGTCCGTCTGAAAAGAAAAAAGACAGTACTCTATTATGAAATTACATTAACTTCGTAAAGTTGGGTTCTTTTTTGTTATAGCATTAAAAAATAAAGCATGAAGAAGAATAAGAAAGAAAAACTTACCAAGAATAGGAAGAGGCTTTTTTCCAGCAACCACATTGGCATATGTCAATTTTTTATTACTAACAGCAGCTGCTGCTGCACATGACCGTTCCATTGTCTTCTTTTCCATTATTATAACTGAAAATAAGTAATATACAGGAATAGAGAAGTGTTTGTTGCGAAGTTTTGTGTTTGACGAGTTCATGTCATAGAAAGAGTTGCTAAATGAATGCATGTCATTGCTGCATACAGGTAATGATTCTGACTCATTGTATAGCAAATAGAAATACGACTCCATTTCAATGACAGGAGCCAAAAGAGTTGTGACTTTGGCAAGTTTGGCGAAAAATTATCAGATTGCGCACAACCAAAACACAAACCTTTTCATATGTGTTGAGAGCAAATGCAATGCCTATCGTGGTATCAGTAGATTGAGTCATTAAATGCTAAATAAAAACAGGGGTCATTTTCATAATAAGCTGTTCGGCAGCTTTGCAAAATGAACCATTTTCCAGGAGCAGTTTCTACTTTTGTTATGTGAAATGTGTCCCTTTTTATCACTGTGATTCTCGGATCCTGTACTTGCTCTCGTGAAATTGTACTTGGAACAATTATAACACCTTCACAGTTCTTTAATTCTGGGATGTATGTTGAAAAAGTGAACTGAAATGATCTTCTCACATATTCAGGAGGATGCATGTTTGATACAATCTCGCCATTTGGACACAACTTCCAGCCATTGCTGTTTGATAACACATGAATTGATTTGTATTTAGCAAGTATCTCTAAACATTCTGGAGCAGTGAACACATTAGTTCTCTCCATCTTGAATATTTCATCCATGGTAAAAGGGCCATATTTTTGCCTCGCTGGAATAGTACGATTAAGTACATAGAGATTATCATTTATCATGACATTTCCATGAGAAATTATTTTTCTTTCTTCATTTCCCTCAAGCAGCTCATCAAAGAGCTTCTCCCCAACTACAAAAACTCCATGAACAGGATCCTTTCCTTCAGGATAGAATGCCTGATGCAGACAGAAATTCAGAGTGGCAAGCACAGTTTTGGGGAGCGGTCCTTCCATGTTGACGATCTCGGTCCAAATGGATAACCAAAATGTGTTTGGTGTGTTTTGAGGATAAATTCAAATGAAGTTTGCTCAAGGTCAAGTTTGTCATTGTTCTTTAGCATGTGACCTCTCATAATCACACACTCATATCCAATGAGATTCACTCACAAATATCACATAGTAGATAAAGAATGGACAGCATCTATCAGAGTTCATTTGAGATTAGTGCACCACAATGTCTACATATGAACAACTGCAAGCAAGTGTGCGGAAAGCACTACAACTACCAAACGTAGTTATATTTGGCACAAGATTGGAAATTATGCACGGCAGTGTGTGTGATGACTGTATGCTGGGAGATCACCATTTCCAAAACTACCACATCAAGTGTACAAACTGTGAAGCAAAGAGATGTACACACTGCTTCATGAAAAATGTTCAAAAGGACCTAATTTTGAATAACCATATGTGTGCACATTCATGTCCATGTTTATGTACATGTGGAACAATTGATGAAGAGAGGGAATTCCTAGACTTGGAGGAAGCTTCAATCATATACCATAGAAGTTTGACACCATCATCATAAACTTTTCACCCAGGGGCATCAGGAAAAACGGTCCTTTCAGGGCCAAATATACCTCCAAAAATAAATCTCATTGTAGGCCTACAATAAGGAATAATAGATCAAAAATTCTTACCTTAGTTTAATATCCGTGAAGTTTCTGGGTATGAGATTCTCCTGATATCACCAAAGCCACAACACAATAGACATCCGTCTCAAAAGACTATGAGTAACAGAATGATTAAACAATAATATAATCCTGATCTTAAACAAGAATCACACAAGTTGTTGAAAAATATCTGTATGTAACAAAGGGAAAAAAATAATTACCAGTACTTATGGTCAAATTAGGGTCATTAAATAAAACGGTAGCAGCATTTAGGTCGATCATCACAATTATGTTGTTCCATCGTTTATGACCTGATTAGGACAAAAATTACAAAAAATTATACATAATACCCAAACTACCATTTGGTGAATTGCACCAATCATCATTTGCATAATGTCATACATGCATTTTAGTAGAGTGCTTTGTGAAAAGTTCTAGGCAGTTGACTTTAGTCTGTACAGAGTTGGTGAAACTTTGAATGTGATATTTTTCTGAATATTGTTTTAGCAGACTCTGTTGCATGAAATAGAAAAATATTGAATGGCATACCATGTACTAACGCTTTTTGGTCCAAAGGGAAAAAGAGTGGCCAATTGTAATATGAAGTCTTCCTCCTTGAGGTTGATGTAATATATAAATAGTTCATCTATGTCTGTCATACTGTAGTTGTTCCTTATCAAAGCTGTTGCTTGGGGTACCTTATGATAACGCTTCATGTTTCAAAGAGAACAGATTGGTCAATTGCAGTATGAAGTCTGCCCTCTTGTGGTTGGTGTAATATGTAAATACTTCATCTATGCATGTCATGCTACAGTTGTTCCTTATGAATGGTGATAGGTGTACCATGTAATAACGCTTTTTGTTCCAAAGAGAACAGAGTGGCCAATTGCCATATGAAGTCTTCCTCCTTGTGGTTAGCATAATATATAAATACTTCATCTATGTTTGTAATGCTATAGTTGTTCCTTATCAAAGCTGCTTTTGAATGCTGTACATGAACTTGACGTGGTATTCTTAGATATTTTACAACACCCTTAGTATTATATGTGCTGACTCACTCTTATTCTTTTCAGTATCTTCAAGTTATGTCTACTATGTCACCATGTCACTAGGCTATAACCCAAATTGGTTATTTTTCACAATATCCACAAACTGGTTTACCAAGTCAAGGTCGTCTAAACTTCGGATATCTCAAGTATGTCAGTAGGTCAGTGGGCCATGACCCACTCTGGAGATTTTACACCATATCAAAACTAGGTCACTAGGTCACTAGGTCAGGTCAACTTTGAAAACTTCTCACACAGAAAGTAGGTCAACAGGTCAACAGGTCACTAGGTCAAAAGTTCATAACTTTCCCACTCTGGAGATTTTACACCATATCCAAACTAGGTCACTAGGTCAGGTCCAAAGTAGGTTACTAGGCCATGACCCACTCTGGAGATTTTACACCATATCCAAACTAGGTCACTAGGTCAGGTCAACTTTCAAACTTCTCATACACAAAGTAGGTCAGTAGGTCAGTAGGTCACTAGGTCATCCAAACTAGGTCACTAGGTCAGGTCAACTTTCAAACTTCTCATACACAAAGTAGGTCAGTAGGTCAGTAGGTCACTAGGTCAAAAGTTCATAATTTTCCCCAAGTAGCCCATATACTACTTACTACTTCAGTGGAAATTCAACACTTACTGTCGCATAAATTTGGTGTTTGCAACTTTGATTAGAATTTTGTACATTAATGAATTTCGGTCACTTTATTCCATGATATTTTAGTCAGGCGTCTCTGATCAGACCCTCGGCATCAGAAATATATTACTGACGAAGTTTGGTTGATGAGTTGATTTGCCATGAGAAGTAGATGTCCACACCCTTTGTGCCGGTCCGTATTGTATGGCATGGACTGCAAATGGACTGCAAATGTCGAAATGGACTGCATGGGAGTCTAGGGGTGACTGAATATCAACGTGCTTCCAAGGGGTAAAATGCCTATCTTCGCGGATCGACGCGGGAGGGGAGTTTTTAGTCACGGCGTGGCAAATTCTAGGTGTCACGCGCTGTTCTCAGAATTACTATCACGGTTAAAATCCCCCCCCCCCGCTTGTTACTTTGGGGTCTAAAAATGCAAACAAAAAAATTGCGGGAGGTCTTGGTTCGGCCTTTTTCAAATCCCACACCTACACTTCGAACGCAGTGGAACGGCCTCGTCATGTCGACGATCAGGATGACGAAATGGATGCGTTCGCAATTCGTGTGAATTACGGCAGTAATAAACATCGCGGGAAGTGCAGTTATGCACGCCAAATTGCTAAAACTTGGCTCTTGTGATATTTTCAAGTCAGTCTACAGAACAGACCGTTGAAATTTATGTTTATTTCTGGTCTCGGTCGGGACCTTTCATTTCGAGATATGAACCAAAACGAGTTGTTTAAGACCTGCGCGAGCGATGAAGTGATGAAGTGCGGAGAACGGGACGTTTCCCACTAATTGGCCTGACCCTGATGTTGAAGCCATTGTGAGGTTTGAAAATGAGAGTTTTTAATCATTTACGGGGATCTTGGTCGCAATTGAACATTGGGTTGAGTGGCTCGATGGCTGACCGGATTACGATCATTGAATAATTATTTTGCTATCGTGAATGGTACAGTGGTTTGACGTATAGTATACATGTATATCGAAGGTATTCGCGATTCGCCAGCAGTGGTATAGATAGTCTTTCTTAGAAGGGGAACTACGTGATCAAGATGAATGAAAAATGTATTTCTTAACCATTTTTTTGGGAGATCGGCTTTCGAAATTTCTGTGTCTTTGTCAGGTTTGCCAGAGATCATATTGTTCAATGATCATAAAGGTGGATGTCATCCCATGATCCTGGTAAAACCATGGTTTTCAATATACTCCGCCTCTCGATATTTCAAAGACGAAGGTTTAAAAAACCCTGAATTTCTGAATGGATGGATGTCAATAAAAGTTGGCCTGGAATAAAAAGCTTCGCCTGCTAATTGATCTCCATCTTTAAGCGTTACACCTGCTTGCCCCACGCGACAGATGAAAAATAACTTAATCCAATCGGAGACCGGAAGATCGTCCGCCGCCATCTTGGAAAGAGGTCGTCAACTGGATCCCCGCCACATGCTAATCATTATTGGTCCCCTAACAACGTTAAAACAATAACAAATAAATATTCTGTTGACAAAACTGAGGATATGATTCAAAAACAAAGGTTATCTAATTAATATATTTGCATAGACTTGTCCGAGTCTGTTAACAGGTGACCGCATTACCCAAGCTTACGTTATCCGGTTTTTGTTTTAACGACCAGTCCGATCAGACGCTGTAGACAATCACCCCTGGAATAACTGAGAATAACTGTTAAAATCACAGCATGTCAGCACCAGGGGAGTAAAGTGATTAGTTCCCTTTCATCCCGTCAGGGGTCGAGTTTTGATAGTAATTATTGTCCGAAATAATATCAACACAACGACTACATGTTTGAACACTTGGGGTTACGGTTTTTCAACTCTGGTGTTTTCACTTCAGTTTAAAGAACAAGAAACTTGTCAAAAACAAGCGTTTATTGTTTGAACTCTGCTCATGCTCAGGCTCTCAAGTCAAGGAGTTTCCTATAATGCACGACTCTCGAGGAAGGGCCATATTGAGAACAAACACAAAATAACTTCCTATAGGTATTAGCCACCGAAAAAAGTTTTTTTTGTTGTTGTTGGAAAATATTGACTTTTAGAGCATAATGAATGTTCGGCACGTATCTATATGCGATCCCCGGATGCGATCGTGCGCCTTTCATTGATTTCTATTCCATACATGTGTACACTACATGTACATTGTTTTTTTGTGAACATGTTTTTTTTGTGTACAAATGTACTCACTCAGTCATACTTACCATGTCCGTGCAATATCAAAAAATCGTATGACCCACCGTACGCCACCAGCCACTTCTAAAAGAATAACGGTTCTTACTTACTATTACATGTACTTTCACGTATTTCATGGTTCTTAACTGTCAATATTTCATTATGTTTTAGATATCATCATGAATATGTTTATTTGTAACTTCGCGTAGGTACACTTTGCAACTCATGAAGACATTATAAGAATACGTTCATTCCTGTTCCGTGTCGCTTCTATATATTAATGCCATGCTTATTGGATTAATGAAGCTTAATGAATCATAAACTACATGTGCATCACTAATAAATTAATCATAATTCCGAAAAAGGTAATTAATGAAATTAAATGGCTTAACCGTAGTGAGTTAATCCACGAATCAAGGCAAGCTAAATATAAATATAAACCGCTCTCTTCAAGGAAAGAGAGAAAGGGGATTTAAAGTTAGAAAAATAAGGTATTACCTACCATAAAGGAATATCCTTTATGGTATAACTTGACGTCAAGGGGCGGAAAACGTGTGAACGTCACGGATGACGAATTGGTCTTGTACTCCATCTGCTCACCAGGGGGATGTTATGTTGCCATGGCATCGAAAAAACAGCATAATATGACATGAAAAATTTTAAATAGATATAATAAGAATAAGAAATAGAAAATGCGCGGGCACAGTAATACACTGCAAGCTTGTTTGTTGTTTGGGTTGATAAAAACAAGACACAGGTTTTTGATACTCCTACCTCGTATGACTAAACAATATAGCTTTAGTTTAATTAGTGAATAAATGGTAAGCCAGAATAGAATCGTGTATACACACCAAAAAACACCTTGCATGCGTCCATCCAAGCCGGTGGAGAGGAATCTTCGTGGCGCATAAAAAAACATTCGGCTCATGAAGTACCTCATCTTAAACCAAAGGCAATGTATCAATGTTTGA
Organism: Lineus longissimus; assembly: GCF_910592395.1. Taxonomy (NCBI): domain Eukaryota; kingdom Metazoa; phylum Nemertea; class Pilidiophora; order Heteronemertea; family Lineidae; genus Lineus; species Lineus longissimus. The sequence continues at coordinate 7,689,156 of NC_088315.1, forward strand.
CAAATTTGATCCTCAAGTTTGATTAACGATGAATAGGCTGACGAGACAGGACAATAGCTTCTTTAAAACATCGGTTAGCTTCTTTAAAACTGCGGTCTTTGATCAAAGGAAACACTTTGCGGCAATCCAAGCCATCCAGGGAGTCTTCTTTCCAAACAAGGTGTGATCCACGTAGCAACAGGTTGAACCGCGGCCCCTTTGATTTGAAGGTGTTTAATACTTTTGTTGGGATATTGACCAAAAACTCAATTCAGTTTCACAGCAAGGGCAAGCAACATCCACTTGGGGCTTGAGTATGTGTGGGTGGATGAGCTAAGTGCTCATTAATTTACATAAAAATGTCGTGGTCGTCCTTTGATTTCCGAAAAAGTTAAAAAAATTATTACACGTCAAGAAATGTTTTTTCTACACATTTTTATATATATTAAGTTCATTGATGAGTATATACCACTATCACTTTTGATTGCGCATTACTAGTTATGTCGTATGTACATATCCCTCATCTAAAAGTGTCATTAACAGAAAGTGATAGTCTGCCCACGTGTTTGTTTATGGCACATTTATCGTCCGTTTTTTTCATTACATCAAATTTCATCCCTCTCATTTTCGTGGCTTATTGTTCCAGTTTTTGCATCGGTCGGTTTCTGTAGCGTCCTCAAACACACCACCGCCACACTCTCGGTTATATCGAAAGTTCTCCAATAGCTTGTATTGTTATTATCTCAAACGCTTTTCAAACCAAGAACAGTTATAATGTGGTTATTGTATTGAGTGTAATATTTGCAAACAGCCTGCTCATTTTGAGTAAATGATCGAATTGTCATAACACATTCAAAAACATCCACTGACCGCTGATCTTGTGCGCGTGCGGGTCGTGACGTTGTGCATCACGTGACCGCCTCGCTGTCGAGGAAAACATGGAAGACAAAAAAACAAAAACAATGTAAGTTATTGTGTGGTTTTGAATAAGAATTAAACTGTTATTGAATGCCGCACGGTGGTCTTCTGACTTGAACGAACAGGCCAAAAATTAAGAACTAGTAGATCCTAAACTGATTCTCGGAACATTGGCTTTGTTTTCCGCTTTGTTTATCTCCTTGGATGGAGTACGTTTCTACACTGCAGGCAAAATTCATAAAAGTTTACAAGTAAATCGTATTCAGCAATAGTAGTTAATTTGTTAATTAGCACTAGTGACTAAAGAGTCAAATTATCGCCAGTTAAATAAAAGTTGAATTACTTTGAATACTGTGTGATTATAATTAGTTACATTTAATTGCAGTCAGTCGATTTTGTGAATTGCTTTACAATCACATTTTGAGTGTTTTGATTAGATAGTGTGATCAATTTTGATTTAATTTGATTTAACTTGATTAAATTTTGTACTAAATTTTGTTAAATCTGATTAAATCAAATTTGATTTAATTAAAGTGATGTTAGATAAATTCATATCATTACGTCGTGGGTAGCTTTTGGCCTGCCTGATATTCCAAAACTGCCTCGCAACACTGGCGAAATAAAAGTACCAAAGATCAGAATTAGTGTGATGCTACCAGTGGCGGCGCATGGTGTCAAGCAGGGGCATTATCCTCCTGTCTAGGTAAATCCCATGCCCAAGTTGTCCTTTTAAGCCTACTGTTGGCGATACTTTTATTTTTTTTATACTACGGTGTTCTCCGAAATACCGCAGAGAAGAATGTTCGAAGGGTGGATTATCAGGAATTTTTATCAGGGTCTGAAGGAAGTGCTAATATATAATTACGTGGACAATGAAGGGTATAAAAATCACTATCTATCACCCAAACTAAAATAAGTCACATGTTAATGCTTTGTCAAGGATTGGCCGATAAAATACCACATTTCAACTGTTTGTGTAAAATGCAACAAGTTTGATATACATGTAATATAAAATAAATATGTCTTTCGACCAAACTGCTGGGGATGACGGATGATAATAAGAAGCAACGCAGGTGTGACCAGGGCTTGGGTGTAATCAATCGCCGGAACAGCATCTACTTCGATCACTTGGCTAACGGGGCTAAAGTGTGAAATTTGTTAATTTGAAAGTTTGTCTAACGACGTCATACATGGTTGACCCCGGCGGGACCAGTGAGAAGGGATCAGTTAATTATACGCCTTCGTGGGGTGTTTAAAGGCTCACTCACTCCAGAACATGAACAGTTCCACTTTTGTGTTCATAGTGGTTAGATCTCGCATAGACTTTACGACTAACTCATAGACTTTATAGAAAGAAAGATGCAAGTTCAAACGCCTACGGATTGGAATCTTAACTTGCTTAATAACGAGACGCTGTGTCGGGCCAAAGGCCATACCACACGAGAACTAGGCCTAGCGTCGAACAGTATGGATAATTCAATGAACTCAGGTAGGCAAAGAAACTGGTTTATTTCGATTTTTTTCCATTATTTTCCAAGATATTTTGACAGAAATTTCAGATCGAATTTTTCCAGTTTGATGATCTGTGGGACTTTGAGGATACATTTCGCTCTGGGATAGTTTTCACTTCTCTCTTAACTTATTCTAATTTATTATGAGCAGTCACATCATTTAATGAACCTACATGTGTTTTTGGCTCTTTTGTTGTCGTTGGGTTCCTAAATCTGTTGTTAAATTTATTTTCTAAGTCCAGTACATGAAATTACTATGAAAATTCATCCGAGTTCGTCACCTAATGAGCTTTGCATTTGACGGAAATCCAGGAACTCTCAAAATACGCCTATACTTAATTAAAACTGCGTTGGGAATGCGTCATCTCACGGCGGACTTATAATACACCCGTATAGGTCAGTGGTCATCTCACTAGACACTCGAAGAAAAGGTTTGAACTTCTGAAAAACACAACTGAAATGATATGTAACCCCGCAGTTTTCAGACGGCAAAAAATAATGAAAAACCCTTTGACCCTTTGAGCATTATAGGTTTTTTTTCATCCGGTTTTACCGAAATCTTCAGCGGACTGCATATTTGCATAGCAGAATTAAAGACCTGGCTGTACGCGAGGCACTTTGAGGGGGCAGCGCCTTGAGCACGATTTGTTCGGTGGAAAGGCGACCCACACAAATTTTATTATGTAATGTAATGTTATGTTAACGACGGGGGGAGAGGAGTAAAGTGGGTGCGGGAACCGCAGGTGCCATACGTGGGGGAGGGCGGTTGATATTGATATAAATAACGCACATATAAAAATACACAGTATTTCCTCAATTACGATAAATCAATTAAGTGAGAAACGGGGAGGGATGATAGGCCTCATTCGTTGTTAGAATGCCCAACTAACACAAACGATAAAGTATCCATTATTTTAGCCCTTGCTTTATCGACACCCACCCCCTGATCCATCATCCCGCTGACGGTCGTATCCGGGCGTCGCGACTCCCAGTAACGTGCCGCGTGTCACCGCGGGACCATGTGATCAAACTCCCATCACTCATAGCGCACCGCACGCGCCACGCGCTCTCGAACAGGCGCGAGTCCTCTCAGTTTCACTGATCAACACTCGACAAACAAACCACCAGTGAACTTGTCGAAATCTTTCCTGAGCTATTTCTCAACTTACGAGTTTACTCTCCGACTATTCGCCCCTGATATCGGACTCAGATGGTGAATTCCCGTGGAGCGCCGGTCGCGAGTCGCCGGGGAAACCGGTTGGTCATACCTCCGCGAGTTATCACAATCATCAAAAGCCCTTCAAATGTGTATTTGTTTTGCTTTTTATTTCGTTGTCACATGTCACTTAAGTTGTTTGGCGATCGTGTCAGTCCATTCCTGGATAGATACCAGGACTCGTTGATAACCATACGCCGCATAAATGATATATTCACAGAAATGACCTTCTTCATTAGTGACTCTGCGGGTAGAAGTTGTTAAAATGACAAAGGTTTTAAACAAGACGTTATCTCTTGTACTTTCAGACTCGCATCCGTCACCGAGAAAGCCCGATGCGCTGTGCCTAGTTTGCGGCGACAAGGCGAGCGGGAAACACTATGGCGTCCAGAGCTGCGATGGGTGCAGGGGCTTCTTCAAGCGCTCCATCAGGCGGAATCTGGAGTACGTCTGCAAGGAGAATGGCAATTGTATTGTTGACGTGGCCAGGCGGAATCAGTGTCAAGCCTGCAGGTTCAAGAAATGTCTTCAAGTCAAGATGAACAAAGATGGTGAGTAGTTTTGTGATTTGCTGATAGATGGTGTTTGCGCGATGACGCGATGTAACACTGCTTATCTGAACGTGTAATGCGTCAAATTAAAAGTCTGGTGAACCTGGTCCTAAAGTTAATCTGGTGTCTTCGAAGTACGTGATTCCCATGATGACACGCAAATTCGTCAGTCTCCTCCAACCTGGGTTTTCGGACGTAATCTCGCCAGATCGAAACCTCCCTAACATGAAGAAGAATACACGATGTTCCGAACGTCAAGTAAAAATCTGCTCAATAATTCATTACTTTAGCACACATATAGCCTTTTCTGTCATGAGAAGAATGAATTCTGCCAATTTTTTCTAACACATAACCCGGTGAACACGACAACGGGGTCTCGCGCCAAACGTTAAGTGGAACGCAAGAGTCGTTCATTATTATTTCATATACAATGTTGTCTGAGGCTCTTCAAAGAGTGTATTTGTCACGTAAAACTCGTCAAAAAATTGCCTCTCCTTAGGTATGTTTTCCACTTTTTCCATACTCTGACATTTCAAACGTCTACCTCGGCCATAACGTCACCTTCTCCCCTGTCAAGTAGTCCATTACCCAACCACATGATTTATCAACCCCCGAGCTAATGATGAAATGTCCAATTAAATAATTAATGCCATAGATATTGGCGTGTGTTTGTTCTCGCCTCTTGAGCGTGGTAACCTGGTCTGGTGTTCTGTTGATACCAAGATCGAAGTCGGGAATCAATCTAAGGTGATCCAGGTCGGAGTGATCGCGTAAGGTTTTACTTGACCTTTCCTCCGCCGTACTGGCCAAACAAAAGCCGTGCATGGACCCCTAGTTGAGAGATGTCTCCTGATTGGCCAATGCCTGATCGGAAGTACCAAATTCCCGCTTCTGGAAAGTGGCTTACGTGCAAATTAGAGTTCGTGTAAAAAACACATTTGGTGAAAATATCCAATCCTCAATTAACGTCGCGAAAACCCCTCCCCTGTAGCCAAGGTATCATTTTTGTTGTTATTGTTGAATGTTTACAAAAAATTTGCTACTATATCTAAGGGACTATATTTTGTTTTGCAAAACCATTCTTTTGAAAGTTAGGAAGCAACGTAATCTAAACCAATAGCTTTTTTTCTTGGTGAAATTGGCTGTCGGCTTCCAGAAAGTGGAGTGTTCTATGTTGACAAGTCCATCATATTAAAGTTGACTTGCAAACAACAATAGTTGTGAACCCGGCAGGTGGCTGTAACTGGTGAACGATCGGAGCACCGCTAATAAGTCTCGTGATCGATCACATGACATTGACGCCACCTCGTCCCTAAGCGACGATCTCATGAGTAATGGCGTTGGGCAGGGCTTGAAATTGTAGTCAATGGCTTGAAATGTAGTCAACCAATTGTAATCAATGAAAGGTTGATAAATTGTTGTGAAAGAAAACCATATCGAGCGAAAAGGGGTGTATACGTCAAATTTAGTATACCCTGATTTTTCGTTGGAATCCATGTTCGGATGGGCGCAGAAACACTCTAATCATGTCCAATGTACCAAGGTCGAGCATGACCAAAGATTTATACAGACTGGATGCAAAAATGAATAGAACCAACAATAGCTACGAAACAAGTTATAAAATTTTAATTCCTGCTTAGAGAAATTGCTATACGAACCGATATCAGGACAATTAACGCGTGAGTTTTAGTTACACTTAACTTTAAGTCATCAAAAGAAGTGGTCGAAACCTCTCAGTAATCGTATGAAATGAAATAGGTGTCAAACATCAGCGTTCGAAACAATAATGGGTAAGCTATCGAGCTCATGAATATATCATATCAACTCATACTTTGATAACAAAGGTACACTCAGGTAGCCTACTCCGACTGATTTGAGAACTTTCTTTTGAATTCTAAACTTAGCACGATAAGTTTGGAAGAATAGACGATATTAAACAGCGAACTCTCATTAATAATTAAGGTTTTAAGGCGATTGAAACAAATGATTATGACCTGATCATTATCATGATTGCGTAATCCGACTATGTTTGGATCGAGTGCGATCTAATATTCAAAAAGTGCCACTTTTTTATTCTTGTTTCCAAATTTCTCATGCAGTATTTACGTTGCCTAATCGTTTGTCTTTGAAGCCTTGCTCGATTTTGCTATCAACACAAAAAAACAACGCCATGAAAAAGAATCATCATTAAAATCCAATGACCACATCAAACCACTGATATTGTGCCATTGTACTCCAAGGAACAAAGGTGTCGCTCTTCAAAACAAAGATGGCGCCAATACATAAATGGCGGCGTCAATTATTCAAATTGGGGTCGCCTACCACAATAATATCCATCTTGTGTCAATAACAAGAATTGGTAGGCAAAATGATGAGTCGTATTGTTTTTATTCGAAGCTTTCTAAATTCTAATAAAAGTCAAGGAATTCTGAATTGGTTTTAGACAATCCTTTCTGTCTTATTATCATAAATGATCATGGGTATTTTGAAATATCATACGGCATGATATCTTACATAATCAAATTCTACCCAACCTGTCCTCCTCAGAACAAATGAAACCTCTCGGCTGCATGCCGCGCACCTTGGCCTAGACTTTATATTATGACATGGCCACTGCATAGGATACGTGGATTATGCTGAGAGGTGGGTCCAAACGTACCAGTTATGAGCCAAGAGGGTTCGAGGTCTAATGTTAATGTCTGAATATGATTACTTTGAACAGTGTTAGATTACCAAGCGTATAATAGCACACCTCGTCCCCTGGATCAATAGTCATGAATATTTGATGCTGCTGCTCCCGCCTACCGATGATTTCTTCCCTGCGCGCGTCACGGACAATAGGGAACATGTCAATAGTGAATTAACCTGTCAGGGAGTCAATTCCAGGCTCGAGAGACCGCTAATAGAGTGATGCAGTCGATTCCAAAGTCAGGCTGTGCGCTATAGTTAATTCTCAGGGCAAAAGGGCTCTTGGCGATTTCCGTAAAAGTGTCGTGAAACCCGATAGCACGGTCTAGAATGCTGTGATTTGAGAGATGTAACCGATACAATGTATTTCAAATAAGTGTACTATGACATTTTGTCACCTGACACATTTGATAGCAAGACATTTGATAGCAACGTAAATTTGTGGATGCGCGCTTCCGCGACTATTCCTCATTCGATCACGAAATTATTAACCATACAATCAGAAGAATAACAAATCTAATCTGTTTGTGAGCATTTCGTGTATTCTGTTTACTTGCCCTTTGTCGCTCAAACCAGCAACTTGTCGACCAACCTCAACACTGAACATTGTTGGCAGACTGGTATTGCAGTGTTTACTATTCGGATGCAACTGTGTCTTGAGAACGCGCCACGTTGCCGCCAGACCAAACATGTCACCACCGACTTTTGATCCTTTTTTTTCCTAGTGTTCAAACACGCATTGAAAGCATTCAGCATTATACCTGTCACATAGAGTTTGTCTGTCAAAAGATAGGTTTCCGTGGACATATTTGCCAACGGAATCTGTGGCGAGAAGTCATCAACACTTGCTACTTTTCACATGGTCTATTAGTCAAGTCGAGACAAAGTGATAAGGAATGTATAACTACATTTGTACTCGAATCAAAGGGGAAGAAACGCACATCAAAAGCTTTTGACAAGTAAGAAAGACCTGTGAATCTAGTCCGCTGTCAGTCGGCTGAACGAAATGTCGAGTTTGAGTTTAATCGACCCCCATTACTCTCTGACACTTCAGCGCGATCTTTGATTTTACGCCGGGTCAGCTTTTAGCATCACCCGGTCTGCCCTGTCGTCTGCGTGACTTGTCCATGAATCCAATATGGCCGTGTGATCCTGGCCAGGTTCACCTCATTTTCTTGTCACTTCATCAAATATGCTGACAAGAATGATTAGCTTTCGATCGTATCCTGACTTGTCGGGTATTTAGTCCCAGATCAAATGTAAATGGCGGCATCAGATATTACAAGGGGCCAAACCCATTAGCGAAACCTCGTCCCTGGGCAAGCTGCCACTGGTATGTGTGCTCAAGTCGGGTCGTCATCTCGTCATGTGCCCATTTTGCCGAAAATGATTCGAACCCAGACTTTTGACTTCACAAATTCATCCTAGACGTCATTATCTTTTCTAGATGAAGATAGATTTCAAGTATTTTAAAAATGTTATTGTGTTACTCTCATCAAATTTTACAAATCCACAATTTTCTCGTTCCAGCTGTTCAACACGAGCGGGCGCCGCGCTGCTACCAGTACAAACGCGACAGTCCCAAATTAGAAAGTCCGCTTCCCACACCTATGCAGGGATTCCCACATCCGGGCTTCATTGACAGAGCAAGGTAAACGACGTCATACAGTATAGTACCAGAATCTTTGAATAAATTTATTGGAAGATTCTGATAGTACGTAGCACTGGTGAGAACCAGTACAATTTATCTACTTTTTTGCAAATTGAACATATTCCCAGAGTTCGATATCTGGTGATCTAACACCACCAACTGGAGAAAAGATTTGATCCAAATCTCAAACAAAACTGCCATTCGTGCTTTTGGGATATCTGTCAGCATTGCAAGAAAATGTATAAATTGTACTATTCGCTAACCGCACCGTCACCTACTTAGGAAAAGCCAATAATATCGGTTTTATCTCAGTGTATACTACACTATATAAACTTGGAATCCGACATGACAGGCCCACACGCTCACGTACGAGAATGCTCTACTCTCCCGCACGGAAAGCATCTTCTGTCATCGTATAACTAAACTAGGAGCCAACGATCTCACCGCCACAGTCAGAATCAGCGAACTTATGCAAACCCAAGGAAAACAAACAAATGACAAGCCACGAAAGCAGCACATCCTACGAGCTACCCTACCGAAGTTACGTCTTCATCACTTGGAAGTCAAAGTACGAACACGAATAGGACAGGAATCATACTGTTGGCTACATCATGCAGGTTCAAAACGAACTAGCAAGCAGGTCCTACGGAATCGATATGAACAAGCAATTATGTCACACGACGAAACAGTCACCAATCACTCGGTACAACCACGATTTCTCCTGAACGATTACTTCTTTGTCCACTAACTATCACGAAGGAATATGATTTTCCGTCAAACACACAGAAATATACTTCTTGAAATCAAAGTCTCCCTATCTACGTCTCTATCTATTACTTTTTGTTTACCGTCTTTGTGGAACCGAAGCATACGAATAGCAAGTGGAAATGTTTATAATTCCGTCGTACCCCTGAAAATGATATCGGGAACGACAGTTATCCTAGATACTAGAGATCGATGTGTATTGGCTATATCTAAATAACAATGTACATTTTAATCAAAAATAGTGTATGGTCATCAAAATGAAAGGCTTTCTCGCTCAAAAGTTAGCGATTTATAAATGCCAAGATACAAATTATGAAGCAAAGATCGTAAGACAAACACGAAAGTAAGTTAGTTATTGCACTACAAAAGATCTTTAGGAGTAGGTATTCAGTTATCATTTTCAACTCTTCCTCAAAGTATTCAGAGTTTACTCTGTCTTAGTGAGCATAATGTAATTCTGAGAAACGTGATTATTGTTGAAAAGACCTCGCGAACAGCGGACACAAGATGATGATGATGATGATGAAAATGTTGCTGCTAAGAATGATGATGATGATGATGATGGCGATGGCGATGGCACAGATGTTGGTGATGATCAGGGCGATGGCGATAGGGCAAATCTCGATCATGCTGTTGATGCTAGTGATGTCGATGGTGGCGATGATGATAACAAAAACGATGTCGATGATGCCGAAAGATGACTATGACATATTTCTGTCCCAGATATGCAAAAGCTGGTCCGCGCCACGTTTGCAGACAAATCCACTCTCAAGGCTTCTAATCGTCATCTTTCCTTTATTCATCTGTCTATAATTAAGCTAGCAAACTTAGGGTCGCAAAATACCTTGTCTAATGTTACCAATGTGTCTACTTGTAGGTTCGAATACACTCCATTCCAACAATACAGTCCACCTGTTGGCATGACTCCAGATTTCGGCTTCCCACCCAGCCACGTTTTCCACTCACCCCTGTTCGCGCACGACCCGCGCAACAACGGAATGGCCCGACTAGAGAATGACATCAGAAACACAGAGTCTCAGCGGGGCGACCGGACACCACCGGGTAATAAAACTCCACACATGAGGAGCCCGATGTCAGAAGGAACACCAGAGAACCGGTTAATAAAATGTGAGATTTCCGAGACGCCCGATAGGCGGAGCGCCAGCTGTTCGCCGCCATCTTCAGCCTCGTCTTCGAATACGTCTTCGCCGATCGAGCATGGGGAGAGGAGGTCACCCAGATCACCTGGTAAGTTGCTTCTCCGTTATGCCATGTGTCTCATCGTATTCAAAATGTCTCCAAAAGGAAGCCACAAGAATATAGCAATTTCCCACTAATGAAAGCGACGGAAAAAGAAACTCCTCCTTTACTTTGGAATATGTAGATACTTGAATTGAAGCTGAAAATGTCTTTACTCCTTGCAGCCGACCGACATCAGACAAGTCCAACTACGTCATCGGTGCCATCACCGCTCCGCACCTCGTTACCACTTTTCACACTACCGACATCTAACGGTGAAGATATCATCAGATCGACGCCCATCCATCCCACCATCCCCATACCAACCCACCTGCCAAATCACAGCGTTTACGTATCGGCGGCTGCGGAGAGCATTTACGAAACGGCCGCTAGGTTGTTATTTATGTCTGTAAAGTGGGCGCGGAATATCCCATCATTCTTACAACTTCCATTCCGGGATCAGGCGATACTTCTTGAGGAGTCGTGGAGTGAGCTGTTTATCCTGAGTGCCGCACAATGGTCACTGCCCATCGATATAGGTAAGACACTTTCCCCTTCCGTCTTGAGTGCCAAGATAGTGGCTGTTTTTAGCAATTACATGAGACCGTCAACACGCAGGGCAATATTTTGAGTCCTGCTCTTTAATCATCGATATTTTCAAAATATGTATGCCAAGATCTTAAAAGACTCTCTTTCGTGTTCCAGGTACCCTTGTCTCTGCGAGTGGTGTCGTGAGTCCGCAGTCTCGCGTGAATGGCGACAAGTCGGCGGATATGGTCGCCCAGATCAAAACTTTGCAAGACGTCCTCTCTCGGTTCAGCAACCTGCGGGTGGACGCGACGGAGTATGCCTGTCTCAAGGCGCTTGTGCTATTTAAAACAGGTACGTGGAGACTTTTAGACAAGTTTAAAATGTCTCCGATACCCGGATACCCAGGTTCCGACCCCCTTTCCAGTCGAACCCCAGGGGTATACCTTTTATCACCGGAGGACCATAACGACCCAATGGTTTTATAAGTTTTTGTTTTTTTACTATGAAAATCAGTCAAGAAACAATTGCAGTTGAACATTTCCAGAGTAATTTAATTGTGAAATTATACCAGGACATTGAGATGGGACTAATGGCAATTGATGGTATAGTTACAAGACAAAATACATACATGTTCTTTCTCTTTCTCACCATGAGCATGTTTTCTATTTCCAGAAACGAGAGGTTTGAAAGATTCCCATCAAGTGGAGACACTTCAAGATCAGGCACAACTGATGCTGAACGAATACACCTACACGCATCACATCAGCAACAAAGTGAGGTTTGGTCGTCTGTTGCTATTGCTTCCTGCTCTGAGGGCGGTCAGCGCTAAAGTCATCGAAGAGATTTTCTTCAGGAAAACGATAGGAAGCGTGCCGATTGAAAGACTTCTCTCCGATATGTTCAAATCAAGTTAAACCAAGAGAGAACTTCCTTGGTCAAACGGACTTTGTTCAAATCCCCCACCAAATCTCGCACCTGTGACGCCATATTTGTGAGATGTGTTGACAGGTGACGGTCTCACAGACGGCCATATTGGCCGAGGCAAAGCGTTCGTGAGACAGAAGTAGATTTGTCGTGTGAAATATGTGCCAAAATGATTGGTTGGGTTCCCAACCAATCACAAGTAGTGTAGTGTGTCCCTAGGACCTGTGGGATCAACTTGGTAAAAGGCCTAGCAATGACTTATCAAGTTTGTTGATGAAACTGCATGCCCAGTTAGACGAGTACTTGGAACTTCTCGTGACCTGATTCAGAAAGAGGATCGATAGGAGCAAGAATGAAATTGTTCCTGGCGGCATGCAGCTACAGGCAAGACATCGGTCAAGGTCATGTGGTCAGTGGACCACGTTTGCTTCTTAGCATTTGCATTTCGGGGATGGACTGCTAATTCAAGTATACAGTACCAGCTAGCTTCGGTTTAGGAATGACAACTCCCGACGCGATAACTCTAAGCAATACTCCAAGTACGATTTGCGCGAAGAAAATGTCTAATGATACCGTTTAGTTGTGTCGGTGAAGTCCCGGCGCCGCGTTCGAGATGGAAGCACCCGTATCTTATTAAGAATTACTGTTGCTTTTCTGGTGCTTCCATCTTGAATATAGATTGTACCTCGAGGCTGGACCGACTTTACAGTTGTTCGACGCTAAGGGATTTGTAACAGACATTTTGGTGCGGAGTGCAATATAAAAAATATTAATGATGTGGTCAAACCATGACGCTGTATTTATTCTCAAATATTGCATTTCATCTTGACTTTGCATTTTCCGTATAGCCAAGTTCTTATAAGCATACAATGCAAAAGACCATCCTTTCGGCAGGATCTGGTTCTTTCCAGAATCGCGCTCCACCGCTTGCAACTCCGGAACAGCGCTACAGTTCCGTAGCGGATCAATCTAGAACTAAATGTACTGCATGTCAATGTATGTTTTATTTATTGTTGCCGAAAATAGTGTACATAGTTAAATATTGTACAGTCAAATTTAATGCTAAGGACAATCTTTTGGACATACATGTACGTGTGCAAATACTTGTTTGAATTTTCATCTAGTCACGGTAGATATGCTGCACACGACGATCACGATGTACACATTTGTACGCTTCTCCGGTTCCAAGAGAGAGGAACGGTTGCATTTCATGTCGAGTGTCTGAGTGTATAGTCACCGTCTTTTGTAAATAAATCACTGGGCTCCGCCTGAACACACAGTAAACATAATTTTATTCATTTCTTCTCAGCCTTTCATCCGGGGAAGTTGCAGAGACCTGGCACCAGCTTAAATTCGCCCTCGTTGAAAGGTTCCGTTGATATTACGCGGAACGGTCTACCATTTAACCGCTCTGCGAATATTTTGTGAGTCAGCAGTTCGATAATATTTAAAACATATGGCAGAACAAGAAAGCAATGATGAACGCTTGTTCTTCAACCTGCCGTGATTGGACAATGTGAGAGTCTTCTCAGAGTCATGACTAGTTTTGCCTTCTAACCATTCTTACCATATCATTCATGTATATTTCCATTTACCTGACAACGATGATGAACCTTTAAAAAGATCCGACTTGCTCAAGACTTTCACAGTAGATTGCGAAACTCAATCGTCTGCTTCAAAACCGTAAGGCGCATGCGCGCTGCAGGTAGAGTGGAACGAAAATAGCACTGGTACATCCCTCGCTTTCCATCGACTTGAAGCAGGTCAAGAAAAGGAAAATATTCAAAAGCGAAACTCTTGATTTTTAGCAAAATAAAACTGTCACCATGTCAACCGTTACCTTGACGATGCAAAAGCACGATCCCCATCAACCCTGGGGATTTCGGATGCAGGGGGGCACGGATTTTAGCGCACAGCTTTCTATAAAGAAGGTAGGTGGGTGATGCATGTTTATTCCCATGGTTTGCCGAAACTCTCTGTGCAGTAATGCACTGCGTCGCGCACGGAATGCACACCTGGATTCGCTCAACTTTACTTGGAATCGACTGGGGATGGTTTGTCTGGTTCACCTTTCCATTTATATACCTACAGAGGAGAGAGGCTGACATTCTTTACGAAGTTGTTTTGTGCGCAAAGCTCACAGGCATTATGCTACGCTCGTTTCGCAAAGGCCGCGAAAAGTAAGATGTTTCTTTGCAGTGATCAAAATGTAAGCTTAATCATCAGAAGAAACTTCTGTTGAAAACGATGGTTTCAATTGCTCAAAAACCTTCATTTCTAAGAGAGCCCTACAATGCAGCGATTTATTTACAATAATGCTACATGTATACAGTACGGAATTTATCAAATTAAGTTTCGCCTGCTTCGAATTAGCGCTGCCACTGTTTTCAACCATTTACATGATTAGGCTACACGTTGCATAAAAACGCCTTGTCCTATGCCAAATTATTTCTCTCACAAAAATGGTTTCTACACGTAAGCGACAATTTTGGCATTTTCTATTTTCCCTAGCAAATTTTGAACACTCAAAAGCACCTGCAACGAAGGAACTCTTTTCGAAAGAAGGCATTGTACAGTACATTCCATCCACGTGTATGCCACCTCTACATGCACAAGGAATATTATTTTAGGAATGTTTCCACAGCGGCAAGCAAACATGAGGAAACATCGTGCCTATCGGGCTAGAAAAAGAAGCTGTTCGGACGTTGTACCCTTTGAACACCATAATGGTCAAAGAACGACTTGGTGAAGACCCCAATGCCAACCAGTCACCAGTTCGCTTGGTGAATTCAAAATCATGCGGAGAAAGGGATGTCAAACATATTAAGAGTTAACCTGACTTTTGATCTTACATGGTTTTCATATTATAAAAAGCATGGTGTTTTCCTAATGTAGCATGAGTATATATATGACTTCAACTGGCTGATCAATGAAGTAGTGAAGCAACACATGGTTTTTTAATCGTGTTTGCGGTTTATTTATGGTGGCCACAGGAACGAAGGTATTTAAATGTAAGCGCTTCACCTTCAACCACTGACTCTCTGCAACCACTGACTGCTGATCAAGACCTTGTTGCCTCTACCTATCTTCAAACGCGGTTTTATGGTTAGCTACGGATGAAAGATATCAACCAGTTGGGAAAGGTTAAATTGGCTGGTTCACCTCTGCAAGGTGAGAGTTATTAACATCTTAACACTTTCGAGGTGCTGGTGGAAAAAAGCTATAAAGCTATTCGTTTAAAAGTTCGGACATGACCGGACATCGCTCATCGCTTTATTGTGATGTAGTGAGGATTAGTATACAGCAGGGAAGGTGCATAGCGATCACGATACCGCGAGAGTCTGACAAAACGGACATCGCTACTCCCTCGAACTCGAAAGAGCTCTCGAAACAAGGTCTGAAATTCGTGTACCACTGGTTTAAGAAAGGGTAATTGGTATGAATCCATTGGCTAAGACGATACATACATAACTACTGATGATACATACATAACGACTGATGATACATACATTACTACTAACCCATCATTTGTAGGAATGGTCTTTGGTTGCAGAAAGGTGCTATTATGACAAAAACCTTAACTATGCCATCGAACCAGTGGCCCTTCTACCTGTCCAATGTACAACCCCGAAGCTCATACACCAATCCTGAAAAAAACGAGCAAGAACTCAGCAGGCTACTTTTGGTAGAGGATAATGCTCTAAATAACGGGGAAAGTTCTCGTCAGTATACAGGCTTGTTCCGAAAATCGATTGGAGAGCCTACACGTGCACTATGAAACATAACTGGGCACCCCTGTCGCCGATAGGCTTGTTTCGGTAGTGGATGATACTTCGGGCCCATTCGGAACCTAGCAAGTGGGTGAACAGGAATGCATCTGCCCACAGCGTCTCTGTACGCTATTAATAACATCACCGGGGTTCTTGGCATTCTTCCCAGCATAATACATATATTGAACCAGTAGCTATAGATCGTCTCTCTTTTCTCCATCTTATAGGTGCCTTCTTCGGTGCACCTACTTCTCTGTTCCCGATACCAGTAAATTTATAATGAAAAACTCTGCTGACACCAAATATTCCACTTTATGTGACCATCAGGACTTGAGATAAAAATCACAAGCCCTGAAGCCGTCTGAGGAAACCCGCCTGCGATTAGTCGTTACCCGCCTCAACCCGCCCTCTTGGAAGGGGTTTAGGTCTAAAAAAGCCCAAAGAGCAATTATCCCACAATTATACCCGCCAGATTTGCTGCCACTGGTAATAGCAGGGCCTGGCCTTATTTCAGCAGGTAATTCCACCCTTTTTTGCAGGTTCTCCCTAACACCCCATCAGACGGCTACCTCACCCCCGGGGACGCCATTGTTGGAATCAACAACCAAGACGCCAGTAGAATGACACACGTGCAGGCACAACAGCTGATCCTGAATGGCGGTAACGTGCTCCATCTTACAGTGAGAAAGTAAGTGCGAATGCGATATCAATAGAGACACTATCGCAACCTTGTCGCTGTTCCGAAAACTAATGATTTCAGGTTTAGGGTTACTGGACGACTGAAACTTACCATGGCTGTTCATCAAAACTTATTTTTCGATTTGTCCGTTCAACGACGTAAACGCTATCTAGAAACTGCTTCAAGATTTCCTAGTCATGTATGCAACTTCAGCAGATCATATTCAACTTTCGTCCGCTAAATGCATCCAAATATCAACATAACTCACTCTCTAACTTATCATTCTTGGGCCGAGCGGTATCAGGTGACGACTTCGTGTTCTGTTCTTCTTGGGATGCTAGTAAAACGGCAACCGTGTATCTTCATCGTTTCCTTTTCTCGTCGTTTCAGGGGCTATGTTGGAGGAATGGACAGCTTTAGGCATCTTCAGCCGAAAGGCAACGTGAAATTCTCGCCCTACAACGCATCAAAACTCGCGAAATACTAGTGTGATGTCAAGACACACACAGTCAAACTGTCTCCTCAAGTGTAAATAGATCTGGTGATGATCATTGTACATCAGTTAGGAAATTTTCTTATTTATAAGATTCAGTAACAGGCGCAATGTGATTTCTAAATCCAGATTTCGAAAACATAAACGGATGGAGAACAACTAGATGCTGAAAGTCTTAAAGGCACACGAAGGGTGTGGGATTAAATTGAAAAGGAATGTGCCACAGATGGCCACCATAGTACCACCTACCGATATAGACGTTGTTTATGTGACTTTTTGAAATGGTTTGCATCATTCAGGTTGGCCTACTGGTATAATGTATACGTATTTTAGTCGTGCATGTTGGATACGTTTTCATTTATTCTCTTAGGAGAAGTCACGGTCCTCCTGAAAACCACTTTCGTATGCAAAACCAACATGCGTCAGACCCTTCTTGTCCCTTTAACAGCAACGGACTATTGTAATTGCGGAGACTGGGAACGACGGATCACGGCGGGGTCAGGGTGTGGCCGGAGGGGCTCGGTGAAGACACGAAGACAAGACGAATTCGTCATAGTGGCCAACTCAATCTGGTGACAAAGCAGATTATTTGTTGGTCAATCAATCGTATTTTGCTTTTTGATTCTTAGTTTTTCCTTTTTATAATTTTTTGCACAGATCACTGATTTAAATTTATTGTCAGTGCCATAGGTTGTTTGGACGAACAAAATAGTCATATACGCGCCGAAGATTCTGCTTCCAGGGACCTCTCTTGGATAAATACATTTCAGTGTTGTATCAAAGTTATTCTTGATTGCATGCTATATAGGGTTCGGGGGATTGTCGGCGAGAGCTTCGACGGGTTAGTGTTAAATGAGATAGTATAGAGACGCCTATTGGTCACTTCTCGAAAGTGAATCACTCCACTCTGCCTCCTGCTGAATAGCCCTCTAAAACCCGAAAGAACCAGACGTGGACAGCAACCATAACTCTATTATTATATGCACCACGGTATAACTATGCAATAAACTAGTAAATACAATTTTCCGGGGCGATGGCTTCTTGATTTTTGTTGAAGGTTGCACAGAATCTCGCCACCTCTAATAGGCTCAATGGCGGGAAAAAAACGAGATGTAAAGGGGACGTGGTTGGTGTGAGGTGATAGAAGACATATTTACACTCGTCACAACTATACTTCGGACGCCGCGGATCGAGGAAGGCAATGATAAGGATGATAATAGGCTGCCTCAGGAGTCTATATAGTCACCCCGGAGACAGGCAGAGCTAGGGACCTGGTTTTGGAAAAGGGATTTTTGAGTATAGTTTGGCTGAGATTGCAGAAAAAAGAATGTCAGGACCCAGTGGTACCCGATAAGCATTTCGAGGACGGTGGTAGATCCCGTCATCCTATTACAAGCTGCTGGATCGAAGGTCGATGTTGCAGGGTGAAAGCACATCCTCGTTGACGACGGTTTCGCCCGTTTGAGGAGGAGTCTGCGCAGTTCCATTATTACGGGAAAGATGGCAGAGTGGTCTCCTTATTGGATACCTGCGTCCTGGGATGGGTGGGGGTGCGTGCGGGAGGGGAGGTTATGATGACTTTTGTTTATGATTCAAATGATTATTGCACGGTCTGAGTTGGCCTGTGTCAAAGACAAGAAAACCCGTGGCATATTTTGATGGTTTCTGAATGGCAAGAGTCTTTTACCAGACCATTAGAGGGGAACTAGTGGGTAATAGGGTCTAGAATTATGTTTGCTTTTTTTCATCAGTCAAAGTTTTGACATTGAATTGTTTAGTTGTTTTTCATTTATCTTAAAAACGTACCCGGCTTATACAGAGGTCGGGGATTTTGATATCCCAGTTTGGTGCTATTCGGATTCCCCGGCTGGTCCCCCGCCTTCAAATTGATCGTTTGGCCGGTCAGTTTTATTCAACCTTAAATAAAATTTGCTCGGTTTGACAATGTACAATTATACAAAGCGTAATATTGGAAACCGATAACAATTTATATGTGAATGCGTCTTAGCTAAAAGAAAGCAAATTCTTGCTTTTATGTTTGACACCATTAAGTATCACTTTCACAAGTAGCATTATCCAATATAGATTAGAGCTAAGTAACAATGTAAAATAATTATATCAATGATTTTATTCAAAGATTTTATTTAAAGACGTTCATGAAACGTTTCTAAACGTTTACATTTTTCGTCGGAGGAAACTTTTACATAGTTGGATGTCCATAATTATTAATAGAAAATGATTTTTAATAACAACCGGTTGTTTCATCATCATTATACCAGACACTTATATAGACTAAAGGTAGCAAGTTTGATGATTGGTTGATATTTCGGGGTATCTCGACATGGACACTGTATGACGTCAGAGCAACTATGAATAATTGAATAGAAATTCGTAAGGGTGTTCAAGGCGTCGGAACTGATCTTCCCATGGCGTACTGACAGAACTCAGCAGAATATGCTTATCAAATTAGTCGTATTATATAATAGCCATTGTACTTCTAGTAGAACATGGCCACGTCAGCGTTCATTTCTCCAAAATCAAGGTGACAAAACCAAACAACACTCCATTCCGATTATCCCGCCGCACCTCTAATTAAGGCCACAGTCGATTCCCACTATAAGCTAGGGAATGCTTCGTTGATTGCGATGGGCTCTTGAAAGAGCCTTAATTTCGGGGGAATAGTTTGTACAACAAACACAATCTATCCAAAACGTTACAAAGGGAGGAAACAAGGAACTATTCCAAGCTTTACGGAACCCAGAGACCAACAGGAAACGACTATTTTTACAAAAGATAAACACTGGATTCTCTGTAGAAACGGCGCCATAACCAGGTTCATTGTTCGATACACTCGGCATGGTTGTTGCATTGTAGGTCAGACAGCGAGGTAAACAAACACACGGACACCAGGTTTTCTGGCTTTTTCTCCCGATTTTTCCCCATTTCTACAATCTACGGATATTCATAGTGTCTTTATTGATATTATTTTGCTATTTGTCCGTATTCTAGGTGATTATTTTGCTGGTAGGCGTATGTTTAATGGTGGCAAAAAATGCTTAATAAACATCGCGGAATGTGTAGTGTATAAGCGTACACAATGTACACGCTTATGCATATGTTGTACATTTTATAGTGCATGAGTAGTGTATTTTCATGAAGGTAATGGGAATGTGATAAGCTGAGTGTATGAAAGAGTTGTAAACTCATGTTTTTGAGACATTGACATTTATATATTCCTGTATCTTATATTGACAGGAAGAAATATATTAAAGTCCTTCCTGCCCTTATGGTAAAATAGCTCAAAAAGCGAATCATGATTCCCAACAAAATGACGTCAAATCTAAGACAATTGATGTAAAGTCTCCAATTCACAATTGGTGTGTGATCTGGGTAACAGGTCTGTGATTGTTCCATCACATGTGTAGCATTTCAAATCTTAAAAGGCAAGGAAGAAAAGTGCACAGTCAAAAAATGCAGCGTGCAGCAACTGGCTTTAAGAAATCCGTTGGCCTGTGATGAAAAAAAGAGGGTCGATAAGTGATTGTTGAGAAAAGGCTGGATGCTGTTCCCTGCTAAAACTCTTCAGCTAAAACAGTAGGGTGCAGAGAGCTTAGCATGAATAAAGCATTTTCATCCTCAGAATAAAGCATTCTCATCCTTCCATGAAATGTATAGGCCTCAGTGTGGTCTCATTCTTTACTTTAGATGTGAAATGTAGCAAATGATGACCATGAAATAGGCCGGGCGAAGCATTGTTCATTGTTTCCCGTGTACTTGAATGTACATTTACAGAGCAATTTTATGCGCAATAATGACGGATGTCCTACTAACCTATGTGTGTCTGGGCTGACTTAATGTGCTCGGTAAACACCTGATTTTTTAAAGGGGAAATTACTGAGCTGTGGTGCAGTGTGATGTTACATGTGGCTAATGCACATCTCAGCCTGATGATGAGAAAAAAGGATAAAGATCTTGAATTTAATCTCCAACTATGTAAATTCCTTCTAGTAAGTAAGTTTTGGCAATGCTGTTTTGTAAGACTGATATAAATCTGCTGGGAAGAGGATTCAATCGTTAAAAATCAATAAACAATTGAGGAGCTGTCAGGTCTGATGTGACGGCCCATTTGCTCATCACAGACAAGCAATCTTTTATGGGTAATTTGTAAAAGCAGAGATGATTGGAAATGATACATATCATTCAATTAGGCACAAGTACCGGAGTGGGAGAGGGCCCTCCCTCCCCCAAAAAATGTTATACGTGACAGACTGCTTAAAATTTGGGACGTAAAAATGTCTGCTTTTGAATTTTGCGCAAACTTAAAAAGGTATGACTCACTATTAGTAACTCTAGCGGTATTTTGCGGGCATAACATTATGTATTCAGTTCTTGTATGTGTAGTGTTAGACTAAGTACACATAGCTCAATCTGCTAATAGATATTTACTAGGCTAGTCTGAACTAAACACAGTTTTACACAACATGTTTCGTTGCCCAGTGTTATTCAGTTAGTACTTGCACATACCTAGGAGAGCGTAACATATAATAAGAGGTGATGTTTTGAATAAGTTTTATGTCAACTGGCAACTTTGCTTTCAATTGTTCATCTTTTGAAAATGTCGGTAATCAGTAAACCAAATATCACAGGTCTAAACAGAATAGGTGTTTTAGCAAAGCTCTTTGTTGGCGGTGGATTTTTGGTCTGAAGTGTTCTGCACTTTGGATCTTTGTTTTTCAGTCTGAATTTGCCACAGCGATTCTTGACCATTGTTGACATTAAAAGTTTTTGCAAAACTTTGTTCTTATGGATCGGACTGTAAAAAGATTGTGAGCCAAACACTGTCAGATTCTAATGCTCCTTTGTGGTCAGTTATGTTGACAGGGAGCAACATGTACCTGGTATTATTACTAGCTAAATTGACCGTAAGCAAGCTCCACCCAACCTGTTGTTAGTGAGTGTACCCTTCTTACGAGTTCTCCCCTTTCTCCTTTCAGACCAAGCATCACCAATGCAAGCAGACCCTCGAAACTTTTATTCTCACACGAGCGCATTCAGCAGCTTCAAGAAACTGAAACTGGACACGTACGCGACATGTCATAATGTAGCTCCGTTTTCGACGGCATATGATTATCACACGGAGTACCCAATAAACAGTTTCACATTTGCAAATAACGGGAATGTTCATCATAATATTGACGGTATGCCACAGAACTATATCCGTGCATCAACCGTCAAACTTTTAGACACATACCAAAGATGTGGATTAAAAAGAAAAAGCGAAGACTTAGAACATTCGTTACATTTTCCTGAGCAACACACGATATCTTCTGAGGAAGAGACTACTGCCACCACGACGACCACAAACACCAACACGAATAACACGTCGAAAAACACTAGTTCCTCTAACAATGAGGGGGACTACTCACTGGTTCAGCACGAGGTTCTGTACTCAATGACCAGTGCCTATGAGGTGCTCGAGTTCTTAGGACGGGGCACCTTTGGGCAGGTGGTCAAGTGCTGGAAGAAAGGGACAAATGAGATCGTTGCCATCAAGATCCTGAAGAATCACCCGTCGTACGCCCGACAGGGACAGATCGAGGTCTCAATTCTTGCGCGGTTAAGTCAAGAAAATGCTGACGAGTTCAATTTCGTTCGCGCGTACGAGTGCTTCCAACACAAGAACCATACGTGCTTGGTGTTCGAGATGCTGGAACAGAACTTGTACGACTTCCTCAAGCAGAACAAGTTCCAGCCGCTCCCGCTCAAGTACATCCGTCCAATCACACAGCAGGTTCTCACGGCGCTGCTGAAGCTGAAAAACCTCGGACTGATACACGCTGATCTGAAGCCTGAGAATATTATGCTGGTGGATCCTGTGCGCTTCCCCTACAGGGTAAAGGTCATAGACTTTGGTTCGGCGAGCCATGTGTCCAAGGCGGTGTGTTCGACGTACCTTCAATCAAGATATTACAGGTAGGCATCCTCTCTTAAAAATATTAGTGTTCGGATCTGAGCATCTGATTTTGAAATTTCGAAGTTTGTGCGGTATTTGTGGAGACGGTCCATGATCGACCCACCAGTGGTAGATGATTACTAGATGGCGACATGAATGAGACATTGTCCTATCCACCTTGTAACACCGTGCGGTGTAAGTCGTGAACTTCAACTTCACCCTCTGATGAGGTAGATTGCTTTTCTTGAATTTTTTCTTGAACATCTCTTGCGCAGTGCCTCTTGCATTGTTGAAGTCTTGCTGGCCCTAAAGAATTCATCCGGAACCAACCAACCTCAACTTGCAGCTTGTTGTATGTTATATCCATCCAAATATTGTGTTATTTATTTTACAGGACTCTGCCGGATATCCTAACATGACTTTCTTTCAGCATCACATGCAGTAGATATCTGGACAAGAGGAAACTCGACATCATATGTTGGAGTAACTTGGACCTCGTGTTGTCACAAAACCAAGCATTTGCTGGAGTTTTGTTATGTTTCAGGCAGTGAAGATTCATATAGCCAGTACAAAAAGCTGGCCTTTATAGCACAGGGGGGATCTTGCACCACTTGAGTTTCCCCGTACACTACAGTTTCTTTCATTAGTTTGGCAACTGGAGGATGAGGGGAGGGGGGTTCCTTGCATCTGTTGCTACGAAGAATGGTGCAATGCCTTCTGCTTAATCCTACACCTGGGAGGACAGAAATAGCATGTTACACCTTGCAGTAGGCTTGATTATGTGCTTTTCAGACTTGGCATCAAGTCTGAAATTCGATGCATGACACCTTGTGAGCATCACTAGGTGTAGGTGTAAGATGAGTAAATTGGGAGCATCATTGTACCCACACTCTTCCATCTGCATTCTTTTAATCTGTGTAGCCAACCTGGCCTGCTGCATTACTGCTTTGGTGTTCTGAGGATACGTATATTTGGCCTCCATCCCTAGTGCTTGTTTAGTATCTTTTGCATACAATGTAGGATGTAAGCTGTCTAAAGCGTAACATATATGGTCATCTTTAATAATGACTCAGACTCCCATGCAGTGGGAAAAAGAAAATGGAGTTGCTTTGGGGCATGGTGTAATCATTTTGATGTTATCATTTGAGCTACAAGTACAATGTATGCCCGGTCTTAACACGATACAGAATAGCTGATATAGAATCTAGAATATTCCATTCTGATCAGTGCTTTTGACGAATACATAATTTTAATACGGTCGACCTCATTAATGCCATTTTCCAGTTTGCAAGTGTATTTAACAACAATACCACAGTTCAAAATCCAGCCTATGATCTTTACTGTCCGTATACATGTAGAACTTTAATAATGTGGGTTTATACGTCACTGCATATGAATCATTGATATTGTTCAGAGAAAACATCAATGAAAAATGCTGATTTGCAAATTCATTCAAGGTTTGGTGCCATATGGTGTGTATCGTCCCTGACTGTTTCATTGGTCTTCTTAGATGAGCCTGATTGTGTTATACCACAGAATGTTTTAAGCTTGAAACTTTTGGTTAAGAGTGGCAAGCAGTAGAACTAGAATATGACCTATCTTAACATAGCCCATGTAGTCCAGGCAGGGATAAAGCATTTCATATAAAATGTTAATTTGCGTGAGCATCGCAGTGCCATGAAAACCAGTTCTGAAACGGTTGTTAAATGTATCAGATTCATATCACATCACAGGCAATTTGTGTACACACATCCCCGACAAAAATGGCGGAATCAAACGAGTAAGCATAGAGTAACGCTTCAACTGATACAAGTTGTACAAATGCAAGCACTTGTTAACATGTACCATGGCATATGCCAGTATGGCACCCTAACTCTAATAGGATGAATGCGTCATTAAGAATAGATGTGTTTTGTATAGAGGCGGATAGCAGCTGGTGGTTCAGACGCTGAAGGATTGGCTGTGCACACTCGTTTAGAGCGTGATTGGGTGCGATTCTTAAAAGTGTTATCGAATAATTGGGGTGGTTGCATGGGGGGGGGGGGGGGGGGGTTGTTTGTTTTTGAACGTTTGAAGTTTGTTTGAAAGTTCTGTTTGGTGATCGGGACAACGAATACCTTTAGTTTAGTATCTATCCTTTGATTGGATTGAGAGTTGGAAGACCTGACCAGCCGTGCGGTCACCTGTAAACCCAACTGCACGTTGTTGGAATTTCTTAGCAAGTTAGTACACTGTACTCTAGTCTACACTTCTTCATCATGCCTCACTTCTTAGCAAAACCTCGCTCAACGCTTAGCCCGTACATATTGGAATCTCCGCGAGGGAATTTTCTCAGAAGACTACACTATGTTGTTGGCAATGTGGTGTATTGATCAGAGGTGCTTGGTGATTCAGCAACTATTTTTACTGGTGAGCTGCTGCTGGCGTATAATTGGCGTGTTTTGATTGGGAGTTTAGATGGTTGTTATGGTGAGCCGCCCCTTTGAAGCGTTGGCTGTGTCCACGTTTTGTTGACGGGGAAATTCTCCTTGCTGTCGTCATGGTGTAGCACGCAGCTCTATACAGAGTGTCTGTATGGTCGGATCAAGTTGGGTTCTGCCCCTGGCCAGAGCATGCCATATTCAGGCGCAATTACTGAACCCTATGAAAAGCAGCCCCGTCTTCATAGCATTCTACATCAAGGGTTCAAGATTCTTGGCAAACTACTACCATACTAGAAGTAAAATATACATGTAGTATCAAGTATTGATCTGATCTATGCTAGCTTAATTTTTGACAGGGATTTTTAAAAGTGCTGATGTCGTCAAAGCATTTTGTTGTGTCACCATGGTGAAATGAGTCATTTTGAAGTAGCCGACATGATCAATTTAAATCTGACGGCAAGCAAACTTTAAATTATTCAGCCTTCATATCTATCAATGTCAGTATGATAAGGCAGGTTTATGAATTGATAACACATGTTTTTCAGTGGTGGGTTTTCCTGATGGGGCGGGGTTGGGGCAACTTTCACATATTGGCACATGATACTTTGATAAAGCAAGCTTGAAGTGCCCTTCCTTTTCTCAGTAAACAGTAAAAGTGGGCTTTTCACACTACCCTAGATTTTAGGTGATATTCACAAAAGTTACCAATATAACATCTGTCATGAAGTTGGGGGGGGGGGGTGTTTAATGACGCACTCCTAGCTGTTATATACCAAGAGGAAACCTTGCGCCAAGAAGTTGAGAGCCACGTCATAGTCTACATTTCGAAGCATAAAATGTATGACCATTCCAGATCTTCAGGCAACACACCTAGTGCTGTTCCACACATAAAAGAATAACTAAGTATTTCCTGTTTTTTTCTGCGTCTGCCCGATATCTGAGCAGTGCATACCTTATATATCATGATCTGAGTGCATTTGTATTATTACTTCAGTTGATATGTGTGTCGACATTTTTTATATGCTTCACTATTATGTATTGTTTTTTTTATCAAAGTAATGGCGGGATATTATTGAGAAGATTACTGTGTTGGATTTACATATTGGTGCCATTGTTTTTCGTAAAAAGAAACTTGTGTATTATAGTTCTGTTTGGCGAGATTAATCAGCTTATGTGGTGTTGCTCTTTGTAACTTGTCAAGTTACTTAAGCGGGCTGAAACGTGTACAGGTTACTTAGCAGGCTGAAGCGTATGCCATACACGTAGCTAAACCATAAGCCCAAGGACCGATCACCGGCCACCAGTTGAATCCACCTATTTTGAACTGTTTGATTTCCATTGTAATTCATCGCAAAACATTGCCGAAAATCCGTCCGTCTTCGTGAAATACTACTTGCCCGCTAAAGAGAGATACAATGCAACTGATGTTGTCTTTTCCTATAGCAGCAATGTAGGAAAACTTAACAAATCTACTGTTTCTAAAAGTAAAAGAGACACCCTACCCTCCTTTTCTGGCAGTCTGCTACTTTAGAACTTTTGACATTTGGCCACAAAAGAAATTCGGGAATTTCGGGACGGTTTCATGGAGGTTTGCAAAAATAGAACAGTTTTCCTTTGATAGAGGAAGAGGGGGGTCATAGCAGACAGGGTCAATATCCCTGCTTTTAGCTAAACCTTAGATGAGGCGCTGTTCTCAAGTTAAAAGGCCAGGGATGATGTCCCTGGGCGTGACACCCTGCTGTGCTGTGAAAGGGTTTTCCTGCGGCCTTTGAACGAAATTCTTGCTACATTTAGCTCGTTTAGCTAAGTTTATTCTTGCCTCTATTGACATCTGGCATTTAAATTTGTATACACGTAAAATGTTGCAGACGTATTTTGGTCCTCATTGTACGTGTCGTGTCGATGGAAGTCTTTAACGATTTTAGCCTCAATTCTAGCTGTTTTACATCACACAGGATTTACGTTGAGGCCTGTTTCCTGTTTTTCTGACCACACCACATCCTGGGTTCTTGAAATCGGTCAATCGCTCCATGAAGTGGAGAGCTGCAGTTTGGTGGGTATAGGTTTTCCTGGGACATTGTGCGGTATGCCACAATACTTCAGCTTGAGCTCCTGGAATAGGCACAAAGGATTTCGGTCTCCGAAGTACTACTAATTTATGTGCTCTTTCTGGCATTTAGCCTGGAAATGATGGAAGAGGCTGTAGGCTACTATGGGGTAGCGTACTGCCTCTGCCAAACAGCCCCTTCTGATAAATGTTTATGGGATGTGCATGTCTGTTGACTTACAAGGCAACTTTAAGTGAAATTACACGTATGAATGGAAAAATCCCTTTAAAAAGTACAATATTGACCTATTCCAAGTGTTATCGAAGTATGTCACCTATAAAAGGAAGGTATCAATGAATGGTATCACTATCAGTACTTTTAACATTAAAATGAACACATATGCTTCAATAAAATTGAAAAAACACCAGGATACAATATCGTAAAGAGATTCCACCGCGACGCATCTATCCGTTATCACAATACATGTATTGACAAATAGAAGAGACGGCTGAGTAATCTCTCAAATTGCTCTTGTGGCTATGACGTGGAGAGTCTGCGTCACACTTTGAGATCACATAGCTGCCGAATCAGGTGCTAGCCGTAGAAGGCGTTTTGGCGTCTGAAACTCCTCCAATCCCCGTTATGAGGTACATGTACTTATTCCTCTACAGCCATATAAGGTTGGGGACGTTCATAGATGAGAAAACCGCATTTGGTATATGTACTAAATTTGTTCAGCATGTGGAATTGAATTGTCACTAGAATCTTGATGCTGTTGGGCGTGGAGGTACGTTTGCTTATGAGGGGATGGTTCATGTTTTGTATGGGTTTGGGGTGTGTTGAGGTTGAATTTTAAAACAAACTATGTTTTTAGTCGGCTTGTCTGTGCTGGTATGACCTTTCTTGGTCTGGCCTCAGCTGTCTATCATTCGGATCTTATCTCTCCTAAGTCAGTGACCTAAGTTTATTGTTGTCTGTAGATATTTGACCTATATGATATGGAACAGAATTCAACCCTGTCACTTTGTTGATGACACTACCATTGGCCAAACCCTCAAGGATTTTCACTGGAGGTATGCAGTCCTCTGTGGGCTACTTGTCTACTTGTGTGGGATCTCTAACTTGCCCTCGCGTAAACATTTAGGTACAAGGGACCACAGCCTTTAGTCTCATCCAACAGACCCTTAAATTTGTGACAAGCCAAGAATTTTAGTTCCTTGAAAGCCATCCTGGTTCATGAGGAAGTACAATTCTGGGTTCCTCGTTGTGACAAGCCACGAATTTTAGTACCTTGAAAGACATCCTGGTTAATCCGGAAGTATAATTCTGAGTTCCTGGTTGCCTCGGAACAAGAAGGTTTTTCCTTCTTTCATCAGCGTGCGTGACGTCTTGCGTAAATCCTCCTATTCAGATTAAGATTCATTTATTTAGATTCATATTTGATCTCCGTGTTCTTGGCTCATATCCATAATGACATTTCGTCAGTCAGCTGAATGACCAACGATAAAAACATGACCTAGATCCATTATAACAAACGACACTGATATTCGGTTTAACCCTATACATTTTGTATAGTATTTGACTTCTTACATGTACGTCATAAAATGGCTGCTTAGGCCAAGGGCGCTGTGCGGTATGGCGCAATATGCTGTATTCGCAAAACTGAACAAAAATAGTGCCACCTACATACTGTTAACTGTGACTACACAAGATTATAGGCAATTCTATTCAAATGGAAAGCCTATGCTCCGCATTGTAACATAATAGAGCTTAGACTTGGATACGTTACTGCGGCTGTATTGCAGTATCACAGCTGGTGAATGACGGTACTATCCCATTGATCAAACACTCATGATCGAACCATTATTATACAGGCCATTCATTCCCGTTCTCAACCTAATGCTCAAGAGATCTGCCCATTTGGTTTCGTGCTATTTCACATTCGAAACCACATTAACGTAGGTAATATGGTTCAACTTGACCTCGTGATCCAGCACTTGTGTCTATGAATAGTTCTGTAAATTGGGCGTAATTTTGAAATATAGTTTGGAGTGTTGCATACTTCTTGTCACCTCGGGTTGGTGCTGTTGGTTAAAAGGTGTATGACCACAGAGACCCCAGGACGATCGTACTCACATTATCTCTTGTGAACGAAGGTCGGTTATGGCCACAAAACTATATGATGATGATGATGATGATGATGATGATGATGCTGATGAATGAATGTGCCAACATATTTGTAGGCAATATGTAGGCTTTGACAAAAAATCAAATCATTCAACACTGCTGAGCATTTCGGACGAGTTCCCATTTATACACCTGGGTAGAGTAAGGTAGGTTCGACAAAAAGACCTGCCTAAGGTCTCACATTGTCTGTGGGGTTCAAACCAGGAACCTCGATCCAAGATTCTAAACGACTAGTCCACACAGCCTCCTGTTCTTGATTACCCTTTTAAGTGCCCCTCCTAATCGGATCACTGCAATCAACTGCGTTTGACAGACTAGCGGGAAGCCAGCGGATGGTCCAGGGTCTGCAACCTTGGGGCGATTGGCATTTTGTTGATAAGCGTAACCATGGAGATTTAGTACGCTGCATCAGTAATTTCTTTTTTCGTCGCCTTCTGAATCTCCTACAGAGTGAAGTGTGGGAAGTTTTTTCTGCAGTTTCGTGCAAGTGATACAATATGAAAAGGTCACGTTGGTTTTTTTTGGTGGGGGGATTGTGTAGCGCGAGTTCTGTAATCCTCCAGCGAAATTCCATTGGCTGGACTCTCGCTACGTCGGTGTGCGGTCTTTGCCATGTCATTTTTGTGGCTTTCTTCCGTCCCCTTTGTGAAGAAGCCTTGCATAGTCTTCGTGGCAAATGGGATACACGTTGACGTTATGTTATCGGAAAGAAGAATCCATTGGCCATCTTCTTTGTGAGTTGGGGTGGTCGATTCTGATGTCAAGGAAAGTGTTCATCCAAAATAAGGTTTAGTCTCGCCCGCATTAGTATGCTCTATCCTACATAACAGATAACGTTGACAAAAAGTGCCCAGCGTTTCATAATCGCAGGGCGCAGGGATTCAAATCGCTCCAAAAATCGCTATTTTGGAGGGAACTTTACGTGACCCTTCTGTTCTGCTTCATCAACAAACTCCCTGCTGTAAATAAGCAGCAATTAGTTTGCCAGTGATGTGCCAATCCGTACCCGATAGATCTTCATCTTGCGATAGCTGCGTGGTCACCATAAGTGATGAATGAGCCGTGGAAACATTCTTGTAATTATTGGAGATGCTAAATCAGAAGAAACAATGTGCTCCGGAAGAAGAGAGACAATGAAAACTCTTCTCCTGAGAATATATGAACCGTGTGCTTGTGCAAAACGGGACATAGTTCCCTTAGCGGGTTCTTCCCAGGCCCTTTTTTAAGGCCAACTGGACTGAGACATGATACAGTCGCAGATGTTGCAAGAAATTCAACCTGAAAACCAATATTGAAAAATTGAGGATCTAGGTTTGCCTCCGACCCTTTTACGTACGATTCTTGTTCATAAGCCTGGCAACTTCTGCGATGTATTTGTTACCTTAGTAACTGTCCGTGGCATCCTGTCATGATAGTTATATAATGTTTCTGTCACGCTCGTTCTGACATTTCGTTGTCATTTCTGTGATATGCAAAAATAAGGGATGTTTACATGCACTACTACATACATATTCCTGTTTGATCAGGTATCCACTTGTTTACACGATATGTACAGTATAATCTGGGCAAATGTGTTCAAATGGGGATGCATAATTCAAAATTATTGCGATTGCTGTAGGATCAGGATGCAAGATGATGCTAAATCCTACTTTCTTGTTGTCCATATTGTTGTGAAACTCATCCATCTCTACATGCTATAAATGGCCCAGCCTCGTATTAAAGAGAAAAAAACGAATCTGAGGACAAAATTGGTGGAACTACAGTCTGTGATTCCATCCCTGGAGCGCAAAGGTGTCCAAAATTGCGCACGCCGACCGATTCACGATGTTTCATTTATGTTTGGTTCTCACGGCAACCTGTGGCGATTAAAGATACATAAACACATGATGTTTATCGATTGGTACATTTAGCTTGCTGAACAACAAGGTGTTTGTTGCGAGGCTGTTTTGATTGTCAATGGATGCTCACATGCTAACTTTTAGGACAACAACGTCATCGGTTTGATACGGATGGGACTGTAGAGTGCTGTGATGAAAAGCTGTATCTTGATTTTATATGGACTAATATTTAATTGAATGGCTGCTATCAATGTGTTTACTTGCCAGACGACTTGAACTTATGACCCATCGCCAGGACATGCTCCGTGGCCATGTTTGCACATCTTTCTGGAGTTATCTTGCTCTGTCTTGTGTCGAGCCGATTGATAATATCATGCACTGCCAAGAAATCGGGATGAATAGCCAGATATGATCATGATATTTGTGGTCATTTGTTGTCATCTCAGTTGGAGGTGTCTTCGTTGATTGTCATCTTTTTCCACATTTGTAGATGGGTTCAGGAAACACTGTCCTACTGTGTCTTCTGCTTTTAGAACCCATCTCTTCAGAACTGTTTTGATTCTGCATGATCAGAGACCAATGTTCCCTCGAGTGTATTGGGGGTGTTACTGTGCAACACAAGCATCGTGACAAGTCGTTGACGTTCTCTCTTCTTCCTGATACAACCTCAAATACCACCGGATGATATTGTATGATTTTCCAATATTCTTCCTGACACTTGACCTTTCAAAATTGCCTCTCTCGCTGTAATCTCTGTTGTATGTTGTGGGCTTCTTAACGTATGCCTTGTGCGTTGGGACCAATTAATTTATCGCTGGGATGATGAATTTGTACCTGCTGTGACATGATCAGGTTCCAGCTTGCTTGACATCCACAGGTAAATTGTTGATGATGATTATGCCGCTGCTGTACGGAGGCATGACTGGGGTATTCAGGGTTGGTATGAACTTTTAACCAACAGAATAGCATCTCTTAAAAAATCAGCAATTCATTGGCTTCATGTTTTCCAAAGGACCATAATAGAAAATTTGCGGAACCAGCTTCTTATAAAGTTTTCTTTAAAGTTTCAGGTGTCACCATGAAAGCTAGGTTATAAAATGATACTGTTTCAGTTTTCAGAATATTTTTGTTACACTTAGTTTGGTAACCAAATGCTGTTGTATCCTAACCCATTGTTTTCGTCGTATTTTTCAGAGCGCCAGAGATCCTGCTTGGCCTGCCCTTCTGTGAGGCAATAGACATGTGGTCTTTGGGCTGTGTGATAGCTGAACTCTTCCTGGGATGGCCCCTCTACCCGGGATCGTCCGAATATGATCAAGTAAGAAAGCTGTTCTGCTCTTGATGTCATTTTGTCTAAATTCTTTAAAAATGGCTGTGCAGTTCTTGCGCAAACCATTTCTTGCAGTCGGGATGTCTTAAGTTGCGCTCTCAGATAACGACTGCAGGTTTCAAGTAAGAAACATTGTTCTCACCGCACACTTGAATGAGATGCGCAATCAACATTCCATACTTTGCATACTCTGTTGTCTTATCTGTAGACAAATAAAGTGATAGTGAGTACTCTGATAACTCCTTATGATAGTATCCATACCTACCTGATACCAAGTCTGAAGTCTGTGCAGACATACCTTCTTCTTCAGTGTTCAGCCTGCCTAAACATATACCTTCAGTCATGTGGCGGAGATGCAGTGGCCTGTTGTTTCGAGGTCCTGCTGTGTTCCCAACAGTTTTTCCTTGTCAGACACTGGTGTGCGAGCTGCAGGGGAGAGTCTTGTAGGATGTGCCCTTGCGTCTGCACTGGTGTCTGGCATCTGCATGATACTGCTGTGTCTAGTCATAACATGACAGAAGCGATATATTTCTGACTCAGGATACCACCTCCGTCCTGTTGAGAATAAAACTACATGAGAGTGCCTGAATAAAGAGAAGAAAAAATGAATACACATAAAACAACATAACTAAAGTGATGGTGTATTGTTTGCAGATTCGGTACATCTCCCAAACGCAGGGTCTCCCAGCCGAACACATGCTCAGTAGTGCCACGAAGACCTCGCGCTTCTTCAACCGAGAGACGACAGAGGGCAGCTACCCTTTCTGGCGGTTAAAGACGCCAGAGGAACATGAAGCTGAAACGCGTATCAAGTCGAAGGAGGCGAGGAAATACATCTTTAACTGTCTTGATGATATGGCACAGGTAAGGGTCATAATTGGTGGTGAGGCGTGTTAGAAAAAATACACTCTACAACCCGAGCAACTGACAGTTAGGAATGCAGACTGATGTCCTTTTATTGGCATCATGCATCCTCCTATAGCAGGCCTTCAGATGGATCAAAAATGCAATAATAATGTTGTCAGCAGTTGGGTCGTACACAATTCACATTTGATGTTGACTGGCCTTTCCATAATCATTAAGCCCGCTTCACACGAGGGATTTCTCACCAACTTAGTTGGCTTTAAAATTAAGAACAGGTGCACAGGTGACTGGAAGTTGAGAGTCGTTCACCCACTCACACGAAAGACATAATCCCAGCAATATTTAGGTCCTGCACTATATTTAGGCCAAAACCTTGGTCAAGGCTGAGTGCAAATATCTATTATTTCTGGCAGGGAAATCTTAGATCTAGAAACATGGTTGCCAATGATTTTGCTGTGTACAATGAGAGGAAGAAAAAGAAGATTTCATCTATTATTATTGTAAAAAGTATCAGTGAAAAGAGGAAAAGGAGAAATCGATGGGATAATAGGAGGTTTTGGGCAAAATCGTGGATTATGAGAAGGTACAGCCTTGGCGCCTATCGATAAAGAGTCAAAATATGGCCCAACTATGTTGTTGACTGAATCACACGGGGAAATTTCTCCCCCACACTCCTTATATAAACAAAAAAATCTTTATATAAACAAACGATGTCGTTGAGAAATAGAACAAGTCGGTAGTGCAGCCAGCAACTCCAACCAGTCGGGCAAAGTATCAGTTACCTGGTCTGGATTCCTGTTATGAATTAAAATTCCAACTAAGTTGGTGAGAAGTCCCTCGTGTGTAACGGGCTTTACCCATGCTTTTGGCCTGTATATTCCTGTTCGAGTTCAACTCCCTGGGGAGTATGGAATCCAGCTGCCTCTCAGCACTCTGACTCAACCAACATTCATGGCTATCTCTGCCAGCGGAGTGATCCCTCCGAGTGTCTAACCCACGACCTCCGGATTATGCACCAGGCATTCTTAACCACTATGCCCCTGAACTGATTTTAAGCCCAAATATTGAATAAGATACGAGTAGGCCTATCAGTTTGGCAGATGAGTTCTGGTCTGACCATAACCTTGGCCTAATCTCTCTGTTATGACAGGTTATTTATGTTACTTGTGCCGATTGAGATAACAGAATTTCAACCTCGTAACGCTGTAGCTATAGTATTGTTCAGTAAATTCAACTTGCGATACTCTGGACAAATAAGTCAACTGATATGGTGAAAAATGGCAGTAAATCATTATGTTGGCCTAAATTCTATCTAAGTCTTCCGCTACAATGTTGCTAATGATGAGCTGTTTACCAGGGGTAGAAAGACCCCCCCCTGTGACATCATAGTATCATCGGCGCCAGATCTTTGCTGGCATTCTATTTTTGCTGATCAGACAAATGACATCAATGCCCCCCCCCAAAATGTTTCGGGAAACCTAAAGGATATATCATAATCCGCCAAAATAAATACCTCCCCTTTCAGATCAACGTCCCGACGGACTTGGAGGGTGTGGACCTTATGGCGGAGAAGGTAGACCGACGTGAATTCATCGACCTGTTGAAGCGAATGCTGACGCTCGACCAAGAGCGACGGATTACACCAGGAGAAGCATTGAATCATCCGTTCATCGTGATGGCACATCTTGTCGATTACGCTCATACGAACCTGTAAGTGTCAAAAATGTAAAAAGTAGGGCAATATTTGACAAGCTTTTCTCTGTTTTGGTAGTTTGATTGGAATTACTTATCATGGAACTTTCACAAGTGAACTAGAACCTCTCTTTTAAGGGCACCCTAAGGGTTTGCAGGTACTGTCCTTGTTAGATATCTGTCCTGATTAAGAGGTCAATTGAATGGAAACAACCAACTTGGGACCAAAACTTGTGTCCTGTTAGAGAGGGCGTGCTTATTAGATAGGTGTCTGATGAAGGAGGTCTCACTGTCGTGTATTTCAATATGAGGTCAATGTCCCTGCCTGCCTTCTTAACCTACTTGGCCGAGTGTTATTCCCAGGTTTGTTTCCTGTCGCCTATCGACTGGGCAGTTTATATAGACACCAGTCCTGTCTGGAAAAGTTAACCTGCGATTGCCGAGTTGAGCATGCCATACGCCAGCTGTGAAGGTCCTCGTTGGCTTTAAATGCTGGAGAAACAGGGAGGAGGTCTGACTTGATGAGCCTTTTAGTCCAAAAGACTTGAATATTTTGAATTTCGGTTTGGGATATTTCTTGAGAGTCTGAGACTGTATGACTAACATCCTGAAACAACCTGCACCCTTTCACATTACAGCGTGAAACAAAGTGTTCAGAACATGGAGATTTGTCGGCGAGGCAAATCCAACGGTTACGATTTGAATCAGAACCCAAGCAACTTGATGGCACCGTTTATGCCATCGTCAACGACAAGTATAACGCTAACTTTCAACAATCACCTGAACGCACTCCAGAATCAGGTGAGTGGAGTGAGTATTGCCCAAACTTGACTTTCTCATGTCTTTTTGTCTTTGTGTTTATGTGTGCTGAAACTAAAAGGGCAACCGGGAAGATCCTTTTGATCAGCTGGCGAATTTGTATTGTCATTGTGTTGATATTGTGCATCAAGAATTGCAAGTTGACAGGAAAGGTTCCACCGTGTGGTTATTGTATTTTGAAAGAATGCCCAAACAGCTGTTTCATCTGAGTTGATGACATCAGCATTATTTTGGAGAGCGACGTTTAGGGGTGGCGATTGACAGTATTGCCATCTCGTGGCAGACAACAGAACTACTACTTGGCTCTGCGCTATCAAGACTTCTCGACGTAATTGCAGTACATTGTTGTGTAACCTGTTAGCTCTACTCAAACTTTCTATCAACACCTCAATTGCAAATGGTTCCGGAATCTCAAATGGTTCCGGAATCTCAAATGGTTCCGGAATATCAAATGGTATAAAGATGGTGCAAACGATCTCAATCTTGGCTCTTAATAGGTCATGGGTTCAATCCCTGGTCAAACTAGTTGAGGTGCCATAAAAAAACAGTGAATGACCATATCTTACAGTTATCTTATACGTCTGCGTTACATTATTCAACAATGTAATGATTCAAAATGAAAAGTGATGTATTTCTTCTCGTCAACAGTACCAGCTCCCGTCAGCACCAGCCACGTACCTGCCCTACCAGCCGAACCCAGTGAACCAGCGTCTCAACCCGCCGGTACCACAGCAGTCGACGGCAGCTCCTCAGTTTGCGAACGACCCGTTCTCGCAGTCGCTCTGTATGTCATCACTACGACTGGGTAGATCAGGCAATTGTGAGTCAAAAGTATTTTCAAATATTTCCTTGGACTTCATTTGTGTTTAAGCTTGTGTAGTTTAGACTAGTTAAACATTCGGAGAGTGTGACCTGATACAACAGCTCTCTGCGCTGAGTAGCAGCACTGTTGATCCATCAGCCACCTTGGTGCGCATGCAAGTTTCCCATGAATCCAAGCAAGGATGCAAGATGTGGTTGGTGGTAATAATCTGTAGGATGATGCTCCTCGAGCAAAATTCTAAAGGCCTGGTTTGACTGAGTGTCTTGACATTTCTTTTGCCTATATTCCAGTTGGGATTGGTAATTCTCCGTCGAAGCACGCCTATTCCGTGCGTGTGGAGAATGCTGTTCCCATGGTAACTCAGCCGCCGCAAGCACTGCAGATCCAGCCGCAGTTGATACCGCAGCCGCCAGTGCCGACTCAGCAGTTTGTACCAGTGTCCATGTTTGATCAGAGTGGACGACAGATTCTCGTAGCTGTAAGTATAAATGATAAATTTTCTCTTGGCATCGAAATACACGTCGCCGTGTTAAACATTGCTCATCTTGGATGCGTTTTCGAACCTTGTTTACAGTGAATGCTTGTCCTCTTCCAGAATGCTCCAGTGACATCATGGCCTGGTATCAACAACCGCCAAGTGTTGGTGCCCGCGTGGCAGCAGCTTCCGGGCCTGTCAGGCGGCCTCTCCTCCCAGCGGCCAGTTCAACAGCACATTATTCCCGAGGCGCTCGCCTCGCAGCAGATCCCTGAACCGCTGCGGCGGTCTTTGCTCGTCGACAATCTGGACCACCAGCCGCAGCCTATGTTTCCTATGGTAAGTACATCAGACTTCTCAGTGCACTTGAGCGATGTTTCCTATAGGAAGGGCTTAAGATTTCTCTTTGTACTTGAGCTACAAACTTCGTCTACCAGCTCTGTGACTCAACGTGGAACAGGGTAGTCCAACAATCTGCCACTTTCCTCAGGTAAATCGGATCCAGATGTATCTGGTATCTGCCTTGTGACCAAGTTTTGTGGTATTCAGCTGATGTTTTATTTGCAAATATTTATGATGAAATTTCCTTTTCAGGAACTGAGTGATGGGCGGTTGTTCATGGATAGAGGGCAGCACCAGGGAGGTCATGGGACACAGTTTGCTCAAATGATACCGCATTCTATGGGAGCATCGCAGCCATGTCAGCCATGGAACCTAGGCATCGTGCCCCAGTCAACGAAGATGCTGTCATCATCACACCGCCACACATCCTCGGCCAGTCAGAAACGCCAGAGCAAGAAAGTGGTCACGAAGGAGGTCACGAGCCACCTGTCGCCGGTGAAGAAGCGGGTGAAAGGAAGTACCCCGATGCAATCTGCTACGGCAACAGTAACACGGCGTCACAGTCCCCCGCTTCCCGATTGGCCGAATGTCAACCGGTCAAAAGTTGGTAGCTCGCCGAAGGGTACGCAGAGTAATCAGCGCCAGCCTGTTGTGATCGTGGATACGCCGAGCCCAGCAATCAGCGTGATCACAATCAGCTCGGACAGCGAGGATGAGGACGTCCCTCAGAAACCACCGGCAAAGTAAGTAGCGCATTCCTGTTAGCGGTACCCAACTTATCGAGAGAAAATCGTAATCTAATATGCCACTGATGCCTCTAGTGGCAGCCTCTTTGGCAGTTTGAGGTAGAGCCCCTGGTGGTACTTGGGATGCTTGGCTGTAGGAAGCTGGATGAATCATTACCCACTCTTGCTGTGCCACTCGTGCCTCCAGTGACAGCCTCTTTGGCTGTTTGAGGTAGAGCCTTTACTTCCTGACCGTACCAACATGCTTGGCTGTAGGAAGCTGAATGAATCATTACCCGTACTTGCTGTCAGCTGCAGTAAGGTAATGTGACCCCTGCTCTTAAAAATAGCGACCTTATGTGTTTAGAACCTGGTAGATAGGTGCCTGTGTCTTCATCCCAGAGTTTGAGGGGCATGCTCTTGGAATAGTAAACATGAAATGTCACATAATCCTTTTCTCCATTTTTCGTCACCAGGTGTAAGGACAATTGTACGGCTTGCACTGGGAGCAGTATTAATGTTTTGAGCACAAGTCCCGACTCGGATGTCATCAACATTTCGTCTAAGAAAAGTTAGTAGAATTGTTTCTTGAAAAGCTGACCTATAGTCTGCCTGTTTCTAGAATGCAAACTCATTTCAGTTTTATCCCCTCTTTAAAGCTATCTTACACAACCTGCCCGCATAACAGGAAACTTGCTAGTCTTACTAATGCATATTGAGTGACCACTATCAAAAGTACCTACGGATGAATGACAATTAACTCAAACGTCTTGAAACTAACTTTCTCATTCCATGATGAACTTTATTATAATTATGATAAATTTCAAGTGGGAAGAATTTGTCATGACGAGTATTTTGTTACTAATACTGATTGAGGAATGCTGGATTGATTTGTATGTTTGTCAACAAGAGGTTGTCAGAAATGACAATATTCTGTTCAAACCACTTTAGTTGTGAGGGCTCATGGGCACTGACTCTTCATTTCTCCTTTCTACAGAATCCCCGACAAACAAAGTCAAAGTCATGGGTTGTGTGACAGTGCCGGATTCGGATTCAGACGGCGGGGACCAGTCCCGCGAGGGCACCGGGTTCATTGTGATTAAAGAAGAAGCTGACGATTCACCACCAGACGTCGTCAGCAGTACGTTACAAAAGAACTTGCGGTCGTTACAACGGCCGGCTAGGGACAGTGAAATTTTCCTGCGGCGGCATGATAATTATGATCCACGGCAGGTGCGGTTACCAAATAGCCCCAACTCACATTTGTCGCTATTACATGTGGATACGGGTATGGACCCCCATGGGAAAAACATCAAGCAACAGTACTCGCCGAACAGTGGATCACAGCGGCGGACCAACGGGCACAACAAGCAGAGGCCAGTAACGTTGAATTTGGCACCAGTTCAAAAGCTGCCGTCGCCACGTCAGACGCTGGGACACATGCAGCAGCCGCTATACCTCAACACAGCGCCATCTGATGGTCACAGGTAGTTATCACATTTCTACGGCGTCGCATCCCCGTTGGTGGCGATGGTGAATCCGACGACTGCTTGTGAGGAGGGCGCCCCCTGTGTGAATGAGACACGCTGCCTGATTAAGGCACCTCTGTGCGACGATAAAAGCCTGTGTGACTCCCTGCCAGAAACAAGATGGAATCCACGCAGAAATATTCTCATGTAGTTTTCCTAAACATTGGATTTTCAATTTTTTTGCCTCAAGAAAATATCAAATGATGTGGTGTTTCAATTTATATTTATATTTTAGAATATCTGATGGTGACTATAGTTTCCAGACTCAATTTTTTCCTTGAATATTTTACAACTTGATTGGTGTTGATTGGTATTGAGGATTTTGGAAACGATATAATTCATCATCATCATCATCAATTTTGGCTTCGTGGCCCAGACTTGGACCTTAGCCATAAATTGTTATTATTATTATCATTATTATCATATCATAATTATGAATTACTTGCTGAATTTACTTGGTAATTTTTTTCCATTCCTTTTAATTTCATTATCAATTAGGCTATGCTTTTTTCATTAAGAAAATGTCCATGATTTTCTGCACATAAGGGACTACACCGTTTTCGTCTGCGTGTGGAATTCTGTCATTTTGGCAGTTTGATGCTTGCCGGAGGTTGTGACCTCCAATTTGGTGATGGGTTTGTGCTTGGCATGCTTTATTGATTACAGTACTGGCTAATTTACTTTTTAGCAATTCTAATATGAAGTGTTTTAGGCCTGTTATATTGGTAATGATAATACAGTGATGAATTATTTCCAGACTAATATGTAATATAAGTGAATTATGTTATAATGAGTGTTAGGTATATAAATAAGGCATGACTTGATTTGCCATCTATTGGCCATGTGGTGAACCACACCAAGTCATGTTGGTGCGAGAACTTTTGAAAAATACGAACGTGCATATTTTTCAATGTCTCGTATAAACATTACTAGAGTCACTTTCATTTGTGTCTGCAGTGGGCAGGTGTTTTTAAGAGATCTCCATTCCTGTCAAACAAGTCCCGTATATAACTAGCACATCGGTATTAATCACTTTAGGAACTGTCGACCTCTGTGTGTGCTGTTGAAGTGTTTTATGTATTGGAACAATTTCTGTGTTTCATGGATCTCTGGTGTAAAATTAAGTGTTTGTAGACCACTGGTTTGGTATTCTGATGTGATATAGGCTGTCAACTGGTTTGTGGAATTGGGGGAAATTTTACAGCTAAGTTGCTGGTGCATCATTCTGAGCTCTGAGATATCGATAGCGTAAGAACTTGCGTGAAATGTCCACAAACCCAACGTAGATTTCTGGAATCTATAATTTTTAGCTTAAGTGGGATGTGACTTGTATTGTTAAGTGTGTAACGCTTAAATCTCAAAACTCAACTCTATATTGAATCTGCTGTGGTGTGCTGTGTTCAGCTAATCATATATAAAGGCATATATAATTTGTGTGACATAGGTGCACTGTGTCCAGTTGTTTGCTATCTTAATACAGGTCATTCCAGATAGTCTCAAATGAATTGATTCTCTGGATCAGGTGGTGGTAGGGGAGGGGGAGCGCTTTGTGCACAGCAGCACTTGTATGCAGGGCCTGTGTGCTCGACAGCGCTTGTATGCAAGGCCTGTGTGCTCGACAGCAATTGTATGCAGGGCCTGTGTGCTCGACAGCACTTGTATGCAGGGCCTGTGTGCTCGACAGCACTTGTATGCAGGGCCTGTGTGCTCGACAGGGCCTGTGTGCTCATCAGCGCTTGTATGCAGGGCCTGTGTGCTCGACAGCACTTGTATGCAGGGCCTGTGTGCTCGACAGCGCTTGTATGCAGGGCCTGTGTGCTCGACAGCG
Source organism: Lineus longissimus (assembly GCF_910592395.1). Lineage (NCBI taxonomy): Eukaryota > Metazoa > Nemertea > Pilidiophora > Heteronemertea > Lineidae > Lineus > Lineus longissimus. The sequence goes on from NC_088315.1 coordinate 7,730,947, forward strand.
GTTGTATGCAGGCCTCTTGGCCATAGGTGGCGTGAATGCATGGTGTGATGTATGGAGACCAAATGGCAATGTTTTGAGCCCGAAACAGGTTTTCCTCTTCTTTTCAAAAGCCTCCCTTGGACTCGGGAAGGCAAATGCTTCATGGGCAATCAGTGTTTACACTTGAGGTGAAAAGCACATTCAGTGAAAAAGAAATGATGATACTTGGAGTGTTTCAGCAATTTTCATGACCTTTAGAAGGTGAAAAAGCCTGTGTGCGTAAGACATTGCCAACAACAACAACAACATACATTGTATGCTTTTTACACCATGTCTAATTTGCACTGATTTCCTTAGAAATTCTCTTCTCTGCAGCAGTATAATTCCTCTTGTGCAGGGTGTACCACACATACCTCAAGTAGTCCCTTTCTTAACTCCTAGCAATGGCTTGTAACTATTCGACCTCCGACGTAGAATTTTACTGTGCCCATCACCTTAACTTTACTTGACTGTGTCTCTCTTTCTTGTCGATTAATTTTGAATCCTACCTTTATCTAGATTAGGACTAGTAAAGACAAAGGCCTTCATGCCTGGGTACACTTTTCGATTTTTTACCTCGGCCACAAAATATGAAATATTTCACCTGCTATGATATGATATTTCCCATGATACTTCGGATACTTGATGAGACATGAAAGACGAAATAGTTGTTTCCTGATTCTTCAGTTACAATGCTTCACCTGTTCATGGTGAAATAATCCCCATTTTAATTTCTAAGTGCAGAAATATTTCATATTTTGTCCCTATTTTCCTATTCTTACAATGCTTTGCAACATGTGTTCTTTGCTTATTTGTGGTGGAGGATGTCTAGAAGTTTTTACGAGGGGTGTTAGTTTGATAAAACAGTGTCCATGCCACCATCTGTTAGTAAATTGAAGTGACATAAATTGCTTTGCTTGCAGAACAGTGGCAATGCGCTAAATGTGTTTTTCATCAGAGTTCACTTCTGCTGGAACACCAAAGTATTGTAAATTTTGAGGGGAGAAAATGGTTGTCAGCATTAAGAGCAGATTTACTTTCGGTTAAGTTGGGAACTTTTAGACATGTAGGTGGCGCTACAGTAAAAATCCATTGAAAATTGTTGAGCTGCGGGTCCCATGTCAATTTTATATTGAAAAGGCCAGTATTGTATTGAACCGCTATCAAAGTGCTGCCATCGTTGGCTGTGAAGTCCCCTATTGCTTTGGATTGGTCCAATTTTGATTATTGCCTTGGACGTGCTCCTCCAGTTTAAGTTCACTGTTGCATGGCATTGTTTGACCCGTACTAGTTTATTGTTGTTGTTTGTTATTATTGTTGTTTTCTTATTGTTTTTGTTTTGGTTTCTGTTGTAGAGATCAACGCAGATCGCAAGCTTTGCATGGGAGTCCCGCGTACCTTGTGCCAGCACACCAGAAGTCACATGTGCAAGTAAGTGCACCAGGGCCGTTCGGGCCGTTCTCTCCCACCGGAGTGCCACCACCAGCTCACCAGAGCCCACGACATGTACAGTTCACCCACCCATTACCGGCCCACGTGCACCCGGTACTCCAGTCGCCGGGGTTGCATCCGGCGGCAGGCCCGTACCCGCCCGTGCATCCACAGTTCGCAAGCCCATTTGTCAACTCCCCTTCGAGCGTGTACGCGTCGTATCCTCTCAGTCCAACGAAAACACGCCAGTATCAGTATCTTTACCAGGCGTTTGCTGGGGAATGACTAGCACGCTGATCAATGTGAATTGGCGCTATCGATGCCTATAGCGACTGGTGTTGTTCAGTTGCTGTCTTGTCTGTGGAGCTGAACTCCATACGCTGATAGAGGAGGTGGACCGTTATTTTCGGCAGCGTGACGTTTCGTAAACTGGAGTTCTCGCAGTTCAGGAGAAGGAATTTTTATGATGCAAGAAATATGCTGATTTGATATTAAGGAGCACGGAATGCAATTTTAATTCTCTTTTAGTTTGGGTTGGTCACTTTTTGCCATTGTATGGCAAAGGTAATGGTTTAGTGATAGGTTTTTGTGCACTTTGTTTTTTCTCCAAAATCTTGCAGGTAGCTAGATTACTGCTCTGTTTGTTTTAGTTAAGAATTTTTTGTCTGGTTTTATGATTCCTCTCTTAGACTAGCGACCTCTAGCGAAGATGACTGCTGTTCCGTGAGGGTTTCACAGATTATTAGAGGCCTTGGGCTTGCTTAAAATACACACTGGTGTCAGAACACTAGACTAACGTTTTACACTTTTCCCTTGTTCATTCATTTTATCTTTGCATTTTGCATTTATTAACGAGAAAAGCTTTATTGTCACCTGTGTGTATTGAGCGTGTGCGCGTATGCAATATATCTAAATTGTAAATATAGTGCGTGTGAAGTATATAAAAAAACTTGTAAAGTATTTTATGGTGCATATTTTTAGAAATGTAATGTAAATGTCTGTGGGTGGTTGCCGCAAGCTATACATATATATATATAGATGAAATGGTGATATTTAACTTAGGGCATGTGTGTTTGAGAAGAAATGGTGGCCATGTTTTAGTAATTTTAAAATAATCAAATTCGAACTAGGGGGTGTTTAAAATGTGTAAAAATGTGTTGTACAGTCATGAGTGATATGATCAAACGAAATGTAAGAAATTGTCGAAACACCTATAATTTTGTCGATAGCGAAAGATTCCTTTACTCAAAAGTCGTTGGGCATGCGTAAATATCCAACAAGACGAATTGCTATGATTTTGAATTTATTGTTGTTCTTCCATGAAATAGTTCAGATGTGCATATCATAAAAAACATGGCCGCTGCTTAAGAGTTTGGTGTCCATTGCCTTAAAGCTGAACTGCCTGTTGTCAACTGGCCCCAAATTTTGGGCCGTTTCTGTCGGACAGTTCATGTAAATACTTTATCACCTCGATACCTTGAACTCCTTTGAATCTAAATGGACTTGGGTGTACACACTGTTTGTGTTTGCACAGCAATAGTTATATTTCATTTTTGAGGTGTTGTGACTGATTTAAAGTATAATGAAATAGTGAAATGAATGATCGATCAATTCTAACAGTGTACTGTGTGTCAAATGTGTAATTATCAGATCATTTTGATCAAATCAAGTTTTAGTCATTAGAAGCCCTCCCAGGTCAGAATCACTCATTTTATTGCTCTTCATTCATCCTGCTTATAAGTTCAATGTGTCGAATATCTACTTATAATCATTGGTATCCAGTTCTTATAAAATGGACTTGGTGTTTTATTCTGAGTATATTCAGTGCTTCTTTCTGTGTATGGCCTTCATATTACATGTAGAGGATAGTTATTTAGAACGTTTGGTGTGCATTTTATCTTAATCTTAGTGTAAGTTACTGTTTATGTGTGTGTTTAACGGCACAAGTAGAAAGTGGGTGGTTCTGATTACGGGAGGAGATGGGGGCCAAGGTGTCGTTGATATTCTTTAAGGTAATGGAGACAAAAACTCTGCATGGTTTATTATGAAATCCAGGTTGAAACTAGTTATCATGCATTAGCCAAGCGTCTTTTAATTTTTGGGATTGAAAAAGGTTACATCCATGAAGTGGAAAACCCAATTTGCAGGCCAGTTTACTGTTTCCTCAGTTAGTCTTACCAGCAGTGTTCTAGAGGCAGTATTCAACTGGCCTGTCGCCTCATCCTTCCTTATTGGTCACTAGCTTAAGGATAGTATATCTTAGATTTTACTTGCTTCTCCCAGATTCCATATGAAAATAGATGCTGCTTGATTATCTAAGTATTGCTTGGTGGTCTGAGATGCTCTGTTTGGAATGTCTGATTTGCATTTGAAGGGAGATGACGACTACCTCTATTACACTGCTTGTGCTATTGCTAACATTGAGGTTGAGAAATAACAAGTTTATAATGGAATGGTTTTATACTTTGAGTAGCTACTGTTGGCTGTAATATCTGGTGTCCTCTGAGGCTGTAGCTCCTCACAACATAGCATCAGGTACACATTGTTAAAGGGTATGTTGGCTCATAACAACATGTTGACATGTCCTTTAATGTTCATCTAATGTCAACATGTTGTCCTGAGCTAACGTGGTCTCTAACAACTGGTCCCAGTATGTTAGTGACTCTACTGATTTAGAAACTGGTACCAGTTTTTGTGTCAGCTGTGTATCATCCATATGGACAAATGCTTGAAGAAGCTCCAACAGTTGACAGTAAGTCAAAGTAACATTTTAAAAAGTGTGATGCCATCCCGTACTCGTCTCAAAACTTTGGTGACAAATGCATTGATGTAGCTTCAACTGGATTCACTGTTTTTTCTTCCCATAGTTTGACATCTAGATTCCTTGATTGTGTTTTCTCTTTTCATGTAATCTATAGACAAGGAAGTGTATACAAATGTATTCAAATTCAAACATATATATCAGGGACTATAACATAATCTAGTTTATCAATATTCTGTGTTTCCATGTGTCACACACTTGACCAGAATTAAGTATATATTATGCTACAGTGTATTTTTTTGGCTTGTTTGCGAGAGTTTAGGACTTAGCGTTGTGGGGTTGTGTTCCCTTGATGATTCTTACCATTCGTTGGCTCGGGATATCCGTGGGGGGAGTCTTGTACCACGGTAAGAATTCCTTGGGATGGACGTTAACTTTTATTACCCTGAGGCACCTGTTCAAAAGGGCTTTGTGTTCGTTTTTGGCTTTTTTAAGAATCAATTTGAGAGTTGTGTATTTGTTTTTAAGCCCACTGAAATTGATCTGGAATACTGCGTTTGCACCAAGGTCTCGTTCAATGGCGTTGAAAGGTCAAAGGTTCACGTTGTGTACTGAAATGCATTTCATTACTGAAGTGGGCTGTTTGACTTCAAAGCTCTGGAATGGTCCAGCTCTTTGGAATGTCAAATGACTTACTTTAGCCTTGATTGGCCTGCTAGTCCATGCCAAACTGGTTACATAATCCCTCAGATGCTATTAATGATATTATTAGCGAAAATGTAATAAAAACGTTTGATCTGTGTGTAGATCCATATATGAAACACTGTATTAGGCATGTTGTGTATATTTTCCGAATTGAGCTTGCCAGTAGAATGAATAGTGATCACATTGTCGTTTCGCTTCGCGCTTAATCATTCATTCAAGTATATATGTCGGCTTTTTGAGCATGCGTGTACACTTTTCTGTGGAGGGTTCGCCACTGGTGTTAATTGCTTTTGAAATATGACTGAAAAGTGCAAACCTAACGTTTAGTTTTGGGCTGGGCATGAACTAGTTCATCAATTCGATTTGATATAGTCCAAATCTGATGACGTCAGCGATATCGACAATCAGCAATCAAGCCATTTCCTGACGAAATCTTAAAATGTACGGACGAAAATTTGAAGGACATTGATTGTTGAACTTGGCTTGTGATATTGAAACCTTTGGATTAAGCTCCAACTAGTTCATCTGCGTGAAATGTTTGGGGAAACCAAATTGTTTAGAAAGGCTTGCTGTCTATCGAAAGATGAAGTGGGCCAAGCCGACCAGAGATTGAACCAACGACCTTCGAAGCGACAAGCATTGACGTATCAATTTGAAATTCGGTCTTCCATTTAGCCATTTTGGCATTTTGACAGCTTGGAAATATATTAGTATGTCTTCAATCCACTAAATCATAAATTACATGTCGTCGTAAAGTCTTTATGATATTGCCATGTATTTTAGATGGATAAACTTAGTGCATTTAGATTACTCCGTCAGCAATTTTCATTTCAAAGCGTACTGGTTGATTTTGGACTCTTACTAATATTTCACAAGCAATTTCACATCATGGTGGTACCCGCCATCCATCACTTGGCATTAACTTCAGACAATCGGAGGCTGAAAGATGCAATAAACAATATATCTGGGCACTATTTTTCTTGGGTGTAGGAATAATTATCTCTTAGCGAGGGTGTGATTTGTCCTTGTGACCTTGGAACTAAATGATACACGGCAGAAATTAACAGAAATGAACTTATTTATGGAAGGTCTAAAAAAAATCAACTTTATGATTGATTAATTTTAGTCTTTTTGACTTATTGAATTACTTTGATCAGTGATGAAATGCTGTCAATAGCAGACCAAAAAAATTGTTTCTCACATTAATTATTAGGTGTTCCTGGTTCCAAGGTTCAACATTTTTACGAGGAAATCTCACTCCTATCTGTCTACCCTATGCGGGTCATACTGTAAAGATGGAGCCGTCCGTTTTTGGGAGTGGTCACCTGGGCACAAACTTTAATGCAAAGATTTCGGAAAGGTTTGCACTGTGTAGAGAGCTAGGTCAAGTTAAGAAGACGGTGTCAGTCCAGGTACTGATGAGATACCTAGATGAAAGATATTGTAGCCCAAACCTGGCACTGTCTCCGGTCTTTGACTATGCATTTTCGCGCTACATGAGTAGTTTTGGTGAAATGGCTCTGATATGGTCACAATTCGTAATTTTCACTTGGTCACAAATCTTTTGTTTAATGTAAATAAATAACGTCGTCCTTCCAATTTTGGCAGCTTGGGTATCAAACTCGAATAAAACATAATGAAAATGATATGTTAGAAAATAGCACTTATAACCTGCTTGCATTTCTTAAACTAATTTCACTCGATTGTAAAGGGAGCTGTTCAGAAATAACGAAATTCAAATTTGATAAAAGTTGCCCAGGTTTCCATTCCCAGGAAATTTTGAATCGCGGTCGTTTTTACAAGTTCATGACAAACTTTGCATTGGTGCTATAATCTGTATCGCGATCAATGCAATGGTATAATATGTCCCCCTCAATCTATTTGTATATATGAACCTATACGCTTGTTCTATGTATCAAGAGCCATAATATTTTTTCATCATGCACATTAATCACACATTTCTCTAGCGTGGTGTGTCATGTCACTAGTTTATCAAAATAAATCGTGATATTTCATCGGGTATCATTTTCTCGAAGACGATGTTCGGTTGTTCACTTGAGCTGTTTATAGTAATACATTGTTTATATATGAATACATATATGTATAAAGGGTCTATGTATAGATTTTGTGTATTATATGGTCAATGGTTAAACGGCTAATCTACTAGGGTTTTACGTATAGAACTTTGGCATAGTTTTCATTTCGTAGCTACTAAGGTTCATTTTCATATTTTATGTCGGAATTGCTTCATCATATCTCACCAAGAGATGACCCCATGCAAGTAAACGTTGGTACCATTAACAAAATTGAGCTCCGCATCTGCAAAATGGAGTATTGGTATCATCTGGTCAAACTGCCTTCTAACATCTGAAATCAAAAACGTTGCCCCACGTGGTACCATTCTTGAAATGTGACCCGTCACAGCAAAACCAGGCGCATGTCGCACAGGAGATGAGCCTAAATGACACCAGGAGATAATGGAAGAAATTGGTCAGCTCATATTTCACTAAAGGCAGACAATAGAGAATTGAACAAACAGTCCGTCTCAACCTGTCAAGCTCAGAGCGACATGCGCCTGGTTTTGCTGTGACGGGTCACAAATATTGTAAATGCCCTTTAAAGGTCTAGCCAAAAACAGTTGGTTCGCCTTGGCAAGTTAGACAAGGACCTGTCTAGATTCTCACACCAGCAGTGGGGTCGAACCAGGGATCTCTTGACAGCTAGTCAAGAGACCAAGCCACTACGCCTCAGTGGCCTCTGACTTCGTAAATGTGTTTGCAGAATCATGTATTGGGTTGTTGGTTGGTTAGCGCAAGAGGAGGCAAGACCACAATTGATTTTTTAAGCCTTTTAGCAGTTAAATTGTCAAATTAGACAGACTTTGATATTTCCACTCTTTTCAGCCAACTGGCAGAAAAAACTCAAAACACGCCCCCTATTACCCAATTAGCAAAATTCGAAATTAATTTTTTCATCAAATAATTTCTTTATATCTGTAGACTTGCCACAGCAAATATTTTTTCAATACCTCTCCAAATATGTACTTGAGAGTTAAAAACATGCACTCGTCTAATTGATAGGCCTCGACCCTCCAACCTATGAATATTCATTAGTGGTCTTGTCTCAGAGGAGTGACGGTACTGGCTGATCCCAACATAATGGGCGATATGAATAAAGACAAGTAAATGCTTTTACTACAATTTTGTACAGAAAGGCCTAGTGTAAATGTACATGGAGTTTTAGATAAAAGCATTTGCTGGTCTTTATTCATATCACCCAATGTCTCTCCCTCACTTGGTGAGTTGTCGCTGCACTCCTGTTGTTGCGCTGTCTAAAATTATGTGTATGCAATTCTTTTTCTAGACGCAACACCCGATTGTAACAGATTTAAAGGGTTGAAAGTGAACTATTTTGAAATGTTACTTGCATGGGGTTTGAACTTGGAAAACAGTGTGTTTTATTCTTCAACATAAGCTAAAGTTCGTACAATTAATTGGCTGCGATGATTTGCGGGGATTTGAAGGCGTCATTTTACGTTCTGCCTGCTGGTAGTCAAGTGACCAAATTTTGAAAAAATCATTTAAATTTGTAAGTGCCTGAACCTTTCCGACCACCCCATGGCCTGTTCCTCCAAGTGCTAAAGGTCTTTAACAACCTGGAGGGCTTGATGGTATGCCCTCGGCAAAAACCTCTGGCCACGGGGGCTGTGACGGAGATATGTAACTCTGTCAACACCCCAAACGTTTCATTCTGTATGGGCAAATACTTTTGGAGAAAAAAATCATCACTTGGCTCCAGCTTTTCATTTTCAGTTCAATGAATTAAATTTTGTTCAGGAAAGCCAAGAGCATGATTCACAAAATGCTGCGCTGTATTAAAAGTCCAAGATTTAAAAATTGTTTGAATAACGCCCTTCATGTACTTACGAGATATTATTGATGAAAATTCAATATCAAAGATTATATTGCACAAATTAATTGATTACAATATAGCACTATATATATTTTGGTATTTTTCTCTGTTTGCATTTAGTGCGTGTGTAACTTTGCACAAGCTGCTTTTGTCATGGGATATATAATCATCTGTACTCTCCACTTGGGAAAATGTGTGATATAAACAATAACCATAATTGATTAATAATAATGATATAATTAGTAATAATTAGTGGCTGCGTAGATGGGTTCTGACACACCGTGGTTGTGAAGCGATTAGAAGGTCATGTTTGTAATGTTTTCAACTCAAAAGCCAAAAGAACTCTATGGACTTGCATGTTATTCTGCGAGTCGAATTTAAGACGAAGCTGTCGTTACGAAGACATCATGCCTACTCGAAAAATCTAAAAGACTTTAAATTAAAAAACCCTTGTTGGGTTGGCCAGCGTGAAGCATCCCCCTTTCATGCCTATTCTCCAGTTGCATGCAATGGTGGCAATAATTCAATGCTTTTAAACTGAAAGATTTGGAGACTTACTCTAAATTCACTGATCTAAGATCCCACCAATAATCACTATAAATTCACACTAAGGACAAGTCAAAACATAACATCACGACCATCAGACAAGGTGGTGTCAACGACCCATTGTCCTACCGAATTGAACATTTTAAACAGCATCGAACAACCCATGTGCTATGCATAATATCTTTTGTTTCTTTGATATTCAGTTTATAGTCCTAGATCAGTGAATCTCGAGTATTCGTTCGCAAATAAAAACATTATAAAAGGGTACAAGGGTCACAAAAGGCCCCAATTTTTGCCTTCAAGGGTGTGATGTTTTCCTGATGGCAGATATGTGTTGAGGTGTCATCTCTACAGGTTCTCGGTTCACTTCATTGGCGATAGTCTAAAAGTTCTGATCTTGATTGGTCAAGTTCAAAATGGTGCTTTTCATCATTCAATCTAAATTTGGATTGGTTGCCGATTTAACTTTCACTCCTATGAATTAAAACATGATAGTTTTTTGCAGTGAATTGGGCCCAACTCATTTTATGTTTTAAATGAATGATGTGGATTCAAACTGATAATGGCCTGTTAATGATGAATTCAATGTCAGTGTTGTATCCATCGTCTCTGAATGGGAAATCTAATATTTTATTGGTGCAAAAATTACAGTATAGAGTGGCGTGACGTTTTTTAAAACGCTTCAAAATTCAAGTTTAAGGACATTAACATTTATAGTTTGAGGACATCAGAGATCTGGCATAGAAATATGAATTTGACAGATGCATGATTATTTTCCAAGCATTGACGGCATCATGAAAGTCTGAGTTTATCTCAAACTGATCACTTCCGACTTTTGTTAGATTATTAAATTTATTAAATTATTATTAAATTAAATACATTTTCTTTGCATGAATTGAAAGAAGGTTGGGTAACTTATTTTGGTTGCGTTCTTTTGGCTGAAAATTCTTTTCATAATTTGCCCATTTGCATATTTGAATTGATTTGCATATAAATTATTTGGTCCTTATTGTGCTCAGTGCCACCGTGGTATTTTAAAAATTTCATTGAAAATGCGGATCTAACTTAAGGATAATAATGGGCTCTTGTCACCTGAGCTGTCAATTAATAAATTAATTATTTATACCTCATTTGTGAATTTACTCTAAAAGTTTGTTGCACAAACTAAATGTTTGTAAAAATATCTATCTGTGTCTATAGGAATTGTTTGAGACATTTGACTGTTTTCAGTTTGAATTCAAAGTGGTCAAATCAAAATGATTTTCTTGCATGGGCAGTTGGTCTACATTGGGGGGTGTTCCGAGGAATTTCAGTGTAGACCACGTGCCTGTGATCGCTGAACAGAAAGATTATATTGGAGTTCTGTCAGGTCTTATTATGAATGGAAGCAGTTCTTGATTCTATTCTGGATTTATGTTTGGTTCACCAAGTAGAGCTCCAAATTAATAAGCCACACCAGACGGTAACCTGGCTGCCCTTCCTAAAGTAAAGCACAAATTTCTGAACCGTCTTATATGAAAAGGTGAAAAAGCGAATCGAGAATAACTTCATCAAAAGTTGGAGTATGTGACTGGATGTACGTAAATGTACAGGTGATGCATTAGGAAGTTTTACCCTTTGACCAAAATGTCATGAAGCACAACTTTGCTCAACATGGTGTGCAAATAAAAGTGACTGAAGTGTATTAGTAGTAAAATCTTCAAGTTGACCGATACTAGATATTCTTAGATCTCAGGCCTTTGAAATCATTCTCAGTACCTCCTTTGATCTCACGTTGCATTGGGGGGATAAGAGATGATAAGAAAAGTGGCTTAATTCTGAAGATAAAAATCATGTTGAGACCAGGCCTTATATTCTAAAAAGTACAACCTAATGCGTGCTCCAGTTTTGGCTTGTGGAACCGGCTGGGGCTATGGCTTCCTCGATTGTAAGACCTGACAGTCCTGTGGTACTCCCTGGTGGGTAGATTAATTATAGTTAGGGATTTTTCACTATTTAGCATTTAGCATGTTAACTTTTCATGTATGTGGCGAGATGGCGGGGCGTCTCTTACATCTCTGGTAGGTTATGGATACGCCACGTCATCTCTCGATGGATTGTTGTTTATCAAAAAAAAGCGTTGCGGTGGGGCGGTACATTCTGTGATTCAAGTATTGAGTGGAATCTTTTCCAAATGAAGAGTGTACAGTATGACTGCTGGGTTCATGTGTTGCCTCCTAAGACAATGCTTGTCATGTAGGGGGAAACCAGTAGACCCAGGATCTTGAGTGCACAAGTGTTGCTATCAGAAGTCAGTGATCTTCAGAACTGGCAAGTTGACTATCATTTTAGAGTTGACTGCATGGATGTCTGTTGACAATCTACTCTGGTACTTGTACTGGGCATTCATATATCAGAAATACAATGTAACTAATCTGAAACAAATATGACAACTCTGAGACATAAATTGGACTATTTTCTCCCCAATGTTTGAAGCACTTTGTGATCACGCTCTCACCGCTAACCATATAGCTATTGAATTGGACGTTAATGTATTTGAACATATTCTAATCTAACCAGGATTCAATATTACATGTACACCTGTATTCAATATCCAATTTAATTGGGACATGTTTGGTTGTAGAAAAAGTGTCTTCTTGTCTTCCTTGCTGTCAGGTCATTTCCATAACGCTTAAGAATATGAACTGGCCAAGCATTGTCATTTATGAGCTCAGGTGTTGTAAGGGGATTCAAGAGTATATGAAGAGCTATATAGAAATATATGAAAAGTATGTTCCACATGTATTTACATTAATTTTTAGAAAAAGAGCAGAAATATTTTTCACATCAGAATATACATTGATATTGTTTGAGGTGCTGTTAACTGGAGTTCTGCTAAAAAAGCGGTGTTTACCCAAAAAATTAAAGGTTCTGTTTTTGGCTCTTCATGTAATGCAATGTCATTGCCTCCAAATTGCCAAATTTAGAAGGTTATTGGCAAGCTAATGTACGCACTCTAATGTTGGCCTGATAAAGAAGGTCACCTTGGATGATGAAGTTAAGTGGACTGCTTTTGGACGACTTGTATATTAAAAACCAAGTTAGCTTCGTAAATGGCACTGTTTACAGCAAAGTCCTAGCATAGAATAAGGGAAGCACAAAAATATTGCTAACGGCTATTCTAATAGTGATTGAATGGATCTTCGAGAAATTAACGGTGTTATTTTTCTGTTGGTGTGTTATTATCTTACATAATGTCAAATTAGTGGTGACGGTATGTTTTATCCACTCTTTGTGTTCTTGTTCTAATAAGTGCTGGTTGTTAGTTGTTTTAATCACCACCAGGGGGTAGGGTAGTGCCACGGTTGTGTCCGATATCACGGGGTTGTCTGATTGAGGTCTGATCGACGTTTGAAAGTAGGACAGTTGTAAATATTCCGTAAATTCCGAAATAGGACTGTAATTTAAAGCTGTCTAAGTTGAAATAACTGTTTTCATTCAGCAGTGCATGAACTTTGAGTTTGAACTTTTGTGGTGGCGCGTTATGAATGAAGAAGTGCGCAAGTATGCGCTTTGATGGCAGGGAGTTTACAGTGTGGCACTGGCCGGGCCTCGAACCCATGACCTTCCGATTGCAAATCGGATGATCTTCCATGTGTAGTCTCAGTCATATCATATTGCGCATTATGCATTGTTGGATGCATTTCACTCTCAGTTGGCACTCACACTTGAGCAGAGGTGCACATTTGTGCCGATTACTCCCAAGTAAACCAGTTAGAGTAAATGATGTAGAGCAAGTTTTGAATGAAAGATTGTCCTACTTTCGTTCCAAAGTATGACCCCATTCAGACAGCACCACTTTAGTATCACTTCATATAAATAATCATACATCAGGAACACATAGTATTATACTTGCATCTTTTAAGGGCCATATTGATATTCACTTCGTTTGTATTGTAAAGCTATATGATCTCAAGTAGTTAGTGTCCATATGGTGTATTAGCGATCCAGTGATACATTCAGTGTGGGTTTACATATAACAATTTGCGCTTTGGGTTTATAATGTCTATAACTATCTCTAGTCAATATATTGGCCATAGACGTCTCGAGGCTTAAAAACTTTGGACACACTTTGAGTGCTTAGGGCGTAGTTTAGTTGTTTCTAGGTACGTTATATCTATCAACTAATGGTGTAGTTTTGTTCAGTCGAGTCTTATTATGGGTCGAGTGTGGAAATAATTACATTAAATTTGTTAGTTTTGCAGTCTTTGCATTTATGTCGAATGCATATGTAGTTCAGTGGTCGGGTTTGCACACCATAGTGAAGTGCTCGAGATAAGTTGAGCGGGATATACAGTGTATGGCAGATTGATGTTGTGCACAGGTGTTAGCTATAGCGAGGTGAAATGCATATCCATCACCAGGCAAGAAATTATGGTCATTCTCCATGATACATTTCTGAACTGCAGTACGATCTGTGACCAAGTCTATGTGTAGCATTGTGTTTAATGTTTTTAAAAGAGTGGATTGCCATGGTGTCTGGCTTCACTTTTCAAAAGGTTATCCCAAATTGTTAGCTATGTTTGAGGAACTAACACCATTTTGCTCTTTGACTAGCCTTGTTTTGGTACTTGCAGCAAGTATGGATTAATCTATACTTGCTTCCAGGTATCTAATGGAAAAATAACGACCTAATATAAATATGACATAGGATTAAAGAAAGCTTATTTTCTGCAAGTCAGGATATTTTGCCATGGAAGGTACGTGCAATCTTGCGCACCGATGACACTATTACATGAAGTATGAAAAGAAACGGGAAGGGACCTTTTGGACACGGTCCTCTCTAGAGCGACACTTTTAGCTCTTGGCCCTTTCTGTCAGCTTGTTGACGGAGTCTTCCAGAACATTTTCAAGTTGGATTTAGAAGAATGTATGAGTTAGGGGGATAGATACAAAAAAAAGTGAAATATGTTGGTGAAGATTTGTGAATTTGATTGTATCGCCTCCTGTTTGGTCTTTTGACTTCTTCTAGATGTAGTGATGGTCTTGAATGTGGAAAACGAGAGATTGAGACAACAGTATCTTGACTTGGGGAAAATGGGTCCAACAGATCGATGACACCTTGACGACTTTTGATTAGTTTTACATCTTTCAAAATCAAATGGACGAGTATTACGTTGATGATTATGATTGTTGTCTAGTACACGATCTGCCCTAATTAACGAATTCTTATAAAAGCTTTGAGAAATGTTGATATGCTACACAAAGACTGGTCACTGTATTGTCTGAAGTTTGTTGTGCATCACCACTGCTGTTTGAGTGTCATTTCTTCAGCATCCTTCTTGCAATATTTAAGTGCATAAAGTGTGAAGTTCTCGAACTGAAAATTTATATTTTGGTTGGAATTTCTTTTGCAAGAGTAGTTAACTCGCCAGAAAGTTATGGATTATATTATGGAACATTGTGTTTCACCTTTACAAATCGTAATGTCCATTTCCGCATTAAAACATGGACAATTCTAAAATAACAGTTCCAAAACAAGACAAAAATAGGTTATATTAAAACAGTTATACAAAATCAAGCAAATATTTTCAACTCAATTCATATTTGTTTATTTTGTGCTCAAAGATTTTTAGTTGCAGTGAGCAAAATTAATACTCTGACAAGTCAGCGTATAACCATAATCACCTTGAGAAGGATGATGAAGATTGGATTCACCCTTGACCCCCTATATTTCCTGATGGATAAACCGTTTTGCATGTTTGGTGAAGAAATGTTTAATCCATTTTGGTTGACTAGGGTGGTGAGGTACGTAGTAGGTAGTTTCTGTACTTCACTATGGTGTGTAATTTTATGGCCCGAGGAATAATATTTTAATGGTATGGGGTTGGTTGAGCTGAGTAGGGCTTTTTGAAAATTACACTTAGATTTTTAACAAGTCTCTTTGGGATCAAATTTGGAATAAACTTAACTTTTTAAATGATATAACGTATTTGTGTTTCTCTTGTCTCTTCAATGTTTTTGCCATGGTAACTCATATTGTTACCCGAACAAGCCTGGCTGCTCCCACCATGTTGACAACATAGTGAAAGTGGTAACACTTACCATCTGACCGAATCAGGCCTGCCTGGTCCAACATATGGAGATGGACGAGCCAGTCTCAACCTGAACTAATCAGCCCTGGCTACTCTGCCTTGGGTTTTGGTCTGGCTACTCTGCCGAAGTGCTGCAAACATGGTAATAGAGATGAGGCAATTACTGAATCGGGCCTTGCTGCTCCACCACTGTGTTGCCAACATGAGGAGATAGATGAGACAGTCACAACCAGACCGAATCAAGCCTGGGCCCGGTTGGTCAATGGCACAATGGTCACGTTGTCCCCATCGGTTGCGTTATGTACCCTTAAGGATGTTATCTCTTTTAGTTTCAACGTTAAGTTAAGTTAACATGGTTTTGAACAACCCAGCCCTGGAGATCGCACAGCCACAATCAGTCCTTCACAATGATGATTGGCACCTGACCTAGCTAGAATGTCGGTCACACTGTTGTGACAGTCACAGCTAAGTTTAGGGCAGTCTGAGTGGGAGTGGCAGGGTACATGGACACCTAGGATATGTGTATGTCAGTCACACTGTTGTGACAGTCACAGCCAAGTCTAGGGCAGTCTGAGTGGGAGTGGCAGGGTACATACATACCTAGGACATGTGTATATCAGTCGCACTGTTGTGACAGTCACAGCCAAGTCCATGGCAGTCTTTGAGTGGGAGTGGCAGGGTACATACATACCTAGGACATGTGTATGTCAGTCGCACTGTTGTGACAGTCGCAGTCTTGAGTGGGAGTGGCAGGGTACGTAGATACCTAGGACATGTGCATGTCAGTCGCACTGTTGTGACAGTCACAGCCAAGTCCATAACCACCTGAGTGGGAGTGGGAGGGTACAGAGATACCTAGGACATGTGCATGTCAGGCGCACTGCTGTGACAGTCTCAGCCAAGTCCATAACCACCTGAGTGGGAGTGGGAGGGTACAGAGATACCTAGGACATGTGCATGTCAGTCGCACTGTTGTGACAGTCACAGCCAAGTCCATAACCACCTGAGTGGGAGTGGGAGGGTACAGAGATACCTAGGACATGTGCATGTCAGGCGCACTGCTGTGACAGTCTCAGCCAAGTCCATAACCATCTCAGTGGGAGTGGGAGGGTACAGAGATACCTTGGACATGTGCATGTCAGTCGCACTGTTGTGACAGTCATAGCCAAGTCCATAACCATCTGAGTGGGAGTGGGAGGGTACAGAGATACCAAGGACATGTGCATGTCAGTCGCACTGTTATGACAGTCATAGCCAAATCCGTAACCATCTGAGTGGGAGTGGCAGGGTACAGAGATATCAAGGACATGTGCATGTCAGTCGCACTGTTGTGACAGTCACAGCCAAGTCCATAACCATCTGAGTGGGAGTGGGAGAAGGACATGTGTATGTGAGTCGTACTGTTGTGACAGTCACAGCCAAGTCCATAACCATCTGAGTGGGAGTGGGAGAAGGGCATGTGTATGTGAGTCGCACTGTTGTGACAGTCACAGCCAAGTTCAAGGCCGTCTGAATGGGAGTGGGAGGGTTTGACATGGCGAGGGTTCACCACCGAATGCAAGGGTAGGCTAGACTTGTCCATACCGTCATCCTGATCGTCCTGACAAGACGAGGTCGGTCCACAGCGTCCGGAGTGTTGGACAGGCGCGTTCTTGACGGGGGTCGGGCGTCAACTTCATTCATGGGCAAAGTTATTATGGAAACCTCATTCTTTCAGCACTGGGGATTTTCAGTTGCAAATTCGAAGATCCCCACCCGCTTGCCTTCCCCTCTGGCAGGATCATTTGATTGTCCCTGCGAGGGGTAGCACCATTATTGGGGACAGACTGCTATGAGAACGTCTAACCGTACGGTAGAGACAGCATGGACTCAAACGGGCGCAAAAAGAAATTCCCAGAAAGTGCGAATTTGCTTCTCGACGGCTCACAGACGGTCATGCAGTATGTTCATTCAAATGCGCTAAATAGACCGGGATAGCTCTATTAAAACAATTGGCAGAGTCCAAGCATCAATGGTAATATTGATAAGCTGTGACGGATTCCCCGAAGACAACACTTGCACAGCCGAGCGTTTTTCTTGCAACCTCTTTCATAAGCAAGGTTTTCAAGGATACCTCGTTTGGGGTGTTCAGGGTCACCTCTGATGGGTCACTTGAGGTTCATTTGGTTGTCCCTGCGCAGGAGTATAGCACCTTTATTAGGAAAGACTGCTGTGAAAAAGCCCAACAACGTACGTTCTTGGGAAAGACAACATGGACACATTGTTCAAAAATGATTGCATCTTCTCAGAGACGGCTCAGAGACGGTCATTCAGTATGCTCATGCAAATTCAGGATAGGACTATTCAAATGATGCGTGAAAATGACCACCCTATTGCCCCTATCCCATTCAAAGCATGTAGCTTTCCCTTTGTTGACTTTAAACTTGTGATTAAAAAAGTTTCAATGCTCGAAATCGACGCTTCTTCTGTATGTGGGCTGTAGGCCTAAGTGAATATCACCCATGTTCGTTACCGCTCAAACATTCTGTCATTGTCCCTGGTCACATGACGCGACGTCAGGAGTAAAAAAGTCGGCCATCGGACACGAAGCTCCACGTGTGTTGAATCTGTTCAAATCCAAAATATCTCGGAAAAGCTTGCAGCTGCAGTGGTAAGTCTTTATCATTAAGTTAACTATTATGTTCGACTTGAGGATGAATTGAACCCAATGGCAATTCGCCCAAGTAAAGTCTGTAAAACTTGCTTTTTGAATTTTTTTCCGTCGATGGGTGTCATGGCGGTTTCTCCTCCAAACATGTCCGTATGCCTACCTGTTGCACCCTTCCTACCCAAGCTAAAAAAACTTGCCCGAAGTGCGACATTCCTGGTTCAGCAATTTGGGCTTTGTCAAACCGCCGCATTACGACCTAAAACAAAAAGGAAAATAGCCCCATTTTTTTGGAGTCATATCCTGAAAAAAGCTAAAATATCTTTCGGCCATTTTGTTAACCCCTTTTCTCACGCAACGTATAGTTTGCCAAGATTTTGCAATATAAAGCGATTTACTTGAAGCTGTCCATCCTTTCCAATGTTACTGATATTTTGAAAAAAATTACCTTTATGTAATTAACATGCCTGTCAAGGGCATGACAAAATGGCGTAATTTTGATAGTTATGATTAAATCCATGTCACTTTCTAGTCATGTCATTAAAGATCTCTGTCGATTTCTTTTCAGGGACGATATCATACCTGCCGACGACCACTGTATATACTGAGACGTCTAAAAACTTTGTCTTGCGAGGAGGACACTCCGGACGCAGTTGATCGGCCTCGTGCTGTCGCCAAATAAGGAGACTAAATTAGGATGTGTGCACTCCTGACTCAGTACTGTTGCCAATTAAGGATATTCAAATATGATGAGTACATTCCGGACTCGGTGCTGTTGCCAATTAAGGAGACTCAAATATGATGAGTACACTCCGGACTCGGTGCTGTTGCCAATTAAGGATACTCAATTAGGATGTGTACACTCCGGACTCATTGCTGTTGCCAATTAAGGAGACTCAAATATGATGAGTACACTCCGGACATAGTGGACTAGCCCCGTGCTGTCGCTTATTAAGGACATTAATTGCCGGGCGCAGTGGATCGGGGAAGTGCTGTCGCTTATTAAGGACATTAATTGCCGGGCGCAGTGCGATTGGATCGAGGGATACTCAATTAGGATGACTCGGGTGACGCAATGTACTGCCCCGGGAGTCTAGCGAGGAGTTGTTGAAGATGGGGAACGTCTCTCTCTTTGGTAAAAGATGGTAGGTTGACAATTCAATAGGTGATTTGCAAGATGTAAGGTTCTGTCCTCGAAAATATTTTATGTAATGGTTAACTGCAGTTGCATAATAAACAAAATGAGTTTGTATACCTTTCTATAATAGGCCTTTTATAGTTAATACATTGAATTGAATTGAATTGAATCATCGAATGTTAGATATCCGTTCATAAGAGCCATGATGTGCACTGGTCATGGAAGAATGTCTCCTTTCCTAGATTTCTGTCGTTCTCGTTCTCGCTCTCGCTCTCGCTCTCGCTCTCGCTCTCGTTCTCGTTCTCGGATCAAAATCAAAATCTGAACCTCTCTAATTGTTTAGCGTCACAAATTTCCTTCATTATACGCAAGGTCACACAAGTTTTTTGTTTAAAGCCATACTTATAATAGTTTTTTTTG
Organism: Lineus longissimus; assembly: GCF_910592395.1. NCBI lineage: Eukaryota > Metazoa > Nemertea > Pilidiophora > Heteronemertea > Lineidae > Lineus > Lineus longissimus. Next base: position 7,750,599 of record NC_088315.1, read on the forward strand.
GTTCATTCGCTGCTCGGTTTTACTTTGCCTGAACTTAAAGTCTGTTTTTCTTTGTGTCGTTTCAGGTCCAACCAACCCCCTAGGGTGACGTCCTCACCCTCGCGACAGATGTCGTATGATTTGCAGCCCGATTTCCAATTTCCAATTTCTGTATGATTTCCATTAAACATCATGAATTAAAATAGTCTTCATTTCTTTCCCCTTCCTCCACCCTCCCCACCCGTCCCCCGTCTTCCTCTTCCTCTACCCCTGCTCCTAACCCTCTCCCCATCACCCTCTTCCTCTACCCACGCCTCTAAACCCCTCCCCATTCCCCTCTTCCTCTACCCAACCCTCTAACCCCCTCCCCATTCCTCTCTCCCTCTACCCAACCCTCTAACCCCCTCCCCATTCCCCTCTCCCTCTACCCACCCCTCTAACCCCTCCCCATTCCTCTCTCCCTCTACCCACCCCTCTAACCCCCTCCCCATTCCTCTCTCCCTCTACCCACCCCTCTAACCCCCTCCCCATTCCTCTCTTCCTCATCCCAACCCTCTAACCCCCTCCCCATTCCTCTCTTCCTCTACCCAACCCTCTAACCCCCTCCCCATCTACCCACCCCTCTAACCCCCTCCCCATTCCTCTCTTCCTCATCCCAACCCTCTAACCCCCTCCCCATTCCTCTCTTCCTCATCCCAACCCTCTAACCCCCTCCCCATTCCTCTCTTCCTCTACCAAACCCTCTAACCACCCCCTCGTTACTTCGAAATACTTGCAAAAGTTACGGAGCGAATCCACGCAAAAATTTTTTTTGGCAGGGGCCAACACTTATTCTCTGCAAATACACCAAAAAATTTCTCCTCGTATCCCGTTCACTTCCTCCTCCATGATGGACCACCCTCATATCAGATACATGAATGATCACACAACCATCATCTCCTCGTCTCGATTCCTGTCCACAGGAGACAACCATACAATATACTTAAAAAGACTCCTGACATGGATGACCCAGGATATTCTTCAAGTCCAATATCAATTAAAGAAACATTGTTCTCAACCACAAGTGGATGAGTTGAACAGACCCTGGCATGAATGAACCAGGATATTCCTCTCAATTCCAATGTCAATTAAAAGTCAAAAGAAACATTACCCTCAACCACAAGTGGACAAAGCCTGGCATGAATGACCCAGGAATATTCCAATGGCAATCAATTAAAAGTCAAAAGAAACATTGTTCTCAACCAGAAGTGGACAAGTTGAACAGAGCCTGGCATGAACGACCCAGGAATATTCCAATGTCAATCAATTAAAAGTCAAAAGAAACATTGTTCTCAACCACAAGTGGACAAGTTGAACAGAGCCTGGCATGAATAACCCAGGATATTCTTCAACTCCAATATCAATTAAAGAAACATTGTTCTCAACCACAAGTTGAACAGAGCCTGGCATGAATGACCCAGGAATATTCCAAGTCCAATGTCAATCAATCAAAAGAAACATTGTTCTCAAGTGGGCAAGTTGAACAGAGCCTGGCATGAATGAACCAGGATATTCCTCTCAATGTCAATTAAAAGTCAAAAGAAACATTGTTCTCAACCACAAGTTGAACAGAGCCTGGAATGAATGACCCAGGATATTCCTCTCAATGTCAATCAATTAAAAGTCAAAAGAAACATTGTTCTCAACCACAAGTTGAACAGAGCCTGGAATGAATGACCCAGGATATTCCTCTCAATGTCAATCAATTAAAAGTCAAAAGAAACATTGTTCTCAACCACAAGTTGAACAGAGCCTGGAATGAATGACCCAGGATATTCCTCTCAATGTCAATCAATTAAAAGTCAAAAGAAACATTGTTCTCAACCACAAGTTGAACAGAGCCTGGATGACCCAGGATATTCCTCTCAAGTCCAATATCAATTAAAAGTCAAAAGAAACATTGTTCTCAACCACAAGTGGACAAGTTGAACAGAGCCTGGCATGAATCACCAAGGATATTCTTCAAGTCCAATATAAATTAAAGAAACATTGTTCTCAACCACAAGTTGAACAGAGCCTGGCATGAATGACCCAGGATATTCTTCAAGTCCAATATCAATTAAAGAAACATTGTTCTCAACCACAAGTGGAACAGAGCCTGGCATGAATGACCCAGGATATTCCTCTCAATGTCAATCAATTAAAAGTTAAAAGAAACATTGTTCTCAACCACAAGTTGAACAGAGCCTGACATGAATGACCCAGGAAATTCCTCTCAATTCCAATGTCAATTAAAAGTCAAAAGAAACATTGTTCTCAAGCACAAGCGGATGAGTTCAACAAAGCCTGACAAGAATGACCCAGGATATTACTCTCAAGTCCAATGTCTATCGATTAAAACTGAAAAGAAACATTGTTCTCATCCACAATTGGATGAGTTCAACAAAGCCTGGCATGAATGACCCAGGAATATTCCAGGAATATTCCAATGTCAATCAATTAAAAGTCAAAAGAAACATTGTTCTCAACCACAAGTCGATGAGTTGAACAGAGCCTGGCATGAATGAACCAGGATATTCCTCTCAAGTCCAATGTCAATTAAAAGTCAAAAGAAACATTACCCTCAACCACAAGTGGACAGAGCCTGGCATGAATGACCTAGGAATATTCCAATGGCAACCAATTAAAAGTGAAAAGAAACATTGTTCTCAATCACAAGTGGATGAGTTGAACAGAGCCTGGCATGAATGAACCAGGATATTCCTCTCAAATCCAATGTCAATCAATTAAGAGTCAACAGAAACATTATTCTCAACCACAAGTTGAACAGAGCCTGACATGAATGACCCAGGATATTCCAATGACAATCAATTAAAAGTCAAAAGAAACATTGTTCTCAACCACAAGTTGAACAGAGCCTGACATGAATGACCCAGGATATTCCAATGACAATCAATTAAAAGTCAAAAGAAACATTGTTCTCAACCACAAGTGGACAAGTTGAACAGAGCCTGGCATCAATAACCCAGGATATTCCTCTCAAGTCCAATGTCAATCAATTAAAAGTCAAAAGAAACATTGTTCTCAACCACAAGTTGAACAGAGCCTGACATGGATGACCCAGGATATTCTTCAGGTCCAATATCAATTAAAGAAACATTGTTCTCAACCACAAGTGGACAAGTTGAACAGAGCCTGGCATGAATCACCCAGGAATATTCCAATGGCAATCAATTAAAAGTCAAAAGAAACATTGTTCTCAACCACAAGTGGACAAGTTGAACAAAGCCTGGCATAAATGACCCAGGAATATTCCAAGTCCAATGTCAATCGATCAAAAGTCAGAACATTGTTCTCAACCACAAGTGGACAAGTTGAACAAAGCCTAGCATAAATGATCCAGGAATATTCCAATGTCAATCAATCAAGAGTCATTGTTCTCAACCACAAGTGGATGAGTTCAAGAAATCCTGACATGAATGACCCAGGATATTCCTCTCAAGTCCAATGTCTATCGATTAAAAGTCAAAAGAAACATTGTTCTCAACCACAAGTGGACAAGTTGTACAGAGCCTGGCATAAATGACCCAGGATATTCCTTTCAAGTCCAATGTCAATCAATTAAAAGTCAAAAGAAACATTGTTTTCAACCACAAGTGGATGAGTTCAAGAAAGCCTGACATGAATGACCCAGGATATTCCTCTCAAGTCCAATGTCTATCGATTAAAAGTGAAAAGAAACATTGTTCTCAATCACAAGTGGACAAGTTGAATAGAGCCTGACATGAATGACCCAGGATATTCCTCTCAATTCCAATGTCAATTAAAAGTCAAAAGAAACATTACCCTCAACCACAAGTGGACAAAGCCTGGCATGAATGACCCAGGAATATTCCAATGGCAATCAATTAAAAGTCAAAAGAAACATTGTTCTCAACCACAAGTGCACAAGTTGAACAAAGCCTGGCATAAATGACCCAGGAATATTCCAAGTCCAATGTCAATCAATCAAAAGTCAAAAGAAACATTGTTCTCAAACACAAGTGGACAAGTTGAACAGAGCCTGGCATGAATGACCCAGGATATTACTCTCAAGTCCAATGTCTATCGATTAAAAGTGAAAAGAAACATTGTCCTCAACCACAAGTTAAACAGAGCCTGGCATCAATGACCCAGGATATTCCAATGTCAATCAATTAAAAGTCAAAAGAAACATTGTTCTCAACCACAAGTGGACAAGTTCAACAGAGCCTGGCATGAATCACCCAGGATATTCCTCTCAATTCCAATGTCAATCAATTAAAAGTCAAAAGAAACATTGTTCTCAACCACAAGTGGAACAGAGCCTGGCATCAATGACCCAGGATATTCCAATGTCAATCAATTAAAAGTCAAAAGAAACATTGTTCTCAACCACAAGTGGACAAGTTCAACAGAGCCTGGCATGAATCACCCAGGATATTCCTCTCAATTCCAATGTCAATCAATTAAAAGTCAAAAGAAACATTGATCTCAACCACAAGTGGACAAGTTGAACAGAGCCTGGCATGAATGACCCAGGATATTCTTCAAGTCCAATATCAATTAAAGAAACATTGTTCTCAACCACAAGTGGAACAGAGCCTGGCATGAATGACCCAGGATATTCCTCTCAATGTCAATCAATTAAAAGTTAAAAGAAACATTGTTCTCAACCACAAGTGGACAGAGTCTGGCATGAATGACCAAGGAATATTCCAATGTCAATCAATTAAAAGTCATAACAAACATTGTTCTCAATCACAAGTGGATGAGTTGAACAGAGCCTGGCATGAATCACCCAGGATATTCCTCTCAATTCCAATGTCAATCAATTAAAAGTCAAAAGAAACATTGATCTCAACCACAAGTGGACAAGTTGAACAGAGCCTGGCATGAATGACCCAGGATATTCTTCAAGTCCAATATCAATTAAAGAAACATTGTTCTCAACCACAAGTGGAACAGAGCCTGGCATGAATGACCCAGGATATTCCTCTCAATGTCAATCAATTAAAAGTTAAAAGAAACATTGTTCTCAACCACAAGTGGACAGAGTCTGGCATGAATGACCCAGGAATATTCCAATGTCAATCAATTAAAAGTCATAACAAACATTGTTCTCAATCACAAGTGGATGAGTTGAACAGAGCCTGGCATGAATGAACCAGGATATTCCTCTCAAGTCCAATGTCAATCAATTAAAAGTCAAAAGAAACATTGTTCTCAACCAGAAGTGGACAAGTTGAACAGAGCCTGGCATAAATGACCCAGGAATATTCCAATGTCAATCAATTAAAAGTAAAAAAAACCATTGTTCTCAACCACAAGTGGATGAGTTTAACAAAGCCTGACATGAATGACCCAGGATATTCCTCTCAAGTCCAATGTCTATCGATTAAAAGTCAAAAGAAACATTGTTCTCAACCACAAGTTGAACAGAGCCTGACATGAATGACCCAGGAAATTCCTCTCAATTCCAATGTCAATTAAAAGTCAAAAGAAACATTACCCTCAATCACAAGTGGACAAAGACTGGCATGAATGACCCAGGCATATTCCAATGGCAATCAATTAAAAGTCAAAAGAAACATTGTTCTCAACCACAAGTGGACAAGTTGAACAAAGCCTGGCATAAATGACCAAGGAATATTCCAATGTCAATCAATCAAGAGTCATTGTTCTCAACCACAAGTGGACAAGTTGAACAGAGCCTGGCATGAATGACCCAGGATATTCCTCTCAAGTCCAATGTCAATCAATTAAAAGTCAAAAGAACCATTGTTCTGAACCACAAGTTGAACAGAGCAATATGAATGACCCAGGATATTCCTAAAGTCCAATGTCAATAAATTAATAGTCAAAAGAAACATTAGACTATTGTTCTCAACCACAAGTTGAACAGGGCATGGATGACCCCGGATATTCCTGCAATAGTCTTTGTTCTTAACATTCATCCATGTTCAATCAAAGCAACTATGCCAAATGATATATCAGTGGTTCAGAATATTCTAGTCCAATGTCAATCAATTAAAAGAAACATCAGACTATTCTTCTGAACCACAAGTTGAACAGGGCATGGATGACCCAGGATATTCCTGCAATAGTCTTTGTTCATAACATTCATCCATGTTCAATCGAAGCCACTGTGCCAAAGGATATATCAGTGGCTCAGAACATTCTAGTCCAATATTAGACTATTGTTCTGAGCCACTCGTATGTCCGTCGAGTCCTGGACAAGTTCAACAAAGCCTGGCATGGATGTCAACATGTACCCATGAACCTGCAATAGTTTTGATTGAACATGGATGAATGTTAACAACCAAATCAACTGTGCCAAAGGATATATCAGGGGCTCAGAACATTCTAGTCCAATATAAAAAAATTTACAATTTATTTCAAAGTCAATTTCCTCAAAACAAAAAAAACATGACACTATTGTTCTGAGCCACTCATACATCTTTGGACTCCTACACAAGTTCAACCCGTGGCAGGTTATAATGGGGCATGGATGACACAAGTTGTTCCTATTACCGGAAGGGGGGGGGGGGACAACTGCCACAAGGGTTGAAAAAGCGTGAATGATTTCCACACGCGGACGGACCACAAGTTTACTACTTTCCTGTGGGCCTCGCATGCTATATTTTTCTGTTCGGTTCTAACACCAAAATATATTACGATCACATTTCAAGCATCAACTTTTATTTTTGACACAGGAACAAACAGTTCAAAGGCTTTTGATATACAATGAGCACTATTATGGCGCACGTAATCACTTCTTTCACAAGGCTTGATGACGTACGTCTATGGTTATTGTCCAAGAATTGGTCAGAAAGAAATGCTCCTATTTTTCGTAGCGCGTAGTGGCCTGGTGGTTAGGGCGGACGATTGCGAGCGTTTTTTAGCTCAATGTCGCGAGTTCGAACCCCATACGCGGTTTCCAATCAAGGCAGGCGGTTTTTACTCAAATCAAATAACGATAAACTGACATTATCTTCCTTTAATATTTTTTTCTCCAATCAACATATTGTTTCAAAATAAGACTTGAACATAGGCTCCACTATTTTGACTGAAACTTGAAATTCTAAAGCAATTAGTAAAACTCATTCAAAACGAGGTGGATGAAACTGCCATTCACATCATTTTGAAGAAGTTCGCATTGCTTCAGGACTTCAAATTCCAGCCGAAATGGTGATACCTATGGTCAACCCTTATTTTGAAACAATATGTTGATCGGCGAAAAAAATATTAAAAAAAGATAATGTCAGTTTATCTTTACTTGATTTGAGTAAAAACCACCATTCACATCATTTCGCAGGACTTCAAATTCTAACCGAAATGGTGATCCATTAAAGCCTCACTGTTGATGATTTAGCATACGAGACAAGTGTGTCCTATCTGTTCACCGTTCGCTGTTCACGATCGAGTATCACACGTATTACTTTCACGAATTGTTCCTCTTGCCCGAAACTGGTCGAGTGTTCATCTGCCCAGATGTAGCATACGAGACAAGTGTGTCCTATCTGTTAATCGTTCGCTGTTCAAGATCGAGTATGACACGTATTAGTTTCACGAATTGTTCCTCTTGCCCGAAGCTGGTCGAGTGTTCATCTGCATCTGCCGAGACCAAGCGAAGACGTCACCTGGAAATCGTAACATTAAGAAACTTTAGACATTTATTATTGCTGACATTGTCAATTCAAATATGCTGGGAACTTGGTATCTTCTTCCTGCAGGTAGACCTTGATTTCTTTGGCACATTGGACATGAGAAATCTTAGTGTTTCAAAATTGCCTTCCTTTAAAAAAGGATAATGGAAAACACCTTCGACTGCAAATATAAAACAATGTTCTAGAACGGGGTGTAACAATAGTCCTCCCTGAAACCGAATATCGTTATCAGATTTCAGCAATTACTGTGGCAAGCTTGGTCGTTATCATGATATGACCATTTAAATGAAGTCGTCGATAGCGGGTAGCTCCTATCTCACAGTATATCGAAACTATTATAATGTTTGTGCGAGTAATATAACCATCGCTCAACCCAAGCATGCAGTTCAAAGGCTTTTGATATACAATGAGAACTGTTGTGTCACCCAGCCGACATGAATGGCGCACGTAATCACTTCTTTCACAAGGCTTGATGACGTACGTCTATGGTAATTGTCCAAGAATTGGTCAGAAAGAAATGCCCCTATTTTTCGTAGCGCGTAGTGGCCTGGTGGTTAGGGCGGACGATTGCGAGCGTTTTTTAGCTCAATGTCGCGAGTTCGAACCCCAGACGCGGTTTCCAATCAAGGCAGGCGGTTTTTACTCAAATCAAGTAAAGATAAACTGACATTATCTTCTTTTAATATTTTTTTCTCCAATCAACATATTGTTTCAAAATAAGACTTGAACATAGGCTCCACTATTTTGACTGAAACTTGAAATTCTAAAGCAATTAGTAAAACTCATTCAAAACGAAGTGGATGAAACTGCCATTCACATCATTTTGAAGAAGTTCGCATTGCTTCAAGACTTCAAATTCCAGCCGAAATGGTGATACCTATGGTCAACCCTTATTTTCAAACAATGTTGATCGGCGAAAAAAATATTAAAAAAAGATAATGTCAGTTTATCTTTACTTGATTTGGGTAAAAACCACCATTCACATCATTTCGCAGGACTTCAAATTCTAGCCAAAATGGTGATCCCTAAGCCCCACTGAGTCATCACTGTTGAAGATGGACCATATGAGACCAGTCATATTTTAACAACTCACTGTTAAGTATGGACTTTCATACTAGTGGAGTCAATCTTGACCAAAAACCGCCATTCACATCATTTTGAAGAAGTTCTGATTGCTTCAAATTCTAGCCGAAATGGTGATCCTAAGCCCCACTGAGTCATCACTGTTGAAGATGGACCATATGAGACAAGTCATATTTTAACATCTCACTTTTAAGTATGGACTTTCAGACTAGTGGAGTCAATCTTGACCATTCCAGTCAAGAGTCTTCTGTATAATGGTTAACTGGTATTAACTTTAAGGGACAACCTGGACATAAGATATAACCATCGCTCAACCCAAGCATGCAGATATGAATGGCACAGGTAATCATTTCTTTCACTAGGCCCGTGCAAGGGTTGATGACGTACGTGTATTGTAATTGTCCAAGAATCAGTCAGAAAGACATGCCCCAACCTGGCGGAGGGCGTCGTGGCCTAGTGGTTAGAGCGGACGATTGCGAGCTTTCTTTTGCTCAAAGTCGTGAGTTCGAACCCCGTATGCGGTTTGCAATCAAAGAAAGTCAAAATAAACCGAGATCTTTTTTAAAATTTTTCCGGTGATCATTTTTGTTTCAAAATAAGGGTTGAACATAGGATCCACGATTTTGGCTAGAACTTGAAATTCGATAAAGCAATTAGTTACTATTTCAAAACGAAGTGAATGCCAAAATCAAGGATAAAAGTCAGTTCTTTGTTTAACAGAAAACAGACTCATACCCTTGAAATCGCCATTCACACCATTTTGAAGAAGTTCTGATTGCTTCAAGTTCTAGCCGAAATGGTGGTGTCTATGGTCAACCCTTAAGGCCAACAGATAATGCCACAAGTCACTGACAAAAAACACCTGGCAAGAGAGAAGAGGGGACCATAGATGCAACTTCTCCTAGATGTAGACAGAAAAGAAGCGACTACCATCTTCCGTCTTACATCAGACCACTGCAGACTTAAAGCCGGCCGGAAGGTGCCACAGCAACTCAGACACCAGAGCATGTGCTCCGCAACTTCCCACTGAGGGACACATGGCCATACGGTGCATCAATGGAGACAAAGCTATGGGGGTCAAGGGAGGAACTGTTGTACCACATTTGGGTGATAGTCATTTCTTTTTCCTAGTTAATCAGTCAGTCAATCATTTCTTTCTCCTCTAGTTAATAAGTAACTCAATTAAAATCTCTGTACCACTGCTATAACAGGGACAGCAAATCAGTTCTTTCTTCTTGTTAATCAGTAACTCGATTAAAATCTCTGTACCACTGCTGTCCTTTATTGGCGCAGCATGTGGTGAGCCAACAAGGTCGCTGCCCTCCAGTCAGCTGGATCAGCCAATCATTTATTTGTTGTTAGTTGATTAACTCGAACACAATCACCATACTGCTGTCTGACAGCAGGATAGGACAATAACTTCATTAGCATCTCGATTAAAATCTATGTATACCACTGCTCTACGACATCTGAGCAAATCTATATCATAATACTATAAGGCGGCTCGCTAAAGTGCCATTTGGGGGTCGTGTTTCGTCTCGAAATTTTGCACGTTTGCAGGTGATATGTTATCCTGATGCAACGTCATGTTTATTTTCGGAAATTTACTTCAGCGGAGCTGTAATGAGGGATTTTTAATCGGACACGGTCAATTCTCCTTATCACTCACGGAAGCCAAGCCATTGCTGTTCAGTTGTGCAGGGGATTAATGAATCACCTGCACTCCCTGTGGGGTGACTAACACTACCTGTTGAACGGCTGGCTGTAGGGGATGATTGGAACAGCCTGTACACGTGTTGACCTGCTGAACCAAGATTAATGTTATTTTCAATCCACGATTGTAGGTCACCTGATCTTCGAGATTTCGCGGGAAAGAAATTGTAAACAAAAATGTATTTTGATACTTTTGGTTGCTGGACTTGGGTTTTCCCGCACTAAGGAGCTGGGGTCAAATTGATGGTCTATCGTATATTGGTACTGTATTAGCCAGAGCTAGCCCTTGATTATGAAGGGATTTTCAAATTAAGGTTACAATGGTATGTTTATGTGCTCACCACAGCTTTCAAAACTTGATGTATCTGAAGAGGCACTCTGAACTTGGCATGGCCTTATCGAGGAGCTGCTCACGGTGCTGAACTTCTAGCTTGCCTGTCGACTAAGTGCCTTGCCCAAGATCATGCTACATGTAGGAGGAGCACGCATTTTAAAGTTTTAGTAGTGATAGTGCAATTGGTCCGAGCCATTTGGAGGCCGACATGTGAAGGCCTATCTGGGTTCTCCTTCATCTCCGTATAAAAAGGGGCATATTGCTGACTAAGGAACGAGGTATATTCACATTGCCTCATCATCTCATTCGGACCAATTGATTTACTTTTATATGCACGCATACAGCACGCCACAGGGTCCGAGTCTGTGGACAAATGGTTGGTTTAATTTGTCTCTTCGATATTGCGATTTTGATATTGCATTATATTTTCATTGCAATTCAATCTATTCAAGGTATAGCCCATTTGAACCTGCCTGCGCCACGGGTACAATGCTAGTCATTAATTTGTATCTTAATTACCATACCTAAATCACAGCTATCTGACCTCTATAGTCAGCAGGATCAGCTAATGATTGTTTTGTCTTTGTGCACCACTGCTGTAACAGGGACAGCCAATCATTTCTTCTAGTTAATTAATAACTTGATTAAAATCTCTGTACCACTGCTGTCCTTTATCGGGGCAGCATGGGGTTGAGCCAATAAGGCCTCGTTAAATACTACATCCTGAAACCAGTGCTCTCTGATCTCTCGCCCGCTGGAGCAGCCAAGCATTTCTTTGTCCTTTGTTGATTAACTCGATTTATATCACCATTCTCCTCTCTGACATCAGCAGGTTGAGACAATAACTTCTTTGTCCCACTTCATTAGCAACTCGATTAAAATCTATGTATTGCTGTACGACATATGGGCAATAGGGTGAACATATCATTAATTTGTATCTTAATTTCCATACCTAAATCAGAGCTATCTGACGTCTATAGCCAGCAGGATCAGCTAATGATTGTTTTGTCTTTGTGTATCACTGCTGTACCACATCTGGGTAACAGGGACAGCCAATCATACGACATCTGAGCAATGGGGTGTGCAAATCAATTATTGGCCCTTGTAAATGTGTATCTTGTCTTTGTGTACCACTGCTGTACCACATCTGGGTAACAGGGACAGCCAATCATTTCTTTCTTCTAGGTAATTAGTAACTTGATTAATATCTCTGTACCACTGCTGTCCTTTATCGGCGCAGCATGGGGGTGAGCCAATAAGGTCGCTACCCTCTAGCCAGCTGGATGAGCCAATCATTTATTTGTTGTCAGTTGATTAACTCGAATAAAAATCACCATACTGCTGCTGTCTGACAGCAGGATGAGACAATAACTTCTTTGTCCCACTTCATTAGCATCTCGATTAAAATTAATGTATACCACTGCTCTACGACATCTGGGCAATAGGATGAGCAAATCATTTCTTGCCCCTTGTTGATGTGTACCACTGCTGTACCACATCTGATGGGTAACAGGGCCATCCAATCATTTATTTCTTCTAGTTAATTAATAACTCAATTAAAATGTCTGTACCACTGCTGAACCAGATCTGGTAACAGGATCAGCCAATCATACGACATCTGAGCAAAAGGGTGTGCAAATCATTTCTTGGCCCTTGTAAATGTGTATCTTGTCTTTGTGTACCATATCTCATGGGTAACAGGAACAGCCAATAATTTCTTTCTTCTAGTTAATTATTAACTCTATTAAAATCTCTGTACCACTGCTGTAGCAGATCTGGGTAACAGGATCAGCCAATCATACGACATCTGAGCAATGGGGTGTGCAAATCAATTATTGGCCCTTGTAAATGTGTATCTTGTCTTTGTATACCACTGCTGTACCACATCTGATGGGTAACAGGGACAACCAATCATTATTTCTTCCAGTTAAATAATAACTCTGTACCACTGCTGTAGCAGATCTGGGTAACAGGATCAGCCAATCATACGACATCTGAGCAATAGGGTGTGCAAATCATTTCTTGGCCCTTGTTAATATGTATCTCGTCTTTGTGTACCACTGCAGTACCACATCTGATGGGTACAAGGACAGCAAATCATTATTTCTTCTAGTTAATTAATAACTCTATTTAAATCTCTGTACCACTGCTGTACCAGATCTGGGTAACAGGAACAGCCAATCATACGACATCTGAGCAATATGGTGTGCAAATCATTTCTTGGCCCTTGTGAATGTGTACCACATCTGATGGGTAACAGGGACAACCAATTATTATTTCTTTTAGTTAATTAGTAACTCTATTAAAATTTCTGTACCACTGCTGTAGCAAATCTGGGTAACAGGATCAGCCAATCATACGACATCTGGGTAATAGGGTGTGCAAATCATTATTTCTTCTGGTTAATTGATAACTCTATTAAAATCTCTGTACCACTGCTGTACCAGGTCTGGGTAACAGGATCAGCCAATCATATGACATCTGAGCAATAGGGTGTGCAAATCATTTCTTGGCCCTTGTTAATGTGTATCTTGTCTTTATGTACCACTGCTGTACCACATCTGATGGGTAACAGGGACAAGCAATCATTATTTCTTCCAGTTAATTAATAACTCTGTACCACTGCTGTACCAGATCTGGGTAACAGGATCAGCCAATCATACGTCATCTGAGCAATAGGGTGTGCAAATCATTTCTTGGCCCTTGTTAATGTGTATCTTGTGTTTATGTACCACTGCTGTACCACATCTGATGGGTAACAGGGACAACCAATCATTATTTCTTCCAGTTAATTAATAACTCTATTAAAATCTCTTTGCCACTGCTGTACCAGGTCTGGGTAACAGGATCAGCCAATCATACGACATCTGAGCAATAGGGTGTGCAAATCATTTCTTGGCCCTTGTAAATGTGTATCTTGTCTTTGTGTACCAGTGCTTTACCACATCTGATGGGTAACAGGCACAACCAATCATTACTTCTTCTAGTTAAGTAATAACTATTAAAATCTCTGCACCACTGCTGTACCAAAACTAGGTAACAGGATCAGCCAATCATACGACATCTGAGCAATAGGGTGTGCAAATGATTTCCTTGCGCTTGTTAATTTGTATCTTAATTATCAGAGCTATCTGACGTCTAGCCAGCAGGATCAACCAATCATTATTTTGTCTTTGTTAATAAGAAACTCAATTAAAATTGCTGTACCACTGCTGTACCACATCTTGGTAACAGGGTCAGTCAATCATTTCTTTCTCCTAGTTAATCAGTGCCCGACTGGTAACGATAGAAGGAAACTCCTATAGCGAAGGAGGTTATTCATTATATAGTACGTCAATTAAGTAAGCAGAAGGGAACATGTATGGAGAAGTACTTCTTATAGGTTAATTATAAGGACTTTTACAAAGCATTTTCAGCCAGTTCGATTCAAACGCCAACGAAAACATGAAACGATACATGTACACAAAATTTTGATACATTGTACATAATGGACATGAAGATGTACTCTAAATCTCCGATGGATTGTTTCCCTCGGGGTCCAAAGAGGATGGGGGGGGGGCATAGACGCTTGTGAGGGGCTACGCTTTGTTGAGGCAACACATTTGCTTTTTGAAAGGTGGTACTTTCGTTCCTTAAAGCATTGACTGAAAGAATACTGCCTCATTGAATTGACGAAACAGAACGGAATATGATGGAACATGATAAAAATTAAAACAGTGGGTAAAGATGTTTTCCAAAAGGAGGACCAGCGGGAGATGATGACGTGGCTTCTGTGGAGAGGGCGCCATATTATACGCCCGTAGGTTGGCACAAGGTGCAGGAATACAATTATTGTTCACAAGATAAATGGATACTAGTGCTGCCATTTGAACAGTAACTCCATACTATCATTAATAGTGTCGGTCAGGCAATCCGTTTCGTTAATTCAATGAGGCCAGCAGCAAATAGGAGTTGGTCCGAAATGGAATGATTTACTTACCACACGTAAATTGTGCTGTGCCCGTCCTATTCATATGGTCCTATTGCACGCCTTGAGTCTGATGTTAACCGTCATCAAAGACCATCGTCGTTTCGTTTGAGCGTTTCCTTTTCCGCAGCGCTTTTACAGCATTCTCACTATACAGCCCATCTCAGTTGCGTAATATGGAGAAAAAAAAGAAATAAAATAGCCATTAGAAATCTGTGGTGAAAAGGATCGACTTAACAGCCAGAAACATCTATCAGAAGTTTAACACGGCTGCGACTGCAGCATCCAACGAGCGATATGCGTACAAAGCTGAATTTTGTTTCAAGAAGTTTCGAGATCAACGACATATTACTTTGGATCAGATTTACTGTAAAATCGGTCAGGAACAACAAGCGTACAAAGCTATATTTGCAGAACGGGACCATTCTACACTACATTCGTTCATCGCAGGGCGTCCGCGAAAGTGCTGTTTTCTGAACAATTCTAGAAGGCTAGAAAACTTGGAGTTTGTCCGAAATGAACTACTTACCAGGCAAATGGTGCTC
The DNA here is from genome assembly GCF_910592395.1 of Lineus longissimus. Lineage (NCBI taxonomy): Eukaryota > Metazoa > Nemertea > Pilidiophora > Heteronemertea > Lineidae > Lineus > Lineus longissimus. The sequence continues at coordinate 7,765,887 of NC_088315.1, forward strand.
TGCCGGGCCGTCCTATTCATATGGCCCTATTGAACGCCTTACAGCAAAGCCCATCTCAGTTGCAAAATATGGAAAAAAGAGATCGAATACCCATTAGAAATCGTGGTGAAAATGATCGACTTGACGACCACAAACATTTGAAACATCCATCAAGAGCTTTGTTTTCTATTTGAATGGCTGCGATACCTACATGCAACAGTCCCAGCGATATGCATACAAAGCTATATTTGTTTCAAGAAGTTTCGAGATCAACGACAGATTATTTTGGATCCGAGTTACTGTAAACTCGGCCATTCTTTCATTGCGGGGCGTATTATGTCCGCGAAAGTGGTGTCATCTGAACAGTAACTATGTCGATCCCCAGCATTCCGTTCCGATGAGGGAAGCAAAGCTGGAGTTTGTCCGAAATGAAATACTTACCATGCAAATGGTGCTCTGTCAGTCCTTTTCATATGGTCCTATTGAACGCCTCGAGTCTGATGTTGAATGAACCGCCCATCGTCCTTTCGTTTCAGCATTTCCTATGATGGTCTGACTGCATCTCTTTTACAGCATCCAGACTATACAGGCCATCTCTGTTTCGAAATATGGAGAGAAAAAAGACATTAGAAAACTGCCTCTCGAGCCATTGTCTGGTGTCTTTACGCGGATTAGCGTACAAAACTATAGACCTATATTACGGACAACAAAATGGCGGTCAACCTTCTTGTCCAAAGCTGAAAATGCCACGTGGTCTCAAAATAAACCAAGAAATGCCGACATTGCGATTTGTCGAAAATACATTGAAATCTTTTCAACGTCTGCAGGCGTACGTCCTTCATAGTAAAAGTTGTGACAATGCTTCTCTATCGAAGTTTGGAGAGAGTCGGGATTCTTCGTCTTACCGAGACACCCTCGTGAAGCATTTTTGAGAAGGCTTATGTTGGAAAGACGTCAACTTTCACCTTGATAATGGTGAAGACATGGATGTACTTCACGTCAAGTCGTAAATAAATAAAATAATTATAAACGCTTACCAGAATTTATTGATATTCTTCGACAAAATGTGTGAGAAATCGGCATTTTGTGTTCAAGAAGTTGATGGCCGCCAAAGATCCAGGGTTCGTTGTTTGCCACGTTGGCCTATGTCTTCTGACGTCATATCATGCGACCCTGCACCATATCATTGACCAATCAGAGGTAGTTATTTTGTAACGAACATCATGAGGTAACTCGCTGGACACACCCGAATCATATCATGTGACCCTGCACCATGTCATTGACCAATCAGAGGTAGTTATTTTGTAACGAACATCATGAGGTAACTCGATAGACACACGCGAATCACTTTCATCCATGTGACTCCCATCTGTTACCACAATGAAAGCCATGCGGGTATCTCATCCATCCAAATATCAGTTGAAAGAAATAATAGGCCTATGCCTATTAACAAGTCTATTAGAAGTAATGAATCATGGTTTATGAACAGCTTTGAATACCTATTCAGAAATACGACCACTCCCTAATTTGACCAAAGTATGCATAATCGTCGCGCTACTTAGCTCTATTTTTTTGGTCATCGGCGCCACCCCATCCACTGAACATCTTAGCCCCCAAAACTTCAATATTCTGAGGGGCCGTTTTCTCAATAGCTTTACTTGTCAACATAGTAGTTGCGTGTGTTGTCGGGCGAAGCGTCAGCTACTGTCCTGTCCCGACACTGTGACGACTTCGTCTTCAAGACACAGCTTTGGGATGAGCATGGGGACAACATTCTCTTTCTCACTCATGCCGTGATGGAGAACTGAAAATCCTTTCACATGGGTGCGACAGGGACACAAGACTAGGGACTATATTAAGTGTCACACCAGAACGTTTATAACTGGCCATAAAATAAACGTCTTTCGGAATGACAACCCATCAACACAAAGTCACAACCACAAACACTGTCACAATCAGAGGGACAAGTGGCAGGGATAAGAGGGACTGGCTCATAATTAGGAGGTTTGGGGCTAACTTTACTTCCACATGTCAACTTCTGAAGGCTGTTGCAGTGACATCTGTAGAAACTACATATTTGGTGAATCTGTAATGTAATGCAAGGTTATATACTTTCATCATTCCATCATCATCATCATCGTTAGCATCATCAGTTGACTGCCCAGCAGGTGGCCACATGGCGTTCAAAAAAAGGAAACAGTTTTTTAGAACACACTGGACATATTGAAAGAACTGACTACAACTCAGAAATAATAATAACGTTTTATTAATATTTTTATGAAAAATATAAAGGACCAATTTAGTTATTTGGTTTATTTTATATGATACCGTTTAGAACCAAAATATAGCAAGAAAATTGTATCCAGAAAAAGCTTCGTTGAATAAAGTAATCCCATCTGACACTAGAAAAGTTCAAGACACTAACTGAAATCCAGTAGTGGAATAAGGTAATTTGGGGTAAAGTGAGTCCCGGGGTGACTTGCCCCAAGTAAGGTAAGCAACTTTACCCAGCTAATGTGGTAAGGGCCAGAGAAGCGAACAGCGAACATCAACTCCTGGATTCCTTAGCATGACTGTAGATGTAACCATCAATAATTAGACAAGACTCATTTAACAAGTCTTCACTCCATATCACTGTCCTTTTGGACCGCTGTGCGAAAAAAATATTGAGCCGATTTCCTCAAAGTTTTTTTCAAAAGATGGATGCTTATGACCCGGGCTTATGACTGATGTCTAGACCAAAAAAAACCTCCCAAAATAAGTCCCAGATCTCACAAGTGACCTGCCATATGACTGCAAGAGAAGATAGACTTGCCCAGGATCACACTCTTGATGACCGACCAATGATAAAGGATGAAAGACAAGTGACCTGCCAAAGATCAGACAGCAGATGACCAAACGATATCTTCTATGTATATTTGACAACCCTTGAAAGCACATCTACTTTGCCACTTGTACTTCCACGGGTGTGACGGCCGCCAAGTGCGTCCTGAAGAAATTTGAATTTGGCGCCTTAGTTTTCGCGCGCTTGGGTGGCGGCGCTGCTGTCTCAGCTTCCGCCCAACTCCATTGAATTTTAATTGTCAAAGTTTAGGACGCAGTTGTCCTCTTTTGTCCGCCTTTGCGGTGAAAGTTTCGAGGCCTTGTCAGACGGGATAAAGGTAACTATAAAGATAAAGATGTATAGAACCCCTGGAAACTATGTTAGGACCCTGTTATCCCCAAGTTATGTAACTTAGGTCACTTTTATGTGGCGGTGTCCCACGACTTTTGCTCACCCATGTGTTTGTGGTTGTCTTTAGACGCCTCTAGGTGGCGACACTGTACGGATGCCCGTGTATTTTTGTGCTAAGACAAATCTGTCCGGCCAACAGGTATTGTTCGTGAAGTTGAGTCTGGGTGCCTCAGGTCCCATGGCGACCCTTTTGTAAAAGATGACTCCGGGATCTTGATATGCACGGTGTTTTGAGTATGATGTTTTGACAACACTAACAGCCACATCCACTATTTAGGGACAAACTGTTAACTGGTAGTAGATTGTACGAATCTGTGCATACATTTGTATTTTATTTTTTATGTTCTGATCCTGGAACATTACAGAGTTTTGTAAGGTTTTGATTGTTGATTATTCGTGTCTTTCAGTCTTTTACGTCAGCCTCATCGATGTGTACTATACTCCTCACGATACGAGGTCCTTATCCAGAATAAAGACGCCTCTATTCTCAATGAAAGTTTGAGTACATTTTTAAAGCCGCAACAGTAAAAGACTTTCCCGACGTAATGCACCGAAGAGGACTCGATCTTTTGGCGGATGCTGCTGACAGGCAGACTACGATGTTTCTCCAACAGGAGAGTAGGAGATTGGCTGATGAACTGCAGCATATGCAGACGCAGTTGCAAGCACTGTCAGATAGTCGGCAGAGAGCATCGAGGGACTGGATTTCCTCTCGTTGGGCGTCGACGCCCATTCCGCCACAGCCAAATTTCTCCTCCGTTGAAGCCACATGTAGCAAGGCGAGATGCACTATGCCCACTGCAGAGGCTACAGCTCATGCCGTGGATATAAATACTGGCATTGATCCTCCGCAATGCAGGACGCCTCCTGTTTTGCCTGCTAGGGACCCCAGTCCAACTAATCATGAGAAGTCCGCTGACAGTGGCTTTGATCTTTCGAAGGCAATATCGACTCTCGCCGATGTGTTGGTGCGGCGGGGGGAAGGACTTCCTAAAAAGGAACCGGAAGTTTTCAAAGGCGACATCTTTTCGTATCCATCCTGGAAAAATTCATTTAATGTGTTGGTTGAGGGCAGATACCCATCAGCTATGGACAGATTGTACTATCTCGGTCGTTACACTGCAGGAGATGCAAAGCGTTGCATTAAAGGCCTGCTTGATTTGAACACCTGTGAAGCATATGCTAAGGCAAAGCAGATTCTCGAAGAGCGTTTCGGAGATCGGTTGAAGTTGTCTGAGAACTTTCGTAATCGCTTAGACAAGTGGCCGTCAGTCAAGCCTGGTGACGGTAAAGGCATGCAGGAGCTATCGGATTTCTTGTGCGAGTGTGAGACGGCTATGACCAGTTTGTCAAATCTGAGTATTTTGAATGACGCGATTGAGCAACGCCGTGTGATAGACAAGTTACCTCGTTTTATGCAAGAAAGGTGGCTCACAGTTGTGGATAAATGGAGATTTGGAGCTGATAGTGACGGGTCCGGCCAGGTTGTGAACGACTCATATCCACCATTTTCCAGACTTGTACAGTTTGTAAAGAAACACGCGCGAATCATGTCAAATCCAATCCTGGATAGGTCGTCCAGCGCACCTACCAAATCCGTTGTTAGTGTGAAACCTGCGCAGAGATCCAGCTTCGCTACCGGAACAGAAACTATAACTGAAAAGGCCACAGGGCCAACAAAGTGTGTGCTCTGTCCAAAGGACAACACTCATGCAATTGACTCATGTGTGAAATTCAAGAATATGTCTCTTAGTGATAGAAAGGAAGCCGTAAAGAAGCATGGGTTGTGCCTGGGGTGCCTTAAATGGGGTCATCGGGTTAGGGACTGCAAAAGCAAGCATAAATGCAAAACCTGCTCTCGTGCCCACCCCACGCTTCTTCACGACGACTCTTTCAAACCTGTTGAATCTACTGTGCATTGTACAGAGTCAAGTGATGTGGGCTCAGAATGTCTGCACACTATGATTGTGCCAGTGTATGTGTATCATGTAGACGACCCCTCGCGGGAGGTGTTGGTTTATACATTGTTGGATGATCAATCTGACACTTGTTTCGTATCTGAGTCAGTGCTGGAGGGCATTGATAAGAGAGGTGATAGCACCTATCTCAAAATCAACACAGTGTTGGCAGAAGGTGTTGTGCCAGCTGAGCGGGTGACAGGCCTCATGGTCCGGGGTTTTGGTGAATCTGCAAAAATAAGCCTCCCTGTAGTCTTTTCGCGTAAAGGCATCGGTGCCTGCCGCTCACAGATACCACGTCAAACCAGCGCGAAACAGTGGCGCCACCTCAAAGGGGTGGCACCTAAGATTATGCCATACCGTGAGGATATCGAGATTGGCATGTTGATCGGTCAAAATTGCGCGCGCGCCATCAGGCCAAGGCAGATTGTCGCTGGGGGAGAAGATGATCCGTATGGTGTTAAAACGGCGCTAGGTTGGGGCGTGGTTGGCAGGATGGATAAATTAGGGTCAAGGCTTGCTAATTCACAAGATCGTTTCGTGTACAGAACTCGTACAAAAGAAATTAACCCCTCTGATATTTTGCAGGTACTCGGCCAAGACTTTGCCGATACTAATGATGTTGATTCTCATTCTCTATCTGTTGAAGACAGGTTGTTCATTGAAAAGGTTTCCAGTGGCATCAAACTCCGTGATGATGGACACTTTGAAATTCCCCTCCCGTTTCGTGAGGATCAGGTGAGACTTCCCAACAACCGAGTGATGGCTATGAAGCGTACGCAGAGTCTCAAGGCGAGGATTAGAAAGGATGCTAAGTATGGTGAAGAATATGTGAAATTCATGAGTAAGCTCATAGATGCCGGCCAGGCTGAGAGAGTGCCAGAAAACGAATTAGATCTGGACAATGGTTCTGTATGGTACATTCCCCATCACATGGTCTCACATCCTCACAAGGAGGGTAAGTATAGGGTCGTGTTTGATTGCGCCGCGTCCTATCAAGGAGAGGCATTAAATGGCCATTTGCTCCGGGGACCGGATTTAATAAACAATCTTGTCGGTGTCCTGGCCCGCTTCAGGAAGGAAGAAGTGGCATTCACGTGTGATGTCCAGGGTATGTTTCTACAGGTGGTCGTGCCCCCCCGCCACAGAAATTATTTGCGATTTCTGTGGTGGGAGGACGGCGATGTCAGCAAGGAGCCAGTTGATTACAGGTGTACTGTGCATCTATTTGGCGCGACCTCGTCTGCAAATTGCGCAAACTATGCCCTAAAGGCAACAGCTGAGAGATTCAAGGACGACTACGAGCCCCAGGTGGCGACTTTCTTTAACAGGAATTTCTATGTAGATGATGGGGCCACCTCCGTTTTGACAACAAGTCAGGCTATTAGCCTAGCTTTGGGCTCTGTGAGTATGGCTGGGAAGGGAGGGTTCACCCTTCACAAGATACTTTGCAACAATAAAGAGGTGTTGAAACATATTCCCAATCAATACTTGTCAGAGAACCTCCAATGTCTTGAGCTTGGTAATACTCAACTACCTGTTGAAAAGACTCTAGGAGTTGTGTGGTGTGTTGAATCTGACATGCTACGATTTAGGGTGGAGATCAAAGACAAGCCATTGACCAGACGTGGCTTGTTATCCACCGTCAGTTCCATCTATGATCCCCTTGGTCTAATATCGCCTTTCATACTTACAGGAAAACGAATTCTGAAGGAGTTGTGTTTGAGTGGTTCTTCCTGGGACGACCCTCTTCCTGACAATGTAAGGAACGAGTGGGAAAGATGGAGGACCGAGCTGCTAGAATTGCCCAAGGTTTCCATTCCTAGGTGTTATCGGGCTGGCACGCTTGAAGGGCCGGTGACTAATGTCGAGCTACATCATTTCAGTGATGCTTGCTTCTCTGGGTATGGTCAGTGCAGTTATGTTCGGCTTGAAGACGCTACCGGTAACTGCACTACTTCTCTGGTGATGGCCAAGTCGAGGGTTACTCCTGCCAAAGCTGTGACAATTCCCAGGCTGGAGTTAACTGCGGCACTCCTGTCAGCTAGGGTTGGTAAGTTCCTTGGCAAAGAACTAGATTATGACCAGATAGAACATTTCTACTATACTGATAGCATGGTTGTGCTTGGCTATGTGAATAATGAAAGCAGAAATTTTCACATTTTTGTTGCAAATAGGGTGCAGGAAATTAGAGACTTGACTAACATAGCCAATTGGAGACATGTTGACACTGCGCAGAATCCTGCTGACATAGCATCACGTGGCATGAATGTTTCTGAGCTTTCAGCTAGCCGCCTTTGGTGGCAGGGCCCAGAATTTCTCGTTTCAGGACCAGTGCCGACCCTTCCTGAATGTCCAGTGGTGAAAGATGACCCTGAGCTGAAGAAGTTCGTGTTCAAGACAGATGTTGTTCCTGTACCAGAGGTGCCTGACATGGAAAGCAGGTTCGCCAACTTCTCCTCTCTGTTGAAACTGAAGAGGGCCATGGCTGTGAGCATGAAGTATGCCAGGAAATTGAAGAACAAGGATCCTGACACTTGTCCTCCAGTCACTACTGATGACCTGAAGCAGGCAGAGGATCAGATAATAAGGTTAGTCCAAGGTAAGGCGTATCCTGAAGAGCTAGCATCCCTGAGCAAAGGGACTAGATCTGCTGTCAAAGCTGGCAGCAAAATTGCGCCATTGGATCCCTTCCTGGATGATAAGGGGATTATTAGAGTTGGTGGTCGCCTGAGTCGATCATCCATGTCATATGAAGTCAAGCATCCAGTCTTGATTCCGCGTACTTGTCACTTGGCTAGCTTGATAGTTAAACGTTTCCACCAGAAGGTTGGTCATTCCGGTAGAGGAATGACGTTAAACAGTATCAGACAGGCTGGGTTTTGGATTGTAAATGCCCGGTCGATAGTTGCTAAGTTCATCATGGGCTGTGTGTGTTGTAGAAAGCTTCGGGGAAACCCCTGTGTTCAAAAAATGTCTGACCTGCCTACCGACCGCTTGGAGCCAGCCGCCCCCTTCAGCTATGCTGCCGTTGATCTATTTGGCCCTTTCACTGTCAAGTCCGGTCGTAGCGAACCCAAGCGTTGGGGTGTTATGTTCACGTGTCTGGCCAGTCGTGCGATTCATATCGAGACCGCAAATCAATTGACCACAGATTCATTTCTCAATGCGTACCGCCGATGTGTGAGTAGACGTGGCAAAATCCGATTTTTGCGATGCGATCGTGGTTCGAACTTCGTAGGTGGACAGAATCAATTGTTAGCAGCGTTGCAGGAAATGGATCGCGATAAGATCAAGCATGAGTTGCTGAAAGACGATTGTGACTGGGTTGATTTCGAAATGAACTTTCCTGTGAGCAGTCACATGGGCGGTGTATGGGAACGAATGATTGGCGCAGCGCGTAAGGTGTTGTCTGCTCTGCTCATGGGCACAGGAGCTCAGCTTGATGACGAGTTGTTACGTACATTACTCTGCGAGGTTGAGTACATAGTTAACTCGCGCCCGTTAACAGTTGTAGATTCCACTTCTGCGGACCTAGAGCCCCTGTCACCAATTCAGCTGCTTACCCTGAAATCTCAGGTGGTGAAGCCACCGCCGGGCAAGTTCGTTAAACAGGACATATACTCTAAGAAAAGGTGGCGTTGTGTACAGGCTCTTGCTAACCAATTTTGGGAGCGTTGGCGTGGCGAATTTTTGGTAATGCTGCAGCCTAGGAAGAAATGGCTCAGCCAGCAGAGAAATCTTGAGCCTGGTGATGTTGTAATGCTCGTAGAAGAGGGCCAGCCTAGATGCGCATGGCCTCTGGCTCGTGTTACAAAGGTGTGTCCTAGTCAGGACAAGTTGGTCAGAAAGGTTGAAATTTTTGTTGGGAAAACCAAATCCCTGTTGGATAGACCAGTACATAAGTTGATCCTCCTGGTAAAGAACCGGGACAATCCTGTTGAGGAGAGTGAAACTCTGGAGTAGTTGAGCCTTTTCGTGGGCCGGGTTCTGGTTTTTGGGCTCCAGGACCTGGGTCATGGATTGTGCTCCATGTATGAGTTAGTCTTGACTGGGATGAGAGAAATCTGACAGTTATTTTGTTTCCTATGACTGTGTGATTTCTCTTCCCCCTTGGTACAGGTTGCTAATTTGAAGCAACTGGTGCTTATATGTAAAGATTGCTCGTGGGAGCAAATAGACATTTTTCTAAAAAACATGATGTTTGCACTTCTCTGTATTTTGAATTTTTACCTGCGTGTAATTAAGATAGTGTATTTGTGTACTGTACATGTTTGTGATGCTTAAGAGGGGTTTTTGAAGCATTATGAGCAAGAAAGTTGGAAAAGTTTCGGTTTCATAGTGGAAATTTGAATTTCCTAGTTGCTTAGATAGCAGAGTGAAAAGTTGAATGTGTCTGTAAGTTTAGTTTGACTGACTTTCTGTTTTAAGGTCATTTCAGCAAAGTTTAAAGCTGAACCGTGGAATTTGAGGTTCACTTGATATGTTTAAAGCTGACCTGTGTTTTTAATGGTCACTGTTTTGGTTCTGATTTCAAAAGTTTTTTGTTTTTTTTTTGTTTGTTTGTTTTTTTTTTTTGACTTTGTGAGGTGAATTGTATAGTGTTTGTAAACTGTTTTGGGCAACAGTTTAGGAGAGGCATGTGACGGCCGCCAAGTGCGTCCTGAAGAAATTTGAATTTGGCGCCTTAGTTTTCGCGCGCTTGGGTGGCGGCGCTGCTGTCTCAGCTTCCGCCCAACTCCATTGAATTTTAATTGTCAAAGTTTAGGACGCAGTTGTCCTCTTTTGTCCGCCTTTGCGGTGAAAGTTTCGAGGCCTTGTCAGACGGGATAAAGGTAACTATAAAGATAAAGATGTATAGAACCCCTGGAAACTATGTTAGGACCCTGTTATCCCCAAGTTATGTAACTTAGGTCACTTTTATGTGGCGGTGTCCCACGACTTTTGCTCACCCATGTGTTTGTGGTTGTCTTTAGACGCCTCTAGGTGGCGACACTGTACGGATGCCCGTGTATTTTTGTGCTAAGACAAATCTGTCCGGCCAACAGGTATTGTTCGTGAAGTTGAGTCTGGGTGCCTCAGGTCCCATGGCGACCCTTTTGTAAAAGATGACTCCGGGATCTTGATATGCACGGTGTTTTGAGTATGATGTTTTGACAACACTAACAGCCACATCCACTATTTAGGGACAAACTGTTAACTGGTAGTAGATTGTACGAATCTGTGCATACATTTGTATTTTATTTTTTATGTTCTGATCCTGGAACATTACAGAGTTTTGTAAGGTTTTGATTGTTGATTATTCGTGTCTTTCAGTCTTTTACGTCAGCCTCATCGATGTGTACTATACTCCTCACGATACGAGGTCCTTATCCAGAATAAAGACGCCTCTATTCTCAATGAAAGTTTGAGTACATTTTTAAAGCCGCAACAACGGGGTACTTTCTCAATCCCCGACAAAAAGTCCAAGGGAGCGAAACGACTTCGATTTGGAGCGAAACGACTGGGGGCGAAAATGTCAGGGAGCCAAGCAACCGCAATTCGTGCGGTACTTGTCGAGGTAGCAATTTATGATATACGAACCCGGAAGTAGACTTGATTCCTGTCAAATTTGCATCAAATTTCTTCCCTTTTCTCATAATTGTCTTGAATGTAAATCAAGTTGAAACCATGATGAGCAGTAACAAGAATGAAGGGCGCGGCGGCCGGAAACGTCGGCATCAAGACATTGTCAGTTATTTTCCTGTCAAATACAAAGTGAGTCGCAGAGATAGAAGAAGATTAATCTGTTTGAGTGTCCAGTATATGAGTATGCATGCAATGCATGGCATGGTGACTTGTCAAATGAACAACTGGCCAAAGTTGTCAAACCAATCAATTATACCTTTAAGTTAGCTCAAGTGCAGAAAAGTATAGTACACTGTAAGACAATTTATGCAGTGACGTTATACATGTTAGATTGCGAACCGTAATTCGAGAGATGTACATCATACATGTACACCCCTTAAATCAATCGGACGGGACTGGTAGTTAACTGGCTGGGTGTAAGACAGTGACTGGCTGGACTGTTCTGTATTATTGAAATTATTCTCCTCTTTCAATCAAATTTTGTATATTTTAGCCAATCTCTAGGCGCCAGTGGATAGAAGAAGATTTGAAGGAATATCGCCAAGGATATGTGGTAAGTCAAACCAGCACAAATTGGAAATCATTTCCCAGTTTAGAAAAAAAATACTTTAAGTTTGGTATAAGGATGGCTGCAGACCACAGGGGGAAATTGAACTTCAGATGAGCTCACCAATGCTCCTGTCTTTAAATATTTGCTAAAATCTGCCATCACATATGGTGATCGACAGGCCTTCAAGGATGAAAACCATGTTATCAAGTTGTTTTTTCCTTTATGTGTAACCACTGATGACTGAATCATCTTCCATCTTTTTCAGGGCAAAAAAGATGATTCAAAGGCAAAGGATGAAAACCATGTTATCAAGTTGTTTTTTCCTTTATGTGTAACCACTGATGACTGAATCATCTTCCATCTTTTTCAGGGCAAAAAAGATGATTCAAAGGCAAATTTAAATGTCCTCTTTTACACAAATCAGATTGAATCGAGACCTTCCGGTAAGATGATTTGGTAAAATTGAAAAATTGCATTATAGTGTTAGATTTTGTTCGTTGTTTTCAATAAAAATACATGCATGAAAAGATCTCGTGGAAACTTGTCAGTTGAATTCACAGCTCAGGGTTCATGCTGCTAAAAACTATTTCACCTGAGCCGTTCCCAATCAGCAGCTGCCCCCCCCCCCCCGGCCTTGGTGTAGTCTCCCTTTTAACTAGTCTTGATTGTCTACATTTCTTAATCTCATCACTTTTCAGGAGACAAAATAGATGAGATCCACAAATTATGGTTTGGTGATTATAATCTTCTAGAGAGACATCATGGATTTATACAATGGTAAGTTGGTTAATGTAAAGCTTTCTGCTTCGTTCAAGATGTATAACCTTTTATGTGATATTTGAGACTTACAAGTTGACCTCCTTGAAAAACTGATGTCATCTGACATTAGTTGTGCTACTGACTCCTAGCTGGACAGAAGTGTGTCACATTACCAGTGGCCCCAGACACCGCACATTTTGAGCACCATGTTACTCTTAGGTTCCCCTACAGGTCTGCATGGGGACTGTCTCTGCATCACGAGTACATTGCTTTGTTGTACTTATTATCTTTTTAGCTCAGCTGACAAGCTGAGCTATTCATATGAGTAAATGGTAGAATGAATGTGTGTCTGTCTGTCTGTCTGTCTGTCTGTCTGTCCGTTAAACAGGCACGTTTCAAAACTATGGCGGATAGGCGATAGATTTTCCCTATAAGCCATTTAGACCCTTCAGGACTCCTGAATAGACCAAGTGTGGGTCCGGCAGGATTAACAGTTTGGCCACCAGGGGGCAAAAAGCCTAAATCACAAAACAATTTTTTGGCGCTTTATTCAAGCAGATAGAAGCTTGAAATAAAGTTGAAAAGGACCGCATGCATGTAGGTCTTGAAACTACTAAGAGTAGTTTTGATTGATACCACCAGTTGGCGTTACTGAGCCAAAATCTGTGTTGACCTAGTTTAAGCTTGATTTGAATTTCCCGCTCTTGTATGACTCTGAAGGTTGTGGGTTCCAATCCCACTTCGGGTCAATTTTTTTTTTTTTTAATTTTTACTTTTTTCACTTGTAAATACATTTTCTTTACTTTTTTGAATAATTTGGTGGGCGGCCATCTTGGTTTTTTTTTCTATTTTAAAGCCTTTGCTGTATCCAGAGTGACATGAATTTTATGGTTGGTGTACAATAAGTCTCCTTTACATGATATCACATGGGCTTTCTATTTGACCTACTTTTCAAGGTCAGCCTGGCTCAGGCACTTAGATTTGACTAATAAGTGGCATATTTGTCACCATTTAAAAGTCTTTTTACTTTGGTATGTTTGCCTGATATATTGACAAAACTGAGGTTGAAAGAGATCTATCGGGTACTTTCCATGTTCATATATTTCAGCTGAGCGCCAGGCCCTTGGGCCTCTTGTTAATGTTTACAGGTTGTTCCCAATCAGGGAGAAAGGTATGAATTTTCACTGTCAGGAGCTTATGAAACATGAAACTAAGGTATGCTCTCCTGAATTACTTTTTCTTGTCTCGTTACGAAAATGTTGATACTTTATCAAGCATTTAAAATTTGATTCTTAAATAGTGCTTCTCCATTGACAGGGCCTTACTCAGCGTCTTCTCCTTGAAAGCTGTCTTATCCTGTCCCTGATGTTGTCCTTTCTTTCTAGACAATTCTAAAGGACAAGAAGGCACGTAGGCGACTGATCGTTTCCTTTAAACTCATGTTGGATTTCTATGGAATGAAACTGGTAGATGAGGAAACAGGAGAAGTAGAAAAAGCTCCAAACTGGGAGGAGAGATTTGCGCATTTAAACAGGTATTCATCATTATCAGTATTACCAGTGTTGTAGCCGTATTAGATTATTGCTGGAATGCCTGTCATGATCGCTATTCAAAATGTTTGCGTCTCTTTCAGATCAACCCACAACCACTTGAGGATCACACGCATACTGAAGTTCCTCGGCGAATTCGAGTTAGAGAAATATCAGGTGCCATGGTTGGAGTTTCTTCTCCGTGCCGCCTTCGTTGATGCCTCGCTACCGAATATCAGGGACAGTTTAGGAACATATTGGATCGGATGTGTAAAGGAGAATCAAGAGCGACAACGATTGATGGGACTTTATAATGAATACGAAAAGAAGCAAAAACCTGTCTATCATGAGGTATCTGATAGTTCGAGTGAATATGATACACCTTAATGTGACTTGTTTTCGATGGCTAAATTGATAATCTTGTTGTCTTATAGCTACACAATGTTTAAAGGGACTCTAAAGACAGCAGCTAGGTAGGCAAGATAAAGCTACACAAAGTTGCCTATAGGGGTCTCTCCTCTCTCACAGTACATCAAAACTATTCAAGCTTGTACGAGGAATATATTTAGTGCTGAATCTAACATGGCCCAGTGCCCTCACTTCGCATATTAGTTAACTGAAGATGGCCAAATTGTCCCCTCTGCTCCTGCCTGAACACCTGTGTTCCTTCACATGTATTTTTGTCCCTGCAGCAGCACTTGCCCGGATTCATTAGCCCGCTGCTTTAAATCATTAACTGCCCTTTTGTAATTTGCTCTCTGTTTGGTGTGATATTAGTTGTCGGCTGTGATACGTTCTAATTTCTAGATGCAAATAGAGTGAGTCCTCCTAAAATAAGTTGAATAAGCAGGGGGTTTTCAAGTTTAAGTATTTTTGCATAATGAATGCATAGTCAATACTAGTGGATTTGGAAGTAAGTAATATTGTGCTATCTTTCCTCGTAACTTATAGTATTATTTTTACACAGTTGTTGAAAAAAAAATTGTAAAAAAAAATTAGTTCTTAAATTTATTTCTCCAAGAATACCAATATCAAGGCCGTCTGACATACTGTCAGATAATTGCAACTGGTCGGTTGTGCAGTAAAGCTGTGTACGTTTGGTCATGGCAAGGCTGGAGTCTGGTGTATCGTACCAGATGGTACTCCCCCATTTCACGTTGTCCTGATATGTTTATGTCTCAGTTGAGGTTTTTGACCTAATTACTCTGTCTTTAGCTAGGAGGGAGGTCCATCACACTCCCCATGTTCATTTTGATGGAGTATTTGGCCTGAACAGGCAATAGTCACCAGGTGCAACGAAAGAAATCTATGCCCTCTATGATATTTCTTCTGGTTGTGACAATGTCTTAGATGTGGTCTTGGCTGATGGCAATGCCTGGGTTTGTGACACTGTCTCTGATATAGTCATTCTGGTTATGTGACACTGTCTCTGATTTAGTCATTCTGGTTGTGTGACACTGTCTCTGATATAGTCCTTCTGGTTGTGTGACACTGTCTCTGATAGGTCTTTCAAGTTGTGTGACACTGTCTCTGATATAGTCATTCTGGTTGTGTGACACTGTCTCTGATAGGTCTTTCAAGTTGTGCGACATTGCCCACGGCTGGTATTTTTGGATATGTGACATTAATTGTCTCTTTTTTATCTTTATGGATGTCCAACCTGTCGCTAGCTTGGTCTTTCTGATTGTTTTGCACTGCCTTCAATATCATTCTAACAATACCTTTTCAGATAGACATTTTATCAGCTTAGCTCGAGGCATTTCACCAAAGCAACAGTCTTAAAAGCTTCTGATGAAAAATGCATTGCATGCAATAGAGTGATAAAAAGCTGCCACTGTTATCTGCTTGTCATAGTTCAATACGTATGGCTGTCATGGACCAGCTGATGCTGCCCCCTTTAGCATATCTGCTAGCGGGCTCTGAGCAAGGGCTCTGAGGTAGGTTTTCACGAAACCATGATATAGGGTGGATTCAGTGAAAATCAGTGCACCTGATAGAATGGTTCAAATTATTTCTCAAATGTAGTCAATTCTCCCAGCTCCCTGGCTGTGAGGCTGTTTCAATGTGAAAACTTCACGCCAAGTAAATGTAAAAGTATTGTGTTTAAAAACAATTCCCTAATGTTTCTATTACCAAAAAGCCTTCTTCTTATCCATTATTTACATCATACTGGCCAGAACAAAGTATTCTGTGTAATTCTTTGGTGTCGCTTTCCTTTGTGATAATGAGAAGCCCCCAGATTGCCACTTCCGTATTTTCGTGATAAAAACAAATGGGACAATCAGCCGAGACTCTGATGCCGGGCCATACTGAATCAGGACATTAAATATTAAAGATGCATTCATTCTTTGCGTTGCCTTTTTGTACATGTAACCAAGAGCATTTACGCCTAGTTTTTTTTGACGGTCTACGTTCCAACCAGGCGTATTGTTGGAAAATTCATGCGTATTGGTTAAAGAGAACTTACCCTTTAAAGGCTTATTTGTGAATCTCTTTCCCTATAGAGTGCAACGATGAGGATGTCTTGTCACTGTGCTCATCCAGTCCTATTGTTGAAGGGTTCACAGCCAACGAAAAAGCACTTTCTGGAATATTTTTGAAGGACCCTTTAACTAGCGTCCGGAGAGAAAGAATTATCGGATTATTTCTACGAGATTTTATTATTCGAGGTATTGAAGGTCTTAAGTCTCTAAAGAATCATACCTTATTCCAACACCATACTCAAGGACACTTTTTCCAGAGGGACATTTAAAACGGTTACACCGGGGTTCTCTGTTTTACCGCGAAAGTTCTTGTGAATAACAAGAGATGTGCTGAGGGGAAATATTACCGTTGTGGAAGGAATGTTGTCCCTAGGAAAATGTGCCCGCTGAACAATAATATCTCAATTATGGCCATTTGTCATTCTCAGCAGCAATACACCTTACTTGAGAGTGGACGATAGGGAAGGACACTTTCCAAGTGGGCCCAGGTTCATGTCACACGGGCGCTTAATAATAATAATGTCATCGGGAAGCTCTTTTTGGGCGCGTCTGTTTTGAACATGTCGTTGGATCACTAACACTTGAGTTGGTATGGAGTAAGCCAATCTTCTAGCGGCTTCAACTAATTATATCGCCGGAACAAAAAATAATAATTTCGGACAAAATATTTATTGTACGGGGTGAGCCTGGATCACCGGTTGCATTTCCTCGATAAACAGAAAGCTTGCCACATCAGCGAAGCAAACAGACAATTTGTCGCCCCCGTGTCGCGGGGCGCGAAAACTTTTGTCTTCGTCATGCGCTGTTTCGTCTCCAAACATCTCGCACTGAAGGTAGTTGTAACCATACTCTTGTACACCTCTCACTTTCTTTCATTTGCACCAATCTTTACATTCATAGCCATGTTTATTTTTAATTAGTGGATAGATAAATAGATGTTGAGTAAACGTTAGTGAAAAGCGCCCGTTTTCCGAGATAATATTGTCCTATCCTGTATTTGCACCAGGCATGGGCGGTTGCGGTCAGGGGAAAGTTGGGAGTTGGCTGCTTTCACCGCATCGGCAAGACTTCAGCTCAGTTATCATTTCATAGATATTTTTGGAGAAAAAGAGCATCTATCATAGAGAGACATACCTTGGTTCTGTAGAAGCATTTGTTGAACATCGCTTCATAAAGGAATAAGCATAAAAGTATCACTCTATGCATACATGTACATGTATAATAAAAAATATATAAGCACGCGCTTTATACTTTTTTGATATAATTATGCTTTTCTTCCGGAGATTGTAATCAATCAGTTCGTCAAATCACTGTGAAGTTATTATCATTGCGGGAAAGAAACAGTATATTGATTTGCTCTTACCTCCGACGTAGATACTTGGAGATTTGACCAATTGCTTTACAAATTTCTGAAGAAATGTGAGAATTACGAAAACTATAACTTATGTACCTTTATATTTTGCCTATTCCTCAAATCATCGTTTGTATTATTACCTCTGTCATGATGCAAAGCTTGGTTTATCAGCAAGGAAAATCAGACGCCTACATGTTTACTTGGTGATAAATTTGAAATTTTCAGATTCAAGTTCAATTTTCAGATTTCTAAACTGTTAAGAAAATAAAATCTATAAGGAATGGTGATGACAGATCGCGTCATATTTGATTCGAATCGGTTGCGTGACCTAAAAATGATTTTGATAACTTGCCTCATCATAACGTCCGACATCTGTCCCCGCTCTCAGCCGCGGAAGACAATGAAGGGAATGGCAATCTTGTGATGTGTGGATTGATAATGCTGAAACCAAAAGGATGAAATGCAAGGTGTGACTTTTTTCCAGAGTTTTCCCGGCAGGTTTCGCAATCCCTTATGAACGACGAACTAGAATTACGAAGGCCTGTCGTGCCATACGACCTGTGCAAACGTTGCGCGATATAGTGTATCGCTACATCATGAGAAGATTGTGCGTTATATCGCCACTTTTTAAAGGGAATTAACGTCAAGATGTTTAATGGCGATACCACGCAGACGTGGCGACACAATATCGCGCATTCACGCGACACTCGTAAATTATCCTCTAAAGCTTCATTGCATGAGAAATCGGGAAAGTTTAAAATCAAATCGTCGATAAGTACGTTTAAATACTTCATTTGGTGAACAATTTCTTATCTCCGACTTGGTTGCAGACACTATATTACTTCTTCTTCAGCTTTTGGAAATGTGAGTTCATCGCTAGTATAGTTCAGTATAGGATGTCCTTAAGAGGTCTGCCGTATAGAAGGGCCAAAGTGTTTTATGGTCAGGGTCTGAGGTTGTGCCGTTCTTCCATCAAGGGGCAGGTCTGAAGCACACGAGCTTGCAAATATTTCAAATTATGTTTTGACAGCAAATAATTATTTGAACGAACGGAAAAGGCCCTAAAAACGAAACAGTTATTTTTGGCATGCCGGTACAAGTTGAAAGCCACGAACGGATTTGGCCCAAAGTGATATTGGTAACGACATTATTGAAAATCCTATGATCTTGGATCAAAAACTCCAATGCATTGGGATTATATATATCATTATAGATTTGTATCTATAGATTATCGAATGGCCATTCTATTGGAAAGTTAAGACAATGGAAAACAAAATCAACCTATATGTATTTACAGCCAGATTTAGCCAAAATTGTGATTGAAAAAATTGTGATTGATCAATTCGGTTGCGTGTTTACTTTTGAAAATTTAAAAAATGACACAAAAGTTTAAATTTTTGTTCTGATTTTACACAATACACATGTATATATCTAACGCCTACGTTTTGAAGGGCTGTAAAATTATCTAAATTCAGTTTAATCCGGAATGCCCGTTAGGATTTTCGTATCAACGAGACCAGTCAGAAGATTTGAAAAATATTTTTCAGCAACATTTGAAAAAGTGAAAGTAAGTGCTTCGACCGAAATCCTTCAACTCCCTGGTCACCAGTAAAAACTCTTCGTTGACTGCTTCCTTCGCCACAATACTTCTTCCAATGAGTAATTACATTTCAAACACGGAAAAAATCAGGAAATGTCTGCAATTGACTCGTCTATATTTGATTCTCATTAACTAAGTCACCGGATTTAAGTTTAACTTAACGACCAGTGTCTATCTTCCATCTGATTAGGCCGAGGCCATCGGCAGGACAATCCCACACGGCCCGATATCCCACATCGAACTCCGATCAAAGTGAACGCTGGTGACGTCCCGGCATCGATTTCGGCGGAAATCTCGATAAATTCGTCAACACTGGCATCGACAGCACGACCTGAAATTTTGAACAAATTGACAAGGTCTAATTAGGAATAATTAATTGTAATTACTCAAACCCGTAATCAAGTTTGTTCGTCGTCCGTGATGTTTCCGCAATGTTGTCGGCTGCTGATTGCGGTATTCACTTGTCACAAATGCTGTGTGATGGGAGTTGTGTCTTGTGTCGTTGCCTATTGGGGGTCCGCTAAAAATCGCTAAGTTTGATAATGACAGTAGGGCGCAGCGATCACCGATTCTTGTCTCAGGTATACGCGATGAACAACGCAAACGCGTCGAGAGATTGCTGTCGGCGATCGCAGGTCGCAGCGACGAAAACTACTTGATTGGCGGGCGCTTCAAGACAAGACGTCGAGAACTATGTAGTATCTCTTTCATTTTGCATAACTTCCCTCTACACTTTATACATACACCAGAATAACAGCCTTGTTTCTTTAACAAAACTCTTCATTTCCAAATTCGTGGCCTGCAGGTTTAATGCGAGGGATCCTCAAGACGTAAAATTGACAAGCTTTGCCCTTAAGAGGTGATAGATCACGGTCTTCTGTGAGATATAATGATGCAGTCCCCAAGAGGATTTCCTTTAAAAGTTAAATGACTCGGAGAGGGAACAAATCATAATTGTATATTTCTCACCCAAGAGAATCTTGGCCGCTTTTAACAAATTTAAAGGGAGTTATGACGTGAAATAATGCCAAGAAAAACGTCTAATTTGCTCAAAATTGCTCGAATGTACCGGCTTGCCGGGTGAAATGAGGTGTGTCTGCTGAAGATACACCCTCTGGCGATTTGAGTGATAAATCAATTTTGAAGTGGGATTTCATGAAATTGTTTAACAAACGAGTTATTGTTTTATGATGTCACTGGCAAACAAGAGAATAAGGACCAACAGCACCGTTTTGATGTTTTTCGCGATTGTTGTGTAGCATAAATCTTTTAGAACATTTGGTCTTAGTAGATTTACGTTTTGATAAAGCGTCACAGACGCCAGGACAAAAGTTGTTATGTTTCTTTAAAATTTTCGCAGCTGCTGAAAATGCTATTATAAACTCGTTTAAAAATTGTGAACTTATCATCTTCTTGTCAGAGTAACGGATAGAGTAACCTGTAACCTGTAATAATTCAAGGTAACGATTTCTAGTGATTAAAATATTTTACAAGATGCTTAGTCATCCTGGTTCACCAAAACTTTAAAAGAGATTTTATTACTTCTGGTTGCGCGGTTTGTGCTTGCATTCGTCACGTTCTTAGAGGAGCCAGTTCTTGAAAAATATACGCAACTGGACTTCGTTATGCTGTAATGTTGCGCTGCTACATGCAACTCCTTTGAAATTTGTGTGTTTATGTAATAGAAAATTCTTGGTTATACATGAAGTAGATTTCTAATTCGTCCTTGTGAAGCATTACTTTCTCGGAGCGGAGCGGACCCGACGATATAACGTCAGATCTTTTATCTTATACTCTTAATAGGGCCAGATTCTTTTTAACAAACTGATGATTAAGGTGTGTTCTTTTACGCAAGAACAGCAACTGATTAAGCAAAAATGCAATACTTTCATCCAAAAGAGTAGCAACTTAGAGAGTGATGAAACTTATTACATGTTCTGACGCTCGTTTTTTATATTTTAATTCAACACCTGAGTTGTCTTAAGAGTATTATATCTTTGTTCCAGATGAACATATCGGCAGATTAGTAAACTAAATACCAAGGGAAGACAAAAAAAAATCTTAAAAAATTAACAACTTTTTGGTGCGATGATTTTTAATTGTAAAACGGATCAAAAGTATGGATCCGCTTGTCTGCGCAGTCTTCTTTATTTTTCTAGTTTTGAGTAAAATTCGACCGAGTTTAAAGAACAGAAAGAATTTAAGGTTAGAAAACTGCCTTCGAATATATGTATACACATGGACAGTATATAGTCAAGTTTTGAGAACAAGATTCGGTCAAACTTTTCAGATCGCGATCCGAATGGTTTATTTGCAAGCTGACTATGTGAAACTCTTCATATCTAAAGACAGTGTCGTATTTGTTTTTTTTATGCATGCCCTTGGAAAGGAAAATAACTTTGTTATGACCCGTTGGACCAGAATGATTAATTTCGTTAACATGGGGACAGTCAGACTTTGGAACGCAATAACCTCATCGTTCATCGTTCTTTTTCAATTTCTTTCTTTTCATCAAAATCAAGAATCACACCAGAAAGGTTATTTGTCTACTCCAGACCTATACCATAAAATTCATGTGTCCGAACAAAGACATTGATACTAAAGCTATTATATAAGACAAAAAGAGGAAAACAATTTTAGAACTTTCCTTGCGCCAAGTCAAACTGTGTGAGCGTATAAACCTACGAAGCCATTCACGCGAGAGGAAGAAATTTGATTGGCGAACGCGCTCTCGGTATTCTGTCACTGGCACTGGCAAGACGCAATGGACGTATTCGACCGCTATCATAACCACATTAACATTATCCGTTATCCAGCTAATCGTTAGGGCCAGGTTTCCAGTTTGTGCACACAAGAAGGCGCGCAGCCACCAAAAACCAATTACCAACATCCACAAGAGTTGCGTTTATTGGCAAACTTTGTTTTCGTATAACGACACGGTAATTATGGCGCAGGGAAGAAAATCGAAAAGTCCCCGGCAAATTTCATAAAGATGGATTTTCTTTATAAGTCGAAGTTTGTCAATATTATTAGGTGGTGTCTTCGATCCGAAACTGCGGCTGGGAGTTTCAAGTGCGTGCGTTCATTCGGAACAGGTGCGCTGTTCCTCGTCTCTCGTCATGACTGCGCAAATCTTGAAAGTTGAAAGAATAAAGCGGTTGGTTCATCGTGGGTCGACAGGTAACTTGACGTGATGGCTACTTTTGCTAGAAGCGATTGTCAGTCACTTCACCCTGAGAGAAAGATAACTTGGACAGGTGTGGGGCTCCACAAAGCCTTGAAGAACGGCTATTTCAACAATTCCTCTCTTTGAGAGGAAGCACGTTTTTCCCCCAGAATGACTGGGGCTACTTTACCTTCGACTCCCTGGGCAGTCAATTGCGCCATCCTAATTTTCGTTAGGGTGAGGAACGAGGCCGGTCCTCTGCGTCCGGAGTGTACTTTACCTAATTGCATCCAGGATATTTGAGATTTAAATCAATGTAGGCGTACAAAAGTTCCGTAAGGGGGCGAAAACCAATATATCACTTGTATACGTGGCCCTTCAAGCCCGCAAACAGACAAATCAACCTATCAACTTTTAAAAACCACACCCCATCAAAATACACTCAATTCGAACGTGAAACAATGCTGGTTTCTTACCCGAATTTATTTCAAGAAAATTAATTTTTTTGTTTAAATAAACTGGAAAGAAGATTGATAAAGGTCACATAGCATGCAGTAGGCCTGACAATGGCCCACAAAAGGTGTTTGCCATTTTCAAAATGTCATTTTGGGCGTTTCGATCAAAATCAAGGCATTTTTAAAAATGTTCGAGCGGGGCGGTTTGTACGCGTGTATAACGCCAAAAGACCGTTTATAAAATAACGCCCACCAAAATATATTGCCCACAATCACATTCGTTGGCGAAGTATTGAGCCCAAATAAGGCATGAAAACATCAAATATCGCGCTAAGGCACCAACAACTGCCACTGGTGCTGGGTTAGGTTGGTATATTGGGTATTTCTTCAACATAACGACGCGTTTTTCTCATTCCCCAACAACTGATAATGATTTATAACTTATTTATTTGAGGAAATAAAAAGTAACAGCCCTCTCGATGGGCGCTCCTTCAGACTTTGTTATGTTAATGGTCTTTCGGATACTTGTTCACCTGTATAAATAGATGTAAATACCCAGCGGGTAACTCCCACGTCACTATATCAATATAACGGTGGCGACCCCTAGCGGGCAATCTTCCCGATGGTAGCCCCTTTAGAAAATCTGTTCTTGTTGTCATAATGAAAGTGTCATAATGTAAGGGTTTTATGTAGGGCAATTATCACAGAAAATAGGTACTTTTCTTTCATCTCTCCAGCCCTTTCGAGTGGTTCGGGCCCCAAACTACAGCTCTAGCTTGGAGACACTCTTACCCTCCGCTCCCAGGGCACCGCCCCGGGCGACCCAACAAACTCCCGAGGCAGATTAGAGCGATAATAGATATTCATAATCAGCCCCAAGCCTGGGGGGAACATAGCAAACAATCCAATGCAATAGCCGCAGGGGCTATTAAGTGTTCATCATTAGTAGCTTCCATTGTAGCTACACTTGCTAGGCTACATATAATCAAATCAATTGCAGATGATGATAAAGTACCATGTCCGTTTAGTAAGCCCAAAGGCTGAAATGACGTCGTCTGAAATAAACTATACATCTTTTGTACATGAAAGTTATTCGACAATCAAAAGGTATACTACATATGCTAAATGGAAATGGAAAGTTTAAACAAATTAGCGTAAGCAAACGAATGGTAATCTTTCTTACGTGTACTTTTTGGTCTATCAGAAATAAACACATGTATTTGGTTGAAATACAATCATTTTCATTGCTTTCTTTCTGTTGCATCATCTTTGCTGCATTCTGAGCCAGAGGCCAACAAGAGCACGTGTTGTTCACACTATTTGCCTAGCTGCTCAACATCCAAGATGGCCGCCTTCTCATTTTTAAATATCATCGACGATTCGTCCTTTCTCGAATCGAACTTCGTAAAATATTCTGAGTTGTATCTGCTTTGATAATGGTTGGCTTTATGAGTGTGTAAATATTTAAACTGAACAATGGGACCACATTAAACATTTACGAAATATCTTCTGGGTCTTGTTTAAATGCTCATGCGAAGAACGGGGTAACCTTCACTAAATAAATCATATTTTGAAAACTCGTGTATTGCAACGCTTGCGAGTTTTTTTGCGGTGACACAAAGATATTGACAATTTATTCA
Organism: Lineus longissimus; assembly: GCF_910592395.1. Taxonomy (NCBI): domain Eukaryota; kingdom Metazoa; phylum Nemertea; class Pilidiophora; order Heteronemertea; family Lineidae; genus Lineus; species Lineus longissimus. Next base: position 7,790,223 of record NC_088315.1, read on the forward strand.
AAATACGTGGGTTTTGTTGACTAGACGTTCGACTGGTCCATAAAAACCGTTATAATAAAATCGTTGGAATTTGATATAGAATTTGTAAAAAAATGTATACCACCAGTATAGATATTTCCTACATCGAATCTACATTTTGTATATAGCTTCTATATAGCACTCTATATATCTTGTAAATAAAATTCATATGGGCCTTTTTCTTTAGATATTTTCTGAATGGAAATCTTTGCCTGTATATGCACGCTCATTAATAAGTTACATCCACTTTCTACACCCTCCTTGGTGTTATCTCATGTCTTAATCCAAGAAAATACTTCCGAATTAGCAATTCTTTGACCACTCTCAGTTCAGAATGAATAATATACCCCGGGGACACATTACCCTTCATTAAAACCTTAAGAAAGGAACAGCACCTCTTCAAATACGACAAGGCGGGGATGATTCCATGCAATAAATAATATTTGCTTTTTCCACCTGGGAAGAGATCGATAACTTCTTTGGAAACTTCTTGAGTACTCAGTAAGGCTTATCTCGAGACACACAGGCAATTTGCAAATCATAACGCAGCGCATTTGATATTATCACGGGTGCATAATATCACACAAGTTTTCACCAAACTTGATTAGAGCCACGGGACGCCTTGCGCCTGCGGGCGAAATCAATAACCGTGAGAAGTGACATACCTGTGGCGATGATTGCCTCATGATTCGTTGTCAATAATCCTCATATTTGTCAGCGGCCATAAACGCGCATGTTTCACTCGACGCATTTCTTATTCCGAGATGAAATTATTACCGCTGTTACGTTCCGACACCGCGGTAATGGAAGACAAAAATTGGCGGAAGAAATTACTGCTTCCATAATGGCCGTTGTTGCTGATTACTTCTGATGGGTTCGTGATCTAAACAGATTAAGAGGGTATCACTAAGTTTGGTTAAAAACAAAAAAACGAGAACATTTTTTATCTGAAGTGAAACAGTAACTTTGTGTGGGTAGTGTTTCGCTTGATCTGTCGAGGTATACCTGTAGATGTACATCATTTTCTCTCTGCAAAAGTAGAAGGCGCCATAATTTTTTTTTCATGATTACATTCTACCGGGAAGAACTCATTACTCAAAACTCAGAAAAGCTCAGAACGACCCGGGAAGTTACTAGGCTCAGAAAGACCCGGGTTTAACATCATTTGAGGCTCAGAACGACCCGGTAAGGTGTAACGAAAACCCGAAGGCCGCAGCGCGATTCATGACATCCACCGAACTAAGAAATTGATGCTGTCGTCGAGCGCTTTCAAAATTTAGTACATGTGCATGCAAAATTTAGAAGTAGCCAGGCTCTTGTACAGAGAATATCATTTTAACAGAGCAAGGGGTATTAACCTTTCTGGCGCGATCGTGTCACGTGACTACCGATGACGTCACGCATCATTGGAGTCCACTGCCGACGTCATGTTGCATCCCGGGGGTCCATGACTGTAATAAGGCCTTTATTAACCAGATAATGTGACAAGATGCATAAATGACACTTCTTCCCCACTCTGCGGGCACACCGGTGCAAAATTCCTGCAAATCGATATTTGGTACAAAGGATTCATAAGACGGAAAATTGCAACAGTGTCGGTTATAATGGTTCGGACAAAGCTGGGTAGCCGGCCGTTATAATGAAGTTATCTTGGCCTGCACACTCCGAATATGACTGCAGATTATTGCGATATGTATCTTGATAGTTCGGATCCATGGGGGGGGGGGGGGGGGTGCAGGGGACGCGTACCCTCCCCCTTCCCACGTAAAGTTCCCTTTTTGGGTCAGCTAACACTGGCTTGATTTTTTTCAATAATGTTTTAATCCATTGTGGTCAAATAAAATGTTGGCAACAGTACAAAAGTTTTCAGTAAAAAACAATCTTTTTTGCAACTAGGATATACATGGTAACAATTCCCATGCAGATGGCAGGAACCTTTAGTAGTCTCATTATCTTGAGCGATCGAGTTATTTTTCTCGAGCGATCGACATCGAAGTTTTCATGACGTCATTCATTTTTATGTGCTGATGAGGATGACGTATTCGGCGCTTGCGCAACCCTTGGATTTTTATTTACAGCTTAAAACAAAGACATTCTGTTCTTTTTTCTCGTGGGATTTTCAATTCGATGATCTGAACAGCACCCGATATATCGATACAAGATTTATGAATAGATTACAATCTCAAACGATTCTAACGGTTCTAAAAAATAACCATACCAAACATCGGATGTATAGAAAAAGGCCAACAAGTTGAGAAACTCTGCTATTTTGCCAATACAGCTAAATTGCTAAATTGTAATATTTCTTGAGGCCAACTCTTTCATATTGTATTTATTTTGCCTCTAAACTATGCATGTTGCACTATTTCAAATTAATGATAATTGATTAGTAATAATCCATAAAAAAAATGTTCACATTCTAATAGGGTCGGATGGGTTTGCTAGTCTTTGATGATTGAGAAACACACGCGATAGCCACGTGTTCCATGACTCTTGTTTCGGGCTTGTAGTATTCGGCGCGCTTGTTAAAATTTGGCTTTCAATTGAGATTTTCGGTTCGAAAACACTCAAATTTGTTTTTAATCAAGATAAACATAGTAGCATCGATGTTAAAATTTCTAAGAATATGCGTATTTCATGAGACAGAACATGGAAGAAACCCAAAATCTGAAAGCTTACGACCACACTATTTCTAGTTTAGTCAAGCTTTTCAAATATTAAAGCAGCTTAAAGTCTGGCTTTTAATTGGCCCTGAGGGTCTTTTTCTATTCGATAACGAAGCCAGACAGTTTAAACCCACGCCAACCGGTACCTGCGGCATGTTGCGGTTATTCGTTTGCGGCAGGGACATCATGACCAGTCCGTGGTCATAATGTATATTTTTATGTACGAGGGCATTGTTAATAACGTTCAAATTACGGATGAATGTGCCCTTTTTCAGATTTCCTGTCAAAAGTAAAATTAAGGCGTTGGCAAGACCTTAGTTTTCCATTCGTTAGTTCTAATTAATCATTGACATCAATGGACGTATTATTTCAAACGAGGGTTCGTGACAGGGAATTATTTACACCGTTAACACAAGAAAGGGAATTGCCGCGCCATGGTGGCCCGGAGGGGGCAAAACTTTCAACTGCGTTTTGCGGCGCCTTTTTGCGGCAACTTTAGTAGACTCGTGGTTTTCCCCGGGAGATTTTTAGGCACATTTTGCAATTTGTGACTGACAACAATTGCGTACAATTGCAGGCTTATTAAGGTTACATTCTTTGTCAGGAAGTGCAAATATGAGTTTAATGGCGGGAATTCATTTCATTCGTTTTGAATGAAAAATGAATTTTCGGCTGGAGAAAATTTTTAGACAAGACATACTTACTTATACACTTTATAAATTAAATTCCACGGAATCCAAAATAAACAGAAAACAACAATTCACTTAGAAAACGCGCACCATTCTGATCTCTATTCCTTTCCGCCGCGCGCGTCTTCCTTTAGTGATAAAACACAAATAAATACCCAACAACCCCACAGGATACCTTTATATCGCATAATTTGCCATTGTTTCGAAAAATCAAAGTTTATTAGGGATCTGTAGGAAAATGGATGCGGATTTATCTTATATCAATGGCTTCCGTTCTCGTCTTAAGTTAAGTTGCCGGCGGTGGAACCAAACACAGAACGACGTATCGAGAACGGATAGGGTCGGATCGATGGGCTGCAAACCAACGGATAATGCATAAAAAGACACAATATGAAGATTTCTACCCCACAGGGGTAACATTAAACAATTAATGGATTTATTAAATCTTCATTCTCCAGTTTAAATCTGTTCTGAGTGAAATTTGTTTTCGCGCCAATCATCTTTAGAGGAACAGCGCGCATCTCACCGCGATGAGATTTCTGTCCCCGGCTGAACGGGAAATTGTCGCGGGTTCGATCCCCGTTAATCGTTATACTGAATCATGTTAAGTCAACGGTGATAATTCTTGTCGGATGTATTGAAGGTTTCGTCGAAATTATCAAAATATGTCGATATGGCTGCAATGACCCAACGTAATGTCATTACATGACAGGTATTGCAGAGAAGCTTCATTTGGAATAACATGGTTTCAATTAAGTGTTAAAATTAAGTTGAAACGAAAAACAGAAAAAAAAAACCCCAGCTCGGTGACACTTATTATACGGGTATAATCTCAAAGAAGCCAATATGATATATTTCAAGTTAAATCGAAACTTGGAATCGGCTACCATTAAAAGGGTTGTAAACGAAATGTAAGCAATTTAATGTGATTATTATTTTGTGGACCCAATTTTCAGCTCTTGCGCTTTTCTTGAAATGCGCCAAGGAAAATAATGTATAGATTCTTTGAATAGCCTTTCCCCTTGGATCCACTTTGTAATTGTCAAACGTTTTTCAAAAGCAGCAGATTGTAATCCCCATTCCATATAAAAGAAGACACCGAACCCGATCAAACCTAGTACATGCACATTAACATTTTTAGCCTGATCTTACCAATTAAGCCAGAGGGATATACATGTACATACTCTTTAACTACGGTCGCCAAATTCAAACCTCAAATTGGAAACAATGCCGATTTATCTCCAGATAACCGATTTCAAACACCTTTCGGGGTATTTTATCTCATTTTATCAAAATGGATGTTATCTAAACAATCGCTTCGTTAAAAAGACGGCAAAAAGCAAAAAGTTAACCATGATAATCAATGTTTACGAACAAACAAATTCAACCCAGAGGCAGTGACACGTTTCTTGTCATGTATAAAGCTTACTAAAATTAACTTTTTCAACCCACATATTATAGGCCTACTTTTTGATGAAACATGGGTGGTGGATGTCGCCATCTCCCAAAGGTCCTCGAAGAGAACGAATTAGACCCTGCGCGTTACCTTCGGAAAGAGCACCCTGTCGATGGATGCTGACGACGGAGTTGTTCATTGGTCTTGCATGGCTTTTGATTCCTAGTTCAGAAGGTTTAGGGTAGGAGGCGATGGATCCAATTCTTCAATTCTTCTGAAGAAGATTAGTTTACATAAATGCTGCGGACTCAAATTGAAAGGTTATTAATTAAAAGACATCTTACAGAACGCCAAAATAATGATGAGATTACGGGATATTACACCGACATGAATTGTAAATCGGACTCACTTACTCTGTTTTCATCAGAAATTATAATTTGCCGTAAAAAATTGATCTAACCGCATGCTCTTTATGAATATGCGCTCCTCGGCTTCAAAATCCTTCTTCGCCTTTTCTCATCTCCTGTTGAAAGACGTTGATGTTTGGAGTCCACAAATGACGATATGCGGACACCGAGATTTAATGCCGTCTGCAAAGGAGATGTCAATACAGTTAATAAAGTTATAGCAAGAATTAATAAAGTCCGGTCTTCATTTATTCTTGGTAATAGTATATGCATTTTCTTAATTGATATTGATATTGTTCTTTCAGGCAAAAAATGTTCTGACACTTTTGAGTGACATCTAAGCCCCCACAATCGAGCGATTTAGATCGCTGCTATAAATGTACTTGCATGCGACAATAATCACTCGTTTGCGAAATAACATTCGCAAGTAATCTTCATGGTAGTTGAGTTCAGCTATAAGATTCGCCACATGGACAATGGTTCATTTGAAACCAAATAAAAAGAGATCGTGAATGTTGGTTCGTCATGTTACCCCGATTCGGCGACGGACCTCCCCGTTTCCCGTCACCAATGCGCCTGATTAGCCCGGAGATTTTTTCGCCCTATTTTCTCGCCCTGCTTTGTCATGTGTTCCTGACATGGTGTGGTTTGAAACAACCACTTCATAAACATCTGTGGTATTTCAAGGGTCTGTTGGTACCTCCGCCATGTTCGCCGTGGCAAAATACATATAATAGACATTTTGCTGTGCTCTGGCTGATCCACTCATGAAGCGAGAGTTCGTGGGTTCGAATACCTCCCCAAAAGTCACGTCAATGCGTTTAATTTACACATTCTAATTTATCCCCCAGGTCTTAATATGGTATTTGCTTCTAGCGAATTCAAATAATCGCCCAAAGAGTTTCAGAGGCCTAGTGCGCGGGAGCTAGCGCAGCTAAGCTCTCCGTCTTCGCGTTAGCGCCAGTTTCATCCCCTGCAGGCAAATCAACTCAAAACGATTTCATAGCATTATGGGGTTTTCTCGTTTCTTTTCGTAATGACGTCAACTCTGTTATGTACCCAATGACGTCATTTCATGAGTTGTTTTGACAACATATATTCATTGTATATATATCTTGAAATTGTTTCATAGCAAAAATGGAATGAAAAAATATACAGGCAGATGTACTAGTACACATTATAAATGTTCTGGATGACATTTCGAATTCTAGTTTTAACACATTTTGTACATTTGATTGAAAACCTGCTGGAAAGCGAAGAAGAAGATTCGAAGAAGAAGAAAAAGAAGCAGAGTCAGCACCTTTTCGCCAAGTGCATGACGAAACTACACTCCGGAATCAGCGGTATCGGCTCGTTAATACCAATATGACGAATTGACCGTCACGGGAGTATAGAGACATTCATAAATTTATAGCTTATCTTGAAAAGCAAAAAAGGACAAACTTGTGAATGGTATAGACCCAGAAATAGCAGACATTCCTTAATCCGACCCCTGACATTTACTCCACCTCTCAATTAAATATGCCAAAACACAATTTCCAATGCTCCATTCATACATATTTTCAATAATTTTTTCTGGATATTGCATTTTGCACAATTATTTGAAAAATGCACTGTATATGCAATGTTTTGAGCGAGGCTGGTCCCCAAATGCAGTCTAGCGGGAAGTGGTGGGATCAGGCAAGAATCATCTCTGATTCCCGATATGCTGTCACCACATTAAAGCTGACGGGTCGAATACACACCCTCACAGCCAGTTTAATACGACTGCACAGCGTTGACACGCAAGCACCACTCCATGGCACTTTAAGTGTTACTTTAATGGCAGGCTCTGGAGTGGTGCTTGCGTCTGCTGCATCAACGTTGGGCAGCCGTATTTAATTCCTGCGTGGGTTAAAATACGCCGCTGAAAATACATTCGCCTGTCTTAACAGTAGCCTACAGAGCTAGCCGGGTTGTTTCAAACAGCCAATCCGACGTGAAACTATCGTTTTTCACGCCACCGTATCCGTTACAGTCTTTGCAACGGGTTGGGTCGCATTTCATGCTGCTCGCAGCATAGCCCGGCACACAACGACATAGCAAAAATACGCCGTTTGTATACGATAACTTTAGAAAGTGGCTCACATTTTATTCTGCAGGGATCGTTTTCAGGCATTTTTGAGGCTGCGTTTGGCTTTATTCTTTCTTAAAGAGTGGGCCTGTTTAAATCACAATTTATCTTAGAGTAGACTACTGTAGGTGGTTCATGCTTCTCAGCGAAGGTATTCATAAGAGGAACTCACTCTCCATCTGCTTCGCGAGAAGAAAGTTATCCGCATTATGATCGTTTCATCGGAATTCGACCAAGTACCGGGTATGCATTATGTGTTGATCGAACAGACCTTTATCTACATGTACATGTACATGATTTAATATCTTTCGAAATTAAGGAAAGAATGGCCAAGAAGTAGACAGGGTGTTGCAAAGAATGTTTTTGCCTCATTGAACAACATTCTTCCATTTTAGTTGCCTGGCAATGTGTCTGCAAATAAAGAAAAGCAACCATTTTATACTTGGAAGAACATGTAACTTCCCAATCGTCCATTCCAAGTGAGGGATCGAACAGCTTTCCTTGACCTTGCGATTCAGGCGCAGACGAATATTTCCCGCGCGTCGCTCACATCAAAAACCACAACAGCAGCAGCCCGTTTCCTTGTCAGTCGCAGACATTTTGTTTTGACAAGCAACAAAGCACAAAGAAGACGCAAGTTCAAAACAATTAATATCCCCAAGGAAGACAAGTTTCTTTTTTGTGACTTGGGCAACGAAGCGAGGTTGTTGTGAGATTGCCTGGGGGGAATACATGAAGACTCTTCTTGCGCTTGGGGGCTCGCCTGACGTGGTCAGGGTAATGGAAAAACGGCGGTGAAGCAAGGCAAAATTGAACGTTTTACCCGGAGCGTTCTCCTGTCATTCAGCCGGGGACACGACAATCATTCTCTTTCTTACAGCTTCTTGCCACGAAGCTTCCTCGAAAAGTTCGAGAAGCTTCTGGGTGAAACGAAATAGGCCAAAAACCGTTGATTAGTCCATATTTAGGTTACGCGGGTTTTCTGCCGAGGTTTATCTCCTCTACGATTCTTTGCGAAACGAGAATATGCTGAATTAATAAAACAGTGTCGGTTGACCACTTCGAAATATCATCCAGAGGACCCCCAGCGCTACCCTGGCACAGAATCAGGGCGAGCTATGTTTTTCAGCCAAAACAAATATGCACCGCTTGATTACTGAGTGTGGTTTCAGGTGAATGTTAAGAGACCAATACCCCAAAAACAACTACAGCAAGAAAACGTGCATTACAGAAATATCAGATACCATACGTCATCAGCCAACAGCCACGAAGATTTCCACCCTGGTGTCATGTTCCTCCCAGAGTGACCATCTTGGTGACCATCCATCGACCCGCCTCCCCACCTCCCCAAGGCCATTGTCTTACGGTTGATCATGGCTGTCCAAACAACAGCGGGAGCAAAACATACACTAGGAATCAACAAAGTCCTCGCCGCTTGATCAGGTGCTGCTTTTGTAAATAGAGCTGGCTAGGGTAACCCAACGCTGGAGACGCTGGCAAGACGACACCAGTCATTGTCTTTAGTAAAGGAGACGCGGATACCGGCATCTGTTTACCTGGATAGCTCATCACACCCAGCATTTTAGAGGAGATGATGCTGAAGACTACAAAATGTAATACTTTTAAACAAGTTGTAACTGGTTAACAAATGTTTAATGCAAAACGCAGCATTTCACGCTAATATGGAGATGGACATTTAACTTAAAACAATGAAACAAGTTCTACAGAAAATTGAGATTTCGTATCTCACTTTCTCATTTTGGCATGACCTGTTGTTGCTTGTTAACTTTTTCTGGATATTGACAACTTAAATTTTAATATTTTGCTATAAATACATGTATACACTGTATAGAGCCCGACTTATTAAAATCCCTGCTAAAACTGAAAAGTTCAAGTTTAATCTTTCATGTTATATATTGTTAATCAGTAATTTTGTGGATTACGATCTATACTTGGAACAACAAGAAGAGAGTGCAGGACATCGAAACGATAGTCATCTGGAATGTCCGAAGAAAAACATTGGAGAGATAATCGAAAAAAAAGCAATATGATAATCATTGTCCATTTTGCTAAAGGGATATCTAAAGCAGGTGGAACTAAACTTTTGTCTGTTATTGCTGATGGAATGTCTAATGCAGATATGTTGGAGCATCAGCCTAGCATCGTATCTCATATTATTGCGTCCTACATGTAGGCCTATATATTTAGCACGTCGCTAGACACATTTGTTGAAATATCAATAATAGCATGGCATAACCGCCTCTGATCCTATTGATGATAACGTATGTCCAGAAGTAGTCTAGATTGGAAACTAGTTTTATATAATCAACATGTTCAAGGGATACAAGGATCAGCATAGGCTTTCTAATTCAGCCCAAACGGAAAGGCATGTTTTCTGAATCGTCGTACGTGATATGATCGTCTTTCATGCTAAATGGTAGAGAGGCTTCTGTCCTGGAAATAGGCCTACTCATTGCCTATGAACGATGAAAAATCTACAAGATATCGTGTATTTTACAAAAAAAACACTGGCCTACCGGTAAGCCTAATAAGTTCATGCTGCATCTCAAGATAATGTGAGTATTAATTGAATGCAAATGCACTCCACGACTATATCATTGGTGTACATTTGTCCTGTACTACAGCATTGCGCTGTACATGTACTTTCGGCGCCATCTTCATCACGGTAGATGATTTACGATACATGAAATCACTGTTTAAGTTACCTCTATATATCATGCAAACCTTTAAGTTATCTCTATACATCATACTAAACGTTGATAGTTTTTAAAATTCTTCTAAAATAACTCGAAAGGTTCGAAATCTTTCAATTGAAATCAAACACGTTCATCCCCATGTGTTTTGAAAGTCCCCCTATTCTGTAAACCTGCTTGAAAGATTCTGCCCTTGCCGCGCATCTCCATCCGCGGGCAGTCTCTATATGATGAGAAAGACGCAGTCGCCAAGGCGTTGTTATTACACGGATTCTGTACGGGTTTCAGTAGCTGGCACAGGGTAGCAAGCCTCGGGCGTGTCTAATAAAATCGTTTAAAACTATCAAAAATTGCGTCCTTGGTCATTTTTAAGGGGATCAATAGTAATCCTTGCGACATGCATCTAATCTCTTCCAAGGCCAGTGCGTCTCATTCTCAACACTTTCTGTACATCGAAGGAAGGAGTGATAGGCTAATTCCTTTTCCTCCAAGGTTTTTCCAGTGATCATTTGCAGATTTCCTTGAAATTTGTGCGGAGTGGCATTGAGTAGGTTACTGGGAATGTGCATTGTGCAGCTTATGGCGACTGTCTATTCCATTGCAGCATAGCTAGTAGTTTGGTCGGGGTGGGGGTGGGGTGTTGCAAAAGGACACTTTTGGAAAATTTATGGCCAGAAACACAGGGTTTTTTGTGCCTGCTTGGGACATTCGCCCTCCCCCCCTCCTAGCTTTGCCCACGATTGCAGAGAACAGCTTATAGGGACTATCCATTCCATTGCAATGAGCAGCTTCTGGGGACTGTCTATTCCATTGCAACAGCAGCTTATGGGTGTGTCCATTCCATTGCAAAGAACAGCTTATGGGGACTATATATTCGATTGCAATGAACAGCTTATAGGGACTATCCATTCCATTGCAATGAGCAGCTTCTGGGGACTGTCTATTCCATTGCAACAGCAGCTTATGGGTGTGTCCATTCCATTGCAAAGAACAGCTTATGGGGACTATATATTCGATTGCAATGAACAGCTTATAGGGACTATCCATTCCATTGCAATGAGCAGCTTCTGGGGACTGTCTGTTCCATTGCAACAGCAGCTTATGGGTGCGTCCATTCCATTGCAAAGAACAGCTTCTGGGGACTACCTATTCGATTGCAATGAACAGCTTAGAGGGACTATCTATTCCATTGCAATGAGCAGCTTTGGGGACTGTCTATTCTATTCCAACAGCAGCTTATGGGTGTGTCCATTCCTTCGCAAAGAACAGCTTCTGGGGACAATCTATTTGATTGCAATGAACAGCTTAGAGGGACTATCCACTCCATTGCAATGAGCAGCTTATGGGGACTGTCTATTCCATTGCAACAGTAGCTTATGGGTGTGTCCATTCCATTGCAAAGAACAGCTTATAGGGACTACCTATTCGATTGCAATGAACAGCTTAGAGGGACTATCCATTCCATAGCAATGAGCAGCTTATGGGGACTGTCTATTCCATTGCAACAACAGCTTATGGGTGCGTCCATTCCATTGCAAAGAACAGCTTCTGGGGACTACCTATTCGATTGCAATGAACAGCTTAGAGGGACTATCCATTCCATTGCAATGAGCAGCTTATGGGGACTGTCTATTCCATTGCAACAGCAGCTTATGGGTGTGTCCATTCCATTGCAAAGAACAGCTTCTGGGGACTACCTATTCGATTGCAATGAACAGCTTAGAGGGACTATCCATTCCATTGCAATGAGCAGCTTATGGGGACTGTCTATTCCATTGCAACAGCAGCTAATGGGTGTGTCCATTCCATTGCAAAGAACACGTTCTGGGGACTATATATTCGATTGCAATGAACAGCTTAGAGGGACTATCCATTCCATTGCAATGAGCAGCTTATGGGGACTGTCTATTCCATTGCAACAACAGCTTATGGGTGCGTCCATTCCATTGCAAAGAACAGCTTCTGGGGACAATCTATTCGATTGCAATGAACAGCTTATAGGGACTATCCATTCCATTGCAATGAGCAGCTTATGGGGACTGTCTATTCCATTGCAACAACAGCTTATGGGTGCGTCCATTCCATTGCAAAGAATAGCTTCTTGGGACAATCTATTCGATTGCACTATGAGCAGCTTATGGGGACTATCCATTCCATTGCAATGAGCAGCTTATGGGGACTGTCTATTCCATTGCAACAGCAGCTTATGGGTGTGTCCATTCCATTGCAAAGAACAGCTTCTGGGGACTGTCCTTTCCATTGTATTGGGCAGCTTATGAGGACTGTCCATTCCATTGCATAGAGCAGATTTCAGGGGCCTTCTCTTCCAAATGCTACGTACATTGGGCAGCCCACAAGAACTGCCTTGCCATTGCATAAGGCACGCCGGGACCACCTATTGCTTCACTGCACTGTGCAAATTAGGGGTGGACATTTTATTGGGAAGTATACAGGGACTGGAGTCTTGGACATCATACAGAGACAGCTTATTCCATCGCCAAGGGTAGCGTTGGGAAATACTGTGTTTGCAGCCCAATGCAACGGTATCGATGACCCCATAATCAGTTCAAACCAAAGTCAAGTTCAATATAAGAAACAAGTTTCTGGGCCACTGTCCAATTTCAAGCCATTTTCCTTCAACCACAATTCCTGATGATTCCTAAATGTGGAGTCTTCACCAAGTAGGTTTGAGGGGAAATGGACTGTGGCCCAGAACATATTTCATTGACTGCTATTTTTAAAAGACAACACTAAACGCATACTTTGTATATTTGCTGAATTTATTTCACAATATATTACATAGATGACCTATGATTGCATATATTACTTCAAGAAGATTTACATCCATGATCGAAAATGCTCAGTACTTGGGAGACACACGAGTTCCCCTTCCTAGTTAAGCTACAGACACAGCATAGACCAACATAAGTTGCATATTTCTAGAAGACAAAACACAGAAAGCACAAAACTGTACAACCAGTGCATGGTACATGTTCACTTGAAGGTCTGCCAGGTTATCTAGCAATAATGTATCTAATGCTACGTCCACCTCAAGTGTGAAGAAATCTGCTATACATTTGTACACAGCTGCCCAGAAAAATGCAAGGGATCGTATGATAAAAATTTGGCAAAAGAAACTCAGCTCCGAAAATCTCTCAAAATTCAAGCAATCCATATATATTTCAATCATCTCATAAACATAAACGTACAATAATTCTGCAGATTTGAGGTGAGTTTTTTCACTTCTTTTTTTCCAAATCCACCCACTCCAGGCTTCAATTAATTTGGTCCAGTTCAATGGTCTTAATAAATGATTCCATAGGCCTACGAGACAATATTTTTCTGAGACCCTAATTTCCTGATTCTGTTCAAATACATTATTTATAATTCATGTTAGCAAGCTTAAGTACAGTTCATCCAAATACCACACATGGGACCACCATTCTGCACTGCTCATTTAAGCCCGTACATACGCTGCCTATAACAAATAGAAGTCGACAAAACTTCAAAATGAGGTAAACCATTCACGGAGAGATATAGTCTCCACTGGTTCCCATAAGTACACTCTTACAGGGTTATATGTGACCTTAAACAGGGTGAAATACAAGCAGTGCAGAATGATTTGAAGATGCGAAAGCTCGATCGAGATCAGAGTTTGATAGACGAAAGTTGCAGAAAATGAAGTCATTAGCTGAATGTGCACAATAGACTCGATATCTGGCAGTATAAAGTTTGTTATACCAAACAGTGGAAAATTCCGTCGCCTGAGAAAAAAGTATGCTGAGTTTTCAAGCGGCAAGATTAAAGACTTTTTCGGCGATGATTTCAGGGTTACCGCGCATAAAAAATCGACTAGCGGCACACTGAAAAAAACATCACGAAAATTCAATTGTTAGACTTGTTGGTTTTGGAAGATTCTGATGAGCGAGTTGAGTTAGATCCTGTCTTTAAGAGTTATCATTTGATTAAAAATTATTATCACAATGTGTACTGCGTAAATTGGTTTCCGCTTAAGAAAGATTCAGAGAACAGTATTGATTATCATGGGATGGCGCAAGGCAAAATGCAGATCTGTCGTAAGAAAGTGTCATGTGCCATCCCATAATAGATGAACAATACCGAGTGATTCTTTTCAGCAAGGATTCTAGCTCACCACACCACGAATGAATATGGTAGCTGTTATCAATTCTTACACTGTTTGTTTTGAATGGTTGTATTGGGACCTTATTATCATCTTTTTTCATTCTTGGTAAAAGTAATGGATATTTAATACATTGGTAAATTGTGGAATCGGATATTTCATGTAACGGTTCACTGTGTAATGTATTTTTACTGCAACTAGTACTCTGTGTAATGTATTTTTACTGCAACTAGTACTCTGTGTAATGACCTCTAAGCTCAGTGTAATGCAAGTATTGGTAGATATGTACATGTACTACATTTAGTACACCATGTGTGATGTAAGTACATGCACTATGGAAAATAATATACAATACATTTTGCACTGTGTAATGCATTTAGCACAGGGTAATACAGTGAAGCACATCATGATACGATTGCTTTCAAAAGGTGAACTTGGACTTCAATTAATAATTTCACTGATATTGATTTTTTTGTCAGATTTTGTACTTTTTTCCAAGAGGAAATCCAAACAAAACATGTGTGAGTCATTTGTGAAGTAACTCTTGCATCACATTGGGTAATAAAATAATTCGTTCAAAATTATATCACGGATACTCAAAAATTCTACTTTCTCGTTATGAAAGGGATACCACGAAAAAAATTATTTTGGTGTTTTTTATCCATAAATACGCCCATTACAGACTCAGTCACAGTGAAATGTAAAGTTTTAGAATATGATTTCAATTCCACTGAAATAGGACAACTGTGACGGCATCAAAGTACCACAATCTATTCATCTCTTTATCATGTTTACAGCATATACTGATGATTTTGAACATTTGATACTTGACCAACTGATGTGTGCCAGTTTGTAACATAAATATATGCATGATTCTTTATAGCACCATTGCACGGTGCATTTTGGTGCGGGCAAGTGCTGAAGGAGAGCTTGATTGTGCTACAGCTACACGAGCTAAAACCATAGTCTTGCTACTGACCTACAGGTGGCGCTTTGAAATGTCAGGCCTGGTAGCCGCTAATTGTACATAAGATAAATTGATGTTTCAACATTTAGTTCTCTGAATACCCGTGGTGGAGTTTTGAAGCACGAATGAACAATGGTGTGAAAATATGGAAACTTTTTTCAAAATGCATTTTCATTGATACAAAATATCAGCATATTAGATATTAGATAGAAAAAATACCTTTTTCCAAGTCGAGTTTATAAAACCAATCCTTTATTTGACCTTTTTAAATACCACGTAACACTGCGTGCTCTTATTGAGTGCAATTTACCTCCGACGGGTGATAAGATGGCTACCAGGGCTCACACTTCTTGCTGCCGTCGCAGCACGTCAGGTGACCAGACCACTCAACCATGGACGGGGAGAACAATGACCTTTATACACTATTACCACAGATTGTGTCAAACACCATCATGTGACTATACAAAATACACATCGAGTATATTCCAGAATGCACACACAAAGATCCAACACTTTCTGCAGTAGGCCTATGAGGTTTTAAGGAAGCAAGGCTAGGAATTTTCCACGTTTTTTATATCTACGTTTTTCTCATCGAAATTGAATCGATTGTTTATATAAGCTTTGTCCATATGAAGATGACAGTCTGAGCATGTTTTGGTGAAATACTGAGAGGCGTTATCAAAGCCCATGTTCCTGGGGGGATCTTTGCCGTTTAATTGTGTAAATTATGTGATATGGAAGAAATACCAAGCGTGTGTAAATATAAGAGATATCTACAGTGGGGAAGATGTAACACTCGAGGAAATCAGAGGAGTAATAAAATCACCAACGAGTTCAGAAAGACCAAGGTTAGAGCCATTCCAAGCCAACAGAACAGAAAACTATGTGATTGAGAACACACACATTCTCTTGTTCTCCTCTTCTCTCCTTCTCTTTATAGCCTTGTTGGAGTGAAATAGCACTTGACAGCATAGTAACTTTGACATTGAACACAGAAGCTGGACAAATTTATGGAAGAATATTTTTCATTATTACTGCACTTGATAATAGACTGAGTTTATGACACCAGACGTGGGAAACAGTGGTGTCGGGGCACTGAAAATCCAATTTGCTCCACACTGTGTTCAAAATATACAAAAAAACCCTCCTGTAATTGGTACCACGCATACCTAATACAGATTTGTTTCAAAGTTCTTTGGCAAAAAATATTTGAATATCATAAAGTTTTCTAATTCAATCCTCAGGATACGATTGGTCATACAACTATTCAAATGCGAAGACAACCAATCGAAATCTTAGGATTCAAAGGTCAAAGGTTACTATGCTGACCTTGGAACTCTACGACAGATAAGTACAAGTATGGTTTATGGGAAATAAACTTGACCAAAGAAAACCCATCTTCCTTCAATGTATTTGCGTCGTTTCCTGGGAATACTACATAACATTACAGTAAGTGCCTAAACAGCTATTTGTGGCATCTGTCGCTAAGTTTACCCTTTGAATAATAGGGGGCCATTTCGAAACAATTTGATGCAAAATGCAAGCAACTGGGGTGGAGAAAGGTTAAAATCATTCAGTTTTCATGCAGAAACATCAAAACTTAATTGATAGCTTAAGGGTGGAGACTTTAGCAGTAATGTTTTCTAATGGTACATTGGTATGGGGTGGGAGCAAAACTAAATTTTTTTTCTCCATCAAACAGTTTGGTAACAGCCCCCCAAAGAATGCAGGGACTGGTAACTTCACAGAGATCATGGGAATGAAATTTTTGGCCAGGTTTGTAATCACAATTTTTGTATGCAAGCATTGTCGTGACATATATCACATCTGTGTGACTCGATCATAAAGAAATGATTAGAAGTGGCCAGTCCCTACAAATCAACTTGACACTGAAAGTGAATTTAATCATCGATTATAAAATTTTCTGAACTCTGGCGCATTTTTCTCACAAAAACTGACAAGTGAAGAATTAATATGTGGGAACAAATACATAAGCAAAACAAGCAAATGAATGGTATAAACTGTAATGATGCACTTTATATAAACAACTTTGTGTCCATTGTGAATGTAATAAATTCTGTGATTTCTCAAATATATCTGTTCGATTTAAAATCACAAATCCATTAAACAGGAAATTATTAGAAACTGATTACTTCTTACGCTCTTCTGTTCTGAATTTTTTTCCGAAAAACACCAGACGTATCACTATTTGTAGCAATGCAAAGATTCCAGACAAAGCAATTAAACTCCTACTATAATTCTGCTTCAGTTCAGGCGAGCCATGCTCCGGGATAAAAGGCTCTTAATCCAAGAAGCCATTCACGATAAGCTGCTCCGACCCAACGCGTAGCTGAGTCTAACGTGTCGCGAGTGGTGAGAAACAACAGCTACGACAACAGCTGAGGATTCTCCGGCGAAAATAATCAATAGTTTGACTCAGAGCGGGACATAATGGAGGGGCTAGAAACTGCCTCCGTTATTGAGTGAACATACTACATATTCACTGAGTAGGGCCTCGGGGTACCAAGGATTTATCTCATGATCTCGGCCAACAGACACTGCGGTGAACTGGCCAACAGTTTCATCATCAAAATGACTAGTAGAAATCGTGCAAAGGGGAATTTCTTGGTTCTTCAGCATGAAGTTTTAACTTTACCTCAAACCTGCCATGGTTTAACAATTTCAACACGCACCAGCCTTAAAGGGGGACAATCAGCAAGGGCCAGGGCGTCAAACTGGTCATCTATGGGCGACTAATTTGCACAGTTAGTGGACTCGGTCGTGTTTGATCCAGCATTAAATATACTCCTTGTACAAGGGTGATTGGTTACAATGTACAGTGAGACCCCTATTGGCATCTTTGTGTAACTTGATCTGACAGACCTGGCTGTTGCCTATGTACTCCCTTTAATGGCTGAAAATGTCATTTTTTAAAATTTTCATTCCTCTTTTATAGGAAGTGCAGTGCCTTTTGATGCGACTGTCCTATGAGCAGGTGGGGTCACCTAATGACATGATTAGCTCAATAGTTAATATATTTTTGGATTTAATTAAAACCAAATCAAGATTCATATCTTCCCAAATATGACTTTCATCTAAAAATATCTAGGGACAGTATAATTTCATATTTTTTCCTAAGAATCTTGAGAGCCACCTCCAACCATGTCCTTCCTTCCCCACCTAAACAATCAGCCCGGATAATACAAATCACAACTGGCATATCGCCATGGAAATAATATTCACAATGGACACAAATTGTCGGCAAATTGAATTGCGCCTGATTAGAATGGACCGGCAGCCATCAAATCACCAGCGTCAGGAGGCCATTGCCTTAAAACAACATCTCAAGTTGATGATGGAAGTGAAAGAGGGTCAAAAATTTTCCACACACCACGCTGTAAGAAACAAATGGACAGGGACCCTCTTTATCGAACTCTTTGAGGACTTGTTTTGTTATTTAAGAATGAAATATTGAGATTTTGGGAAATTCCAGGGATAACTCCCCAAGAATATTCATTACAGGAGAAAGACATTTTTGTCATATCAAATTAGGACAGCATAACTCACAGATTTTCCACAAGTTCTAATTTTTTAATCAATGGGAAAAGCAATGATGATATTTTTAGAAAGTTATCTTGGAATAAGTACCAGTACCTAGTACACCAAGTAAACTGCCAAATTTCCCTATTTATTTATGTAATTCGTGAAAATCCCTGAAAAAATGTAAATTTTCATCTGGCAGGTTTTCCAGTCAAAAGAGTATATTTTTGTGGCTTTTAGTTTTTGTGAATTTGACAGCACTTAATCAAACATACTGCAGTTGAAAATTGGTGAAAAGATTTAACTGGAAAACGTTTATGGAGCACAGAAAAAAGTTAACTAATACTCTTAACTGCAGATATAGGCACAAAGTCCAAGAACATCAAACTAAGTGTCCAGAATTGTTTATTACACAAAACTGGAGTTCTGTCCTTAAAGTGTTCGATATGCCACAATATACAAAATGCAAGTGTAAAACACCCAATGTACACATATCTCAGGCTAAGTTCACTAAGAATGATCAGGACTAAACATTTTGGCAACCCATAGAGTCGTATGTACAGTACTCGTTAAGAAGTTGACAACATTCTTTGGTCAAAAGGACCGTGCGCGTCAAACATTCTCAATACAGCTGTTTTCTGCAGACATTTATGGCAGTTTATAGTATTGCTTTAAGTGGCTAGGGAGAAGAGGAATAAAAATCCGTACAAAAAAATCCACAAACACCAACTTTCCTTAATAAAACTTGTCTGATAATTGACTTTTACAACACAATTTTCACCAAGCATAGTAAATAGAGAAACAAAAACCAAGCTAAAAATACACAGGTATGATAATATCAGTTGCGATTTACTTTCTTTCCAAATATTCTCAAATCACTATACAACTGCAAATTTCCAGGCTTATCTAACAAGAGGTGAAGGTCAAGCAATGTACAATTCAAAGGTCAGTTGAGGGTCAAGGTCAGAGCAATTTACAAGGCAGGTGTAGAAATGTACTGCATAGACCTGTACCCAGTTTCCAGCTAACTTGGCCAAATTTCAATGTGCAACATGCACTTGACCTTAGGGGTTTTGTACAGGGGAATTTGGCCAAGTTAACATTAGTTTTTCAATTTCACTGTCGACCAACTTAATCGCAAAACATTCTAATACAAGAACTCAATATATCAGGCTCGTCAACTTTGTGCGCGTACGGCGCGGAACACAATTTAATCATGGCCAGTATCTCAAAATGAGGCTGTGTATAACATACTGAGCTATGCAGCCACCGACGATGAAGGGACCAAGAACCGAATGCAGGGTATTTACGGCGTGCTTTTCACATCTTTATCTGTCTTCACTGGATTCTTTATGCCTTGTGATAGTGATTTAAGTCCGCTCAACCGCGTTGCCAGTTGCCGCGATCGTGTGACAGAAATACAGAGATGTCATTACAACATGAAGTCGGCGAACCAAATAAGTTCAGATACCACTGCGTATAATGCCATATTTCGCTGGTCTTAAATCCAGGAAATAAACATGGGTTGAATAAGTAAGACCTCGTCTAGTGCTACACTGAATGTTACATTCCTAAATGCATCTTTTGCGAGTCTCAAATCGTTGTGAGCATTGTGTAATTCAGCACTTAGTGGATGCATTTATTTCAGAGAAAAAATGTCTTGATATAATCTTAAAAGAAAGAGTCCTGGAATAAACTATCTCCAATTCTTCATAAATGGCACACACACAAGACTAGAATGCATTTCCTGGTCATGTTAGCAAATGTTTGGTTAAAAGTTCGACATATTATGTACCCTGCATACCCAATACGTGCAACGCTATAAAGGCTGGCGTCATGGCTCAGCCCGTGGTGCCCACAAATACACTAATATGATGACTAAGCAAGAGGAACTTGGCCGAAATGTGTTGGTCCTCGAACATAATTAATACCTAGGTTACTGTATTACTCAGAGAAAATAAATTGTAAATCAAGACATGATTTTAAGTACAAGCATACATGGCAGGCATCCGTTATAACAAATCGGTCGCATGATTTTCGGAAGGAGCAGAAAATTAACCCATTGCCACCTTGCCACCACTAAACTCCACAGGATAAGGAATCTACAGCACTATATTCACGGACTAAAAAATATTAATACCCCAGTATTATCACGCAAACAAAAGAACAAAACCAACGTTCCCAGCTTGAATCATTAAAACATTCAATTATGAAGTCACTAGTATACAATATTTACAAAAGAAGCACACCACACATTGGAACTGACCCAGACGCGAGGCGTGCATCCTCGGACCGTGCGCTTAATGGCTTATATGAATTGGTGTAGGATTATTTAAGCATCTCGATAACAAAACCGGCAAAATGGCAAAACAAGGTTAAATGCACAATAATTAAGTGAGACCACACAAAACTGTGGTGATTTTTTGTTCCCTGTATATAATCTTTATTATAACGTGTTCCACAAAATTGTCTAGTTTACACCACGTGCATCGGCCAGACATCTTGCCGTGATGCTGTATGTCACTACGACTCGATATGTTCACCAACGCTGCTAACTGACAATAATTAGTAGTAACCGGAAAATCAGTACACACACAATCATTTTGCAATTAAAATAAATGCAATCTGCACTTGATATGTTTATGTTATAATAGTATTACCTGAACTTATTAATGGAATGGACAATCGAAATGAAAAACACCATACTCAAAGAGTATTTAACAAAAAACTGACACGGAATGCAGAGAAAAATCGACAATAAAAATGCCCTAGTTATTTACAGCTTCGTATCACTTGACTTTTTTTCTGTGAAATGTGAAATTTTACATCGCCTGCAGGCTTATTGATACATACATCATACTCATCCTCATTAGCATATCATCATGGCTGTATTCAAAAATACATAAGTGAGCCTTATATATTTTGGCTGTATTATCATATTTGTCAGTTTTAAACTGACATAGTTGACTAGGTTCGACACTCTTTGGAATGTTGTTTATAAAGCATCCAGCACATGTATAAACAGCGTCATCTGTGACTAGATGACGCTGTTATTCACCTTGATACTCTCATCGGCTTGAGATCTAAGTCTACAGTTTGGCAACACTCTTGACAAGGCACACAAATTCCTTAAACCGCACGAAAATTGAAATTTTCAAATTGATGTCATGTCATCAAGTTTATAACATGAATCAAGAATGGTCAACGAGAACTTCCCACCTTTAGGCACAGTCAGAAGGTTACTAGAGCCAACAACAAAAGTTTGGACATGGCAAATGCCACTCCAGAAGCAATCTCAAATCTCGAGAACCCTACGCGAAGTTGCTCTGAGAAACACAGGTGTTTCAGTAACTTATTGATTTTGAACAAATTACTTCTGGCCGAGAACATGTCACTAAGAATTTGAGAGAATGTCTTTCCGCAACTATCAGGAAACGTTTTCACAGTTTCAACTGGTCCTGTTTTCTGACTTATCTAAGCAGTGCTGGATGACCAGATATTTGCACATGCCTTGCGGACCAACCTAATGTATTTATCTGGATCATCCGAGTGAGGCCAAACATAACTGACTGCTCCTACTGTTTTTCAAGTCTGATAGGTTTAGCAACTTAAAAACTTTGCTAGCTTATCATGATCATATTTCTCTTCGAAATGTTTCATAATGTTGATCATAATCAACGCAACCTCATCAAAAGCAAAAAGAAATGGTAATATCATACCATATTTCTTTCTCGTATCTTCAACCTACGTTCCAGGACCACAAAATCTATTTGTTTATAGCCGATGACAGATGCAAATTTCACATTTCGGTTTTGAAATTGGCGAAGTTATATAAGAATGTGCCATGTGAGTGTAAATATGTCATTGAAGTATATATGATGTGTTTTATGAGGCAATAATCATGAAATCTATGGCAGCGAAGGTACACCTGGGAGAAAGCCTTGAAACATCTCAAAGAAATTGGGGTGTTTTTTTTTGCAACTTGTCTGAAAGTTACTATGTAAATCATGCTTATTCAACCAGGGCTAATCCCTGTGTGGAGAAACATCCAAATCCATTTAGGTTCCGGCCATTTTGTTTCGGACAGCTATCGAGATACGATCTTGCCAAATCCATCGACGCCAACAAGATCAAATGTCCCTCATGTATACAAGGCCTTCTCCCATCATAGCACTATTCAACAATAACATGTTTTACAGGGTGACCAAAAAAACGCAACCTCTAACTTTGTATGCATTCAAAAACAAGATGTACAGAGGAACCAAACTACTGTTTGAAGCTGAAAACTAGCAAGTTCAGTTTTTCATTATAGCAGAGCGCAAATGAGGTATTTTTGTCGGTGTGGACAGCGATTATAATCGCCACTACATGAAAGAAAAAGAAATCTCATTTGCGGGTACAACTGGTAATCGCTTGGTTTGACAATGACCGCAGGTTGCAGCAACGAAAATTGCACTCAACCCTATACATCCTTATTTCTGATACTTCTTGGACGTTGCATTTTTTTCGTCACCTCTTGTAGATGAATGATGCATCTTACAGAATAAGACTGAGCATGAGCGCTGTTGGTCAAGAAGGGACGTCGTCGTCGAATGTGTAAAATGACGCTGCGCAAGAGTAGAGCAGCCAATAACAACGACAACAACAACATTAGTATTGGCGTATTGTGCATCAATATTGAATATGATCGTTTATACTGCTCACTTTAACACTGAATCACATTGAAGAGTTACTGTACATTTGGTAACAAGACTTCGTGCATCATTAAAAAAAAGTTCACTTGAAATCGATCACTGCCCCGCCCATCGACATACAAGGACTAAAACAACAACGACTTTTCTATGATTCTTAACCGGTGACAAAAGTCGACCAGCATTTTGTGACATTTAGAAGACAGGTTAAGACAAATGTCATTGGCATCCCCAGGCTTTTCACAAGAAACATTCACGCGAGCTGCTCAAGTCCAGATTTGTACCAAATAACGAAATGTAGTATGATTATGCCCCAATTATAGCCTTTGTGTGCAATAATGTATACTGTCGGCTGTTTTCTTTACACTGCAGAAGCCATAACTGTACCTTGGCTATAACTGTACCGTTTTACCTTACTACAAAACCCCATTGGTTTATAAATTCCAAACTTTTCGACTACATTTGGTACAAAATTTCGATATGGAAGTTTTTAAATTGCCCATGCACATATTGAGTAGTGAAAACTTTTTTTCTTTAAGTACTAGTACCAGGTATTGCATTCCAGCACCGAAGTTTAAGTACACTATTGCAGTTATGTAATGAATTCTGAATAATATATTTTAAAGAAACAGGACCTTAACCCACAGGCATTGCATTTTGGTACCAATTCCTCATAACATCATGGGATTGAAGTTTCAGCTTCATAAACTGAAAACCAGGGTTGTCTGAAGGAGGAATTCACATCCTAGGACCCAATGCGCGGTGGAGATGCCATTATGATTAAGTCAAGACCACACTTATTACTGCATTAGCTACAGTATTCAAACCTTGTTGGTCAAGAAGGGT
Organism: Lineus longissimus; assembly: GCF_910592395.1. NCBI lineage: Eukaryota > Metazoa > Nemertea > Pilidiophora > Heteronemertea > Lineidae > Lineus > Lineus longissimus. The sequence continues at coordinate 7,814,411 of NC_088315.1, forward strand.
GGGGTAAGTGCCTCTGCACCTGTCGACCGCCCTGGAGATGCCCATGATTGTATCTGAAGACATTATGGCAACGATATGGAGTTTCATCTTTCACTTTTGTCGTTGGAAGAAGCAAAATTGATTTGAAAGGATGTGACGCGACTTATCTGCAATTGATTACTAGGGTTATGAATTTATAAGACTTAGTGAGTGTCACTCCACGCATACTCTAGATGTACAATTGGATTTTATATGTATACTGTAGTTTCACTGATCTAAGATCAGTTGATTTATCACTACGAAATTGACACTATGGCAAAGCCGAAGTATGTCGTCATGAGAATTGGACAACTTGGTCTCCGCACCACACTGGATATGATCAATGGCATCAAATGACCACACACAAAATCAAGAATTGATATTGACTCGTCAATTCTTGATCATATCAAGCTCGGATTAAATATTCAGAACCTGTCTTAGACCGGTGAACTAGAGTAATATACCGTTTATGGCATTCAAAGGTACAAAAAACAACCCTGTGCATAATTGGCATGATTTAATAATGTACATTATTGGTAATCAATTCAAAATGTCTTACGGTTCTTAATTTTTTCCAGTGGCTCTACAACTTCTGAAACTCAAGGTTCTAAACTTTCCGTATATTTCGCTGGAAAAATTTCGGACACTCTTTTTCATAGAATTGTTACACTAGGTGCTAACATTTTACTGCTTTTGGTTGTGAAACTGTATAAATAAGTTCTGACCAGTACGTAAGAATTGTTGTAATACTAAATTATTTCTCATGTTTACCAAACTATGACCATTACACATGTATATCATAAACTGTGGTGCTACATGTGTGTTGGTTGTAGTTTAAAAATAACTGACATTGTAGGTACGAATGAAATTTTCTTGACGAACAGCGCTCATGATCATGACACCACCGTAGTGGAAAAGATTGTCATTAGGTTTATACAAGTTAAAAGTCCTGAGCTCGACTAGATGCAGTACCTACCTATTATACTCAGAAAAACCGGTCCAAACAGGTCACTCAGATCAGACAATTACTCAAACATCGATTGTTAAGTTGAAGACTCTCCCCTCGTTACAAGACCAGGGGGTGGAAAAAATCAGTGGCACCCCTAATGGCAACTCAACATCCCCCTTCAAAAATGCTTGGCAGGAACCCAAGTGAGCGTTGTGTTCTTTCATGTTTGCAAAACAAATGGAACAATTTCACGACATAATTCCGAGGCTTGATACAATAACCCCACACAGTCCCGACTAAACAAAAGGGGTGCAGAAGTCTGTCAGCTCTATAGTGATTAAGTTCAAAATACTTCTATACACCTTTTTCGAATGTTAAAGGGCCTATTATCTCGCGGCACAAAATGGCTTGAAACTGTTGACCTCATCACCACCAGGGGTGCAAAACTCTTAACCAGTTAGTGCCACCTGTTGGCATTGGCCAAACCATACCGGCGTCCCAACACAACAGTTCCTTTTTCAGCTGTATACATGCCCTTTGATCTCTTCAGTATAATACATGAGTGTCACTCAATTTGAGTTTTAGCTGGTTGTACCTAATGAGTCAGGTGTTTAGCATATTGTTACACCAGGTATACTTCAATACAGAGTATACGCATGAAAATTCTCCTCCTATTTGCCATACCGTCCCATCTAACATCACAAACCGGATCTTTTGTTTTAACGCTCGATGGTGTGCGTCACCCGCCCCTTCAACAATGTATTGTTCCCTGCACTTTTCAATTATTCATATGACGGCATTGCTAGACGACTATATGAACCACCAAAAGAGGATGAGGAAATGGCCCGACATGACAACCTAACTTGTGCCTTTTCTCAACCGAGCGCCCAATATCTGGTGTAAATATCTTACCCCGCTGTATTCGTCAATTTCAACATGGACGTTTTACATGAAAAAGTTTCAAATCAAACTGTCGTTCGCCTCAGTGGTGCTTTATAGTTGCACCTAAAATTTGATATGAGAACATGATGATTTTATTGCGTTCCTTTCGATCCAATTGAAAAAGAGATTTTTGTTTCTTTTGGAAAAAAATTACAACAACTTAACTTTTGCAAAGTTTTCAAAAATGTCTTTCAGAAACTTTTTGGAAAGTTTTTCAAGTCGAATGACTAAATTTAGAGACTTCAGTGCTTAAAGTGTTAACATAGAGGTCTTTGTCATGTTATGAGTAAGAAACAACATTTATACCACTTATATGAGCCAGGTAAAGGGGTTTCAACACTTCCTCCCTTGAGGTGCCTTCCTCCGGCATAAACCATGCGGACTGAAAGATTGATGGCCTCCTGACGCCCGAGTTATGAGCACAGGGGCAACAAAAAATCTCAGGACCATCTGGTGGCTAGGATATACTTCCAAATGAGTGAAATTTCAACCATAACTTTCTCATCACTCGGCAACTTTTTCCCCAAAGAATAATTACATTTGTTTGCACTAAACTTTTTTTCAACCAATGGAATAAAACGTGAAATAGCGTTTACAACACCATTCCACAAATGCAAAAGTCAGCTGATGATGCCTCAATATGACAGTGACGAAATCATGCAACAAAAACAGGATTACAATAACTGTAAGTTGAACAAGATAAAATGACTTCAACAAACATACTTACAGTATGTTTCATAATTCTATTATGTTTCATAATTCTATTATGTTTCATAATTTGATGAAGAAGTTAACGATGTTGGCGTTAATGGAAAACTTGGGGAGTTGAATAAATTGCAAACATGAAAGAATGAACAAGTTAAAATGACATGATAATCCCCCTCATTCATGACCCACTGATCCTCGTGACCGTGTACCAGTTGGACCAGTTTCTTTGCGACTCGGGACTCTAATATTATCATCAACGTTGGACCGTAATATAAAACTGGACAGATGCCTACACAAAAGAACAACAAATACACGATGATATGTCGTATTTATAAATGCGAAAATGACGCGTGTGAATTCTGGCGACCAAAAACGGCGACGTACCAAGCAACTTGTGCCATTACACAAATGTTTCGAGTAAAGTATAGCAGAATCAATCAAAAACACTCGGAAAATGATTCAACCAAGAAGAGCCAAACCGTCAGAGCACTTCTCGCAAACTCTTCACGGGGTGTTGAAGTCACCATTTGGAAGCATTGCTACTCCAACCGGCAACTTTACACACGGCTACACCGAGTTTAATTAGCCGGGAAGGTGGCGTTAATTAGTACCTCACAGGTGCCCCCGTGACCAATTACGGCGCGTTAGGAAATTTCAACGGAGAGCTGCGCGCATCCCTCTCGCTTTTTGTCATTGCACTTCACTACTCCTTAAGTAAATCAAGCAAGATACGACAGAATCCCAGCTTCTTGCAATAGACAAAGTGGCGTTCACGCATTAGGTTCAAAACTAATGAAATCAAAAATTTTAAACTTCAAAAGTTCTTGCTGGAAATGGCAATGTTTTAGTTTTTAGGTAAGTGACATCCAGACTTTGTCGTTAAGATTTTCGACATTTAGAAAATGTTTATTGAACGGATGTTTAAGTTAACACTTTCAAAATGGATAGTGAACAACTCAAGGCCAGATGTTAGAAAACAACAGACGACATCACAATTGCGTACAGTAAATTATAATGATGAGTTATGCCTTTGGAATCTAAAACTGAGGAGTCAGAACCTTTTTTGATGACAACTATTGAATTAAATTATATATCTTTTTTTAAATTTCTTCAAATAGCCCTCAGCCCTCTCACTTTTCGGTGTAACGACACACGATATTAGCGACACCAATGTTGCTGGTAGCCATGGCAATGACCACCATCCATTAGACTTTTTGGGCGTGGGAACACTACCAGGTGTGTGAGATTACTTTATGGTACGAGAGGTCTCTCAACGGATGCGCTTAATAGAATTCATGTTGTTGTCACTGTTGGCGCGAGGTGGCTGGGCTGAGTGATTGAAATGCACGCAGATTTGTAATAAGAGTCAATGACAAAGTATGGTTCTTTGAACGATAACTGCAAATGACGAATTCCACTGATTTGGTGGCAAACTTTGGAATGACTTACACTTACTATGACGGATAGGGTTCGCCAACTTCATGAAACTTGGTGAACAGAAATTCAGAATCTCCAAATATGGAATGATTTTCAACGGCCTGAAGTAAGCGTTTCAATGGGGCATCATTTTCTGAGGCACTTTTGAGATCTGATATCGGATCTCCACAAAATGACCCCATGCGCAGCTGGTCGCATTATTTCAAGAAAGCAATCAGTTCCAGAATGAGTACTCTAATAGCTGATTTAGCCCCTGATGCTATTTCAGGGAAATAGTTAAGATGGCCGCCCTGCCCTTGTCGGGAGTGGTCAGAGCCCTGGAACGAGCTGGTGATAGGGTTTAGTGTAATCTGATTTTGTGCCATATTACATCAGGCAAAGCTATAATCGCATTTCATTTCCAATGTAATAACACTAAATGCAATTGGATTTCATTTTTAACCCGGGCGGTGACACTCTGCCACTTACGGATATGAAATTTACACATTCAATCTCGGGAACTGGGTCAGAATCGGCCACGAGGATTTGGCGGAAATTGCTCGATTCTCTAATCACTGCTCGCAAATGATTGGGCTCAAATTGTTTAGTAGCCATCAGATTAGCCAATCACATGTAAATTCCATGTCTTGATTGTGGTTGTCGCGGACCCACGCAATGTCGGCAGCGATTTGTCAGACGGAACGTGGAGTGTTCTAGACAGCTAAGAACCTCGAATATGGTTTATGGCTAATATATTAACTGTTTAAGACCCAGAGGGAGGTTTACACAAACAATCAGCACAAGTACACTAGTAACATGGTGAACGAGTTACATTGTGAACTGGTCTGAGTGAACAGCTACATTCCCAATCCAAAAGTACAAGGAAGGGAAACACCAGTTTAATAGAGTCTGACTCACAGCCATGCATGCCCCAAAGCAAGGTCACATCACATGCAAATTCTCCAGAAATATTTCCACTCTGCATGATGTGCTACCAGGAGAGAAACCCGGATAGCTGGTAGCCTCGAGTTCTCACAGTTTCCCGCGAGCCCAGGTTATATTTCAAACACATCTGCCACTTTAACAAAGATCAAAATGGCCGTGAATGGTACTTTTCAACATTTCTTGTACACATATTGTTGTTTACTATTTTACACCAAAAGACATCGAAGGCCTGATCTGGCGACTTCAATCGGTTCATGTAGTTTTACATCATACAGCCATCCCGCAGTTTTAACATTTTAAATTTTCGAAATATCGCCTTACAAGAATCCTTGGGAGCCGAACTAGATTTGAGCAAGGGTGAAATGAGATACGCTCTCAAAAAAGAAGTCAACATAGGCAAATTGTATCCACTTCAGCCGTTTCAATTTTCACTTCACACTTTTAAAGCGTGTTAAACCAAACAAAAGAAGTCTGGGTGGATATCAGTTGGAATCATTAACATTATTTGAAACTAGAGTTCTAAAGCTCTGCTCATGAAACCGTGAAATTTGAGAACATGAGCTGCGTTCTGCTCGCGGTATCACTCGTTTAACAGAATCCACATGGAATTTGCAATGATGCGCTCATATTCTGAAATAATGAGGATTTCATAAAATAGGCCAGATCAAGAATAAGTCAGATGATAATTTGTTAAGAGTTTAGAACCGTTTCCTAATGAACGGAACACTGCCATTTCCACACAAATAAAACCCCCTCCAAAAAAGGAATTTCATTCTTTCTGTTGGCAAATGCATTTAGGCACCAGACAGCAGCTGAGTGTAACTTTGACCTAATCTTCCAAAATGGCCTTAAAAACCCAGCAGGGAATATAACAGGCACTCTTATATCATTCCCGGGCAAACGTGACAGTATCACATCATGCACCAGAGTGGGGGCTATCTTCAAACCAACATTGCCACGGAAGCCAACGTAGGAAATGCCGCCACACTCCGACTACAACTGATTCATACAGTTACATCCTGTACATCAGAGCGGAGAGGAACCATTTCGAGTGGACGTATTTCTGACTGAATCAAGCCAAAAAGACCCGATATCACCACAGAGGCATTGGACACACTGTGCACAAGCTGTTGGTAAAGTACCCCGACATGAAGCAGACATCACGTCAAGGACTTGATGTCAACTTCCGCAACACTTGATGGTTCTATTTGCGGCGTTGGGAAGAAATGCATGCTTACTGTACAGAATTCCATACATGTTGGCAGAACAAGTATATGTTATTCTGACTTAAAACATGGTTTGAATGTTGTGAAGATATTGTAAGAAAACCCATTAATTTCGAAACGTTTCGGACAAGATGGGATTAAGTTTAAGTGCGGGAAATAAATTGACACCTCATATTTTTCTAGGCTAACCATATTTTTGGACGAGTGAGAGGCTAAAGAAATTATTTTTCTAAATTTCTTATCTTGACATGGGAGTGTAAAAAAATATTTCAGACAAACTTTGAGCAATTGGTTTTCGAGTTAAAATGAATGCTGCAAAGAGAAGAAAACATGGCATTTTAAAAATTGAATGATATGTGCTTGATAACATTGCCATTAGAGGTCACCAGTGTGCAATTTTCAACAATGTTGCATAATCAAACCACCTGTGTAAAATGCACACAAAGTGTTAAACCATCTTCGGAGGCAGAGAGAAACTGCTGCTACGGAATTGATGCAGAAACTTGATCCTGCTGTTTTCTGTGGTTGCTAAGACATAACTATGGTAACATTACATGTCACCATGGCAACATATATGTCTCCATGGCAACCATAGTGTAACCATGATGACCAGACATGTTACCCTGGCAACCAGATATGTTACTATGATAACAAGACATGTTACTATGGTAGCTTGATATGTCACCATGGTAACACCATACTTCTATGGTAACCAATACCACCCTATATAGCAACGAAGAGCAAATGTTCATTTTATGACATGTTTTGTTTTTTATGTCTTTCAGTTGGCATTTTACCACGGACTACTAACTTAACCACATAGCAATTGGGACAATTCACGATCAAACACCACATATATATAAATTATATTGCACTGAAGAATATACATGCTCCTGTCTGGTTGAAATATGGTACAGTCTAAGACCAATACATGAGAATGGGTTCATACAAATCGTAAATGACTAAAATTAAGTAGAAATGCAGAACGACAATTTGGTTTGAAATTGTTGTATACAAATGCGCTATAAAAATGTAAAAATCTATGTGCTTGATGTGGACCGTGGCCACTTATTGCAACTCTACTGGTTAACTGCGAGCCTGGTACGTACGTCCCTGTGCACCGGGCCCACATGAATGAAAAGTTACAGCGTTTGAAGTTTACAGACGGTCTTCGACCCGAGTATGGGTAAAACTAGGAAACATAAATTAAATCTATACAATAGTAAAATCACAATAAATTATTGCATAAAACATCATCTAAGGTATGAAAAATATGCGCACATGACTTTTGTTAGAAAGCCGCCTGGAATGGTAAGTTGCCAAACTAGCGATATAACTGCCCGCCGAGGGGGGCATCTCATCATCAGAATCCACGTACTCCCAAGAAGTACCTCGTTCACTTTGGAATAAATAATTTAAATTCTGATTGTAAATAGAATTTAAAACAAAAATCAACAGGTATATAGAGGGGGGTTATAAACGAAATAAGACAACAAAAAAGAGGATGACAACAGCGTGCATCGCTGTTGTGTAAGACTAGTTGCTAGAAATTGCTACCCAATGTCTATTGTCTAACAATGGTCTTTTGGCCATACGCACACTGGCTTTTAGCTTTTCGCACTGTTGTCTGTCGAAGTGGAATTTCGGTTATCGTTGCCGTTTTCGTCTTTCCATTTATCCAAAGATCGTCGTCGTGCATTCATGAAGAAATTGGCCACCGTAGTCACCTCCAAACCGAGCTGTTGGGCTATGGTCGCTTGCATTTCCTTCGATGGACGTTTGGTTTCCTTGAAGATGGCATGTAGTGTACGCCTCTGAATGTCTGTGAACACGAGTCGAGGCTTCTTTGGCGCTCGATTTTCTTCTTGTTGACTTTGTTCTTGTTCTTTCCTCTTGCAGGCTACAAAGAGAGGAAAGGCAAGAATGCATCAGATGGGCTTGAAATCAAAATCGTTTACGAATTAAATAGATCAAAAAGTTCATGCGCAGTTACATAGGCAAAGCTCACGTAGAACAGCAAGAAACCGCAACCTCACAAAAACACACTTGTGCAACTGCAAACGCGGCTACAATCAACTCCCTAAGAAAATTCATCGTTTTTTTTGTGTTACTTTCATACACTCTGTCGAATAATGTTAAGAAAGTAAGTTTGCTGGTGTAAATATAGCTTATTTGGATTTCAAATTAGATATATTCATAACCTGAAACACAAGCAAAGAACCGATTCATCAGTGCTGAAAGAGTAAAATGATTTAACAACCAGGGATAACCAATACTCAAACTCTCAAAGCAGGGAGTCATTTTGAGCCTGGTGTATTAAGCTACTTAATGGAGCTTTTTAATTGAGATCATCTAAACTATTTGAAAAATTTGAAAAGTTAATGCACATTTTCTTTCCTGACTTATCTTTCTTATCAACTCGAAACGAAGATATTTCACTATTTTCACCATTTCTTTCCAGCGAATAACAAAACTTGTTCTGTCGAAACAGTTTCTTCTAATCCTTTCGCGGCATTTAAACTATTTTTCAATCATTAGCATGATCATGTGACCTGGCTCATGTGCGCGTTGTCGCCCGGCACATCTGTGCAGCCAATTACAAGGGTCTCCCATTACGGAGGTAGGATAAGGCCTCGCCGCACCTGGCCTCACTCACAGAGCTCACAGTACATGACACGATTTCACAGATTTTGAATTAAATTTTGAATTCAGATTTTTTTTATTCACTGAATCTTAGCATGTTTTGAAAGAGAATAACTTTAAAAAACGTTTGCACTGAATTTGTACCGGTGATTCAAATCTTGTGAGAAAATTTGAAAATTTTTAGTCACTTCAAAAAATAGCACTGTAAATCAAAATATGAACTTTTCATAGCAAATTTCAATACACAACTAACATTTTGGAGGATTACTCTACAAGGTAGAACAAATAATACATACACTTCAAGAAGAATTAAATTATATGAAATTGATAATCAATGCCCTGTGTAAAAATCATATACACACACGGCAAAAATATAACCTTTCTCAAAATCTATAACAAGAATAACTCAGAATATTTTGTAAAATTTTTTTTAGAACTATTTCATCCAAAACATATAGATACCAATGCGGATGTTACACAGCCCAATTAAAAATTCCCATACACAGTAATGTACACCTATCTCCATTAATCCCTTATTGGTGGTAGGTATTGTCTTTATATCATCTTTGCCCTAAAAATGAGATTTATTTCATACCCTACATAGATATAACAGCCACTGTGTGTACTATACTATAGTACAACCCCTCTATTAAAGACACCCTTGGTCCTTCAAAGTTGGAGTCTTTAATAGAGAGGTGACCACTTAGGGAGGTTCTACTCTACATGCAGATGACCTCATTATTGCCGTCAGATTATGAAATATATGTTTACAACATGAAATAAAATCTTGCATCAGTATACGCTTACGGCTAATTGTGCTCATGAGTACCATCGTTCCAATATGACAATACCAGATGATTATAACGCTACTGACCCCTTATATCACCCATAGCAATGTTACAGCAACATACAGCAAGAGCACTCGCAGCAAACTACACCTCCGCCCACATTCGCAGATCACAAGATGCACAAACGCGGAAACGCGACACCAAGTCATCCCATTTATACAAATTACAGGTCCTTTTTTTTTATGTGCGGCCATTATGCGAATTCACAGTAGCCTACGTTTTCTATAAAGAGGACGACAGCGTCATAATAATAGGATCATCATAGGCAACAATACGATAATGTGAGAGAATTTGTGACGCGTTTCTAATCCAAGGAGATTTCATGATTTTTAAAAAATGTCCTACTTTTTGCAATTTTCTTCTATGTAAGTACATGTAATAACGTCATTCTCCAGGCTAATATATCATTGAGGAGGGGCACTTTTCAGCTTTAAAACACAATGCTATAGACATTGCATTACAATACAAAAAGATTTTTTCAGCTAGTTATATAGCAAAAGAATATTTGCTTCGTCAGAAAATTGGGAAAAATACTGACAGTGATTTCATCCAAACTTCCTACACCTTTGAGATTTTCATTAATATTTCAAAATTAGGTCTTGGCAAGGAAAGGAAGAGGTTTCAAATCTGCAATTTAAGTCTTTTTTTAAGCGTGGTGGGTCAGACTACCTGAACAACAGCTATTGTTTCAGGCCTGATTTACAACCACCCTAATCTGTGTGATCACAATTCATCAAAGAGTAACGGAAGAGATGTCAAAACGTACACCAAATGCCAATAAATTGACTGTCGCACAATAAAGATTATTTGAAATCTATAAGTCAATCCATAAAGGGCTTGTGTCACCAGATCATAAATTCTAACATTACATTGCAATTGTGCCCTAATGAGCGACGGGCTACCCATTAGAGTAGCTCTGTCAACCACATGACAACTATTAGCTTGTTGGCAACATTGTAATAAAACGTGCACATCAATAACGCCAGCTTTTTAACTCGATTTGATTGGAGGTAGTTAACATAGTTCTAAATCGCTCAGGTGACAAGTACTCCGATATATAGAATCGCCAAAGACGCCCTCAGGTCATATCAGACTATCGGCACGCTCGTGTTTAAATATACGTTTCGTACTCAAAACAAGAGCCAATGACGGAATTATGCGAAAAATTGCGACAACAACAGGCTACTCTAAATAACATAATGCCGCCATCCTTCAATTTTTAGCAAAATTCCAGAGATCAGTCTTGGATTGAAGACATGAAAATTCCTCACGTCAGGAGTTATCATTTCATAGCCAGTAAACTCTCATGCCTGTTTTAAAGATACAACAAACGCCATCCAAGCAGTTTTCTCCAACAGCCTGCTGTAAACAGTTTTAAAAATCAACCTATTTTCTTTCTCAAGGCATGCAAATGCCTGCAGAATTTCAGCAAGAAATTCAATACTATTTGTCAAACCTCAGCTTGGCTTGACCAAACAGGCCCAGCTGATCCAGACACATCGACAGCATATGTTGGGGTGTGGAGGCAAAAACATCGTCACACATGTGAAAAAACTCCTTCAAACCACGCGAGAAACTCAACAACAACTCTTATTAGATCTTGAAAACCTTGAAATGCTGCGTAATTGTACGACAACTTTCCAACAGCTGATAGACAATAGTTGAGATTTGGTAAACTGAGATCGAGTAGGCCCTTATCGACAGGCTGTTGTTGTAGTGGACTGGCCGTGTCTGCAACATGGAAGGGTTTCACTGCAGCAAGCTGCAACACAGATTGAAATGTCCACATGATTTTATTACAGTACATCATGGAGACTTTTTTATATGAAATTTCCGACTGAATCTGTTAACTTCTTTCCAAGTGGTTGCACCTTTAAACTGATTTTTGACTACCTCACAGATTACAAATCAATCAAATTCAAAATTTCCAACTAAACCAACATGATGAGAGGCCCATTTCCCATAACAAATTTATTCACCCAGATTCATAATTTTCAAAAGGACAGTAAAACAGATCGAAGGCACACATATTCCATTAAGAGGTGTTTATGAGCCTTGAAGTGACTATCTGGTAAACAGATCAATTAAACGAGTCAATCAGATTGATAATTTCAATTGAACCCATGAAGATGAAGAGGATGCGACCCAAAGAAATCGTATCATACCCGACACTCAAGCGCCATTGACACGGGAACACCCGCCCACAAATCCATATCATAATACGAAGATCGAACCGACGATCCATAATGTCTACTACCATATCCACACTTGGAGAATTGATTCACCGCCTTTTAATTTACATAAAATATCTACTAGCAATCTACTCCGATTCGGATATCTGCATGGGATCCTAGTTATTTTTTCTTTGAGGAAATCTACTAAAATGATCCTGGCCATTCAAATAAAGAAACGTTGACAAACACAGAAATCATCGCCAATTACAATGAAAAATATGACTTGTTTATCATATATTTTCTCTAAAATTGATACCTAATAATCACATGTAGTCAGATACGGTAAAGTTCCTATATTATCTCAAATGGTGAACTTTGCCATTTCAGATAGTCGTATGTTCGTGATATTTTCTGAAATAGCCCGAGGGCAACGCATTCTCTCCATACATTCTAGCAACACTTGGATGACCTGTATGCTAATACCCGAGAAACTTTGACTCAGGTTGCATTGGATGTAATCACATGTACATTCCTGATAGGAATCCCGCAAAATGGACAGTGAATTCTGGCATTTTAAAGTTGGAATCAATGTTAATGCATCGTAGAAGGCTTTTACCAAAGATCTATAATTCGCATATTAATCTGTGGATTTTCTGAATTTAGGTCTAAAATCTATCAATACTGTAATAGAGATATTTGTACAGAAATTTATGACATTTGTACCCAGATCTATCCATTAGTATACCTCAAACACCAATCACTATCAGTTTTATTGTTGAAAATTTGAACTTTATCAAAACAAGGAGAACTGAAGGATGCAGAGTTAAAACTTTAGCACTTCAGAAGTCATATATCACTTTTTGGCAGAAAACACCTTCAAAAACCCAACTGGAAAAAGAAATGGACAAAAATGTGTATATTTCAACCTGTTCCATTTCCGAAACTTTTCAGCAAATGTACACCCCAACTGATTTCAAAGGAAGGACACACATCCATTAACACACATCCTGTCGCGTGTTTGCAAGCGTCCCCGGGGACCCAATACCTCTTTTTACACGATCCGCTCGTGTATCATACACACACAGACGTGTGCACATCGCACCCATAGAGTTACGGAGCTCTTCACGTTTTGTAGTGGTACTTCTGCACCCTCCACGTCCTATTGTGCGCGGCAACAATAGACATATATTAATCAATGTATGTTGTTGTATGCTGAACAGCTGCAGAGGGTCGGTCTCCCTTTCATCAAATGAGAATTGAAAAAATGCACCACTGCGTGTATTAAAGCATGTTTTAGTCGTAAAACACACCATACTACCGAACAGGGTATCACAAATGAATGAGTTCAATTGCATCATAGCTATTTATCTCACTTTGAAGGAAGACGAGAGAAAATGATATTCAGCACCATCAAAATATGTTGAAAATAACTGAATTCATTTTTGGCATCAGTTAGAATGGACTATATAGTGTTATAGAATTGGAAATCAACGCATACAAACAGTGACAAGTTGGAACAATTTCAAATTCTTTTCAGCTCTTTGGACATGTTGAAGAAGACTCAAGTCAACGGATAAAAACGACACCATCCAAGAAAAAATAAATTACGGCACCCCATTCTGACAACTCTGCATGACTAGTGCTCCAGGGAAACTATTAAAACTCACATTTATTTCTAACAGAAGTTTGACACAGCAAATAGAAGGGAGAAAAAAACATAACTCCACTTTTGTTTTCTTCGAGCAATAATATCAAGATTTCATTTATTCACTGCTTCGTTGATGAACATGTGAAGATGTTAATTTGGATGTTTTATTAAGTTTTCCACAACCCCCTGTGAAGCGTTGATGAAAAGTGACCCCAATTAAGTTCCATAATTCAAAACAAAGACCGGAGTGTGTTGTATCAAAAGATGATTGAATCAAAAATTGGAACGGTTCTGAAAAGTGAAATGGTTTCTGCAAGATGATGGTGATGAACTAGATTGGGGATAAACCACAATTGTTCACCCAATGACTGACCCAACATTTTAAATTTTATACAATGCCAATGCATGAGCAATTATTGTCCATTGAAGAAGTACGCATTTTTCTCTCGAGACTGCAGGCATCAAATCTCTTTCAAGCAATACTACGATAGTAAAGCCAATGGAAATCCATCTCACAATCTTTGATCAACTCCAATAATAAGAATAGAAACGTATATTGGAGGACAGTTTTTTTCACCCAAGAGCTATGGGTAATTTGCGTTACTTCATTGACAAGAGCAAACATCATTGTGAGAGAAAAATCATTACTTTCGGAATTTCGTTCCTGACTCATTCAAGTTTGTTGCGATCACTTTCGCACAATCAACGTGATAGTATGTTTATTATATCACGTTATTTGTCGAGTTGATCTAACTGTTGACTCCCTCGGATCATATAACCGTTCATTTAATGTGACATGTTGCATTTATATATAGAACTTTATAAGGCACATGGCGAGGCATCAAAAATACAGCACAGTCCGTGTCACAGTAACTAGAACAAGAGGTGTATATGGTACAGTTGAAGATAGAAGAATAAATCATTTTTTGTTTTGTTGACACAGACCCACGATATGACTTCTGAATATAAGATCGCAAACTTTTAACAAGAGGTTATCATTTATACGCAAGTACAGTCAATAAATGAAAACTTACAACGCTACGAAACAATTTCAAATCTCGCACACAACATATTTGCAGTAGTTGAATGGGCATAGGCCGCCCGCACAGCGATTAATTTTACGACACATTAAATGAGCGTGGAAATTTCATATTAACGAGATACTCTATGAGATGCAGTCGGCGTACGCACAATGAGCATTGCAAGAAATAATGAATATTGCGCATTATTAGCGGGTGATGTCAAGAGGTTGATAGTTTCTTTATGAATTACTACAGAGTTGATTTCGAGTTACCATGTCCTTTACCCTCCGAACTGGTAGTAATTGTTTCAGTGTCTATGGACCGATCGAATATGTTTTGTTTCCGCGAAATGTCTCCGTCAAAACCAACATAATTACTACGCAGTGGTTGAGTAAACAGATAGCGTGAGTATTTACAAGTCTTAATGATATACACTAAGACAAACAAATTCGTTTCCCCGACGAGAAAAAAGTCGCGACCAAAAATGAAAACATTTCTGTAGAAACTAAATTGAAGTTACGACCCGTAATTAAGAAAGCTGACACCATTCACAATCTTCCATATGACACAATAAGTGAGTTTTCAGCAAAGCATACACGTTTTTTGTGTTTTTTCAACGTTTTTTTAATCAAAATATTACAATTGTGAAGATGTTTCGTGATATTAAAGTACTTGTAAGAAACTACTCTTCAGAACATACAAGAATGAGAAAAATTTGCAAAGAAAGCTGCTGTTTTATCACCCAGATTTTCCAGTCACAGTACTGTCCATAAGTAACATTGCCTATCACGTGCAATATGCAGTAATTAGTCAATTGCTTCTTAGTGTGTCCCCCCTTACCCGATGTGCATTTAATCTTGTACCATCTGGCAGGGATTTTCACAACCTCATTGCAAAATTCGAGAAAATGTTGCATACTGCAAAGAGTTAAAATAAGACAGTACTCATGAAGCATCTCGCCTATTTGAATTCATTGCCCTGCAAGGACGTATAGATTTCACACTCTCGCCTGTTCATTATGCATACAATTATCCCTATTTTCCTCTCATTGAGGTATTATCCCCAACCAAGCACCACTAGAGAGACTTGTATGAATATTCAAAGACAAAATGAAGGAGGGGAACGGGGACAACCGGATCCACGCGTAAGTTTTTACGACCTTATAATTTGTGCGTGTTGACACAACCAGACCATGTTGACGAAAACGACACTTCACGAAAATTTCATTGACTTTAATTAAATAAATTGTGATGAGTATTGCAGGATAGTCGAAGTAACAAGAAAATATATGTCATCAAATCAATTTGGGGGTTTTCCTCACCAGGAAATGCAAAGATAGGCTTTTCCCCCCGAATGTTATCTAACTTTTATCCCCCACTCAGCATAGCCACCAAATCATCCCACCCAACAAGCAAGACCTTCACTGCATCCTGTCAAAAAGTTAAGCAAAATGTTCATAATATGATCCCTTTCAAAAAATCGGAAGAAGAATTCGAAGTATTCAAAATATTTGGAACACCCTGTAGTCAACTTTCTGACTGGTCATACGACGCTATTCGCTATTCCAAAGGACGCACTTGGGTAGTATAACTAATGAGAGCCGTATTCCCATCGAACAAACATGAGCAAGTGGGTGCTCCACGCGCGTAAGATGCGATCTATTAATAGTCGAACACTTGTCGACTACTCAGGCCATTTTAGCATTGCAAACATGGCCACTTGACTTGCTTTCTCAAACACGCTACGAAACCGGACTTCATGATGGCGATTCTACGAAGACTCTTCATTACAACGAGGACAGTTAGAAATTATGGTACAACTACCTTGTTCCACTATAGGATCTAGAGCAAGTTTAAAGATGACCACAACTACATGCTGTAGATTGACCATCAGTTCTGAGGACTGAGTCTTGAGAGTGACGAGACCACAGTCCACTGTGGTGTTGACCATCAGTTCTGAGTCAAGTCCTCAAAGTGGAAAGGCCGTATCAACGCAAAAAAAAACTTACAACACTTCCCGACCATAGCAACCAGTGATAACAACAAAAGCTTTATATTTTCTCCAGAAAAAAACCACCATGGCTTTTTCTATTGTGTAGTAGTATGTTCTGTTCTGGGAGAGAGACTTTGAATTTGATGTAAAAGTCCACAGTTGTAAACATTGTCTTTAAAGATGATTGCAAAAATGGTTTAATTTTTGAAACGCCCTTCCCTTGGGCAAAACAACCTCCCTCCAGCAGTCTTGGCTACGCCTATGTCATGACAAGAACAAGGCACTAAATCCCCTCCTCTAGAAGACCAGTTCAGTCCTAGCTAACATCAAACATGACAGAATTCAGTAGCTGTAATCGGGCTTTAAATACGCAATGCTACATGTGTACATGGAATTTGTTCACTTTCTCATCAGTTTCCAAATGATTTCCAATCAAATTACAGATCAAAATACAAAACTTTATTTTCAGCACTGTTCTCTAGTTGCAGCACAAATAGACAAGTTTTTATTTGCAGCATAAACATGGCAGTTGAGGACTTGCAGTAAAAAACACAGATGTCCACATTTTTTTCGCAAGCGGCAAAAATTGTGATACACGCAACAGCGGATATGCCATGAAAATTACATCCACCCTTGTCTGAAAACTCTGCCAAGCCTCACAACACTACTAGCCGTCCTCTACAGAGACCTATCTCTCTCCAACCAAGAGAAAAATTCTATTATAACGAGCTCTCTAGTTCACAGGTATATTTGGTAAGGCGCCTCGGGCAAGATGGGAGTTATCCCTTTGAACTTGGAGTCTAATCCGTGCGCACAATGTTTAACTATGCGATGCTTTCTCACGTGTGACATGATAACGAGGCCGACGTCATTATGACGAGAGCGAAACCCTATCATCTTAAATGCGCTAACGCAATTTGACAACACCCTGACCCTCGGCTCCGTTTACGGGAATGACGTAGGTCGCGGGGAGTACCCGTAGAAATCACCAAGTTATAACATGAACAGTTTTTGGTGTGGCCTTTGGAGTGCATTTTTTCTCATTCAGTACTAGCGCATTTTCCTCGTCAAAGTAGCTCTATCTTACCAGAGGATATGATAATAACGAAGAGTGAAACAAACATTACTGATTGCGGAGGAGAGGGGAGGAGGGGCAAAACACCTCTTTTGTCTTCTGTCAGTGAGAAAGCCGCCAAAATCTATAGGAAAAAACACATTTTTATGACCTTTGGGGAGCATTAGGCCCCCAAGCCTCTAGGTCTTTAGACACCACCTCCCTGCAAACTCCTGCAAACTCCTGCAAACATCTCAGGCAAATGTTTGAATACATCCATTGGAAAATGTTTTGCACTTATTTTTGGATGATGTTTTCACCCTCGGGAGAGCACTTAACACACTAGTATAAATAAGGTAACAAGCTGTGTGTATTTCGGAGTAAATAGCAATTATGATATTATTTTCTAAAAGTTACAGACAAGAGCTTTTCTTACTCTCAATCTTTGTTTGTAGTGAATGCAAAATTGACACTAGCACAACTTGAAACAGACACTGCACTATTTTAGTCATACTTCCTATCAAACTTTGAAAAAATAACAGCTCTGAATTTGTTGACTCAAACAAAATATTTATTTGATATTCTAGGAACACGCAAAAACCAACATTAACAAAAATATTCAAGATCTCGCATTGCAAGAAAATATCATTCTCAACGAGTAGAGAAAAATCTGGAATGATAGGTCATCAGCGATTCCGTAAGAACAACGTGATCTTGGGCAACCGGAAACCGAGATTTGAACCGAGTTTTGACTGCTGCTGTTACGCCGGCTTGCATTACAGCGCACTATTCTTCGACAGAAATCGGACCCGACGGAATGACACGGCACAAAACGTACGGGAGCAGTACGGTTAAAAACAGATGAGAACAAGGAATCGATATCAAGCTAATGCGATCTTCGAATATATCTTGTTTTTCTCTAAATGTATGTACTTATGGAACTCTAGAGCCCCGCAGCTACAGCGACGATTTTTTCCGCGGCAGATATGATGACACAAGTAGGGTCTAAAGCTACATGTTAAAGCATCTAAAACAATGCCGTAGTTATCCAATCTGGTGCCTCCAAGCCAACAGCCATGTTGCCATGGTGAAATACAATGAAACAGTGAAATAAATCTCCCGAGCTCAAACCGTGGCTCGCACCCGAGCTTATGTTGCATAGACGAATCTACAACTCGCGTAGGCCAGTTTGGGATTTGTTGACAAATGCGGGATTTGGTTCCAATTTGACAGGAGTCCAAAGAATTAAAATTCATACCTTACGGTCATGAGCAATGGTTGCGCGTAGATGCAATGTGAATTTCCGTATAGACCATGAGAGATGGGTGCGGGAATCTACACCAGGGCACTACTTGGCGATTTTGTAGTGATATATTAACCGGTGTTAGAGAGGTGAAATTAGAGTATATGTGAAATTTGATCAATTTTTTAATTTAAAGTGCAAGAATTTTTCCATTTTCATATTAAAAACTTTAAAATTTTAAAACTCTCAAACAACAGGAAGACATTCCAATACAAAACTCAATAAAATCTAAAAACTCGAAACAATATTTGTCTCAACAAAATCTAAAGCCTTTCAATGTCAAGGACTAGTCTAATAAAAGTTCTGTCTCAAATTTTAAATTTCAGCTTGAGATTGATATGATACATAACAGACTGGTTTATTTCCTTCCTGTAACTGTATGGAAGTTAAACACGTGAAGCACACTGGAATACATGTGTGATGCCAAAATAATGCAATATTCAGAATCTTTTTTCGGTATTTGCCCTTGCCTATCCAGAGTCCTCCCCCAGAACAAACCGAGAAAAGAACAAAATTGTCTAATTGTTACAGCTACATGTATGAGTGGGAGACTTCAACAGACAGAAATCCATATCTATTATCATATATTTTGAAAACGTCACGCAAAGATCTTTAAGTCTTCCAAAAATTTCATCCCACAGCAATTATTTGTTTTGAATCGAATCCAAGAAACGGCAAGAGCACTCCTAAAACTAAAGCATTTCCTCGGGCATGTTATTTGTTTCAGCAAATCTGGAAAAACTCGCAATAAAATTTCCTAATCCGATAGCATTAGATCCCCATTTGATTGATACATCAAACGGTAAACGTGACAATGATACGTGCCAAAAAAGTCTGTTACGTGTCAAAAACAAGTCCCCAATCAGGAGTGTATTCATTGTGATCTTTTGCCGACTGTATGACCCGCTTTGTCAGAAGAAACATAAATGAATCAAAGTACGTGTTCACGCAAATTCCTTCCTAATTTTCTATTCTGCTTATTCTATCAGATGTGTAAATATAACCATAACAATACATGTGATTTTTTATCTCGTCATGTTTTCGAGCGTTTGCATTTTGGAATCTCTTTGTTTTATTGTGCATTGTGAATTAAAAGGTCATTGCCTACGGAGGTGACGTTTTAACCCCCTTCATACTACCTCATGAATAACGAAGCCTAAATATTTGTAACATCGAGACAGCTTAGCTCACACTAGTTTTGTTTTTGCAGTTCAAGGTCATACAGTGACGTCATTTGGGCTCCCAATTTTGGACGTCAATGTGTGACCTTGATCCTTCTGATGTCACTAACAAAGAGTGTCACGTGTGACTGTCGTGCTAACTTTGCCATAACTCTCTCATGAAATTACTACATCCTTTATCTTATTTGTCAGAAAAAGACACAATCATCCACAAAAGGTTAACAAAATGAAATCCACGATGACATTTTTGAGTCACTTTGTCTTGAACTAAATACAGGGAATTAAGGGCCATTGTTCCTGGTGATTTAAAGAGGCTACTTAAACTGCTCAAGCTCCAAGGGAAACAAGATGCTCGCCTATAATACCAGAAACGCTAACTTCCTGTCCTAAGTTTTATATCAAATCTTACCCTATTAGCTTACAGGAATTTGAGGACGGAAACAAAGGGACCGTCTCAAGATGTTCAAAGCAAATTCTCATTCTTTTTCAAGTTTGAAATCTTTAAGAAAAGAAATTGATACCTCACTGTCGGTTTTCGTTGTCGCACCAAACATTGCTCAGGCAACAACCTGGATCTGGCTTGATGCAAATTAGACTGACCACATCTTCAAATCATGTCATTAACTTCATCTCATGCATCAGTAACCCATAGAAGACCGAAACAGGCAGCGACCGACCAATTTCTCATTTTGAGTTGATCCCCAAAGACTGAGTTTGACCCCTCGATCAGTTAGTGACATTTAACGGTTCATACATTAAATACCAATAGGAGACATATTTAAGCCGGAGCAGAAGACGCCGGCTTCCTGAAGGAAGGGACACTACCAAGTAGCCAGATCGGTGTAACAGAATACAGTTTCCGGCTGCTTAACTTTACGCTAAATACCTTTGGTCTGCTCATCAAAAATGTATCATTAGATTATGAGTACTTCCTTAGGACAACAAGCACCTTTCTCATGAAATTGAAAATGAATTAAACTTGAGATATTTTGCACATCTATTAAAGTGGTATTTTGAGATCCTTTCCTGAGTTGGAGCAAGCATACAGTATTGGGCCTCCAAAACAACCAATATCAACATCACACTATAAGCAATACGCCTACGGCAACTCATCAGCTATGTGTGCAATTGCTCAAAATTGGTGCTGCCGATAGTTGTACAGAGTTTCTTTTGAGGGTGACTACGAAATTCCCCAAAGTTGCTCTTCTTGGCAAGACCTATTGGAGGCACTCAGGGTCTTCCTACTTGGCTTTGAAATGATCCACCCATGTCCAACCAAACTTATTAACCATAGCTTCGAAACCTGGTTACACTGACTCCGAGCACTTCGTCAAACTTCCAAATCCCCAAAGTTTCCACAAAGCCCATGAAAGCTTCAAAATAATCTTGTATATATAAAACCAAGCCCAACACTAAAGCTTCTTTTAAAACGCTACATCAAGATATCATGCGATTTAAAAACGACACAAAAACCACGGAGATCAACCCACATCCTGATTACTGCTACCCGACCACGCTCCGAGATCCGCAAAGGAAAAATGCCAACGAGAAAACAGAACGCTTATGGCCGGGTTTTTTGTAGCGCAGAGCTATGTTATAATGCTGATAGGATTAATGTAGTCACTTTGTTAGGATTGTGGAAGCCCCGACAATAAAAGGGATAACTGTCAAGCAATAAAACCGAAATACACAGCAAATACGCAAAAGTAGACCAAATGGTTAGCTCCTTTTAATTTCCTTCTTGGATCGCCTTTGAACTCTTAAATGCCTCTTCCTTCGCCTGCACGGCTTAATCTAGCTTTCGTAAACTTGTGTACTTATTTAAAACCACGAGACAGAGGTAAAGCCAAGTCCATTAGCTCTAACATAAGATAATAGAGCCTTATAGCGAATTCAAATTGGTCTAAACGCTCGTTACAAAGGCAGAAGGACGCTAAGTAGAAAAGGAACGCAAACTCTTATCATTCTTGAGGAATATCATTGTGTTCTTTCGTCGACAATTACGCCGCAGAACGAGCGCTGTGGTCATTCATTATACGAGATCTGCTCCCGGAGAGTGGACGCACGGGGTTGGTTTTGTCGTTATGCTGAGGATGAACGACACATCCTGCCCGGGGACATGGTGTTGTCACAAGATTTCCAGCTGTTCAGTTCTTGTCGGGGCGATGTTCCCAAGAACGAACGAGGATCAACCCCAGCACCTGTTTTCTAAGCGCTGAGTTGTTATCCGCAGAAAAACCATCCAGGCCTAAAGGGCAACTTGGATCTAGCCGGCGGGGGGAGAGAAAAACAGACATCTTGGGAGCAGACTTGACTACATTGAGATGATCTATTCAAGCTTGTGCCACCAAGCGTTATTAACCCTTTTATGACCATGACCACATTCGAAAACCGTCTTTCCCATATACCAAAACCAGTTCATCATCATGTTTTAATGTTTAGAAATCAAAGACATAAGTGTTGTAATGTGCCCCTAAACCATAATGAGACTGGTGGACAAGTAGAAAACTTGTCTCTCACCATGCACAGAAAGTACTACTTGCAACCTTGTACCACTTCTCAACAAGATGAGATCTTCGACTTCTCAGTCGGAATCATCCACATTCCTTACAACATGACCTTAATTTCACTTCCTATTGGCCTAAACCGTTAGTAATCGCATACACAATACCCTGGACGTCATTTGAACCAAGTTGAGATGACACTGACTACAGTTCTGCGTTGACTAAGAAACTTCCAGCTCCCATGAGTCATACAATTTCATAACCTCATATTCCAACACTGGTTCGGTTCTTACACGTTTTTACAACTTTTTTCACCTCCGCCTCCTGCTGCGCATACTGATTGAAGTATATTTTAAGAATATTGTGTTGCATGACGGAGGAAAAATGGAAGGAACTCGTGGTAAATGCTCAAGCAACATGTACGGAGACAAAAAAGTCGCCAACGCTTTTGTGCGCTCGGCAGAAAAACAATAGGGTCTCTCATAACTGTTTTGCATCATGCAAGAAACTAAAGCGAATTCCCAAGTTGCCTGCAGATTGAAACTTTCCGAATATAATACTTAACTCCTTGGGGAGAGTTAAATAACTCGTAGGGAGAATAGGGCAACTTACACTGAAGAAAAGAAAATGAGACCGAACATATCAATGTATCGAATACGACGACCACTTTTTTTTGCAACAAGACACACTTGAACTATCACACTTACTTTTCAAACCAGGAAAGTAAAACAATGACTCTCCCCCTGGTGCATGTGTGAGGCTCTTCAGGTTAGCATTGCCACTTTTTAACTCTTAGAATTCAATCTTCATTGTTATGATCAATAACTCTACGATACCCTAATTTTTTCTCCACAATTGGGAATGATACCATCTTTTCAGATTAAGTGAGCTCCGCAGCCAATCTGAGAAAAGAGGCGGGGTAATGGAGACTAGCTGCTGCCCACATGAACTACGACAGGCATGTTGAGGCTTGTTGGGAGTGTCCCTTACTCCCAGGAGTCGAGCCAACCTACAAAATCTTCTAAATGGCAGCATCTTTGACTTGAACTTTATGCAAGTTGCTTTCGTTGCCACGTCGCTATACGCAATACCAAGGAGACTGTACATTGTCTGCTTCACTGAAATGACCCTTGTCCCTTATAAACTGAATAAAACGTTATTTGTCGGCAAATGAGCTAGATTACCAATAGGTTGATTCCAATCAACTGAGATTGCATTAGGCCAAGTGAAATTGCTTGTGGTTTTAGTCATAATGGCTACTAAGATGCATTGCTAAGTTTGTGAGATTGAAACGGTAGGAAACGTCGGGTCGCCCATAATGAAAAGGATTGCTTCATTCTGAGTTTGCTGCTTTGTAAACTTTTCCATTTTGACGGTAGGATTTGGTTACTAATCTTGAAGTCTGACCTTTTTTCACAAAACGAAAGTAAATCTCCCCATTTTCTTAGGTATATCCCTGAGCCTATGGCCAACTGTCTTTCATTAAGACCAAAGCAGCTATATTAGAGAAAGAGCTTTTGACCTCCTTGAAAGCTCATATACCTCCCTCCACATTTGTACCTAATCCTCATAGTATTATTTCAATTTGCACCATTAAGGGTTTCGTCCTTTCACAGAGCTAATCCCGCCATTACTGAGCTGGTGCCGCCATATTTCCTGCCCATCTGATTGCTAGCAAACACGTTTTTGATTACAGCGAGATCAGCACACATCCTGGATTAAACCGAGCACACTATGTTCAGCAACCCTGAAAACACTAAGTGTGACATTTGTACCACGCGATATAGTATATTATCACCGGTTTCAGTCAGTACAGACACCATGCTCTGACCAATGTTTTGGGAGCCAATTGCCAGATAAGTTCAGGTCACCTTGCATAAGATCTCAACATTACGTTTGAGGATTCCTATTTTACACCCATCCAACTGACTTTCCTTTTAACACCGGTGGCAGTTGTGAAAAGTTGTGCGCAGTACTTTGGCCCGACTATAAAGCAACGCTCAAAACTGCCATAGGAAGCGGTCCAAAGACTTTTAAAGTGATACATTCTGATCAGGATGAAAGTCAAGCCCAACATTTGGAGTATTTCAGTCTAAGCAGAAGTGGGTTTCCATACAAGTCAAGCACTGAAGCTTTACTCCTTAGTTGCAATGAATCCAACTCTTTGGCACCTTTCAGCCTCGCGAGAAATGGGTTGATCATACAAATCATGTACAAATCACACTGAAACATGGTTCTAGTTTCCATGAACCCAACTCCACAAAGCAAGGATCAGAGTTTACAGGTTGGCTTCCTCCATTTGATGTCTTGTTTGCCAAATGTAACCAAGATTGCTTAAATACCTTAAGGATACACCCAAACCATCGCCAACCTTAATCGTCGGAATCATAGCTAATGTAATAATGACAAAGCTCGGAGATCCCGATCGTAAAAACTTTGCAAGCCGGTTGCATCTTTGATCTCGGTGTCTTAGACCTGTCGGCTTACCGGCAAGCATTGTCTAAGGCTGAGCGTGCAGCAAGCTCCGCGCCCACAAGCAGTCAAGAGAAGATCACAACCCTAACTAGAAAGTTAGGATTTGCAAACTTTAGGACATTTCTGCTGACTCTTCATCCGAGATGATGGCATTTTGTCTACTTAATATTGTTTGATTGGTGGAAAACAAGATTTGATCCCGGGTAAAGTTGACGCCATTTAGTTTCGGAAGTAGCCAACTTTGTTTTGGTACCTTCAGATATAATGATGCCCCTCAAAGCCTATCAGACGAGCAGTGCCATCTAATGGCAACTACAAGGAGACAGAATGGCAACTGCAAGACATGTAACATTGGCATTACTGTTTAAACCAGTTGTTTTCAGAAGAGGCTGGGAGTTGCTATTAACTGTAGACGAACTTTATTTTTTCTACATTTAAATTACTATCGACTGTAACCCAAGTTTCTTTTTTAAATTGTCATCTGATGAGCACAATTATGGCTTTGCATTATACATGTATGTTTAAAGATATCAGAAATATCTTTTTCCTCGGTAGCCTACCGATGCACTTTCGGTCGGTCACACCACTACCTCAGAGAACAGCAGTACGTAACATACTATGTTACCAAACTATGTAACCGCACACGACACAGTACCTCTTTTCCCACAACAACAATGACAACAGGGTCCACCACTAATCTACTCCAGAAGTTAAGCGACACTTGCGCATTCAATTGACACGTTGCTGGTCCCTCACCCGACAAGGTGAACAAAACGTACCAACAAAACTATCATACGAGATATGTGGCTGTCAAATTCAAGTCAAACTTGAGCTAGAATTAAAATTCACCGAGCCTCTTCTATGGCGCTTTTAACACACCCGCATGTTCCTACATATTAAATTTTCATTGAGTTTCATGTTGTGACATATCACAAGCAGTGACCGAAAACTCGTTCACACTTTCACAGAAAATACATAATTCATGTAGAGTTTTTTTCTTGGAGGAAGGTACCCAACAACGCGCCTTGTACACCTACAGCATACCCATGCCAAAACAGGTGCACACAAATTTTAAAGCAACCTGGACCTCATGGTCTATACTCTGTTTAAACGTAGCCGGGTTGATGAGATGTGAACCTTGGTGGTCAAGATGATTTTAAAGGGGTAGGTCGTTTGTATTTACTGATGGCTCAGGAAAATAGAACTGCAGTTGGCGTTTCACTGTATCAGAATTAAAACAATATTTTTGATGATAAACAGTGGAATACTTCAGACAGAGCAGTGGTAGGTGTTACATAGCTCGTCACCATCAGAAATCCATCGCTGAAAATTCCCCGAGTGTTTTTCAATAATTGGCAGATACTGGTTAGTGAAACCCCTCAAGCAGAATTAGTTAGTACAATGGTATGCGTGTTGATAGCACCCTATCGAAGGAGATACTGTAAATGTTTTAAAACACTGCAGAGCACGCTCGTTTTAAACTATTTTTTTAAATTTTTGTTTTTAAAACGTCGAAATGTTAAATGAAGGCTTAGATGGATGGTTGACAAATGTTCAAGTTTGACTGTGGAATTACAAAGTGTCTGTTTAGAATACCCCCTCTCCCAATATGTCACTTTCTGCCTAAGATCTAGCACAGAATATCCACTCTCCAAATATGTCACTTTCTGCCTATAAGATCTAGCATCATCAACACAATGACTCTAGTAAAAGAACTAGTGAAACAAAAAGTCCCTAAGAACAGTCCTGGCATACAGATCGTTTTCAAAATAGTCCAACCATTCATCAACTGGCTACACAATGTTATCTATCGTACACAAAAAGACCCATATTTTAAACCTCCTGCACATTTTTCACTGGAGCCTCATTAAGATGCGTTTCATGGTTCGAATCAGTCTTCCTGTGGCCAAATCAGCCATGATCAGCGCCAAACTTGGTCCTCTTATCCAATAATTCCATCAATGTCGAAGAAAACCGGCCAGCTCATGGCTAACAAGAAAGAAAGTCCTTCGAATCATGAAGGAATGACGGCTAATTTTACTCGGATTTTCGCCTTATCAGATTTCCACTCGAATAAAACGAGTAAACATGAGGTCAGAAAGCAAAGATGACCCATGATGCTACTCGATGCTTGTGTCGCTACAAATCAGGAGTTGTAACGCAGCACGCAAAATCAAATTGCCTTGGTATAAACTTTCAACCGTTTTATGTGGGACAGAGTGGCATCTTATAGGGTACTTTCTGTGAAAGTCTTCATATAAGCCAGGAGACACTGTCTGGTCATTTCTTCTTCTACTTCTAAATTGGTTATAGTTGAGATGTCTTCTAACATGGTTGAAAAGGCCATGACTCGTTGGGAAGTTTGAATCAACTTCTCTGCTCACAGGAAGAATCAGACTGTATGAAATGGTGTACATCCATAACTCCACTTTTAGCAGTACCAGAACTATCGGAGTTGTAATACTACACACCATTATTTTACTCATGCCTGATTAAACAATCTTTAATTCTGTGATTAGTCCTCTGGTGCCAAGGGGATATCATGAAGTAGGGGTTAATTGGAGACAGTTGGAGATAATCTTAAATGTGATTTATGCTAATCTGTGTGCCAGCCAGATGACTGGGGGACATTCCACGATCTGCCATTTTCTCGGAAGGATGGACTCCCTGCTGGAGAGGCAAGCAACCAATGGAAGAGAGGATGAAAAGGAGTTCATGGGAGACAGAATCATACATGGGTATGAGTCTGAAACCAAGTGACTTGAGGTAGAGCAAAGAAGGGAACCAAATCCCTTCCAGGTTTCATAGTGTTCTTGGATTGATAGCTACGATTGGAGTGGATTGGATTTTTACAAAAATTCCATCTCCAGTGACAATTTTAGTAAAGATAAAGCAGGAGTTCAGAGAGGGAGCAAAACATCCTCAGGCAGAGGGACCCTCAAGAGACAACGGTATCCCTTTGACGGATTTCAAAGATAATGTCTTCTAAACAAAGCAAACCCAGTGACTAAAGTACCTTTGATTACAATTTCATAAAATCTCAATCAATTGAATTATCATCTCCAGGATAAGCCCCAAATAACAGAGGCCCCAGTTCAAACAGATCAACTGCATTAAAAATTCCTCTGTATTCTCAATCTAGGCCTATTATATTTTTTCTACCATTCCATTTTTAATGCAGACAGAATTGATAATGGCAGC
Source organism: Lineus longissimus (assembly GCF_910592395.1). NCBI lineage: Eukaryota > Metazoa > Nemertea > Pilidiophora > Heteronemertea > Lineidae > Lineus > Lineus longissimus. The sequence goes on from NC_088315.1 coordinate 7,842,660, forward strand.
TCAAACTAAAACTATTGTTTAACTGGCTTTGAGTGCTATATAAAACAGACACAATTATCGAGAAATTTTTTTTGGACAATACTACAGTGTATCATTGATCCAAGTGCCCTTAATGACATTGTCTCCAGTGGCCCACTGGAACTGAATTTTTGATACAATAATTTTTTGGTGACAACATAAATGCTGTATTCGGCTAAGTGTCCAGCACAAGGCCACTGCAATAAATCACCGAACCATTGACGATCATTTCTAGAAGTCCGCCTTCCCAATTTCCAAGCCCATCATTTTCCATTTCCAAGTCCAACATTTTCCATTTCCAAGTCCATCATTTTCCATTTCCATTTCCAATTCCATCATTCCCCATTTCCAAGTTCATCATTTTCCATTTCCAAGTCCATCATTTTCCATTTACAATTCCATCATTCCCCATTTCTAAGTCCATCATTTCCCATTTCCGATTCCATCAATATTCCCCATGTGAGTCAAGCCATGTCACCTTTGAGACGATTGCCCTCGGTCAAATAGGTGATGCATCAGTTTTAAAGATTTTGAGCCGTTGTTCGTAATCCAGACAGCCAACCCTCAGAAAACTCGACAACGGTTAAAATCTCCCAACACGCCAAGCTGATGTCACCAGAAATCCACCTGCCACGGCTGGTCTTTACCTATCAGCGTTTAATTTACCAAAGACGCCCTAGCTTCATAACATGTGGGCATTAAGACCGATTAGAGCCTGCATCTATAGCCCCAGTAATTAGAAGATTCCTCGCAAAATGCGCTATGATTTGTTAGCATTTAATAGCGCCAGATTATCATGGCATACAGAAAAGTGGCTTATTGGCGATAAATACTGGAATTTATTGTTACGTTTTATAAATTCAAATTGCTTGATGAGAGCTTTGGTGGGATGCAACGGGTAAGCTTACTGTACACTATAAGATAAATGCATTTATCGCGACAAGAAAGCATTTAGGATGGTTGCAGTTTAAACCTTACAAATTCTGTGCCGTGCATTAAATTTATTCATGTTATTTTCAATGCTATAGTCCGGTATTTGATTGAAAGGGACCTTATAATCCTCAGGTACGAATAGGCAATTAAAGATTAAAGACGCAAGGAATAACTCTCTCTCCGTTGGTGGATTCTGATGGAATATCTAACACGACTTAAAGAACTCCTGCTCCTGTACTGCGTGGGAACACGTTTGACCTGACCTCCTGGAGGGGAGGTTGATCTCCTGCTTTAGGTAGTGGGGTGGGGAGGTTGAACTCCTGCACTGGGTAGTGGGTGTAGAGGTTGAACTCCTGCTCCAGGTAGAGCGTGCATGCGAGGTTGTGTGACATGCCAAGAAAACTGAAATGTACCCTTGCAAATTGGTCAACAACTTTGTTATGTATGAGCCTCCCTTGAAGCAGATCCAAACTGCACGACTGGTATACAGATACATTTTTTGGAAAATATTGAGCCATGGCTCCTTCTATTGTGCTGAATCAGGTTACGAAATCAGAGAAAGAATTTTTAGCGAAGTTGAAACCACCGCCGCCATGCAAAAACCTTCTTTCGACAGAAAATCTAGTGGTCAAGTGTAACACCTGGCATGAATTTTCTAAAGACCTCAGGGTCAAGTGTCAAGTAGTCGAAGATTCTCTTACATCAATATCGAACCATTTTAGCCACTTATCTGCAATAGCGGCAAAAAAGTCAAGTACAGGCAATCGGTAACGTTGACAGATATTCAATGATCGTGTCAGCACCTAGAGCAAGAATGTAACCAAAGACGCCATAAGTTGTGCTTGGTACAATACGTTGAACACCTTGATGAGAACTTCATCTGGAAGCCTCTTGTCATGGCCAGCTGACCTCGTGCCATGAACAATACCCCCTACGCTATTCTTTCAATCTCTCGAATCGCTACATCAAAAATTTATCAACCAGTAAATACAAATTACAAGGATAAAACGCTCGTTGCTAATATGTTCTCGGATCAATGTCGCGCATTTGTTCTTCGATAGGGTTACCCGAGTCGTTGGTTAAATTATAGATTACCACACCGAGTTATTATTTACAAAGTTCTGGTAAAACATTAACTCACGAATTAGCCAACTTCCTTCGTTTTCATGTTGATGTTTCATTCGCGGCGTGTGTACTAATAAAATAGACTTAAGAGGGCAGAGCCTGACTGAGACAATGGATTTTGTCAACTGTGACATTTCTGACAAGTACACCTCCTTTAAAGGGTAAACAGGCACTTTGTGGCTGCTGTTCCGATTGTTTTATGGATTAATGGATGGTCTTTTGTTTGGTCGTGTTGAGAATTCGATAAGTTCCACACACCTGATTGAGGTCACCATTAAACATGGTTATTCCTGTGAATTATCACCAAATGTAAATTTCACACAAATGCCATTCTGGCGAATATTATCGTTAGCCAAACACTCGTCTTTGTTTTCAGAACTTGAAAGACTTTCTTGCAAAAAAGACACAGGGTAAATGGCAAATTTATTGTTTTTTGTTCATCACCAATAACAAGGCATTGAAACCCACAATATCTCACAATGGTATCTACACCCAAGTGTACCCTTTGGGCTAATGGTTATAATCATCCAATCCTTCCCTACAAAACCACTTAATTAAGAACCATGCACTTATTGCAAGAGACATAGACAAAAATGTACGCATGTGGAAAAATTATGCATTTTCCATTTCTCACATGGTTTCACCAACAAGCTGCAGATATCATTACAGCCTCCTCACATATAGAGTCCCAGTTCTATTGAAGATTGCTACAGAATCCATGTATTTTCCTGTGCAAATTTTTACACATTATGCACATATGCACTCCAAGTCACCTTAGCATGGAACAGACTCAGCTGAGTCCAACTCAAGTTGGCTTGAATCTACTGTACATACATGTACAGTCACTGCGCATTATGTACTGTGTCTCACCACCAAACAGATACCTCTTCGCCCGTGGTTCACCACATAAAAATGGACTCACCATCATTTGGCCAGAATCAACGCAAAACACATTGTCCGCAGAGCCATATGAACTTGACAGAGATTTTATGCCCAGGAAATTAAGATAATGGTGTATTTCCACAGACACAGTGCCACGCCACTAATAGAGGAACTTTACATGCTTCAGTTGAACGTTACTAGAATAAATTTCACGCGCCCATGATCACCCGTTATGATTTTTGGTAAAAGAATATGCACATTGACAATAAGCCGAGATGTCTCAGTTCTTGTCCTATTCAGGTTGGCGTGTGTGCGGAGGATCGGTGTGTGTGCCAAGGAACCGCACTGTCTGAAGTCCTTGCCTGGCTTATGACTACCTGGGTATTGTTATGTCATTGCGCTCAGATGGCTCGAAATAATGCCACTGTCACGTCAGTGGGCGACCACATAGAACCTGCCAAGGCTATTGTTGACAGACTCCAGGTGATTATGACACTCAAAGGTCACAAAGGTCAAGTCCAGCGTCATCCTCGCCAACTAAGATCAGGAGAGAAGAATTTGAACCTTCCAATGATGATGATGATGATGATGATGAAAAGCTGAAAACCACACCTCACAGATACATGCAGATGCGCTCCATTATCCATCAGTGATTAAACTGCTCCAAGGCATTTTACTTTTTACTTGTCCAAAAATACATTTTGCCGTGAGGCAAATTGAACATTTCAAAGACACATTTTGTTTTCAGCGCCGAGAAATGCTGTACTGAAATACCTCATAATATCATTTTTAGCCGATTTGAAAAATTGACCACATTATTCCCCATTAGTTCAAATTGAAATTTAAAGGCAATGAAGTGATGAACCTTGACACCAAAGTAATTAAATAATCAATGTTTTAATTATGGACCTCATAGGGTCACTTGGTTCATTTTATGTACTATATACGGCCCAAATCTGGGCCATGATGCCTTTCATGATGATGAGGACGATGATGATGATGATATCAATATTTTCTCTTTTCAAAAGATCAGGGATTTTCGGATCTAACACGTCACACCGATTATTCACACTTGTGAGAAAGAAACTAGTCCGCAGTATCACTAGATAAGTTTCACATTTGTTGGACATCATCATCTTGCCGTCATCGGCCAACTGGGTATTCTGACATTGGCCAACTAAACATGATTTATGGTCATTCATAGAATAATCGTACACAAGTGTTTGCCACTCGCTGCGCCTAATCATATCAACAGATTGATCAAATATAATCCAGTTGTGGTGTTGAAAGCGTCATCGCAGAGACCTAAACAAATAATGTGACACGTGATATGGCAGTTTCAAGCAATATGATCACAAACTCATGGAGACCATTGAAATTCTTTCCGATTGGAGCTCTTGTGTCCTACCAGACATTTAAAATAAAATTTAACAATATTTCATTGAGAGCTTGGTGCTAAGTGTAAATCGTTTTTGTATTGCAGGGTGGGAGTGCATACATTTGCAGGGGTATTTGCAGGGTTGCAGGGTTGTTTGTAGTCCCCTGCTCTATGGTGAGAATAGTTTCATGAGTTTTGCATGTGGACAGTAACAATAGAATTATTAATCCAATGGATTTCTCAATGGAAAGTTAATCTTCATGTGGTAAATCTCGTAACTATATTTGAATCCATGGCTACAGAAATAAAGGGCTTTACAGCAGTATTACATACAACTCTTTCAAAAATATAAATGCTCCATGAAAATGTAGAAGGAAACCAGATTCCTTGAAGGAAATGCATAGAAACACATCTTCCACATTGTGTACATGCACATTGCAACACATAACATCTACGCCAGGAGGAAAGTTTGAGTCAATATTTTGGTGAGCAAACATTTGTTTGGTGGAGTATTTTATATCGAAATATAACTTTTTCTTTTGTATATCTTCTTTTATATTTCAAGCAATTCAAATCACAGAATTTCGATTGTAATGCACAAAACCTGAAAATATGGCATTTAGCTTTTATTGAATATCGAAGTTTTCCAATCTCTTTCAGAAAATTTTGCTGATGTGGATTATTGAATATTTGAAAGATATAGTAGGTACATGTATTTAAACTGCTTAAAAATGTGAAAGAACATTGTGGTGTGTGTCGTTCCTCAATATTTTGGCTTAAAAATGATTAGATCGACAAAAACAAAAAGACAAGTCGAATTAATTATGGGTAATTTTGAATTGAATTCTGAAAGCGTCGCATCATAACCTACCGTAAAATGGCACGTTAACCCTTGACAACAATTTGGAGGAATATATTGTTTTGAAAATACCATGTTTACCAGGCATGAGCTAAAAAGATGATAATAAATCTTTAAACAATTCGTTCCTATGTTTAATTCGCAAATGTCTTTTGATTTAAAGGAAGTTATTGTAGATGTGAAGTTACAATGAGGTTTCACACTAATGTGCCTGTCTGCTTATCTGATTACCACCAACCCATACAACCTAACAACTATTTATCTTCAATTTTCGGGCAATACCAACAATTCCAATGTTAAATATCATAAAATCTATTCCCGCACCGGGATTCATAGTCGATGCGTGGGACTCGATGGAACTATTAAATCAATTCATCTTATCACAAATGTAACACCAGGATGGCTGATCAGGTGACAAACTTTACAGCAAGTCATGAAATCAGACAAATATGAATTTCAATTTGCAATCTAAAGATAATTCTAAAGTGCATGCAAATACTCCGTAGAATATTTCTGAATGATTCCTTATAAAATCATTCCTGAACTCATGGGTCCAATTGCCCCTGTCGTAGCTGCAAATTATTCCAATTCGGCCTTTTTGCGCCCGGTCACAAGTGAAGCGCCATAGAAACAAGAGATTTAAATCGCAGCTACATCTATCTATGATTATAATCACTTCTCTGCAGTGCAAATTGGTACTTGCTGGGTTTCATATTGACTCCAAGGTACCAGCGACCTGCGGTGACCACCGCAAATGCGTGATTATCACCGCACACAATTTTTTATTGTAGGTCTTAACAATTTAAAACGCTCATTTGTGAGCTGGGCCAAAATATCAACAATTAAAGTTCAAAACAAAAGAAGCACCAAGTAAACTTTAAGCTTCATTTGTTAACAATTAGAAAACCATACCAAAGAGCGTTTTGTCAAATTTTAATGATGCGCTGACGTAAAGGCTAGCTAATGCATGCACTTGAGCGGACAGCTACTGTCACGAGTGAACAAAGTTCCAGCGTACACAGGCATTAAGACACTTTTCATGTGATCATTTACCCTTGGCTGGTCGCAACCAACTGTCATTTACTAATTATTCGACTCAGCACGCGAGATCTTGGACAATGCGCAATGACGATCGGAGTGACGTCCGCCATTCTTTATAGCAATCGTAGCTAATGCTAGCTGTCCCAGAAATCGCTGGCAGATCCTCGTGTCTACTCGATCGGAAAGACAGACGCGCTGTTTACCGCCGAGTGACAACACCGAACCCCCCAGTTTTAAGCGCAGCTCCGAGTAAATGAGCTAATTTCATTGGAAGGGTAATTAAGGCTATCTATGTCTGTTCGATTAGTTTGAGCTTAATCGAGTGTCCGGGAGGCCTGAACTTCATTACAACTGCCTGAGCATCTCGGAACATTTTAACCATGTGATCAGTGCACTTTTCTATTTCAATTCAATTGCGTTGATTCAATGGAGCAGATATGTTTGAGAATTTAATGGGAATGTATTAGACTCAATGACGTCACAACTGAGAACTTCTGTCAACTATTGATTGCAGCTGGAACAAAGTTAAATGATGACCACCTCTCCTACAATAGCAGAAACAGAAGTCCTTTGGTTCAACACCTCTGCAATAAATAGGGAAACCAGAAACCAACAAATCCCTGACAGTGGAAGTGCCTCCCCTGAATCTCGCGACATCAGGAGGAGACAAGTTTAAGCTCAGAACTTTGAATCATCATCCATGAACAGAATTGAGTAGTATGACCTTCCTTCCACAAAAGCATCAGAGTCGTCTGCTCAAACAACTCAGAGGTGGAAAAGTAAACAAACTCTGATCCTCCATCAGCAAAGTCACCAATTCAATAAGTTTGAGCCATCCTCTCACAAAGCTCAGCCTCCCGCAGGCGAAGAAGCCAGCTTCTTACAGCCATGGAGGGTCAGCCGTGCATTCCATTGAAACGATCGCACAGACAGGTAATCAAGAGATGGAAATGCCGCCATTTTCGCAACGGACAAAGCTGCTTCGGCCACTAATGAATGGCAAACACCGCGTTAAGCTGATTCTTGTCCATTTGGATTTGTGATGGTGAGCGACGGCAAGATCAAACCACCTCTGATGGCGGAGAGCCGCGCGGATTAACTGACCAGCCCAGATCAACAAATAAATACCCCGAATCAGCAACTGTGTTCAGATGTCGAGACTCCTCAAGGTCTATTTGATTGGCAAGCTTACGATGGTTGACCAATCTTTAACTTTGTCAAAAGGACTTCTCATGTTCAAGCAGCTGACTTGAAAATGGTGGCTTCTGTTGCAAAACCTGTAAAAAGGAAGGCCACCAGCAAAGGTATTGATCAGATATCAAGGCCACCCATGGATCGCATGTTTCCTCAAGGCAAGCTTCCGAAGGATGATGAAAATTCATCAACATGTTGGTGATATTTCAAGAATTTAGCATTGGCTGCAGTCAAAAGCCAAGATGGAGGTGGAAGATTTTAAGGTAGCAGCTGTATTTCGAGAAAAAGGGGTCCTCAACGACTTTTTGACGGCTACAAGTAGAAACTGCATCGAGATACGAAGAATCCCAAAGGGCGTATGACTGGTTAGCTCCAGAATTTGCAAACTCCTTTACCGTGTCTCATCAAATTTGTCACTAGGTATCCCAAAGTTGGCAAGGATGGTTAGAAACTGTCTTATCCAGACACACAGCAAGTTCATTATCTACCAATACCAGCAGACGCCTTGGCAGGAACTTCAGTTTTCAGTAATTTTTTAATGTTGATATTTGATATGGTGGTGGATTAAGCTCTCTGGGACGATTCATGACACCTATATCAATGGTCTCAGGGGGGGTTACTCCAAAGAGACCCACACATTGGAAAATATTACCAGCAGAATCTGGCTGGCACACACTAATTGAAAACATAGGAGAATCCAACATCGTATAATCTGTATCAACAGATCATGACGTGGCGCTGGCATTCATTATACAAAGATTAAAAGCAACTCATTAGCAACAGCTAGGCTCAGGTGATCCAATATTAATTAGAATCAACCCTATTCTCATTAAGACAAAACAATACAATGACATGTATTTTTTCTTCAAGAAAAATGTGCATTTTGTATCGGTGAAACACGAGAGTTTGCTCAGGGTAAATGTATCAGTAACCCGAGATAGATAGCGCTATAGATCAAAGCAGAGTTTTATCAAATTCGTTAGGACTCATTATGAATGCCATATAATCCTAGCAAGCAGTGAATATTAGCCAACACGCCATTAACTTGCGGTACAAGAAATTAACCGCTGGTGTCGGATTCAAACTCTGAGGATCCTATGAAAGCATGGTCCACCTGATGGGTCTCGGGAAACCATAATTGCTCCCGCTTAGCTCAGTTAATGAGTCGCCACGTCCACATCTTAGATGCATATTTCCCCAGATAAGCCAAACTAAGCGAGAAACTCTGTATTATCGACTAATTACCAACCGAAGAAGCCGCAGTCCTAAATTACTCGTCATAAAGAAAACAATGCCAGGCAAAGATTCCGCGGTGAGAAAAAATCATCGCGTTATGAATACCTTGTGTCGTTTGTATGAATTGATGCTTTAATTGGTTTTGCGGCGATGCCCATCATGATATTTGGTAGAGGGTTCGCCCTCATTAGTGTGGGGTCTTTTTGTCCCTCAATGACAGTTGCCTGAATATCGCCGCCCCACTAATTACCCATGATACCTAAGAATGGCGTGTGTTTACCTGACTCGCATCTGAGTACATACGAACACTAGGACAATAGCCTCGGAGCAAAGATACCCACGCCCTCCAGGTTATCATCAGGGACTTCTGTATCACCTCAGGGACACGAGAACGGACTTCATTTGCATGACTGTATACAGCTTAGAGACTTGGCGTGTTCTGACACTTTTGTCATAAAGAATAATAACGTTTTCTTAACTCTAATAACCAAGGGTCAGTGAGGGTTGCTAAAAGTCCCATTCCAATTCCCACAACAAACCAACTTAGCATCACCCATAATAAGTCCATGTCCAGCTAAAATATAACTCGAAATGACACATCATAAACAGAGGGCTTCCTCAAAGTCTCGCCACCAAAAGGAAGCATAATCATTATAAAGTCTTACTACCAAGCACGATGCTTATTTCAAGTACTACTGCCAACTAGTCGAGCCAATAATGTCATGTCATTGCGGTGGAATAAGCAGGAGCCTTATACAAAGTTCCCCTACTAACCAACTTGAAATTTCTGACTTTTTTCCCATGGGTGTACATGCAGCTCAAGACACTAACCCATCTGCATGCCAATATCCCCCCCGACAATTATTAGTAGCATGTCGGAGCAAGAATCGCGTCCCTGATAGCATTGGTAGTCATGAAGCAGGGTGCGCTACGATGTTCCAGTCGAAGTTGGTTATTAGCGGCCATGTAAGACAAAGGGTAGGACTGTTAGAAATCTCATCCCGACTTCCTTCAGAAATCTACGGTCAGGGAAAGGAGATTGACACTGCATAAATTTGCCATCGGGAAAATTACCGAGGGTGCTAATGTGTGAGGTTGGGAACTTTGGTGGGTTTAGTGGCCCGGTGTTACCAAAATAGCATGTCTTCGTAATTAGAAATCTGCTTGATGAGAGGTGAGGAAGAGTCAAAAGAAAGGCAATATACGAGTTGTCAGCAGGAAGTTTTCATCTGTCTATACCAACAGATTCTTTGTATTTCTGATTTCATAGATACCTCAAGGCTGCTCTACAGTGCCTTCAAATACTCTAAGAGAAAATGTTAAGTACAACAATTCAATTTTCAAGTGAAGCTGGATGACACCCCCCTGCCTCCCCTCAAATATCTGTGAGAAAGACTTGTATAAAAAATCTGGCCAGGGACCAAGTTCTGAAAGTAGAAAAGAATCAATATTTAAGTGGCCTATTTGTAGGCAGAATTGAAGCCAAGTACAAGCTGTTAAAGAATCAAGTTACCGAAGTATGTAACACACATTGGAACTGTAACACTATATCCCATATTCAAATGCTTTATTTCAGTAAATTTGAATGCTATACCCGTATTCAAAACATTTATTTTAGTAAATTTAAATCCTATGTGGTAACTTGATCATTCTCAATGATAACTCTGCACGAGAGGTAATTTTGAATACGTTCCATGGGTAAATTATTGGATTGAAATGTCACGAGATAAAAAGATGGTGATTACACCATGCGGGCAAGGGCGTTGCATTCACGTTTAGAAAGCGTTTAACCCTGGGGGTAAATTCAGACACCAAATTAAAAATTGGGACTTAAAATTGAGTGATATTCAAAATATATCTCCTCGATTTAAATTTCAAAGCCGTTGTGACATGCTTCACCAATAATATTACGTTTGGCGCTATGCAAAACAAGTGACCAGCGACGGAGCAATACAACATAAGGATTGTGGTTAGAAAGCGGCTGCCGATTGGTTATATTGCAATCACTTGTGATGTCGCAATGGCTCTGTTGCAAGTTGCAGCAACTAAAATCGCTGGTCTGCATGGCGATTCAACTCTCTTAAAGTCAACTTGTCTATAATACAATAGCCAACAATCGATCCAATTGCCTATTATGGTGAAGAATTTCAAGTCACAAAGTGTTAAAAGTCGGCGCTGTTTGGGGTCAGCCGCTCACAAATTGGCCGCCAAGTAATGATGTCCGTTCGTCTGCGTGTTGGCCGAGAGAATGAGTTTGTTGCAACGACATTACAGAATCATCGGAGACAGTCAAGGTTTTGTTTGCTTTAGATAGTTTGATAGTAAATGTCATTGATTGGGCGCGGGGATGCCAATCCTGATTTGAGGAAGAGTTAAGTGCCGCGATTGCCTATTGATCCAATCATTTCCAAGCTATTAATGATTTGCAGACAACCACTCACCCAAAATTTCAAAATCGTCAACGAGGGCGAGAATAGATTTGCTGGCATTTCCCGTTTCGAAAGTATGGCCGCATGGGTTAAGTTTAGATGGCCATGGTTTGATTAAACAAAACACTCAAAATAATTTGGAGGCGCCAATTGCCATGGCTCACGGACTATTCTGGATTCAGAGTTTTACAAGCTGGAGTCCTTTCTAATTATCAACTCCATAAGAAATGTTAAACTTTGGGACAGCAGTTTAATTGGGATATGACACCTCAAAAACTCAAAAAGTAAAATTCCAAATGCACTTTATTGTGAGCCATAGGGAGAAGGGAAATTCTCATGAAAATCCACTTTCTAAAGAATTATAAAGAATAAAGAATTTTGTCAAAATGTATGTTTGTAAATCTGACCGCGATTCTTGACGTACAAGTCAAACCCCAAACGATAACCATATTCATCATTCTGACCTTGAACAACACTCGCAACATATACTATTTCACATTCGTAGCTGCCTATTCCCAACCATCCATTGCCCCGCCATCCAATTCATATATCGGATTCCACGCCGTATGATTTCTCACACTGTCTGGAGAAACACAACAAAAACTCTGAACCGAGAATCTAACGCAAAAGTACCCAGGCCCCACTGCTTCCCCCAGATTCAATACACCTAAATTGATAGGGCGAGCCGGCCGACATTTTTATCCTTTTGTATGACAGCACTGATGTATGGTTTTCAGTGATAACACTGTTTATACTAAACCCGTCAATGCTCGTTTCCGACAACGTTCAACTTCATTGTACTTAATTCCTGATTAGTAAATTCACCGACGCAACGTGTGAGTGTCGATTTCAATCCAAGTTCGACTAAGATTGAGTAGCGGAAGTGTATGAAATGCACAAGCATTTCGGGAACTGATATGAAATGGACCAGGGTGAGGATGTTGTCAAAGATGAGAAGAGCAAATTACCCAATTCACATGACGTCGATGTTTCGTCATGTGTACATATTGGATACCAAACAAGTCTCTGGTGATTTTGTGGTAATTTTTCACCCATCGCCAAACTAGAGTGAAATCGCTCCCATTGTAGCCTGTTGACTTTACAAATGGCTGCAGTTTAACAGGAAGACAGAAACGTCACACGAGCATGAACTTGACGCGAGATACTTTAAAAACAGCCACAAAAGGCTGTAAATATCGCATGTTTGTTCACCTGATGCTTTAATGGAGTCAAATTTGAATTACCACACTTCGTCCTACACTTCCTTTCTGCTTCCCCCCTGACAAGTGGCGAGCACGAATCGTGGCTTCCTGTCGCTGCTGAATGCAAGGTTGACGGAGAGGCTCACAAGCCAGGAGAAGTAAAGTCGGCAAGAAAATGTACAGGAAGTATTTTGTCTGGAGAAGTTGCGATGACATTTGTTCCTGACAGCAGCAGACAAGTGTTGACAATACGAGACGGTGATCTTTATGATATAGCAAGAAAACATCGCTGATCATGTGGCAGAGTGATTTCTGTATGGTATTCAAAAGTCTGGGCCATATGAACAACTACACTGCAAACTGAGAGCAACTCATTTGGAGCTCCCAAACAGGGGTGTGCTCAGAACTGAGTTGCTTACAGCTAGCCACATTCCAGCTGTAAAGCTGAGCAGAAACTATTCAAGTTTGCAGCTATCAGCAATCCAGACACTTCTTCGGTTGGCAACTCACTTCATCACCCATGTACTGTACAAAAGACTTCTGCACCAAAAGCACCCTGGACCAATTGCCTTTAACCACATCGAAAATCGGAAATGATTATAGACTTAGCAGGTTTTGATTATAGAAGCAAAGGTGAAGTGTCTTGTTCAAGGTTACACAAGCTTTGGCCAGCAATGTTAGAAGGGTAAATGAAGACCACATCTGATTTGACTAGATAAAGGCACGCAAACCCCTCAAAGACAAACGGTTAAACCTTTTGTCGTGAGAGAACACTCCGTATTTGAAGGACCAATTATTGCCAACAAAGCGAGCTGCGAGATATATGGACAATTGTGGTGGGCAGTAATTACCCGTTAGTTGAGAGATAATAAAGATGGGAACCAGGCAAGATGGTCAAAATAATGCATGATCAATTAGATCTAGACTCATTCATACTAATATAGAGAAACCCTCGTTAAAATCCTTTAATTATAAAAGCACTCAAATTTTGTGCATCTTTACAGAAATGACGAGCACATCGTATGAAGTTTCAATACGAAATCTATTGATGTACATGAATGAGTCCAACTCAAACTGGACGTCAGAAATTGTTGAACAATATTGTCAACTTTCTTAACAAAATGTGACGATAATCTCGACCCTTGATGAGATGGTATAGCCAAATTCACCGTAAAATTACACAAATCATAACCTATTGACCATCTCTTTGTGAAATTTACTTCACTAATCCAGCGTTCAAGAGCGCTTTTGCTCAAAAATACACTTTTGCATTTTATCTACACCACTGAAGGTAAAATGGGGGAGCGCTGTAGCCCTGTGGAAAGCCCTGGACTGTTCTATATTCACATGCCAAATACATCCTCCCACAGCAGACCTTTGGATTACTTCCGACTCTGACTGAGTGTATTTTAGGGACGATATACAATGGCCTGCTCTGGGAGGATGCACACTCAACAATAGCGAATTGATTAAACCCAATGGAAGGGCTAACCTTCCCCCATTTTACTGTACTTTTAAGGTAGTGGTACAATTATAGTCCTAATACAATTCTGACTCCTACAGTGTTGAAAACAACTGATAGTACAGATTAACATATCCACAGAGGATAAAACTGCACTTGGGCTATAATGGTACCAACTTATTTACATAATTGTACATGAATATTGCAAAGGTTGCACCATCTTTAAAGATACAATATGATCAACACCTACGAACCCTGAAATATCATAATTTCAAACTTTTCCGAAGACACAAGTACATGGACAATACAGGAGATAAAATAACTCACAGTTACAATGTTCTTCCAAAACTTCAACGACAATATTCAAAGTTTAAACAAACTTACCAAATTCCAAATGACAGAGACCAAAATCAAGAGACGAACCTGACGATGTGACTATCTTGTCCGATGATGAAGTAGGTCCATAAGCAGACGAGAGCATCCTTGAAACACTGATACCATCTTTCTTCAGGGTTCTTCAAAACAACACACTGACACCAAATGGGACCCTCTTTTTAATGTGTCAAATGTTACTTGACACGAATTGATTCTTATGCCAACACTCCACAGTGGACTTCTCCTTAAAACCAATGAAATTGTATCCCTGTTTTTCAAAGTTTATGAGGGATAAACCAATTTAAACCCTTCTTTCAAAAGTGTCACCTAATTTTAATGTCACTGAATCCTGTGCCAACACTTGAAGATGCCCTTCTTCTCAAAACTAATAAAATTTGATACAGATATGATGCAAAGTTTGTAATCATTGAATCGTTTTTACTTGACAATGATGAAGACTAATAAAGGTCATGGCTGCTGCCAAAGTTCAGGCAACTTTATTTTTGCATTTTTCGAGAGAACAAAATAACTATCTTTAGTTCAACAGATTTTGAAAATTCTTTCAGTCTACCCGGTACTTGGTACTGTTTTAAAACTTGAAACTGGATATAATACCGTACACCTCTAAAGTGAACAAGTTACTTTACAGAGCTTTAATTCAAAAGCGTTGGCATAAAATTCATTGACAAGATAGCAAGCAACTAACTACCTGATGGATTATCAGATCTCAATCCCCAGGTTCTAAATTTCACTTCATTTCAAGATTGAATCCAGGACACCTTTAACAGTTTTTCGAAGCCGAATGCTGTCTTTTACTGCATGAATCTTTCTATACAAAGTTATGATTTACTCATTACGAGTACCAGTACGTATTCAACTAATAAAATTTGAAAGACAAAATCCTAATCAGGCTTGCCTTAATTAATAGAACAGCCACATGATACTCGACAATATGTTTAGGCTCCAAACAGAATCGAGAAATTTCCAACCTATGCGCAGTGGTCATTAAAAACAACACCATGCCTCATGTATCAAAAGAAGACAAGTTTCAAAAAATACTAATTACTCTGCGTTGTCAGTAATGATGTTTTTCTGTGTGAAAAGTTTTATTTTACAACTTTGAAAGCCGTGACAGAAGTGGCTGTTTAATTACAAAGACCCTGCATATTCAAAGTAGTAATGTTCCATTTGAAACCGGGCGCAGAGGAAATAGAAGACAGCGGTAATTACGGAAACCGGGCTGTGAATGGCGCAGCCACGGTTTAACAAAAACCGAGGAAAATGTTAAATTCTACAAATAGATGAGCACCAGAGGTAACAAGATCTTGTGGAACTTGGGGCCTTTAGATCACACAGATAAAAACATGGTCGCATGCCTGAATCACAGAATCCAGGAGCTAATTTCACATCTAATGATGCTGTGCGTAATTCCTCACATCAACATCGCGTTAATTAAAACGGCTTTGTTGTCGAAATGACATCTCGTCTGTCCGGGGAATTTTGCACAAATGAGACATGATAGAGTCTTATGTGGGCTAATAATCGTATTTTCCCTATGGTCCAACTGCATCATTTGACTGGGAGGGAATTTGACTCAAAATCACGGTCATTCTGATGACTTAGGGATGCCAGCACAATCTCGTCCTTATCTCATTAGATCTATTAGGAATCGGGGCTGGGACAGGCAAGGTGATACTCATGCCAAAATCTGCATCACAAAACTAACAGGAGAGATGTCCTGATGCTCCATTTCTCTGCTTGACATTGGCGAGTTCTTATTTCTTTAATGATGGCAAGTTGGAATTACTTTTAAAGGAATGAAGAAAATATTAGTTTGACATTTAGCTTGTTGAAGACCAGTGCAGAGAATTTCACTGATCTGGTTAAAAATTTCTTTATTCAAAGTACTTTTAGGACAGAAGAGCAGGCACTCAGATTCAGCAACTTCTGGAATGAACTGTGAAGAACCGAGCAGCGCAACTCTGCACAAAATGTGGATGAGCATGTTCGTGTTTGGTCGGTGCGATAAGCGCCATGGAGCTCTGAGGAACCCGGCGTTTGACACATGATGGCCCTTGACGAACCACGATCATTATCTAATTGGCGATGATCGTGGATATGACATGCACATCCTATGGCCGAGCGGCCACTGTAATTAACCCAACCAAATCAACCGGAGATGACCACTTTTAGAATGATCATTCCCGTCCACGCTCATGTCAAAATATGCGAAGACTATGACAGAAGCCCCTCGACCGAACGTCGATTTCTAAGCCGTATTTAAAAGATCATTTGATTTTTTTCTGCGACCATGATGGACTGTGATTCACGGATATTAGCTGACCACTTGATAAATGCTGATGAGTACAGCCTAACACTACTCAACCATTAATAGCACTGGAACCTGACCTAAGCAGTCCAGAGGGAATGACCAAAACAATTTTGGCTGATGCAGTAGAACCTCTCTATTAAGGACACTCTTGGGACTGACAAATGCAGTCCTTAATAGAGGGATGTCTGATTATAGAAAGGTCATATTAAATGGAAATACCCAATTTGGGCCCATATTCAGTGTCCTCCATAAAGAGCTTGTCCTACCAACAGTTGTATGCTAAAGGGTATTCCTCTTCTTTTTGGAAAGTTTTAATACCCAAAGAATACCGCGTTAATACAAGGTCAAAATTGCAGTGACATTCTCAGTTTTTACAATTTTTGGATTTTTGGATTCAAAAGTATTAGAGAAAGTTAATGATATTTGTATCATCAGAAAGCAAATATCACAAACTGTTAAAAATCCAATGATCAAAATATTGTCAGAAATGAGCCCGAAATGTTTGTTTGCTAATGATTCAACATTTTTGCAAAAACGAGACAAAAATTTAACCAGGTACCAGGTAACCGGTACAATAACTTACAACAATACTTTAAATTAGAGGGCTTTTAAACTATCACTTAGCAAGCCTATACGATATTTTAGACTGAAGCTCAGAGAATAATAGTCTATTCAGGAGCACATTCGTTTTCATTTCAGCTTTTGTGTTTTCACTGTTTACTAACTCGAAATTGATGAATAATGAAATTCAGCTTTGAAATCACAATGATTGAGTAATGCATGCAAGAAGGATCGTCGACCAAGTATATTTAGACAACTCACACAATACCGTGTCATAAGAGGAGAGAAACTGGCCGAGGCGGCCGGAAAACATCCACAAAAAGAGAAAGAGGACGAATTTGGTACGAACACGAGAAGGCAGCAGAATTGACAGTGGCTCAAAACTCGCTCAAATCAACAAGATAATGATTACAGAAGGCAGAACCAGTTTTAGAACTTTTACATGACGATACAATAAAAATATATGAAGAAGTCCGGGTTCAAAACTCCAGCCCTTGATGTGAGACGAGTCATTTTTAACATGAAAACAATTTGCTTTCAGGTAAGAAAAATACTTTGCATGGAAAGTCCAAGGTCTTGTTTTTTGATTAAATGACTTGTTTTTGATTTCTTAATAGGGAAATTGCTCGCTTGTTTTTCATATTTTAAATAGATATGACTCATCTTTTGGCAGTTGTATCTGTATTTTTCACATACGAAAACTTGACACAGAAATGAACAACTCCCTTCCTCACAGGAACGAGTAATTATTGCACAAGAACTAGTCATTATTGCACAAAACGAGTCATTTTCACAGAAAAACGAGTCATTTTCACCAAAACAAAAGACAAACACACACAACAAGGGCTGAAACTTTGATGCTGAATCGTTGAAGCTTGCCAACAAACACCAGAAATATATTTACAATAAGCTTTTAGGACGAATCCATGTAAAAACAATCAGACAGTTCGGACTTTGACTAGAAGCTGGCAAAGGACAGAATATGTTCAGGCAAAACTTCAACAAAAAGATCTACAAATTGTATATAACCCCTTAAGGACGATTTGAAACTCAGGTGGACAGTTGTGTGGCATCATCACGACTAGACGTCATAATCTGATTGTTTTTACGAAGATACCGTCTAACAATTTCTAGTCTTTTTCAAGGATTAAAAACGACGCTATGTTCGAGCGAATAACTGCTCTGCATTTTATTTAAAACACGCTACGTCTCAGCTTCTTGAATCTTAACAAGTCGAGGTTGAACAAAAGTTATCACAACTGCGTATTAAAGTTAATCCTACGTGAGTAGCTTGCACACCACATTTCTCTATCATAAATAAGCACTTTGACTATAGTGGGTTAATATTTTTGTTTATTCCCGCTATTACTGGTCCTGAAAGGGTTAAACACGATCAGAATATCATGCAAACATCGCTCACTTGGACAGTGATAATATATAAAACGATACTCACGCACTTCTTCCTTAAGCCGGGGAAAAATATCAAATTACAAACGTTACTTTTCGTTCGTACGTATGCAAATCATTTCCGTGATTTTTCACTGAAAAATTTCAATCAACCACTGTGACAAGCTCTTTTTTTACGGACTTTTCCCCCACAGATAACTTTTGTTCAGTAAAGGGCTTTGAAAAATCTACACTACAATCTATCAGGAGCCAATCAAGGGGACTAAGATTCCAATTTATTGAACAATGTTAGCCATTTTCTTGATTTTCCAGTTTTTCCAATGTTATTACTAATTGATAAGTTTACTAGCTGATACACAGTACTTCACTGAAATATTACGCCCAAATCCACAGAACTGCTAAATTTTTTGCGCATTTTGCACTAATTTTGCTTTGAGTCTGACAGTAGACTCTAAGGTTCAAGTCAAAGCGACACATTCTCATTAAAAAAATCATTACTCAATTTAATCATTTTTTTCCCCATTTTTTAAAATCAAATGCCTGATTGAGTCTAGGCAGCCATTTTCTGGTACCCAGTATGACATATTGGAGTCTGCCCAGGCTAAAATCTTCCAATTCAACAATCAATAAATCAGAATTTAACTAAAATTCAAGTTAGACAATATCAGTTTACCCAGCAAGTTATCCAAAGAGCTTTTGCCACAATCTCAACAAAAGATGATTATATGATTATGATAAACAGACTGACTTCACTTCACTGTACTTCAAGATCACAACGAACAATGTTCAATACAATTGAAAATAACAGTCAAATTTGATTGGCCCCTGAAAATACCTTACACCAACTTACCGATCGATAAATTGTACAGCCACCACTACCTGAATACATCTATAATCATACATTTAAAAAGATACATCGCTGCCATCTGACCTATATACATCAATATTTATACATCTAGAAAGATACATGGTTCAAATGACATACAACTGTGACAACCTTGAATGTTCGGCCCTGAAACATGACGTCAAGAAAATGTGTATATTAGTTGGACCACAGACGTTAAAACCACAACAGACAAATGCATATGGAATAAACTAATTGATATCTGAAGCTGTATGGGACAGTATTGGAAAAGCATTAAAAATCATTTACTGGCATCCACAACGCATTAGCACCAAAAAAGATAATTCCCAACACTAGGCATATTTTAAAGAAGTATGCTGCATATCCTGTCGCAGTTTTTCAGATGAGACTATAGTATTACTACATTACTAGGAGCGGAGTTCGAAAAAAATATACTTGCAACGTACATGGACCTGAGACAGACAAAATGCAAGACAGAGTATCATGCTACTATCAAGAATAGATAAAGATTCTTTTTCTATTTATCAAGAATATATAAAGACTAGTCTTTATTCATTAGTGCTACTGTTAATCTGAACCAATGGAGAATGGCAAACCATTCTTAGTCTTTTCAAACACTTTCACAACCTGAACCCGCCTGCGGCAACAAGGTCCCGACACGAGCACGGGACTCGCCCTATTATTACCCACACGACTCATCAACATAATTACAGTGTTCAAGTGAACCCGGACAGAAAGTTTCGCCACGAGCTCTGTATCATAAACAGCAGGCCAAACAAACTCAAATCTGTGTTTAACATCTCCTCTGGCATCAAAAACTATTGTACATAAAAATCTCACGGGTAGACTTTTTTTATATCAGATCATCACGAATGAACAATTCTTTAAAAATGCATGGCGAAATGAACAATGATTCTATTGGAAGTATTTCATTTGCTTACTGTTCTGGTGAAGTTCACCCGGATCACAAATCGGCGAAATAGTATAAAGTTCAGATCGTCTGCAGGTTTTTTAGTGAGAGTCATGATGAGAGCTTCAGTATAAAGAGACATAAATCTTATGAGGGGTTTTGAAATTGTAGTCCTCGTTCAATATCTACATCTAACCAATGATTTCAGGAACAAGAATTCCACACACACGGCCTGATTATACTGTACAACTGAGCACGACAGAAACGAAGGGCAAGTTTCACTGCCAGGAGCCCTTGTTGTAACGATGGTGGTGCGGGTACTTTAGATACCGATCAAGCAGAAGACGGAGCCTTTCAACGTGACATGCCGTCTGTGTCGTCTGCTAGCAAGAACAGATTGGAAGTGACAGCCGAACACTCAGCATCGTTCAGGTGATTTGCCGCCATTCTGGAGCAGTTGACCAGAAAATCTGCTTTCTTGGTCAATTTATCATGTGAGCGTAGAATAACAATCTTTTTGTGTAGCGATTAGAGGGGTCGCAGAAAAGATACGATAATTATCATAAGTCAAGTGACTTTGTGCACCGCAGGAGAAAGATAAGTCTCGGTGCTGTCAGTGGCTTATGACGTCAGGAGTTGTTTCACCACTGAAGGTGAGAGGTCACCTGGGAAGAGGTCGGTGTTGGCACAGAACCCACGACCTTCAGATTATGGTGTTGAGGTCACGGAAGTAGAGATTGATCCTACGACCCTCATAACACTGTTCATTTATCAGTTCGAAGATAATCGGTTAAAACTCGTCAAACCACCAACGTTGAGAAAGTAACACACAAGATTCCCATGCCGAAAAAAATTGTCGCATCTTCTGAGAATACACACTTGAGGAGCAAATTTGATATGCGCCAGTGAGATCATGACAGTGGCGCTTATTTTACCGGAGAAACTGTGACGGAATACTTATGTAAGATGAGGAGATATCTCCAACACTTAGCGCTGAAGTGTACACTAGCACTGTTTCAGGTAACTTGGCTTGGGAGTGGTGTACATTTATCTATACATTCATGTATAAATGTATGGCGATTCAACCAAAGTTGGGGTAAGAGAAATGTGAACACTCCACCCTGGGTTAATGTAGCCAAATTCCCCTGTACATGTTGGTGTTGGCTGTGCTTTCTAAGTACCCCTATTTCTGGTCTGTCTGCGCTGGAACGGAACCAAACACACAAGTCTCGTTCAGTCATGTGACACTGTCCTCCAAACACACTGGACCGCTCGCCAAGATTACCATGACAACTTGAAGAACCTCGCTACATTCAGAACGGCGCACAAATTCCCTGCGACCGAAAAATCACAAATGGGAAGATGATGGAGTGGCCTTATGAAGAAACTTCGCAGGAAGCATTTAATGCGAAGTTAAAATTGCAGAATATCTTGAATTTGACTCACTTTTCTGCACAATACGAAAGATGCCACGATTTCATTCAACGATGGAACGAAACCCAGACACACACTTCACCATTTAGAATATAAATATGATTTTAAAAAGATTTGCCTTGCCGTTATTTACCACATTATCTCGCGCTATTCTACCTCGTTCCTTGAAGAGGTTATCAAGGGGAAGAACCTATCAACGAATGAAAACATCGCCGTCGAGTCAACAATGCACTTCTCTCGAAGAATATGACGTGTAAACATCATATCTGTCATCCTATTTACAATATGCATCTTCTTTGAATGAGTTTCTACTATAGCCATGGACAAGATTCCTGGAGACAGTTTAAAGAGCTGCCCTATTTCAGAAGTAAGTTTTGAGCTTCAGCCTCGCCGAAATGCAGCAGAGAAGGGGGAGCGGATCATAGCCAAGTGTCAAACCACCAGGAAAATTTGCCCCTCGGCCTCCTCGAGATCTGTTTGGCACACAGGACTAAAAAGCATCTTGAGCAGACGAGAAGTTTCCTGTGGTAGACAGGGGTTACACGCCACATTTCTGTAAAAAATGCTTTACATTCAGTCACATATTGGCACAGCTAGATCTGGCTATCATTGCGAAACTCCCCAATCTGGCTATGCCACTGTGTCTCCATGGCGTACTTGAACCAGGGGGTTCGAGTGGCTGTTACCTGAATTGGCGACAAATCCCCGACAACTTGCCATTTGGGATCATTGCTGGACTGTTTAAGCCTAACCAAACACAGCATGTAATATACACTATAAACGTATGTCCAGCTAGACACAAGACCATAAAATTTTCAGGGAATATTCCAGCACAGTTTGTTTGCAACAGGAAGTGTAAACACAATTACAAGAGGTCAATATTGAAAAGGAGAAGAAACGGCTTGGATTTCGAAAACATATGGTTATTTTGTGCCACAGAACAAAACAATTCCATACAGTGTTTAAATAAATGTTGAGCAAATAGAATGAATATTTGCTCCACAAGATGCAGATGACATGCTTGCAGTGGGGTTGTTCAGCTGTGGAGTGAGTGTGGTGGTCTGGTGCCCGGACAGATGGTAATGTTGGAACATAGGAGTCAGGAGTTCAAATCTCAGCACATTTTCCACAACGAATAGGAATCTACACCGAAATTATTCAGATACTTTAACGTGCATTGGGACAGGCATTGGCCAGAGAGGGTTAAGACTGTATAGTAAGCCCCTGTGGATATTATGTGTGAGACAGCGGGACGAACATGTGTTTGCGGTCCTTGAGGGCGTGTAGTAGCTCTCAACGAGTGAGGGTGCATCTGTCTCGATCACTGGCATCAATCTCCGTTATAATGATGATATGTGGTAGGCCGGGTTTGGTATGGGAATCGTACCAACTGCTGTGGATGAGCTCAGCACCGTATTTGTGTGTTTGGTGTGGGTTACCTTCTGGCTCAGATTCACCCAACAGTACGCCTGCTCTAGTGTTTACTTTCGCTCCGTTCAGACGCTGCGGAGGACAGGACGTTAAACATTCATAAGGAGTGAGGCGTGAACATTTTTGATGTGTATGCGCCTTGGGTACTCCATGCATACACTGTCTTTGGTCGAGGCAGGAAAGCATCTCGAGTTTGACTTGTCAGTTTACACATTTGGTCATCTGCCCAAACAAGAGCGTCAACTTTATGCTGGCTATCAGAAGCGCCACCCTATCCAGGCAATATCTGTGTATAAACCTGATCAAACAAAGTCGAGGGTTTACATAGATGACCTATCATGTCTAGAGGCTATCAGAAACACCATCCTACATGTCCTACTTACCACAGACAATATCAGTCTACACCACAGCATCGTTGAAATAGATATTCAGTACCTATTTGAACAAATTGAAAAATTATAAATTTCTAATTTCTAATTTCTAATTTTGAACGAATGCACCATGCCTTTAAACAGTGCTACTTCCACTGAGATTGATCACTGCTGCCATTAATCGATCGCAAATTAAACACGACACAAACAACTAACAACCGCTAAATCCTTAACCATCTTAATAAAACAAAACATAATTGCGAGTTCACTTATGGGCCATTTCAAGTCATTCCCGTTGATAGTATATTGATATTATCGACACGCCACAAAACAAAATGGCGGCTTAATCTGGGTACACATGTCGTATGCAAAGTACAACGCGTACAGTTATATTTGTAAACACACTCGTTGTATTGAATTTCGATTTGAAGATGTGAAAATTATTGTGAGGCTTACAGAAGGTCGTGCAACTTTTAACCTCGGGGTATATCTGTTGGGTCGGTAGGTAGCAGTGCGAAGAATTGATGTTTGAGAGCGACAACATAAATTTTTGGTCAATTTAAAAAAGGTTGAGAGAGGGTGTGCAGGATAGTACATGATAACTCAATACAGCCCCCACACTATTATGAGTATGACTGATTTTAATGTGAAGAACATTTTTGATTGCGTTTACAAACACTCACGAGAAAGGCACGAAGTTTATCTCAAAGAGACTAGAAATAGTCGGCTTTAAAAACAGAATTCACCGCAGGAATTTAAATCAGATCTGTTAATCTGGAAAATGTGAAAATAAAAGGCACGCAAGTAGTTTTTGGGTTCCAGTCCTTTCCAGGTTCATGTGGTGGAACTGTAGCCACGAGCCCTTTATAAGTTTTCAAGTCTGACTCTCATAACATAACAAGAGTTTAACTTCAAATTCAAGAGTTCAGCTGAACCCCTACAGATACATTACAGTCCAGCAGCCCACACAAGCCCAGCTAAGTGAGTTTGATAATGACGCAGCCCTGATGAAGTGAAGTTAGAAAGGAAACATACATCAGAATTTTGAAATCATTGAACAAGCAAAACTGGAGCCGGATACAGTTCAATGCTCGGACATTGTTGCTGATGGCGGAAATTTACATACGAATGCCAAAAACATTCCAAGCAGAATACAACATTAGCAGAACAAAACTGTGCATAACTTGTATGTTTATGAATACAACTTCAGTTATTTTTCAGATTCTTGGTTTTGAGAAAAAATTTCAAATGATTTTTTTTGAAGAACTGGTAACAATATATTAGGGAGTACCTGCAACCTTCTCTCTGATATCATTGAGCTGTTGGAGTGATGCAGTTGACACATCAGTGCCAAGCTGCCACCTCTCAGGCCCTCAGTTTCGTTCCCGATCGGTCCTCCTCCACCCATGTAATAGAGAGATGACTCTCTTCAACAACGTAGGTTTCCTCCTACTTCAAAACAATTGCCGAATTTTGTTTATAGAGCTAATAATGTGCTCTCATGGCACAGCCTGGGAACACCATAACAAACTTGCCAAGGGCCAGACATACCAGCTTATTCTCCACAGAAAATCTGCGTACTCTCATCTGATGAGGCGGCAAAATATCCTGACCTTCTTATCACCGAAGATGACATGTATTACACCAAACTCAATATCTACAAATAGAACTTTAATTTCACATTCTGAAAGGAAACGTACGTGTCATACATTTCCTTTTGGTGGGAAGCAAGAATACTTCAACCTACAGAAGCTGGTGGATGGTTATGAAATTTAAAAAAAATTCACCAGACTGATATCTTTCGTTGCACAATTAGTGAACAGGAGGAAGTTGTGTGGAATTGGCCAGTTTCCTCCATTGCCTCTTTAGGTAAAATACACGATTTGGCCACGATTTTCTCCATCTTAGTCCTCAGATGGAGTTTGTTAGATCACTTGAATTGTTGTAAAAGGTTTAAGTGAGAGCTTTCGTAAGGATTTGTGGAGTATGACCACTGCTGCTTGGGTCACGGCGGGGTGAAATTGCACGGGTTTTTTTCTCGAAGGAAACCGTGGTGCTTCAGATATCAGTGGGATGGCTGATGAACATTCTAACATAGTTCGTGCACGATAACATCTGCATGAAAATAATCAGAACGCTGATAGATGAAAAACTTTCTATTCTAAACTAAAAGCAGTGTAGGTCTTAACTGAAAGCAGTGCAGGTCAGTGCTTTTTAAATTAAGTCGTGATGAGGCATTTCAGTCTCAATTTGAAACACAAGCAGACGCTTCTTACACAATTTCAAAATTTCGTAAATAACGACATATTGATATCAAACTTTGACAGTTGCACAGGATGCCATCACTGGGGCTGGAGTTCAGAAACATACTAGTTATGGCGATGAAATTAATACCAAGTCGTGAAAAAACACCCAAAGCATGAAATTTCTCTACTTAGTGCCAGTGAAGGATCTTCAGAGTTTTTAATAAAAGCGTGAAAACCAACAATGCCACGTCACTTTATGTATACAATATACTCATAGTACGGAAACTCAAGATCGCCAAATAGAAATTTAATTTTCGCCTGTTAAGTGTCCGGCAAATAATATTTGAAACTTCAAGGAGCATATTGGCAAGTGTTGACTTAGGCCACTAAGGAGCCTCTTCCGTCACAGTCAAGCTCTTAGCGTCTGATGAAATTTCGTCCGCGGCCGAAATTCGCCAATTATGTAAGTTTTAGCTATCATGGGGATCATTTATATAGTCTCTTATAACACTTGATTGTCATATGAGAGTTATTAATAAAACAATTACGTGGTCTTAGACGCATGAGGGCCTCATCATTCAATGGGCAGTCTGTTAGGCTAAAGGACATATCTATTGGGATTGGCTGCCCGAAGTTTCTGGTAGCACGACTGGTGCTATAATGCAGCATCAATGCAACTATGTTAGGCATTTTTCATCAGAGTTTGCTCCTGTGATTGGACTTTTTGCCCAAAATGATTTGGAAAAGCAAAACGAGACTATCAAAACAAGTGACTCGCACAAGGTTACAATGAAGTCTCCCTGGGGAGTATTGAACTTATGATGTATGGATTACGCAAAGGCTGCATGAAGAACATCATGCACTGACTCGCATTTGAACCAAAGACATCTTGCTTGCAAGT
Organism: Lineus longissimus; assembly: GCF_910592395.1. Lineage (NCBI taxonomy): Eukaryota > Metazoa > Nemertea > Pilidiophora > Heteronemertea > Lineidae > Lineus > Lineus longissimus. Next base: position 7,869,252 of record NC_088315.1, read on the forward strand.
CAAACCTCTACTCTCCAAGCTCTTAGAAAAGACACAACTGCCATAATGAACATAGGTAGACATTACATTGTAATATCATAACTTTACTCCATTAACAAAAGGTATTCAAACGCATCGCAAAATTAGAAATAAAGGACCATTGTACGCCTCTGTCAGTTCATCCTAATTGGTGCAGGGTCTCCAGACAAGATTTTTAATCAACCCCGCTCAGATAATAGGATGTGCCCCGCACAGAAAAACTTCTCACTCATTGGCTATCAGGTTGAAGCGAATGACGGACAGGTTGAAGAAATCAAAGACCAGCACACACTATCTCCGTATGACGTTACAGCGCTAATGATTTCTGCTGCGCAAGGTTAGCCCCGTGATTTGGGATAATTATGACCGTGGCATGAGGAAGGCAGAATGCCGCTATTATCATGGCCGTAACTATACCCTCTTTAAAATGAAGCTTTTTGTGCACGGAGCTAGAACCCTCTGGGGCTCTCGCACGCTATGAAAGGAGCCTTTTTAAAACATTCTAGAACAACCAGACTTTGAATGAATCTTGAAAATGCTTGAAAAATATCCCCAAGGAACATTCGACAAAACTGAACTAATCATACCTTATGTATTTTAGATGATTTCGAATTCAGTTTTCTCTTATGTAGTCTTTGCTCAGTGGGGGATTGGCAGAGGATTCAACAGCAACAATGACATTTGTACCTTACAGTTTCAGTTATGTTTACTCTTGTTGGGCCCGCGTATATGAAAGATGAACTTTTGCGAGAAAAAATTCAAAACATAACAAAATACTGAGCAAGTTCATGTTTGTGTGGTGGCATGCGCAGATAAAAATTTAGGAAGAATAACTTCTACAGCTTATAAGATCATGATTTTAAAATTTCAAAACGTAGGCAACTAGGAAACAAGAGCGTTTTTTTATGATTGAAATCACACCAAGTAATTCAAAGACTTTGCCCAGAAGACAAACCTTTGAACATAACAATCCTCGAACCTGGATTTTTAACGCTGTTTTCCCATTTATATTTCATTCCAAAACAAATCGTAACATTTCAAGTTGCACTCAAACAAATACACGCTTTGTTCTGCCTCTTTTTTTCTCATGATAAAACGACAAGTGTTTGAATGCAAAAAAGTATCAACTCTGCTTTTGATGTAACTCACTTGCTGGGAGTCTGGGTAACAAGTCTTAGCCTTAAAGCACCCAAGGGGTGTTAAAATGACAAGATAGTGTACTTTAATATTACATGAATGTATACACGGTAAGAATTAACATCTATCCAGGGATCCTGTCAATTTTTGTAAAGAATTTCAAACTTCCTTCAGGCATTTCACCCACCACATAAACAAAAGCTAACACCAGGAGCAAGTGCAATTCATCTTTATTGGTGATAAATCAATATTTTAAGAATTGAAAATTAGTTTCTAATTGTCTCAAAAGGAGTGCTACTTTGAAATGCCGCAGAGCTTTAAAACAAATGTACTTATGTAAAGGTGTTTTTTATTCTGTTTTCTTTATTGGACATTATACATCAGGCAACTATATACACGGATACAAATGTATCGAATAACCACCACTGCATTAGACCTGAAATGGTTAAAACTTAATGCATTACTTTCAACATCTTGATGATACGGCAGAAGAACTTGGCATTCTCTCGACAGTATTTAGTCATCAGCTCGTGCAAGCATCAAGTACCAACCCAAGCCTCGCAACAAAAAGCATACAAAACAGCCGCAGGCAACATCAACGTAGCAAACAATTCGCCAGAAATCTCAAACCAGATAATTCACGGCGAACTTGCCTGAATGCACATCATAACTTATTCAGAAAAGTATCATATTTCTGTAGAAGTTGCGAAATATATTCACATTTCTTTACTGTGGTAGGAGCCTAAATTGTCATATCTTACGGCTACATGTACGTTGGCTCGGTTTTCACCTCGGGCGCTTTTGAGCGAAATATTTGCACGCCAAAAGAAATTGTTCTCTATATAATTGAGCGCTGAAAGAATGCATGTTACAGCATTCTATACACTGGAGTCGCTAAACAAAAAGATATTAGATACTTCATAAAAGAATCATATCACAACGATTCAAAACTATGCATTTATTGACGATTTATCCAAAACATTAAACGCCATCGGCAGTGAAAATCTAAATTTAGTCCATAATTCCTATGTGTTTTTGCTACTTTTTTTCTACTAACACGAATGTCACAACAATTTCCATGATTTGCAAAAATCACCACTTATACCATTACCTGAATTGCTTCGTGTGACTTGTGCGAGCTGTGAATCAACACACCAGCGTCGCAAATCAGGTCATTACAGAAACACAACAGTCGGCGGGAACAATGAGAAGATATCATCGCACTGGCGTCCGTTTCACGCAAAGCAGACGAAATCAGACGTGCTTTCGTGAAGTGGAGCCTTTTTGAATTGTACAGGGTGTTTCAGTGGATGAAGAGTGAACTCGGAGCTACTGTGGGTGGGGCTGACACATGCTCGCCGCACAATACCTCCAGTGCGTCCGTAATCAGGAACAAATTAGTGTGCATGTACACAGAGCGCGCCAAAGAGGAGACAAACGTCACCAAAACACATACATCGATCATCAAATCCTGCAAACCCTGCTGCGACGTATCTCTGCCAAAGGCATTGTTAGCCCCAATTTACTCAATGTGCCCAGGTGATGTGAGAAGATATCTACAAATTTAGTACAATCAGCCCCGTCGCTATTCTCGCCTCACCTATTAGGAACAAGGCAAGTGATGCTGTATGAAATCTCTGTGGCGAGGGAATCGTACAACTCCGGGGCACGCAAACCCTCCAGGAGTATTGTTCCCTGTCGGAGACTTATGACACATGACAGCTCGTACTAACTCGATACAATTTGTCGAGATGAATTAACCTTACATGGTGGTGATTTAATTCATGGGAAGACCAGAATGTATGTCTGCATTTTGCACAAAACCAAATACATGTTTCTTTTAGTAAGAACTAAGACGCTCTCTTTGGCAAATAAGCATGACAATGAGATCTTGCCAGGATGGCGTGGCAGGACTTCAATCCATGCCCATTCGTTCGATGTGATGGAGGTTTCTCCAAACTGGTTGTATTTTTTATCTTTTCAGCACAGAGACGGCTGACAGAAAGGGGTTAAATTAGAAGTGAGGAATTCACTGAATTGTCAATTGGCACCTTTTAAATATTGCATATGGCCTCACATAGCCCACATAAATGACAAGCACCACGATAAATTTCATACATTTAGATGACCATTCAAGCCTCTCCTAGACCTGAAAGCGTGCCACTTGGCACAAATTGCAGATGGCACTGTTGGTTCCTCCATCAAAGTTTCAAGCACACCAATTATCAAAACTTAACTATGAATGGGAGCTTCTCTCCAGCCATAGACAAGGGTTTTGTTGGCCAACAGGTGAGGTTTTACTCACGGGAAATATGTACACCCATTGTTTTATCATCAGGGAAGGCCAGGGAAAAGCGTTGAAGAGTCCCAAAAGAGGTATCAGTTTTGGGTTTTTTCTCTAAAAAGAAACAGCCATTTCAGCCCTCGTAAGATGTTTCTGGGGGCGGCATAAGAGTGTCCTTTGCAACAAACTTTAAGGACAAAGCTTTTTATCTGCACAAGACATGCATCTGACATGCTTTTTACTCTACCATCTTGCAGTGACAACCAACGCTTGCACCTTCGACTTTTTTGCCTATCAGGAGAATTTAATCAACAACAGCGTGTTACAAACATAGTTTTTTTAATGTAAAACATGTCGAGATTACAATAAAAGGTTTGCCAAATAAACTCGTGTTTATTTACACAGCGTTTCAAGCACAAGAGGCATGACTGTAATCTTTTATACATCACCCATGCTTTATACACAAACATTCTCGGTCAAGTTATGCTGAATCAAATCACAGTCCATAGGAAAAGCCTATAAATGGGTTCGATGGGTGAGCTACCTCTGAGAGGGTCTAACCTTGCTAAATGTTTGATCTTCGATATGCAGCCTCTCCTCTTGGATATGAATGGTGCTCGCCTTGGAGCCAAGTGCCATATAGGTATTGAACCAGCTCCAGTTATATTTTGCTGTGATTCATGTATTGTCTACTTAATGGCAGTGTGAACTGACAGATAGCACAACGCACGTGTAAACCGGTTTGGTTCTCGTGTCGTACAAGTCATTGTGTACCCCGTGATTGTAGTACATGACAACACGTGATACAGAGTACAGTAGAACCTCTCTATTAAGGACACTGTCGGGACTAACAAGTGCTGTCCTTAATAGAGAGGTGTCTCCAAAGAGAGGTTCCACTGTATGACCATCTTTGCTGACAGTCAATGTGCAAGGCTAGGTGACATTTTTCGCCAAAATCAGTGTGGAGTACATATTTTGAATAATTCAACCATTTACTAGTATTTTATGTATAGTGCTTTCGCTATACATCGAGTTAACTGTTACTTAATAGTTAAGTGTTAAGTAAGTTATGTCAAGATGCACATGCATGGGTGAGGTTGAACAATCGAGTTATGATTACTATACAAATGAAAATGCAGCAAAAAGGTTAGAGAATAATTCTGACGACCTTGATTAGGATTAAGGAAAATTAAATGCTTCAAAGAGATTTTATCATACTTTGAGACAAAATTGGCTTTTGAGATCAAAATTTGAATTTTTTTAAACAACGTGACTTTGTGATAGTCAAACGCTCAACGTCGCCATGGCAACCTGACCGTGACCATATAGGGTTAAGCCACTATCAGTATTTGATACTTGAGGCATAGGCCATTGCTGTGGAGTGTGAAATCCGAGATGCCAGAGATAATTTTGGAAATGCACTTATGTGTGGAAGATTCACCCATTTTGGCAATAGATCTCTCAAAGGTTGTCGGTTCCAAATCAAGTCGGGCAAAATGCAATGCATACTATGTACAACACATGCACAGAATCGACAAAAATTTGAGTTGAATCAGATAACAGATAAGTATATCAAATCTTCTTAGCTTTAGAACTTAAAGACACACTCGTAAAACGAAGTTCACCTCTTTATCAATTTTAAGTTAATTACCCACGCTGAACTCACGAAGTTGGCGAGGTCAGCGCATCATGGTAAACTAGCGACTCTGGCAGCCTCTGAGGGAAGATTTTAATGAGTAGTGGGAATAGGCAGCTGATACTTAGCTAAGATGTGGAGATGATTTGCCATGAACAACGGCTTCTGACACAGCGGACTCGCAACTGACAGAGGATGCTAAGATACTATGGCGCGCCGTCAGTGATGCGGCGCGGTATAATTGCGTAAGCCACAGAAGACGACGCTAAATGCGCTGGCCGCTTTCTATTTGTAAACAATTGGGGACTTTTTTAATGGGAGAGGGGAATTGGTTGAATATGGAGCTTTAGACTTGAGATTACACAGATATCTTGGAGGGTTCATGCAAGAAGTCCAAGCGTCTCATTTCTATCATATATTGACATGTTAGTATAATGCAGTTGAGGGCCAGTCAAAAAGGTAACAGTGGTTGGATTCCTTATGTTTTGCAAAGCAATGCTGTTCTGGTCAGAAGTAATATTTGATAATGTAGGTTCTTCTATAGCGTTTCACACTGCACAACACAGTACTGTCTTCAAAGCGCTTTACATTCATTCCCCAGCCTAACCCACAAACCTTTCTGACTTGGCCTCAGGATAGATTAGCAGTAACTGTAAAGCACACTACAGACAAGTGATTTTATCAGAGCGACAGGTGATAACTATTGCTGCAATTAGCAATTAAAAGATTGCTTGTCTGCAGTCCCTTGTCACAGAGAATTTCAGGAAATCAAACAGGTTAGATATTCATCAAACATCACAGTACTAGCGATGATCCCCACAGACAAGTGATGAAATATCACTCATTGTGGTGACAAAAATATATTGCTCATCTGCAGTGCGCTTGAAGTGCAGTTATATCAAGAATTGATAAAGACTAGTCTTTATTAATGCTTGGTTATATGGAAATCTGAAAGTCATGTTATCTAAACTGGTAAGAAACTACAGGTTAGACGATTCAGATTAGTTTGGTCTCATTCCTACAGAGGGCACTCTTACCTGGAAAACAGGACTTTACTACGCTGAATAAATAAAGACACGACGTTATATTGCTGACAAAAAAATTTCAAGGTGCCACATGCGTATTATTTTTGCATTGTTTTTCTAACCAGCAAGTGTTTTTGCCCCAACCCACAAAGAAAAGACAGAAATATGATATCAGAAAGATAGTAGCTGGTGTAGTGCACTATAGACCAGAAGCCAAGGGCATGCGGTTCAATATACCCAGTGGCCAATGAGTCAATGAGGTTTTATTTGAAAAGATACACATTCAAAATGTAGTATGGCAGCCGCGTGTACCATACCACACTTCACAGCATTCATCAACCATCCAGCCGGCCCACCGAGGACGCCGAATTTGCATACGCAAGTTGCTGCAGAAATTTTTAATGAGCAACTAAAATGAGAGTAGCACTCCACGTCGAAAAACTTAAACAAACACTCGCCTCTTGGATGGAAGTGTTCTAACGTGCCTTACAGCATACAACCATTGTGTACATGCTAATCCTACCGAGTTATCATAGCGCATACCCACCAAAGTAAAGTTTTTGTTATTGACTCTGAACCCGATCCAGACCTTGCCTTTGAGACAGGGCTAAAGCAGAGCAAACGTTTTTTCTCTCTGGTATCAATTTCCGTTTATACCATGCGTTCTATTATTTCTGGCAGCCATGGCGTATAGCTATGTTCCTATGATATAATGACCATGTCTACGGGCGTGGACGACACATAGCGATACGATTCAATGGGGGAATAGGTAATGTAATACTTGAGACACAAAGCCATCTTGCCAAAGGTTCTCGTTCTATGTGTATTATGACCAATGAAACAGCAGCAGCAAGCAACACTTTTTAGAGTGAGAATAACAAACCTGTAGGTTTTCATCTGCTCTTGTTTGTCCCAAACCATGCCTTATTTTTTGATATTTCAGAACAGAATACCAAAGAGTGAAAGTAAATTGGCAACAATTTGAGATTAGAAACAACACTGAAAGTGCTTTTACAACTTATCAATTTATTACTAATCATTTTTTACATGGACAATGTGGCCTGCCACACTCAAGAGACATTATAACTTGAATTCTGCTTTCAAATACGGTTTTCAATCAAAAAATAGACAGTTAATAAAGACAAAAGAACTCAAGGTGAGGTGAAATCTACACAGTGCATCTTGCAGTTACAGCTGAAATAGAGGTTTGGTCTTGGTGTTTCCAAGGACAGGGTTTTTCCTTTTTACATCATGAACACACGACACCAAGGAATGAACTTCCAACGAAATTCCTAGTCACAATTAAAAGTGGTGATGAAGCGTACGCATGAGCAACTCAGCCTAGAACCTAACTGAGTTTAGACTTGCTCATTTTTTCATTTCAAGTTGTCTAAACCTGTGAAATATTTCATTTTTATTCATATTTTAGAAATCTACCTGTTCGTAGGAAGTTGATACCTCGATGTTTTTTTCACAAGAAGCTGAAGCCCACTGTACACAAGATATGTTGTAGAGAAATTTCCATTGACATATCGCAGCGAGGAGCAACGAGAAGATCTCTCATCTGCTGGTAAAACCGTTAGTTTGTAGTTCACAGCGACAGAAACTACTCGTTTCAGGGGAAATTAACTGGAGTGCACAAACAGATTAAATTCTTAGGCCAAACCACCCAGTTAAAGAGTATGTCAGTGACTAGATCTTGTGTATAGCGAGTTTTAAGTACTACAGGACAGTAAAGTCCAAGTTGGTTTTTAAGATTCACCGTGCATTCTGCACAAATCTCCAATCTTCATGGATCCTTCACCAACTTAGACTCAAACCGCTTCATTCTAACTTGGCAACATCAATAATGGATTTTGTACAAAGCTACATACATAGTGTACACTGACCCTTGCCAAGTCGGACTGAAACCAACACTACAGGACAGTTCATTCCAAGTTGGTAAGATCTCCAGTGCATCATGCACAAGCCTGAGCACAGCAGATCTCCACCAAGTTAGCATGAACCAGAATAGCAACAACATAAAAGATAACTCACACTGAACTTGTTGAGGGTAGGGGGAAGACGCCGGTTGGGGCACAGTGTTGCCTTTATGGTAATTATCTATAAACGGTAAAGAAATCATCCAACTTTACATACAACGGCAGTTCAAACTCGCACCTGAAATATCACGACTAAGAAATTGATTAAAACCACAATGTAACCACAATTACCTTGTAAATTTGAAAGATTCTAAAAAATACCCTGTACCATCATGAAAAACTCCAACCGTAAAGCTGACATTTTTATTTCCTCAGGTTGATTCAAACATAAGATATTACGTTTGACTTTTTACTCTTATCGCCAAGAGTAAGTAGCTCATGATTCAAAGGGTTAAACACCGTCACCATCCAAGAAGAAATTGAATTAAAACCCAGCTTTAGAATTCACACAGATTTCGGCGCGTTGAAAAAACATGGCGTTCGTTAAAATATAAAACAACCCACACCCAGTCTCGAACGCAATTAATTTTTGTCCTCGTGCAATTAGGTGATTCGCGCTGTCTTATAGTTGATCCCTGTCATCAAAGACGCCACACAGAATCTAGAATAGTTGGTGCAGTGTTATTGGGATTCTGGTCACTTGAAGGCATGAGTCGGCATGCTCTTGTGGTTTTGGAGGTGTCAGGTCAGGTAGTTGTTTTTTTCTGTTTACTATAAACACAGATGACGGCAGCACATCAAAATTGTTGGATGTACACAAATGGCTAAGCCCAAGTCACTGATTGGTCAACCTAGGTCACATGTTGCCAGTTGCCCCCCCCCCCCCCCCCCCCCGGTCATTTAAACCTATCTCTAGCTGTGACACCAGAGCTGGGTGGATGAAGAGCTATATACTGAAGTGCACTTGTGAATTAACCTCGGTCAGTTTAGATCTTGAGATGTTCAAGGCTGAGGCGATGCTGGGAACATTGAATCTTGAACAATATCCCCCCTTTCGCATTACATAGGGTATAGCTAAGCCTCGTTAGATCTGCACTCACACGTGTCTATTCCATTATTCTTATTGTCAATTCCCCTAAAAACTCAGAAAAAGTTAACATAGATTGTCTTATTCATTTTGGATATCATGACATACCACCTACATGTGAGTCGATATACCAATTTCATAACAAACCTATTAGTCCACTTTCAATCTTCCAATCTACATGAAAACAAAGACAATATGATATTAATTTTTCATCATTAAGTTTCAAAATAGACTTATTTTATTCAACCTACTACAAAACCCCTCAAAATCTATGTCAAATTATCATCCCATGTAAAAATTCCCATTAGTCAATATTTAAACTAAATGCACCAAAAAGCGCCCAATTTAAATCTCATGAAATTCAACTCTGTCTCAATTGCAACATTTAAAAACACTGTCCTCCAATCAAATTCAAAGTGTAAAACAGTTTTTTAACCTAGCACATTAAATGGCTAAGCGACAAAAATAGCGCCAGATAACGTGTCATTATTCTCTGCGTCCAATAACAAACTGTAACTTGTACATTTTATAGTCAGCTTATCATGTAGCTGGCTTGACGATGTAAGTAAGGCATCGGTGCGCACAGCTAAACGGCATCGAATTCTCAAAGAGATTGAGAACGCCAGGAGCAATCTACGACAAACTACGCCAGAGACACCTATCGGACGCTGCACTCACGACTAATGTTTAGTTTTTAGCTCCAGGCCCCAGTCTCTGATAACAAGAAGTTGAAATTTGTCTCGGATATGTTTTGTGTCGGAACAACTAGGCGTATTGTGATCAAGATAATCAAACGCTGGTACAGAAAGGCGACAAGGCGATGTGAAATATTAAATAGGTTCATTGTTTCTCCTAAAACCAAAAGCTTTCTCGATGATAGAAATTGTTTGAAAAAAAGTTTTTCTGAAAGCGTGCGCCATGCCTACGTAAGGGGAATGGCACAGACAGCACTTTCAATACAAGGGTGCAAAGAAGTGCTCTTTAATTTTTTAACGGGTTTTATTTATAGAAAGTAATTGTGTTTTTGTGAATAGTGCCAGCTTCCAGGGAAGCTTTACCCTGATGGGGATGAATTCTTGCTCATTATAATTCTATTATTTTTCTTCAAATATCAAACGAATTTTGGTGACATTCGGAAGAGAAATTCTCGCTGAAGAAAGAACATTTGTCTCTTTATTTCAAACTTTAACAATAGTGATATTTTCTATATCATTTGAAAACATCGAAACTTATGCAATCTTCAAATCAAATCAATTCGATCAAAGGATTGAAAGCTGAGGTCAACTATATATATCAACAAAGTTTAGATACTGGGTGATTTGTAATGTAATGTAGGAGGAAACCTACACTGTCGAGAGTCACCCTCTATGACACGAGTTGTCAGAGTGGCATAATGAAGACATGGGCATTTCACATCTGAGGTCAAGGGTTGTGACATGAAGACGTGCATCAACCAGGAGTGGAAATCAAGACCTCAGAGGGGACAGGCACTGATGTTTTCACATCGGTCTTACCACTGCTACCCTGACAACCTTCATCAAGGGATTCTGACTCTGAGGTCTCTCCGCCAGTGTTTACATTCCACAGATATCATTCTTAAAGGACAACTGGCACCGGGTGCACAAACCATCAACGTTATTCTAGCTTCGAATTTACTTCAATCAAATACAAATAAACATCAAATAAAAAACTTACCATGATATTTTTCAATATATTCCGTGAAAAATAACACTGATACCCACAAGAAACCTTCACCAATGTTGAATGGAAAAGTATGATACAGAACACACACAATTTATGTAGCAAACAATTTGACTTTCTCTGTATGGCTTTAAATTATTATTTACAGCAACGACGATTTTTAATTTCAAAGTCGACTTCAGAAACTACTCAGGTCAGTTACTTAACAGCTGTACTGCTGCCGATATCATACTCATAGGACATGTGCTCGTGCAGGACCAGTAACTTTATCGTGACCAATGAAAACACACGACACACAGATCATCATCACACCGACAAACTCAACCCATTGGTCACGTCAAACTCACAACAATCCAATGGGAGCGCCAACAGAAGTCACATGGACTTTACGCCGACGATTTCCCGGCTTTTCAAAGCATTTTCACAAACTCTCACACAGAAAATGGAAACAATGGAGCCTACCATAGAAGCGGGACTGCGATCCGGCAACTTCTTCAGTTTCTAAAAGAAATTTGAGAAAAAAAACGAAAAAATGAAGTAAATAAATTTGACAAATCAAAATTCAGGGCGACAACATTATGATCGATATTAAGAGCATGCAACTGGAATAATCTGAAACATTTAAAAGATAACGATATCATCAATATGTCAATGTTTATTATCTAATTAGTCTCCAATTATAAAAAATTTACTCAATTACAAATAATTGTGACAAGAACTATACGCTGGCAACCATAGGTCATTATATTTTAACTTTGAGAACCACCTTTTAATATCATTATGTATTATTTTGTTTCTAATTCAAGTACTAACTCAAAAATTATGCAGCAACTAAACATTTTTGTACAGTGATTAATTAGAGTTTGAAATATCAGATTTCAAGATGACTATACCCCCAAGCAAATGATATTCATAACAGTATCTTGCATTCCGACAGAACTATTTAAAGGGAGTTTCTCATTACATATGAAATTGAACACGTAAAAATCTGAATTGTTCACTGAAAACACTCATTTAGATGTAGATTCAGAAGTAGATTTGCCGAATGGAGTGTTTCACATGGCAAGCCAGCTTATCGTTGGACCAAACTGAAGTATATATGGAGTCATGTAGGATCATCCCAGGTACCCAGAAGGACACACAACTTAAGTGCGACACATTTTGCAGGGGTTAAAGTGGAATTAGGACTGAACCAATCTATTTATGTATTCAAATGAGGCGAGCGGTCTATTAACTTCGGACACGAACAGCAATATGATAAACAAAAAATGTTTGCACCAGTCGTGCATCCTTGAAATGTGTTTCACGCTCGGGCGGGCACAATCGTCTGAGATCAGACCAGCTGCTACATTGTATAATACAGCTCCAAGTGTTTCTGCCGAAGAGAGGAGGCTTCTATCACCATGGCGATGGGACAAACAATAAGCCTGGGGGACAGGTGATAAGGGTACAGACACCATTGGGAGGCTTTCGTAATTAGTTACTTTAGCGGCTTTGATTAAATCCCTTGGTCCACCTGTACCACGAATTAAGGGACCACGTTAGTTACCTTTTGTTGAAGGGATTTTGCAATCTCTGAGCTTTGTGTGTCAAGATGCCAAGTTGAACTTCTAGCAAACTGCAGAGTGTGTACCAAATGTAGTATTGAACAGAGTCCATGCATCTAAACAGGAATCCTTGAGGGGATGATACTTATGGCCAGAACTGTATCACTGCTAGCTGTAACAGGCCCCAAATTGGTAAATTCTTAAGACTCCTACATGTCCAATCAAGAAAACTCCTGATATTATGCTGGTATCCCCAAGTCGTACAGACAATGGAATAATCTGCCTGAGCGTCCTAGAGAGACGTTTATAGCTCGTCTAGAACTACCAAGTTCCTGTAGAACAATACGCAGTAAATTACGTCAAAGCCCACCCCGTGGAGAGAGTCAATTCAAACCAAGAAACGCTGCGATGCTGAGGGCTGGCAATCGCGAACATTTGTCGAGATTCCTCGGTACCGCCTGCTAAGCCTCGTATGGGACGGCCTGATATGCTGCCAACAATTAACCCCAATCTCGTGTCGCTTATTAGGGGTCCGATCTCATTGTCTAAGCACCCGCCGATTATTCACGTTACTGCATTTCATAAATATCCCACAACGCGGCGAGAAATTAATCTCTGCGTGCTAGATAGATGAAAGTGCTGTATGATGTTGGTTACCAGTGACAGTGGGGCTTGTGTCACATTCACACTCAGTTTCAGCATCCACAGAAACAGCCAGAGATTTTAGCTTCCAAATCAGGTCGTGTACACTTATTTTTTCCTCAAATACTACAAGGTATTAAAGCAGAGCAAGAAACTGGTCTTAAAAGGCTGGAAGTAGCATGAATTTCCACAAAAACCAATACTTGTAACCAGACATGGCCAAATCTGACTGTTTGGCTGACAACAACATCATTTGAATTTCCCTTCCATATTATGATTTACGAATTCCCATTATCATCAAAACAATTACTCACTGACACAAAAACATGCTGTTTTATTAGGAGTTCCTGGATGTGTGGGTACAGGCATCAGAGCTTGTCGATTTCTGACAAAGACCCAAATGGCAGATTCTCGTAAAATCTCCACATCACCAATGAAACATGCGGGTCTGTATTTCACCACCAGACTAATATGAAATTCAGATTGTATGGCCTTGGGGACACCGCAAGAATTCCCACCCGGTAGCAGTCACATCAGCTCGATGTCCATGAACAGCACAAGCCAAGCATGTGTAACTAAGACGCAGCTAAATGACTCATCATCCAAGGGTTGATTTCGTTACGCCAAATAAACTAGCCCCTTACCCATTTAGCTCATAATGTAATAGTGCAATAGAGAAAATGTGTTTAGGTAGAACTGGACCCAACACGCTAAATGTTCCAGCCGTAATCATGTGTTCGGTGCGAGAAACCTAACCATGAGAAAATCAGGGGGCAACGGAATCCGAGAAGTGAGGGTCAAGTTCAGGATGGCTAAAGGAAACTGTCATAGCAGACTACAACTCCTGTACTTGACTTTTAGGTTTCTGGTCAAGACGAAAAGGACATCTTGGCATGAATTATACTTCTCAGTCGAAAGACAGCATAGAGCACAGGGCATAGATCAATATCAATATCACCAACAATAAACATTTCACCTACGTGACATTGGGGATGATCTTGACGTCAATGACATCATTCTTGCCCTAGCCAAAAGAACACCGGCCACTACCTCACACAGCATTTGTATCAGCTAACTTCCACAACAATGAGCTGCTCCAAGGCAACACAAGATCTGACAGTTTCTGCTGTCAACACGGATGATTGGGTTAAAACCTAGAACAAACTGGCAAATTTCTCAGTTTTGCCGTTTGAAGTTAAAGACTCGAGTGAAAGTTGAGAGTGACTTGACGTCATGTACACATGGCCGTTATGACAACATCCTCACCCACTTAATTACCAATGACGGCATCAAATTTCCGCCATATTTAAACGCTGGCGAATTAAAGCTAAATACAAGAGATTAACCGCTCAAGACTCAGGAAATCGGCCTCATACAGCTCGTAATGAATAACCAACATCTCTACGAGGATCCTGGCATGATTGAGTAGACTGATGATGGGGTGTACGCTGATCGAGTGTATATGGGGTAGAGGAGCTAGGAAGCCACAGGAGGATCTGTTGTGTTTGAGAGAAGAGAAGCATCCCGACCCAACAGACAGTATTTCATCTTAGTTGAACTTTACATCAATTTTATCAAGAATCAATGTCACCTAACAGATCAGTGTGACATTTTTATTGGCTCCCTTTGGCATGCAGGGCAAGCTGACCCCTTTATTGGCTGCCTTAAGCATGCAGGACAAATTGACCTTCAATATGCAGGGCAAAGTGCCCTTTTATTTGACTCTCTTCAACATGAAGGACTAGCTGACCTTTTCATTGGCTCTCTCTAACCTGCAGATCAAGATGGCCTTTTAATTGACCCCTTTTAGCATGTAGGGCAAGGTGACCTCTTTATACACCTCCTTAAGCAAGCAGGGTAATAACCTTCCCCAAAAATGTATGTATCATAATGTCAGTCTAATAAAAGAACAGTCTCCAGGGATGTGCTCGATCCACACTTTCAGCTGTCTGCCTCGATTTAGCGTCGCGCTCAAGCTACTGTATTCGACCTAGTGGCAGCAAATAGCTAGCCATTTATCTTATATAGTATTTTGTAGCTGAGCCCCTAGCAGGGCAATTAGCAAGTTATCTGAGCCCTTTCCCCATGGGGCAAACAAACACATGATACAAGATATTCTGCCTTAACCCTTGGTGGCCTCTGGCTATTGCAAAAAAAAGTAAAGGGCATAATAGATATGGGGAATTCTGAAGGGCTTTTTGATGATTTGCGAGAAGTGACCTTCGTCGTAATTAAATGACACCGACGGCATCGTTTGATGAGTTCACTGGGTTCGTTATATATCATTCTAGACAAGAGACAGACGGGGCCTCACAATGTAGCATAGACCTTCACGCAATAGGCCAAATAAGTATGATTTCTTCGTCCTGTATTCAAAATTTTTGCTTTTGGCATCATGCTGACCACCTGACCTTGACCTAGATTTGATCTTGACCTAGATTTGACCATGACCTAGATTTGACTTGTGGCCTCCAATGACTTTTTGCCTTGTTCAAAACATGGCCAATTCACTCACACTAAAATCGTTTTGAGAAATATGACTGCAGCCTCTAGACACACTTGACTTCTTCGCATCAAGATATACGATTATAAGTGAGGGACGCAGCAAAAAATACGATCTAGCCAAGCGAGGATCAAATTTGAAGATGGATGATTCAGCACGGACGAACAAGTCAAACACTTGAAACTGAATGCATGAATTCAAATGATGTCCATGCATACGATTTGTGTGTGAGGTAGCAGTAGGGCTGAGTGATGGGCTCTGTAGAGTCTTAGAGCTGGGAATATTTTCAAATGGATTCAACCTGGGTACTTTTACGTTTCTGGCATTTCAATGTTTTTGTCGGGTGAGGTGCCCAGGTGCCCAGTAAAAGGCCCCGATATAATTTTAGAATGATTCAAAGTTCAGGAGGAAATTTCTTTTCATACAGTACTAGATCATGAACTTTAGGTAAAGGCAGGCATTTTTTTTCCGACCCTCGGAGGTATCATCCTGGATGAAACATTTTCGAAAGGAGAAAACACTAGCAGGAAATGAGATTCCCGACAACAAATCAACCAATCACAACCCATCACAAAAATCCCAAGCCGCCACAAAGAAAAACATTGCTCAAGAGTCGCTGATACTCGACTGATCTGTAATATTTATATTGGATAATTCAATCGCGGAAATTTAATAAAATCCCGCATGAAATTCGCTGAATATCGTCACAGGGTTATACGGGGCATGGGTGGTCTTCGGCTGGGTTCAACTCCTCAAACTAAACAATGCGGAGAATACCAGTTATTTTACTCATTCAGTAACCGCGGATTGATTAAAATGATTGATTTGTGTTATTAAGTCCTCTTCTACAATTATACGCGATTCACTCATTGCAATCATGTATAATCAACGATTAGAGTTCTCGTTGCAGATGAATTGAATCAAATTACGAAATATCGTCGCTGCTTTACGACATGGCCCATCGTTGCTGCATCAAGGCGCAGCTTTAGGTCTAATTAAACGGGGTTAGCCTTGTCAGCATAATCTAACAGAGCTGGGTACCACGTAACTTTCATTGCAGAAGCAATTCTTCTTGCACATGCTATGTTATTATCAAATGTACTTTCTCATACAAAACATACAAGGTTATATAGCCAACTTGGGGCGAAATGAACATTGTTGAGGTTGGTGAAATTATAAGTGGCTCAAGGAATATAGTAGGTCGAACAGCGATGGCAAATGATGTATCGCTGGAGGATTCTCCTTACCTCAGCGGGCACTCATCTCTGTCCCAAGTGGAATATTAATAGCAATAAGCTCAAATAAATGCCACGGCCATACTGAACGAGGAATTTCCAAGTACTTTATACACACGAGATCTGTGTACTTTTTGTACCTATGTGGACATATACTGTAAGGGAAAACTTGGCTTTGCCTTGAGGCTGAGTATGAATAGGAGTGGCTTGGGGCAACTGCTCTCAACCCTCGCAGCTAACAGTGGTTGAGGCTTAAACACACTGATAGTGTCAAATAACAATACGAATTGATACTGTGTAAATATGAATACTTGAATGAGGTATCTACCGGCCACAACGTTTTTGAAATTCACCTCAAATCTCTGAAATAAGGTGATCTGGCTTATGGATGTGACAGCCATTTGAGGGGTGTCTAGTGCAAGTGGGTGCAGGCATAGGGGAGAGCACCTTCAGAGTATCTTCCTCTTGTTCAAAGGGCCTCAAGACGTCACGTTTCAGCTGCCAACCTTAAGGGGGGAAATTTGGCGAATCTCCATCCCATATCTCACATCCTCCACCCTCCTAGGGTTAAAGTCTTCCGCTCACTCAGCGTCAAGATGACAGCTCCCAATTATGACAATCAGTTCTTGCGGAGCATCTTACTCCAAAGGCGTGTCATCTCTTATCACAGTCACCCAAACACACTCCCCGTAATAGCAGCCTGCCACCAAAGTTCATTCCAACCAAGATCTAAATCGGGGCAGCAAGCAGAATATCACGCTCTATCCCATTGGGATTCTGCCCCCGATGACACAAACTTGTAATTTTTCAACTCATTTTCCTCGGTGTCAATTTTACAAGGCACGTAAAAAATTACCATTTTGCGGCTTGGCGTTGTGGTGTAGCATTGGCATAGATGTGATCAGCATACAGTATCGGATCCAAACAACTTAGGGCTTCCTTCGTCCAATATGTGTAGTGACATGGGGAGCCTTCAATCCAAGCTTGTTTGCCCTAATACGACACTATAGCTCGATGTGGTAACAGGCTCTTGTCTTGATCAGGATTCAAGTACACACCTTATTCTATAAACTGTGACTGCATTAACTGCCAATCTCTTCAGACAGAGAAAGCCAGTCCATTACCATGATAGATGCGTTAAGACACAGTTTGTACACACAGACTGATGCATTTAGACACATAGACTGATGCATTCAGACACAAAGACTGATGCATTTAGACACACTAACTGATGCATAGACACAAAGACTGATGCATTTAGACACACTAACTGATGCATAGACTCAAAGACTGATGCATTTAGACAATCTGTACAGGGTTGAGGAAGATAAGTATTCAAACCACTACACTTCAGCAGGCTGTCAGCCATCTCAAGGGATATATGCATTGGCTGTACATTTCTCGACAAACTGCCAACACATGAGGACATAACGCGTGTAGACACAGCATGTACACGTGTACCACTCTTGATCATTGACGACAACGAGAGTAGGATGTGTATTCCATCGACTTCATAGTGTATACTGACAAAATGCCAAATCATGAAGCAGATGGGAGCATCGGAGGATCAAGGACTTGAGCACATGTCAGGCCCCCCCCCCCCCTGACGCCATCATCTACATGTACTTGGCATACTTCGTGTTTGCAAACTTAAACATACCACAACACAAGGCCTGATGCATTCAGACACACTGTGTACATTCTCAAGGAGACAGGTGGTTATGGCTGAAGTACATCCCATCCGTGATGGTCTGTCATCCTTTTTAATGTTACATACTTATTGCTTGTGCTATGCTACAGGTAATGTATGACATTAGACATGCTGAAACATCGATTTATAGCAACCGGGAGGGGGAGCTGTCACATGGCATTCCATTGATAGCTAAAAGAGGAAATGGTCTTTTTTGCCACCAAAATGACTGGGATTTGGAAGAAATCACTCTCCAAAACTGGAAATTGCTTAACAGCAGGACATCGGAACAGGTACCTCGCAATCCCCACATCTACAGATAGTCCCAAAGAGTATAAGTGTATTGTGGTAAAGATTCTACATACATGTGGGGTTAGTCCATCAACCTGGTCAGCCCATCAACTGTACGATAAAAACATGTTACAACTCCATCGACACAAGCCGCCATTATTGGTTGGAAACCACGGCAAACAGCAGTTTCGAAAATGTCCACAATCACCTCTGAATCTGACAATGAGAGTGAATTACTTCCGTTGGTATCTCCTCAATCGCTGTTATCGCAGGAGTCGCTTTATTACTTCATACTCTACTTTAATGAATAGACTCGAATGGCACCCAATAGTGCTATTACTATATAGATAAATGTCTATGTTGCCTCTGTTACACTTTTGGCTGGGGTTTTCACTCCCAAAGCTTAAATAGTATGGAACACTACAAATAAGTAACCCTACTATACGGACGATACCAGGGAACTCTTCAAGTGTTCAATAGACAATTCAGCCTCAACTGTCCGACTACCCAAATCAAGACAGGATCTTTTTAAAATTCATTGGCCATGGTGACAAAGGGCTCAAGGGCAGAAGGGCAGACTTACTCGAGTAGAAAAGAAAATCTGAGACCATTTGACATGTATGAGTATTTTGGGGGAAGAGATATTCTGCAGCCTTCTCCAGAGCTCTGCTCTCAGACCTGCCACAGATCTGATAGTTGAGAAAAACAACCATGTCCCCATACCATCGCCAATGGCTAGGGTACAACTGAATGGATTCAACTAGCTTCCATTCCCATTGTTCTCATGTTCTCGACATACATGTATCAAGTCCGCAGCCTTGCCACTCAGGAACTGCATTCAACCGGCAACAATAGCCAACACTGTAGCGCTCAACATACTAGATCATCACCATCATGTCCTTGTGCTGTATTGCTCGCTGTCCAAGCGGGGAAATCTACACACGTTTCCTGCTCTTGTACACATCCTCGAGGCGCTTATAAAAAATGGAAGCGACAGGGGATGAGCTCCCTGGTAGGTCGATGTAGGTGTATGGCTATCATGGTACTACAAGATCAGTATCAGAAGATGTTGAAAATGAAGTTAGAGTAAAACAACTGAGAATTTTGTCATTGGCCATTATGATAATGCTTCAAGGACCACTGTACGCCTTTACAGACAGAGTAGAGTTGTCTAAACTGTGCCAAAGCTTTCCAATCTGTTATGGGGAAATGTTCTCGAATATGTTATCACATAGCTGACAAGTTATGGTGACCTGATGCTCAGGATGTCGTATTTAATGAATCTCAAAACGCCACTTGTTACAGAAATGTTTGATTTGAACAGGATCAGAGAGCCAGGAGCACCTCAAGCGCCATAGCCGCAGCCTGCTTTTATACTACCAACACAAGCTTCAGACTCTGTACTTTTTCAGCTTGCTAGAAAGGTGCTGTACATTTGTGACCTTGTACAGCATTAGTTGGACGGCTTCAGCTGTTACGAACTGCCGGTATATTACATGTACCCTCAGGGTGCAAAAACACGCTTGAATTTGCCATGATGTTTTCATACCCGTTAAACCCATTACGGCTCACAGGACGTTGGTGTGGTGGAACGTGAACTGCCAAGATCTTTTTTAGAAAATGGCTAATAAGGGCCGAAAATCACCAACAAAAAAGCAATCCAATTGTTTGTTTGAAAGTGTATCCCTAGAGATGTTCTAGGGAGATTTGCAGCATAATCAATCAGTTGGTGTGCTCATGGCGCCCTCTATCCCAACTGGAAAAATTACAGTTGCCAACATACTCACGCTTCCACTCAGCATCAAGTTCAAATGCAACTGTATCTTTGTAACTGCATGGTAAGTGCACAATCGGACATTTTCTCCCGCGACCCAACCATTTTTTTCACCACCAAGGGAAATGGAACGTTTCTAATTTGGGGCCTTATCTCTCCGCAACAAAATCCCAAGCAACTCCAGACAAGGATCACTTTTCTCGCATGATTAAAATTTATTACATTGCTCGGTTGGCAATATGTCAAGACCAAAATCAACTTGGCGTCCCAGCGGGCCAATGTAAGATCGTCCCTAGCCTTTATATGCTCTAACCTCGTAAATGTCTTTGCTCACATTTTAACATCACCATTCATAGTAATAACAAGATCTCGCCTCTATGGAGGCAGCGAGAATATTAGATCTAACGTCCCTCTATTCGCAAATTATTGTCATCATGAGTAGCGTAAAGTTTGAATTCATGCCACGATGTTCATATTGTACTGCCACAGCCATCGGAAAAATTTACGCGACTATAAAATTCCCCATATCTGGGATTCTACATCAATTTCATCTTATCATCACAATCACTGCTTCTTCAAATCACGGTGTATTTTATGATTATGAGATGATATGAATGGCAGGGCGTTCAAAGTCTAGTCTCTGTAGAATATTACTTCAGAGTAAGATGGCAAACACTGGATTGAGTCTATACTTACCTATACCTTGGAGTATACCTAGACTGATTCCATCAGTCAATTAACTTCTGTAGTCAATTGCTTGAGAGTGAAATCTTTAAACAAACTACATGTAAAAGATTAATCCTGCTGACAAAGAGCACTCCTTGAGGAAAATAGGGCAACACCAATGAAACATTGCCATGTACAATCTTTTCAACTTTTTAAAGCTGAAAAGAGTGTGAATGGCAATGTTTCTTTGTTTTTCAACGTTTCAACAAGTTCGCTTATGAAGAATTCATTCTATATGAATTCTTCATGACATGCCTAAGCAAAGTTGTTGTTTTTGCAAAAGTAACTATTCATGGAAATAAACAAACAGCATACGAGAAGAAGCCAGGTTATTAATCTTTTGAAAGATGTTTTGAAATATTTCGTCAAGTTTTATTTTTATATTTGCTGCACAAGCTGTATCCCTGGAGTTGAAAGCTCAATGCCTTTATCTTTATTATGGCCAGAAGCACAAGGTAAGATTCAACAATGGCGAATTGTCAGCTTTGTCAATTATGGAAATTAATAATAAATGATGGAATGAGCTGTGAATGACAAGAGCTTTTCAATAGTTTTCTAACCTTCCTAAAAGCAAATGTATGTACCCATTGACCCAATAGACTATGAAGTTTGATTCAGGGACAGGTAAAACACACCTTCACGTTGACACACCTGCATGCTGACCGCAGCTAGTTACATACTTTGTAAGGTCCATTTGCTCTTGGGTCTATTTGTATCACCCTTCCATAGGGCTTCATCTGAGCTCCCTCCAAAGGGTACATCACAACAGGGGCATCTTTACCTCAGCGCTGCCCCTCTTTACCATTTGTGGTAAAAACGGACTTCCCTAATTTCTCTAACCAAATGCCTCAGACTTACAACTTGTGATGGACACCCTCCACAGCACTGCAGTACACACAGCATCATTACGCACCCCCAGCAGATAGTAGCATCGTTTAACTTATGACTTGTGTCAGGCGCTTGCCATCAGAGACTTGCGCGCCTAAGAGTTAAGGATAGCGGGGTAATTGGTTCACTTGGCTGATATAAGCTTAGCCAAGGAAGAAATGGGGTTTTATGTTCCGGCTAATAGGCCATCATACGTCCATAACTCAGACGGGAAGACCAACGCTAAAATTAAATTACCCAACGCTCCACACGCCGGTGCATATTACGGAGTGCTGAGAAACCGGGGACGCACCAGCCTCCGCAAAATGCCACTGATGAAAGCACTCAACTGCGAGTGAACATACTTCATTTGAAATGTGGTGTCTGTTAAATCAACACAATAGAATGTTGCCAGTAGGTTTCATCATTCTTTTCATACTGTGTGAGATTCTGATGTGGCTTCCTTGTCAAGGGAGAATGTGAAACATCTAAAGACACACAAGTCATTATCATTATGCAGAGACAACTGAGAACTTGAATGTGGCGTCGTCCTCACACTCTGCTCCTGTTAATAGTAATCTTCATTATTTGTGCTTTACTGTTTTTGATTCATCTCAACAGCTCAAGGGTTAACATTACTAGGTTACCATGCTCAACATGCAACTCAACAGCGCTGGTAGCCTGGTCTGATTCACGAAATGTCCCAATATTCCTTAGGGATTTGATACCAAACTGGTGGTCCTTGGTTGTTTAATCAAGACCATGGGGTAGACCAAAATGCAGAAGAAAACTCGAGGTGACAGCATGCAGTCAGTATGACTGCTTGATCGAACTTTCAGCATAAAGGTTTAGTGTCAATGCTTTTGCCGCGATATACACAAACTGTTTAGAACTACATTTTACAGAATGACAACAAAGTCTTCATCATCTCCTGTCTGTATCTGCGACAGAAGAAACAGCTACCGCAAGGATGCAGGCCAATACATCGTGTAGAATCAATCACACCGAGGACATGTCTACACCACTTTGCAATATTTTCAAATATCTCCTTATCTACTTATCAAGTGCTTTGAGTCTGTGTGTATCTTTTGTCACAGTATTATAGTAGTCCATCAATAGAGACTTTGATGAGGGAATTCTTCGGGGAAAGACTCCAAATCAATCACATATGAAGTACTTCTCCAAGGCCATTAACCATTCTACTGTAGACAGCACCCACAGGATGCTTTAGAAAGCTTGGGTTCGTTGTGAAATTATCGCAATCGTATTAGAAATGCATCTAATATACGCACCATTAATACGTCCCGTTCTAACAGGATGTTGACCAAATTCATTTCTCTGTGTATCATGAGTGAAATTCGGTCAGGAACACTGGAACCACATTTGCTAGTGCTTCAACTAATTCATAAATTTACCTAAGAAATCTCAATATGGAAAGAGCCACCACAGAGGGCTCTAAAAAGGCTAGGTGTTTTGACATTTTGAGAAGCCAGTGGGCACAAGTTGGGAATTATTCAATTTCACAAAACCAGAATCGTTAAATCACCTGACAGAATTACAGATGTTTTTGCACTAAGAAGATTTGAAACTTTTTAGACGTACATCAGGCCTGAAGAGGGTAAAGGCTTAGAATTCTGATGCTGTGGCTGTGGTGAGAAGAATGGTAGGGTAGAGCTAAGCTCATCAACCCGGATTTCTTTGGAACCATGCATCGCTCTAAGCGGGCAACTAGGGCCTGGTATTAACATTAGGCTCATTAGCGCCAAAGCTGGGGTATTTAAATCACCACCTGCAAGAAGACATTACATTCTTCAGCTGGAATAGTGTCCTGGAGGATGATGAAAATCTTTAAAATAAAAAACGAGTTAAATGCATTCTCATCAATTACAGCATGGGTGACAACGTACAACACAACGTCGCTATCATACATCAGGGTGTGTCAGCTGTCTGCAACAGCCTAGTCTAGTGTTTCATTTGCCTGCACTCCACCCACTGGAGGTGGGTCAAGCTACCTCTCAGGTTTCCAAGCGCGATTGAAGTTGAAAGCTTAGTTTCAAATCACTGCGTTTACCTTCCCCAGGGTTCTGTGGGAATAGGGATCAGACATAATGCTCATCCAGTCGAATCAAGTTGTCACATCCCTAAAATCAGGGTGTCATGTCGGCAAGAGACCAAAATAACCCAGACAACTTTTTCAGCGCAGTTTATTTTTTAAAACAAAAAAACATTGTGTATTGCCAGTGTTTAGCAGAATTTTTTTCTCCGCAATGATCGTGAAATAAAATGGTCAAAAATATATCAGTGCTCAAGAGTTTATTCACCCTCTTCTCTCAAAATGCCTCCAATCCTCTAAAGGGTTAATACATAATGGTATATGATGAACAAAAACCTGTACCCCCTAAGTGGTTTTAGTGCGCACATTCATTAGACGCAGCCAATGTGCGAGCACCAGCACTATAGTTTCCTCCATTAAACAGTTAAGTATGAAGCGTATTCATTATCATAAGACAATGCAACAAAGAAGTGAATAAATAATACGCATCTCCCGGCTTTCATCGCCAGTAACCAGGCAAGTGCGCCTGCCGAAGAACAAATTATATGCGTTCTTTGAAATCTCGATTGTATTATGTATGCATCAGCATGAAAAACAAACGTTTTGTAGCGACACATATACCTGCAAGACACAGTTGATAATTATGAAAGATAACTGCAAAATGATTTCTTAGAATTCTTTTTCTATTTGCCTTACTTAAAGTCAAATAATCCTGTAAGAAATCAATTTGTGAAATTAATCATTAGTGCTTTGAATAAAATTTGATAATTTTTGTTCATTTTTATTCTTGTAAGATCATTTTTGTCAGGAGTAGTACAACTTTCATGATTGAAATACCCATGATTTACAAATTTCTACCAATAAAAGTGAAAATTATCAAATTTCATCAAGTTGGCCCTCGCCCTCTAGATTGGATGAGCGTCCTTCGAGTGTTGACTGTGGCCAAGGGAATGCACGGGGCAGATTTTAATTGGAAAATCCTGCAGATCGTTTTACCTTCAGCCCGAGGATATGATCATAGCATTCTCAGATTAGACCCAGGGCAGAACCGATGATTTTTATTCAGAATCGCAAGATAAAGTTTCCTCGTCTTTTTCCAGTCGCCGGGGAACAATGCCGAGTTCGTATCATCCTTAGTCAACCTCTACCATGTGTACATTATACATAAGAAACAGACAAAATACCCATCCTAATCTGAAAAACATGAGAACGCTACAAAATTCTGTCAGAGTTCAACATCATAATTCCTATTGTTTTTCCATTTGACAATGATGCTAAAAATGGTCTGTTATTTGTTTGAGATATTCTAGAAGCATCTGATAAACTCTCATTTCATCAACCTAAGACTGGTTCTGAATATTCAATTCAAGCTACATATCACACACATGGTCTGTTTGATGCCATTTAATATGTTTAATATGGATAGACATGAGTTTGGCGAATCCAAGTTGTCTGCTGGTCATGACGTATTACTCCGTCTTGGGCTTCATTACCATTTTCTAGTCATTAAATCAATCAGTCTTAAATAAGTGAAACTAGAGTATTATAACTATGCATAACTTCAGGAGGTGTGACTACATATCGCTTTGAACTGATTGAACACTGTTTTTTTTCTCACAAGCAAACACAGTCAAAAAGAGATTGCTGCACAGATCAAAGGCCACCCCTATTTCGTCAGATTTTTATCAGAAGGATTCTTTTATGGACTTCCCTGAGTAAGAGAGTCCAAGATGAGGAGGTAAACCGATTATATAACTCAAATTGAATCAACAAGGAACTCAGCTGTGGCACTCTGTAAAAGAGCCATTTTCATCGCAAGAATGAATTAGGAAGATCACACTTGTGCATGATTTTGAATTTTTTGGCAATTTCAGTAGGACTCTCTATCAAACATCCTAAGGACTAACAAATATTGTCCTTAAATGAGACTGAGAGGTCCTGATTACAGAGGTCAAATTGAATGGAAACAACCAGAACCAAATGTGGTGTCCTTTACAGAGAGCGAGTCCTTTATAGGCAAGTGTCCTCTAATGGAGGTTCCACTTATTCTATGGTTGTAGGTTATCAATTGGAAGCTGGCCTTGAACATAAAGATACCTTCAGGATGTTAAGTCAAACTACCGTTTTCATCTGAATCACCATTCTTTTACTTCACCAGTGTGCATCCAGCTATTATTTTCAGGAAACGTAAAAAAATTGCAAATCTTGCATTTCAGCTTCAGCGATCACATGTCACGTGTGATTTACACTCACAGAAACATGCTATAGAATTACCAGGCAGATTCAACGGAAAGTCGCCATGCTAACATTCCATTACATACAGACACGCTATTCGTACAGTACTCTAACTGATCACTAGCCAACTATGCTATTTGCTAGCCATCGCTAACTATCATGTGCTAGCCGTAGCTAAATATCAAAGTTCAGAACCTGTAGCCTCCCTTTTGATCGCGTAAGATGTCTTCTATATATATAAAGGCCAATTGTAGATGCAATGTTGAAATATAACTTGGCTGCGATCAGGTTACAATACGTGGCTCTGTGACACAAAGCGATCACTCGTTATCGTCAGAGACAAAGAAGAAAAAGATGGTTGGTCGTCATCCACGGGTTTGAACTCGAGGGATGTATTGTTTGACGCATGAGAGATGCTCAATGACTTAGAATTGCATTCAGAATCTTAGAGATTTGATAAAATCAAAACAATGCTCTTTAGATATTGTCAATCCATTAGAAATAACTAGCTTTGGGCTTTTTTCTTAAAACTTGTGTAAGTTGAATTCAGAAATGCATCTTCGACGCTGACACCACTCAAGAAACCCAAGTGACCAACAAGAGCAAATTAGGGATGAGGCTTGAGAAAGTTGCACTTGTCCACCAACCTGACCGTTGTAATGAGGAACTGACAGAATGGCGTAGGCTGTGGAGTACTTATAAAATTATTATCACTTGGTCGACTATTGATCCTACCCCTAGGCACCATCGCCATTCATGATCTTAAACCTAACTCCGCGGCTACCCCGGCCAACAAAAGCACCCCTAGTACTACTACACTCAAATGCATAATACATGTCAGAGAGTTACTGAAAGCTACTGCGGGAAACACAGCTTGCGATCTCTCATATGCGCCCACGGTCTACAGGGACAATCGCCCCAAATGTGGTCCACGCCCGCGGCAGTGAAATCACCGCCGGCATCCGACTTTATGTAGATTATATTATAGATTCAATGTAATTCGTCTCGGGCTGACCTCCTGTGAAATAAGACTTGACATCACGTGAACTTTGACCTCTTATTAGTCAGTGAGGCTGATCAGCGCTGATTGCCCGCCCGATATGAGGGAACAACATTTTTGGTGTGGAGATTTCGCCACTGCAAATAACTAGAACAAATATGATAGTCTCACAGACGCGATGAGCAAGATTACCCCGCGCGATTGGCTGGGAATATTACGATCAGATTAATGCTAACATTGGAATAGCTGTGGCCGGCTGATTAACTAATTCTCTTGTCTTGCCAAGTCACGCAGTTTGACTCTCCATGACAACTGATTGGCTTTTTTGTTTTTTGGTTTGTCAGTATAGGGTGTTCCAAAAAACTCGGATGTTCCATCAAGACTCTTGGTGTTTAGCCCCAAAATAATTCTAGTTTTTGTCAAAAATTGTTCGATTCAGCGGTACTCAACCTAAGCCTACGCAGTGCCATAATTGTTTCTAGAGCCAAGTGACCTTGAAGGGAGGTCATGGTTACCAGACTGACCTTGAGAATAGGTCAAAGTCACCAGATACCTGTTCTTGGTTCATTCATAGTATAGTAATATTTGAGATAATTAAAACTTCTTTCATGAGTTCATTTCTTATCATAGTGACAAGTGTATAAGATTATATCAAAAGGTATACGGTAAACTAAGAAATGTTTGTGCCCATTTTATTTTTGCATTTACAGAAAATCCTGAAATACACCCAAGTATTTCCGGGTCTACAGTAAACATGAAATACACAAATGAACACCCAGCCCATCTTCAGCTTGTCTGTTACTATAAGAATAATATTTGATACAAAGCTTTTCAACTACAGTCGACGAGTTTCCTCAGCACTGAGTCAAGCTTCCCAGCACTCTTGCCCACTCCTGAGTGGGTCTGACTCAAACAGTCTACCATGATGTAACTGGGTAGTATCACTTCAGAATACCATACCAAGAAATCACGTAACCAACTGAGAAAAACTCGCTGTAGCGACAGTCAGAGCAATGAAATCATTCAAGGACATTACCACACGCCTGGGCCAAACATAGCTAATGGGCCAGGATCTTTTTTTCCTAGTGTTATCCATTTCCTCAAAGAACAAAATTGTCTCCAAGCACGGATACATTGCTAGGGGTTACAATATCACATGATATGATACCAAATCATGACTTGAGTACTTTCAAAGAAGCCAAAATGGAGGAATTTTGAAATCTGCAGTAAAAAGTCTAATGCGTTGAGGGGGAATTTTAATGTAGGTGTCCTTCACCTTTAGACAGAGTACAAGGCAATATGTACATTCTCTTGGCTGAGGTTACATCAATAGGAGCATGACATTTCTGACCTTGGGGACATTTCCAACAGGCCAACTCCAAACCCAAATTGAACATGGAGAACAAATATTCAATATCCCTCAGCAAACCTTGAACACATTAACTGACAAGGCATAAAACCATTCCCAAGGGGACACGCACAAACACAGGCAGAGCCAAACAGATCCATGGTGGGTGCGAGCAAATAATAGAATGGCCACTATAACACTCAATGTAGAATCAGTGTCCACTACAGCGATGACAGACTTCATCTCCCCGATGCATTCCATAACCAATCACTATTAATACCGCTATTTACCAGCAATAAGATCACAATTTGCCCACTACACGAAACACTCTCGATAAAGCCAATCACATATCAAAAAGGTCAAATTAATTTGCCCGTAAAAACAAAGGAAATTAGTCAATTTGAGTCACATTATGGGATGTTGTTATCACTGCCGACATGACCAATGGGTGTTAGGTTGGCTACGACATTTCTACGCATAGATATTACGAGTGTACGAGTGATATAGCACACTACTGCTCGAAGGGCAGCTGGATGTATTTCCAAATGGTCATCAGTGGTTAGGGTCGGATGTGCAAGTACATGACTTGGGTGCTAGTCGTTAACTCGGTATACTTTAGATGTGTTTGGCTGTCGGAACATTTGGAATGTTCTCGAATGTCAATGTGATAGGAACAGAGGAGATACTTTCTATTCAAACAGGTGAAGAGGTGGTGATGATGTGAAAATAAAAGGTGCTTTCAAACCAAGTATCAAGAGGTAAAATGGACCTTTAAAGATCCAATCAATGGTAGACAAGTATCACCATCTCTGGCTTTCAAGGGTAAATTCATTATTGACTGATGAATCTTTGAAACCATGTAACTTGTAAGTGACAACTAGCACATCAAATTCTTGCATAATTCTTTTTTATTGGTATATTTATTGCATTGTTGTGGTTTCCCCTCCAACTGCTGCTATACTCAGACTAAAATGATGAGGTGCCATTATGATTGACCCTGAAGGACTGACATCAAAATGAGGTTTCGATCCCGAGAGGATCGAGGGATGGTACAAGTTACACATTGACACATGCATAATAGAGAAGGGTTATCCACCCGACCAAAACACATCATTTTCAACATATCGCCAACCTACACTTATGTATGAGAACCTAACATGTCTCCAGACCCCACCTCCGTTGGAAAACTAACACTGGTATTTTTCGCCGATTCTAGGGTCGCAGGGAGGTTGTGGATCATATGGCAGCGACTAATGCTAGGTACTGGGATGGGGGTCAGGTGTCAGAATGAGATCATTCCTGCAAAGATCAATTACGCAGACCCCCTGATCCATAGCTACTGTTGATAATTACCTGTATGATTAACTCGAAAGAATGTGATTTGTACTAATCAGGTATTGTAATATGAGATATGACCTACCCTGTTGGATGCTAACTACCATATTGGACCCAAACTCTGGAAAGGAAGATGACACGTTAGGGCTGAGTAGGAGGGGGGGGGTGAAAAATCCTAAGGCCAATTGGTGACCATCTGTCAGGCTGGTTTTTTCGATGTTATGGGACGACAAAAACCTGATGCAAATGTTCATTACATACAATTTTCTGAATAATGTTACTACATATTGTGCCGAGAGCAAGTACAATGATTGCCTTAATACCGATATGTGTACTTTTCAACTGTGACACAATGGCCATGAATTATTTCAGCCCCCAAGTCCGAGTCAGCGTTGAGAGTATGATTCTAACCGAATCTGACGTAGACGGCACTGAACCAATTACGCTTCCACTCCAATGTGTTATTATAATTGTCAAGAGAGAATCATAAGATGGGGATGAATAAGGACAACCTTTTTGTCGAGAGGCGAGACCGCCAAACAATGGCCGCCATAACAGAGAACGAGCCATAATGTGTTGAAAACTATGGAAACGTGCAGCTATTGTCGCTGGCAGATAGAGAACCGGGCAGAACACAATGGAAGATGGTACCTAGTGCTGCCATTGCCCTCGGGCGAGTGCAAAAAGATGTAGCGTACTTGTATGTACAGGAAAACTCAAAATGATGAGAACATGGATTGGTTGAGGAAACATATACCACTCGGGCAGAATGACGTCTGTCTACTCCATGAATTCTTGCCTGGGCGTCTGACAACACGGGGCGCAAGAGGTAACAGTATAAGGAAAGACATGAACTGTTTGAAGACCTTTTTTGCTACATGAATGTAACTGCAGTTGAACTTCCATTGGCAGACATCTTTGTGAGAAGGACACTATCTATTGGCCATTGGCCATTCTATTATGTTTTACCTCTACAATCAGGACACCTCTCTATTAAAGACAGCATTTTTCACTCTCTATGGTGTCCTTGGGCTTTCCCGACTTAGTTTCAGTTCTGTTTTCTAAAAAAAAAGAATTTTCCCACTTGTAGGGCTAGTGAGTAGCTCAGCAAGTCTTTCAGCATCAGAATATAGAGCATACAAAATCTACACTGGCATTCTGAAGCATACATGTAGTTGCTTATATTCTGAAACTGGTAACAGTACCCGTTTGTACATGTATCACATGGTTAATGCTTATTGATCATGAATAGCTCTTAATTACTCGGCCAGCCTGGTTTCTTGATGAGTACGCTCACATGGTGCCTCTACAAATGTCATCAGTGTAGTCTATTAGTACCAAACACATACAGAATCTTAACTAATTGAGTCAGGCTTAATTCAAGGCAGAAAATGGCTGACAAGGTTGAATGCATTACATTTTGTACTGGATGCATTCTGCTTTTGAGCAGTGTCTCCATCAAAATAAGCACTTTTTCAAACTAAGTACTGATAAACTATCAACATGATTTTGATGATAAGCCGAAGAAAGGATTCTTATGGTGACGCACTGTACACTCAACTTATGGCCGGCATGCTCTCAATCTGGAAAGTACTGGGATAGCACTATATCTTCAAATCCTGTGACCCCCATCCCTTCACTATTTCATATCCTACTGGATGGAAACTTCCAAAATCTAACAAAAGATGAAATTCACATAAGAAACATGTTAATGCACACCGCATCCTTGCCGCCATTATCTGTCAATCCAAGATCGTTTGTTCGCTTCCGGGCTCCTGACACCTCAATCACTTCTCCTCAAGACGCCCATTACCAAGGTTGTCAGACACGGGGCAAAATATATGCATTATTATCTATTGATATGAACGTCTCATTCAGTGTCATTTGTCACCGTACGATGAGGTGTTGGCACTAACATGTGGTCAGAGTGGCGTAAGTGGCCTCTGTCGTGTTTAAACTACAATCGATTGATCTCAACCTTGTAGTGAATTTGTCACACAGAGATGATGATGTGAATGAAGACATCGGTGACTGCCTTGTGGAACTGTAGTGCATGCATTCCAATTCTGGACGAGTCTTTATTCAGAAATATTTGATAATTCCGACACTTTGAGGGTCCAAATTCCGATTCCAAGTTCAAATTCCGAAACCTTTCTGTCAGACCAAGTTGTGATGTACATATCCCTGCATAAATCTACATGGGAAAAGACAGCAACAAGGTTAGAGGTCAGCAAGCATGCAAATGAGGTTGCCTGAGCATGGTCAGTATGCAAATAAGGCCGATGAAAACAAACAATAAAACCTGAACGCATGTGCCGTGTCTGTCATGGAAAGACGAAAGGTAAACGATGCGTTCATCATAACTAAACGGCAAGTACAGGATGCACTGGCATCAACTACTCAAATTATCTCATTTCCTCTTAAGAAGCCAGGCAATTGGATTTCAATATCAAGCAAACGATAAGAACTTCCAAGGCTTCAAGGAGACAATGCGGAGCAGTGATTGTCATAGACAGCCACAGCTGCTCATATTAAGCTGGGAACATGCAGCTGTACATCACGGGAAAAATTGTGTGCTCAATGCAGGGTGATCTCTGCCAATTTAAGTTGGAACAACTTGGAATGATCATCATTTGCTCGATTTTTAACTCTCTGGGCACTATTTCGTAGTGTACAGAGGTCAGCATGCAAATCAGGCCGCCAGAGCAAAAGCCTCATCATTACCTTATGACTGCAGGTTCCTTCCGATTCATTCAGAACTACAGACTTCTAAAGATTGTGTTGTTAATGCAATCTGATCATGCTCACATAATGATGCAAAACATATAACAGGACATTAACCTATGCCGATTGATACAGATTCATCGCCAACTATCACGGCCTAAAACCCTGAGGCGGTCATGAGATTTCATATGGATTTCAAATGCCAGCACGTGTGTCACCAAAAGAATAGGCCGTCATCAATGTTATTCTTTCCTCAGATCAAGATAATCTCGGCTGGAGCGCCATTGTATCATGCAAGGTGGAGACCCGGCTGACGTCAGCACTGGCAGCGACGGAGCCATCTGAAACCGGTATTGTTCTTGTCTCACATGACATCACCATGTACGCTGTGTTAGTAACTCGCTGTATCAGCACACCCCGTGGAAGCCATAACTTGGATTCACATCGAGTCATATACACCGTGCTTATTCATCTTGCCAAACACGGCGTGTACTGATATGAAGAAATACTTGAGTCAAAACACGCAGATGTGAATGTATGTTTGCTGTGTGTAAACAATTCAACTGCAGCTTGCGCTAATACAAGCTGATAGGCATGGGTAGACACGAAGCATACATTTATCATATTCAAAGTGTACTTTACTGTCAAAGTGGCATCCTGAAAGCAACTCTGCACAGATCGTATTCTGACAAAATTGCAAAGATTTGTTCAAATACCTAAAATCGTTTCATCTCCAAACAAGAAAATGGCTTTTTAACCTCAAGAGGTTTGTTTTCTTCATGACCTAACTCATGTAGCCATTTCATGATAGTCAATGTTTATTTCGGAAGAAACCATTAAACTCAAATGTTTGCCATCAGCGATGATTTCTAAGATCGAAATATCACACATTTCGACTCCAATCTATGTCTTCTATAATAATCACAGATAATTTCTTGTCATTCAATACTAGCTTTTGTTAAGGGCAGTACTGGTATTCTCGAATTGGTCCTCATCTGGAATACAAGCCAGCCATGTGTCTAGGGAAGGCAGTTCTCCAGAGACCTGCTCATCATTCTCGATGGCTTACACAAGGTCAAGGTCGCAATGCCCATGTTGCTAATGCCAGCAGCTTTGTATCTTTCCTTGGAAATGTGAGAAATTGAGTTGATTTTTAAGCTGTATTGAAATGGACATTCATCACAGCTTCAGCAAGTATCCTGTTTAATCCTCTGACTATAAAACTTGCTTATTGGCGATCACATTTTCACCAAAATTATTTCCCGAACTCGCCATACTGCAAGCGCAACATGTCATTAGCAAATGTGCTGCCGAAAATTGTCACACAAGGGTTCAGAGCCAGCAGACTGAACCAGGACAAGACCAGACCCAAGAAGGCGTTACTGAGAATCTCTTCCCTTTGCTACTACGAGAACTGGTTTCAATTACAGTGGCCTGGACCATTCCTATTTTACATCTATATCGTCTCTCGAGCCGTGTGCACTCAGTCGTGAAAAATCGCTCCACCATCCGGACGGTAATGAATCGGTACCCAATCATCCCAGACCAAGCAATGCTGTAGCAGCGGACAGTGCGTTGGGATGTAATGCGTAGAATGGACCAATTCAGACGAGAGTTGCTAAGGATTGCTGTAGCAATAACACCCAGGCAATATCAGGAGACAATTCTCTCAATTGTTACCTTGGCAAGGGTGGAGATGTCAGTGATGCTTACAAGTTTTACAAATCTTCTTTTGTGCTTACTTTCTGAGACTGGGTGGGGGGGGGTTGCAGCAGGAGAGTTGGCTTGTTGTACCACTCCTTGATAATTTCTAGCCAAGACCTTGGACAACCAAGGATACAGAGAGGAAAATACATTTTTGCTTCAGTGTTCAGCAACACTATAGTCGCGGCACTAAACCGATTAGCGCAATAAGCCTAACCCATGGCGAGCATTACCGCTATAATAAAGCTGGCAATTAATATATCATTCGGCAGCCATGCATTAGAACAAGGAGCAAAGAGAATACAGAAAGTAACTAATTTTAAGTCGAGCTTGACAAACGGTACATTTTGCACACAAAACAGTATGGGTATTGGAACTCCTGCCTCACATATTTAAGCTATTTAACACATGGCTTCATCTTATACAGATAATATGAATCTTTATGGCCATTAACCGATACTTTGACTGCATTTCATGTCAGACTGACCAAATCTCTAATGCCCTATGAAATGAAAGTTCATGAATAGCACTTTATAATGTACAAATGCATAGTCTCAAAGCACTTTAAAATCATTCTCCGGCCTTATCAAGAAACCATTCAGCAGAAATACATGTAGAAACTAAGGTGTGCACAAACAGCACTTTATTTGGCCATTTTGGGCTAGATGAAGGTACAGAGTGGCACTGGCCAAGCTCCAACCAGCGACCTTCTGACCATACAGTCGGATGCGCTTCCACGGGGCCATTGCGCTTCCCAAAATGAAACAGCACAGCAGATAGACTGCCCATCAAACTTCAGACAGACATTACTCACAACCCACCAGCTGGAATGAAAGTGAGCCGTTTCATAGGCGTAAAATAGGGAGGTTTGGAAACAACATGGACAAAGGCAAGGAGCAACACCACAGGTGTTCATAATTGGCATAACTGGGAATGACCGGAGGGCCACAGCTGGGCTTGACTCCAAAGGGGTATACAGTCGTATACAGATGCATCGTAATTAGTATGAACTATGTACATCAAGCAGCAAAAATTCCCACTGTACACTATTGCATGGAGTCTTGTGCTCTGCAATACTGCAAACCCCTTTACTTTTGTCGCCCAATAAATTAAATTCTACATCCTTACCGCAAATGTTGAACTATGTGTTAAATAATTCCACTTTTTACTTTTTTATCATTTTTTAAAATTAGTCTCTTTGGGCAATTCCACAAATCAATTGATCAAATACTAAGCCCTGGAATACAGTAGTTCCTATGATGCAAGTATCAAATTGCAGCAAACAACAAAATACAAATTGAATTTTTCACGGCAAAGTTTTCTCACATGCCGCATATCGCCTACAACTATCGTCGTGAATTACATACAGCGTTTATGTACTCTACAGACATAAATCTTGCCATTTCATAACGTCGCCCGAAATCAAAAAGCAGAAATGGTAAACATTGCCTTTGTAATGATGAGACCATTCTAATTAGAGTTGGCAAGAGTTTGATGTCGCGTAACGCTGACTTTTTAAAAACGTCGCAACCTACAACGGTCTCGGGTTACACCATGAACGTACGTAATTTTCTAAAAGCGCTCGGCGAAAATGTCAGAGTAAGGATTCCCGTCATTTAATTTCAGGATACAGCATCTTTACCTGTTAAATCTGGCCACACCCATGAGGCAGAAGTTACGCCACAGAGAAGAAATACATGTTGAAATGTCAGCGAAGTTTTTCTTCTGTTATTTCATCATGCTACACAAGCGTAAAGTGTTTGAATCATGCATATTTCATTTCTCGGTTTTTAAAACCTATGGCTGGCCTTCGGGAAGGAATTCGTCTTTGTCAGAACAAACTAAGTACTCTTTCTGAGGTGGAGGATGCCAGCTGCATACAGCGAAGCGCTCTGGATTCAGTCCTGTCAAATCTCTAATACATATATCATCATGCATTTATAAGCACTTTCAAAATTGCCAGGACACCAGATTAAAATGACAACATTGAGGCAAAAAAATTCTCAGGAGCACAACACATTGCTGCCTAGTTAATTGTCATTAAAAGTAAGTCAAGATCCACTATGAAACAGACTCTTATCAAAGAGCTATTTTTAAGTCTCTGGAAGCCATCGCTCGCAAGCAAAGAGACACAACAGCTTGTTTTCAATGACCTCACATCTCCCTTTCTAACTAGTTTGCCAATCTGCTGCTTCGGAGCTTTTTTCGCTAAATGCGTCATGTAATGTGAGCGGGATTAGCCCGAGAATGGCAAAAATAATGGCGTATGTGCTCAGCTCAGTGAGGAAAAAATACACCCACAATTTTATTGATTGTTAACGTATTAGTAGCTAGTTTGGCTTATTATTTAATATGACATTTAATTCTTGTTGTCGGGGATATGTTTGCTACAGGGGAGAAGGTGAGACTATGAGTATAAGAAAGACAAGTGTTTATGTTCGAAGAACCGGTGGCATAGTGATAATGATAGTTTTAATTCGTGCTTTTTACAATTCAAATGAATGTGGTGATTGTCAAATTTGACGTAAGTCTCGGGCAGAAGAGGGCATTTCATAAACTTTAAGAACTTCCCTGGCCATGCAGATGCATTTTATGAAAGAAAGATGTCATATAAATAAGCAGAAATTAAAGAAGAAGAATAATTTCAACTTAAATTTGTGTTATTTAAGACAACCGATCACAGACCTGTTCCAGACAGTTAATGTTACGAGGTAATAATTGACCATGAAATATGTCAGCTTGGGTGTGGCTTTAAATTTCATTCTGAAATAAATCCCACAAAATCACATTTGAACCAATAAGACCTGAGAAAGCTGTGTATTTAGCCATTTCGTAGGAAACATGCATGTTTGTATGACATGGAGAACACTAGAAAATATGTATTGTATTATTTTGGTAGCTGTGGTCAGCTGTTGCACTGAGACAATGAAATGTTGAGCATATGGTCCAGACACCATACAACTATTAACATTGGGCATAGGCTTTGCCAAACAATGGCCTTTCAACTAAGTAACAGTAATTTGATGACGATGAAGTATGTTAACCCTGTGATCACCACGATGATTGACTATATCCAATTAAGACAAAATAGAGAGCATTTACATGTAAGTTATTCATTATTCTATTATGAAAGAACTATCAATTAGAAATCATCACATAAAATACCCAAATAAAGAGCAAACAACACCCAAAGTGTTAAAACCTAGTATTAGGATATAACACTACTAAATGATCCATAATTACCACTTATAATAAACCGCAAACTCATGCTCCCATCATTGCGCGATAAAAATTAAGGGAAATTGATTTCACGAACAGACTGCAATAATGTATTGAACTTTTCTATTTATACGTGAAGTCTTTCCCATAAATCCAATCGACTGACCCATATTTGCCAATATGCATGCAGAATCTATAGATCTGCACTCAAAGAGTCAAATAAGATCAATCTCTTACGAGAAAACAATACTACAATGTCAGTTTAGCCAGTTAACCCCTTGGGACCAGGGAATCAACGTTTATCAGATGTGATTTTGAATCTAGGAGCCATATGGTTATGTTTATGTTTGGTGTTTGGTTACATGACCAAGCATTGTGGACCTTGTTGAAAACTGACAAAGCGCAAAGTTTGTAAAAGGATCGAGTTCAGCCAAAATAGCTTTTTGATCTATCATAACTGTATCTTTGAAATTACGATTATTTTCCAAAGAGAATAAAAACATCACATCATCATGCAGTAGCGTCAAATCCTATTAAAACTGCCTCAAAAACATGCCAGTATATGAGTATGGCCACTGCTTTGTGAGTTTTGGTATTCCAAAACAATTGCCACGCACACAGCCAAAGCTTTGAATTTTCATCATGTCTTCCTACGCCGCTATAAGACGGTAAACCTAGCCTTGCTACTAATTACTCCAGGCTAATGATGGCTATTAACCATGGCGGTTGTCTTGCCTGGACAGTGCTGGCAAAACATATCAGAATTGAGGGAGACGGGTTATAGCAGCAGGCAGGATCTACCATGGAAGGGTAGTTCACAAAGGTTAGGATGATATTTTTTCAACTGTATCCTATTGACATTTTAAAAGAGTATGCATAACATCATAGACGACTTAAGAGTTAGGGTGAGACAGGAATTTTGTTCATTCATACAAAAAAGCATTTAGTTCTTGCAATCTGGGCATATTTCTTTTCTTTCGTTACCTATGTATCCTACAGATTTTCTAAAGAGCAGTTTATATCAGAAGAGTATAGTAAGCACAATGCAGAAGTTTTTTATTCAGTTGCACAAAATACCTTCACCAAAGTCACGAACTATTTGATGAGAAAAATACTCCAAGGTAAAACCAGTTATTTTCACAGCAATTTTCAGCTCAGCTGACTGGGAGCTGAAAATTAGTCACCAAGGGGTTGGGAGAAATTGAGCTGGATGGTGTAATTTACGGGGAGGAATCTTCGGGCGAAGAGGCCACACCCAGTTCAGTATCACGCAGGGATCACAGAACAATAGGATGAACCAGTGGCAAGACACGGATCAAATTCTAGGTACTACACAAGAATGCTAGCCAGGTTGGGAGCTCCATTGTTTGAAATATATATTCTACTATTTTGAATGGTGGTATTTTCTCCAATAAACCTGCTTGTAACATTATTCTGGATGTGACAACAAAGCTGCAGCCTGAACTCGAGAGGTGCTACACATTTGATGACAGCAGGGAAAATAATTCGGAAATAACCCGGACCCTTTAACCCAATGGCAAGCAAAAATGAGGCTACGCAAATATTAACAGCTATGTCAGCTAGGCCTAGCAAAAAAGAAAACATGCACTGTTGCTATAGAGGCGTGTACTTGTTCTGGTACTTTCCATGATGAAATGTACTTGTAGGTTCCCATACAACTGATGAAGCTTGGGGCAATAGGGCTAGGGGCCAAGAACATGCATGCACACAGCTTATTTTTCTGCAAATTGGAAAGCAATTACCCCTCTTGGTAAAATACCCAAACTATACCTAAGGGTTTCGGGTGCAAAACAACTCGGCAAAATCATAGAGTGCAAATTCATGGGGTAAGGAAATTATCAAACAAACAACTTATGGTTGTGTCTCTTGCGAAAGAAACATATATATTTTGTCCTTGGCCTGCTAAGGGAAGGGCTCTGTCCATGTAATCTGAGCGCACTAACAGCGTGGACTCGAGTACTCTGTACTCTCACGCAGAACTGATCAGTTCCATTTAATTATCTTATTACTAATCAAGCCTTAATGAGACCTGGCGACTTCAGCAGAATTCGGCCAAATTCATACGGTTAGGGAGATTGAACTGCGCAGCAACCTGCAGGGCTTGATACATTGTCGTCAACATGACAGTATGGACCCTTTCACAGGTTCCATAGTTTGCCAAAAGTGCAAGTAAAAATAACTACTCAGAAATAGACACTTTATGTGGCTATGTCTTTGAAAAAACTTGCTTATTATTCAGCCAGCATGACAGGGATAAAACGATATTAGCAATAACTATAAACAGTGTCTCAAAAGATTTTGAAGAAAATTCAAAATCAACACAAACTGTTTGGAAAAGAACTGTTTTCCAATCAACAAGGTTAAAACTATAACATCACATCTTTGAAATCTATTAGTAAGAGCACTGTTGTGATATATAAGAGGGAGGGGACTTAAAGGAGACTTAGCCAAGGACTATTGGTGTGAATAATGAAGACCTTATCGTGTCTCTCGAGCCCACTTAGCGTGGCAAGCTGACAGCATCATGCATACGCAGTAGCCACCTTTACTAGCTAGGGTATGTAGCAATGAGTTAGGGGACGGTCAAATACGACAGCCCAGTGACAAACATGTGATAGACTAGCTTTGATCAAGTGTGTCATGCATACCGAGTAGTCACCAAGGCTATGTTATACATAAGTTAGCCTGATCACAAACATTGCAATAGACTTGCAACATGAACTCAACTGCAAAGCACAAGAGCGGTTCCTTTTCCAACAGCTATCGTTAGGATTGCTGGTAAAGTAAGGTGTCAGCCCATTTTGAATAGCAGTTTTCAAGATGGCACCTTTTTCTTAATGACTTTTTAACCCCTAACCTAAGATACGTATCCACTAATCAACATCAATGGTTAACTGAAATCAAGAGGCTAATGCGACCAGTGGCCTTTCATAATTCAAGATGGCAGGACATAGTATGGAACCAAATCAGATGGTATTGCTAGCACCCGATTGTCGTCCAATCCCTCCTCTCAAAATGACCAATTCTCCACGCAGCTCCCAATTACTTTATGAATAGCACACTATCATATCATTCCAAGGAAACGCTTCTAGAAATGACCAGCAGGGTGACAATAGTGAATATCATGTATTTCAAGCATTACCGAGCCGATACATGCGTCAGGAGTCCATTTGAACTGTTTGTCATGCCCAACAAGGGTGTATACTTTGGCATAACATCATGTATTCCAGCTTACCCAACCATGCTGCCAGTAATACAAACATGGCCATTTTTGCTATACATAATGAATAAGACAGGAATGTTACAGCGACAAGCACTGCTAGCTAACAACAGAACACACTAATGCTATGGTAGCATACCGTAGCATACACACAGGAGTTACCACAATACACACAGAGGAATTTCAGACTGGTTTCCGCTTGACGGTTTGAGCTCAACAACAATTGAGAATCTTTTTACAGAGACTTCCAATATTCAAGCAATATTCAGAATAGCATAGCCGACAGTGAATGAACTTAAGAATAGTCACCAGAAATGATAGTTGTGTCAGTGAAAGTGGCAATACTCCTTACATAAAGATTTGCCTCAACCTAAGGTTAGTATTGAGTAACTATACAAATATCCTTCCAAAATTGCAGAAGGATAGGGGTCTTCAAGTACAACACCTTTTTTTCACTTAATACTCAACAGTTACTGTAATTTTGGAAGGATACAGTAAAGCCATTAACCCAATTCAAGGTTCATCCGGACCACGAGAAACTCTCCAACCAAGTTCCAGACAGATTTGAGGGGGCACTAATGCACACTAGCACAAGAAATCATTAATGATTTAAAATATAACCTTAAAAAAACAATAATATCATGTACTTTTTAAAATTTTATATTGTTTAAACAGGTAAAAACTATTGACGTATTCACTTTAATGGGGTGTAGATATAGATTAATTTATGAACAAGGTACAAAACCGGCGAGACTTAAAGTGACGCAAAAATATCAAAGTTCGCTCGGATAAATGTCACAGTGTCTGCCCCTTTTTATGCCCTTCTATTATCATCCATACGTACTTTTGTAACGAGAGCCGGCTTTTTTCAGGCACATTTAGTACATGCTTGAGTTCATGATATCTTGTTGGATCACAAAAGACATAATCTGCTCAATATATTACGCCAAAGGGTTTTGACAGATTTGGCCCACGGCAGGGATATATAACCCCAGTGCACTGCAAACCCTAAGAGGGGATTTATTCTTTCTGGTCAGAAGCTAGGGAGGGGGGGGCAATTTTTCAATTACAGATATAGTTATTAATCCACTGCACAATGGTTGCAGACTCCACAACCTACTACACATTTCTAAACATCCAAATATCCAGACTCGGACACAAAACCAGAGCCAAGTTAAAGATTGAAGAGGATGACTTTTCATCCACAGGGATGGTTTTTCATCCTCATCACCCCCAATTAAATCAAAACACAACCAGAATCTCATTCTACACATGGAGCTCATCCACACACAGAAACAAAACCATGGTCAAGTTTTTAAGTTGACAAAAGCTTTGATAATCATAGATTTGTCATGAATGTGTAAGCTTATTAGGGACTTAGAGCCTGGGACCTGACTGATAAAAGCACCAGATGATTAGTACTAGAGCCTGCTCTACAACACCTAAATAAAACACCATTTAATTGAGCTCATAATGTTAAACCCAGCATCCAAGAGCTGATTTGAATAATTGACGAGGCTTTTGTCAACAGAGATTATGAGGTATGCAAGGGTGGTCAGGGACAAAGGGGCATGTGGCTGCAATGCTGTTCTGGGTACATGTACATATGTTCATCAACAATGCCCATACTTAGAGGGCAAGGCAGTACAGTTTTCATCTTCATGAAGTATGTATGTGTTAGTATGTTCAACAATGCCAGGACCAAATGACAGGGTAGCAGCAGCAGTAGGGGTGGACCCCATGCCGGCAGACCAACCATTTAGCTTCAGTGTACAAGAACTCACTATGCCGACAAAAAACAACACAATATTACTGCCTCTCTGGAAAATTTCTTCCACATTTTTTTGTACATTATTCAATTACATCAACACTTTGGTCAATGAACTTTGGGTTGAAAACGTCACATAAGTGATGGAAATTTCACTTATTAGACAATATTTCACCTAAAAAATTACCACTTGGTGTATTGAAAAATCATGGGACTGGAACACAATTGAATGTGGTCATAATCGATGTCGACATATTTTTATGAATGTCAGCTAAATTTCTTGCCGGCAGATATTGCCATTGGACCACAACGGGTTAATCCAACAACGAGCACGAGAATTCAGCATGTACAGTGTAGCATGTACAAGCTTTAATAACCACTGTGCAGAGCAATTAAACACACAACCACCTCTACTCTTCGAACAAAGGGCGGCCATCTGGGAAAATCTCGCTGGGCATAAATTTCCAAGGGAACAAAAGGCCAGCGTAGTTATGAATTAATATAACGAAGGTAAAACAGGCAAAGAGTCTTCGATATTGAAATGAGCTTTTTTTAAAAAGCCATTTCTAAGATAGGTTGTGGATTTATCAAGGCAAAGAATGTCAATTTCAACTCATTGTGAACCATTCCCACATAGCACTGGCTTTCTCCATTGAAATTCTTTGCGCAAATAGGTTTTTTCTTCTTCAAAGGCTTCTCAATTCAGCCTTGGCAAAGATTTTCAGAGAATTGTGAATTTTCGAACACAAACTCTTTATCTGATCCATTGTAAACAGCTAATTTTAAGGCATTAATATTTCATTCTGTTCTGTTGCAATGCCTAGAGGCAGACCTTGGAAGAGAAATGAGGGATTGCATCATTTGATTACGACCTCCCCCATGCATCCTACTCCTATTATTTACAGAAAACGACAGGCAACGCGCGGGCGCAGTTCAGCCTGAAACATTTCAAACACTTGAGGCATGTTTTTGCGACAAATATCAAACAACAACCAGCCAATAGGAGCGATAGCCATTGGATGGGAGCCATTTTCTCTTTTAAAACCCCCTATTGTCAGAAATTGATACCTCACACTAGAAAAGAACTGTAATATTGCCTCTACATTCTCAGTCTTCCTCTTGATATGAAACAATTGTACTGATAGAACAACAAATGCACGAGAGACATTCTGAGCTTTGCCTTCTCTGGATTAGTCATTCATGTTACTGTCAAGAGCCAGTATCTCTACACTACCCAAGGCTGCCATCCGCTATACCACAACACTACGAAAAATACCAAGTTTTCAATCTAGAATACTAAAATTGTCCCACGTCAGGACCGATTAAACTTGTGGCCTTCTTGATATGGTAGCGGGGTTCAGATTACTGGGTACTTCCCTTGTTATGAATATCATTTGCATAATTAGCATATTGCTAATTTACCAAGCTTGGTTCGGTGGTCGGGGTTGCGCTGGGGTGATCTTGATTCCGCAGGGCTAGTTCTGTCCAAAAACATCATGCTCATTAAGGAACTGGGAAATATATTGCGGTCTCAGGAGATGAGGCCAGAATAACTGAACTAGTGGCCTGAGAAGCCCTGTTGCATTGCAGTGGAGTCAAATTGCGAAACGCTTCAGGGGAATGACTACCGTATTGCACTATAAAGAGCAATATTGTCCCCCAAAAAAGGAATACTTTTTAAAAATTTATATTTCTGTAGACAACATCATGGTTTATCGTCCACTTGAGACCAGAAGCACTACAGTTATGTTCTCGGCTCCCTGTATCGCCACTAAGGGGTACCTTTTGAACTAAACAGAGGAGGGAATTAAACAGCATTGTTAAAAACAAAGAATAGTTTATGTATTCTGCTGATAACAAGGTTGGTACAATGAATGAATAAATTGATTCTTGGCATTTCGATATCATTCTTAGACAAGAAGCATTGCAGGAGCACTCAGCTAGACATGTAGCGACACCAAGTGGTGTAATTTTGAGTTAAACAACGAGCAGGATGTTTTTGGCAGACTTTGTGTTCTCAACAGAGGATTCTCTTACCGTGTTGACCATTGTTCTGGGCAAGACCTGGAAAGTCAACGAAAAAAATAACAGGGTCAGTTGCAGGGTCAAAAATCAAA
This sequence comes from Lineus longissimus, assembly GCF_910592395.1. Lineage (NCBI taxonomy): Eukaryota > Metazoa > Nemertea > Pilidiophora > Heteronemertea > Lineidae > Lineus > Lineus longissimus. The sequence continues at coordinate 7,914,081 of NC_088315.1, forward strand.
TTAACCAAATTATATGACAACATGTGGGCAAATTGGCATCAATACAATCCTGGACAATAGTGCTGTAGGGAAATAACGGTTCATACATAGTGTTCTTTGTCTTACTTTCGAAAGCAAGACAACAAAATATGTTCCCAGCGTTTTTTTAACCCTTTCTCTGGAGATGGGAGGGGCCCCTTCTATAAATTAGCCAGGGATCTGAAATGTTGCAAATTAAGGGCTGAAAATCAAGGTACGTGAAGCAAATTTACAAAATGGGTGTAGCGGATTCGATAAAAGCAAACTTTGGCCAGTTCAGTTTCATAATGATGTATCAACTATTAAGAGAGCGGGAGAAGAAGTCATCAGGGCCATGAATATTTTCTGCCAAGAAATGTTTGACAGACGAAGAAATAAAGTTTTAACAAACAAACTTTAAAATGTAAGATTTATTTTTACTCGTTGTTGGTCTTATTGGGCATCTTTAGGAAGAGGGACAATTTTCTCAAAGACGGAGCTCAGAGCAACATGAGATTTTATGAGAGAGGCTCCATCGTGTGGATAGTTCACATTTCCACCCAAGAAACGAGAAACCAGAACTAATAAGAGCGCAGTGACCGGACAATGATGACAATTGAAGCAGCTGTTGGACTGTACCAACACAAGATGGCTTCGGTTTGCGTCTCTCTTACATGGAGTCAGGTCATGGAAAAAGAGTAAAGCTATTTCATAGAGTACATAGTAATCGGCCTCGAATGTCTAAAACTGAATGAAACAAGCACTCATTGGTTTGACCGGCTGTAATGTTGCCAGTCCCTTCCTTCTGGCAGTCTTATCAAACATCATCATTAGCCAAAGCAATATCGAATGCTCCAATGAGTTGATAAATAGGACAACCCCATCCCAATCAGTTTAGATAATGTTTTCGAAGATACAACCCGACCTTCATTTTTTGTTGCGGCCATTCAAAATGTACACACAGTATTTCATAATGGCGTATTATCAGTGTGTGTACTGTCATTACTAGAGATGGCGGGAAGTTTTTCCAATTAACTCAGATGAACTCATGAATAGCTCGGTCGGCTGGGGTTTCAGATCATTCATATCTGTTCTTACTCATTATCAGGCATGGATGACACTTTCACGAGTTACGATCATGGCTACAGCCAGAGTTGTGTGTGGATAAAATCGGCGAAAGGAATTTGAAGTGATTTTAATCATAGTAAAAGACACTCAAAGTTGCGATAATTGAAGTAATAGTCCAATAGCAAGAAAACTGGATCACCAAGAAGAAGAGAGGTTTAGTGCCTTGCACAAGGACATAAAGCTGAAGTTACCCCCTCCCCCCCATCCGGCTGGCTCTACATATTATTAGGACTGAAAGTGATATGGCTGGCAACCACTTCCCATCCCAATCCTTACCAAAAACCAAACCAAAAGTAAGAATTGTAAATGATATTCATTTGGCGACTGCAGACGTCATTCACATGCACACATTCCACATTGAGGGTACTGGATGTTGTATGTATACAGTATGTGCCACTCGAAGTCGAAATATTGCATGTCAAATGATAGAAAAGCGACGAGAATGTCTTCAAGCCATCCGACTCCCCTCATTACCCTAATGGTTTAGCGCTACAGTGGGGAGGCTTTATGAATACATGTAAAACCAACAGGACACCACTTCTTGTTGAATGCCACGACTCGCCCCGCTACGCAAATACGTGCATTACGCAGTTACAAGTACTTAGTGTATTTTAATATGAAAGATTTATACCGAACATTGTTCAAGTCTTTCAAAAGCAATCGGAGCCTGTCAGCACGACGATGTACTGTGACTACACAGCTGCAGGCAGGTTTAAACTGCCCGTATCAAAATTCATACGTTAATACACAGTTGTACAAATCTCGAGTGGAAACCCCATTTACATTAACCTCCAACTAGAACGAGAAGTGCACCAGGTTACGCATGCAATTTTTTTATCTCTAGAATATGAACGTCAATGTGAAAAGGACTCATCGAAAATTCCATGATGAATTTATGAAATGTGAAAATATACATTATGACGGGATCATTAGACTATTGAAAGCCATCATCCCCTACAGAGTTCCTGTTCATGGGACCACAGGAAAACATCTGAAAGGGCAGAACAACAATTGGTAGAATGTTTGTGTACACGTTTGAATATATCCTAGATTTGCACCTGACCCAATAAAGGAAAGTTCTCTAACTGCAGGCTATTGCACACTAGATCAGATTTTCGGGGTGGCTTGTATTTATTTATTAGTTGTCAGACTCATCTGAACATCACTATCATGACGAGATACCCAACAGCGACACATCGACCGTGACCTTGTGCAAGTCACTTTACTTCTATTTCACTGTCCTTTAATTGTTTGAACGAAACCTTACCTTTATCTATGAACTCATGCAAGCATCAAAGGGCCAATGTTGACCACCAAGGTTTTTGCATCATATGTATAAAGATTTTAAAGATATCTCCTCGCTACATTTAAGGGAAGTACAAGATCATGAGATACAGGATGCGAAGGCCCTTGCCCAGTCTTGCCTCCGAGACTCTAGCTCTAGCAACAATTTGACAAAGGCGCTCATTTATAACTCATGTCTGCCATAGGCCCTCACAGAATTAGGAACGTTTCAACCCAAAGAGCCTGGAAGACTCCCCAAGCTTTGCATCGTAGCAACAACAACTTTACAAGAACTTGTCGTCATGAAAAATTCATATTTTAAGATAGAGTGGTATCTTTGTGAAGGAACACATTGATAATATGACATCAAAGATTCAACAACAAACAATTGCAACGTTTTCAGAATTGGCACGTGGAAATATTTGCTCCAAGAACCCCTGAAAACTCTCATGAATTATTCCATGAGTTTAGCTCGTATTTTTGATATTTGCGCAATGAAATTCCCGAGGGCAGACAAACAATGAAATATCAAGAAGACAAAGTACGATACGTACCATGCAGTTCAACTTTGATAAAAAGTTAATGCACTCGCTATAACCGAAAAGGTTGAAGAGACACGCATGTAAGGATGCCTTTCAAAAAGTTAGTTCATCTAGGACAGAAACTGGTCAAACTTATTTCGATAATAAAGCAAAATATCCCTCAATGACCAAATTTAACTATGTTCTTTTTGAAATTTAGTCACCTGAATATACTTTACCTATCCGGCATCCCTATTTTTTATGCATTTTTATCATTTTGACACCTTTTATTTCTTTTTGGCAAATTTCTGAGTGATAAATTATAATCTGGATCACATGTAATACTGATCAAAGATAATTTTACCTTATGGTATCATACAGGATAGTAAGTCGAATTTGTAACATCTTTTCAAAGTTAGGGCCCCTGCCCGCTACCCCAACTACGTGGAAGGGCAACTGCCTTGTGCTGGATCGCTTCATGTAGCAAAACTAAAAGCTCTCTGCCAACAGATACCAACATAATAAAGGTTTTCACCCCATCAAACTTCTTGCCACAAATACTTTTATGTTCATATTAAGCATAGGAATAACATATGATGTGTCCCATCTGACAATACCAAACCCTGGCAACACATGCACACGAAGAACAAAGCTCACTTCTATAGGCTATATAACTGTATGATTTGCGCTTTCTGAAGCTGTTGCCCGAGAAATATAATGGCCACTTTTTATAGTCAAGCTGGTTTTAATGACCAGTGTATATTGTCCGTATACTTCAGTATTATTTCCCGCCATGTATGCACACATGTGCGCACGTTGCCTATTGTGGGGGGCTTGCAGCATCCTGAAACCATGTTTCATGGTGGGACTTCAGTACGGAACAATTAGCATAGTGTAGATTCATGATGATGGACACACACTGCGTACAATTATTGCCCAATTCAAGCTAAATTGGTTTAATTTGTGTATGCTTAATTGTGCATAATGTACGCTGTTCTCGCTGAAGTTTCAAGTTGGAAATAATAAACTTTATCATTTACGCATGAAAGGTATCTTTTTGATACAATACAACTAAATGTGCAAGGATGCTTGATATCTATCTGAAAACATATTCTAAGTCAAGGCAGTCTCGCACATTGAATTGATTGCCTGATCGATCATTTATACTGGTAAGAAAGAAAACGACTGGAAATACATCAGAATATTTTCAACATCTCGAGTATCTTCATCGCCAAGGAAACAAAATGGACGTAATGGTACAAATCGTAATGATTGATCTCGCCTGTAACAATTAACATCACTAATTGCGTATATTGGTACATTTATAGTAACGAAAATGGTCATTTTTCATATTTTAAAATCGGACAGTCAGTAAGACATCACATTCTTGCTCAAGATCTCGAGGTGCAAGCTAGGAACAGCATGCAACAAGACTGGGCAAAAGAATAGATAGAAAGGACAAGTCCCACATTCTATACCGACTCAAACATTCACATCTTGACATTTTTGGACGCTTTCCTTTTGAAGATGAACAATACATAGTTGACCCTTAGAGATATGATATGATATGATAACCGGCAACATTTTTAACAAATGGGGCAGGGGGTTAGATCCTAAAACTAATTGTTCCAGTAACCCACTGATCTGCTGATAGGGATAATGTACATGTAGATCAGCAGGGACATGAAAAGACCCAGTTCAAAAAATATCACTGATATTACTGAGTACATGATGAGTTGACAATGTCAGAGTATGACATGTAGACTAAGAGCAAAGTTAGCATATATGTAGGTGAACAAGAATATAAATTAATTTCTTTATCAGACCTCTTCTCATGATCAGAGATAGCTCAGCAAGTCATGCTGAGACAAAAACCTAGCCAATCATTAATTTCATGCCTTTGATGCCCAACCCATCAATGTTCCCTGATGATGATATTGAAACTGGTTCCCAGAGATTTTTTTTTAAATATTCAAATTTTTTCCTTCAAAATAACTTCCAAGACCACACAAGCTTAAAACAAGAAAGTTGTTCAAGCATTGTTAGTAAGGAACTTGTTCAATCGTGATGTTCATCTTTTGGAAAAATGCAAAAGCACATATTTACCAGTGCCCACGAACAACACAATTATTGACTGTGATCAAGTCGATCACCTAAAGGCTATTTTCCCTGGTTTTCCACATCACACTAAAATTTCATCAATCAGTCAATAACAAGTCATTTTGACTACTGTCGTACAATGATTTTTGCATAGCGAAGCCAGCAACGAGATCACATGCAGATAACAAATGAAACCCGAGGATAATTTGAGGATCGGATGAAACCTTTTTCCAAATGGTATATTTTTAGATCACGATTATACCAAGACAGTTGTATAATTGTATATTGAGAACGATTCAGCAGTCGAGGTTACAGCAACCAGAGTAGGACTATATTCTTCCCAAGTTTTACGCAGGTATGTATATCAGATCCTGGGTGTGGCTGGCATAGGGTTACCATGACGACCAGTTCATGTAACAAGGGCCTAAGGTGCATCTTGAACTATATGGGCATGTCCTTAGTTTCTACAGGAAGATTAGAAGAACTATCAAGTAATCTGGCTGGTTGGACAGGATTTTCTCGGCAGGTAATTTTGATACCTTGTCCAATCTGCATAAGGATGTCTCGTCATTGTTCCTAAAATATACTTCATCAATGATTTAGTGTATAGTTAATTTACAGAAAGGATCCAAAAATCTGCTATGGGAGGATGTGTCATCAGCTTTACATAAAATGCAAGAGAATACTCGGACATGATGAAGATCTTGTGAGTTTTCCTTCTAAGCTCTTTGACAGCATGAAACCACGAAATATGCAGAAATGCTACAAATACAATGCACAGTTACTACTTGCTCATACAATGGTCACGGTGTAGCTAACGCGTATCATACTAAAATCCTAGGAAATCAAAATTCAGTGCAAATGTAGCCGTGAAAAGGGAAGATCTCCGAATTGGGTGTTTCGCTTTCAAAATAACTGAACAAGTTCTACATAACGGTAGAGGCAAAAGCATCTTGTTTTAAACATATTATGAATCTTTTTTAACTCTCCAAACACTCCATGGAGACAAAGAGTGCTGATCTGGAAAGCGGTGAACTGATATACATATAGAAACATTAACTTGTTCAGATATTTCACAAAACCGAAATGGGGCAGACTTTAGCACCCAGTGTTGTACGGATATAATGCAAGATAAAATTCGCCTACCTTTGAGGCCAATGCAGATTTTTGTACAATGGAACAGACAAATTATGAATGTACATCACCAACAGGAATTATCATAATGAAAATGGAAGATAGTCAAAGGCAAAATTGGTTATAAGAAGAAGGGAAAATGTTTGAAAAATATTTTAAAGCACTTGGACAGGGCACTTGACTTTATAGCATCACAGACCTCAAATCGTTTCAACCTGTTCAAAGGGTACAGCAATTTCTGCCGTAAAAGAGACTATTTTGCTATAGGACTGTGAAAAAGGGTACACTTCAAATTTCTAACACGTCTTAGTGTTGATGGATATTTGCTACTTCCTCAAAATATCTGAAAAGTTAGGGTAGTATTTCCAGTAAGGGCAAGGGAAGGAAATGGAAAGTTTTTTAAGACAAGATGGAAATTGCCCTCCCTAGCTACTCTTACGAAAGTCATTGTCATCACTATAGGGTCACCAAGACTGTTGGCTCTAACTTACTATTGCTTTTTAGAAATGATACATCATAATGAAACTGAAGTTGACAGGCCAGTGATCAATTTGACGTTGTCGCATATATGTCTTTAGAAATACTGGGGACGGGTCAAAATGTGTGGTAATTTTGCAGCCACCACAAAAGTGGCGTGAACTAGCGTCAGGCACAGATGGACTCAAATTCTCTCCAAAAACAAAGATGTCAATAAGTTACAGTTACACGTACACAACATCAAAAACGACATCTTTTGCTCAGGCAAACCGGTGAACAACATTTAAACTTTTGACTTGTAAAAGAAAAGTTTACAACACATTTTTTGCTGCGTCAGACTTATTTAGTCCTCATTAGCATGCAAATTACTACCGACCCTTCTCCCACAGCAGGCCATACATTGTATACACCCCCCTCCTGTTCCTACTTTTAGGAGTGCTGCATACAGGGCCTGCTCAGGAAGGATGAGTACTCTGGTACTACACACATGACACACGTATAGTATACTGTAAGCTTACACTGTACGAGTAAAGGCAATTTAAAGCATCAGCCTGGCTGAGGAGTGTTGGAATCGAACTAACCATACAAAATGTATGACATACATGTATACCACCCTCCACCAGCGAGAGTGTGAGCAGCCAAAAAATAATGCATGTACATGTAATATGAGGGCAAAAGTTCAGGCTCTGTAAAAAGTAAAACTACCAAAACTAAATATTTGATAATCAGTAAACATGGGGCTGTTGTAGTACATGGACATCGTTGTCATGGTTTTAAAATCTTCTCCGGTAACTCTAACTCCCAGTAGTCACTGTTTACATGAAATCATGTACATGTACCCCTTAGCGTGGGCATTAAACCCATTTTATCTTATCGCTTTGATAGAACATTGTATTCAAGAAAAGTGCAAACAATCACAAAACATCTCCATTTTGTGGGGCAGACTTTCTACTTCCACTTTACACAATTAAACAATATGATGATAACCATTGTGCATGCGAGTGACAACGCACTATTATTATGATTGTGATAACCCAAATTATGAGACTATACACTGTGATACTGATGATTTAAAATGCATGCATGTTTCAGACATTTATGTCAGCTTTTTTAAACAGTATACTGTACACAATGCACATTATCTTGTCGCTATTGTGCGTTTGGGATCTGATTAAACAATTCAAATAAAACCAAGCAATGCTTTGAGTTAAAATGAGCTAACTGAAATGGATAACATTTTTCGGAGTCCTACTCCCATCATACATTTTTGACACAGGATTTCGACAAGGATTATAAAAAGAAGTCTTTTGACTGCAACTTGGTCGATGTGCTGATCACAATGTTGGTTTAAAAAACTCTACATTTTCAACAATTCTTAACCACAGTAGGTAAAGGTGGCAGTCCGACAAAAAACGGTACTTACCTGGGAGGAAATAACAACAGAAAACAAACAAACAAGAGACTACATGCAGTCATTTTTGTAGGGCGCACGAGGCCCGCATTTCTTATATTTGCTCCATTAACATCCTCCAAGACTGCTATAGGAGGACATTGTTTCCATCATGTTGCAAAGGTTAAAGTGACACCTTATACCAACAGTGGTAACAGTAGGAAAGAGCTCTCATTGGTCTCAAGATTATTCTTACTCAACAAATATTCAGAATCAAAGTTATCTTTCTAAATATTTGAGCAAATATTTTGACAAAAGAAAGAAAAGATTGCTTATTCCACTCTCATTGTTTATTCAAATTAGAAAATATATATATTGAAATTGAGAATCATTACAAAAGTTTTACAAATTAATCCTTACAAGTTTTATTTATTGTTGTGGAAGCCCTGTGGACTTTTGATCCAATTGACTGGGCTTCAATTCAATCAATCAATGACTGCTATATTAGTATTAGGCCTCAATAAACAGGCAATTGGCCAATACAAATTGGGGAATAGTTATTTCTGGGCCTTCCTAATCCAATAAGCCACAATGGGCCAGACAGTAATTTCTTAGAAAGGTCTACCTGGGGAAAGTGGGAAAAACCCAAATCCAAAAGTAAACATTCTTCTGCTGTCAATACTTTTAACAGATTTTCTCCAGAATCTTTAACGCGGTACAAAGTGTACTTGCACCATGACATGATGGAATGGGAATATCGATTCGGCGAACATGTGGATTGCCATGGCCATTCATCAAATGCCCCACAAACTATTAAGAGCAATTTGTTATATAACTACATGATGTAGTACAATAAAAGGAAGAGGGTTATTTCATCCTATTGATCACAAAATCGACCTCAAATTAGCTCAAGGATTACCAATAATCAAAAGACCAAACAGAACTTTTTTTCAGATAATCCATTATGACCTGAATTTTAAACCAAACCGCAGAGCGACGTTTGGGTTTGATCTTCATTCTACATGTGCTATAATCTGCAAGATATAGAACAGAATTATACCCTGGTTGCATGGTAACCATGTCCATCATCATACAACGCCATTCTGTAATTTGTTCCACTGCGTTGACGGGGTGAATACAGCGTTGTATTCAGGCGATCTACATGGGGGTTTTGTATGGCGGGTCAGGCTCATGTGTGTATTTCTCGACGGTATGACTCAGACTCAGTGAGGAGGCAACGTGTAAAACAAAGGGGACTCTGACAATGAATTGGGGAGGATATCAAAGGGCTATGACATCATTACATGTCTGTAATAATGACGTGAAACCTCAGAGTAAGACTAAGACTGACACAAGACTACACTAAGAGTTTAAAAGATTTTTTTATGAAACTAACCTGCGAGCCGTAAAGCGGACATCCTCTGAAATTCTGGCTCTTGTAACCATTTCCACATCCGGCGAAACGTCTCGCGGCCCGACTTAAGCTTGCTCCAAGGTTTAGGATTTCGTAGGAGGTCACTTAAAGTTCCCTGACTGCGACAGAGCACTCTCTGCGCAAACACTGCCTGTGGAATGCTATATCTTTTTAGCTCACTACTGATTTTCTGTGCAAGTTCTTTGGTGTTGATTTCTTCAATTTCATGTTTTGAACCTGTATCGTTGAGTCCCGTTTGTCTGTGATCTCGAAGTGAGGCAGTTGAATTCGGCGAGGCTGATGACAAACCGTTAAGACTCGTGGCCATCATCGCATTTGGCGAATGAAGTCTGGCTGAAGTAGGCCCAGCTAATCCACGAGAGTAGGCATCGTACGCTGAGTTAGGGGATATCATCGGCTTGACTTCGGGCTTTGGCGAATGTATTCCGTTCTGACTATATCCATATCCCAGGCTTTGCTGTGCATATCCGTTTGAGGTCATCATGCTCATAGGACTTGTTGCGAGAGTCGGGGTCATATTCATGTTCATTCCCATTGAACCCATTTTATCGTAACGGTAGGCAGTGTTCATGTCCATACCACCTAAGCCATTGCTTTGCATGAGAGTAAAACTTCCACTGACTGCTGGATTCGGATGGCTGAATTTGTCCGACACTGTGGAAATAGGAGGCAATGGCTGCAGAGGTGTGAGGGTAGCATAGCTGTTGTTGGTGTAACCTGGACTCATTCTTCCGTTCAAGGTTTGGTACGTTGGCTCCGAGATCTGAGCTCGAAAATCACTGGAGTCGATCATGGTTGCCACACCGACCGATAAAGCCTCCGACCTGGAGATACTGGGGGACAACTCTTGAGGACTGATCAACTCACCACCGCCGCTCGCTGCACTACTACCACCCGGACTGACAGACACCGACACACTGGTTTCGTTCATTTGTTGGTCGCTCAATTCACTAAGGTTTTCCATCGTCATACCTATAATCAAAAACGATCAAACCACATACACTGATAGAGTGACACTTAATGTAACCTTTGCTAGCTTCAAACTGGTTGGCTACGAGATGTAGGGGGAATTACTTGCGCCTGGGAAAACACAATGTGCAATCGACGAAAGCCTCCATGTTTGGACAGCTGGATACCAATGAGTTGCGCAGAGACGAGTGCGCACCCAAAAATCCATACCACGCATGCGCAATTTTTATATTCACTCTCGAAGCCTACTTTCATTTTCTGTCACAAAATTGTCAATCTTCATCACTTTTATTATAATGAGGGTGCTAATTATGCCTCGGCTGTATAGTGAAATGGGAGGGCTCAGTTCAAGTCCAGCTACCGTGGCGGTCACTTCGACGCGTGCCCGTTTTCAACTAATTCTTACTGCCTTTGGGAGTCTTAGAAACTGGGTCAATTTATTTTGTGCGGTAGCTGGGATGTAGCTCCATCACCCACTAACAGGATACACTATTGCATTCATGGACACAAAGCTTTCTAATATGGCTGAGACCTGTGACAGACGCGTGTCGGAATGCCTTTATATGGAGTTGTCAGGAAAAAAACCACTTGGGGACCAAATTAGTTTATTGTTCTTTGTAATATGACTATGAGGACATAACTGCCACATCATTTAAAACAATTTCCTTAAATTATTTGGAAACCTCAAACATTTGCCCCTTCTTTTTTGTGGGACATTTTGTGCATTTTGGACCCTTTTTCTTCAGAACCTTGTGAAACTCCATATGGCCGCATTCAACACCCGTAAGTACCCAGTTTTGTAAATCTAAATGTAATAAACTTATTTTTAGTTGCGTCTAAAAAGAAGCGCATGCAACTTTCGTTGGGATGGGTGTCACTAGTTTCGTCCCTTTTAGACCATTCCTATTGCAGTAACTGATAAAAATATGTCAGGCAAGGGTGGTAGGGTATTGCAGGAAACTTAAAATTTGGCCGCAGTTGCGTCTATAGCATCTTAAGATACAGGTTTTTGATACTCCTACATCGTATACAATATCGAGAGGCGCACTGATTACGTCAGGGTGCGTCTATAGAAAAAGGGCAATTGATGAGCGTCAAGCAAACGTGCTAAGACCCTTTCCTTTCCTACAAGCAGATATGATGACATCTGTAAGGGACTAAAGTTGAAGAAAATTGCATGATATACATTTATCGAAGCGTTACTGCGTCACTAAACATTGGCTTTTAAAGAAAAAGATGCTTCGAAATTAATTGGCACTAACTCCACCTGGCCTTTTGAATGAACAATAATGATATCATTGCAATTTTAATCACCACCATCCAGGGACAGAAAGAAATTTTAGTGTTGAGCAAATAAGACAACCGATCAGAAATATTGATAATAAGCATTATAAACCAACCGTACAAAATCATGCGAAATATTCAAATTGCTATCCGCATTGCATCCAACTGCATAATTGTGGAATGAACGTTCATGACTCATAAAAAATAAAGCTGTAACAACTATTTCGGCATGGGATATCATACATATACTTACACATGAATATTTCAGTAGAATTTATTCAGCTTTGACAACGTGACGATTGAAATACCCGCGTATCCATTACACTCATGCGGTAACTTGAGACGCGGTTGATAGCTTCAATGATAGCGCGTTTTGATGGGTGTGGTCGGTCAGATAGCGTCGGGGCGCGAAAAAAAACTGTTTGAAGTTTAAATTTGCGCGGAATATCATTTGTACTTTGCAATGATTGTTTTTTTGTTCCTGGATTCATTTCACTCCCACGCGTGGAAATATAGCTGAAAAGTGTCCAGTTACCGGTGAGGGTATTTTGGGAGGAGGAACCCCGTTTTTTGCAGATAACTCCGTGAAGCAGCACAGAAAACATTGCCCCATTATTATGTAAAGGCGCTTACCCTTGTACTTTTGATATATTCAGAGGTACCATTAGATTTGGTACCAAAAGCGCGGCGTGGAGTTACGATGTGCGTGATCGACGCTCAAATTTTCACTGTGCGCGCTTTTTGTCCCCGAGTTCGCGATAACACGTAGCACGCACGATGTTCCAAATCATAAGGGCACTTTTCTTTTTAAAGACACATTAATTTGAATATATATTACATGTACTATCTTAATAGTACCAGCTCCAAAACTCTCTAAATTATCGTTTCATCCCAACTTTATGATCCTGCGCACTTTCTCCCGCGCTTTTTAGAAATAGAGCGCTGGACGCGCGCTTCGGCAAATGCCGATTTCTTCTAGGTTTAGTCTGTTGATTCGTTGGTTGGATGGACGAAAGGATAAAAATTAGTCATGAAAATTTCCCTTACATTTCTTGCATGATAGCATTGGCGCCTTACGCCACCCTTTACTAAACTTAACCAATGGACACTTATCGAAAATCTGCGGCGCGCCTGCCAGACGCAGACGATTCGAAGTCCCATGCTCATGCAGGGAAGTGGTGCGGGAAAATAATTTAACCTCTGAATGTATTTGATAACTTTTTTCGTTTCATTCATTTCATAGCTCGTTTAAAACCCATGCAGAGTTTTCTGGTGAGATTAGTAGTACGCATTAAAAGTAAAGATGGGCGTCTCGAAGAGGTAAATTTGGCGAGAAAATACAAATTCGCGTCGTTTCCGCAACAGCGTCGTTCGGACGTAGTTTAGTAACGTTGTTGTTTGAAGAAGATGGAAGTACGTGTAATTAGTTGTTACATTGTTTTGAACATCCACGGGTGTGAATATCTAAATATATCAATGGTATAAAATACAGTAGTATTTAGTATCTGTCATAGAACAATCGTTTTTCAATTAGTGTCGTCAATGTATTACGCGGTGTAAGTTCCGAAGTCCGTGGCAAGATTAAACAAGGTGCTCGTCTTGTGAACAATGCACGCACTTTCTTCTTAGTCTATACATTGAAGGTTGCGTCTTTGACTCAAGGCCGGCTACAAAATGTCCTCTTGGTCATGGTCTTAAACTTGCGCGCTCGAAAGAAAGATGTATCTGAGCAATGCAAGGAAAATAAACAGGTCCGTTGCGTTGGAAAACAGAAATGTCCTCGTTTTTCACTTTCGCTCCGATGTCTTTGAACAGGGTGACAAGTTCATGTACTACAGGGTGGCCCAGAATTATTTTCCCTCACACAATGGATACACAATAGAATTCTATTGTGCAAGGGAAAACCTTTCTTGGCCACCCTGTAGAGTTTCGTGAGTTTCCTCATCAATGATTTTGACAGGACCCCAGCTGGCGCCATCTGAGCTAAAAAAGTGCAACTACGCGATTACTTAAGTTTACAAATTCCTCGGGTTTTGGGTGGAAATTCCCCCTTGGTAGTGTAATTATTCGGCAATTTTGTGTAGCTGACTCGGCAATTAATGACAGAGGTAATCCAGGGCCTGGTTGTGACAGTATCTGTAATCTCATCAGGTCTGGTTGAGGCAGCATCTGCGATCTCATCAGGTCTGGTTGTGCCAGCATCTCCTGTCTATCAGGTCTGGTTGTGACCGCATATGCTGTATTATCAGGTCTGGTTGTGGCAGCATGTTATGGTATGGTTGTTGCAGTATCTGCTGTCTCTTCAGGTCTGGTGTTCTGATTTCATGCAATCCCTTTATGAAAATGATCAGGTATTTACCATATGAAAATGAGACACATTTTTCGTAAGGGTGGAGACAAGGTCCACCCTGTAGAAGCATGGTGCACTACGTTGGGAGAGTACACATCTAGATCAGACAGAGTACGCATAGTGAAGGGGCATGGCACATCCAGCAAGGACTTGGGACACTCTCTGGCAACATGGCGAGCTATGAAGAGAAGGGAACATCCTGAAGAGATATGGTGCACTACTGTCTCATTGGCCGAAAGTCATTTCTGCAGGTAACAATATAGAGCGACCATGACACAGGGCCGAATTTACAGTAAGGACCTATCGATAGACTTTTAGCACGTACTGCGGACGAGACTGAATGATGCGCTTGTAATTCCCACACTCAACGCGAACATCATTCTAAAAAGTGTCCCCGTGGTACAGCTCAGTTTGCACACTAGTGTTGTGTGAAGAATGGGGTTGGAACACTCTGCCCATTCAATAAAATGGATCTAGACGTATGGATTTCGGATGGGGATCCATACTCCAAGCACTTTTGACTTATTGACCCACACGTCAAGGATTGTTCAACAATTGAAGAATTGCACTGTATTTCGATAACGTACACATGTACGCATTCTCCCGTATAGTATGAATGTACAGATAGACATTCCATCTAGACCTATTAAACCATGCATGGACTTTCTGGGACGTTTCGGCATCTTCCCAATCGATAAGACGTCAGGAAGCTTTCGAGAAGCTCCCGAAACGGCCACGTTAACGCCTATCCCTTCGTTTAATTTCGTTATCAGGAGGTCAAACAATGAGATAGGCGTTCACGTTTGGCGTTTCGGAGGATTTGCGAAAACCCGCTCTTTAAATTACCCCGAAGAAGACCGAAAAATGTATTGTTTTGCCTGCAGAATTCACAACTCCTGCCTTTGCATCTTTCTTACGCATCCGAATATGTATAAAAAAACTCTCTTTGGCAGAATCGGATTCGAAATCACCTTTTCGATGTAAATGTCGGTGATGCAAGCAGACCTACAAAGTAATTTCAAAGTTGTCTTCAAATTTAATGCGTTCCATCTTTTGCGTGACCTTTTCTACGATATGCTGAGTTGGCATTACACAATTGTTGTATCATTCATAGTAACGGTGAGTCAAGGTATGTACATTATATGCCGTACTAAATTGTTCCAGAAAATAAAAAAGCACGTAAATCTATCGGTATTCTTTACAAACTCTGTTTTATATTGATTCCTAATACTATATTTAGAAGAATTCAATCATTTGATAAATTATCCATGATTTGGTGCGCGTATCACATCCAGTGGCTTATGGCGACAGTGAGTTTAAGACACAATTGCAATTCGACATTCGATGATCGACACGAACACCAACGAAAATATAACTTGAAATTGTATGAAGGAAAAAAACATGCCAAACACCAAGACGGACGGCGGTACTTGGGTATTTTGTTCCAGATATGCAGTCCAGACACGGACTGATCTGTTTTGTTACTTTAACGTAGTACCACCGAACAAGAAAAATCACAGCCTGAAAAAGAGTTCAGTTGAGTCCTTGCTCTGATGAAGTAACAACCTGTTTTAGGCGCTTTGCAAAAGAGCGATTTTTGTGACTGCCAGCTGCGAAAATTCGCTCGTTTGCGGAGCGTTTTTGAAGTAACAACTCATATTCCGTGTTTGAGCCAAGTCAAAGCCAAATTTGCATCCATACCAATTTCACACTACGTGTCCAAATTGGATGAAATTATTATGTTTTATAAACACGGACATATTGACACCGAACCGACTAAGCATTAGCAAATTCATTTAAATGCATGCTCGTCATTTCGGCGAAATAATCGGATCCATGGTAGTTGAAGAGAGACAGCCAGAAGACACCACCATATACGCTACACACCAAACGG
This sequence comes from Lineus longissimus, assembly GCF_910592395.1. Taxonomy (NCBI): domain Eukaryota; kingdom Metazoa; phylum Nemertea; class Pilidiophora; order Heteronemertea; family Lineidae; genus Lineus; species Lineus longissimus. Next base: position 7,930,044 of record NC_088315.1, read on the forward strand.
CTCCATGAGACATGCTGCTGGATACCACCGATGCCAAGATGTTGGACGAGGGCCAGAGAGTGAAAAAATGAATTGTCCCCAAAAGACTAAGTATAATCTATTCTTCTGTTAGTGAAGTATTATGCACCTTCGATAAGAACAAGTACAAACACTGTTTTATCGATGATATTAGGCGGGACGAAAGTGTTCCATTCAGATAAATGTTTGAGATACCAAGCTGACGACTGTTGTCCCACCAGTATTCGTTGGGTGAAAAGTATCACAACCAGTGTAGATATCCGAATGACAGTTGCTGTTCCACCAGCACTCGTTTAGGTTAAAAGTGTCGCAGTAATGTTGTTAGGAGTACTCACTTGAGGTAAAAGTATTACAGTCAGTCAGAAGTTTAATCAGATCCCAGACAGACGGCCGCTGTCCCACCAGAATATATCCGCTGGGTTACAGGGAGACGATAGGTAGGGGCTGGATGGGACAGATTAAGTTACACGGAGACGTCAATAGGTATCTCTACTATCTCACATTACATTGGGACTACTCACGCTTGTACGAGGAATATTTTCATCACCAAGCCGAAACAGACCCAGTTCACTCTTCCGTCGGAACTGCGCGTAGTATATACGTGGTCTACTGGAAACAAGTAATTGGGACCCCATGCTCCTGCCTATAGTCCCCATTTAAAAGCGTCACAACCAGTGTTAGCAGTTTAGCTATAAGACGGACTGTTGTTGTCCCAGAAATCGTTTGGTTAACAGTTATTGTCTGACTAGTAGTGCTCGTTAGGTTAAAATTGTTGTCACAATCAGTGTCAACAGATTAGATATCCGACTGACGGATGTTGTCCGACCCGTATTCGCTGAGTTAAAGTGTCCCAATTTTGTCATCGGAGGCCAAAGGAATGTTTGTTGACATGTGACAGAATGGTGATGGCGAAAGACATGTGGTGAGCTGCCGGGTGGTTGTGACCTGATGGCGACGGCGAAGACATGCAGTGAGCTGGTAGTTGTGACCTAATGGTGAAGACGAAGACATGTAGTGAGCTGGTGGTTATGACTTAAAGGTGACGAAGAAGACATGAAGTGGGCTAGTGGTAGTTGTGACATAATGGTTGCGACCAAGTCCAAGACACGCTGAATGGTGGTTGTGACCTAATATCGACGCAAAGACAGACAGAAAACTGCAGAAACCCCCAAAAATTGAGTAGGCCTAGGACTGTGATATTCTCCTGGTTCTACACTTTAAACTGATGCTAGGGATATCTTCCGGGAGGTCTCAGAAAACACGTAAGTCCATCTTCGAAGAAAAAGCTGTCTGCTTTCCCATCCAAACCACGTGGTCACGCACCTGTATTAAACCAATCAGCACGCGGTTGTACGAAAATAGTTCAGTTTGAGATCAATGCGTGGTCTCACCATACCAGTTGAAATGTATTTTCCATTTAAGATAAAATTTTTCTAAACTTGAGAATAAGGTGTGTTTAAAATGAAGAAAATGATGGCCACGTGGATTTGTTTACCTTTTGGCTCACTTAAAACACTAACAATTATATCATTGTTTTTAACGATAAACTCCGAACTAGGCGTTATAACTAAATGAAAGGTATTTGTTATGTTATGAAATTATTTGATAAGTTGGAATATTGAACGATAGTATGTTTATAAGAGCAAATTATTGCTAAAACGAAAATTTATTGTTTTTGTTGTACTAAGCGACGCAAGATGGCAGCTATCGCTCAGAATGGAAATTTCGTGGTGTTTTCAAGCGGTCAAAAGCTTGCTCTCTATGATATCAGGTAAAGTATAAAACTGAACATGAATCAGCACCTTGAAGCCATATCAGCAACGAAGGACAACCACATTCACTGTATTTTACGCGCCGGTCACCGATCCAAAGGTTGACCGCGCTCAACGTTGCTTAACTTCCACTCCGGACTGTGGGGGCCAACGCGCCAACCACCACTGGACCACTGACAACTGGCCTAACCACTGGCGGCTTAAGCCATGCCATATACCTAGGGGTACGACACTCCCCCCTTCGGACAGAGATGGATCGTCTTCAATCCTACTTAGCGCTTCATGCGTCTCAGTACCGAACTACAAATCCAGAGCTCGCATCGCGTGGGAAGGTCTGCCAGATGTATAAAGGAATTCCCTCATGGCAGGCGGGTTAAGCCGTGCATACCTAGGGGTACTATACATTCACATCGGTTTAGGGGTAGAACCGACCGTTAAATTGGAATAGACCGCCTACTTTCTAAAGTCGGATGGGGTTTTCTTTTTTCTAATTTATTCTCGGACACTTCAGTCTGTCGGTCCAAACTATACTCTTAAAACAGTGGGTTCCCCTATCCTCAAATTTTGGTTGAATGTAGGTATATATATCTTTGTGGCACTGGCAGAGAGCATGCATCATGAATCATAAAATATCAGCTATCGGCCAGTACCTGCGACCACTCACCATGATTTTCTTGTGTTGTGATCCGGTTCATAAGATAGCAGGAACGGACCAAAACGGGCTGGAACGGAGTTAAAATTTGCCGAAACGGAGCTTCTAGTGGTTTTAAATGGCATCTATAGGCAATATAGGGCCCCTGAATTATAAATTATGTTCATACAATGAAGATTATGCTTCTTTTCCATGATAGCCCCTAAATATTTGATGAGGACTAAATTTACTTTCACACAGAGCTGAAGTGACGTCATCAGTTCTTGTGCAGTATAAGCGCTGTCTGCTAATGGAATCGGCCTCGACCAAATCAGGCAATACTACAATCTGGATGTACAGTACCGGGGGAGCTGCCGGTACGTTTTGAGATTACCCATAAGTCTTTGGGATAGTCTCGCACATACGGAATATAACCAATCAATCTTTCTCCTTCTGAGAAAAACTGTGTTGCGCTCAACTACAAATCATGTATAATTAGGTAGACACGTATTGGCCTTTGAATGAGCATAATCAATGAATGCGGCTTTCTCATTGGCGGATCGTTAAATTATTCACTGACAGACTTGTGGGTAATCTAAAAACGTACCGCCAGGATTTCCGGTACTGTACATCCAGATTGTAGTGTATCATCAATATCACGATGGAAAAGAAGTCTGATCTTCATTATATGAACATAATTTATAATTCAGGGGCCCTATCTTGCCTATAGATGCCATTTAAAACCACTAGAAGCTCCGTTTCGGCAAATTTTAACTCCGATCCGGCCCGTTTTGGTCCGTTTCAGTCCGTTCCTGCTTTCTTACGCACCCGTTGTGATCTGAGATCGGTGATACCACTGGAATAGACAAGAGCTAATGCAGAAGAGTTCCTTCTCGGTAGATTCAACTTTTGATCGATGAAAGAGACTTCGATTTTCATTTTTCCAATGTCCTAATGTTACTGTTGGCTTCCATGGTTGCTATGGAAACCATTTGTCATGCTCTAGTGAGTTCAGACCTGTGAATGAGCGGGTCCAGATTATTGGTGAAAATAGGGAAACTAAATGATTACAAATTATATACAAGAAATTTGCTTTGGTTAAATATTGTCATTAATCAGATTAGGGACTTTGTCTTGGACTAAATACATTTTTATAAACCCAGTTCTGTAGCTGTATATATTAGTCATGGGGAGACAACAAAATGGACCCCCTGGCCTAGCTCTTGCTTACACTTCCATTCAAAAAAGATGATCAAAAGGTATGAAGATCAGCCTCGGCTTCCTAATTTGGCCCTCAAGTCGTCAAGGGGTAGGCATTGTTTTTTCTTTCTGTTAATTTTGACTTCTAAAGTCTGTCAGAGAAATCAGTTAGTGGTTACCGCATACTGAAGAAATGAAAATAAAAGAATTGTTTATAAATTAGCAAAAATATACAAGCGAGCCTCAGATATTTTTTAAATTAGGCATGTTTGATTGCCAATTCTGGGAGGTTTGTGGTACATCTAACATTGAGTTGGAGTGGGTTGTGCTAGAAAAAAACTTTAAAGGTTTCAAAAAATGATGTCTTTTTGAATTGAAAGGGTCAACAAGTAAAAATAGAAAAAATAGAATATGATTCAATTGCAAAGAAAGCAATTTGTTTTATAAGTAATGGTGGGGGGAAACCTCTTGCATTTACTCATCGAAATGCAACATCCAAAATATCACAGTGTGGGAAACAAGTTTAGTTAAAAACTGCAGTGACCAAGCGATGGTTCATCTGCATATATTATTGCTTTCGCCGACCTCGTGTCACAACGATGTGCTGTTGGATCACCCGTCATCCAATTCACGTGTCACATGGATAATATTTGCATTTTGAACCGGCGAACGTTATTTATTCAGCGAGCGAACTCTAGAACTTGTCTGGTGGCGTTGGTTGAGACTTTTGCTGTGTCTCTGGTTAAGATGACAGGATTTTAATCAAGACGGCTCAGCATTGTGCAAATATGTTGCAACGGAAAACTCCGGGCAGTTAAGGAATTTTGAAAGAAAAGATATCATTACAACTCTGAGAGAGCAAATGTCAGAGAGCTTGGTGCAGTTTAATCAGTGGTTTTAGTTGACTTTAAAACTGTAATTACAGCATTGGCACTTCGGGCTACTCTGAGTTCCTCTCATGCGTGAATCTTTCATATCATAATAGTGCATTGGCACAGTTAGAGAGCAACTTCTTGGAAAAAAACCTCTAGAAACTTTATCAATTAGACAATTGTAGACTTTTATAACCTATGTGAGTTTCATCTTTTGATAAAAGTGAAAATAGCTTGGGTCAAAGCTCGACTTGGTTATGGGTCAAAGATTAAAAGCCTTTCGAAAAGCTAGAAAGAATTTTTGCCTCAATACTGCAGTGGTGTTTTCCTTCCATTTCTGCATCTAATTGTGTAAATTTATCACCTTTAAAAGGTGAAACTAATGTGTATTTGTTTATGGCATGAACTGCCCATCTTTCGTTTGTTTTGTCTTCATCCGTCTGCCCAGATGGTGATTGGGTAGAGCCTCCCGCGGCAAATGTTTCGCACTGTCCCAAAGCCCTATTGATTCCCAATAGCGCAGCTCTCCCCGCCAGCGTTGCAGGTTTAATCCAAGATTGGGCCCGCTGAGCGCCATCGCTAGCCAGGTCTGGGCACTCCAATCTCCGATTTGGAACATTGTCTGAGCGGCGCTGACCAGTGGGCAGTCGAGACTTAAGATGAAATGGCGGTAATTGCTCCGGGAACATGGGGAGGGGCGACTAATAACGAAAACAGAAGTAAAGTAATGGCAGGATTTGTTTGATCTGCTTTGCTTTCTGATATATTGGACATCGGGTGAGGAATGAAGAACCAGGGGGTATAATGATGAGGTATAATTGCTACAGTTTTAACTCTCACATCTACTTCTGTGAAAATAGCAAGAAAAGTTCTAAGAGCCATGAACACGATCAAGTCCATGTCCTTCATCACAATCAAAACCAGGATTGGCTTTGTTTACAAACAAATCCAACTCTTAACATGAAATTTAGAAAAAAGTATACCGGTAAGCCCATGGCTGGCGCAGTTCAGTTTTCTTAACTCTAAGTCAATAAGTGATTTCTGTGTTCATTTTTAAGTTACAAAGAGTTTCAAGTTAAAGACTGCAAGCCTTGAATAATTTTGCATTCTGTCTCAAAGCTTCAAACAGTGAAGAAATTCTGCCAAGATTTGGTCGGCATATTTTAATTCATTTTCTATCTTGGTTTCTACATATAGAAAAAACGTGACAAGCGAAAGATTGTATGACTATTTTTGTAACGAACAGTGTGTGGCACTAGCTGATATTTCCTCTTTTTTAAAAATATTTTAAATTTCATATTTGTATATATATGTCATGTACATACACGCATAGAAATTTCCAGTTCAAATTCTAGCACAACTCTAGCGACTTTTGCTGTGCTAATTCTAGTGTATGCGCACGGGATAGCGTGTTTATGCCAGTAGTATTGGACTCAATACTGGCAGTATTGGCTATAGGTTATCAATGCCAGGAAATAATCCCGTTGGTTAGTCACGAATTGATCTCAGATATAAAATTGATCAAAAACACACAAGAAAATCCCCGACTGAAACGCTACAGTTTTCTCTTTCTATCAAGGAGAAAAGATGTGTGAAAATTTCCCGGTTCGTGCAGAGGAAACTGTTGTGTATATCACCCCCTTTCCTTGGGTGTTTTTGACAGGATATTTTGCAAATTCACAGTGCCTATTTGGACGATTCTAAAATTCACAAACATTCACTTTGGATTTATGAACATTTGTTACTGTATTTCTTGACCATCTGGTGGGTAAGATCATACTCTTTCAGATTTATCTCTTGACTGAATATTGTTTCTCCTCCACACTTCTTCAGAACGTCTCGATTCTCCAGCACTATGCAGTTTGATTTTTAACTCATTGCACTCATTGCAGAGTGATAAATTTGGTCAGGGATGAAAACGTAATTTTGAAAATAGCAACGAGTTGAAAAATATTATGCACCACCCGATATACCAGTAGAGTTGATGTAAATTGTTTTCTCCTCTTTTAAGTTCCCTGTGCCTATGGTTTCTGGGTGAAACACTCCATGTATTTCCTGGAAAAAACATTCCTTCAAGAGAATCCATTAAAAGAAAATTCAACTGGACATTAGACAATAGCTTGTCGTTGATAAATAGGAAGATATTTGCCCATCGCATTCGACTTGTCATGCCGAAAAGAGTTGCCATGTTAGATTATATCAAGTATAACAAAGTGTTATCATAATTTTTATATTATTATATGAAAGAAAAAGTTTCTATCCTGCAAAAAAGGAAAAGATTGGGTGAAAGTACATGTATCTGTGATAATATTTTTTTCTTGCTGCGAGTGCGAGGTGTTTAGATCCATCTGTACATGCCGGGAAGGATTTATCTGAATTAAGATACAATGTGTGTTTTTTTTGTGCTTTGTGGGAGTTTTCAGATTTTATCTCTATTTGAGATGGGTCTAAACATATCAGACTGGAAATCCGGGCTGATGTCAGCACCGCAAATGATGCTGTAGGAAGCCAAAAGCCTTCCGCATAACGTCAAGGAACATCTCGAATAGTGAAGGGTTCTGCTGCATACTCAGTTAAGAATTACATTGTTTTTTATCTTTGCAGCGAAAAGAAATTAGAGGTGATAGATACGGTCGCCGTTGAGCCAGAAAATGAGATCCAGGTTGAAGAACCAAAAGGGTGAGTTTCCTACCCAGTGCTCTAAAATAACACCCCCCTCCGGTTATTCTGATTGTTGGGCAGGCAAATCATAACAAAGATGCCAAACACTGTGCAGGTGACACAAAAGTGAGAAAAACCATCTCCAGCTTTGAAGAACTTCATTACATAATTACATCATGAACTGACGGGATCCTTAAAACGTATATAAAATGTGTGGCTAAACCATTTGAGTGGAGTCTGCAAACGCCCACAGGGCACAAAATCAGAAATACAAATTCAGCTGAATCCAGATCAAAACATTACGTCTCCCAAATCGGATCCAAGAAACATCGTCAGCCAACGAGGGTCAGTATTCTCAGTGCTCTAAACTAATCTGCTTTACGTTGTTGCGTTACTACAAAAGTCCTAATCCCTGTGTGTTGTCTTGAAGATTCTTTCTTACCATCGTCAAGTTTATGCCCAAGGAGGCTTACGGGGGTCTCGCGACATGTTGTGCTATGCTCCTGCGACGAGGGCTTGGGAAACAGCCGCTAAAGAAACAGGTGCCGCGACTTATAAGACGTTGTAAAATCTCAACATTTTCTTGGACGCTCTTATAATTCGCGTTAGGACTTTTGTATCTGCGAGGGTTTATGGTCAAATCCTGAATTATTTTGTGTCATGGGTTTAAGGCTGTGGGCATTTTCTGGTTGTAATTCCAAGACTTGCACTGGCGTACAGAGTTGGCTTGAACATAGAAAAAGCATTTGGAGATCTGAAAATACGAATGAAGTTGCCTGATTTCCTAAGTGAAGGCTATATCCAAGTAAACATACCCAAAGGTTCTGCTTGCAGTCGGCAGACTTTAAGATTCACATTGTAATGCCTTTTACTCAGAAACTTGATGGTTATCGTAAGTGCAAGCCTGCAATTTTATCGAGACACTTTCCCTTTCACCTCTACTTGAAAACCCCTCTTCAAAATACATACACATGTAAGCATAGAACTTACAATTCAATTTTTAACAGAAAATTTATAGAAATTGGTATAAAATCTTCTATTAATCAAACCTGCGACGATAAAACAAGAATTGATAAAGATTAGTCTTTATGACTTTACTTATTGTTCCAATATTTTACGCTCTTTCTTCTGTCAGACTCGGTCTAAAGATATCTCCAAATCAAGATGCTCAGCATAACGGTAAAAAAACTTGCCAGCATTGGCTGCATGAGCAATGATTAATATTTCAAACATATCTTTACGTAATGATGACAAAAGGACACATGATGTACTTGTCCTAGGGCGTGGCTAAAAATACAAGAAGATAACGTTGCGATACTTTCATGTAAACATTACACAATTCTTCGCCATGATTGTATAAGAATTCTCAGTTGTGTGATATTTTTCAAGGTGCGTTCTCGCCATGTTGCAGATATTTATCATATACTAAGTATTCTGCTTAAAAGTTTTTGCAGGGATTTTGGGCTTGGGACTGAAGTTGGCTTCTTTTTTTTGGTAAGAAGTTGGTGGCCATAGGTTGGGTTTTGATCATCCTCTAAGTCTTCGGCAAAATAAAAAAATATAATCTAAAATATGTTTTTTACAGGTACTCGTAAAAAACCATTGCTTGGATTTACACTTAGTAAAAAACAGGATAAATGTGGCGGTTTGTTCTGTGTTTGCGATGACCTGAAAGAGTTAACTGATGAACGGCCCAATATGTCACCCTGTCGTTATAATGGATTTCCTAATGTGTGAATTCACCAGATGCCCAGACACTTTAGAGGCACGTCTTTTAAAGCGAGCTTAAACTCTTAACTTATACTCGGCCATCTGGGCGCTGACAACGCCATCTTGCTGGCGCATAGAGGGACATCTTTTTTTCTCTGCCTTGATAATCGATCTACCAGGTGATGTGATCATACTGTAAAGCGGGAGAAGTTCACGTACGATGGTGCGATTTTTGCGATTGCGACTACGCATTAAAAACAAGCAAATTCACAAACTGTTGGCTTCATAAACATTGACGTAAAATAGAATACTGCCCACCCAAAAATATTTACGGCCATTTAATTTCGTGTTTTGTGAAATTGCCGCTTTTGCAGACTTTTTTTTGACTCTCGGCCGTAACAGTTGTTTCAATAAGATTATCTTCTTCGCTGCCATATATTTTCGTGATTATCTGTAAATGCGAAAATGAAAGGCGAATATTTCTTGGTCTATAGTTGATACAAATAGTTTTTCATTCAGAGAATTTTTCGTGTTAAAATTCCACTTATTCATCACGAAATTGTACTAATTCATTCGTTGCTATTTACTAAAATTGTTGAGGCGATGCTGTGCCAAGTCCTTAAGAATTACATGGCTCGTTTAATTGGTTTTCTTCTCGTCCCGTGACACAATCAGAGTACTTAATAAGAACTCATTATCTCCGTTGCCCAGCCCTAGCCCCTCTGTTTGCCCTGATAGACAAACAAGGGTCACCGTGTAGCCAATATTGGCCCCATTTACCCGAGAACAAACACGCAGTATAAATACGCGTGGCATTCGCGTTGCTTCTATAAGATTTCCTGCCCGCGGGCATCACTGGGTCGAGATGAGATACAGCTTCGCTGCGGGCAATTCTTGTTTCTGTCGCCATTTTACACCGCGTTCACAAACCTAATATTGCTGTCGTGCAGCGGAAAGATCTGTCATTCAAGTTTATTGCTTGTCATTAGAAGGTTTGGGTTCATGAAATGAAATTAACGGCATTTTATGCAGTTTAGCATTTTCTTTGGTTGAAATTATATTGTGATACTTCTTGGCCATCAACTTAAAGCGTCTTATAGATACATTCCGCATTTTTCCAACCAAAAGTTCCTTCTGGAAACATGGCGGAATTGTACTTGATCTTGAAGCAGGTTTCCGAGAATTTACTTTAGTGTTTCTCAGGCTTAGTATTTCATAGTCATCTTCTGGTTCATGAACATGTAAAAGAAAGCAGAAATTCAGCGTTGCACTCAGTTCGATAAATTCTTCATAAAACCAAACCAAACTTCTTCAGCCTCTTCTAGACGACCTCTCCTGTTATATTTGTCTCATTATGGTCGCCCGTGACATCATTGAACTGCATGGTGCCGCGCCGAAGTGAATACACCTCATCAGGCGGCCATTGTGATCAGTGATCGCCAATGCGTCTTCAACCACCTGTTTTATGTATCGCCACAAACGCGGAAGATTCACACAGCGAGATTTCGGAATAATTACCGCGAGATTGTCATATTAAGTAATTAAATTTTCCACTCTAGACCTGGCAAGTATAATGAAAGTCACTTGTCATTGGGTCGGCATTCTGGTTAGTGACAGGGACACAGAATTCTTAGCCACAAGAATGATGCAGCCCGAAGTGCTTGGATATGGTTCGGGCTGCCTATTGCTGGGGCTTAGGTTTTGCTGCCCCCAGCCCCGAATTGATGTTGGCAAGTTAGGAAACTTAAGTGCTCCTGGCATTATGATTGGAAACTTACAGTTTGGCTGTGAGGGGGTTGATAGTTTTGCTAATGACAAGCGGCTAAAATTGAAAATTAGTGAAAAGATTCAAAGCACCATACATTCAAAGACAAGATAAATAACACTACTCTTAAAAGAGGCACCTTTTTTCTAGACGCACTGTATAAGAGGCTTTAAAAACTGGTGATCAGTCCCAGTGTTCCTAAACTGATTACTCTTATCGCAGCTCAGAGAATGCGCGGCCAGTTCGGAGGTTAATCGTAAACTCAATCAGGTCTGAACGATACGATTATCGCCGGTTAATTGTGTCATTGGCGATAGCAAATGTCCGCGAACCATCTTGGATAGTGAAGCCAGGTAGGTGGCAGGACTACAAATAGCCTGCGACGATATCTTTCTAATTGTTATTTGTCTTAGTGCCTTATTGTCGGCACGAGTGGAAAATTGTCCAAAAGGCATGTTGCTTTTGGGGATTGGTGAGACAAGAGGGTCTTAGATGGCTGAAGTGGTTGTCTCTTGTTCAACTTTACTTCTTGTCAGCATATGACAACTTGTCTTAGTTTGTTGACATTCTAGCAAGAAACTTTGACCAATTAGCTACTGGCTAAATAGCAATAGGTCTTGGGTTTAGTTTGGTGGTGTTCGGGAAGGAAACTCTTATTAGCAAAATAAGCATGGGGAGTCTCATATAGCCAAGTGGTTAACAATTCTGGTTGCCACGCAATATAGAGCCTGGCCCGGGTTCGATCCCATGCAGATCCCAGGAACCTGTGTGGATTTAGTTGAACTGAAATTCCGGGCTCTTTACACAACATATGAATACTAGGATGCAGTATGACTGATGGACTAACTTTATCAGTTGGATTGAGTCTAAGCAACCTTATCTTGCCAGTATGATTTCAAGGCTGCACACACCTCCTGTCCGATTTAATTTCCGAATTTGTCTGACCATCCAGTCAGTCTGGCCCATCAGATTAGTATTCCGCAAGCAATGATTACCCTAGCTTTGGTTGATTTTCAAACTATTAGATTTTGGAGGGTAAGCCCCAAGGACATGATGTTGTCCCGAGGGTCTTGAATCGACATTGGGATGCAGTACACATCAGTGGAATGCCAGGAACTGGCTTCAAAATCTGGCGAAGTTCTACAACTAGATTTTGTGTAAAATTTACCGCTAAAACGATTTTATAGGAACTTTCAGCACGTTATAGGAAAAACTAACTAAACTTGTCATCATTAAATGCAGTATCGGCACACAGAATTGTAGTGTCTAGAATTATTTTGATGAAAATATATAAAAGAACTTGAAGACCATATTCGACGGAATATTTTTGTCTGAATTAAACATTTTCAATCAATGCTATGTCGATGTGTGAAACTTGAATCGGGAATTTCTTAGGCACCCACATCGCGTTGATAAAAAACAAAGTGCAGCTCAACTATGAAATATTTGTACATTTATGTCATTTCAGATGCACTCCAACAGAGGGTACCTATGCGATTCAGACGATGTCCTTTTCCAAGTCTGGAGACTGGTTTGCCACATGCAACGATCGGAAGCAGCTGATGCTATGGAGGACGAACGGTGCATTGAATTGGAGCAAAGTCTCAACTAGGTGATTTTTTGTCAATCAAAAATTCTATTGAACACTCGCTATGATTATCCCTTTTACTGCTGCGCTACTTGACATTTCACATGAAATGCTGCGACAACGGAAAATAGCGTCATCGACAATGACTTTAAACCAATCAGCTCCTAATAAATATTCCAGATCGGTCTTGTCGGACATTTGAAACCAACAATGGCGGCCGCGGGAAATGTTATTGGTCAATTAAGCGCCTCGGCCTGACCAACATACGCAAGTTAAATCTAAATTGGACTTATAGGCTGTTTCTATAGTGAAAATTTGTCCAGATTTGGTTCTGGTGGTTTGCGTGGAATAATTCATTTTGGTGACAAATGGACATAACAAGTTTCCTGTATTGACAGAAATCATTTAACTCACTTTAGACCGAGAATAATTTTGAGGAAAAAAATGCAAAATGCGTCTTACGGTTGAATATTGTCTCTTTTGAATAGTTTAGCGTTGAAGTCTCTGCCAGTGCGATATGGTCCCTCAGTATTTTCTATTTTCTCTTTCATCTGAGGTGTTCATCCCCTCAGGTTTCTGTGAAAAGAATTGGTCGTTGCTGTGATAAACCTGAATGAAATGAAAATAACTAGTGTTGGAATTATAACAGCAGGGTTGATTCATAACTCGACATCATAACCTCTCTGATATTATGGACCCCAGTTGAAGAAATATTTCTTCTAGCCCGTTCCACACTAATTTCCTTTGAGCTAAGGTTGCGTAAACGGCCATTATACATCATCGCGGGCGAAGGATTTGAGCCGACAGGCGTTATTCATCGCAGCTGAGGTGACCTTATGAACGTTAAACACCATCCACCAGAGGCAGGAACCAGCACACTATGCGAACGAAAAGAACATAATTAATTTTGAAATTAATTTTCATACGCACATTTTCATTTTCATATTTCAACGCGACCCACCTCTGCTTTGGTAATTGCAATTTTTTGAAGTGTGAATTTGTTGGCTAATAGCGCTGTTGCGACTTCATCTGGCACCATCCGCTCCCCATACAAGCGACACAAAAATTAATCTCGATTTAATATTCTGAGGCGTTACGGAAAAATGCGTGGATCGGATATCCCATGGTTCCTCAGCGCTAAAGTTAGTGTCCAGAAAATACGCCAACTCGGCGGGGATTCTGGATTAACTTCGGCGCTTTGTACGGCGGCTCTGTCATGTGCCTTACCGCGAAACTTACTTTGTCAGAAATGTCAGCAATGTAGGAAATCATTTTCTCATTGATTTATTGGATGAAAAGCTGTAATGTTCCTCAAAATTCAAATCACTGCCATGTTTTCTTGATGACGTTTACCTGTCATGGCTTGTTTGCAATTTTGAAACTGTTTCTAAGAGGGGGGAGAGGGGGGGGTACCTTCTTCGATGTCCCGTCATAAAGAAGGCCCCCAGCCGAATCCCGACATGCAATTTCAGCGAAAAGTCAATGACTGTCTGCTCCCTTTTTGGGTGACAACACGCTTCCCTAATTTCCCCAACTAAACAGCCAGAAATAATTCTCAGCCTTGCATTGCATTGCGTCGCTGATGTGAAGTTTATTAATGATTCTTATAACGCACTGTTAATGATTCTAAAGGTTTATTAACGATGTAAAAATGTCACTTTAACCGGCTAATTACGTTGTGATTATCTTTGGTAATTCCAAACTCAATGGCGGCACGGTGAGGTGGCCGGTTAGAACGCACAGGGGAATAGTGGGTAGATCCTCTTAGGTTACGCCTAGGACCTTTGACCCTTTTGTTAATAGGTAGGGGGCGATTGTGAGGGGTTATAATGAGTCATGTGATCTCGGTTAAAATGTTTTTAAGATTGTCGATTTTAGATAATGGCGAGTTGTGGTTTATAATTGAGGCACTGCGTTTTGAGCTGGAGTTTCAAATTCGATCTATGAGTTCAATCAGTAATTAGAAGGGATCAACAAATAATTAGAATGAATTTAATACCAGTATCAAGTTTTCAATTTTTGAAGGATGTTTTGTAAACATAATTAGAAAATGGTTTTATTTCATCATTGAAGTTCATGTCGAAGTGGAGTTAAATATATTGAACTGCCACAGCTAGGTGTCAGAAAAAACGGTCTTGCAAATTTTAGACATCTTTTTGTTTGCGAGGGAGTCCAGCTTTGGTGTTCTAAATCAATAATAAAGAGACTTAAATATAAAAACATGTCAAAATGTGTGCCAACACACCAACTCAACTAGTTTATGTGCTGTCAGTGACAATATAAGTTTCTAATTTCTTTATGTGTTATTATTTTGAAGAAGATGACATTTTTGTTTTTCCCCCTGTGGGAGGTTACATCATAATATTAATCACCTAAACTTCCGTTTGGCGCATTAAATCTTAGAAATTAATGGAAAATGTTGGATGTAAATACCTAATGACCCAAAACAATTAGATAAATGCTTTAGTGGCTCATGCACCAAAATAATATGTATAGCTACAGAAAACTATCGAGTTCTGAGCGGAATTGAGCGTGTTGGGAAATGATGCTGCCACCTGGGGACTATAAGTTAAACCATTTCATTGATCCGTTGGTGAAGCTGGGAGATGACGATTGTTGATACGTTGATACGTTCATTAGCTTTAAGAGTGTAGCATTTTGTTGATGGACAAAATTCAAGAATAAAAAGCTATTTGGAAGCACTTTTGTAGAACATATAACCAGGTGTGATGTTGTGTCGAAGAATATCTGTCCTTCCACACACTGCTTTAAACTTATGCACATTCATTTCATCAAAAATATTATCGGACGATTTAGTAACTTTTTGTCTGACTGATGTATTTCCATTATTTAAAAAATACCTATTAAATTCTTATGATATGCCTTTCGTGTATAAAGGATCCCTGAAGTCTTACTCAAAGGTTAACCTATTGTAAACCAGGTCCTAATCCTGATAGTTTCCTCAAGGTTGAATTGCACCAAAACCATCAATTGTCCACTCATCAGTCTCGTGCAAAATGACAGCCAATTAGATTAAAAAACCCGCTGTCTTTATCTCCGCGCAGGTGGACAGGAATCACGCCATTGTTGGCGAACGTTAAACAAATCAGCGTCATTTAGTTACATTGAAAGGTGCCGGTACATCAGCTGTGTGGGTCCCGCGCAGCGAAGTTATCAAAGCCGCAGTGATTGGCCGCGATTGTCTAAGTAAAGACAATGGCGGGATTTTGCGCGGAGTTTTACAAAGTCATTAAGTGGGAACAATGGCGGCTCTGTACAGCACTACTTGGGCTCTTACCGCGCTAATTTGCCATTTTCTCATGACAGAGTTGTGTGTATGTGTGTACCTAGCGAATCGAAACAGAGACGCTGGGTGTACTTATTAGCGACGGTCGTAATTAGACCTGGTCCCTTTGAAGTTTTCTTAACCCTCTTTTGTAAATGGATGGTTTGTCTGAGGCAGAAGAACTATAGATGAATACCTGTTGGAAGACGCCTTTCATCAGGGCTAGATCTGTGAAACTGAGATAGGATGGCACCCTTGCTCACGTTAAGATTGAACTCACTAAGATTCTTGATTAATTCTCAACTGGCGTGGCTTTTAAGGAACTAAAATTTCTGTTTTTGAGACATAAAAACTGTGGGGTTTTTCCATGGCAGGTCACAAATTTCTCGTAAAAACGGCTTACATTATCAGCAAATATAATGGATTGTCTCGATTGACATTGTATGATACGATGATAATGCTTTAATGCAAGGATCTGAACTCAATCGCTCCCCTCTGTCAACATCACCGACAAATTGTAACCACTTGGTCAATATGTAGGTAGGGCACTAAACTAGGAAAGTCGTTGAAAATCAACATTAAAAAATATGCATGTTGCATATGCATATATTTGCAAATCATTCAAGAAAATGGTGTTAATGGATTTCAGGGACAGATGATGTTTGATGAGGTTGGCTGAGTGCTGCTTCATTGCATGATGTGAATGGTTTGACATTTACTCTAGTATCAGAAAATATGTTGTTCGAAAACAGTCCTTTTATGTGTTAACCAAAGTTTGGATCATAGAACATTATTTTGCAATGAAAAATACAAAACTGTTTTTGGACACGTATCTGTTTGCAGTTTGTGAGTTTTTCATCGTATCATCTTGAATGATTTGAAAGATTTGATACACCCACCCATTAGACCTTGTTATGACATATTCGGCCATATCTGACTGTCCCAAACAAGGCAAACTATGCAGTTCTGTTCATAAGTAAAGTGCAGGAAGGCCTCTGATGGGTAAAGGGTGCAAATGGCCTCCAAGCTGGCACACATTTTCTCTAAGAAGACACAAGTGGCCGTGTACAAGGACATTCTCTTTCTCGAAGCATCATACCTTGTTTATCTTTGCTTCAGGGCGATGCAACGTCGCGTCAACAAAGTCACATTCACACATTCAAACAACGCCATCCTCGTTGCGGACAAAGCCGGTGACGTGTACAGTTATCCCGTCGACCGCCCGACAGAATGCGGGAAACTTCTCATGGGGCATTTATCCATGCTCTTAGACATTGTAAGTATTTTGACAATATTGTGTCTTGGGGTTCTTTAGCTGACGGGTCAAATAACTTTTTAGGGTTGAAGTCGAGTGCTCGAGAGTGTTCATGATGTGCATTTGGATCTTCTACTGAGTATGCCCATTACCCCAAGTGCAAAACCGAAATCGAGCCATATTTTCCTGCGCGGAGACACCGTTCGGTGCACTTTGAGTTAAAGCTCACAGAGATGCAATCTGAAATCAGTAAATGAAGTGTTCCGACAGGAAAATATAATCTTTAAGATATCGTCAGGTAACTTGTGTCAGTTTTCACTGGGAGGTCTGTTCCAAGCACAGAAGTGTATCCATAGAAGAAACAATCAGTCAATGATTGTCACATTTTCTTCGGCCATCCTTGGCTTGACGGCTGTTCATCAATTTTGATGACCTATTAAGAATGGAAACTCTGAGATGCGTGGCGAGGATGTCTTGTCAGGTTCCAACCTTATTAGCCGCGTCTGCCACCTGGGCCAGGTGATGTCGACTTCATCAGTCCCATCTATTATTGACGCGCCTTAACCTCGAGCACTCCTCTGGCCATTCTCAAACCCCTTTGTTTTGTGTAGCCAAACTGACCTTGGTGAAATTTTACCCCAAAACACTTAAAATTCATCAGTTTTAATTTTTAGATTTGGTACAATATTGTCCATGGGTTTATATCCCTCCATCATGTAGCATA
The DNA here is from genome assembly GCF_910592395.1 of Lineus longissimus. NCBI lineage: Eukaryota > Metazoa > Nemertea > Pilidiophora > Heteronemertea > Lineidae > Lineus > Lineus longissimus. Next base: position 7,947,526 of record NC_088315.1, read on the forward strand.
TTAGCCATAGCTCCCAGAGCCCTCAAGGCAGTGTCCAGCCTCTTCGCCCATGGTATCAGGTAGATGGCCGCTAGCATACCCCCAGGCATGGCTAATGCAATGACCCCTGGACAATCCTAACAAGCCGCACCGAGAGATAACGTGACCCTTTCTTGCTATGGTGGACGTGGCTTCTTTGTCTTGGGTAGCATGTGCTACTGGCAGCAAGCGCTAAACGATACTTTCATGCGCTAGCCGGTGTTATGGGCGTAGCATGAGGCCGAGCTAATGACGAGATGGTCTCAGTGATATTGTAATTAAGATGCCTGTCACATGTTCACTGGCAAAGGATTCCTGACAGAAAGGAAAAAGTTACGCTCAAAAAAGTGTTGGTCAAAAACAGTCTGCAACATCACACAACTACAAAAAATGACATGTGAGCATGGCTACAAAAGCCATGATTTTCATAAACTGACCAAAAGCAGATCGGGGGAAGGAATCTGCCAAATATTTTCTAATGGAGATCTGAAGCAGTTGAAATATTTCAGCATTTACTTATCATGACTTCTATATCTTTTCAGGCCATTACTCCAAATGACGAGTTGATCATCACGTGCGACCGAGATGAAAAGATCAGAGTGTCACATTACCCCAATGCTTACAACATCCATGCATACTGCCTCGGACACTCGGAGTACGTCGTGACTAGTCTTTATCAGTTCTTGATATTATGCAATGCATTTTCTTGGTACTTTACAAACCATTGGCAGATACAGGAAGTTGAAGCCTCATATTCAAAGTCAAATGCTTGATCATCAAACATCATTTCTATAAGGAGTTATAGTTCTGCGGGATTGATGTGAGCTAAATATTGAATGGCAGTCATTTAACTTTGGTAAAAGGTTCTTGATTTGTCTTGTTTGCAGGTTTGTCAGTCAGATTGTGCTGACAGGAGAACGCGACACATTAGTCTCAGGTTCTGGGGTAAGTTTTCAAACAGAAACAAAAGCCATTTCGAATCATAAATTACAGTGTGGAGCCCAGGGTTTGGAGAAATAAGGGCTAAAGTTGCTTCAATCCACTGGTCCAATCCTATGGACCTCGTCTGGCCAAAATATGCCGCTAACATATTTAAGATAATCATGTGACTTTTCAGGATGGTACGCTACGACTGTGGGATTACAGCAAAGGCAAACAGCTCGCAATAACAGACTGCCTCAAGATCTTAGAGCCCGGTACGAGTACTGACGTGGAGGACAGATCTGCCAACAACCTTGCCGTACACTCCTGTCGATTTCACAAAGAATCAAGTACATTGGCAGTCAGTTTTAAATGGTAAGTCTGTGAGCAATTTTCAAGAAAAACATCATTTTCGAAATCTGACGAGAAATAAACATTTGAGAGGCAGTTTTTTGCTCCGAGTACTGTCACATCCCTGCACTTTGGATCTCGATCTAGTCCATTGAAATGAGTAACAAATCCTTTCTTTACAATGTATCCTATTTCAAATTATGTTATGTTCTTTGCAGGTTAAAGGAAGGTTTAAAAGAGATTTTACTATATCACTTAAAGTGCGACCACCAGTCATCAGAGTTCCAGTACAAGCAGACCCTCTCTGTGTCAGAGTCGCCCTGGGATATAAGCTTCGATGGCGAGGGAAACTTGTGGGTTTTACAACAGAAAGAAGACGAACCAGTGATGGTGTTTACGAGAGAAATGTCCAACGAATATGTGGTGGGTAGTTTTGTTTTCAATATCAGTATCATTTACTGGCATCGTGACCCTATCGGATTATTACTGGACGTATGGAGTCCACTTTAGGCTACTGTCAACCTATCTGGTGCCTTTTCTATTACTTGCCCAGGCTTAGACACTTGGCACAAGGGACCACGGCTTTTAGTCTCATCCAACAGACCCTCATTTATGTATCCTATATAGAGCCACAGACGTGTTGTGAATTGACAAGATTGTCTTTTTATTGCAGAAGTTACCAGAAGACCACAAACTTTATACAGAACATGTTGTTTCACTGAATAAACATTGGAACTTCTTCAAAGGTAAGACAGTGCTGCTTTCGTGTGTCACCAAATTCTTGTGCACTCCAAAGATTCATCCTGCCCTAAATGTAGAACGCAGCATAGTCATTCTTAATGACATTTACTAATTTCTAGAGGTTATGGAGACAATTTTGACCCCTTCATAGGGCAATCAGCGATTAGTTTCGAGGATGATGAATCTAATCTAATATGTTACCGCGGGTCCGAATTAGATCTTACGATTCTTGTCTGAATGACTGTATCATTCTAATTAATAGGAAAATGAAATCTCACTCAATCGGTGTGACCCATGTTATATCACGATGACTGGTTGTCCCAGTAGTAAATTTTCTGCTTGAATTCTCAAAGAAAATAGATTTTTTGGTTTGTGCAGAGGATTGCAGTTCACAACGCTTGATTCCGTGTCAACAGGAACGTTAGACAACCCCTGAAATTGTGTGGATTTCACAGGCAATTTACTTATTATTTGTAAAGAATGGCAGAAGATGGAGTCTTGAGGCCAATAACCCCAACTGGTGTCTAACTGTAGTGGCATGCAAAAACGCTCATACCGCCTTGGAGGAGGAACACTCCCTGGGGAGGAACACCTCCAACTCCAGAGCATATGTTAAAGAAGAAGAAAACTTGTAATAATTACAAAATATCCTGTAACTTTTATGTGACATCCTGTGCCCGTCGCCGTATAACTGTCTCCTGCAGATCTAGTGTTAACAAACTAGATCCATTCAAATAGGATGATAGAAATAGAGGCCAATCATTTCTTTTCATGCACAATTACCGAGAGGCGGCCTACGGTAATTATTTTCATGTCACGGAAACAGCAGCTCCAGGTTTTCTTCACCCCCGATGCTCCAGTTTCTCCTAAGGCATGAAACATACCTGATGAGATAACTGCGTTATATTACAAGTTTATTACACGGTAACTTGTCGGCCATTGTGTCACGGTGATTATTTTATCCCGGTACATGTCCGAGGAATTATTTTATTGAGTTTTCGGGTGATTTGATTGTGTCTAATGTTCCCCGGTCATTGTGGATGATGCATGTTTGTTACAAAGGCCAGTGAGATCAAGTTACAGTTCGAGTTTGGAGTCTGTTTGGAATTTATAAGTATCGTTCACCCACATGGTACCATTGCCATTGGGAGTCGTGAAACATTCGATATATTTCGCTGAACGATGCTTGGAAGTGGCAAGAGCCCAGTTTGAACAATTGACTGATTGATAGTTTTGTTTATAGAAAACATCTGATTGGCTGTTTCTGACCACTGTTCTGATCTTGTCCAATCACATTGCTTGTTTTTCTTGACTTTGGTGATCTTTTCATCCCTTCTTCCCTTGAAAGTTGGTTGGCTAGGTTTTCTCATATCTTAGCCTGTCTCATCAGGCCGGCGAGATAGTCTTCCTTGACATTCTCTGCACCATCTTGCTGCAGGAGAGAAAATGTCCCCAAAATGATATCGTCAACAAGACAGCAGCACAGATAACCCTTTTACATTGTTGGCAACTCCTTTTCTATCCTTGCTTGTTTACTTGAAAAATACTTGTAAATTCTTGATTGATTAATTTGATAAAAAAGTAAACATCGCAGCAAAGTCATAACAAATACAACAAATTCACATCGCTGGATATAGACGACCCCCAGGATCAACGCAAGGGTCAAAGGGCAGCGTTCTTGTTTACATCTACGCCCTGACTAATCAATTCCAGGACAGTTTGACGAAGTTTGCCTAACTAGGATGACCTTGCACTCTGACGTGACTCCATTCGACCTTTAATTTACGGAATCCCCATGCGATAAAATGAAGCAATGCAGCATCACGCTTGGTCCACTTCAGCAAAAATTGGTTGAAAATCATGTGCATTGCTAGAAGATTGTCGCAAATTGTCTTATTTGGTGGAAATTTTCTTATTGGTATAATCCATGCAGCTGGGATCTCTCAGAAGATTACAATGACGATTAATAATAGGATCCTTGATGAACTGTGCCGATTCTCGACTCTGTAGTCAAACTTTGTCTGTGTCTGCTGTTACTTGATATAAAGTTTAGCCTGGGAGGGCTATGATAGAAACAGACAAACCTCTGGCAAAACATTGCGACCTTATGAAAATAATAATGAGCTAGACGTTCCCAGTGCCGCTATAATATTATACGCTTATCCAGGTCATGCGATGAAATAAACGCTTTTTACCCATCAGCATCAGAACAATGTCGAATTTGGAAAAAATTCTCGAGGGAATTTGTTTTATGTGCGCACATGTATCTCATATCAAAGCGAGGTGAGCCAGGAGCGTTGGATAATTGAATAATTGGTTTAGTCACATGATGACACATGATGGCTATTCTTATGGTGATTGACAGGTGAATATTTAATAATGGCAAAGCTGGTCTTTCATTCGTTCCTCTTTTCTTGTTTTTGCGTGTGTGAACTGAATATTCACGTAACTGATTCTTAAAATATTGTGCAAATTTTTGTTCTTTTGAAAATTGTACTGGTGCTGTTGGCACACATCTCAACTAAGGATACTTTACTGCCGTCATTTTAATCCCATAATTCCCTGTTTAGTATCTATCAAACGTCTTTCCATGTTATCACCGATCACATATTTTTCATCAATGTCTCAATAAATCTTCTTTATGTTTTCCCTATGTTGGGTATAAAAATGTGCTAATCGCCATCGCAAGTGTTTACGTTGTCAATGAGGTACCCCCTCGGTACAGATGCCAATCTTCGCGCGATTAAATTCAATAAATTCTCCACCCGTCGCAACAAAAGTGGAACTTATGTTCAGATCTTTAAAGTCGTCACACATCATGATGAATCGAAACTTAATTACCCAAACGTCGTCATCGTTGGCATTTAAAACATTGTCCGTGCTCTTCTGCGAGAACCCTGGTGACAACTCTAGCTTAAATGTCAAAAAGGCTGGCCTCGTTTATTATCCAGAGCGGATATCTTTTGAAAGTTGTTGATTTTTAACCACAGTTTCAAACTTGTAATGGCCTGATGCACAAGAGTGATTGATTGTTAGCTAGCTCTAGAATACACAAACTATCATTGATGTGAGGCTGAATAAAAAATCTGGGGTTTTGTATTTATTAAGTGTTTTTCTGAGGTACCTAAAGATGGAAATATCTTTTCCACAATGTCACATTGTAGTACATGTGCCCTCTAAAAATCCTATTGGCACACATTTTGCGCTCTTAATTCCTATAAGTACTGGTTTGGTCCTGCAAGAAACCTATCTCATGCCCAAGTTATCCCTTAAGTATTGTCCAGTCTCGTCAACAGAGAGGTGCAGTGGTGCTACCTGGCTATAATGAGCTCAAACTCAATTCTTCAGTAGAAATTTTAGTCATGAGATCTGTTACTGACTTGCCAAGTAGTAGGTCTGACACCTGACTTACGAAATGTAGCTGTCTTTGGGGGGAGGGGGGGGGGCTTGTAAATTATACCCCTTGTAGTCAGTTTTGTTTGGTAAAGAAAACAATCGTAAAATTATATAGAAGCAATTTCTTTACCAGAGCGAGTTTATTTCTCAAAGAAATTTCGTCCCACTGCGGTGAGAAAATGACATTATTTTGATAAATGGACTTGTGAGAGATAGTTTGTTAATGGTGCACAGAATCTGAGCGTAAATCGCAACAAAATGTGCGAAATGCCATAACGAGGGTTACGGTGATATGATAGACCCTGACATAATGTCGCATCAGCCAATTAACTTTCGTTGAATTATGGCAGTCGTTCACGCGTCATTTAACAGATACGGAGTCAAACTCACATTGGATGGGTCGCGCGGACGAGTTAAATCCACGATGCACATAGAATAAAATTAACTCGTTTGAGAATGGAATTATAATGGCTAGAAATTGTGTTTGAATGCCACGTTGATAGGGTGCTTGTCGTAACGTTCACGCGATCATATGTCAAAGTGTGCGGTGATTAGATTTTCTTGGCTTTGGTCTTGGGATGTCGTGTTGGGGATTCATGGCGTGTCAACTCGATTCTTCACAGGGAAATGCCCCCTCGGGGTGATTATCTTTGTCCCTGTGTGGAGTCCAGATAGGGACCATCATCCACGCAACGTTCTTTTGTGATGTCTTAGGAAGCAACATCCACACATGATATCATCGTGTCAACCTTCTATTCTATGTCTTTGCGACAAACAAAAACTTTTATACCAAGTTATTGTTATGTAATATACAAAACTATGATGACTTATCACAATTTCTCCCCCTTTAGAGTGTTTCATAGACTGGATTTGGACTGTTAAAAAAGGAAATATTTCTGCATTTTTTATCCTCCCAAAACTTTGGCACAAGTCTCTTTGGGGCAGGTTGTTCAAAACAAGTCACTCACTAACTTGGCATTAAGTCTTAACAGAAGGCCACATAATGCCAAATTATGTAAGCTTTATATGTTAGTTAATTATCTTTTTTGAATATCGTGGGTAAAAAAACACATGGTTTGGATGATGCATAAGCTACAGAAACAAAATAACATTTCAAGTGTTTGGCCGCGACCAAACGTGCTATTTTGAATATGAAATGTATTTGTCCCCCAGAGGTATATTGGAGTGGCCCAGTATATCATGCTTACAAGTATGTCATCCACGTCATTCTGTTGATGGCTGTTGTGGTAAAATCAATTATAGAGAGTGACGTTTTTGTTATGAATATGCACTTGAAGTGGCCGGTTAGAATGCCGATGGGGCAAGAATTTTACAATTCGTTCGGCTGGAGTCAGTCAAGTGGTTGCAGTGTGGAGTTGGAGGATGTGTGGTAGGGTACCCAGTGTTTGGCTGAAAATATGTTTTATAAGGCTCACTAACGTACCATCAAATTGGCGTCACTGACTATTCCCCTAATTTCATTCTTTTTCTTTCCTTGCTTGTTTTTGAGTCTTGATTTTCATTCCATTACTTATCACATGGTATTGAATAAATGAGCAGGGCGGGTTTAGGAGTGAAAAAAGCTGGGGTAGCTCCTTTGAGAAAGATAGCGACTTCATCACTTTTAAAATATCGTGGTTAAAATGTTCTCTTAACCACTCTGGCAAGTTATCAACTTATTTAGAAAAAAATCCCATCTCTTAAGTCGCATTTAATGATGGTTAGCTCTTTCAAGTTCTAGAAGATGATCGTTTTTATCGTTTTGGATGAAAATTAGGATTCTTCTCACAGGACGGAGTTTCCGTAATCTTTCCAGTGATCATTGTCTTGCATCTTCGTGACGTTCCGATCCGCGGGAAAATTAACGAGCGGGCAACTTCCTGCTTGCTCTGTTGGTATTCTTCGCTTGTACATGTAAATGATCATAATGGATGAAGAATCTCGCAACCTTTTGTCTGAAAATTACATTTTATTTCTTAAATGGTCGCCAATTTTGCAAATGATTACAGCCGAGGCCCTGTCGACTGGAAACGGGTCGTCATAAAGTGTGTAATCTTTTAAGATTGTGCTGCTTGAGGTTTAATGCCTCTCGCGCTATAACGATGCAGCGTTGATAAATTGCGTCTTCCGTTTTTGCTCGAGCGCGAGGATAGCGTCGTAATTGAGTGATACTATCATGAGGACACTTTGCCCCGAGGATCTGCGTAATTTACAATGAATGGTGTGACTATTGTTCCCGTTCCCCAGCATCGGATGCTGACAGTCTCATGACAGTGTCATGACATGAAAATAACAATGTTATGTTAAAGTTCCTTTCCTGTAGAAACTTGCCGTGGTGGTTATGACATATAATACTTAAATAACATGTCAGGAGAGGTGATTAAAATCTTCTTGATTCCTGAAGGGATCTTATCAGTTTAATTTGACTTGTTTGAAAGGAAATTGTAGTTTTGAAACTTGTCAAAAGAGGGCATCCTTGAAAACCCATCTTTCACCCAAATGAAATTTAATTCATCATCTGCCACCAAAATCTTATTTAGGGCTCTGGGTGTGGTTAGATCGAATTATACTGTTAGCGTGATCAATCGTTTGGTGGGCTATACATAGTATAAAATGATAGCAAGGTATTAATTGTGGCATCACGTTACTTGAGCCTTTAGTCTCAGTTACACTAAATTACGCTGATCGTTATACCTCGTTATTTTGACCCCCTGGCATTTTCAAACTTTTCACAATCCATGGAGGGGGAGGGGGGGGCATGATACAAACAAGCTAAAAGGGTGCAAAAAATCATCTGGGTGGTGCTTTTATTTGGGAGGACCACCAATGTCAACCAAATATGTCTGTAAAAACTCTTAGTCCATTTTTGGCTCACCGTAAGGGGAGTCTATATGATAGCGCTGTGTCCGTCGTCGTCGTCGTCGTCGTCGTCGTATCCTAACAGTGGCACGTTTCTTAACTGCTAGGGCTATGAACTTGAAACTTTGTACACAGAATGCCCTAGGTCAGCTGACCTCTGACACTGATTTTCGGTCCGATCTGATTCTCTGTTTGGCCACCAGGGGTCCAAATGTCGATATCTAAAAAGTGTGATATCTCGCTTATAAGTGACTTGTTTTCGATAAGATTTTTATGGTAGGTACTCTTAGGAAAAATACATCACATATCGTACGGGTTTTCAATTTGACCTACTTTTCAAGGTCACAGAGGTCATATGGCGTAAATTGGCCGTTAGAGTGTAAATTATGGCACGTTTCTTAACCACTAAAGCTATGAACTTGAAACTTGGTACATATAACCCCCTACATCGCATAGCCTTTGGTGCTGAATTTCAGTTTGATCTGATTCTCAACTTTGCCACCAGGGGGCCAAAAGTGGAAATCTAAAAAGTCTGATATCTCGCTTATAAGTGACTTGTTTTCGATAAGATTTTTATGGTAGGTACTCTTAGGAAGAATACATCACATACCTTACGGGTTTTCAATTTGACCTACTTTTCAAGGTCACAGAGGTCATATGGCGTAAATTGGCCGTTAGAGTGTAAACTATGGCACGTTTCTTAACCAGTAAAGCTATGAACTTGAAACTTGGTGCATATAACCCCCTACATCAGATAACCTTTGATGCCGAATTTTGGCCCGATCTGATTCTTTATTCGGCCACCAGGGGGCCATAATGGAAAAAGTAAGAAGTGCAATATCTTGCTTATTTTTAGTGATTCGTTTTCAATAACATTTTTATGGTAGGTTCTCCTAGCAAGGATACATCACATATCATATGAGTTTTTGATCTGACCTGCTTTTCAAGGTCACAGAGGTCAAATGGCGTAAATTGGTCGTTTGATTGTAACTATGGCACGTTTCTTAACCACTAAAGCTTTGAACTTGAAATTTTTTACACATGACTCCCTATGTCATGTAACCTCGGACACGGAATTTCGATCTGATCTGGTACTCAACTCGGCCACCAGGAGGCCAAAACTAAAATAGGTAAAAAGTGCAATATCTCGTTTATTAGTGACTTGTTTTTGATGATATTCTTATGGTACTTACCCCAAGCAACGATACATCACATGTCATACCGACTTTGGTTTGACCTATATACTATACATGTTCAATGTTTCTTAATTTGGATGAATTCCAAAGCACCAAATATCTATACGGTGAGCACAATGGCCCCTGGCCGTTTCATTTGAGTGTATCAACCAAAATAATGCATCCCAATCATATTCAGACAAAAGGTGGTAGCACATTCACCTTTGGCTAATTCTATTGATTTTCACTACGAGCTGGTACTGTAAATTAGAAAGTGTTGCCAAAACAACTTCAGCAAAAGGATTGGGTCAGGACTCAAATGTGGGTCTATTGGCTCGTCCTTAATTCAACCAGTGCCCCTTTAACATTTGAGTGTTTTTCTCTCGTTTCAGCCTCGCTCAATGCCGACAACATCTACGCATTCTTGTACAAGTCTCGCATCGACAACATGAAGGACTACTTCAAACGTAAAGACCAGAAGTTAAACAAGCAAAAGCTACCTCAGCCTGAAGCAATCGGAGCACCACCTGCTAAAGTAGCAAAACAGTCATGATGCAGTTTCTTCGGACAAGTATTAAAAGAATAAAAACTTCCTGAAGAAATAGGTCCGTACCATGACCGAAGGACATCACGTCCGCAAACAACACACAACCTTGGATTAAATGAAACCCCCTGAACATTTAATCAGAAATCACACTCATATAATGAAGGTGCTCTCGTCATGGGCTATGCATGTGTGGTAGGACTCTGAGGTAAAACATAATGAAGAGGTGGTAAATTGTGAAATAAAAGAGATTTTCTGGGTGGCGCCCAAAATCAGGGCAAGCTAGCGGGGATGAGAAACAAGTGTTTATTTTTACTTTCCCTCAGCTTGGACAATATATTTCGAGCACTATTCTGTAATGCAAAAAAGCCAGGCGAACATTTCCGGGTTTGCAGTTTTGTCAGAAAGTCGACAGGCTTCTATGTAAAGAATGTTTTTGTACGAGTAAGTGCTTATAAATATTTTGATGTAATATGAATAAAATACTGTGTGCAAAATTGATGACCTTTTATTTCATTTCTTACGGTGCGGCTGATAAGCAATGAAGTCAATAAGAAGCTACAAGTGCGAGGATGTCGTTCATCACATACTATTGCTACGAATGATGTTCACAGAAACGAATGAAGTCTTTCACTATCCCTGGCTAAGACGCAACAGCAAGCAAATCTAAGTCAGACAACCACTGATATTAAATGGAGTGGCAAACGACAAGTACTGCCACTGGGGGTCAGTTTGCAGCTGATATCTGTGTCATCATGATGAACAAGGAACCTCCTTCTCAATCTCATGGTAGTTAAATTTGAATGTTGCACCCATACATCTGTGCTGCAGAACCTAAACCGATATCTAAAAAGTGTGATATCTCGCTTATAAGTGACTTGTTTTCGATAAGATTTTTATGGTAGGTACTCTTAGGAAAAATACATCACATATCGTACGGGTTTTCAATTTGACCTACTTTTCAAGGTCACAGAGGTCATATGGCGTAAATTGGCCGTTAGAGTGTAAATTATGGCACGTTTCTTAACCACTAAAGCTATGAACTTGAAACTTGGTACATATAACCCCCTACATCGCATAGCCTTTGGTGCTGAATTTCAGTTTGATCTGATTCTCAACTTTGCCACCAGGGGGCCAAAAGTGGAAATCTAAAAAGTCTGATATCTCGCTTATAAGTGACTTGTTTTCGATAAGATTTTTATGGTAGGTACTCTTAGGAAGAATACATCACATACCTTACGGGTTTTCAATTTGACCTACTTTTCAAGGTCACAGAGGTCATATGGCGTAAATTGGCCGTTAGAGTGTAAACTATGGCACGTTTCTTAACCAGTAAAGCTATGAACTTGAAACTTGGTGCATATAACCCCCTACATCAGATAACCTTTGATGCCGAATTTTGGCCCGATCTGATTCTTTATTCGGCCACCAGGGGGCCATAATGGAAAAAGTAAGAAGTGCAATATCTTGCTTATTTTTAGTGATTCGTTTTCAATAACATTTTTATGGTAGGTTCTCCTAGCAAGGATACATCACATATCATATGAGTTTTTGATCTGACCTGCTTTTCAAGGTCACAGAGGTCAAATGGCGTAAATTGGTCGTTTGATTGTAACTATGGCACGTTTCTTAACCACTAAAGCTTTGAACTTGAAATTTTTTACACATGACTCCCTATGTCATGTAACCTCGGACACGGAATTTCGATCTGATCTGGTACTCAACTCGGCCACCAGGAGGCCAAAACTAAAATAGGTAAAAAGTGCAATATCTCGTTTATTAGTGACTTGTTTTTGATGATATTCTTATGGTACTTACCCCAAGCAACGATACATCACATGTCATACCGACTTTGGTTTGACCTATATACTATACATGTTCAATGTTTCTTAATTTGGATGAATTCCAAAGCACCAAATATCTATACGGTGAGCACAATGGCCCCTGGCCGTTTCATTTGAGTGTATCAACCAAAATAATGCATCCCAATCATATTCAGACAAAAGGTGGTAGCACATTCACCTTTGGCTAATTCTATTGATTTTCACTACGAGCTGGTACTGTAAATTAGAAAGTGTTGCCAAAACAACTTCAGCAAAAGGATTGGGTCAGGACTCAAATGTGGGTCTATTGGCTCGTCCTTAATTCAACCAGTGCCCCTTTAACATTTGAGTGTTTTTCTCTCGTTTCAGCCTCGCTCAATGCCGACAACATCTACGCATTCTTGTACAAGTCTCGCATCGACAACATGAAGGACTACTTCAAACGTAAAGACCAGAAGTTAAACAAGCAAAAGCTACCTCAGCCTGAAGCAATCGGAGCACCACCTGCTAAAGTAGCAAAACAGTCATGATGCAGTTTCTTCGGACAAGTATTAAAAGAATAAAAACTTCCTGAAGAAATAGGTCCGTACCATGACCGAAGGACATCACGTCCGCAAACAACACACAACCTTGGATTAAATGAAACCCCCTGAACATTTAATCAGAAATCACACTCATATAATGAAGGTGCTCTCGTCATGGGCTATGCATGTGTGGTAGGACTCTGAGGTAAAACATAATGAAGAGGTGGTAAATTGTGAAATAAAAGAGATTTTCTGGGTGGCGCCCAAAATCAGGGCAAGCTAGCGGGGATGAGAAACAAGTGTTTATTTTTACTTTCCCTCAGCTTGGACAATATATTTCGAGCACTATTCTGTAATGCAAAAAAGCCAGGCGAACATTTCCGGGTTTGCAGTTTTGTCAGAAAGTCGACAGGCTTCTATGTAAAGAATGTTTTTGTACGAGTAAGTGCTTATAAATATTTTGATGTAATATGAATAAAATACTGTGTGCAAAATTGATGACCTTTTATTTCATTTCTTACGGTGCGGCTGATAAGCAATGAAGTCAATAAGAAGCTACAAGTGCGAGGATGTCGTTCATCACATACTATTGCTACGAATGATGTTCACAGAAACGAATGAAGTCTTTCACTATCCCTGGCTAAGACGCAACAGCAAGCAAATCTAAGTCAGACAACCACTGATATTAAATGGAGTGGCAAACGACAAGTACTGCCACTGGGGGTCAGTTTGCAGCTGATATCTGTGTCATCATGATGAACAAGGAACCTCCTTCTCAATCTCATGGTAGTTAAATTTGAATGTTGCACCCATACATCTGTGCTGCAGAACCTGCGCCAGGCATGGTAACCCAGTGCGGCCATTTCCATTTTACACTTTAGGTTGAGGTTGCATTTCTTTTGGGACACACTGTGATGTTGGGGACACACTGTGATATGTGTGGGCATTTGCCCTTTCACTCTAAAGTTTTGAACATCCCTTACATGTAAAATATCAAGCGAATTCAACATAGCAAAACGTTTAAGACAGATTGTTTGCGCTAGTTTGTTTGGTCTATTGCAAACTGCAGGAAAGTTCGGGGCTCAGAATGCCTTACGTTTTAGTTCTAATTATAGTTCGTGGTGGCAGCACGATACGGTGTCATTTGTGGGAAGGTGTAAACTGTTGATGAAATTGCTGATGAAAATGTTGATGGGAGTCCTCTAACTTTGGTGGTTTGATATTTGTTTGTTTTTCAAATATTTTTCAATCAAATTGCGCTGTGTTATACTTTAGAGTCATCTAGTGAGTTGGTAAAAAGGAAAATAGAAAATATTTTATAGGAACAGGTGATTTTGATCAAAGAGTGGAGGCCATTTTTTGAGGTTTTCGGGATGCGCCGATCGGCTTTTAGATTTTGTTGATGGGTCCTCGTACTTACAGATTATCAGCATATTTGTTCCAAATTTGATATTTCTGACAAGTCCAAGTCATATTCTTTCACAAAATAACTTTTTATTTGAATGAAAATGAAAGTATCATCGAGTTTTAGGCCAAAATAGTTGAGCCTCTCTCAGACCTATTTTGTTGATCCATGATGGCGGATCTTGGATCTTCAGTCAAAGTGCGATCAGAGTCCACATCAAAATGCATTTAATATGAAAATGTGAAATGACAGTCATTTAATTCCACTTAAAATGTAACTTTTATTCATATTCATTCTGACAGTGATTCATTTGACCTATGTACTTCCTTAGATGTTTTGAAACAAATACGCTGATAATCTGTATTGTACTGGGACCCATCAACAGAAGCTAAAAGCTGATCGCATCTCGAAAACCACAAAAAATGGCTTCCACTCTTTGATCAAAATCACCTATTCCTATAAGATATTTTCTATTTTCCTTTTTGCCACCTCACAAGATGACTCTAAAGTATAAAATAACGCAATTTGATTGAAAAATATTTAAAACAAACAAAAATCAAGCCACCAAAGTTAGAGGACCCCATCAACATTTTCATCAGCAATTTCATCAACAGTTTACACCTTCCCGTCATTTGTCTTCATTCTCCAACCGTCGTCAACGGTGATCATTCACTCGATCTACTGTGGCAGAGGGACTATGTGACAATTTCAGCGGATGCATGTAAATTGGAGACTTGGCCCGGCGCCCGGGAGATTGATTTGTCTTCAGACGTTTTACAGGATGTGACTTGGTCCCTAAATACATGATGGCTTCCCAATGTGATCAATACGTGAAGTTCGCCAGGCCTACATTACAGCAACACGCACTAAAAATATCAAAATGCACTAGAGCCTTTCAAGATGACAGTGTAGAAGGAAATGTTTGTCCTGTGGAGAAATCAGTCGTACCTTGATCCAGTTGATACAAATAGTGTTCCAATGGATCAACAAGAGCCTGCCAACATGGCCAAGATGACCACATAAAAGAGAATGTTGGTCCTATAAACAAATTAGGCCTACTTTTATCCTGTTGATGATATACTTCTCTAAATGCACCCACAAGAGCTTTCCAAGCCGACAGTGTAATAGGAAGTGTTGACTCTGTTGAGAAGTTAGTCCAACTTTATTATGTTGGTGACATTTGTGTATGCCTTCAGACCAACGACATCAGAACGTGATCTTGCAGTGCAATAGGTCGTTCCTTGGTCATCTCCTCTTAATAATACCTCCATGATTGGAGTTGCAAAATATTTGGTTGTAATGATGTTAAAGGGACAACTTGGGCATGAAGTATGTTGTTTTTTCATGAAAATATGGCTTCCAGTAGCACCTTGACTGAAAATGCATTAAACTGCGATGAGCACGAGAACGGGATGGAACCGTCGGCTTATCTGTAATACACGTGCCATTTATGAGCATATTTGACTTATTTCATCAAACATAATTATTATTCATTAACACCTCCAGCGCCGAAGTACGTTGCCCAAATCCCCCTGACCTGGTTATCGGAGTCTCATCGACTTCATGAAAGAACTACGCCATCGCCATCTTCAGGGTAAGGTAGGAACTGAAAATACCCGTGAAAAACGTGTGGTCTTTTCAGTTCCTACTTTGCCCTGAAGATGGCGATGGCGTAGTTCAGAACTTTGTATAGGTTTATAGTTAAAATGGGTGAACTATTAAACAACGAAAACAGAGGCACCATTGTAAGGCTGGCCAAATTTATAATGCAAGGTATGAAATTATATAGCTCTCTTCCTGTTTTTGTTGATGATGATGAAGTGGATGAGGTTCTCATCCCTCCGTTCATTTATAATGGATAGTAAAACATTACATTTATTGTTCTATTTTGTATGCTTTAGCCTTTAGGATACATTGACACTAGATTTGGTCCCTAACTGGTTGTTTCCATTCAATTCGACCTCTCTAATCAGGAAACCCTCTATTAAGGACAGCACTTGTCAGTCCCGAGGGTGTCCTTAATAGAGAGGTTCTACTAGGATACGATTTTGATCCGAGAATGAGAACGAGGTGGCATTCTTACGTTCAAAATCTGAACCTTGTTAATATGACAATTTCAACGACTTGAAGTAAAGAATTACATTATTTTATTTATTCATTCTGATCACATTCAGGGATGTACCAACGCGCTGAAGACGGAAAAATAAATTGTCTCACTTGTCTAACAGTGACCTAGCCAATCATAGCCAGTAGTGTACTCAATTATGTACCCTTGGTCTTTAATTAAAAGTATCAAGCAAGTTGCCAAGTAACTTGTCAGTAATGTTTGCACTTCGATTTGGCCTCCGGAATGACGAATATGTTTCCGTGGCGCAGAAGATGGCCCCACAGCCCGAATAGTAAACTCTTGTAAGATCTGCGTTTCACGTAACTCATGCCTCCGTTCGTTCCGTGGTTTCTTTGTTGGAGATTGCTATTTGAAATTCCCCGAAGCGTTTTCTAGAAAAATGTGTAAAGATTTTCAGATTAAGTATGATGTGAAATAACCGTAAAAGATAAAGAAAGAAACAGGTACATTAGGCGTCGCCTGAATGAAATAGTGTCAAAACTTCTGAGGGCAAACATATATAAAAAGGACAAAATCATCCTTGTCGGGAACAAGTGTAAAAATAGCAAAAGTGCCGATGACGAACTTTCCAGAGGTCTCCCAGTCCCTATATAACTTCCTCCAAAGACGAAGTCCGAGACGACGAAATGGAAGTTCAAAACCTGATAGCCAAGATTAAGATCTATGATGGTGATGGAGAACCATCGCGCACTGACTTACCGTCAAATGGAGGTTTGTTTAGTCCATTCAAGAAATCAATATCCAGATTTGGTCCTTTCGCGCGGGTTCTCTCGATATCGACTTTCACAATGTTACTTTCACCATCGTCATCTCCCGTACCTGTACGAGCGTTCGTCATAATGCCCTGCTGAAGTTTAAGGAGAGTATTATTATATCCGGTACCGGTAATAGATAATGTGGTTAAAACATTTTCCTATAGCTACCTTTTTAATTCTCCTTTGACAAGAAACGTGCACATTCATGTTGTACATCGTAAGGCTTTACCGCCGGGCATAGGCTACTGGCCAAAAAGTGGCCGAGATTTTCAAAACGTGAAAACAATTTGGGGCAGAGTAAAAACGCCATATCGTGATGCTTGTGGGTTTGAAATAATCAACGGATCGAGTGGAGGGGACCCTGGCATAACTAACGAGCAATATACAGTGGAACCTCCTTTAGCGGACACCTCTCTATTTTAAAAGCAACTTACGCTGTCATCTTCTTCGTCTTGAGCCTCGGCAGCTTTGCTGTTCTTCCACTTCTCTCCCTTCAAGCGGAACCAATCGCCATCCCCTGCCGTGACCAGAGGAGATAGGGTCTTGGCCTTCTTCTTCTTCTTCCTCCTCCGCAATGGCTTCGCCTCCACCAAAGGCTCTATATCCTCTAAAGGCATCGTCTGCTCCAAAGGCTCCATTTCCTCCAAAGGCGCCGACTCGGTTATCTCCATAGGTTGGTTGACTATGGCAGCCTTCTTGTTGGCTTCGACAGCCTTTTTGTTGGCTTTAGCAGCCTTCTTTTTGGCTTTGGCAGCCTTTTTTCTGGCTTTGGCAGCCTTCTTGTTGGCTTTGGTAGCTTCTTCAGAGATCACTGTCTCCTCCAATGCATTCATTTCCTCCGAAGGCTTTGTTTCTACCACAGGCATCATTTTCTCCAAAGGCTCGATATTCTCGATAGGTTGGATAACTGTGCCAAACTCCTTGTTGGCTTCGGCAGCCAGCTTTTTTGCCTTTTCAGCCTTCCTTTGGGCTTTTGCAGCCTTCTTTGCGGCTTTGGCAGCTTTCTTTTCGGCTTTGGTTTTCTTCCTTTTAGTTTTCTTTAATATCTTCTTCAAGGGCTTGATCATATCCAAAGGCGGCGCTACTTTCTGCATTGGCTGGTTGACCTTGCCGGCTTTTTCTGCCTTCTTTCTGGCTTTTCTAGCCGCCTTTCTGGCCTTGGCAGCGTCCTTTTGGGCTCTGGTTTTTTTCCTTTTAATTCTCTTTAACTTCTTCAGAGGCTCGATTATTTCCGAAGGCTCGGTCATCTCCAAAGGCGCCTTGCCTTTGGCAGCTCTCTTTTTCATAACTTTATGCTTGCTGGATTTCGCTGCAGGAGATGTAGGTGATTTGGCTCTTTTGACGCGAAATGCTTGTGGGACAGCAATGCTCCTACCATTGACTGCCCTGCTTTGTCTTGGTTGTATTCCATTTGGGTCAAATTCGCTATTCAAATCTTCATCTTCATCACCATTATCTCTAAAAATGTTTTCAAAGTCATCGAGGTCATCTTCGCCAACATCGGCGTAACCATCACCACCACCGTAATCATCATCATCATCAGCAGCAGCATCCCACATATCACGTTTCTTACGACTAACGTCTTCATCATCCTCATCATCGTCATCATCGACATCATACCTGTCATCGTCGTCATCATCACTTATGTCGTCATCGTAATAACCGACATAACGCTTAAAACGCGTGGAACCATGATAAGCTGTGAGGGGTTTAAAGGGAAAAAAATTCGTAAATAATAATAGTCTTCCCACGTAACTGAAGAAGAAATAGATTCCAGGGGTGCTTGGGGTGGGTTGGAGATGGGGGGGGGGGGGGGAACAAGATAACTTCCCTCTTCTGGCTTTTTGAGGAGCTGTATGTACCCTTATTTGGAACCAAATTTTACGGTAGCCTACCTTGCTTGCTGTGAGGAGATTGTTCGTTAGGGATGACGGTATCCGATAGAACCATAGGATCTCGATCCTTGACACTAGCAGAGATGCGGTGAATGACAATCGGCTTCCCATCCACCATAACCGTATCAGTATCATGTCTCTCATCATCTAGGCCTATGTCCGACGGAATATCACGCCGACTGATAGCAATAACTAAAGAAGAAAGACGCGTGTGGTAGGCCTAATGTTTTCTGCATATTCGTAGATCAGTGCATAACAACAACAGTCAAAGCTTGTACGACTTTCATCCTCGAATTCCACATGGTCAGTTTGCTGCCCTGAATCTTTCCGTTCTGTAGGCCTATAAGGCGTGGCATAGTAAAATACATGGATTGGGATTGGAAGCAGGTTTCATAATGCCATTTGAATAAAGGGGGCATGTTCATCATAATGATAGGCGTTGCGCTGAATGAAAACTCAGCCAGGGCAGGGACCGTTCCATCCTTGATATTGATGAATTGAAGGACAGGACGCTATGCAAGCGCAGCTTTCTCTTGTCTTGTTTCTGGTATTCTGCAGTCACCGAGGCCGATGAGGCCAGGTGTTGTTGTACCACCTTTAGTTTCAGTATTCGAATGTGGTATAAATGTGGTGCGGTCGTGTGACTTAATTCAGTTGATTGATTGGACTTGTCTCAACCTACCGTCATTGTTCTGTTTGTGAATATCTGCAGGATGATGATTAATATGCTGTTGAACCTCACGACCGATAACCTTCCCATGGGATACGGAGAAGAAAACCAAGATTGACACAGCCAGTGTCAACCCTACTTTATATCTTTTCATCTTGACGCCGAATACTAATTTTGCACTTTTCTTTTTTTAAATCCCGTTTTTTGATAAAGAAATAAAATTCGAAGCAGCGAAATGAATGGCGTAGAAAACAATGTTGAAACGTTACGCCAATCACAAACTGCAACAGTGATGACGTCGTAGGACGTCATGGCGTAGGCTTCGTCATAGATTGACAGATGCGGCCACGTGGCCCAGTGGACTTGCGCGCATCTATATTTTTTTCCCTGCACAACCTGCTTCATTCTCGACCTACTGGTCTCATTAGGGATTGATTTATTGGTCCTCACAATAGCCAGTGTGGATTTAGCAGTTGTTTTGGCAAAGACATGTTATTTGGAGTTTCTGAAACCTGGAGCGCTACTCAATAAGCGGAACAAGAAACTACGCATTTTACTGTAGTTGCCGACGTATGTGTACACTGAACTTGGGATGTGCGTCGGGCCCATGTTGAAATGTCGTCCAGTGCAGTTGATGCGTTTTTCGCCGATTTGTGCAAAAGTCATCATATCTCAAAAGTTCAATGGTTGACCCTCGATTTTTTTTGATTTTTTGTGTAGCGTAAGCAACTGTCTTTCACGGGAGAATGGTCACTGCAAGAGATATTATACAGGAAGAAATGTATAATAATATTTGGGGTTCTCCGTGATTGTCCGACCCAATACTTGACTTGCCAAACTCAGAAATGCAGCGCCACTCGCGGACAAAGATAGAACAACTCGACATTTTTTTCACCGGTTTTCGCTGCGCATGCGTACCAGCCGTCATCTTTCGCGGCGACGGACGAGAAAAACAACTGTTCTACACGCAGTGAAAGCAAATTCACACAGGTAAACTGGTTATAACTGTGGTACGTCTGTTTCTTAAGACGTAATAGTTATCAGATTGCTAAATTATCTTAAATCATGAGCCTTAAAGAACTTTTTGAACTCTCAAAAACTTACACAAAACAAGTTCAGATTGCCGCCATTATTAGTTTCCGGATGGCTTGTACGCATGCGCAGCGAAAACCGGTGAAAAAAATGTCGAGTTGTTCTATCTTTGTCCGCGAGTGGCGCTGCATTTCTGAGTTTGGCAAGTCAAGTATTGGCAATATTGCCATTAGGGATGGTGAACAGAGCTCATTACCAGCTATTGCGGGCCTAGCACACTCTGTTTTGAATAGAGGGAGACTCCATCATTCCTATTGTTTGAGATTGGAAAGGTGTGAATTAATCTGGCAATTAGCCTCCTGTGCATTGGTGCATACAAACACTAAAATGTTTGGTTTTTGCTGATTTAGGGTCAAATAAATCAGCCAAAAGTTTTGAAAGCTTCACAAATGATTGTTGCAAGGAAGTACTTTATGATAGTTTGCGAAATTTTGATTAATTCTAGGTGGAAAGTAATATTTTTCGCATATTTGTTGGGAAAAAAATTGAAAATCCTCCAATTTTCAACCCCCCTATGGACACTATGAATTTATTCTCCAATAAAGCTGAAATCTTGGGAATATAATCCTAAGAGTTATATCAACCACGTCTGAAGTCGGGAGTTTGTATCAAATGTATAGTTTCGGAGCTAGCGCAGCTAGAAAAGCCCCCAAAACCCAATTTCTCAGGAATTTACACTACGGGCTACGAGTGAAGCATTACAGATTTACCAAAATTTTCAACCTATAGATGGACACATCGAATTTCCATCCAAATCACTCCAAATTTTGCCAGTAAATACCTAGACATATATAGAATTATGTCAGAAGTCGGGAGTTGGGATTATTTTAACACCCTGCCCAAAAAGCCAACTTTATTGATATTTCCTATGCATTTTCCATTAGGCTTGCCAGGACCAATTAAGCAGGTGCACTAATTGGCTTGATTGGCTAGGCCCGCAATAGCTGGTAATGTAGGAGCCAATGCGACGCTTATGATTTATTTAAAGAAATAAAATGCCCGATTTAACATCCTGCAGAATCAGGGAAATCGGGCTTTTCCAGTGGTATACGACACAAATGGGTTGTCCTCATGCAATCACATTGGAAGCGCATTTTAAAATAGTAGTTTAGTTCTCATTAGGGAGTTTTTTTTGTTATTCATGCGCGGCCAAGCCCTAACCGTAGTTCCTAAAATCACTGATTTCTCGGTCCTTACAGTACGTCAGCGTTGATTCAGCAGTTGTTTTGGCAAAGACATGTTTTTTTGGAGTTTCTGAAACCTAGAGCGCTACTCAATAGGCGACTAACAAGAAACTACGCATTTATACTGTTGTTGCCGACGTATGTGTACACTGAACTTGGGATGTGCGTCGGCCCCGTGTTGAAATGCCGTCCAGTGCCAGTTGGTGCGTTTTTCGCTGATTTGTGCAAAATTCAACATATCTCAAAAGTTCAATGGTTGGCCCTCGATTTTTTTTTGATTTTTGTATAGCGTAAGCAACTGTCTTTCATGGGAGAATGGTCTCTGTAAGAATTATTCAGGAAGAAATGTACAATATTTGGGGTTTTTCGTGATTGTCTAGCCCAATTGGCAATATTGCCATTTGGGATGGTGAACAGAGCTAGGGGCAAATGCGACGCTAATGATTTATTTAAAGAAATAAAATGCCCGATTTAACATCCTGCAGAATCAGGGGAATCGGGCGTTTCCAGTGATATACGACACAAATGGGTTGTCCTCATGCATTCACTTTGGAAACGCATTTTAAAATAGATGTTACGTCCTGTTAATGGGGCACGTCATCATCGCGTACATTTGGGAAAAACTCCCTAACGAGACCTTAGATAAAACGACAATAATTGAAGAACGTTATCCTGATCTATGAACTGGTTCCAGTTGTCTTTATTTGAGACAGGCGATCGGTATTGGAATGTTTTGAAACTTTTGGCAAAGGGTTCTTCTTGACACATATAAAAATGTGTGCAGATTGATTGGTCCATGGTGTACTTTTTACCAAAACTTATGAACAACAATGTACACTTAATGTACACACTGGTTGAAAGAGGGCTCTGGCCTATTTTTTTCGGATTGTTATTTTTTTAAAGAACATGAGATCCGTATAGAGATTTCATTCCTTCCGACACGGCCGATACACTGACATCCAACGACGGAACCCTAGCGGCAAATCGAAGAACTAGAAAGAACCAATCTATATCATAATACTAATATGTAAAGTCAAGAACTTAGTGAGCCCCCCTTTAGGTCGGGGGAGCTCCCCCGAACCCCCCTACGAGCATATGTTAAGTGCAAGCTCTAACAACTACAGCTTTTACAATGGGGGGACACCCCCCAAACCCCCCTCCGTCGACATAGGTTTTTACCAGTGCGTTGGGGGGAAGCTCCCCCCAAACCCCCCCCGGTGAACAGTCAACTAGCCCTTCTGTGTCATACTACTGGGGGGGGGGCGATGGGACCTGCATCCATATAGTTCCTTCCGACACATTTTTGTTTTGGTAATCTAATACATTGTGATTGACCTTATTCACGGGAATCGGGCGTTTCCAGTGATATACGACACAAATGGGTTGTCCTCATGCATTCACTTTCGAAAGGCATTTTAAAATAGATGTTACGTCCTGTTAATGGGGCACGTCATCATCGCGTACATTTGGGAAAAACTCCCTAACGAGACCGGAGCAGACGGCTGAAAGTAGTTTAATTATTGGCCGCTAGGGTACAGAATGTACGTCGCTCACCCGAATTGTTCACGCAACTATAGCTAAATAGAGCTAGTTCTAGTTTGTGATTCAATTTGATACTTCAGATTTGGGCAGTAGACCAATATAACTTAGTCGTCAGTGTGGTTTTAAGCTGGAAAAACGTATTTGTTTTTCTTAAAGTGCCTTTTTTGGACGGGTGTGTGCGATTGTTTTGTTTTTATGTCACGTGACCTCGATCATGTCGACACAAAATTGAAATAAACCACCCTTTTCTGTCATTATTTAGGACGGATATTTCTCTGATAAAAATATTAATATAATTGGCCAATTTCTTAGGCATATGATGTAGCGAATTCCCATGAAGATTTAAATTAATTTCAACCAATGGGATAGCAACCACCACCGGAAGATCGCGGAGAAATCGGTAAACTCAACGGAGTTAATTCAGAAAAATACCAAAAAAAATTGTTTGTAGGATATACAATATTTACTCTCTTTATTTCTCATCAAATCAGTATATACTCCCACACACACGTGTATCTTAAGAGCCCCTCCTAAAGGGGGGCTTATAAGGCGGCTCGCTAAAGTGCCATTTGGGGGTCGTGTTTCGTCTCGAAATTTTGCACGTTTGCAGGTGATATGTTATCCTGATGCAACGTCATGTTTATTTTCGGAAATTTACTTCAGCGGAGCAGTAATGAGGGATTTTTAATCGGACACGGTCAATTCTCCTTATCACTCACGGAAGCCAAGCCATTGCTGTTCAGTTATGCAGGGGATTAATGAATCACCTGCACTCCCTGTGGGGTGACTAACACTACCTGTTGAACGGCTGGCTGTAGGGGGATGATTGGAACAGCCTGTACACGTGTTGACCTGCTGAACCAAGGTTAATGTTATTTTCAATCCACGATTGTAGGTCACCTGATCTTCGAGATTTCGCGGGAAAGAAATTGTAAACAAACGCATGTGTGCAGTTCAAATGTAAACAAAAATGTATTTTGATACTTTTGGTTGCTGGACTTGGGTTTTCCCGCAGTAAGGAGCTGGGGTCAAATTGATGGTCTATCGTATATTGGTACTGTATTAGCCAGAGCTAGCCCTTGATTATGAAGGGATTTTCAAATTAAAGATTACAATGGTATGTTTATGTGCTCACCACAGCTTTCAAAACTTGATGTATCTGAAGAGGCACTCTGAACTTGGCATGGCCTTATCAAGGAGCTGCTCACGGTGCTGAACTTCTAGCTTGCCTGTCGACTAAGTGCCTTGCCCGAGATCATGCTACATGTAGGAGGAGCACGCATTTTAAAGTTTTAGTAGTGATAGTGCAATTGGTCCGAGCCATTTGGAGGCCGACATGTGAAGGCCTATCTGGGTTCTCCTTCATCTCCGTATAAAAAGGGGCATATTGCTGACTAAGGAACGAGGTATATTCACATTGCCTCATCATCTCATTCGGACCAATTGATATACTTTTATATGCACGCATACAGCACGCCACAGGGTCCGAGTCTGTGGACAAATGGTTGGTTTAATTTGTCTCTTCGATATTGCTCCTTTGATATTGCATTATATTTTCATTGCAATTCAATCTATTCAAGGTATAGCCCATTTGAACCTGCCTGCGCCACGGGTACAATGCTAGTAGTGTATAATTGTGGTCCTTAATTACAGCGTCTCAGAAGGCCTTATTAAGGGGGTTGTGGGGGGTTAAAAATGCTCCAGCATTATGCCTGAGCAGAAATCACCCTACAAGCACTGAGATACTACTTCGGGGGAACAGGTGTGATGCCACTGATGGTCCAAGATAAACGACATTATCAGGTCGGGGACAGGCTTTCATGCCAATTACTCTATTTTTCAGGACTGCCATCATGCCGAGGCGAGGTAAACGATGCAATCATTGTGATAAGAAGAACCAGTTGATGTTTATTGAGAGCCCTGTCAACATCCCCCACCCTCGCCTGTCTCCTGTCAACTGTGCTGAGCATCCACCCACAGCAGAAGTTGTCCAAATTGATGAACATCTTGATGTCCCATGGGTCAGTCGGTTCTATCATTCATTGTTGTATAATTATCTCCTTTAAATTTGATCTTCTTGAAACCAGGACATTTTTGTGCTTTCATAGCTCTAGCTGTTTTGTGAAATTGCATCTCTATGGCGTAGTTTTGATTTAGTGTTTTGAAAACATTATATACGGATTTTCTGTTCTTTTCATCAATCAATGACGAAAGCCTACTTTCATGGAAGACAAACAACTGTACGCTTCTTATTTCAGGTTTCCCCACAGTTCAAGAAATATCCTGCATCATGTGGAAAAAAACGACCGAGCCGTGCCAAACTGAATGAACAAGCGAATGCTACTCTACCACGTCGCGAACTTCCGAAAGGATTCAAAGCGCTGAAATTTTGTGGCGACGAGTCGACCGTGGTGGAGAATACTTGTGAGAATGTGCCGTGTGATGAGGGCTCAGGACTGTGCTGCCTTACTTCTGGTACTCGTTTAGACTTGCTATGTGACAAGCTTCCCGACACTACGAGTAAACGCATCCAGAAGAACACTCCAATGAGACTATCCCTTGAACATCTTGCTACACAAAATCGAACAAATTCTAGGCAGATTGTCACAAGGTCCAGGACAAAGAGTTGTGAATACTTGAACTTGAATGATAAGTCAGGTGTGCCTGGTTTTCGAGAGACACAAAAATATCTGGTCCAGAAAGTGCAAAATAATCCTAGTAAACGACTGTTTTCGGATATATTAAACCGTGAAGATGATGAAAGTAATGAGGATGTGAATTCCAGTGATAAAGTCACTTGTGACAAACCAGTAAAAGTTTCGAAGAGGAGACATTCTGGGTCCGATTCTTCTCCATGTCGAATCTTCTTTCCCGATGGGCAACCCCTGTGGGCGACCCCGCCGGTTATTGGAAGTCATAATGTGAAAGTTCTGGTTGAAGACACTCCAGATGCAGAACGGGGATTAAGGTATAAGGAAAGACTTTGGAGAAGGCTTAATCCTAACAGATAGTTGAAGTTCTATCATGTTGTCCCCTTGATTTGAACCTTGATTATTGGAATAAACCAGGACACCGGAAGTCTGCCACAGATGTGTGTGTCTGATTTATGCCTACCTATAATACATTGTAATACATGCTTGTGATGAACTTTTTTCACCGAGTCGATGGCCAGTATGAATTGAGTCTAGCAAATGCTTTTACTTCAATTTTGTACAGAAAGGCCTGGTGTAAATGTACATTTTCATTATCTCGATATGATTGGATCATGTTTCCTTGTAAGTTTTAAGATATACGATCATGTCCTGACGTGCTCTTTCACACACCTGTCGTTAAAGCATGATAATAATAGCAATTCATTTATATTTATCAAGATTGTTGTATCTTCTTATATTTCCTGAAAAAAATGTCTCGCCATTTTCACCATGGTAAATCCACAGCACCGGTGTTTTGAAACTGTTAAAACACCAATCTGCCACAGCAAAAAACATATCAATCGATTTAACATCGGAGAGCATGGTGAAGTGACTTTTCGACACAAACTGCATTTACCATGGTGAAAATGAGATCTCGTTCTTGTCAAGGTGGATGGGAAGAACAAAGTGGCTTTGGAGTGATTCCACTCCCATACCATCACAGTTCGAGAACCTTCTCCGCCAGCGTGCACACAAATTTAAACAACCAGTATGTTCACTTTCAATCATTTTCTTACAAACATGGCAATCATATTTACACATCGATTAACTGCATACAGACAAAAATTTATAACATCTTAGCCTATTGTTTGTTCAAAACATTCCATATTTTCTTGCAGAAGGGAAGTTTTGTGTCTGGGTGTGGTGAATCATGGAGTATGATTATGGTCATGACCAAAAGTATTAACAGTGGTAATGCACACAGAGACTGTAAGTGTACTGGCGCTATAATTGTACCACTTTACCTTAGATCAAATTGCACACAACTTTGTATAGAACTATTTACACTTGTTCAAACGGTAACAACAACACAACAAGAGATCACAAACAATGATGTAGCACCAATATGATTGAGAAGATCTCACTAGAGAGAAGGTCTACTGTATGCCTAGAGGTCTACTGTATGCCTAGAGAAGGTCTACTGTATGCCTAAAACGAATCTGCGCCTTTTTTCAACTTTTGCTATAAGCGTCCAACCAACTGCTGCTTGACAAGGTCCGCTCCTGATGGAACGTTATGGCGGACAAGTTTCGGCGAGCCTTTCTTGGCAGATATGACTGGAGAGATGCGAGAATGATACTGAGGCTGAACATGCTGGAGGTCCATTTCATAGAGAAGGCTGACGGCGTCACCACACACATTCACTAGACACTGAGCCTGAAATTGGACAGAAGAATCGGTGAATATTTTAAAATAGAAGTCATGAAAATATATTTGAAAATCTGGATGTAAATAGGTACAAAGGTCACCCTAGGGCTCTCACTTAAGAGCTTCGAAATAATAGAGGTATAAACAGGTAAGGTGTTTTCAAAATGAGGGAATCGGATCAGATTCTCTGCGTCAATGATTGGGGTAAATTGGACAAGACGCCGATTCTTAATTTTTACCTGATTCTTGTGAGGGTTATCCATCAGAATGCATTCGTTCATGGTATAGGAGACGAGGGCATTCCCACCAAGCGAGCGGACATGTGCACGTACAATCGCCATGACCTCAGCGATGAAACGATGTATGAATCCACTCAAACCTCCACTCTAGAACAAAGAAATCGCAAAATGTGATCAAAATTATCGATCAGAGATCGGAGTGTTTTTCTCTGTTACCCCTTGATTACCCACAAACAAAAACGACCTGAAAAACATATCTGAAATCCATGAGGGTCTGATGGACACTCATTCCTAAAAAGTTGAGTTGATATCTTGCAAGAATGATGTCTGTGTAATGATGTCAGCCTGACATTCACATATTTTTTCGGACCAAGGCAATGAAACAAAACTTATGAAATTGGAACATATTTTCGGATGGCTCTATATCCCAAATAGACAAAGGGTGCTTCTTATTTTCTCATGAAACACGCACTCACCTCTCGTATAGATGTACTCTCCCGGATGAAGAAGAAGTTGAGGTTGCCATAGTAATGAAGGATCTTTGCACCAGGCACATAGGCCAGAGGAGTCAACTCTATGCTATCTATTGGCTTCGGGAATTGCTGGAATAAGGAGTCAAATTTAGTGATACTGCACCATAATTGAGAATCTGTGAATCCGACAGGCAGATGCTAGTCATGTGAGTGAGCAACATTTCTTGGCCCCACTTAATACATTGTTACATTTTTTGCTGCCTTATAGGAGAAACTTTTTTGAGCAGGCAACATTTCATTGAGATATTGGTAATTGGTAATTGGAAATTGGAAATGTTGGTCATCGGGTAATTGGTTTAGAGATAATAATGATTGCTAGGACTTACATGATATTTGAGTTTCTTTTCCTTTTTAATGGACTTGTTACTAGTAGCAGGGCTGGTTTTACTAGAAGGTTTACTGTGCGGGGTGTTATCTAAGCCCTCCATATGAAACATCATATCATCCTGGTCGCTGGTGTTGGGACTCACTACAATAGGAGAAGTTAAGTTTCATTAAAACGATTGAACCTTGAGGGAATGTTTGCGACAAAATAAAATCAATCAGGGCAAAATTATACCATCATCATCATTATCGACGTTATAACACTATTTGATTTTTGCCGGAGGTATGAAGTACACTGCAGGCTGTTGTCCACCTGTGTGGAATATTTTATTTGCCCTGGCATAGAACCTCGGGTACAAGGGACCCAATATTTTTTGGGATGATGCATTACTGAACACTTATTTCATCATACCATTACCTGTTTTGTCCTGGGCCTTCATTGCGAGGTTGTTCGTGACAATTTGTGGTTCACCGATACCCACACACACACCAGTAACAGACACCTTAAGAAAACGTAACATGATTTTCAAAGGTCAACTTGGGTGTGAGATTTTCTCTCATTTCTCCCCATGAGCCATAACGAACATCAGAAATCTTGGTGCCAAGTCCCACAGACAATTTTCAACTTCTTGTGTTCTATGATTATGATAACACTGCCAATATATCAGAGAAAGACAGCTTGTAGGACGACAGCAGGCAGGAGACAAGTGAGCCAGATTGAGGACAATGAAGTTGTCAATAGGTGTCACAGTACATCAGTACAATTCACGCAGGAATGATGAATATTTTATAACCAAGTCAAACCAGACCCAGTTCCCACTTCTGCATATTAGTCCCGGAAACCACAAATTTGAGACCATCGCCCCCTGTCTATAGTCCTCCTTTAAAGGCTCATCCCTGCAGAAATTGGCTGACAGCCGAAAAAAACCTACCTGTGTTACATTTTCATCCGGCAGTTCAATGTTGAAATCAAGATCACAAAGGGCACACGGCGTCATTTTGCGGAGTTTGAAGTAGATACTCTGAAGAGAAAAAGCTAATAGAATTCAACTTTGTGTTTAAGTATGAGCACACTGATATGAAAATATCAATTAAAAGATAGGGGTAAATTGTCCTGGCTCATGCTTTGCTTGCAAAAAACCACCCTGTCACTCATGATGCTTTGCACAAGTCATTATGAGTAACCCTCTGGATCCACTGACTTATTCGTAATGTAACCCACCCACCTAATCCCCAAGAGCAATAGCCAAATGAACTGTGTGCTACTGGGAGAGATTAGTGGCTTAGTGGTCAGAGCACTGGGCTCATAATCAAAAATGGAACATGCTCCACTATATTCTAACATCGTCACATGTTAATCCACACCAAGAAATGTGTCATTGATGTAATATCTACGAAATTGAAAATGTGTACACGACATCATCAGTGTCCATGAAGGTTTCATTGTATTCTGTTGAAAAACTGACCTGAAGAATGTCATCCATTGCCTCGGACAATTCTTTACTTGTTCCTTGAGTCATAGCTCCACGCCACACGTGAGTAAACATCTGAAAAAAATTAAAGGGAATTCATTCATTGAAGTAAATACAAATATGAGAAGAATATCTTGGTACCCATCTTGGTAAATCGTAAAAATGTCAGTCTTTTAAAAAATTATTTTGAGAATCGCAAATATATTGGGCACGAGAACTTGGCAGTTGACATCACACTGCTCTGTCACCTGATCATACCTGTAATCCACAAGCTAGGTTAGGCATCCCTGGCACTGCCTCCGTGTTACATACTTGGAAACCGGCAGGTTTGATCGAGTCGACCAGCAATGATAATACCTCCTCGTCCTCGTCATCAATCTGTGGAGAAAAGCAAAAATTTGCCTGAGGATATCGACATTCCTTTCGGGACAAAGTAGTTGGCAGTCTGAGCCTTTCTAACATCATGACCAGATTATCTCCCAAAAAAGGTGATCTGTACACTACAGTGACTTCTCTTTGAGTGCAAGTAGGAATTACACCATTAGTTTTCACAAGTTAATGTTTAAGGACATCATATATTTCTTTACCTCCAATAGATATGTGTCCTTATTGCCAGCTGAGAGGTCAAGGTCGCTCAATTCCTCCTCGCTTTCATCCGTGCTGACCTGCATGACCTGCGGGCTCGGACACACCTCAACTGGCGGCTCCTGAAATAACAGAATGCCGTAGATAATACATGCCAAATTCAGTAACACAATCTCAATCTCAATTTCAGGAAATTCTTTCATCCAAAATACATGTAGCTGTGAAAATCGGATATGTAAGAACACTAATGGGAAGCAAATTAAGATTTGTATGAGTTGATCTATACACTTTGGCTTATAAGAATAATGTAGACAGTAACATCAGCTTAGATAGAAAACTCTTCTTGGCAGGAGGCTAATGTTTGCTACTGCTTTAGACCTGTTAGAAAGATATTTATTTTCTATGAATATTGAAACCGCTAAGAAATGACCAATACTTCAAACCTAATTTCTTCCGTTAATGCACTGCCACACCTCATGGAAAATCGCCTGAGGCAAAAAATGCACTTGAGTTATAAAGACAAAAATATGAAAATTTGTCAGGAGTGTGTTTCTGTTGTTGTTGAAATATAGTTCATTCTCATACTCAAATTTGAGATGGGATTAGGATTATAGCACTTTTCATTTCAATCTTATAAATATCCGGCCTGAGTGCAATTGTCAGCCTAATAATACGCTATGACAAATTTCTGCCAGTGGTGCCAATATAGTAGAAAAAGTTACCGCTTCAGCTCAGGAGTAGCTAAAACAAGGATAGGACTGAAGGAAACATTTACAACTTGACAACTAAATAAAGCAGGACGTGGGGAGAGAAAATAAACAATTGAAAACAAATCAGGAATAATTCAGAACTAACTCACAATATACAGTTTTGGATTTGGTATTTTCACAAGATGAGTGACATCAATCTGACCCTGAGGTCACTGAGTGAGAAGGGCGATGCTGACGGTGTGAAAAGGTCACTAGAAGTAGGAGCAGACGTCAACTCAACCACAAAGGTAAAGGCAGACGTTCATTTGGAACTGATATCAATATATCATTATTTATTTACTGTGTCCACACTATTGAGCCAGTTTTAGCATAGAAGTTTCACATAGGCCTCTCACACATTAGACTAAAGATAGGCCTTTTGTAATAAGCCTCTCTTTGCACCAAAAGAGGGCCCTAAAACTAGTAAAAGAAGAAATAAATCTATCTTTTGTTGCATGGTATGGGCAAGCTCTGCAATCTAATGCTATGATGAGATACAAAACGAATACTGATCAATTTTTCAGCATGGGATGACAGCCCTCCATTTTGCCTCGATTCAAGGCCACAGAGAAATAGCAGCCATATTACTTCGGTCAAAAGCCAATCCAAACTTGCAAAATCAGGTAAGAAACAGGCTGTCCTTTGCCCAATGTGAATATTTACTTCTAAGTTTGTGTGATCAGGTAAAGTGTTGGTTCTGGCTGTTGAAAATAATAATAAGGGTGGCCATAGTGTACAACTGTACTGCCTCAAATCACTAACATTCATTCCAAGCACCAATGTCCAAGCCCCGAACCCACGACCTTCCGATCACAAGTCGGATCCTCTTCCACTGTACCACTGGCCGTCTCAGGTAATTTTCTATATTAGGAAGTCGGCTTCAAAGCTGTGATACTATTTCAGAACGGTCAGACGCCCCTTGAGCTGGCTGCAGTCAAAGGTCATGACGGTGTGGTCAAATGTCTACTGGAGGCTGGATGTGACGTAAACAGACAAACCAAGGTGAGAACAAAGATCGATCAAATCTTTCTTTGAAAATTTGGCGAGACTCACCAGATTTCAAAGTCTTTGTATCAGTATCTCTCAGCAGCTGCCGAGAAGTCTAAGATCGTCCGTTGGTTGCACTGTTATAGCTGAATTTTTATAATCTGCTTCAGTCAAGACCAGTGCCTTGCACCTCACTGTGTCAATAGCAGAGGGCTGGCTATTCCTTAAGCATCAAAAGCCATCCCACCAAGACTATAGCCGAATTAACCAAACTAACTACCAGCATTGGAACTCTTGACCTCAGCAAGCTGCTGTGATCCAGATTTGTAAGTACTTCTAATCTTCCCTGACTAAACAGCCAAGGAAATTTTCACTGACAGTCAAGTTCTCTTTTCTTTCCAGTTTAGTGGAATGACAGCCCTTCACCTGGCATCCAAGAATTCACATAAAGATGTCGTCAAACTTCTCCTGTCTCACAAAGCTGATCAGAGCACTTTAGATCAGGTAAGGTTTTGAAAATACTATTATCAAATGTTGAGTTTTCTTCATATGGAAAAGGCAAACAGCATGAAATATTTAGGGTGAATCACTGGCATTCCAACATTTGTTGAATGCTGATCTGCTAAAACAACACACACCAATGGGACAGCATGTGATTGACTAATACATCTTAATCTCACATCAAGACAAGACTTTCACATCATTAATTGAGCTGAGGCACCAAACACATGATGTGTTTCTGCAACATCTGTAGGTCAGGCTACTAGGTGTACAACAGAGCCCGGCTAGCGACACATTCAGACATGAATAACAACATTGGAAGAAAATTTATCTCGAACTTGTTTGAATCTGAACATGTATCTAAAAACGGTCCTGACCTATCATTGGGAAGGTTCCAAAGTATCAGCGATTGATTTGGACCAGCTTTTCTTTGATGAGTTAGTGACACCAATCATATGTTATCTCTTTCATAGGTCAGGAAACCACCCGTTTATTACGCCGGCGATGAACCCACAGCACGTCTCTTTGAACATCCGTACGACTCTCGAATACTGCGAGAAACCCTGAATGACAAACCAGGCGGAACCGGAGAGGCAGCGTCTGCTACTAATGCAATCAAGTCAGGCAGCGCAGCAAGTGACGGATCTGATAACATGACCTCATCCCAAATTACCACAATGGACGCAAATGATACGAGGCAAGAAAATCTCGTCACAGGAGGGCGGCAGAGGCATGAAAACGGCAATCACGGAGCTAACAAACCACTAGGTGATACTGTCAATGATAGGGGGCGCAACAAGGACAAAACTGTTAGGAATAACAAACAACTTGGCGTTTCTGACCGTGATGCTTCGCCGAACAAACTTCAAAGTGAGCGACCAAGGCATGGACTACAGCCGCCCCGTGACCAGTCACCAAACAAAATGCCATCGAGTCCAAACACGACCAGAGGAAAGAGAGAAAACGGACAGATCAAACACGATTCAAGAGTTCCTCTAAAGAATCATAAAGTGGAGTATTCAGAGGATCATAAGAAACGGATGAAGATGAACGTGTTTGATAGGTTGATGGGTGGAAAGAAGTGATAGAGTTACTTGTATGGGAATGTTCAGATCTAATCTACTTACTCCGAGTACAAAAGTTCCACGAGACAACTACGCGGACTTACCACATTCTGTATTTCATAGATTTCTCTGTTTTTAGCAATCATGTCGACTATCATACGTTTGCGGTCTTGGAGGTGTTTATCCTTGTGAGGGCTGTCAGCCTGAAACAAATTATGAAGGGCTTATATGGTGTAATAGAAATGGTAGATAGGCTAGCTAGTGCGGGTTTCCAGGTACCAGGACTTATTCATGTTCTGAAAACATGGTCTGAATATCAAGCCATCTACTACAGCATCACCAGTAATCGGAAGTACAACAGGCACCGACTACAATACAAACGACACTACAAGCAAACTAGACTACGGCCGGCCACAGGTACCCAGAGCGTTGCAATGTGTCTCTGAAGGACCTTACATGGTGTTACAGGAAACATGGTCTGAGTATCAAGCCACAAGCAAGCCTACTACATCATCACCAGCAATCAGAAGCACGATACACTTTGGTTAGGAATTTCTAAGTAAAACCATGTCCCAGAAAGGGAAACTCATCCACAGAGCGAATGTTTGGAACTTTTTTTCTACCCGGGATTACGATACAAAAATCAAGCTACAAGCAAACCAACAGCACAGCAACACACTGAGGCACAATACACTTATGATGCATTGAGCTGTTGAGTTAAATAACAAACCTCCTTTGGCACGTTGGCTGATAGAGTTCTCACCTTGCCTGTGATGTTGGGCACTGGGGGTGGAGGCAGGGGAGCCAGGAACACACCTGTAGCAGTCTGAAATAAAAAATTATTTCATTTGACCATCTATCATGAACTGATTCCACTCATGCATCACTTGGTAAGATCTACCGAAGGCCCGGATTTAATTTAACGGAATACTCACAGCTAATGCAACCAGAAGATTGTCTCCAACAGTAACCTGGATTTTGAGACCATAGATAGCGTTCATGCCCTTAACCTGTGAATTGAAAAGAAATAGATATTAACTCCTTTGCCACTGCAGTATGACAATCTAAAGTAACCCTGGGCCTAACACGGGAAAAACCTTGTGTAGTGGGTCCCAACTTGGCTTAGGAAATATTTGTTAAATAGCTGGCGATACCTACATGTAATGTTAGGAGCAAAGCCCTCATTGAATAGAAAACAGAGTTGCCATCTCGTTTTTTCAACCAGAGCTCACTGATCAATCCAAACTGATCGTCAACATTTTCTGTATTTTTCATATTCTACAAAATATTCACTGTAATAAAACTGAGTCGGACTTACCCGCAATTTTTGTAATAACTGACTGTGTAGCTCATACTCCATAAATGGCAAACTCTGAAAAAAAAAGTGAGAAAGCATACTTTTGATGAATGCCTGTAGAAGGTGCAGTGAGTCAGGTAACTTTTCAAGGCCCGCATGAATATTGTGATGACTCGGTAAACAGCTGATGACGTCATGTCGTCTGTTGTTATTGTTGTCACATGACGTCATGGTGGACGATCATTCCAAGAGTCAAACCCATGCCAAATAATTATGAGCCCGGCGCTATCACTACACCAATGGTCTCTTTACTCACATCACTGATTTCTTTGGCATTTATTTCTCCTTTACAATCCTTCTTCTGGCGACAAATTCTCGCTTGGATGAGGCATCCTTTCCCAACAGATGGCAGCTCCAAGTGCGGCTCAATGGTAGTAAAGAGGACATCAGGGACAAAGAATTTCCTGGAATGAAAACAGTTCTGAGGTCAAATCTGAAATTGACGCCTCTTCATAAGGCCATGTTTCAAACAAGTCTAACCATCAAGCTCAAGAGTTGCATCTCCGATTCATACGTGAAGAGTAACACAATCAAGTCATTGGCATTAGGCTGCATATCCACAAACTGTTGTTCCCATGCACAGCTTTCCCCTGCTGACACGCCACACACATGGACACTGTCACACCACTTGGGAGCCAACCGTCCCAACCTCGACTGCAAAGGGGACTGCCACAACCCCCCTACCACGTTCTCATGTCGTCGAACCGGCAATACTCACCTGCAGTACAGACACTTGCGCAATCTTACGGCGAATGGAGTAGACGTCTCGTTATATGGAACATGGCACGGAGTGCAGCATGGCGTCATCTTCTCTTCTCTGAAATCCATTAAGAAAAATGTCGTTATTAGCTTCATCAAACGATTGAGTAAAACTCAGAAATCTTCGTCGTCTGCTGTGTACATTCTTGAGAGTATCTGTTGTGCGCTACTACGTGTGGGTCATACTCCGCACAGTGATAGTAGTGTGATGAGGAAGTCTTACTCTTACAGCCAGGGAGAGTGTATGCTGTGCGCTACTACAAGTGGGTCATACTCCGCGCAGTGATAGTAGTGTGATGAGGAAGCCCTACTCTTACCGCTAGTGGTAGCGGTTAGCAAAGCCTGTTTCAATATGTGAAAAGAATTGTTTGTAAAATGAATTGATTGGTCATGAAGCGATTGGATAAGTCAAAATGTTTCGAAGCGAACTGTCACTTGAAAGATAAACTTTTATTTTCTATGAATTATTGAACAGATGAACCTCATCAAGTATCAACTCACATGTCCTGCAACCGGTTAGCTTGAGCAAGATGAATATCAACATGCAGCTTCTTTTCCTTATCGAAGGCGTAGCGGTCTAGTGATGTGGTCATGGTCACACTCTTCGGGGGGAGGTCACCGTCCCAGCGCAGGTTGACGACCGCTGCGGTCCCAATGGCCGAGAGGACTATGATTTCATCGCTGAGAGGGAAAGGAATTCATAAAGAAACAAGGGCAAGACGAAGTGCTACTTACCTCAGCAAACGAGCAAAGATTTTAAGAATGTGTGATTTTGAGGGCAACACTCCCTCCCCACCCATCATGCCACAGTAAAAGGAGCCTATCTAGTGACTCGTTCATCATTAGCAGTCAGCAATGTGAAAAGCACGATAGCCAACTGACAGCCATATTTACATGTTCATCATCAGTAAATTTAAGTTATTCAAAGGCATCAAACTATGGATGATTTTCAGGATTTCAGGGCAGAACGACGTCAGGAAAGACGTTTTCTGTACAATGATCAAACATACCATATACTCGTTGATTCTGAGTAACCGATGACAGCATGGCATCCGAGGGCCCGAGTGTGCGAACGAATCTCTGTGCGGAGCTCTGTCCACCAAGCGTCACGCGTCTCGGGTTCATCGGGGTTGTGAATCCTGTCAAGGAGCTTGACCGACCGAGCGGAAACAACACCACCGAGATGAACAAGGAATCCAGGCGGGAAACACTTTATGGTAAAGAATGGATACTCCTGAAAGACGAATCAAGCATATGCATGAAAATGGGGATTGATATTACACATTTAGGGCATTTTATTCATTCAACCCGGGTTCTTGAGCAGACGACATTTCTTATCAACAATTTCATTTAACCAGGCACAGGAAATATGATCCCGAGCAATGCATTGTGGCACGGCTGCTGCAATCGCATTGTCTAAACTGAGTAAATACCGTGAAGGAAAACAAATAACTTGACGGAGTGAAAAAATGAACCAACAAGAATTTGAGGGGTGGGTTGGGTGGAGGTAAACGGTATATTTACAACATGCAAAGCAGTCCACATCTAATGAATATCATTGCAGGGTTCAAAAGTCCAGGCGGCAATGGAAGCAAATGCCTCCATGACCTCTCTCTTTGCCATAGTGCCCTTGAAATTTCTTCCTTCCCAGAGGCAAGTTTTTCTTCATCAATTTCCGTTTCAATCGTTCCCTTTTTAGGGAAAAAACTTGTGCACTTTTGAAATGAATTTCCCCGGCCTGTCGCTGACTGATATTTCTTTTCAATTTCTACTCAACACAAAGTGCATCATTATTTGGTGAGGTTCTTTAACATTATATTTGGTGGGGTTTTTCATCGTGACAACTGAATTCAGAGGTTGCCAATAAAGGGGTAAAACATAGACACAAACAAAAACAAAGATGTGGCTTTGTGAAATCTGATTCACCTCATCCTGCAGATGGGGTACAATAACAATTAATATCAAAAACATTGAAGTGCCCAAGAAAAGAGCAATTTTCATCGCTGTGACCTACTTCTATCATGATCGCACGCGACAAAAAATCTCTTGTCGGTAGTGGTAATTTACCTGCAGACGAGTGATTTTTGATTGCTCATTGCAGCCACAATTGTTCAGTTGCGATAAAAATTGCTTCTCTGCGATGCACTTGAGGTATTGGACTTGGGCCCTTTTAGTTGTAAACCATAATTACATTTAGCATGCCTGGTTATTTTACATCTGTATCTTTACATGTTGTCATAGCAACAATTTCCATGCTTCAAAAACAGATGGAGACATAGCCAAACAAGAGGCCCAGATGCCTTGCACTCAGCTGTTGTACTTAAAGAAGCCACTAAGTTGAGATTAAGAAGGGGTTTTGTGAGTATAGATTCCGGTTTTCACCAATAAGGCCTACATCTGGGGGAGGGTCACGCAGCCAATCTGGTCATGCACATCAGTGTCTCACTTTTGACCGGAAAGGGGTGCTTATTCATGTCTATGCAAAATTAACTTCATCAAATTCTGAAATAACCTGAAAGGGCCCCAGCATTACATGAATACAACCGCAGATGTGCTCTACTGCAGGAACTCTGCACCTCTACAGTAATGACGGCAGTCAGACATGTACTCTTCCTTTAACCTTTTCTTTGAGGAAAGCACTGGGTATAAGATCCCCTCTCAAGGTCAAGGGGTGAAAGGGCGGGCGGAACCCCAAATGAAAGCGACTGGTTCTCCAGAAGAATAGGTTACCATGACCTTCACATATTTGAACAACCACGGTAGAGAAAGGATACCGAAAATTTCACATCATGTTTTAGTGTCAAATTTCTTCAAATGAAACTGAATGACACAAAATCATGCAAAGTATCTCAACAAACAATCTCAAACATTAGATCGCGTCTATCTACATTGTTTAGTACTACAGTTTCAAATAACGACACTCTGTAAGTTCTGTGCATTTTGATTGGTTGTCAAATATGTGCAAGGTATCATACCATTCTCGACCGATTGAATGAGAGTCGTTCGCCCAGCCTATGCAGTTTAAAAGAAGGTCTCCTCGCCACAAACTGAAACAAAAAATCTTCTGGACTGAGAAAATAACCAAATGAAAAGAACAGAGGGGTAAAGGACAATGGGTGATATGAATAAAGACTAGCAAATGCTTTTACTTCAATTTTGTACAGAAAGGCCTGGTGTAAATGTACATGGAGTTTTAGATAAAAGCATTTGCTAGTCTTTATTCATATCACCCAATGTTGAGCAGAGAATTGACTACCGAAGCACTGAATAATAATTTGGTCGCTCAAAATGTGTAAAGTTACTTGAAGTCGCATATCATTCCTCTCTTACAAAGATATTTTGTTTGGGACCCAGACCCCCCTTTCCGAATTAGATTTAGATATTCAGGTCAAGGGAAATTGTAGAGGAAAATATGACTGACCACAGCAAATCGTGTGAATTGCAAAAATAAAATCGTGGTTTACCATCTGGCGATCAATTAAAGAACTGGGTGACGGATGAGATTGCAAGACTATACATATACCATCAGGTTATTATCATATAGTTTCCCCAGACAATTTACTTGAAACTCCAGCACCAGGGAAAAAAAGATGTATATTACAAAGCTGAGTGGAGGCGAAATTTGCGCACGAAATAGAAAGTAAGAAATGTAAAGCAGAGCGCATGAAAGACTAAGACCAAAGCACGTTGATTTAACAAAAGGTGATGATGGACATAAGCAAGAGTTAATAAAGACTATAGGAAAAGACTAGTCTTTATTAATTCTTGATATGATGCAACTAAAATCATGTGATACAGTATAACAAAAATAGCTAATTTTTCTTAATATATTCGGATTTGAGTTTGACTGTTGTGAGAGATACAACCTCCACAAAGAACATGAATGACTGACACTTTTTGTGTTTGTTTGTCCTTTCTCTTAAATCTATTTTATTTCAGCAGGGGCACAGCCGTAAGCGATCTAATTGTTGATCTTGGCTGTGTCCCTGGCCGTTATTTCCACTGTTAAAAATTTCATACATGTACTTTAATTATTATGTTGGCCAAATAAATTACAAATTACAAAAATTACAAATTACATGATGTACCATTTTCAAATTCCAGAGTGCACTGTCATCATTTTTAAGCTACAAGCAAGGACTTTCAACTTGTAGAATTAACACCTGTAGAAAAACTAGTCAAATGTGAAAAAAACCTATTGTTCCCGTACTTACAACATAGTTTGAACTGGGTGAGTACAAAAACGACTCCAGTGAGAATGGACTAAACCACACCATGCTATTCTATTGATGACTATAGACATGACTAAGTCAGAAATCTTTCAAAAAAACACCATGCAGTGAGTCAGTTCTGGTAAGAACAAGTGCCCAGATGTCTTCAAGGGGCCTCGCTTCCATCAAGACCACCATCAGTCTTATTCATTCTTTATTCTTGCTACCAGCAAGGATAGTCTTCTTTATTCATGCTACCATCAGGAATCGTCTTCTTTATTCTTGCTACCACAAATAATAGTCTTCTTTATTCTTGCTACCAGCAAGGATAGTCTTCTTTATTCTTGCTACCAGCAAGGATAGTCTTCTTTATTCTTGCTACCAGCAAGGATAGTCTTCTTTATTCTTGCTACCAGCAAGGATAGTCTTCTTTATTCTTGCTACCAGCAAGGATAGTCTTCTTTATTCTTGCTACCAGCAAGGATAGTCTTCTTTATTCTTGCTACCAGCAAGGATAGTCTTCTTTTTCATGCTACCATCAGGAATCGTCTTCTTTATTCTTGCTACCACAAATAATAGTCTTGTTTATTCTTGCTACCATCAAGAATAGTCTTCTTTCTTCTTGCAATCACCAAGTATGATCTTCTTAGTCTTGCTCATTTCATGCAATGGAGGTGGGACGTGAGGTACCAATCCCGATGCCGCGTTATAAAACAGGCCCCATCCCAAATCCTATCAGGCATATATGGCAAACCCAGACACAATGCTTTTCCCAAATCCTCTCCAAATATGAGTGCCTATCCCAAAAATCACGGCTGTTTTGGTTTGTCCCAAAGTCCCAAACAAGACCATTCCTTCCCTTCAAATAACTGCATAAAGGACAGGTTAATTTGTGTATCATAAACATGAAAACTGTTGACGTTTCAGTGCGTAACATACCGCTACCTGTAGATTGTTTCATCAACTTTCAAAGTTCTAACGATTTGTTAGTGCCAGGTGTTAGTGTGGTCCGAACCAAGCACAACATGTACATGACCAACTGTGCAATCCGACCCAGGAACCTCCTGGTGATAGAGCAAGATGGTGTTGGGTCTGAGAAAGAGGGTATAACTTACTGCAGGTGCTGTAGAAGTTGAAGGGTTAAATCGGTACTCTGCCTTCACCTGGGGCTCCTGTGTGATTTAGAGGGAAGGCCAGAGAATGAAATGACAGAGCTAGAAAATGCTACAGAAATAACAGCTGAAAATTCTCATGAAAGGTGTACAGTGTTTTTTGAGAATTCCCCAACAGGAAATGCGATTGGGAAGATTCAAGAATAACACAAAATGTAGACATTTTTGAGAGTGTAAAATGACGTTATGTCACCATAAGATTTAAAATGAATGTTAACAAATGTCCTGCACAGACTGAACTAAAAGCAGTACTAATTTGCTCAGGATCAACCGCCCTAACAATCATTATTTCACTTTACTACATATTCTATCTCCTCTGATGTAACTGTCATGCATGAGTGGCTGATATTTATATTTTTGAAAAACAATGCATCAACCCCAAATGGTTCCAATCAGGTCTTTTTCAAATAAACTTAAGAGTGAAAAGTTGGGCAAAATGGAACATAAGTGGTTCAGATATAGGATTACGTGTCGTGGGCTTCAAATCTCAAGATCATAAGGATATATTCATCAAGAGGGTCTTTCCATTCCCTTCTCAAGAACAGAACCAACCAATATTGAAACTGAACTCAAAATGAGAAATGCTAAGAAACTTCACAGGGTCCAAAGCTGATGAAATAGTTTCTTCAGGGTGGCGCCAGCTGCTTTTCTTTTCAGGAAGACTCAATCCAAGCCAAATAGCCAAACATGCAGAATTCTTAGGCAGATGTAACTTTTCTAATCTGCATTGCTTTAGGTTGACCCCCAGAGAATAGGAACATGTAAACCACATGGAATTCTTTTTCCACAGACATATTTCCATTGCCCACCTTGGGTGAAATTTTACCATTGGTCATGGCAAAAAGACATTTTTCTCAGTCAATCCCATCCAGGATCTAAAATAGACAAGGAACAAACATAGGTACTTGTCCCTGGGTCCCAAACTGTCCACAATCCTTTGAGAAGTGATATGAATCGCCACCCAAAAAGTGCGCTGGCCATCGACCCTGAAGAAATGGCACCTGCCGTCTGCTTCCAAACACTTACCAGCATTTCTATGCTCTGTTGTTGCAAGACTGGTCGATGGAACGGGGCCTTGCCTGCACTTCCAACCAATACACTCCCCCCACCTCCACTTCCACTGCTACCAGCTAGACTGTTGCCTGAAATACACAAACGTTAAATGAAGAAGTCTTCATTGACGTGTTGAGCTATGAGCAGTGCTGACAATGAAATACTGTATTCTAAAACACTTTGGTCATACTATGTACCACTGTTTACAGTGTATAATGCACTGTGTCTGGTTTTGGCAGCAGCGGTTCCGTTCGACAGCCATAACTACTTGGGTTGTTGCAAGATATGGATGCAAAAAAACACCGGAAGACAAATTCACAATACGAGGTTTAGTTTGAGGTGTATTAGAATATAAATTGATACCTCACTTCGCTAATAAAATATGCCACTGCAGGCTCTTGCACCAGAATATTTCACAAAGAACAGAGAGAATTATGCTAATACGGAAGGATTATTGCAACAGATTATGTACAACTAACTGTACAAGGCTTGATATTTTTCCTAAATTGAAGCGTTCTATTGAAATATTTATATTCATCTTTCTCAATACTTTTTTGACAAACTGAAAAGTGCTCTTGCCAATCATCGCTATTTGTGGCTAACTATCTTCAGTCTGACTGACCATGCAGATTGCCTAATGCAAGATAGTGTGCCAACATGCCATGCAAGGATGCAGAAGATGCAAATTCTTCTTCACAATATTGTCATAACACTGGGCCTTACGCGCAGCCAACTGAGTTGTAGACTCAGTTGTAGACTCAGTTGTAGACTCTGTTGTAGACTCAGTTGTAGACTCAGTTGCCAGTCGTTGAAATTTCCCTTCTATAGCGTCATCTCTGCATGCTATAGCCCGCAGCACACTAGCCGCCAACTTTGGCGACAAGAAGCGTTCGGCTGACGCCTCTCGACGCCAAAGTTGGCGGCCAGTGAAACATGTTAGATATTTGGCGTTTAGTTGCGGCAAGTGGCGGCAAGTCGCGGTCGCCGACGCCGTTCGTAGCAGACTAGGGATTTTTCAGGTGTTCAGGACTCTTGCGGCAAAAAAGGCCTGTGAACGCCGAAGTTGGCGGCTAGTGTGCTACGGGCTCAAGAAAGAGCTCCTAACAATTGTCAAAAAAACTCTTGGAATCACACCCTTTTTGGCACAAGCGGATTTGAAAACACAAATGAGGAGAGGAGGCCACAGGCAGACCATAAAACATGCGTACCTGGAAATACTATTTTTACAACGGTCTTTACACTAAATGTCTTCATCCTACTTATAGCAGGCCACCAACTCTAGACT
This sequence comes from Lineus longissimus, assembly GCF_910592395.1. Classification (NCBI taxonomy): domain Eukaryota; kingdom Metazoa; phylum Nemertea; class Pilidiophora; order Heteronemertea; family Lineidae; genus Lineus; species Lineus longissimus. Next base: position 7,991,180 of record NC_088315.1, read on the forward strand.
ACTAGTTGCAGCAAGGCTAGGGGTTATTCTACAGTTTATCTACAAGGAAGGGTGTGATGTCATGTTGAACACTAAAACTAGGGTGAACAAGGAAGGGTGTGATGTCATGTTGAAAACTAAAACTAGGGTGAACAATTCAAGCCTCTTTTTTGCAATTTTTGCGTAGATATTTGAAAAAAAAATTTGCACAATTTTTATTTGGGAGACTATATAAGATGGTTTTTCCAAACAAACAATACTTTTTTCTATTTTTATTTTCGCAATTCTAAGTTATCAGTGAAATCTGCTAAAAAATAGATCTAAAATCTGGAAAATGCATATGCACTCATGGAATAACATCCAAGTTCAGAACCATGAAATGAGAAAAAAATCCTGTTAAAATAAACAAAATATGATTACTTGAGGTTGTTACTAATGCTGAGGCAGTTGAAAGCTACACATCTAAAAATTAAACCCTATTTAGTCCTTGATCTGTACATTTTGAATATACTGGTGAATAAAGTACTCGCTAGGTGAAGCTTTGATTCCAACAGCGGATGTGAGGGAAGGGGGGGTCAGTATTCATCGGATGGGGATTTGACGCTGAATAGCATTTAGCATGTGTCTCCAAATATGGGAAATTGTGATGTGAGTGGGAGCTTTGATTATAAGTTTTGAGTTATAAGCAGCGTGGAGAAATCTGAAATTGGGACCAGCCACAGCCAACCTAATATACCTGGAGACCAACTCAAAAAACTCAGTAATTTGGGGTGTGCGGGAACGGACAGATAGTTTTTATCTTGATCTGAAAGCAGAAAGAACTGAATTATGAATTGGGTAAATAGAAATTTGGAATCTACAGGAGTCTAGATAGTAGGCCCAGGCTCGAGAGGAGAATATTATAGGAGATGTTGCACTGTAGCTATAATTGTACCACCCTACCTTACATATAACAGGAAAACACAGAACAGAATGGTTCGTGAGTTAGTTTGGACGGTTGTGTAGTTGAAAAGTGTTTCGGAAATTTGTGCGCATTTTCACAAAATGTTTCCCCGAGTTCCATGCCTTCAGTGTAAAACAAAACATGCATGCCAACACTGCAACTGTCACATGTAAGCTGTTTTTACGGAAAGGACGAAGCTTTTTTCAGAGACGTTTCTGAAAAATATATCTGTTGGTGATAAGAGACATCGCTTTTTTTAGTAAAATGGCATCAAAAGCAGTGAACCAATTGCAGACTTCAACACAGTAAATGCCTTACTCAATTTCACCCAAAACAATATTTCGGGTTCAAACTCAAAATTTAGTCTGTATGGAAAGGGATTGAAATGAAATTACAAAGTGAGGGTTGGGTTGTAATGGCTGCTAGAAGCCCTTGGTGTGGCAATGCTGAGGTGTATTCTGGACTTGGAAAGCTGAAGTAAGACCGTTCGAACAAAATAAGCTATGTATTTGGAAAGCTGAAGTAAGATCGTTCAAACAAAATAAGCTATGTATTTGGAAAGCTGGAGGAAAAGCTTCGAACAAAATATGCTATGTATGCAGATCCACTGATGCAGCTACGGGATGGGAAGGTATGGTAATGCATTGTCCAGTTGGATGTGAACTGCAAGAAAACATTGAACATGCAGGATGAGAATCACCGAGTGAATCAGTTTCTCCCCGCCACGCGGAGATTACTACAACCCATCAAATTCCACACTTTTTTTTTTCTTTTTTTTTTCACGATATTTTCTTTATTATTGTGGCAGATTATGAAATTTCCATGTGCAATGTGTATAAGAACTTCTGCATACTGTCAATGAGAAAATCTTTGAGGGATTTAATTTTCAACTGCAGTTTTTACGAATAAACTTAATTAGCAAATAGAAATAGTAGAACATATTTTCTGATAAGAAAAACAAACGAAATTTGCCAAATATCAAAACTGAATTTTTTCAAAAACTTTCGAAAACTGCCAAAATTTGTCGCTTTGCAGTAGTATGGGGACACTGATTCACTGCAATGAGAATGCAGAACTGAAAAAGAATCTTATCTAACAGCACTGGGACGACGCTCATTCATTGTTAGTACCTGTTGCCGATGGGACAGGCGGGGACAGAAGCTCGGGAACTGATTCTGAAAGTAAACGTAAGAGTTGTATTAGTAAACACAAGTGCTCAATGCAGAGTAATCGGGCATAAGTATGTGTATGAACCTCACAGAACCTTGATAACGTCAAACAGGAAAACAGTCGACTGGCAATCTAAATTATCTGCCGTTCAAAATCAATTCAACGGAAATTGATATTTCTTGTATGTTTGTTTAGTTTGGCTTTCGACAGAGAAATGCAGTGTACTGGTTTTCGCCTATTTGTTGTATGTTGGTGCAGATGCAATGAAAACTAGTCAAATTGCATACAGTTGGGCTTTCAATAAAGAAATGCAGTGTACTGATTTGTCTCCCTATGTTGGTGCAGATGCAATGAAAACTAGTCAAATTGCATACAGTTGGGCTTTCAATAAAGAAATGCAGTGTACTGATTTGTCTCTCTATGTTTGTGAAGATGCAATGAAAACTAGTCAAATTGCATACAGTTGGGCTTTCAATAAAGAAATGCAGTGTACTGATTTGTCTCTCTATGTTTGTGAAGATGCAATGAAAGCTAGTCAAATTGCATACAGTTGGGCTTTCAATAAAGAAATGCAGTGTACTGATTTGTCTCCCTATGTTTGTGAAGATGCAATGAAAACTAGTCAAATTGCATACAGTTGGGCTTTCAATAAAGAAATGCAGTGTACTGATTTGTCTCCCTATGTTTGTGAAGATGCAATGAAATAGCAGAAGATTAGGCAAAATTGCAAACAAAATGGACGTTTTGACATAAAAATGCAGTGTAGGGAGAGATGCATTTGTGTTGTGTAAACCCGATACATAGACTTGCAATATACTTGATGCTAACAATATTCTTGACTTCATTAAGCACAACCAAACCATCATGCATCTAACACCAATTGAAAAGACATTCAAGTTAATTCAATGCCGCAAGATATCATTTTAGAGAATGTATCAGTCACAATCCCGAAGAGATTTTCGAATCTGCTCAAATATTGAACACATACAAAGATTTGGTCAAAATCAACACAAAAAGGGACCGATGTCCAGTTGGGAAGGTACACCAACAAACGAGGTGCAGAGTTTAGGATTAGATTAGGCTTTTGAAGGAAATTCTGGGGTAAGGGAGCACACACAAACCAAGTGGCATTAAAGTCTTGAATTGTTCACACACAACCGGTCTTCTCAGTTTGAACTGTATTTCCAATGATTTACTAGCAACTTTGAAAAAACTTGTCAAAGAGGGGGAATATGGCCTATAAAGTGCAAAATGTGGTGTGGGGGGAGATGAAGCATGAGACGGATCTAAGGGGATTCTGAATTCAGACCTTATGCCGTAATGGGTAACAACAGTCAAGGTACATCTAACAAGGTTAAATGCACACTAAGTTGCATTACGTTACAATACTCTATTTTTAAGTGTCATACCCACGCTTTATAGCAGAAATTTGTCGTGAAAATTACTCTCACATTGAGCCACTGAGGAGATCTTTCACCATAAGAAGCCCTAAGATGTTCCTTTCAAAAGACACACAATAAACCGTTATAATTTTTGTATTCATTTTCACGAACTTTATAACCAGGACTGAGGGATCAAAACATGAAAATAAAACCACGGCTTTATCATTAGCAAATCTACAGATTCGCAGAAATCAAGATACCGGAAATTGTCACAGGATGATGAACACTTTAACGGCCTACAAACGAGCAATTAAAATCACTGCTACTGCGAGACTGAGACTTCATCTTGGCATGCGATTTTAATCGCAGGTAGCAGAATTTAGATTGCTCATTTGAGGGGCGCTTTAGGGGCACAAAAATTTCCCAGTTTATAGAATCTTGGAGGTGCGTTTTGTCGACATGTCATCAAGACAACATTTGAATTTATGTAATTTCTAAGTGACAATCATTATAAATCTAATAAAGTATTTTAGACAATGTACTGATCATCAAATTTCAAAGTTGCTGTTAAATGATTGGAAATACGGTGAGAGTTGTATAACCATACCAGATAAAGACAAGTAATTACCTTCAGTTGGCTGGTCGTACACAGACATAGAACGATGTTGCCGGTATATATGATGTGAATCTGTGTACAGACAAATCTAAGAACTTAGAATGGGCAGATAGGTCTTCATCAAAGTTTTTTTACTAGCCGTTTCAACACGAGACAATATTAACATTGGCAGGCCATACACCCTTGAGACATTTACTAAGTCACAATTATGGAAGTTGTACGTGTCATCCTCATTTATGAGATGCCAAATAAGATGTCTTCCAACAAGTTTTGAAACGGCTTGTGAATTCTTTGATGAAGTCAAACTTAAAAGGTGCACAAGAGAGAAATGATGAAAGATGCACATTCTGTACAGAATACTTCTACATGACCATAATAAAAAAACACAGAAAATATATTTATCGTTTTGACTTATGAAGACACAGGAATGGGAAATTTAGATAGACCTTTAAAACAAACAGGAATTAAAACGTAAGACAGAAATACATTCATCACCAAGCAAGAGGTAAGATTACAAAAACTATTTCATTCTTGTGAGGGTGGCTGATGTACGCTTAATCGAAAATGATCTGTGTATGTAACACTACTCAGTCACTAATCACACATTTTTAGATTAATAGGCTTAGTCACTACTTTTCATCAACATGACAAAGCACACACAGAAATGCTTTCCACACAAATCTGTTCACCCCTCAGAAAGAAAATCTTTCAGTTCCGACCCCGATACTGACCTTTTGGCGGGGTGCTTATGTCCGAGTCTGATGATCGGCGATACAGGATTGGAAAACCTGGCGACGTAGCGTTCTTACATGTCGGAGTGACTGGTGGTGGAGAACTCGGTACGCCATCTTCAGGAAGGGGATACGTGCTGAAAAAAAAAGAGATTTGAGGGTTTTCAAAAATCTATAATTAACTACGCCACGTCTGTTCCTTGCTGATTGAGGTAAAAAATTTAGAGCTGCCATATTCTGCAACTGCTGGGTTCTGAATTGAGCAATGTTGGGGGAACCATGCTTATACTACCATACTCACTCTCTTATGGGGGAAGTACTCTGTGGAGATAAAGGATTTGGATGCCTTGACAGAACCACTGATGTTCCAATCGCTCGCACAACTATTCCTGATTCACCTTCCAAGTCGAAACACTGTCGATATCTGCCGGGAAAAAGATCTTAATTTCTCAAATGCAGTTGATGGGAGTGTTTTACTAAAAGACAAGGGTGAAATCATTTCGAAAGAAAAATCTGTTATCACACAGGCAATGCCAACATATTCGAAGTTCGTCTCGGATCAGACAAAGAGGCAGAGCTGGCTGTCTATGTTGTATTCTGGATAATGTTCCGAGTTCAGTCATGTCAGGCCTGATTGAGTCAGGTCTAACGTGGACACCTTCATGCATTCTAGTTTCACACACTCAGTTCTAGTCAAGTCCAGCCAACAGAAGCCCAGGACCTACCCAATCACAGCATTTCCACCCATCTCTAAGACCTTCAGCCCTATTTTCCTCTGCAGTTCACCTGGAAAAACATAGAAGAGAATTAAAGATAATAAATTAGATAGAGAGTTTCGAGGAATGGAATTTGTGATGTCATAAAGGTTAAACAGGTCCCCAAGCACAATTCCACCCACTTACCAGAGAGTTGAGAGAATAGCCTCTGCCTGGCTTCATTGGAAGCCCTCGGTGTCCTTATTTTGTCGATCCACTGGTATTCTGGGTCATCATTCACAACGAGTTCCTCAACGAATCCCAGAATGGAGCAGATGCGATAACCACTTGGCACAGCTGCAGCTAAAGATGAAGTAAAAAATGAATCCCTTCCGTGCCAGATCAATTTTCAATTTGCGCGGACTGGCTGGATTTTATGCATTCCCTCACCTCATGTCATTTCCATGGCAAAGAAAAATATTTCTCGTCAAGATCTGCAGTTTGTTGTTAATTCAATGATATCTCAACTTTACTGGGTATAAAGGAACAAACATTTGACCAAATACCTGCATAGTGGTACTGGTAGCCACTGCAATAAAGAGGTAAAGTTCCGATACATTGGGTACAGTGTAACCTGCCGTAGACCCATTTTCAATAAACTGCCACGCTTGAAAGTGTAGTGAAAAACGCCACTGATGCAAAAAGAACCAATAAGGAGAACAACTGGAATACCCATGGAGTTGAATTCTTCGAAGAGACTTACTGTTGAAGAACTGTACTCCACAAGATGACTGTCGGAACTTGTTGAAGTCTGTGAAGAGGTCGACCTTCACTGTCACATGTAGCTCTCCCCGAATGCCTGGTAAGAAAATATTAAAATTGAGTTGAGGGATGATTTTAACGCGATGATACATCTAACTATACCAAAATGATGGCAAGTATCTCTGTCATTATTCTTACAAGTGTCAGACGGACAATGTTCTCCCAGTGTTAATCTGATTAAAGTGTTGTTGATGCTGATTCTTTAGAGTTGTTTTTTACGCCTACAGGCATAACTCTACACAAGTCCTCGCTAATTTAGAAAAAAATATGCAACTCCAAATACCACAAGTACAACCTGAGATTCCAAGAATTTTTTTGCTTTAAAGGGTAACTCGTGTCAAATTTCACCAAATAATGTTTTAGCTGTTTTTGACAAATGACTACATCACTTTCTTATAAATCGGTAAGGTTTTCGAATCGAAATGCACATTTTCTAGAAATTAATGGTTTAATCTCGCCCGGACGGCTCGCTTCGATGCAGTTTTCGTTGATGACGTCACAACATGAACATTTTCGCGGTCGCGGTGGTTTACATTCAGCGATTTTATAATAAATCTAATCAAAAATGGAAAATTTGAGCTTTACATTTGTGATCAACAATTAAAAACGGACGTATTTCCGCAAAGTTGTAAATCACATCATAGTATCACTTTAAATACATACCATGCATGGTATCAAACAAAGGGAACCACCCACTGATACTGGAAGCAGTATCCCTGGCTAAAAGAGGATTCAAGTCGATATAGATTTTCCCGATGGCGTCGTGGGCGCTGTAAGTGTCATGGTCCAGAACCCTGCAAAGAGCGATAGCTTTTGTGTTACAGAATCAAGCAGTTTTTCTTCTAGGTGAAAATAGAAGGGTGCAGCATCCTGCCTCTATTAAAGCGCTCCCTGCCTTTTTTTCACTAATGCATTTTTTATCAGTTTGGCATGCCCTTTTCCTTTGAACTATAGGAACAACTTGATTTACTCTTAAGGCCTTTCATTCAGATCTTTTTTTACAACTCTTACATAAGAGGCGATGCTGATGACAAATCTCTAAAAATTGGTACGTCACGTCAGTAGGACCCAAGGATACCTTATCTGAAGTGGTTCATCCTGCAGATCCTCATCATCAACTTCAAACTTGAACCAATCAGAATTCCATTGCGGATTCAGCGAGCGTCTGTAGACATCTGTCTTATACACTGTGTTGTCAAACTTAACCTGCACAAAAAAAGAGAGTTATTTCTGCACCAATTAGGCCCCTATTTTAACTGACAATATGTTTTTAGACTTTTGCCCATGAAATTTGACAAATAAAAAATTGTATTCCCAATTGCTTTACGTGTTTATATCATATTTTAAAATCCTGATGGCAAAAGTCCCAATTCACAAGTTATGACTCCAGTAATTTGTCAACTGTTTGGGGTTAAGACAAATAGCACTTCTAAGTTGTTTGCAGAAATTATTTGCTGACCGACATCATGTGCATAATGTAACTGGAGTAAGTATGCCTGAATGATTACCAAATAAGGCTCCAACACCAAAATTGCAGATGATTGCTATATCCTGTCATTATCCACTTACCTCAGCAAAGGCATCAGTCAGATCACTTGCCCTGTCCATAACAGGGAGATCCCTGCCTGCTATGATGCGCACTTTTAGTTTTCCCGGCATTCTGAATCTAGAAAAAATTGGACAATTTATCAAACTTGCCAAAGAGGTGTATAGTCACCGTGGCCATAGCCATGATGGAAGAAACAGCAAACAAATATGAACTATCCAGTATGTTACACCAGGCAAATTCAGAGCCACCCCACACAGGTGACAGCCCTGCACGACACATCACAAGTCTTGGCCAGCGACATGCACATTGACACACAGATTGTTTGTTTTGCAAATGCAAGATGTTAACCAGTGACGCAGAGTGAGTGTAACGACAATGATTATCCTACTGCCATATTGCGTGCCGAGTTCGGTAGATTTTGCAATTCGCTTGATGCTCAAGTTGAGGGGCTTGATCACATTCAATTCAACACTAGTTCCTATCGAAGTTAACCTTGTAACGTCGCCCAAGAATATTATTTGTGTCATTAGATTGACATTGCCCCAGGTGCAGCGGAGTTTGAAGCATATGCGACGATGTCGCAATACTCGGCCGGTACCCTTGCAGGGTGAAATGCATGCATAACCATGTGACACTGGACTACACTGGAGGACTGAGCAGAAGCATGTAGGCCTAGGCCTAGGCCTATTGACTTATTGTCATTGATGTAAGTGATGGGAAGGAATAAGGATGCCAACTTCCAAGATAATTACGCCTGAATAGGGAAATAACAAAAAGTGACAGGCTTCAACCTGCATTTATTTACACTGTTAGGTAAACATACATTAGTTGCTTTCCCTAAATCTGATGGAAAACTCCTGCCTTTGGTGACAAGACGACTTTTTTTCCTCAAAATTAATTATTTTGCAAAAAGGCAACCATTTTGAAATCGGATGTTAGTCAACAGATCATTTCTATAATAATCTATTTATCTCTACCTTGATATTTTTGGAATAAATATAATCAAGTTAGATATGAATTATTTTATAAAGTATATTTCAAAGACTTTAATTGATGATCTTATGAAAAAATGAATAATTTGGCAGAAAATATCTGGTCTGCACTTTCTGATCAAACATGGCAGCGCCCTTCAAAGCTAACTTCCGGTTGAAAACATTTCAATTTCTGGTTATTTCCTCGAGTTATTTCGTAAATATTTCACTAATTCTTGTATAAATGCAATCGAAGTTATATTTTTGCGTTAGTTATTGACACAAAGCATGCTGTGCTCTTCTTGTTAGGCTGATAGTGAAAGAAGTACACACTAGTTTTGACTTAAATGGGGGCAAAGCCAAAGGCCCAAAATGAAATCTGGGTCAAGAAAGTATCATGATGATGTCACTATTGTCAGATGTACCAACTCAACAATGCTGAAAGAATAAAAGAAAGCTTCATTGTTATTTGCCCAGGCAGATCTTCTCAAATAGGAAGTTTAGTAGGCCTTTTTGAAGAACGCCAAAACAAGTCAAATGCGCACACTGACTCAGAACATGTCAGAAGGCCTAAGCAAACTTTGGACAATGCCTAGAGATGCAGCAATCCTTTGTTCAAGGTGAAATGCATGACTGGTCGGGTCGGCGCCAAAACAGACTTCTACGAATTTGTCTATTTAATAAGTTCATGAAGTCACGTTCGCGTTGTACATTGAATGACGTTGCATAGGCCTAACCCTGTCGAGTGTCATGGACTGTTATGAGTTCCAATGTACATCAACTTATTATGCTGGTAGTGGCATTGATCGCATCATGTTGTTACTGTTGGTGGGTATATAAACAAACCTGACATTCAACTTCTCATTAAAAATATTTTTCTAATGAAGCACTTGTCGGAATGTCCTTTTACTTTTTTAATTACAGGATTAAAACCTATTGAGAGATTCAAACATGGCAGATGATGAAGACGATTTCGGAGAATTTGGTGGATTTGAGGTAAATGGAGTTCCCCCTATAGTTCAGTCAATTCTGACATGTCGGAAAACAACTGTGTTTTCATTGGTCAAATTGGTTGTATATTTCTTTATTTAATCAACAAAAAATACTCCAAGACCAGGTATTTTGGAACAATGACATACACACAGGCAAGGCTGTCAAGGAGATATCAGAACACTTTGGCCCACAGGTTTATTACCTGTAGCACACAACTGTTATTACAAATTTCTTTTTCAGGCTGCAGATCCAGATCTTGATGGTGCAGGACCTGTAAATGTTGAAGCCAGTCCGTCACCATGGGCATTATTCCCTGCAGGTAAATGAAATAGTGGGTTAATACTCCAAGTGAAGGGGTCAAGAAACTGATATCCCACATTTCGGTGGTGACCTACATTTTGGTCTTTTTGACAAATTCAGCATAGAATTTTATTTGTGCACTGATACTGTAATATCTTATATGTCTTAGTTTCAGTATACCTGCCCATCTGGATCTCTTTCATTACCTTGTTCTAGTATCTCACAAGCCAGTAACAAATGTGGTAAAGAATATGGAAGTGAGCCTTAATATGTATTTTTTCTTGTGACAGGTACAGCTGCGCCAGACCTTATTCAAGCCCAAGGCATGGTCTACCCGCATGGTATGGAGCCACCCTTCGTACAAGAAGACGTCAATGCTGCAGCTGCAGGAACCAATAATAACGTCCAACAACCACCAGAATCTGTGGGGTTTTATATGGAGAATGACTTATTAGTGTCCAATGCTCAGGTATGTGTAGCATTGAAGTTTTGCTATGAGTTAAAGTGTTGGTCTACCATGTGATATAGTTCTGGAGTGCATTCCTGGTGTTTTGATGTGATGCATTGCACTGGCAGTTTCTAGATTTGGATTCAGATTCCATGTTTTTCGTTTGCTGTGGCCAGTCTCGAGGTGAAGGATGGAGGCGCCTCTCTAGAGGGTGTTGCTCCTGAGATCACCTCTTCTCAGTTGGTAGGGATTTCTCTGAGCCTGTTTCAAGGGCGTCTTTGCCTCCCAGTAGGCCTAAAGGTGCTGGATGTGTGTCTGATTTGTCCGGTTTACATGTAATATATTTCTCATTTCCAGAACTAGGAGTGTATCATAATGTGCTATTTTGTTTTTCTAGCCTAGTGTGTCTCATGATGATGTATTGGAGCTCAGTCACGGTTCAGGTTCATCCGACAGCAACCGTTCATCTGGGGCATGCCATCAACGAGCTGCTGTTCCTGATATTCAGAGTTTAGATATAACCGCCCAGAGCCATCCGCGGAGTGCTCCAGAGGCAGACGCACCTGTAGATATACTCCCATTAGAGCTGCCAGGATTATGTAACCACATTTCCGGAAATGAAGTACCGGTATCACCAAGTGGTGGATTGGTGCAGGGGGCTGGAAATGGCGTCCAGAATGCCGAGATTGGACAGGGAGAACCTGCTGCAGCCCCTGGCAGGGAAGACACAGAAAAAGTTACAGAACTGACGGAGCAGCTGTCAGTTGTAGAACAAGAAAAAGAACGAATACAGAAGGTAATGCCTGAACATGCCGAGTGAGTTGTGATTTTAAAGGCCTATTTGAAATTTGAAAATGTTCAAATTGCCTATATATGTGCTGAATATCAATTTCAGAATATACATATATCCATATTTTCATGTTCAGTATGCACATTTTCAATTATCTGCGACGTCTTCTTCTTTTCAGGATTTGGAAGAATTGCTGGCACGTCATAATGTAATGATTGTAGACTTTGAAACAACGCAACTACAACTAGCAGAACAAAGAGAAAAGTACAAGACGTTACAAGGAAAGCATGATAAAGATTTGGAAGAGATTCGTCTGGCCGGGCATGAAGCATTGGTTGTCATTGTAGAGGAATATAAAGTAAGGAAGACAGTCTAAATTGGACCCTAATACAATGTCAGTAAGCATAGACTAAGAAGTTTGCTTATTATTCCACATGTTCTTGGCGCTTGGCATTACTGTAAGTGTAAACAAATATGGATTATACTTACTGTAAAACATGGTAAAGTGAGAAATACACACCCTTTTGAGACAAAAGCTGAAATTCTCTGGGCCCATGCGAGAGTACCTGAGTTTACCTGCTGTAGACTAAAAGCCTCAAAATAAAGTCGACCAAAATGTACTTGTAAACAAATGTTGTGCATCTTCTCCTTCCTTTTTAGGCCTTGTGTCGTGTGGCTGTGTTGGAACAAAAAGACGTCATGGAGAAGTATTTACATGATTGCCTGAAGGCTGAGAGAGAAAGGTTTGAAGAGACATTAGAATCACAGGTTAGTCTAAAATAACGAGACATGACGACATGAGCTCTAGTTTGGCTCATAACTCTGATAACCGGCTCTTTTGACATTACTTGTGTGATCTGTATTGTATAGGACTCCACAAAACCCTGAGAAAATCAACGCTGTTATTATATATAGAGAGTCACACTGTCTATCACTGGAGTATACAGAGAATTGAACCCGGGATGTCTGAGATGACAGACACTGTGCCTCATTGACATGTTCGTTGTTTGTAATGTTCTAAAAACTAACAAAGTTATATTTTCAATAATTTTATTTTCTGTCCTATCTTTTTTAAGCGGGACCGGCTGGTGCAATCAATAGAACAAGACAAAGTTAAAAATGCAGAAGAAATGAAAGTGTTAAGGGAAGAGTTGCAGCTGCTGCACCAGGTGAGGATTTTGCAGTGAGCTACTTATTAAGATAATATAGGCACGAGCCAAGTGGGCCTGATTACCTTTCCCGAGTCTCTTACCGATGTCCTTACTATTCGCAATACATTGGCAGTATTCACACTTGTTTAAGGAATGTTTTGGTCACTAGAGCGCCCAGCAAACGAGCGATTTGGTTTCAATTGAATTTTCTTTTTCGTATTTTTTCACAATTATCTGCACAAGGACACAGACGAGACAACAGCAATCCTTCCTAGAGTCAAACTCACAGCCTACTGATTATGTGCATGGCACTGAAACAACTACACCACTGGTCAAACCTTATACAGTGGAACCCCGGTAACACGACCTCCCAAGGGACTAAGCCGAAGTGGTCGTGTTACCGGGGTGGTCGCGTTAGTGAATTTAAGAATCATAAGTAGGTTTTCCCGCCAAAACATCGTCCTAGCAGATATGCTGTGTGTACATTGACATGCATTAATGACTACGCCACCGGGTGATTCGATAATTTGTGTGTATATCACGAATAAAAAATCATTTTCTTGAGTGTTTTGCGTTTAATTTACAACTTATGTAAATGAGTAAATAAACTGACGAGAGCTAATTAGACCAAACATTACATTAAAACTTGAGCATGCTAATTAGAGCAAGCATGTCATTCACACCATCGGCAGCTGCCCTTCTTGATGTCAAGCTAATATTCCCGCTAACATTGAGAGAGGTGATGTGAGAAGATGTTGAGAATTATTCCTGATGTCTTCCTGCTTTAACTTCAGCCAATTTGAACTGGTACTGATTAAATCATCTTTTTAAAAACGTATTTTTATCAATATTACGACGTAGTAAGCATTCTTTACTTTGAGTATCGGTACTCTTACTAATCAACATAATTTATTTGTCCTAAAAACTACGTGTGCATGCCTCTTGACATCATTTAATACTAAATGATGAAAAACAAACCGTGAGTCGAAAAGAAAGTTTATTCTTCATTTTATTTGCGCTTACATTTGATCAAACTCACTTACACATCATTTATTTTCATATGGATTCCCATGGTCATTGTGTTCGAGGTGCTAACTATCAACACGGATTTGCGAGAAGGTGCCAATTGATACGATGCGGTCATGGTTGATTACGGCAATTAGGCCTCATGGTCGCGTTAGCGGGGTTAATTTGCAGTTTGGGACCGACCAAGCTGGTGGTCGCGGTCTGGGTACCGGGGTGGTCGTGTTAGCGAAGGCCAGTTAATGAGAATTAGAGAGAAAACCATTCGGGACCGGAGAATTTTGGTCGTGTTCGCGGGGTGGTCGCGTTACTGAGGTGGTCGCCGACCGGGGTTCCACTGTACCTGTTATAGGCGATTGTTCAGTGGCTTATGACATTATTGATGTCATTGGACAATATAATTTGACAATAACATGATTTCAGAATGGAAGTGTGTCATATGACACTATTGACAGTGACTGATGATAATCACAAATTTCCTATTCTTTATAGAGCGAATTTGAGAAGTTCTTACAAAAAGAGCAGGAGCAACAGAAAGAAGAACTTAAGGTTGCCATCAGAGTAAGTGAGTTAGTTGATGAGGCCATGTCTCAAAAAGAGAAAGATGATTCTGCTATTATCAAAAAGTTATTTCCTCGGTCTGTTCTGTTTAATGTTTAAGCAGTAACTTATTGGTAGTATCTTTTACCATTTGGTTGTAATGGGCATCAGAGCAAAAAACGTGATTTCAGTGTTACCTCAATGACTTCATTATATTCTGCCATTAAACTGATATCTTTACAGGAGGAGCACCAGGCCAGTCAGAGATTGCTTCAAGCAGCCATTGATGAAGAGAGGGAGAAAACAAAGGCGTTATTGGCACAGGAAAAGGTAAACTTTTTCCTTCTGCATTCGCTTATGACCTAGTGAGCATTTTGTTGCACAACACTGGGGCTTGGGACCAACTTGGTCCACTGGCCTGGTGAGTCTGTCTTCCACCAGCTACTGGGAGGGACTTGGATGGGGTCTTTTTTGCTTGCTTGGCATTGAGACCGGTTGCAAGGTTTATGTCTAAGTTGAATACTTTTACTAAAAAAAATAAATAAATTTCCAAGGTCACAAATGATGTGGTGGGAGGTGTCTTTGTCGGAATTTAACCAGCGTTAAACAATTATTTCCTATGTCTAATGGTTTATTTCAGGAGAATTCACGGGTTGCCTTGGCAGCAGAACAGGAGAAATTCACTCAAGTTTTAAAAGAGGCAGTTCATGAAGAACGGGCCAAGAGCAAGGTAAGTAGACCTAGCTTGTTCCAAACACAGAAGAGGAAGGCGACTGCCTTGTATGCAAGCGACCTCCTTCCCTTCACTTCCTTAAACTCGCACATCTAACTTCCCAATCATTTTTTCAGGAGGCCGTTATTCAGTGTATAAAAGATGAACAGGAGCGGAGTAAGGACTTGTCGCGTGACGTACTCGAGAAGTCTCGGGAAGCAATGAAAGGCTACATCACAGAAAATAGACAGGTATAATTATTGTGGAAAATTTAGCGTCAGCAGGAGATTGTGCTGACCATGTACCATTGACAGAGTTCTGATAATAATGGCAAGACGGTGGTTCAAGGATGCATTGATTA
Source organism: Lineus longissimus (assembly GCF_910592395.1). Lineage (NCBI taxonomy): Eukaryota > Metazoa > Nemertea > Pilidiophora > Heteronemertea > Lineidae > Lineus > Lineus longissimus. The sequence continues at coordinate 8,006,356 of NC_088315.1, forward strand.
TTTACTTTTGCTCCTCTGAGAGGGTACTCTCTTTCACTGTCTTCTGTCTCTGGTGATCCTCTCCAGTTCCTGCTTAGAGTGACCCATGGTCTTCATGTCCCTCTCGAGGTCCCATCACGAGTTGTTCCTGAGTCTTCCCCTATGTAGCTGAGACCTATCAATATTGCCACTTGTAAGAAAGCTCTCGACAAACTCTTTCTGTTGTCCGTTTGATAAACCTGTGATACGATTTTGGATTCCGTTACCCATTTTCTGAATTAGTGCATTTTCTGAATTAGTGCCATACTTTATTTGCTTTCAGGCTGATGCAACAGTTCGGCGAAAACAACTGACGTCTCTCGATTTATTTCTTGAGGGGGCCAGGCATCAATTAACGGATCTTATGTCAAAAACATCAGAGGAAAACGGATGAGCTAGTGTCGCAGTGCTCCTGTTCGTTGTTCAACCTAACTGTTGCTGAGTGTGCTTAAGGACTTGTTTTTAAATGATGCAAGGTTAAGGGATGTAAATTTGCTGCTAAGTGCTAGAATAAGTTACAACATACTACTGTAACTTACAGTTGGTCAGGAGATGACCTTGTGATAGCATGTGTTCTAAACACTAAAAGTGACAAGCCACAACATAACTATTGGTTTTTTAGTGCTCATGGGGAGTACAGTAGTACCTCGCTTTGAATGACATCCTCGGGACTGACAAATGCTGTCCCTCATAGGGAGGTGTCCTTATTACAGAGGTATTATGTGTAGAAATTACCCATTTGGGACCAAACCCGATGTCAGTAACACTAAGAGAGAGGGTGTTATAGTTGGAGTTGTAGCAAGAATGCTCATTCATCCTCAAAAACTTCCTGGAGATTAACTCTAACAAGTGTAGAGCAGACGCCTTAGATGATGGTTCCATTCTTAGGAGACTGTGGCTCATAATTGTGATGAATTTGAATGGTCAGACTTACATGTTTGTCGCCAAGAATACATAAAGACATAGTCTTTATCAATTCTTGTCGTGTGTATAATTTATGTAATGTAACGATGAGAAAAAGATTAAAATAAACAATATTTCAGTTGATATTTTGGTTAGACTTTCAATTTCTAAATGGTGGCCATTTGGTTGCCACCCCATGTATCAATTCTCATTGGTGCACTTCTGAACATGCTACCTGCAGGAGTTTACGTGTAGTCACATGTCAAAGCCAACTTTGGTGTGTGGGTATGTATAGGCATTTTAAGAACCCTATGGAAAAGTAGGTCACCACATTTGGTTTAGGGGAAGAAGGAACAGTCTCATAGGAAGAAGCGAGTGCCTTTCTTTGCTTTTGAGGAAGAATTGGCATGATTTCTTTCATTCATAGGAAGAAGCGAGTGCCTTTCTTTGCTTTTGAGGAAGAATTGGCATGATTTCTTTCATTCATAGGAAGAAGCGAGTGCCTTTCTTTGCTTTTGAGGGAGAATTGGCATGATTTCTTTCATTCATAGGAAGAAGCGAGTGCCTTTCTTTGCTTTTGAGGGAGAATTGGCATGATTTCTTTCATTCATAGGAAGAAGCGAGTGCCTTTCTTCGCTTTTGAGGAAGAATTGGCATGATTTCTTTCATTCATGGGAAGAAGCGAGTGCCTTTCTTTGCTTTTGAGGAAGAATTGGCATGATTTCTTTCATTCATGGGAAGAAGCGAGTGCCTTTCTTTGCTTTTGAGGAAGAATTGGCATGATTTCTTTCATTCATGGGAAGAAGCGAGTGATTTTCTTTGCTTTTGAGGAAGAATTGGCATGATTTCTTTCATTCATGGGAAGAAGCGAGTGCCATTCTTTGCTTTTGAGGAAGAATTGGCATGATTTCTTTCATTCATGGGAAGAAGCGAGTGCCTTTCTTTGCTTTTGAGGAAGAATTGGCATGATTTCTTTCATTCATAGGAAGAAGCGAGTGCCTTTCTTCGCTTTTGAGGAAGAATTGGCATGATTTCTTTCATTCATGGGAAGAAGCGAGTGCCTTTCTTTGCTTTTGAGGAAGAATTGGCATGATTTCTTTCATTCATGGGAAGAAGCGAGTGCCTTTCTTTGCTTTTGAGGAAGAATTGGCATGATTTCTTTCATTCATGGGAAGAAGCGAGTGCCTTTCTTTTTTTTTGAGGAAGAATTGGCATGATTTCTTTCATTCATAGGAAGAAGCGAGTGCCTTTCTTCGCTTTTGAGGAAGAATTGGCATGATTTCTTTCATTCATGGGAAGAAGCGAGTGCCTTTCTTCGCTTTTGAGGAAGAATTGGCATGATTTCTTTCATTCATGGGAAGAAGCGAGTGCCTTTCTTCGCTTTTGAGGAAGAATTGGCATGATTTCTTTCATTCATGGGAAGAAGCGAGTACCTTTCTTTGCTTTTGAGGAAGTATTGGCATGATTTCTTTCATTCATGGGAAGAAGCGAGTGCCTTTCTTTGCTTTTGAAGAAGAATTGGCATGATTTCTTTCATTCATAGGAAGAAGCGAGTGCCTTTCTTCGCTTTTGAGGAAGAATTGGCATGATTTCTTTCATTCATGGGAAGAAGCGAGTGCCTTTCTTTGCTTTTGAGGAAGAATTGGCATGATTTCTTTCATTCATGGGAAGAAGCGAGTGCCTTTCTTTTTTTTTGAGGAAGAATTGGCATGATTTCTTTCATTCATGGGAAGAAGCGAGTGCCTTCCTTTTTTTTGAGGAAGAATTGGCATGATTTCTTTCATTCATGGGAAGAAGCGAGTGCCTTTCTTTGCTTTTGAGGAAGAATTGGCATGATTTCTTTCATTCATGGGAAGAAGCGAGTGCCTTTCTTTTTTTTTGAGGAAGAATTGGCATGATTTCTTTCATTCATAGGAAGAAGCGAGTGCCTTTCTTCGCTTTTGAGGAAGAATTGGCATGATTTCTTTCATTCATGGGAAGAAGCGAGTGCCTTTCTTCGCTTTTGAGGAAGAATTGGCATGATTTCTTTCATTCATGGGAAGAAGCGAGTGCCTTTCTTTGCTTTTGAGGAAGAATTGGCATGATTTCTTTCATTCATGGGAAGAAGCGAGTACCTTTCTTTGCTTTTGAGGAAGAATTGGCATGATTTCTTTCATTCATAGGAAGAAGCGAGTGCCTTTCTTTGCTTTTGAGGAAGAATTGGCATGATTTCTTTCATTCATAGGAAGAAGCGAGTGCCTTTCTTTGCTTTTGAGGGAGAATTGGCATGATTTCTTTCATTCATAGGAAGAAGCGAGTGCCTTTCTTTGCTTTTGAGGGAGAATTGGCATGATTTCTTTCATTCATAGGAAGAAGCGAGTGCCTTTCTTCGCTTTTGAGGAAGAATTGGCATGATTTCTTTCATTCATGGGAAGAAGCGAGTGCCTTTCTTTGCTTTTGAGGAAGAATTGGCATGATTTCTTTCATTCATGGGAAGAAGCGAGTGCCTTTCTTTGCTTTTGAGGAAGAATTGGCATGATTTCTTTCATTCATGGGAAGAAGCGAGTGATTTTCTTTGCTTTTGAGGAAGAATTGGCATGATTTCTTTCATTCATGGGAAGAAGCGAGTGCCATTCTTTGCTTTTGAGGAAGAATTGGCATGATTTCTTTCATTCATGGGAAGAAGCGAGTGCCTTTCTTTGCTTTTGAGGAAGAATTGGCATGATTTCTTTCATTCATAGGAAGAAGCGAGTGCCTTTCTTCGCTTTTGAGGAAGAATTGGCATGATTTCTTTCATTCATGGGAAGAAGCGAGTGCCTTTCTTTGCTTTTGAGGAAGAATTGGCATGATTTCTTTCATTCATGGGAAGAAGCGAGTGCCTTTCTTTTTTTTTGAGGAAGAATTGGCATGATTTCTTTCATTCATGGGAAGAAGCGAGTGCCTTTCTTTTTTTTGAGGAAGAATTGGCATGATTTCTTTCATTCATGGGAAGAAGCGAGTGCCTTTCTTTGCTTTTGAGGAAGAATTGGCATGATTTCTTTCATTCATGGGAAGAAGCGAGTGCCTTTCTTTTTTTTTGAGGAAGAATTGGCATGATTTCTTTCATTCATAGGAAGAAGCGAGTGCCTTTCTTCGCTTTTGAGGAAGAATTGGCATGATTTCTTTCATTCATGGGAAGAAGCGAGTGCCTTTCTTCGCTTTTGAGGAAGAATTGGCATGATTTCTTTCATTCATGGGAAGAAGCGAGTGCCTTTCTTTGCTTTTGAGGAAGAATTGGCATGATTTCTTTCATTCATGGGAAGAAGCGAGTACCTTTCTTTGCTTTTGAGGAAGTATTGGCATGATTTCTTTCATTCATGGGAAGAAGCGAGTGCCTTTCTTCTCTTTTGAGGAAGAATTGGCATGATTTCTTTCATTCATAGGAAGAAGCGAGTGCCTTTCTTCGCTTTTGAGGAAGAATTGGCATGATTTCTTTCATTCATGGGAAGAAGCGAGTGCCTTTCTTTGCTTTTGAGGAAGAATTGGCATGATTTCTTTCATTCATGGGAAGAAGCGAGTGCCTTTCTTTTTTTTTGAGGAAGAATTGGCATGATTTCTTTCATTCATGGGAAGAAGCGAGTGCCTTTCTTTTTTTTGAGGAAGAATTGGCATGATTTCTTTCATTCATGGGAAGAAGCGAGTGCCTTTCTTTGCTTTTGAGGAAGAATTGGCATGATTTCTTTCATTCATGGGAAGAAGCGAGTGCCTTTCTTTTTTTTTGAGGAAGAATTGGCATGATTTCTTTCATTCATAGGAAGAAGCGAGTGCCTTTCTTCGCTTTTGAGGAAGAATTGGCATGATTTCTTTCATTCATGGGAAGAAGCGAGTGCCTTTCTTCGCTTTTGAGGAAGAATTGGCATGATTTCTTTCATTCATGGGAAGAAGCGAGTGCCTTTCTTTGCTTTTGAGGAAGAATTGGCATGATTTCTTTCATTCATGGGAAGAAGCGAGTACCTTTCTTTGCTTTTGAGGAAGTATTGGCATGATTTCTTTCATTCATGGGAAGAAGCGAGTGCCTTTCTTCTCTTTTGAGGAAGAATTGGCATGATTTCTTTCATTCATAGGAAGAAGCGAGTGCCTTTCTTCGCTTTTGAGGAAGAATTGGCATGATTTCTTTCATTCATAGGAAGAAGCGAGTCCCTTTCTTCGCTTTTGAGGAAGAATTGGCATGATTTCTTTCATTCATAGGAAGAAGCGAGTGCCTTTCTTCGCTTTTGAGGAAGAATTGGCATGATTTCTTTCATTCATAGGAAGAAGCGAGTGCCTTTCTTCGCTTTTGAGGAAGAATTGGCATGATTTCTTTCATTCATAGGAAGAAGCGAGTGCCTTTCTTTGCTTTTGAGGAAGAATTGGCATGATTTCTTTCATTCATAGGAAGAAGCGAGTGCCTTTCTTCGCTTTTGAGGAAGAATTGGCATGATTTCTTTCATTCATGGGAAGAAGCGAGTGCCTTTCTTTGCTTTTGAGGAAGAATTGGCATGATTTCTTTCATTCATGGGAAGAAGCGAGTGCCTTTCTTTTTTTTTAAGGAAGAATTGGCATGATTTCTTTCATTCATGGGAAGAAGCGAGTGCCTTTCTTTTTTTTGAGGAAGAATTGGCATGATTTCTTTCATTCATGGGAAGAAGCGAGTGCCTTTCTTTGCTTTTGAGGAAGAATTGGCATGATTTCTTTCATTCATGGGAAGAAGCGAGTGCCTTTCTTTTTTTTTGAGGAAGAATTGGCATGATTTCTTTCATTCATAGGAAGAAGCGAGTGCCTTTCTTCGCTTTTGAGGAAGAATTGGCATGATTTCTTTCATTCATGGGAAGAAGCGAGTGCCTTTCTTCGCTTTTGAGGAAGAATTGGCATGATTTCTTTCATTCATGGGAAGAAGCGAGTGCCTTTCTTTGCTTTTGAGGAAGAATTGGCATGATTTCTTTCATTCATGGGAAGAAGCGAGTACCTTTCTTTGCTTTTGAGGAAGTATTGGCATGATTTCTTTCATTCATGGGAAGAAGCGAGTGCCTTTCTTTGCTTTTGAAGAAGAATTGGCATGATTTCTTTCATTCATAGGAAGAAGCGAGTGCCTTTCTTCGCTTTTGAGGAAGAATTGGCATGATTTCTTTCATTCATAGGAAGAAGCGAGTGCCTTTCTTCGCTTTTGAGGAAGAATTGGCATGATTTCTTTCATTCATGGGAAGAAGCGAGTGCCTTTCTTCGCTTTTGAGGAAGAATTGGCATGATTTCTTTCATTCATAGGAAGAAGCGAGTGCCTTTCTTCGCTTTTGAGGAAGAATTGGCATGATTTCTTTCATTCATAGGAAGAAGCGAGTGCCTTTCTTCGCTTTTGAGGAAGTATTGGCATGATTAAAGGCACTCGCTTCTTCCTATGAATGAAAGAAATCATGCCAATTCTTCCTCAAAAGCGAAGAAAGGCACTCGCTTCTTCCCATGAATGAAAGAAATCATGCCAATTCTTCCTCAAAAGCGAAGAAAGGCACTCGCTTCTTCCCATGAATTAAAGAAATCATGCCAATTCTTCCTCAAAAGCGAAGAAAGGCACTCGCTTCTTCCCATGAATTAAAGAAATCATGCCAATTCTTCCTCAAAAGAGAAGAAAGGCACTCGCTTCTTCCCATGAATGAAAGAAATCATGCCAATTCTTCCTCAAAAGCGAAGAAAGGCACTCGCTTCTTCCCATGAATTAAAGAAATCATGCCAATTCTTCCTCAAAAGAGAAGAAAGGCACTCGCTTCTTCCCATGAATGAAAGAAATCATGCCAATTCTTCCTCAAAAGCGAAGAAAGGCACTCGCTTCTTCCCATGAATGAAAGAAATCATGCCAATTCTTCCTCAAAAGCGAAGAAAGGCACTCGCTTCTTCCCATGAATGAAAGAAATCATGCCAATTCTTCCTCAAAAGCGAAGAAAGGCACTCGCTTCTTCCCATGAATGAAAGAAATCATGCCAATTCTTCCTCAAAAGCGAAGAAAGGCACTCGCTTCTTCCCATGAATGAAAGAAATCATGCCAATTCTTCCTCAAAAGCGAAGAAAGGCACTCGCTTCTTCCCATGAATGAAAGAAATCATGCCAATTCTTCCTCAAAAGCGAAGAAAGGCACTCGCTTCTTCCCATGAATGAAAGAAATCATGCCAATTCTTCCTCAAAAGCGAAGAAAGGGACTCGCTTCTTCCCATGAATGAAAGAAATCATGCCAATTCTTCCTCAAAAGCGAAGAAAGGCACTCGCTTCTTCCTATGAATGAAAGAAATCATGCCAATTCTTCCTCAAAAGCGAAGAAAGGCACTCGCTTCTTCCTATGAATGAAAGAAATCATGCCAATTCTTCCTCAAAAGCGAAGAAAGGCACTCGCTTCTTCCTATGAATGAAAGAAATCATGCCAATTCTTCCTCAAAAGCGAAGAAAGGCACTCGCTTCTTCCTATGAATGAAAGAAATCATGCCAATTCTTCCTCAAATGCGAAGAAAGGCACTCGCTTCTTCCTATGAATGAAAGAAATCATGCCAATTCTTCTTCAAAAGCAAAGAAAGGCACTCGCTTCTTCCCATGAATGAAAGAAATCATGCCAATACTTCCTCAAAAGCAAAGAAAGGTACTCGCTTCTTCCCATGAATGAAAGAAATCATGCCAATTCTTCCTCAAAAGCAAAGAAAGGCACTCGCTTCTTCCCATGAATGAAAGAAATCATGCCAATTTTTCCTCAAAAGCGAAGAAAGGCACTCGCTTCTTCCCATGAATGAAAGAAATCATGCCAATTCATCCTCTAAAGCAAAGAAAGACCGTTCCTTCTTCCCCTAAACCAAAGATAGGCTGTCCCTTCTTCCTCTAAACCAAAGAGAGACTGTCCCTTCTTCCACTAAACCAAAGAAAGACTGTCCCTTCATTCCCTAAACCAAAGATAGGCTGTCCCTTCTTCCTCTAAACCAAAGAAAGACCATTCGTTGTTCCCCTAAACCAAAGATAGGCTGTCCCTTCTTCCTCTAAACCAAAGATAGGCTGTTCCTTCTTCCTCAAAACCAAAGAAAGACGGTTCCTTCTTCCTCAAAACCAAAGAAAGACTGTCCCTTCATCCTCTAAAGCAAAGAAAGACCGTTCCTTCTTCCCCTAAACCAAAGATAGGCTGTCCCTTCTTCCTCTAAACCAAAGAGAGACTGTCCCTTCTTCCACTAAACCAAAGAAAGACTGTCCCTTCATCCCCTAAACCAAAGATAGGCTGTCCCTTCTTCCTCTAAACCAAAGAGAGACTGTCCCTCCTTCCACTAAACCAAAGAAAGACTGTTCCTTCTTCCTCTAAACAAAAGAAAGGCTATCCCTTCTTCCTCTAAACCAAAGAAAGACTATTCCTTCTTCCCCTAAACCAAAGAAAGACTGTTCCTTCTTCCCCTAAACCAAAGATAGGCTGTCCCTTCTTCCTCTAAACCAAAGAGAGACTGTTCCTTCTTCCTCTAAACCAAAGATAGGCTGTCCCTTCTTCCTCTAAACCAAAGAAAGACTATTCCTTCTTCCCCTTAACCAAAGAAAGACTGTTCCTTCTTCCCCTAAACCAAAGATAGGCTGTCCCTTCTTCCTCTAAACCAAAGAGAGACTGTTCCTTCTTCCACTAAACCAAAGAAAGACTGTCCCTTCATCCCCTAAACCAAAGATAGGCTGTCCCTTCTTCCTCTAAACCAAAGAGAGACTGTCCCTCCTTCCACTAAACCAAAGAAAGACTGTCCCTTCTTCCTCTAAACCAAAGAAAGGCTATCCCTTCTTCCTCTAAACCAAAGAAAGACTATTCCTTCTTCCCCTAAACCAAAGAAAGACTGTTCCTTCTTCCCCTAAACCAAAGATAGGCTGTCCCTTCTTCCTCTGAACCAAAGAGAGACTGTTCCTTCTTTCTCTAAACCAAAGAAAGACTGTTCCTTCTTCCTGTAAACCAAAGAGAGACTGTTCCTTCTTCCCCTAAACCAAAGATAGGCTGTCCCTTCTTCCTCTAAACCAAAGAAAGACCGTTCCTTCTTCCCCTAAACCAAAGAAAGACTGTTCCTTCTTCCCCTAAACCAAAGACGACGACGACGACGACGACGATGAAATTTTCAAAATCAGAAAAATTTTGGGACTGCAGTTTTTGGTGATGTTGGTTCATATTGAGCAAAAAAAAGAAGCCTCTTTCCTGGGCCCAGGTCTCTACCACATCAATAATTGGGACAATGAAGGTGATAGCAACAGAGTGTACGGGGTGCTCAGAAGCCTGCTCCCTATTGTAAAAGGTTATAGCCAGGTTATAAACAGGTTACTTATTAATAATAAGTAACTTGTTAAATGGCTGTATTTTTTATCTAAAGAGAGCACAAGTATGCAAAGAATAATGCTTTAGAAATCTCATTTATCTTCACCTTAACTGCTATAATTTGAAACTATTACTCTATCGGACCCCACCTTTTCTTAGCAGACACCCACTTAAAATATTTACACATTATCCACAAAGTAATATAGTACCACTATCTGGGCAAACCATACTACAGCAGGTAAAATGGGAAGTAGGCGAAATGGGAGTAGGCGAAATGGGAGTAGGCAAAATGGGTTTAGGCGAAATGAGAAGTAGGCAATATGGGTTGTAGGCGAAATGGGAATTTGGCGAAATGGGAGTAGGCGAAATGGGAGAAGGGGAAATGGGTTGCAGGCGAAATGACACATTTTGTAGGCGAAGCGGGAGTAGGCGAAATGGGAGGAGGCGAAATGGGCCGTAACCCTACCGTTGGCATGGCCTATGAGACGCCCCCTCCTCTCTTAGATTGGTACCACCTTGTCCCATCAGATGGCATTGGCGCATACTGAGTTAACACGTGTGAACGATACCTATATGAGGGCAGAGATGTCACTCAAAATCTGATTGTACAATACCATCACATGGTAAATATTTCTCACCGTCCCAATTCACCATGGTGAAGTGTTGTCAGTTACCATGGTGAATTGAGATAAAGCTTGTCGAGGTGTGTCCGAAAATTCTCCCGGGCTCCCGGGCTCCTGGGGTCTCGCTTCTCGCCCTCTTCACACTTCAGCGACTCGCGCTTCAGTTTTGTCACCTCACCCGCGGAACACACTTTGACACTTTCCTCGTTGTGAACCTATACGCTCCCAACTTTTACTTGACCCGATAAAAACTAGGGATAATAAATGAAGTGTTACTGACCAAGGGACACATCATTAGGACTATTGTGGAATAAGAGACTGATAATTTCAATATATCATTAATCAACACCAGGTAAACACGACATCAACATGACCACAATGCATGCGCCAGGCACAAGCCATTGCAAACTGCATGTTTCCTTGGTAACCGGGTACATTATTATCGGAGTAAACAGGTATACATATTGTGATGACGTCATCAATGTATAATTTCAACAGATGTCATTGATTATCTGCTTGGAAGGTGTCTCACGACTGGGTGCCATAACCTGCCTGGCACAATGCGTCCTTTTCCTGACGACAAACCGCTCTAAACATCTGAATTTTCAAAGTTCTTCGGAATATCTTAATACTATGGAATATTGATTGATTCCGACTATGAACATCACCACCGTATTGCTGATGAAGCCTTCATGTGAGAATGCTATCTACAACATGTGCGTTGTTTTACTGAGGTAGGTACAATCAAGACAATAATGTCGGTTGTGGTGTTACATTTTATTGGAAACGTCTCGCCAAGGGAAACTGTGTTGTAGCTTGAAAGGGGGGGGGGGGAGGACGAAGCTAAGCGCGCTCCCGTGTCCATACTATTTCTTTGTGGGTGGGTGTCACGCAATTTAATTCATCAAAAGGCATCATCTGTCATCCCCTTCCGTCGTCAATGCTGTGAAATCAGTGATTTGGTGTAATCCAACTCCATAACATCAAAAATAGTAAGGCGAGCTGGGGGTAATAGCTACATTCAGAAAAAGATTTACGAATGCACAAAACGTACACTCCCGAGTGCTCGGTTTCGGCCTTGTTCGTGTGGAAAGCCTATTGACCCATCCGCTTTAACAGAAGTGCATGCGCAGTGGCACGACCAGTCAATCAGACAATCATGAAGTATTTGAAGGCCTTTTAATTCCCGAAATATGTGATGGCCTTGACTATATCTTACGCCACTCAGTGATTTACCTTGTTCTCTTACCGCTTACCTGTCTTTTAAAAAACGCCAAAGATGTAACTGGCTCCATCCCTTTGACAATACATGCCACTCTTATCCCATGTGATTTACCAAGTTCTTTACCTGTCTTTTAAATAACGCCCAAGATGTAACTGGTTCCATCCCACTCAGTTATTTACCCGGTTCACTTGCATTTCTTTCAGAACACCAAAGATGTATTAGATTCACCCCGTTGACTACCCCATGCCGCTCAAGGCATGACGACTGATGCTCCCTCCGGTTCCATCATCGCAGAAACTTCCAATCTTACCACCAGCACAGAAGCTGCGCACATTCTACCACTCACAGGACTAGAGACTCCACGTCCCCTTGTCCAGATCGTCTTGGAGACTCTCACATTATGTGTCATCTGGCTTTTCGTAGTCTGCGGAAACGTTCTCGTCTGTATTGTGATCTACAGGAGCAGGCGCTTGCAGTCGACTACAAATTATTTCGTCGTTTCACTTGCCTTAGCTGACGTTACGCTCGGCATTCTAGTAATGCCGTTCATCCTTGTTCGGGTTTTGTCGGAAAACACATGGACCTTTGGCTCAGGGATGTGCAAATTCGTCCGCTACGTCCAATACACCTGCCCAGGAGTCACAATGTATGTGTTAGTGGGTGTTTGCGTTGATAGATACTACACGATCATTTATCCCTTAAGTTTTAAAGTGACGCGAAGTGGTGCTAAAAGAATCATCACCGGGAGTTGGGCTGTCATGCTCATTCTGTCCGCTCCCACGGTATATTTTTTCGAAACTCAGACCAGGTTACCACCAGACTCCTTTTGCCTAACGTATATTCCCTTTACGTGGCAAGGGACGCTTTACACCGCGTTCCTCATCACGGTAGAATACATTGTCCCCGCTGTAACGCTGGTTGTGGGGTATACGCGAGTTTGCAAACATATCTGGACGGTGGGAATCGGGGGGAGGACGTTCCAGAGAACTACCAACCCTGTCCCGAGAACTAAAGTCAAAGTCATGAAAATGTTACTGATTCTGAACGGATTTATGTTGGTGCTACTGTCTCCATTCTATTGCGTCCAGATTTGGTATTTCAGCGCGAGGATTCATTTTATGCAACCTACAATATTTGTAACAGTATCGTGGTTGGTGTTCTTCGCTGGGATGGCCAAGCCACTCATCTACCTGATCTACAATTCAAATTTCCGCCGAGGGTGCAAGGAGGTCCTCTGCATGTCGGCGATGAAGTGTTACCGCCGCAACATTTATTCCGTCACGACAATGTCAACGATTGGGAAGAAAAACCACGTGGGTATGGACAGTTCGTTGGCAACTGGCCCTCAAATGAATTCACCTACGAAGGCATTTAATCGGGCTTCGCAGATTCATCGGACAGCCTGGCCCTTGTTAAATAGTTCGCCAAGCGCCCCAACGACGTATTTATGATCGTTCGGTGTTTATACTAAACCAACAAAGAGGTGATTTGCCGAGAGTAGACATAATTCGCCAAAGAAAGATGCACTGGCAACTCGGCCGTAGACTCCTTTGCAGTCCATTTCGTCATCCTCATTATCGTTTTTCCTCAAGTACCGGGTGACAGGACTAGACCGGTCCACCACGTCTGGAGTGTACTCGGCGGTTGAATCCCGTCCGTCAGTACGCTCTTATTACACTCCGGGCGCAGTGGACCGGCCTTGTAAGTAGATCCAATTAGAATGGACTGCCCCGGGTGTCTACTTGCTCCTCCGAATTTCTGAACTTTGAAGCCAGTAACACATGTTGTTGATCGTCTCTTTTCACCGGCGTTGCGTGGTAATTTCTACGCGCAAAAATACGCATTGTTAGTACATCCGTTGATTCCGTTTCTTTGGACCATAGTGGTTCAAAGAAGGGGCAAAGTATAGTTCGGGATATGCCTCTTTCTTGTTTATAATTTACATAACCCTCGCTGTCGTAGCTAAACCGAGGCAGGGGAACCAGGCGAGTTGTACATTGTCGTCCTCACCATTTCTCTTGCTGCCTTGAAAAATTGGTTTATAGTATTTTCACGGATATTTTTTTCATGAAATGACAAAATAAAAGTTATTTTTTAAGCTGAGTGTTGTCTTGTTTTCAAGGGGACAAACAGAGCCAGTTAAGACCCCAGCGCAGTGCCACAGCCCATCCACCCACCCGCTCAGTCCTCCCTAAAAAAGCATCCCAGACGATCCATGCGGCGAGATCGATGTCTCGAGATATACTTCAGCGGAGGACAAGTCGTCCCCGGGAAGTCACCCTGAAATTCAGCAGGGTTTTTTGTTACTCCATCGTCATTTACACAATATCAAGGAGGATTGTAACAAGGTGTTGTCTCTTATTTCACCCCAGAATAGCTTTAAATCAATGACCATTGATTCAGGCGCAATTTTCTTGTTGAATCGATGCTAACATGGATCATGCCGATCTGCCATCGCTGTGCGTATATCCATCAACTTAAAGATTGATATTCACCGTTCACTGCCGGTAATTAAGTCGGCATGACATGGATGGATGCACTGAAATTGACAGATGTCATTCGGTTTTTATCGACATTAGTGTAGGCTACATAGACACGCCCTTCTTACGGTCTTGCACTCCTTGACTTGCTCAACCTTTAACATTTCAGAGGAGAACTATAGGCGGGAGCTGGTGTCAAATTTGTCATCTTCGTGTAAGACTTCCCAGCAGGATTCCAATACTTCTCCAAACAGGATAGGCCTAATTAAAAAAATCGTGGAACGCCAATAAACAATATACACTACAACGGGATGTAGCCCTAGGTCTACGTAGCATTAAGACCATCGTTGGCCGGCGATTGTTCCCGTTTTTGATAGGTGACTGGCGAGCCAACTGTGGCAGAGGCAGTAGGTCGAGTGAGACAGGCTTGTCAGATCGATGATCACCGTTGACGACGCTTGGAGAATATAGCCTAACCCGTAAGCTGCTGCCCTCTGCAGTTATGGAATAAAACTACGCAAGGTCACCTTTAGTTATACCGGCGGATGATAGATAGCGCTAATAAATTTTTCACGTTTTGCAAATTGAAACAGAATAAATCCCTCAATAAATCCACAAGAACTGTATAAAGATTCATTCGCAGAACAGAAATGGGAACGGTTCATGCAAAGGTAGCTACTGTAGGAATGACAGTTTGCTGACAATATGTTAGCACTTTCAATATCTCTTCTGAAATATGCTTGTCCGATTACAGATAAATTTGTATGGGTATTTTATGGGTTCGGTTGTCGTACGTACACTTGTCATTGATACCCATTGTGACAGCAGGGTTTCTGCAAGAGGGGCGGGGGGGATATCTCAATGACAATGTAGATCCATCAATCAACATTATGACATGGCATCCATCAAAGAAATTCAAAATAAGAACAGTTGAAAGGTGTTTAGCCAGGGGGCAACTTGCAAAACAAAGGCAAAGGCCCATACCAGACCTATTATGCCATCGATGATGATGATGATGATGAAATTAAAAAATGACCATTAATGTAACATCTATTTCAGGATATGGGTCCTGTTGAGAGGACACGAAATGAAGGTCAGGATGAAGACTTTGGACTGGATGGCATACCTGTAAGTTGCTGGTCAATATAAAGAGATCACACAAATGGCAAATATGGGGAAATTGTTACAGATGCCCTCTTTTTGAATCTTCCTGTGGACTGGGCAAAAACCTATCCAAGGGTCTTCCACCTCCCTGGGTTGAGGGTAACCACCTCGCTGAACAAATCATGGGAGTCTAAAGGCAGCAACTAGGAAGGTCAGATGAAGTTACACAAAGACACCAATACTGATAGTTGTTTTTCATATCTCATATTACATGCACATCAAAACTGTTCACGTTTTGTGCAGGATATCATGTATGTTAAAACAAATATGACACAGTCCTCTAACTGTGAACATTAGTCACCTGACAATGACCAATAGCATTCCGCGAAGATGAGGTCACTGCAGCTAATGCCCTCTATTTCCCCATCGCTGAATTACAGGCAATGTCGGACAAACATGAGGTTTCGTAATGGATTCAGGCTTTCTAACTAGGGCAGTTAGATTCAATCTGGCACAAGTCCAAGTGTTGGAAATACTACATAGTTGTTCTGAATATTTCTCTCTCTGACTCTATGGTATCATTCATGCTAAAAACAATGCAGGGTCAAAGATAATTGACTTTGAAATAAGCTCAAATGCGTAGAAATAAGTGTCGATGTCCGACTGTCACGTGACTAAAACGTCATCAATATCTTATGCAAATGACCTTGTGAGCTATAAATAGTTACTTCGCGGAATGCTATTGCCCCTTGCTCCTGCCTATAGTCCCCCTTTAAGAGTTGATATCATAAGGAACATGTGTCAATGCCTTGAAGGGTGGGTACAAGATACCTATTAATACTTGCATAAGGGGCAGAGGTGCCTGCGATTAGTTCTAAATAATAACAACACTACGCTCATGTATGTATGTATGTATATACCATATTTAAATTTAAGCGCCCTTTTCAGATTATTATCCGTTCAAAGGCGCTTTTACAATATTAATAACATTGTCGAAAAAGATGAGTCTTTAGCATCGTCTGAAATGATGCAAGGCTCCTTGCTTGCCTGACCTCAAAAGGGAGCGCATTCCACAGAACAGCAGCGGAGAAAGAGAAGCAACGCTCTCCATATTTGCTCCGGGCCCTTGGAACTTCCAGTCTGTTGTCATCAGCTGACCGAAGGTCTCTGCCTGGCCTATAGATATTAACTAGGCTTGACAGGTAACCTGGGGCTGTTCCATGCACACACTTGAAAACGTGCATGAGGATTTTATAGTTCACCCTCTGCTCAACTGGCAACCAGTGGAGCTCGCGTAGTACAGGGGAGATGTGGTCTCGACGCTTGGTGCGCGTGATGATGCGGGCCGCCACGTTCTGCACCCTCTGCAACTTGTTCATAAGGTCTTTTGAAATGCCATAGAGCAGTGAATTACAGTAGTCCAGCCGTGATGTGACTAGGCCGCACACTAGCGAGCGGGCCGCAGAAGCGCTGAGATACTGACGGATAAGTCCAACATTCCTCAGTTGGGCGTAGGCCGATCTGCAGACAGCATTCACCTGTGCTTCCATGTTCATTTTCTTGTCAAACATCACCCCCAAATTTCGTACGCATGCCACAGAGTCAATGATAGAGTCACCAACATTCAACGAAACGTGATCCAGGGTCTTGGAACGATGAATGGATGCAAAGAGTGCCACCTCCGTCTTGTCGTCGTTCTTTTTCAGCATGTTCTCCTTCAACCAGGAACCATTGTCAGTTATGCATAAGTCAAGACAGTCAATTGTATCTTCCTGTGCATGTTGGATCACCGGATTAAAAGAGTCATAAAGCTGGGCATCATCAGCATAAAAATGATGACCTTGGCCATGGTTTCTTGTTATGTTGCCAAGTGGCTTTGTGTACATGCAGTACATTTTTGGGCCCAACACTGACCCCTGTGGAACACCATATTTTAAGAGAACAGCCGTAGATCTTTGACGATTAATAACGACGGTCTGATACCTGTCATCAAGATATGATGCAATCCAGGCAAGAGCAGAGCCAGTGATGCCAAATAACTGTTCAAACCTTTTTAGAAGGATCTTATGGTCAATGGTATCGAAGGCTGCAGAGAGGTCGATCATGACAAGCACTGTCACATCACCCCTGTCCAAACTACCAAGGATGTCGCTCTGAACCCTTAGTAGAGCGGTCTCTGTTGAGTGACCTCTTCGGTAGGCGGATTGCATTTCTTCATGCAGCGAGTTGGACAGGAGGTGATGTTCTAGGCGGGCATCAACGACCTTCTCCACAACCTTCGACACAAAGGGTAGGTTTGACACAGGGCGGTAGTTTCTGAGAATGTCAGAGTCGAGACCTGGCTTCTTTAGTAGAGGCCTAATGAGCGCAGATTTAAAAGTGCGGGGGACACAGCTAGCTTTTAGCGATGCATTTATTATGGCAGTTAGTATTGGAAGCAGCTCATATTTGTTATCTTCTTATTTGTACAATTCATGGGCTATTATTTAGATCAGTGCTGATAAAATGAATGAAGGAGTGCGATATACAGCTAGAGTATGATCCTCTTGCTTGCTAAATACTACCATTGCATTATAGTGGATTTGGTAGTGCAGTAAAGCTAATCTTGTTTTTTCATTGCCTTTGGCCTGGGCCTCGATCTCTTGGCACAACATTTTCTATAGCAACATTGAAGTATCTTGAAATTGATCCAAATAATCAACACAGATACCACTAGTAGGAATAGACAGATGTCCCACATCAGAATTTGAAACCAGTTCAAGTCTGAATTAATCTTCAGGTGATCGCCACCGTATTTCATGACGTGTTCGATCCAGTATATAAGTGTCTCATCAGGTTTGTTGAGTGGGTTATGCATGATTTCCGCAGCATGTTTTATGTTCATTCGGTGTGTCTCGGTGTTGAGCAGAGTTTTTAGATTCGCCACCAGTTCTTCTGTGGTGAAGTCGTTGAGGCTCATTTTTAGCCCGTAGCCACGTTCTACCATGCGCGCAGCATTATGGAACTGGTCAGCGATTCCGGGGAAGCCCAACATCGGCACGCCATGATACAGGGCCTCGTGTTGCCCCCCGCTACCACAATGGGTGATGAAAAGCTTCGTCTTTGGATGTCCTAGCGCATCATTCTGGGGCAGCCAGTCGACCATCATGACATTACTTGGCAGCTTACCGGCATACTCCTTATTTCGCATCAAGAAACTGTAATTTGGAAGCTTGTTTGCTGCTTCTAGGATACTTGCTAGAAACCTTTGTGGCAACTGTTTGACCGAGCCACCAAAGCTAATGATGACCATGCCACCTTTAGATTTGTCGACGAATGCCTGTATCTTCTCTGGTAAGGGTTTGGGAGGTGTTGGATTTAGACCACCAATCGGAATCACAAATGAGGGTTTCGGTTTTGGAAAGTCTAGTAAGGGGTGTTGAGAAACTAACCAAAGTTTTGATTCTGATATCAACTGTGCTAGTGAATCAAAATGCCTTCCGTCGGCATACTTCTCAAGCTCTGGTTTTTTGTGTACGAAATTTCTCATCAAAAAAAGGGGTCCATGTGTGAAGAGGATATTCAATAGCCTTTGAAAAAAGGTCATTCCTGTTCCAAACGTGGAAAGATCTGAAGGCGTTATTGAATTAAGGATGTACGTTGTTGACATGATGTCCGGTGGAATTATAGCGCTGAATCCGATGTATGGCACCCCCATCCTGAATGGGATTAGAAAGAAGCAGCGAGACATAAATAGTCCATCAACAATCACCAGATCAAACTTTTCTGCTCGCAGTTTCTTGTTCAAGGCGTGATCACCAAGCGTTCCATGGCATTCACTGACAAGCGCTTGGTAATCTCTTGGAATGTTATGCATCATCTTTCCCAGGAACGTTCCTTCCCCATTAAAGAATTCTTCAAATGCTTCTTCGATGAAGTTTCCACCGAGTCCCTGTCCGTATTTACTGGTCTCATTGGTAAATTGCCATCGTAAAATTTGCATTCCACTTTTTTCGACTTTTGTCGGAACTTTTGTCTCGTCCGGTAACACCATTGTGACCTTGTGACCTTTACTCATCAGGGGGATTGCTAAACTGTTCATTTCCATAATGTGACTAGTCTGCCTCACAGGGATGAGCAGAATCTTTGATGATTGCGTCCTGCGTGTTGCCATGGCAACTAGAATGCCAATCAGAATTGTGTTCTTCAGGCGTTCCATTTCTGAAGGTGGAAAAAGATGAAGTTAAGTCGAATTGTTTGATAGCTGTGACTGGTTGGAAATGTGTCGTAGCTTGTTTGTCAATTCACGCCTAAAGAAAAGGAGAGGTGAAGAAAATAGTCTTTTCTTCTGCATTTTAAAAATCGTTTTGTGTTTTATTTCCTCACATGTAGTTTTTAAGTAGCCATGAAACACACAGCCAGTGCATACCCTACAAAACCATGGGAGATTTGAAGTGTAGTATTGACATAAATGCATACAAGGTACATTGTACTTTATCATTCATGGCATAATGGTACATGTATACGTGGATCAATCTAATTCAGTGTCAGAAAATGCCCTACAGAAATGTTAGCGCAATATTCATTTGCCGAGTGCTCAGCCGCAGATGTTCCCACCATTTTGGGCAGTCCACAGGAAGACTATATTTAGGATGACCAGGGACTGCCCTGGTAGTCTACAGAAGCTAGGTGCGGGACTGATTCTCAAACATAGGCCTGTAAATAAAATGTACTGACCTTTTGCAGTTACAACTGGCTACCGCCTTGAATACTGAGCCAAGTGCACCTCTGTCCGTCCAGAACGACAGATGTTTTGCAAGTCACTGCCTCAAAAAAGTACACAGGCCTGTTGCTATATGAAATTTTTTTGACAACTATCTTATCGACCTATATTGATTTGTATGAAATCTTTTGGAACCTACTACATATAAATAGGCCAGTTGGCTTTATGTCAAACACCATTGATTCATCGAACAATTCCGGTGGCCCACACATTTACGTATCATTATCAATTCAGGCGAAGGATCTCATTGTTAAAGTCTCACTTGTTATCAAGTTGCCCTGGAAGTGTGTGTAGATTTTCAAATTATAGTATTTGTGCATTGTACACATCTCCTGGAGCGTGTATTTACAAAATCGCCTGTTTAAAGCTGACGGGTCAAATATACTCTCCCACTGTAAGTCCATGGCTGAGCAGACTGGAATGTCCATAATGTGCATCTTCTAGTTCTACTGTATATACCCAGTGCGCTACCAAAGGTTAGGCCTCTGTCTGTATGCACGGTATGGTATACACTTTCAGTAAAAACTTCCAAAGATGCAATATGGAATCAGTTTTGGAAGTGTCCAGCAGGCAGCCACGCCGTCGGAACGTGACTCTATCCTTGAAATATGGCACTCAATGCACTATGTTGTAGCCCTCATGACTTAGCGGCAGAATCAACGGAATTCCTGCTTGGGAAATTTTATTCCAATTTTCACAGTATAGGTGTACCCATAAGAAATGTAACCATGTAATTTTTGAAAGCATTTTATATTTGCGAAGGCACTGAAAATCGTGAAGTTTAAGAACAACGAAAATTTCAACCGTAATGCATTGACCAATAAATTTGGGCCATGAATGCGATATTTAGTCTTCTTCTCAACAGAGAAAATTCGCGAAACTTTTAGCTTCGTGAACATCACACGGTTTAGAGTACATACACTTCAGTACATGTATCATAAGTTGAAAAAATACCTAAGTTTTAAATAAAAATAACATGAAAAAAGTAAGATAAAGTTACTTAAAAGAAAGAATTCTGAAAAAAACAAAAGGCGGCTTGCAGAACTCTCTGCTAAAAAATCTGTTAGAGATATATGTCTTGAAGTATCAAGTTAGGTAAATTTCATCATGGAAATGCTGGTAAAATTTTTTCTTCATTCTTGTTTTGGTTATCCCTCACCACGCATGGAGCAGGGATCAGCAAACACATCTGCAACCCTGCAAACACTCCTTCTAGCCCACGGGAAATGCCCTATGTAAGTCCCAATTTCTAAGCAAGTGTAACGTCCCAAAAGTTGTTCAAGGTTTTTTACGAAGATTTCTTCCATTCCAGATCCATATTGTCAAGTTTGTCTTTGATTACATTGAGGTCTGGCCAAAGTTTGTCCATAAGATACGAGACCATGAACTTCAACCCAATCAGAAGCAATATAACAACTAAGACTAAAACGGCAAAAATATCAAACATGGTGAATTGAAATGCCGACATGTCATTGGCTGATGTTTGGAGGTGGTCCGCACCAAATTTGATCACATGATCAATCCAGTAGGCCGCTAGATCTTGTGGATGCGGACGGCTCTGGAATATTGCCGAAGCTTTATGAATTGTTTTGTAGAATTGTTCATTTGATATGATTTCCTTTATTTTGTCGTGCATCTCCTTCGCAGTGAATGAACGAATATTCATCTTCAGGCCGTAACCTTTGACCTCCATTCTCTTGCCGTTGTATGGCTGTTGGCTGTGGAGTGGAAATCCCAGCATCGGTACGCCGTGATAGATTGCCTCACTTTGACCGTTATTCCCGCAATGCGTAATAAACAACCGCACATTGCGACTTGCTAAGATGTCATTTTGTGGCAACCAGTCGACAATTTTGACATTCTTCGGGAATTTTATTGTGACGTTATCTGGCAGTTTTAGACGCCATATAACGTTATGTTCTAGCATCGCAAAAGTCTCAACAAACTTCCTAATCACCTCAACAGGTGGCGTAACCATCATTGATCCAAATGAAACTAGTATCGTCCCATCCGGTGCCTTTTCGACAAAGTCATAAATGTCTTCTGGAAGACGTCTGCCTGGTCGAACGTTTAGTCCACCGACGTATATTATGTTTGGCAATGAGGGACGCGGACAATCTAAGATATTATCCGTATTTAGCAACCATAGTTTGCTATGTAATGCCACGTCAACTACTGACGTGTATGGGCGCTCCGGGACGACATCTTTGAATAGTTCCTCATCGTAGAGCTCATTGGGTAAAGTATGCGTTATCACGCTAATACCAAACTGCATCATGCGCGTTAGCAGGGTGTTAGTTTCACTTCGCATTTTACATGGAAAGCTGGTAATTATGGGATGTAGTCTCAAATCCCATGGACGGACGAAATTCGTCCAGCCGATGTACGGTATTCCAAGTTTATAGGGTACTAAAAACAAACAATGCGTTAATCCGTCCACCACGGCAATATCGAATTTCTTCTCCTGCAGTTTAGTGATGAGCTCTGTGTTATAAATCAATCCTTTGCAATATGCGTTGATGCGTTCTCGTAAGACTCCGATCACAGATGCGGTATTCTCAGAATGACCTGTAAACATTGTTCGCCCATTTTTGCGTTCAACTCTTTCAGGATCTGTATTTTCAGGCTCAAAGTATATCTTCTTTATGTCCTGATGTATCAAGCCGTTGGGAAGTTTTGCCGCTTTGTCCATCATCAAATAGACGTCGTGCCCCTGGCGGAGAAGACCAGAACCAATTGAAACGCCCTCGATCAGATGGCTCTTTGAACCGAACGGAATGATGAGAATCTTTGCTGCTTCAAATATAGGTGGCGCCCCTAGGAGGTATAGGCAGATACAGAGACCGTATTGGGCGGGCATGAGTCTTCTGCTGGTTGCCATGGTTGTCTGAAAGGAGAATATATGGACCATTAGGAAAACAGCAGGCCTACTGGTATTTTAATATCTCATGAGATTTGAAAATACTGCAAAGTCAATTTGGCTTGTGCCAACATGCCCTTTTCTGTACTACTTAAAAAGAACACAAAAGGGAAGGTAAAAGTGAAAAATGCCATCACACCTTGGTTCTATTTCTGATCCTATATATAAACACATGTAAATCCTTTAAAGATATGATTGCTATTAGTATTACAATATCATCAAAGAGAATTTTACACCAAGGCCTCCTAATTCAGTCGTCCAGGCATCAGTACAGTGTGTTCCTGATGCAGAATATGGGCTTGTAACACACATGATTCATGTTGTCATTTTGAAATGAATAATGCTTTTAATTGAACACCTGTGGTGTGACAACTGGTTCCAACAATAGAAATTTATGACTTTTTTTGTTAGTTCACTGATAGCCCGCTGTTATACGGCAGGTGCATATCAGTCACAGCTGGATGGAGGGGAATCTACCATGCATTCTCATCGACTACACACACTCATACCCATGCATCGCCGTACTCAGTATCTAATATCATTTTTTGTCAGGAGTCAGGGGGCCCAATTAGTGCCAGCGGTCACCAGGTGTTTTTAAAATAGGCACAGTTAGGGAACACGGTCTGTTTTAAGGGTTGACCATACACACCCCCATTTTGGCCAGAACATGAAATCCTAAAGCAATTAGAACTCATTTAACATGAAGTGAATACCAATTTCGAGGTAGGTAGTCTGTTCTCTGGAAAGCAAAAGAACTGACTCCCACCCTTAAAATAGTCATTTACTTCGTTTTGAATTGAAAGAGTTTTATCTGCTTTAGGATTTTAATTTCTAGCCAAAATGGTGGTATGTGTGGTCAACCCTTTAAACATAGCGATGAAAATATTCCTCGCACAAATGTGAAGAGTGCCGATGTATAGTGAGATAGTAGAGGCACCTATTGGCAACTTTATGTAACTTTCTCTGACCCACCTATCTCCTTCCTGTAGTCTCCCTTTAATTTTGATAAAGGGTGGTGCATTCTTTGGCTGTTTCTACTTCATCTAAATTAAGTTGGTCATACTGTATATTGGTTACAATTTGACTTTGAAGGAGGAATAGGGTATCATTCCAGCTGTTCGAAATGTTATCAGAGGTCACATCACAGGAAATCTATGTAGATGAAGCGATGAGGTGTCCACGAAGCATCATCTCACCCAAAGTACTATGTACACACACCTGCGATAAAACATACAGCTACTTTGTCCTTCAGTGTGCCTAGGCACCTGCTACTACAACTTCGTCTCCGGCCAACAACTTGGAACAAGTCATGATGCAGAAAAGAGAAAAATGCGAAATACTTTTCAAAATACTTACCAAATGGTCTCAATATCCAATCTATTTCCGGTGTGAGGTCTTTATCCACCATATGTGTCGAAGATCAAAGTAAACAAATAAAGTGGGGATAATTGCTTTACGAATACATGTGTATCATCGGGGAAATATGAACGTGGCTATTGATTTCATATTCGGAGGACTGTTTAGTTTGTTTATTGTCTGGTAGATGGCAATGTGTACAGCAGGTGGCAGCTGAGGATCTCTGTGCTATTCTTAATGACTGTGCTTGCTGTGCCCTTTTAGTCTCTTCTAACCTCGTGAATAATCAAAAAAATATTGAGATCAGGGAGTTTGTCTCATCTATCTCGCTTCCCGTCTTGCTTTGTGTTTATCGAGGGGTGTCTTCAATTCATTTTTGCTTTTCAGTTGCTCAAGTTCAAGTGTTCAATTAAACTCTTTGCAAAAATTTCAGAAAAAAATCTTTTCACAATATTTATTGATCATTTCACAATTTTTATTTATCATTACATAAAGACACTTGACAGATGGCTTCAAAAGATCATGCCAGGGAAGTTTTTTCACCGATAAAAGTACTGCATGACAACATGATTATCGTGGTCGGTTTGCGGCTGCCAATTTGTTCACAATTGTAATCGCATGTCATGTTGTCATGGCTGTGTTGCAGGTCACAGCAACTAAGATTGCTTGTCTACGCAGGGCTTAGCTATCGCTACGTCTCTTTTAACATTTCTTATTGAGTTTTCTTATCTGATTTGTGAGTACCTGCAGATGGATTCAAAACACATCTCAACAATGCACGCACCAGTTTCTTCAGTAGAAAAACAATAAACAACAGCACAGCAGTAACCAAAGCATAAATATCCAGCATCAAATATTGAGCGTAATGCAGATCTGAGGCAGGAGACTGAAAGTGGTCCGTTCCGAAGCGAATGGCTTCGTCAACATACCCTGCTGCCACCTTGCGAGGATGTGGCTGGTTACGAAAAAGTTGTGTTGCTTTTCGAATGTTCTGTTGATAGGTTTGGTTGGTCAAAAGTTCCTGTATATTTTCTACAAGTTCGTCCGTGGTGAAATCCCTCAAGTTCAAACCCAAGCCAAAGCCCTTTTGGATTATTCTGTTGGTGTTGTAACCCTGGTCCCCAAAAGTGGGGAAGCCAAGCATTGGTACGCCATGATAAAAGCCTTCCCATTGGCCATTATTTCCTGAGTGAGTGATGAATAGTTTCGTGTTTTTGTGACCGAGAAGATCATTTTGCGGAAGCCACATCATGGGTTTTACATTTGGTGGGAATGTGACACCATCTTGTGCAATGGCCGACAGTCGCCACACTACTTTCTGCGGCAACTGTTTAAATGCCGCAAGAAACTTATCGAGATATTTCTTTGGAAGTGTCGACAACATCGATCCAAAAGAAACTATGATAACGCCCTCTTTTGCATCTGAGACAAACTTCTCTAAGTCTGCTTCAAGAGGTTTAGCAGGCCGAACATCCAGACCGCCAACCCACTTCAAATTTGGCATCGCAGGTCGTGGACAATCCAAGATATTATCCAGGCATATCAACCAAAGTTTGGTCTCCAGGGCAATTTCGTATAAATTTTTGACATGTCTTCCAGGAAGGTAATCCAAGAATACAGATTCGTGTAAAGTTTGGGCAGCAAAGTCCTCTTCGTTATAAGCTGTAATAAGCATATTGATGCGATTCCATATTGTGTTAGTCTCTTTAGTAATCCCGCAGCTGATGACTGTAAACGGTGGGTATAGTCGCGTAAGACCGGGATACAGCGCTGTAGATAATGTTATGATCGGAATACCTAAGCGGTATGGCAGCAAATGGTAGCAGAAAAATAATCCCTCGACAAGTGCAACATCGAATTTCTCTTTCCTGATAGCCTCGATCATGACTTCATCGTGCAATGTCAGGTTGCAATCGTACGTAATCCTTGGGCGATAGACAGTATGTAAAAACTTCCATTCATCCCAGCTTTCCGACACGATTTGCTCTGAAAATAACGAGTCGAATTTCGACGTTGAAACCCTGTCCTTGTCCGGTGATCTGTAGCGAAAGAATTTGAAGCCCTTGTCGCGTAGTTGGTATGGTGTCCGAAGGTTTTCATCCAACACTACGTGGACCTCATGTCCCATCCGTATAAGCTCTTCCCCAACTGCTCCGAATTCCGTTAGGTGGCCACTCATTTGCATACTGAGGACGAGGACTTTTCCAGCAGAGCTTACATGTGCTACTAGAAGTAGCAGTAAGATTACTCCCTGGGCAGTGAAAGATTTTCTCGAGACCATATCTGTATGAATGGTGGTGGTCTTGTGGCGTCTGAAATATAAAAAACTATTCAGATTTTTTATCGGTTAAACAGTCATGCGCTCTCTAAGCCTTTTTGTACTTTATCTACAAGGCTTTTTGTACTTTATCTACAAGGCTTTTTGTACTTTAACAAGTTTTAATGAACCAGTTGGAGACTCCAGCATAGGCTTAGGCTTGTCTTACTTAAGCACAGCCCCACACAGCCCCACAGGATAATACAATTATCAACCTATCTCGTTGACCTCGATAATTCTTTAGGCCAACATACCTTGGAAGTCATAGCATACTATCCTAGGTAGTGGAATCGCTGTGGAGGTGTTGCTGCTATTCATCTATGCACAGCTCTGGACTCTATGGGGCTGGGCTTCCTGATCTCAGAAATGAGCAATCTTCCCCATAGCTGGGTATGCAGGTTTCACAAAATCCATTTCAGGGGCAGCAACTCTATCAAATATTTGCAACAAGCAAAACATGGGGGAAACACTTTATAACTTACCTATCCAGAATAATTGCAAGAGGTAGCCTGAGCTGAAGTGAATCCTGGCCGGCTATCCATGCCAAGCTTCTCTAGGTATGGGCAAAATGTATTTTTGGTAAGGGACATAACCTACATATCAATGATTGCATATTTACTAATATGAGTGTGTGTGATAAGGAATTGCCATAATTGGCGGACTTATCAGTAGACCCACAGCCTACTTTAAAGCGAACTGGAACCGCCGAGCGATTTATTCAACTTTTCGACTTTCACCGCCCGAGAAAGTCGAGTTCAGCTTTGTAGCTCCGCCCCCAGTGCCCGAGCATGCGCAGTTTAATTTGTTATTATTGAGAATCATGTGAGAATCATGTGAGTCATGCGATCTTTCATTCATGAATTTTCGTAGTAAATTCCATAGTAGTGACGTCACTGAATGATTGACAGCTAGGCGCCATGTTTCATTCATGCCTCGTTCTGATCACCCGATACGCGGGAAATGAAAACGAGGTCATACGAACTGGCTTGGCGGTTCCAGTTCGCTTTAAATGCCTTCACCATATATGTTCAAAATTTTGAAATTTGTGATTAAATTTGAAAATTTCCAACTGCGATTAAATGTACTGATATACTTCATGATTGCCTTTGTGTAAACAGATAAACAAATAGTAAATACCATGTTTAGGCAAATTTGCCTGCATGATAACTGTTCTGTGGCATTGTGTTTAACTGCATTTCTATTTTCCTCAGCCACTAGTTAATACAAAGGGCGTTTATCCACATCACAAACATGGGGGGGGGGCGCACAGACTACATGATATTCTCAAAGACGGTAATGTTTATAATACAATTTTATTCAAATGTTCTAATTTTTAGCTCACCTCTTAGCAGAGGTGAGCTTATCCCATACCGTGGCGTCCGTCGTCCGTCGGCGTCGTCCGTCGTCCGTTAGCAGGGCACGTTTCGTAACTGTTAGAGCTATTGAGTTGAAACTTGGTACACATGTACCCTTATGTAATGACACCTTGGAGACCAAGTTTCGGTCCGATTCGTTTCATGGTTTGGCCACCAGGGGGCCAAACGTTAAAAGTGAAAATATGCAATATCTCCCTTAATAGTAGTCGGGAAATTTTGAAAAAAATATGGTAGGTACTTCTAGCAAAGGTGCATCATATATTCTCCGGGTTTTTGATTTGACCTCCTTTTCAAGGTCACAGAGGTCAAAGTTTGCTGATGCACTGAACAGTAGCATGTTTCCTATCTATTTTAGCTAGAAGGTTTTAAACCAGTGTGGACATGTATCTGGAGATTCTTTATTCCACCCCTAAAATTTCGGCCGTTCGGACATCAAATATGGCCGCCAGGCAGCCATCTTGAAAAATAAACACAGTACTATTACTCCGAAACTAATGATCGGATTGCAACCAAATTTGATCTGGATGTATATCTATGTACTCTCTACTAAATCCTTGATTTTTTATCAAATGTGATAGCCAATATGGGTGCCAGGCGGGCATCTTGAAAAATTCTTAGTTTGGCCACCCGGGGGCCAAATTTAATGTCCAAAGTTAAAATGTTTGATTGCTCGTTTAATAGTGGTCTGATTTTCATAACATTTTTATGGTAGGTACTCCTAGCAAGGATACATTTCATAAATGTGGGTTTTTGATTTGACCTACTTCTCAAGGTCACAGAGGTCAAAGTTTTCCTATGGCACCGCCATTTTACAATGACGGCACGTTAGAGGTGAGCACAATGGCCCTGGCCATTTCATTTTAGAGAAAAACAGGAATCCCTCTTATACATGTATAAAGCAAGTCCTTGTTTGGCCTACACCATTCTTTAGAAATTAACAATTTGTAATTAAATTTGAATTTTTTCATTCTTCAAATGTATCAAAATTGTCATATCAATATGAAGCCTTTATCCATGATTTTTATTTGTGAAAAAATACTTTCTAATCGACTTTCTCTTATAATCCAGAAGTTTCTGATGTAAAAATCTATGCACTTTAAAAATCACAAACCTTTGTAGAAATTAAGGTGTTTTCCATTTGTTGCCTTAGTAACGCATTTTGTTGATATGTTCATTACATGTAGCGCTTAGTTTCAAGAGCATATCGATAAGGTCATTTATGAATGATGCTCGTCGCAAGAAAAGGTTGCCAAGGAGAATTATCATAATTTAGTTTCGTTTGTATGTACAACTCATTATGTCGTTTCTGGAAACAGTATTGCATTTTGGTGGGAACATTTCTTTTCTTCACTGATGGTTTTAAGTTTTATCATGATGAATTCATTGCAGTTGAAAAATTGTCACTACTGTCTTTTCTTTTTCTTCTCGTCCTGCCCAGAGCCTGCGCCCCTGCAAAACGTGCGTGCAATAAACAAGGCAGTCCTGTTCACAATTAATAACAAGACAAGAATAAGAATTGATAACAAAACGTAAATGTCTATCATTAGATATTGCGCTAAATTCATATCGGACAAGGTCGTGCGTAGATGATGGTTACCGTGTCTGAGAACGTGTTCAATCCAATATGCCGCCTCTTGACGCGGATGGCGCGGTTTGTCTTTAAGGATTTCTGACGCCTTTTTAACCTTTGCTGTATAACCGGGCGTATTTAGTATGTTCTCCATCGTTTCGTATAGCTGATCACCGGTGAATTTCGTAATCGATAGCTGCCGCCCATGTCCTAAAACTTCGACCCGATCGGCGTTGTTGAATTGGTCCCCGAAAATCGGCATCGCAACCATTGGGACGCCGTGATAGACAGCTTCACTGTTGGCATTATTCCCGCAATACGTAATGAAGAGTTTAAGGTTTTTGTGTCCAAGAAGGTCATTCTGAGGAATCTCTTCCAGAGCGCGAACATTCTTTGGTAGCACCACCTTGACGTTTTGCGTCTTCCAAATCACGATTTGTCTCAGTTGGCCAAAAGCATTCACAAATCTTTCCTGCATTTCTAAGGGCATACTGCTTATCATTGATCCAAATGAAACTAGTATAAAACCATCTTTAGCATTGTTCACTATCCTGGCGATCTCTCCAGTAACTGGTTTTGCCGGTTGAGCGGTTATTCCACCAACTAATACTATATTTGGGTTAGTCGGGCGTGGGCAGTCGATTGCGTTATCTTGTGAAATCAACCACAGTTTCGTTTTCGCTGCCAGTTCCCGTAACGAATCATAAGGTTTTTCGGGAGAGTAAATATTGGCGGGAAACTGGGCTTCATCACAAAATGAAGTGTGCAACTTGTCTGTGATAAGTAGTACCGTAAAGAACTGTTTCATGCGGTTAAAGATCGTGTTGCGTGTCCCAGCGATGTTACATCCCATAGAGCCGACAAGTGGTTGGACCCTGACTAGTAGCGGGTATTCATGGGATGAAAGACTGACGTATGGAATGCCTAATTTATGCGGTATGATGTGATAGCAGAAATACAACCCGTCAACAATAGCCATATCAAATTTCATCGCTTGGATTTTCTTGAACACGTTTTGATCCTGCAGGGTGAGCTTACAGTCATACGTTATCCTAACTTCTAAGAATCGCTCCAGAATCTCTTTAAACCTGGCACCAGAAAGACCCAAATTTCCCAACTTTTCATCAGCAGTTTTCTCCGAGACAAACTCCTTATTCGGTGACTTATAAGTCAGGAACCGGACCTTGGTACCAGCCAATCGTTGCTGAAAATTCTGTAACAGGTTCTCATCGACAACCATGTGTACCTCGTGCCCATTGTCAAGTAATCCTTCCGAGACTGCTGCAAATTCGGAGACACGTTCGCTAAATTGCATGGAGAGGACAAGGAATTTTGCGCCCTCTATAGTACAGAAGGTTTTGAGTAGGAGTATCGTGAGGATGTTTAGTTGTTTCATCTTGATAGCCTGAAAATATACAAGAGTAGCTTTCTGAGACTATAGAAAATAATAGGAATTAGCTTTGAATTTCGAATCTCAATTCCTTTTCAGTCATGGAGCAGGCATGGTGAAACTGTTATCAAGAAATATATGGTCTCTATGTGCTTTGCATGGCCAATAATAATTGCAGCCTATAGGTATAGCATTACAAATCATGTAGTATAGAGATTATTCGACAATCTGCTGACAATACTTAACAGCACGCACAACCTACCTTCGTCAAATATGTCCCAGGCAGAGTATCATTAGTTTTCATTGAGCGCGTGATGTGAACTTCAAGTGTTTTCAGAGCATGAGCAGGTGTTTACGCACAATATTGAGTTTACTCATCATGTTGTGTCCCACGTGAATCATTGATTATTGCCGAGTATAGGCTAATCAGGTATTGTGAAAATGCTGAATCGGTAGAATGCTTCACACTCTTGATGGATGGATAGAAAGGGGTGATAAATCGGAGAGTAGCACTACACCGTAGAACCTATCTATTGAAGACAATGTGCTGTCCTTAATAGAGAGGTGTCTTCATTAGGGGGTTCAGATTGAATGGCAGCAACCGATTTTGAACCATAACTTGTGTCCCTAATAGAGAGTGTGTCCTAAATAGAGAGGTGTTTGCTTTGGGAGGTTTGTCTGTTTGTGATCAGCCTTAAAAAGTAATATACATTGTAAAAAAGGTTGTGAAATAATACACAAAATTTATCCCTGCAGGCGAAAGTCGTGAATGTCCACATCGATGGTCTGGGAAGGACGAAGGATGACTTGGTCATGCATGAGGTCCGAGATGTCTTCAAGGCAAGCAGTTTCAAAGAGGTAAATATCATAATCTCTTAAAGGGGGACTTAGGCAGGAGCTAGCAGGTCTCCCGGCTGTCTCGGAGTGAATAATATGCAATGTTGGGAAACTGGGTCATCTTTCATTCAGCGATATACTGCAAGATAGGAGCGAACCCTACAGGGTCCAGAGCAGAAAACAACGCTAAGATTTACTTATGATGCTGACAGTAGTTTTGTCTTTTGACTCTCCTTGCAGATGGTCAAAATGGCCCACGATGCCAAATTGCGGTTGGAGAGGCTCGGCATCTTTAAGAACGTGGGAATATTCATCGACACGAGCAAAGGTAGGACTGAAAATGAGCAAAAATAAAACTGTTGTGTAAATTACTCGTTTACAGTAAAGGCCTATTTTTCCAAAAAGAGATTTCAAAGCGTCTCAAAAGACCTTGATATTAACACGCCACAAAACCTTTTCACCATCTGTAGCAGTTTATGCAAGCAGCTGCCAATATGTCTTTTCCCACTCAAGCCACTTTCTATTTTTTCAGGGGCCAATGCGAGGAAAGACGGCTATGACATCACATTTGAGGTGAACGAGATGAGACGTGTAGTTGGCGGTGTCAATACTTTGGTTGGCAATAATGATGCAAGTTTGGTGAGTAGTCCTATCAAAATGGCGGCAAGTAGTTAACTGCCAAATGTTTGCCTTTTTCCTGAATAACCCAAATTCGTGAAAATAAATATCTCAAAAAGAGATTTGTTGATTGGAAATGCAAATGAAATTTCTTATCTGTTGAAACCAGACAAAGTCATCAACAACACCCAAATGTTGATTGTGAATGACATGGTTTGAGCTGCTGTTTGCTATAGCATTTGTCTCAAGAATTCAAGTCTAGAACCACTGTGAGAAGATTGATGGTGAGATGACAAGTATTCAGTTGAGATTTACGGTATGCTTTCTGTCTATTCCAGCTGTTCAATCTACGAGCCCCTAACACGTTTGGCCGAGCTGAGAAGTTTGTCCTGGAGTATAGCCATGGCACCAAACACAGCAGCGGTTTCAATGTTAACTTCACAAAACCATTTGAGGCCAATCCAGATGCCAAGTAAGTAAGAATTAAAGGGACACTGTAGTCTGGAGCCAGGTCAGATGAAGTTACACAAAGTTATTGATAGGGGTCTCCCCTGTTCAGCTGTACTTACGACTGAATCAAACACAACCCAGGTCTCTAACTTATCTCTAACTGTGCATACTAGTCACCTGAATGCTACCAGGTCCTGCTTATAGTCTCACTTTAATAGTTCCAGTCTTTTAATCAAATGAGATTTTATAGAGCAAACTTTGAATCCGGAAGCTTCATTCTGGTCAGTCTGCCGAGATGCCGTTACAAGTGATTCTGGTCAGTCCGCCGAGATGGCATCACAAGTGAGAATGTTGACTAAAACAACAAGATGTAAAAGGCACATGAATATTTCTGGATAAATGGTTGCACTATACTTTATTTTTTGACTTTTCAGATTCACAGCTGGCGTGTATCAGAACCAAGGTGACTATCCATGGTCAGGGTACAAAGAGACTGACCGAGGGGTTGGACTCGATATTTCGGTACGTCACTTCCTTCCTTGGGGCCGACTACTGAATTGTTATTCATTAGATCCTACAGTACTGCTTTTCAACTCCTAGAAGTTATGGGCGGGGAAGATGACGTCAGTCATCTTACTCAAACATGTCTAAAATCACTACAGGACTCGTCATGATCTAAGAGCCTTGAGTGTCAAGACGGAGGTGCATAAATTTGGCAATTCAGAGTTCCCATTGATGATGAGTGCTTTTCCTTCATAGTTTCAGTCGCTATTCGGAGCACATGGTCTAAAATGGGAAGGTGTCTGGCGAGAGCTCCACCCACTCACGAGAACAGCAGCGTTCGATGTACGAGAACAATGTGGCCATTCTCTCAAGTCTTCCATTTCTCACACATATGTTCGTGATCGACGGGACGACCCAGTGATACCTACCAGTGGCTCCATGTTAAAAATAGTTCAGGTAAGTACTGTGAAGCATCATTTTAAGATTCAGCTTCAAGAGGGTGCCAGGAAAACTTTGGCTGCCACTGTGTCCCTGTGGTATTGCATTGTTATGACGGAGATGTGATATCAGTTTTGCCCCAGAGTTTAGTGGTCGGGGCGGTGTCCTTAGGCCAGTATTCCTTTCTATCCTTCCAAAGGAGCAGGTCTATAGCATGAGCTGAGTCTGGTCCCCAGCTCAACATTCACGTTGTATCCTTCAAACTGTGTTATCTCTTATGGTCTGTCTCATTTAAATCAATTAATATGCCTCTTCTTTCAGGAATATGCCGGCCTTGGTGGAGACGTTCAATTCATGAAACACAACTTAGAATTCCAGATAAGCAAATCACTCATATTTGATACAGTAAGTTTGCTATTGTGGTTGTGGTCGTACAATCACACTGCTAGAGCACCTCAACTGTTGGCTCAAGCAGTAACTTATTGTACCTGATTGTGTATCACCATGTAAGAAACCCAGTAGGTGTTCCTTCAATTTCAGGTTCAAGTTGTTCATTATTCTCCAACTGGTGACTGCCATCTATATGTAAAGTACAAAACTATATCATTCCAGTGATCTAAAGGATGTCGGCATGTTCAAAGTGTACAAAAATCAGTAGGGCCACCTGTTTTGCCCTAAAAACGAATTGCCATAATATTTTCCTTATATTCATATTAATTCCAGGTTCTCCAACTCTCACTAGCAGGAGGTGTAATGAAGTCGTTAAATCCCAATAAAGATGTCGGCATCAACGACAGGTTCTATCTCGGTGGTCCACTGACTTTGCGAGGTTTCAACATGAAGGGGGTGGGGCCACACACGGATGGTATGTGACTGTTCTCTGCTTTCAATAGCTCTCTTTGTTGTTGCCAGTCACGAAGAGTGTTCTCCACGAGGCCACTTGTCAGGACGTCCCACCCGACCTTGGCAGTTTACCAACCCTGCCTTGGAGCAGCCACCCTACCTTGCTCCAGAATTTTGTAAAGGGTTTCTTTGGGGCCACCCTACCTCATATGTATGTTGCACACTGGCAAACTTCGAGGGTACCACCGTACCTTTAGGAAACCCTGTGGAGATCCCTGTGACGAAGATGGTTAACTTTGTTCCTGCTCCTAATCATCCCAGGGATGATTCCGAGATGTTGATAGGCCTACATAATAAAACGCCTTAGTTTTACTTTTTAAATTCTCGTTTCTTTCTACAGGTTGTGCAATGGGTGGTGAGGCTTATGGTCTAGCTGGTCTACATCTTTACACTCCATTGCCATTCCGTCCAGGCCGGGGGGGATTTGGCGATTTATTTAGGACACATTTCTTCGTAAATGCTGGAAATCTTACAAATATAGACTTCGGTGAGTACATGTAAATATGGAGCAGTGCTAGACATATACTCTTCTGAGTTTCGATAGAAGGGTTTTTTTCACTTGACAGTTAAGAAAAGAAGAATAATCATGCTGTTAATGGTCTATAGGTGTATACCTGTACTTAGTGCCTTTGCCAGGGGCTAGCATAAGATATCATCAAATTGATAAATAAGAGTGCCATGTGATAAACTCTCCCTGGGCAAAGATGCTTGGCCAATAACCAAGTCAGAGCCTAAAGGTAGTTGCAACTGAAACTCCCTGGAGAAAATACTGCGGAGATAGAAGAAGATACTGAGCATGTTCTCCTCTCAATTCAGAAAAAGATTCACGGCAAACCTTAGAGCATCTATACAAAACAATGCGGCTATCTTACGGTGCTGGTATTGTTCTGCGGATGGGAAGAATCGCCAGGATGGAGTTGAACTATTGTATACCATTTAAAGTACAAGCAGGAGATAGGTAAGAATGGTCACGATGTGCATTAATCCTTTAAGAAGCTGCTGTGGTGTAGTGGCTTGGACTCTTGACTAGTGGTCAAGAGATCCCTGGTTCGATCCCCACTGTTCGCGTGAGACTCTAGCCCGGTCTTCTTGTCTAACATGCCTAGCTTCACCTGGCTGAGATGGTAGAACTGGTTGAGCTGCTCACCTAAGGTTTACTGAAAGGTTTCACAATGACTATGGGTAGTTCAGTCGGGTGCGTCATCACAATTTCTATGACTGCCTGAAGTAACTTGAAAGAAATGAAACTTTTTTAGGCTAAGGACTTGCATCACTGTTAAATCTGAGAGAGATGATTTTCATTGTTATTTCTTTCTTTTTCAGTGTGAATCAAGGAGTTCAATTTGGAATAGGAGTGACATTCATGTAGAGATTACGAGTTAGATGTTGGACTGAAAAACAGAAAAATCATGCTATTGCCTGAGCATTTATACGAGTCTTTATATTCGCACTGGCTGCGTTTCAATCATGTTTTGGAAAAATCGCTGACAGGTTGAACTATAGGATGGGTTTCTCAGTAAATGTTTCCTATCAATCAATCACGATAATCAGTGGACTGCCATTTTGTTTCACCTACTCCAAGATTGTTGGAGTAGATAAAATGTGCGTGAAAAGACCAGATAATAGCAATTGATCAACCACAAATAAAAAATAAAACTCACAACCTACAGACTTACAATACTTCAGTACCAGTATATGTAAATTGTCTGCAGGTTGTTGATTGCTAAGTGTTTGATTGATTCTGGTATTTTCACTCGCCTGTGATCACCTGCTGTAACGGTAGTCTATGTTGGCATAGACAGTCTCCTTAAACTGCTTGGCCTGGAGATTGATGCATCTGTATCCCATTCCTGATAAGAATCCAATTCACTTGTGGATCTCTGTCTCAAAATACAGTTGAACCTCTGTATTAAGGACATCATCTGGACTGATCAGTGCTGTCTGTAATACAGAGGTGTCCTGATTAGTCAGGTCAAATTGAATGGAAACAAACAAATTGGGACTAAAACTAGTCTTTAATAGATAGAGTGTCCTTATAATAGAGAGGTGTCCACTAAGGGAGGTTCCACTGTCGGTTGTTCTGTGACCTTATGCTTTTCTTGGAACCATGGGTGATATGAATAAAGACTAGTAAATGCTTTTATCTAAAACTCCATGTACATTTACACTTGGCCTTTCTGTACAAAATTGAAGTAAAAGCATTTGCTAGACTTTATTCATATCAGCCATTGTTTCTTTCCATATGATTGTGCTAAAATAATGTAAAATTTATTCAGATGTACATCTTGTAAATATTTACATTTTGGGTGGAAGGTTGTAGATAAAGAATACAAAAT
This sequence comes from Lineus longissimus, assembly GCF_910592395.1. Taxonomy (NCBI): domain Eukaryota; kingdom Metazoa; phylum Nemertea; class Pilidiophora; order Heteronemertea; family Lineidae; genus Lineus; species Lineus longissimus. The sequence goes on from NC_088315.1 coordinate 8,042,776, forward strand.
TATTTCAAATACGTCTTTAAGGTATTTAATTTTCTTTCAATTAGAACAGCAATCATGCACAACCACTCAAGTGAATCGTGGTTTGTCATGTGTTGTGACAACAAGACACCCCAGAGGAGAATTACTGGCTTGTCTGACTTTCTCACTTTAGAGATGACTAGACAGATGGAGATGAATAGATATCAGATAGTTCAACAATTCTAGCCAACCCTGGCATGTCTCAAATGAAAGACGACCAGATTGGAGGACACCAGCAAACACAGCTTGTGAGATACTGTTTTCGTTTAGTGTGACCGTTCACCGCTAGAGGGCTCAAACACAGGTTTCTACCTTTAGATGTTTGGACAGCTCCTCGCCGAGTTTACAGCCTGGACGATAGCGCGTTGGAGCACTGTAGGCCGATATGGAGAAACCTAAACGTTTTGATTATCTTCTATAATTTGACACAAAAAGATAATGAGTGATCTAGTGACCATTTTTCGATTGACAATTTAACTAATCATCCAACCTACGTATACATCTAACTCATTTACAATCGAATCATCTCTGAACTACGCACGATAGAATGCGTCTCATCCACAAACTGCTAGAAATCTTAGTTTGGATTATAGACATCTGATTCATCAAGGCCTACCACTTTTCTTTGCCACATTGGAAAGTATCATTCGCCAACTGTTAAGTTTCACTGAGCAACTCACAGTGTCCCTTGTGCCCGGTTCGTCTCAGACTGTCTTCTCCGAAGGTACAGCCGGCACTGTGTTATTGTATTTTCACATCAAAACAGGTTTAGGGATCTTAATAATCAAACGTGTGAGGGTCGGGAGTTTATTGACTCTTTCACCAGTTCCTTCCATTCGCTAGCTGAAGGGACGAGGTTACATGTACCTGGACGACGAAGTTTGCCAACTATAAAAGATTCACTGAGCCACCCCACAAGATGGCGATGGTGCGACCACCAAATCGTCACCCGAGTGACAGTGAGGCGGCCATGGAGGATGTGAGCTTTGAGCAACAGGTTAGTAACCATGGTAACTCGATATGATATGGGACAATCTCATCCCTGTGAGACTTGGTCACGATGGTTACCAGTGACGACGCTTGGAGAATGGATATAGGACTTTTGTCTATGAGATACCGGGTCTAGAATACATGCCTCAAATATATAGTTTAACGAATTTAGTCGTGCTTAGTAGGTTAATACGAAAACGTTATTCTATAGTGAGGTTTTAAAACCCCTCCAACACATACAACTATCCACTATCACGTCCTAGCGCGGTGATTTAAATAAAAGACAAACGATTCTTAGTCTTTTCTTAATTCTTGATACGACTAATCCACAGTTTGATTGACATCAGTGCCAATCCGGTATGGCATGTGGTATGACCTGATCGATACGTGCGTGAATCACTCATTAGCTAGACAAATATGATTGAATTTCATTTGTTATCATTCACGTTTTTTCAACGACTCTTTTTTCGCTAAACTTTTAACCCGAGTTTCACTTCTAGATCATTGGAGGTTATTTCGACCAAACGCAACTTGAATTCCTAAGTTTTCTTCAGCCTTATCTCAGTGCCGCGGAATGCACTGAGAAGGCCATTTCCAAAAGCTTTTAGCCACCTAAAGGCCATCCTGAACCTCATGTGTCTTACACTCCCTTTAAACGTATAGACGGGCTATCTCCCTCAGATGCAAACACTGTAACTGAGATCGGAGTGACGGGGCGATTAATCCATTAGGTACTGAAGCACATGTCTCTTCACAGCCTTGGTTTTTAATTTTATTTCCAAACGAAACAAAATTGTTTTACAGGAGCATGGGGAAAGTGGTGGCCATCTTAGAATAGAGGGCACCGAAGAGGAGGATAAACGTAAGTTACTAAACACACATTGTTAGTAGAAGCACAAAGTGCAGCCCGATAAAAAGGCTAAAGTAGACAGGATTAGAATAAGTACAGTGGTTATTATCGATAGGCTCAGCCTGTAACACTTTTTTTTCTAATTAGAAAATAGCCGTCCAAAATACATGTGTACTATGCGACATTTTCCATCTCGGACCCTATAGATAGTTTGCTGCATAATGAGGCTCGACATCACAAAGTCATCCATGCTGCAAAATATAGAAAGTCAACTTCCTGATTCTTTTCTGTTTCAGCATCGTGCCTTTGCAAATATCTGCCAAAATGGTTTGGGGAAGAATTCAGAGAAACGTTTCGCATGGCGTGGCCTATGGTAAGACACAATACTGCATATAAACATGCTCCGGACACGCACCAAATGATGAATCCATTATTGGGGTCTGCGTTAACATCAATGAATTAGTCAACTCAGCATGTGGCAAGGCTATACAGACCCTATTTTAGTATTAGATATTTGACGATCTACTTGTAGTTCTATCATTGGCAGAATTCCATGGTGTGATAAATCGGTTCACCAAAATGAGGTTGGCGCGAATCTAGAGTAAAAGTGTTGATAGTGATAAAAAGTTTAGAGTGTTGATAAGCACGTTAAACTCGGCCAATCAATAACTCTGCAACCGTAACCAATGGCGAGCCTTGGAGATCGGCGAGTAAAAAGTGGGAAGCATGTATCGTAAAGGAGTCAGCCAGTCAATAACTTGGCAACCACCAATGGCGAGGTTTGGAGATTGATGAGTAATACGTGGGAACATGTATAGCCAGTCAATATCATGGCGACCGTTACCATTGGCGAGGCTTGGAGATTTAATGAGTAGTAAGAGGGAAACATGTACGGAAAAAGAGGCAGCTGCATGCCCCGTCTTAATGCGTTGAAAGAGAAAACTTATCATCCTTGTTTCCTCGTATTTTTCTTGGATATGATAATACGATCGATAGTGCGGCCCGTTGGTGAGGTTACTGTGACCCATCACCTTGCTAAGGTGCTCTCGTAGAAACACGGGGAAGTGTACGGATCGTGTGTTTGAGAAAACTATAGTATTCTTTACTTCCAGATTCTGATAGCGGTTTTCCAGTACCTCTTGATGCCAATAACACTGCTCTTCTGTGGACATCTTAACACCACAGATTTAGGAGCCGTTGCCTTAGCAAACACAGTAAGTTACATGCATGTAGCAACATGGAAAAATACCTTACTGTTAAACATACAAAATAGTGAGCGGTGTATGTCTTCTCTTATTTCTTTTTGGGTGCCCATTTTCAACCAATTTTAAGCTCGTCTCATTCATCCAAAGATACATGTATAGCCTCGCATCATATACAACGAGAATTGGTCACTTCAAGTTCATGTAACGCCCCCGCCCTGAGGTGTCTTTGCACAGCATAATGCAAATTGGTTGTATATCTGCATGACCTTTCCCAAAAAGACCTGGTTTCCTGGTGTGTCAAATATAACTGTGACTTCGTCCCTGCAGATAATAAATGTGATGGGCATAGGCGTTGGGAATGGTTTGACCACGGCGTGTGATACCCTCTTCTCACAGACCTATGGCGGAGCAAATCTGAAGCAATATGGAGTTTGGTTGCAGCGAAGTAAGTCCCAGGGCTAGCAACTAGTTCTCGTTAACTTAGACATGACCTTCATCTGCTCTAGTTCTGTCAAGAAAATTATTAAATATCAAGGAAGGAGCTAATTTAGATCAGCTAGCGCAAATAAAGAGTTGGAACTACGCAGGGTTTTTTTTAATTCGTTTCCTTCCATTATTTCCTTATAGGTTTGTTAATCATGTCGCTGGCATGCATTCCCTGCTGGTGTATCCATCTGAACACTGAAACACTGTTAGTGCTGCTGGGTCAAAACAGAGAGCAGGCCGCGATAGCTGGGAGGTACATGGTCATATTTGTACCAGGTTTACTGGTAAGGGTTTTTTTTCTAATCCGTACTTCTACAATTAAATGTACATATTTTTCCACTTCACTTCAAAAAGAAACTAAAAATTCAGTTTTTTAAATTTGATATTGCTTTTTTCAGGCTAATTTTATCTACCAAACGTTGGCGAAGTATCTTCAAAACCAAGTGAGTAATGGCTAGCGAAACGGAATACGTTCAGCGCCCGTAATACTCCATACATCCAGAGTCTTTCTATTTGAAAGAAAAACGTGTTCGGCATTCTGAAAAACATGCCCGAAATGAAAATTTTCTCAGGATTGAGGAACAATTTTGATAGATATTCGTTAAATAATTGATAGAAGCTACATGTTCATGTACTATCAAACATCTTTCTATTCCAGAATATAGTGCTACCACTGATTATAGTAGGCATATGTGGGAATCTTATGAATGCCTTGATGCATTATATCCTCCTATTCGTAGTGGAGATGGGAACAGAGTAAGTCCCTTTTTGTGAGTTTCTTTTTAAATCCGCTCTGCATTTGATCACGCAGTAAAGACACTTCAAATGCATCTGTACCTTCGCTCCAATTCATGCACAAAGAGTAATCAATTACACTTTTCCCTTCAGTGGTTCTGCCATTGCCCAGGTCCTGGGCCACAGCACCTTCACTATAGGCACTATCCTTTATATTCTCGTATCCAAAAAGTATGAGGAAACCTGGGGTGGTAAGTTTTCTCTTTCCCCAAAACAACAGAGTATAGCTTCCCTCTACCTCTTTATATTCTCTTCTTAATCATCAGAAGATGTATTGTAATTACCTTGTCTATTTCACATAAATCTTGGTGAAATGTCCTGGTCTGCCTTTGTCAGTCACTCATTTTGGGTAGCTGCCTCCTTTTCCATCTAAGTTTCCTTCTTATTGCTCAGAAGACATACATTGCGTGTCTTCCTGTCTGACAACCAAACTCCAGTCAAAAGACCCCGGGTTTCCCTTTCCATTCATGTTCACGTCTCATTACTCTTCGTATCCTCCTTGTCCCACCTGACACCGTGTGAGGGTGTGAGGGTGTGAGGGCAGTACTTGTGAGTGTTACAGTGTGTGAGAGTTTCCCCTACAATGTATGTAGATCAGGCGTCGAATGGTTGCTGCACGTGGTCTACTGATCCAATGGACCAGAGTTATCGACATGCTTCTTCGTCGCCACCTTATCCTCATTTTCACTCTCCCTTCAAGGTTGGACGCTTGATGCGTTCAAGCAATGGGGCATCTTCATCAGGTATGCTCTACCGGGGATGTTCATGCTTATGCTGGATTTCATGTGTTTTGAGATTGGTACCTTCACGGCGGGCTTATTGAGCCAAGAAGACTTAGCAGCACAAGCCGTTATTCTGCAGTTAGGCACCATGGCATATCAGGTAATGGTCAAATGGTTTAATTTCAGATGACAACGAAGCCCCATATTGGCATTTGTTGCAACAAAATTGACTTAGACAATCTGTGAGAAAACCTTCTTTACGTTTCTGTTTCGATATTTGTTACGGTTCAGCATATTTTTTTAATACATTGTATATTCTTTCATTGCAGATTCCTTGTGGAGCTGGCTATACCTGCAGCATTCGTGTTGGCCAACACCTTGGCGCCAATAACCCAACAGCAGCCAAGCGGTCTGCCCTCGTGGCGATGGCTGTCGCATGTATGGTGGCTGTTATCACCGTCATATTATTCACCAGCACGAGCACGGTTCTTCCCTTGGCTTTCTCTGAAGATCCGTAAGTCATTGACATCAGTGATAGGCAGGTTTCGCAACCATTACGAACGACGAAGTACTATAACTAGGAAGGTCTGTGGTATCACCAAGTCCATCACGAGTAGTAGAAGAGGCATCAGAGAATCAATGAAATACATTTACTACTTCGTAGTAGCACTCGCCAACATTTGATTTAATTTTTCAGTGCAGTCGTAGCCATTGCATCGCAGTTGATGCCAATTCTCGCAGTTTTTGAATTCTGTGACGCCATATCGGTACGTATATCAAGCGATGAACATAGTACACAGATATCCTATATGTAGCTCGAGAGTTCTATAAGTTTGTATAAGCTGAGCGCCTCTACCTGCGGTGCTCAAGGAGTGAATGACAGTCGATCTGTCCACAGTATTCTTTTATTGTGAAGGCACATGGTGGTGCACATGTGATGCTATGGACAAGATATCTCACAAAAACAGGGCCACTTCTAGCAGGGATTAGATTGGATGTTTTTTAGGATGAACGATGCAAGAGCCTGCTGTGGAAGGATGTCCTATATACATTTATATGGTTTTCTTCAGGCTGTTAGTGGCGGCGCTCTAAGGGGTTGCGGTAAACAGGTGATCGGCGCCCTGGGAATCTTCGGGGGCTTCTACGGGGTCGGCATCCCCATTGCTATGGTGCTGATGTTCTTGACAGACCTTAGAACTGCAGGTAAGATTTCGAATTAGCTGAAGTAGCACTTATTATCGCAATAAAGACATTGCAATTGGTCAACTTATGGAAGTTGAAAGACTCCTCTTTTATGTTCTAACTTATAAACGGCAATGAAAACCAATCGGGTTCAGATCAGCGCCAGTCTGCGTCTCAGACAAGCAATCCACTTTTAAGACTCTTTGGGAAGATAAAAGAAGACATCAGTGTTGCATTATTGTAGTCGACAAGACTTCTGTCGGATCTAATTTACCTTTCTGTTTCCATCATCCATGGCTTTTCAGGGTTTTGGTGGGGCATGTGTATCGGTGTGACTGCAGCAGCCACCATTCTATTTTTGGCCGCCATTGTTTGTAACAACTGGCCGCGGGAGGCGAGATTGGTAAGTTTTCAGTAGTGCAGGATATGCGGATATATTTCATAATCTTTGTTGGAGAAATAAACAGATTTAAACCACATGTTTACTGGTATTCTAAAGGAAATAACTAGTATGGGTTCGTAAGTTTACGATAGCGCATTCAGAATATCTCTTTCCGAGACGAAACTTACCATGGGCGTCGATAATCTTGTGTAGCATCCTCCTTCGCCATACATGTATCCTTATTATTTCCAACGGGCGCGCTTTTTCACGGGCCAAAGCTGTACTCTTGTGAACTCCTTTAGATCATTTGTTTTCTCGTTATTTCTAATTTACTTCATACGAAAACAGATTTCATAATTCAGCAAAAAATATTTTAGCTGTCTTTGTACTGCTATTTCTTATTCAATAACTATGCGGTGTTTCCTATTTGAAGGCAATGCGAAGAGCGGGCATTAAGAGAAAGCGTCGAGAAAGCCAATACAGATCCAATTCCGTTTCGGGTTTCGAAAATGACCTGCTGGCAGACGAAACAACTGGTAAGCTTTGTAGAAGTGTGATGCCCTACATCGTCGTCGGCATCGTCAGTGGTTTTAACTTTGGGTAACTTTTACAATCTCCACTGGCAATGATATACTGTGGTACCGTGTAACAGGGGAGCCAGGATATTGCAAATCATGAAAATGGCTGTTTAACCAGTCAACGTCGACAGTAGATCTCATCGGTAGTCTGTGTATTGCAATAAATTATAAAGTGAATTTAAAAAACTCCAGACCACAACCTTTTATTTCGTTTCAGACCTTCTCGAGCACAAAAAATCAAGAAGCCCCAGCATCTACTCATGGGGAAGTACGTATTCTGTTGGCAGTGATATCGACGAGGAAACACAAACACAAGGGAATAAATATATCTTCAACCGGATCATCGCCATCTTGGTTCTTCTTGTGTTGCTCTCTGTTGCGGCCTACCTACATATTGAATTAGTTATGCCCTGGCCAGCGTCTGCGATTTGCTTTTCGAGAAACAATACAAATATGACAATATTTTCTAATCATTCAACCATTCTCGTAAACAACATCACTTATCCAATTTGTTGAAGAATGTGCAATGAACCATCTTCATAATGATGGTCATTGAGACAGCATGCGGCAACGAAATGTGTAGACCGAAATTTTTTAATCGTTTCACTCTTTATCGAAATAAATTACAAAAATGTATGTCGTTTAAAATAAAACTGTGTCCACCAACCTCTTTTGATATATCATCTTTTTAAACCATGTCACAAAGTGACTAGAGACCCTAAGAGTAATAATAATGAAATGGACTAGTCGAGGCCATGGCGGCCAATTCAAGCAGGGACGGGACAACGCCATCAAGAGTTCGGGTCACGCGCAAGGAGGATGGGACAAAATACATGTATCAGGATCTACAAGTAGAATTTGTCTTATGTCCAAACATCTTATCTTGAGTCCCCGACTTTATTTTTCAGATAATCCAAAAAGAGATTTTTGAAATTTGTTGGCTAAAAGATTATATCATTTTTATCCCGAGCGGTTGGCATACGAAAACGAGGCTTGCAAAGGGTAAGCCCATTAAAAAAGGCTTCGATTCGCTACGCTGTACATTGAAAAAAAGTGTTTTAATTAATAATTGTCAATGGGGGTGTCAGTGTTTGTAGGTCGAGGTGGGACTGGGGTGGGGGTGGGGGGGGGGGGCTATTGAGCTCTTTTTTTCACGTGCCTGTGGCGTGGCCAGAGCAACTCAGTAGCCAATTATCCAAGTGGCCCTGGCACGGATCTTTAATTGGCCGATCTATCGCCGGTCGATCTGCCTGCGTCAAGCTCTATCGTCATGTAAGGCGCAGCTTCATCATGGTCCGCCCCTGCGCCGGCACGTGGCCGAAAATAAACATATAATTTTTGCTCCAACCCAAAATACATACTTCCCGCTGAAAGACCTATTACGTCAATCAGTGTCAGTTGCCAAATCCGTCCACCTGGATGTCAGATTTCCTATCTAGTCACTCAATGCACCGGTCACGCAGTCTCGTTTTGGAAAATTGTCCGCGGTCACGTCATCATTCATTTCTCTTGAAGTCTGTGACTGGGTCGGATGTGCAGGTAAGTTGACTATTTTCATTGTGCTAATTCTGTTCAAATTTCTTACTTTTTTCACGGTCTAAAGTAATAGTTTTTGGTATTTAGAAAAGAGCTACCTGTAGGCTCAAGTTATGATGAAAGTTGAGCGGTTTTCACTTTGAAAAAACTACTTTTTACCTTTGTTTTGCATCTCGGGTTCGGCGTGGTGCGGGGCATGCAACTTCTGCATTGAAGCATTTCAGCGGAATTAGAAATTTGCTGACAGAACTGTCCAAATATTCAAATGCTTTATCTCAACATATTACCTAAAGTTTGTGTCCAGAACAGTCTTTTGAAAGGACTTTCCAAATTAAACTTTATTTGAAGGGTTTTCGCATAAAATCGCCACCAAAATGTCCGAAACGAAAAATTCCCAGGGGCGTGATTGCCGTCCCCGAGATACATTTTGTTTAATTTCGTCGCCGAATCAATTCGCAAACACGATTTCTAGTTTGTCAGGGCTTTTTTCATGCTATTTTGCTATGCTGATGATAAAATTATCCTGATTTTGCCGGTAGATCAGAGATGAAATCTTGAAACTTCACGTTGAATTGAGCGTCTGCATGATGCATGCAAGCGCCATCTTGAGCGACTGCGTGATGAAGACGCATTCATGCACATGTGTATGCAAATTTTGACTACGGGGTCTCCACCCTCGTCCTGATGAATTATTAATGGGGGCCACGAAGCAACAATAGAGAGATTCAGATTTGCAACGTGTACGTTTACGGATACGCATAACTCTTTTTTTCTTTTTTTCAGATTCACGCTTCCAGTGAATATATTGGCTCCAGTGGGGCTGGTTAATACTGGAAGCAATAGAGAATTTCTACACCTTTTGTGGGAAACTGGGGGACATGAAATATAAAGGCTTGGTTTGGACCCTTGGATCTGCTTTTTCTTCTAAAAATATATTTTTTGAATCAGTATCAAGTGATTATGTTATAAAATGTACTGTTATTTCGAAATTGCTCACGATTTCTGGGATGAGCTTTGCGATCAAGACTATGCCAATCCTTGAACAGGAATTCTCTTTAAACAAAAAGTTTCCCAATTATGGAAGCATTCATTTTTCTTTGGTTTGAGAGCCAGCCCTACTGATGAAACAGGAATTTTAGTAAGTATGATTTTTTATTGGGCATATTTCAACAACAACAACAACTATCATAATACATGAATAAGCATCTTTTCTCAGATACAAATTATTCAATGTGTCAAGGCAGATACAAATTATTCAATGTGTCAAGGTATCAAATTCTTAAGTCTTCTAGACTTATTATACAATCCTCTCTTTTGTTGAGATTTGCCCAAAGACCCAGTCTGCACTATTTATGGGAGGGGTGGTGGTCCATTGGAGTAGCACCCTTTTCCATCATTTCGCTGGGGACGGGATTTCAATGTCTTGCACATACTGGGTCTTTTCAAGCACTATCAAGGCTGAACTGAATCATTAGTGACGAAATCATTTCGAAATTCTCTTAATAGCCTGTACCTCCGATATTTTCTCTATTTCGGTCTAAAGAACACTCTTGATTCGGGTCAGTCCTTGCTCTCACAACTAGCATTCAGGTACTCTCAAAGAAGCTGCATGGCCATGGATCCAGATGAAGTACAACACCGAGCATCCAAGGGGGACGATGGGGATACCAGCGGCCAGCCTACCCTTCGACCACTTTCAATCCAGTGGGACCACTTGCTCATCTACTGTGACCAAGACAAGTAGAATTCGAGACACAGTTAACCAATCTCGTTGGTGAGCATTTCTGTCTTGTCCTGGTTTCGCTTTCAGTGTCAAATCTTAGAATATCAGAGTAAGGGCCTGATTCATGAATATTTGGGAGAATGCCCGAAGACCTAATTTTTCAGCAGTTTAGAAGATGATCTCTATGCTGTTGTGATTGATGAATCAGTGACAGCACAGGCTGCATAAACAGCACCTTCAAAGATTAACTTACAATAGTTTTAGGATGGTTTTGATATAAAAAATGTCTTATTTCTTAGCTCTCTCTTTCAGGTGGACGTTTCTCATGTACAGATGAGAAATTAGGGGAGATGACCAGGACTGGAGGTGGAGGAATGGTTTCTGAACACATCCCCAAGCAAAGGAGACAGATGAGGACACCAAGGAGGACTGTGGAACTTGATGCCGAGGATGCCAGGCATTTTCTTGGTGGAAACCATTATTAGGTAAGGTAATTGCCCCCTCCCCCGCACTCTCTCCTCTCAAGATGTGTATCCTTTATCATTATATCAATGAAGCTTTGTACAAAGACTCTCAGTGGAAAGAAGGCCAGTGCTGGAGGACTGTAATCAACATCATTGTAATCAACATCATCATTGTAATCAACATCATCACTAGGAGAGCAAGTAATTAACAACCCATCAACTCATATTTTCAAGTGGTCTGGAGAATCATAGCTTCATCACACTGTAGCGTTATGTCTCCTCTAAAATCGTTTGAGACCCCAGATTGTAAGAGGTGATGTCTTCTCGTGTACTTTTGAGGGGATGCAACACTGACTGCAAAAACAGGTTGCTCATCAAGTTAAATTGTGTCTCTCCTCAAAGTGCATTGGTAATCCATCTCCAATGCAACTCAGTAACAAGTTGGAAAATGAAGAGTTTGAAATCTAGTGAGGAGTACAAATCATTCAATGACTAGACAGTTTTTAGATTGTGATCTCAGGAATGCCAGTCAATCAGACCCTTGCTATACTCAACAACAATCAGTTCACTGACCCACTGACTGCTATTGGAACCCAGACTGAGATGACACAGGCAGAACTTGACCAGAACTAGACCCTCAGATTGCCAAGAAACAGAGAATTCCATCAAGAAACACACTTGCGACTTCAGTATTCAGTGACCTTCGACGTTGATAATTCAACGACAGTACAGTCGTTGATCGGACATTCTGTACAACTCACTTTGTCTTCAGTGTCACATGTTCAATTTTCATATTTAACTTTGCAGCTCCACCAAGATGAGGACAGAGGAGGACACACAAGGATCTTGGAGGAAACCACATTACAAGGTAAGGTTATCAACCCGCCCCTCCCCCTCCCCCAATGCAGGTAGGTTGAATCAGAACATGTCCAAAGACTCTTTGAAGAGAGAAGAAAGTTTCAATAGTCCTCTACCATAGAAAAAAGGGACCAAATCAACACCATCAAGAATTAGTCAGTGACAAGATGTCACTGAATCATGGACCACCGGGATGATACAACTCTTGTAAAAATAAAATTCCATTTGAAAATAATTTATAATCAAAGTGAGAATGAATCTGCCCAAATTGTGTCAAGTTCTCATCTTCTCTGACAATATTGTTCTCATTTCTGCTGGCATCTGTAAATGGGGTTGATAGGTTTTAGATAGGACTTGTATGGAATATCTTTTGGTTTCTTCCATTCTGTGTCTTTCACTTCCAAATCAAGTGAAGCTTTCGCTTGGTGCTGGATCTCTATTTGCTTTCTCCACTCTGATGTTTTGATCTGGCACCTCTGTGTGCATTTCATCTGCTGTGGCTTGGATTTGTTGCTCTTTTCAATGCTCTACTCAGGATTCACTCTGTTATTCTCATGTGCCTCCCTTTACTTGTTCTTTGCTTTGATGGTTGATGTGGTTCCAAGAAGCAAATGATTTCCTCCATCATTAGTTCTTGGTTTGTCTTCTATCTACTTTTTGAGAGTCAAACTTTTACCTATGGCTTTTTCATTGATGGTGTTGCATCAGGTGAGTATTACTTAGCTGTTCCTACCAACATCAGCACCATTTACAGATGCAATTTGAGGGGAACAATTTTTCAGAGAAAAGAGAACTTTCCTTAAATATGGCAGAATTAATCCCCAGTATAATAATGCTCCTTTTTGGTAAGGTACGAAGTCTATTTCAGAATTTCTCCAAACTTTGTCTTAGGCCTGAAGTTTTCATGTCATCACAACCCCATCAGAAGCAGGAGAAATCATGGCTAAACTTCCTAGGCAATGACTCATTGACTATCATGTTCCTTTAAAAGACCAGGAATTCTGTGCATGTTGAAACGGTCTCTCATGATGATCTCCAATGAATGATCCCAGTGATGCTAGTCTATCAGACTAGACAACAATCAGTACTCAGACCCATTGACTGCTACTAGACATGACACTGGTAGGACTAGACCCTCGGATTGCCAAGGATCAGAGAATTCCATCAAGAAACACACTTGCGACTTCAGTATTCAGTGACCTTCGACGTTCATAATTCAATGACAGTACAGTCATTGATCGGACATTCTGTACAACTTACTTTGTCTTCAGTGTCACATGTTCAATTTTAACATTTTATATTGCAGCTCTACCAGGATTGAGGGAGGAGCTAGTGGATTAAGACTTCAAAGGAGACCAAATTATTGACTTTGTCCTATTAAAGATGGACAAAAGTCTGTTCTTGTTAAGACTTGGTATTCAAGCACTAACAAAAGCATGCATGGATTCATGCCATTTCCTTGTCCTTGTTAAGACTTGGTATTCAAGCACTAAAACTTGCATGGATTCATGCAATTTCCTTGTTCTTTGAATGTCTTCTTCTTCAGTATTTCAGTTGAAGACCACAGATGAGTATTTAGGCCATTGAATCCTGTATACACGTTCATAGGCCCTTAGACAGCACCCCTAGGCGCCCCCTTAAACAAGAGATTTAGGGAGTCAAACCCACACCAATCTCTTTTCAACGGTCAGAAAGAGTGAAAGTGTCAACGTGTATACGGGTGAGGGTTGGAGTTTTCTTCTGGAGCTAGCTGTTGTCTGTCTCCCAAACAATATCTAGGATTCAATGAGGACTCGAACCTGCTTTTCTTGTCTGTTCATATTTTCTTCTTTCTTGTCCTATTTTCTTTGTTATTGTTCATTTGCATTGTTCATTTGAATTCCAGGTACTAACAACAAGCACTCCTAGGCCTATGAAGTCTTCTAGATATTTTTCATGCAGCTTCTAACATATCATGAGGGATCGAACCCGTTTATGGCAGTGGCTGTGGTGGAAGATTCTAGCAAGATTTCTCCGGGGGTGGGGGGAAAGCATAACTAATCCAAAAGGTGTGGTCTCTAACTGATCTAACGTTCCTATCAACTAAACTGTGGAGGTACTAGTTGATTAGTGACATGGCATTTTTAGGGACCATGCTTCTTTGAATTTCAGCTTGGTCAATAGTTTCAGGGTCTATAGAATACTATAGACCCTGATGAAATTGACACGGTCACAATAATACCAATGGCCTCATCTCTGATATCAGTATACTTTCAGTCTCCCTCGTTTTGATGCTTAAGCCTTCAACTTGGTCTCACCCAAGTTTCCGAGAAGAAGCAGTGCGGGCAGGCAGGAATGCGACTCTTGCACTTTGTTCGGTATGTATCACTAATTTGTATCGGGTTATACTATCACCTTCAACTTGGTGCACTAAGTCGAGGTGGACTCATTGAAAGAAAGAACACAGTTGCGATTTTCGCTATTTTTTCGCTATTTTTCGAGAGGAAGGAGATGGCCTGCGAAATTTGTTGATTTTGGCGATTTTTCGATGGAACTTTGACCGCAGATTCGAGAAGGATTCATTGAAGAAAGGAAGGGACACGTACTCCTTACATTTCAAGGAGCAGGATGGAGACTTTGTAAGGTTTGTATTACTAATTTGTGTCCAGTTTATATACTTTCAGACTGCCTGAATTGGTTTCTTGAGCCTTCCACTTGGTCCACAGAGCCAAGGAGGACTCATTAAAAGATAGAACGCCGCTGCGTTTTCTGTATTTTCGCTATTTTTTGAGAGGAAGGAGATGGCCTGCGAAATTTGTTGATTTTTGCGATTTTTCGATGGAACTTTGTCCGCACAGTCGAGAAGGATTCATTGAAGAAAGGAAGGGACACGTACTCCTTACATTTTCAAGAAGCAGGAGGGAGACTTTGTAAGGTTTGTATTACTAATATGTGTCCAGTTATATACTTTCAGACTGCCTGAACTGGTTTCTTGAGCCTTCCACTTGGTCAACAGAGCCAAGGAGGACTCATTAAAAGATAGAACACCGCTGCGTTTTTCTGTATTTTTTCGCTATTTTTCGAGAGGAAGGAGATGGCCTGCGAAGTTTTTTGATTTTTGCGATTTTTCGATGGAACTTTGTCCGCAGAGTCGAAGGATTCATTGAAGAAAGGAAGGGACACGCATAGCTTTCATTTTCAAGAAGCAAAAGGATACTTTGCAAGGTTTTTATTACTAATTTTTGTCCAGTTATACTTTCAGTCTGCCTGAACTGGTTTCTTGAGCCTTCCACGTGGTCAACAGAGCCAAGGAGGACTCATTAAAAGATAGAACACCGCTGCGTTTTTCTGTATTTTTTCGCTATTTTTCGAGAGGAAGGAGATGGCCTGCGAAGTTTTTTGATTTTTGCGATTTTTCGATGGAACTTTGTCCGCAGAGTCGAAGGATTCATTGAAGAAAGGAAGGGACATGTACTCCTTACATTTTCAAGAAGTGGGATGGAGACTTTGTAAGGTTTGTATTACTAATAATGTGTCTAGTTTATATACTTTCAGACTGCCTGAATTGGTTTCTTGAGCCTTCCACTTGGTCCACAGAGCCAAGGAGGACTCTTTCAAAGATTGAACACCGCTGCGTTTTTCTGTATTTTTTCGCTATTTTTCGAGAGGGAGGGAGATGAACTTGCCAATTATTCTTGCTATTTTTCGAAAGGAAGGAGATGGCCTGCGAAATTTGTTGATTTATGCGCGTTTTCGATGGAACTTGGTCCGCAGTGTCGAGAAGGATTCATTGAAGAAAGGAAGGACATGTACTCCTTACATTTTCAAGAAGCAGGATGGAGACTTTGTAAGGTTTGTATTACTAATATGTGTCCAGTTTATATATTTTCAGACTGCCTGAATTGGTTTCTTGAGCCTTCCACTTGGTCCACAGAGCCAAGGAGGACTCATTAAAAGTTAGAACATCGCTGCGTTTTTCTGTATTTTTTCGCTATTTTTTGAGAGGAAGGAGATGGCCTGCGGAATTTGTTGATTTTTGTGCTTTTTCAATGGAACTTTGTCTGTAGAGTCGAGAAGGATGCATTGAAGAAAGGAAGGGACATGCATAGCTTTCATTTTCAAGAAGCAAAAGGAGACTTTGCAAGGTTTTTATTACTAATTTGTGTCCAGTTATACTTTCAGACTGCCTGACCTGGTTTCTTGAGCCTTCCACTTGGTCAACAGAGGGGGATCATTGAAGACAGGAACACAGCTGCAGTTTAAAAAAAGCCGGAAGGAAACTAGGAGGTTTGTATTTACTTAATCCGCATTCTACAGTTTTACTTTCAGACTGCCCGGACTGGTTTCTAAAGGGCTTTTTTCGAATTTTTCGATCTTTGATGAACTGGTTCCTAAAGGGCTTTTTTCGAGTTTTCGATCTTTGATGCTGAGGAGAGAGACGGAGATGCTGAAGCACAATAGGAGGTTAGCAGTAGGCCTAAAGGTGGCATAGGCTGGGTGCATACAATTGCACCAGCCACTGGTTTCAATGAAACTGTTTGACTTGTTCATTTGAGATGAGCATTCGGTTTTGTTGTTACCGGAGACTGGACAAAAAACGGCACATGGTGGTATCATCCAAGATCAACGAATAACGCGAAGACGGAAGATTGGTTTGGAGACTCGACTTTTCGCCCACGATGATTGAAGATTGCTAGCAGACACAAAAAGAAATCAGTTATCGGTTTCAATGGGATTGTTTGTCTTGTTGATTGAAGCAAGCATTCGATTCTATTGACTCAGAAAATTGGAACTCAAACAACCAACGACTCTCATTCCTAAAGGATAGGAAAGCATGCCAAGAGCATTTAGAGTCCTCGAAGTATTGTGCCTCCTCTGGGACATAAACATGTCATAACCTGCTCAAAATATTAGAAGATATCAGGGTTGAGACCCAAGGTGTCCCTCTGGGATGAGACAATGTCACAACCACAAAAAAGATATCAGAATTGAGCTCCTAGTTTCTCTCCTGAACAGGACGATGTCACAGCCAGTAGAACCTCCAGGCGGGACACATATGTTGTCGCAATCCCAAAATGTTTGAGTCCAGACTTCCATGTACATCCATCGCAGGACAATGTCACGACCGCAGTCTTTAGAATGAGACTTTAAACTGAGGTTTCTTGTATCTGATGTCTATGCCAGGGTAAGTAAAAGACCCCCACCATGAGAGAAACATGAGTACCTTGTAGCTTGCGTTGACTCCCTCCCCCGTCCTTGGCCAAAAGGCCTTGGGTATAATGGTCAATGTATGACTGGGTCCTAGTATAGTATTAATTAGAATCAGAATCATAGAATAGATGTCAAGAGTTTAGATCTACTAGACAATGTCACAACCCGAAAATAGATGAGATTACAAATGTCCCTTCAGGACAGAATATTTCGTCAATCTCAATACTGATCTAGGTGTTGTGATCACAAGTCTGTCCAGCCAGACAGGATTGGACAATGTCACAACCCGAAAATAAATGTCAGAGTTAAGATTTCAAATGTCCCTTCAGGACAGAATATTTCGTCAACCTCCAAATAGAACTAACTGTTGTGATCGCAAATCTACCTATGTATTAAAGACAACGACAGGAAAGAAATTGATATTTGCCATTAAAATATCGGTGAAAAGAGAGTATAACCCGTCCTAGTGAAGGAAAATAAATTGATGGCGAGATGGTGGCAAACTGCCACACTTTCTCTAGTAGCTGTCACCACCATCGACCCGTAATAAAGAGCTCCACGGGCCATCCTGTCTTGGTCAGTGGCGCTGCCATGGTCGATTGAGCCTTGCTCACTGTGCGCATTTGTATGAGCACATATCTCCAGATAGCTCCGAGGTACGAAACCATATTCAATAAATGTATACATCGTATATCTAAACCTTTAGAGAGGTGTGTTTGTGGATACCGATAATTTGTAACAGTTTTCTTCGGGCTATAGATCCGATCTGATCGTGTGTAGGGCCTACATGGACACTTTTATACATTCGGACATATCGATGAGATATAGGTTTTTGCGGACTAGGTGGACTAGGAGCGGATGACAGCACCATGGCTCCCCCCGGCTGAACTCTCTCGTTGCTAAGGATACTTTTCGATAAAGATGGCTCAAGTTTACGAAAAAGTCGTCGCGACCATCTCGAAACCTCCGCAAAAGAGGAATTTGAAAGAGATACAGGATTTGTTGCCGTGGTTCTTGAAGAAATCCGCTCTGTTTAATTCTCTCAAGACTGGTAAGTGTACGGTCACTGATGCGTCAACTTGATCTTTAACTTAACTTTGTGCGAAGTAATCGCTGTTCTCATCTTTTGGCTTTATTGGCTGGTGCCGTTTAAGAGTTTACATGTACGGTAACTTTTTGCGAAAGAGTCGCGGTTCTCATCTTTGGTTTTGTTTTCATATGCCATTTTTAGGATTGTTTTACACCCACGGCTTTAAAAGCGACTAAGTCTTTTTTTAAATCTAAGTTTACCCAATGATTTGCGGAGAGCAGCACCCCCGGACTTCATTCATAATAACTGGCCGGTCCACTGCGTTGGGAGTGTATGTTCATTGGAGTCTATTCCGTGGGGTTCCTGGGGATTCCTTGTTTTCTACATTGCAGGATGAAGTGTGCGGTGTTTTGACAGCCATGTTGACATCAATTTGCCCGTCTAAATGATTTTTTGTTGACGTTAATTAGGTTCATCCACGATGTAGGCATTCTGTGGCATTTTTTGGTCAACCATGAACATGGAAATGGTCTATGCCTTTCCAAATTACCTTTTAACGAATCCCTCGTTATTTTATTACTTTTTTTGCTCAACAATATGCTATACGTTCTTATATCAAGTCCGATAATTGCGGTGCACAACCTCGCATCAACTCCGCATCAGAGATAATGAGCTCTGGCCTTCGGCACTACACACTACTTCCGTTATAGTTTCGCATTTATCACGGCGCCGTCAAAGTGAAACGTGACTTGAATGTAATTCAGATGCAGCCAATCATTAATATAAAATTTCACCCAAGGAAAAGAAAAAGTGTAAATCTATCGTTAAAACTTTCAGTAGAAATGACAAGCTTAAAAATGTTGAAAATCTAGTGAGCCCAATCAATTGAAAGGCATAATTGAGGACGTCCAACAACAAGAAAAAGAACGCAATATTTGCTCCGACAGATCGACAGGATCACTTGAAAAGCTCGCCGGGGAATAGGTCTCCAACTGATTGATTGATTAGTGCAATTAAATGTATTGACTAGTTTCTATTGAGATCTACACACCTATGCCAATGTTACATACTTTTCATTTCTGTCACGTTGAGTTCTTGTAAAGCGCTGAAAGACATTTATAGATAGTTAATATTTTACGTTGAGTGCATTGGTATGCTATTTATGGGTACTAATGGACATGACGTCCGCTTAATTCATCAATCTGATATTGCAGCATGGGTGGATATCGATAGACGTTACTGTCTCACAATGATCGCCGATCATTTACGCCAATAAGACTGGAAATTACAAATCCGATTGGCACTAGAATCTCTGATAATGTTCCCAGTGAAATGCTGGTGAATCGTTAAAACATGTTTCAGGCCTACTAGATGGAAAAATATTTTATGAAAAGGAATAGGGCTATTGTAAGTTTACCAGATAATGTCCACAAAGATGTTTTTGAAACACGCACTTAAATATCAAAAAGAAGATATTTACAAACTAAAATGGACACACTGTTGTTATTTGTGTGGGATTGGTAACAAGATTGATATAATAAAAAACACAAAAAAAAGAAATTATGTCGTCTGAATGGAGTGTAAAACCTATTCATATGACGGACTGATACAACACATCCATGTTTTTATATATCGACCGTCGCCATGGCAATATATCGTATTACTGTTTAAATTACTTTAGGCGGGAATTTGGTCATCCTGCTTATTGGGCGTTGGCAATGCATAATGCAAATCCTTTAATCCACCACATTATCATTTCTAGATCCTCTTTACCAACAAAGATCGTCGCACCATTACATGGGTATGTTTGGTAACAGAAAGGTTTAAATTGCGGTATTGGTCTCTTCTTAGAACTGCAAAGGTTACTCGAATGAAAGGTTAAGTTCATTTATGATAACTAAGGTCACTGGTCACCTGAAGGAATTTTGACTCATCAGGTCACCAGTCAAGGTCGCTTGGTAGAGGTCAATCACTACACTTTAAGGTGGCTTGTGAGAATGGTAAAGGTCACTATAATAATCAAGGTCACTCTGTATGGTCTCTAGCACGAATGGTAAAGGTCACGAGTGATAACCGAGGTTGCCAGGTGAAGGAAACATGTAAGACTGGTAAAGGTCATAATATCAAGGTCACTTGTCATATTCACTTACATGTACAATGGTAAAGGTATTTCTTATTAACTCACAACATAACTTGTGATTTCGTGATGAGTCTTTTCGGATAAGTATCTGATACTATTATCATGACCCAATGTGAATAGTTGTCAATGCCGTGCCGATAATCAGGTGAAATATGTGATTCTTTTGGAACCCTCCGGTGGCCCCAAAGGTTGGCAAAATATCTTCTATCCCTACTTGTTAAAGGAATCCCTATACTTTTACCGTTGGATTGATAATCAGTGGCAAGCAGTCTAACATAATATATGACTGATGAAATGAGGCTAATGAAACCAATAATGTATAGGTCATTCGTCAGAAGAAGCCAATGCTTTCATTATGGTGTTTGACAGGTGCTTTCGAAATAACGTTTCACCTTCTACGGTTTAGCACGGATCGCTTGGCACCGTCGATGACCCGTGACAGAAAATCACAAAAGTGATATATTCTCTCGTTGGAGGCTTTGAAGATTTCTAACATGTCTTAGTCGGGTGACTAAAGTCATTTTTGATGGGTGAGCGCTGGGGCATTTCTTCTTTTCTATTCACAATTTTGAAAATAAAGGCACGTTTTTCAAGTGTCAACTCAAAACTGGTACACCGGGGGCAATGATATTCGACTAACTGGTTCAATGGATGGTGGAACGTTTGAAGTCTTATTAGGTCTCCTGAAAACCCAATTGTGGTATTTAAAATTTGATAACCAAACACGTTACTTTCTAAACCGAAGTATAGGTCAAGATGGAAGATATCGTGTTCGTGTGACTTCGTTCCAACTACTTAAAACAAAACAAATCAACGGTACCATGTCCAAGAAGCTAAGCAATGAATTGTTTATCATAAACCTAACACTGTCGTAATGAGATTTTCCGTTCAAGTTACAGATTTGTCAACCGACTCATTTTTGCTTGAGCTTAATGATATCTACATTTATATACCACCATCTTATCTTGCGAATGCTTTTCAGACGTTGTGACTGACATCATCCGTAACTGTCAATTCGTGACCAAACATCCTGATGACGTCATCATCAAGCAAGGGGACCAGGGAGACTGGTAAGTGCACACGGTCATTGATTTAATGGAGTACTGGCATAAGTGATGGCCTGCAGAAAGTTTGCCATGGCCGATATTATTGCTTGTCGTGGAAACAACACGCCGCAATCACCGGAAGCGCCCTCACATTACTCCCGTCGTCCATGTTTACGCTTGAGTAACGTTTCCGGGAGTGTCTCAGTGAATCTAAAGCAGTCCGAAATATTAGTGGACAGCATTCATAATGCTCGAAACCGTTAAATGTTGTAAAAGCAGAAAAAACTGTTGTTTGTCCCTGGATTAATGGAACATCCGACACTAAACTGTAAATATTATCGACATCATAGACGGAAATTGTCACCAGAAAATCTATTTCTTGCGCTGAGATTAGTGTAAATATGCCCACATTGTGGTTTTATTTGCCCCTTTCAGTAGAACCAATACTAACTGAAAATCCAATTTGTAGCCAGTAATTGCCTGTCATAGTACTGTAAACAGTTGGGATAATCGTGGGGCAGTATTAGATTGAAAATACGGCAAGGTGGTACAATTACCGTATACCTTGTAAGGTTATGATTGCACCACTTTACCTTACATGGTGAAGGAACAGTATACTTTGTTGGCTGCACCATCTGCCTTTGAGCATTAACCTTACAAAAAGAGGAAGAGAGAAAAACGGGAAAAATGACTATTTCGAGAAAAAACGTCCCGGCAGTAAAACCCAATAGCTACTTTCTTGGTATAGTGCTCATCTCGCTCGATCGACTCCCTTTAATTTTCATTGCAACAGCATTGCGTTGGATGGAAATCTATGGTGCCGGACTAGAAGCAACATTATAAACATAATCAGCGGACATTAGTTCAATTCCACCACACTCTTGTTGCTAACGTAGACTCAAACAGGAAGCAACACCGTCAGTTCATGAAGAAGTAAACGACGCAATAAAACAGAATGCTTCATCTGAATGTGTGAATCGACAACAATTATACAGCTTCGTTGCCAAGTCCGCCGTATTGGTTATTAACCGGCACTACCGGTTTCGCAACTCCAACTTACGACGAAGTACTTTCGTTTCATCAAGTCCTGTCCTAATTCATTCATCTTCTGTACTCAGCTGGACGAGGAATTGGGGAAGTTTTCCAAAAATGGCCGAAAAAGTGCACTTACATACTTCGCACTTCGTTCTCACCTCTTCGTTGTGGTTGCGAAACCTGCCTAATAACAGCAGCATGGATTGACAAACCATGAAGGTTAATACACCGAAGTGATGACAAATTGATTGATTTCAACATCGTATCAGAAAATGGTGATTTCATCTAAATGGCAAGAAGGAAGGTAGAAGTGACGAACTTCCGGTTCCCTTCTTGCTGTGAGGTTTTCATTCACCGCGTATACTGGTGACGAGATACTTTATTTCGAAAAGATGGCTTCCCCTTCTCATCTGATTCCACGAACTGAACCAGTTTTTCATTACCAAGCTCGGTGAAACCATATGGGCTGCACTATAGTTTATGATTCTGTCTTTCCTTCCTCTACAATAGGTAAATTGCCGCCACACATTTTTCTCTCATTTAGACGGGGACTGTGGTGTAAGTTATCCTGTTAGCCCGCCTGTTAGCACCCTACAGTCACCATGATTCACCAGGTCGCGGCTCTGAGTGTCATACGACAACGTCAGGAAGTAGTTTGGCATTGTAACAACGATATTTTCTTTTACAAAAAATCCCCCTCCGACACGCCATGGAGATTCGCGCCATGCCTACATTGAAATCACATTAAATAGTTCACGTCCTGTTTGATGGTTAGATGGCCAGACATTGATCTGAAACCAGCCAGGTAATGGCAAATGATCGGCTTCGCCGAGCAGGACGGCGAAATGTTTTACACTTCGTGTGTTATGAATGTTAGCAACTGTAAAATGTTCCGTTTTAGTAGTATAACCTGCATGCCAGGACTTGCATTATGTGACACATTGCGCTATCATACATATGTACCATCCTGGTTCCAGAACATAAGATATAACAAGCCATGCAATGTTGTTCAGGTCAAATGTTTTTAAATCTTTCATCAAAACCACATGGGCATGTTGTAAAACAGAACCTATGCTAATACTGTTAACAGTACCTTGAATAAAAAGACAGTTTACTTTCTGTCCGTTTTGACATCATCTCGAGCAATTTTAAGTAAGCATTTCCATGAGGGACGACCTTTTAGATGAAAACAACCGTGAAGTAACTCACACAAAGTCTTGCAAAGTCATCTTAGCAGTCGCTCGTTGGCGAGTGTAAGCGCAGGCGAACCGCTTTTAAGAGAACGATGCAGGTCATCTTTTATCTAACCTTCAGAATGCAACATATCCAACGTTTTCCTTCCAGTTTCTACATCATTCTCAGCGGCAAGGTCGCCATCTACATCAACAATGCCCTCGCAGATGAGGACAATCTCACAGGGACCGTTGAAGAGGAGAAAGAGAAAGCTGAGGAGGAACTCCTCCCTGGCGAGGAGAAGAAGAAGAAGAAATTAGACCGGTCCCAGTTCGGCAATTACATTGCGCAAATCGGTAAGTTGTCAAAGTGGTCCTAAAGGTACATTTTCTATCCTATACCTGGGGGATCCCACTGCACCCAATGTCCTTATTGTCCAGTATTGCATGATTCCTTTCTCTTGACCCCAGATCATCTGCTGAATAAATGGAGTGTGCGGAGACTGAAAAATGTGGCTCCTCTCTCAAACGACACCATCCTTTTTCATGTTGCAGATGCGGGTAAGAGCTTTGGAGAACTTGCTCTGATCAGCAAAAGCTGCGTCAGGAACGCCTCAATCATCGCGGACGAAGTTACCGACTTACTGGTCGTCAATAGAGACTTATACAACCGTTCCCTCAGGGCTGCACAAATAGCGGAGTTTGAAGAGAAGAATAAATTCGTGACCGAGAATCCGTTGTTCGCCAACTGGCAGGCGAAGTTCAAGCGGCAGATGGCCATGAGTATCGTGAAGCAGAAGGTACCTTATGATGGATACATCGTAAAGCAAGGAGACCCTGTGATAGGGTTGTATTTTGTTATAAGGTAAGACATGTTTCTTTGATGAAAACGGAAAGAGTATAACCAAAGACGCCTCACAGGCTAATTTTATCTGACGGGGTAAGTAACTGAAAAAGGGGGATTGCTGACTTTGAAAATATTCATTACTACGTACGACCTTCAAATTTCCAAGATTATAACTGATGCAGGGTTTGTGCATGGTGATTATATCCAAAAGGTGGTATCTTAGTGGTATCTGAGCCTTAAGTGGATAAGAATATCAGACAATCCTTAGCGTTAAATCGTACTGGCCCATACAGGTGTAAGACTTACTTGTTGAAAGATAGGTTTGAATCTCAGTAAGAAATATCATTTTATTCTGCAGTAGTATTAGTATTATAGATCTAATTCTATAGGCCTATGCCTTGCCTTCAGGGCATTGATATTCTCTTATGTATGTCTATCTATCCAGTTCATACCAAGCGAACTATGCCAATATAACAAAACATATCTGCGAACACTTTACTAGAATTGTTTGTCCTGTTGAGGTGGAGAGGACAATGATATGACTGGACGAATAAGATATTTTGCAAGGTTTATACTAAGCCATTACGTAGGCCTACAACATGTACACATTTGTACATACTGATGTAGCCGAAATAATGTCATCCCAAAGCTTGTCTGGACGTCATTGCATACAGATCCGAATCCACCACAACGTATTCAAGTCCATTTGAAAGAGTGTTGATACCAAACCCAGGCCATTTAAACGATCGGAATCACACTGTATCAAATACCAATATTTAGTACGGTTTACAAAGCAGAAAATATCTATTAACCACGATTTAAATATCATTTTAGTTTTCCACAAACAGGTTTTGTTGTTGCCCACCTGGGTGATATATTCTTTTGGAGGTATGAGATTTTCTGGGTCAATTCTTGCCTGTTGCTACAAAGGCGGCATTTTAGTAGATATCTCAATGAATATTCTTCAATGTCAGACCTTGCCAAGTTCACTATAGTTTACTCTTTCTATCAATGTGGATCAGTTGAGTACAGTTCTAATGTAGTATACGCCTACCAGGTCAAACGCCCAATAAGAAAATAAATGCTGACAGTTCAAGAGAAGATGATATTCATCTTCTCTTTTGTTTGATTGATTTTCATTCTGAATACAAGTACATGTATCTTCAAATAGAAAGTGTTCCGATATGATATGAGCTCGAGAGACATCGAAGTGGCTCCAGGCAGGCTTACAGTCATATTGTGAATGAAGCAGTTTGCATCATAGGTAAAAACAAGAATCATTAAATGCTAAGGAAAGGCTAAAACTTCTTTTAGGGCAGTTATTGAACAATTTTCCCCCACACATATTCCTTGCTTTATATCATCCACTTTACCCGATCAAGTCAAAGTATTCTTCGGTTTCAAAGAAGCAAAAACACTCAACAACTAATCAGAGAATACGTTGCAAAGGTTTTATGCGTTCGAGCCATGCACGGACTTTAATGAATCATCGGATGCCAAAGAGAATTGAATGCTGGAATTCGATCCTTGTTGCAGACAGATTGGTGATTGATCGATCTTGTACTTCAGGTATGAAGGGGCAAGTAGCTCAAAAGCACAGCAAGGAAACCAGTGTAGAAGATGCCATGTCGGTCTAGGTCTTATTTTTTAAAATATCATGGGAATTCGATCAGATAAACAGGCGTAGCCCGAATTTGCAATTCATGGTCACTACTCTCTATTCGATTTCCAGGGGCCAAGCCAAAGTAGTAGTCGACCCAGGCCATCATGAAAGCCAGTATCCGCAGTTCTTCCCAGTGGAGGAGTTCGAAACAAGTGAACGAAACGAAGAATTAGAAGAAATATTAGTGTGAGTCAATAAAAAGTTGGGTTACATTTCGAAGTAAGAGGCTGAGGAAAGATACTTAGTTGGCGGATGGTCACTTTAGGTGAAAATGATTAGTATTATTAAGAATAAATACAGACTGAGTGCATTTGCCGCTTGAATGTCTTACTGTACATGCAGCCCACATGCACATGCACATGTGAATCAGTTACAACCGTTATTTTCATTTCTAGTGATATATACGTGATAAACAAAGTTTATATGCTGAACGTGTACATGAATGTATTCCGGTTAGTTGAGATATTGGCGTGAAAAACGTTCAATCGTCCAACACATAAGAGTCTACAAACAATGAGTTGTGGCCTTCATGAACCGCACTGAACTTCCAATGAGCGGTATTGCCTCCTTTATATATACGGCAGTGAAATCTAGATTCCATTTAGTCCTGCAAAAAGCAGGAATTAATCAATACTCAATACTAATATCCTCCGAAGTCGGATGCTGAGCTTTCAGCGGTGTTGCCTCCGTAGCCTCCGCCCCGCGTTGTCTGGAAGCTGAGCAATGTCATACATTGAGGGTCAAGATGCCGAAGTCGGAGTGAGGCTGTCCATGGGGCGGAATTTGTAATGATATATGGCGACTCTTTTACTGTATACCCCCAGTAATATAACCCGGCCAACCACTCGGTCAAAAGGAAATCATCCATGGCCGGCGGGTGTATCTGCTTACGTCAGCAACTCATCCCCCCAAATTGCACTGATGTCACGTGTGCTCTATAGCCGTCATATATTCCATTCTCGCCTGAATTTCTTTACCGTTATTAGATATACCGATTCCCGTTCAAAGTTTTTCAAAGAAATATTTCTTCCAAAACAGGTCAAGGAAAAAGAAGGAGAAGTCATCAGTGCAACCAGAAACACCTCGACCCCCGACGACAGCCAGCCTCTCGAAACGGCGAAAGGAGACCGCGGACCAGAGGAGGAGACACATGGAGATATGTGTGATCGGGGAAAGGGAAATTATTGGTGAGTTTCAAAATATGGGAAAGAGGTCGTTGGGAGAATTGATAAACAGGTCTGCTGTTGTTTGACTTGTATGTCATTGGTAAATATCTTGTGGCCCAGCACGCGCGGTGACTTCTTCCTATAAAGTCTGCTTTTCCCATGACATTCGCTGTACTAACTACATTTTCACCCAATATTTGTGCTTAAGGAATTATAGTACTAGCGCTGAAGGTTTTTTCTTGTGACGGAGAGAGGCCCGGAAAGACTCTAAATACTAAAGTAGAGTATCTTGATGTTAAAATGATACCTTGGCAATGAAGTTCTTCCCTCGCGAAATTGAACCAGTCGATCTGTTGACACAGGTCTACGACCAAGACTCTAGTTTGGGAAACTGAAATGGCACATTACATCTTTGTTCAGATGATAATACTCCTCTGTTGTTTTCCTGAAGGTGATGTCGAGTTGAGCCTTGACCTTCCAACTTACATCTTTACCATCCACTGTATTCAAGACACAGAGGTCTTCTCCCTAGACTTGAAAAACTACGAGCGTCTGGTGACGAGAAAGAATCCCTGGAGTATACAGCTGATGAAGGATATGGTAGCCATCAAGCTGCATTGTCGCATACTACGCTTGGACAACGCAGTGCCAATTCTAAATGCCTTACTTCATAAGCTCGACGAGGAGACCGCGTTACGGCTGAAACAGCAACAGCCGCAGATTACCTCGAAAGAAAAACTCTCGCCGGCAGACGAGATGAACCAATTCATTCCTCAGAGAGGACCTGTGATTGACATTTTTGGCCCTGGGACTGTGTTCTATAGGAATAGAATGCGCGAGAAGGCGAAACGGGAGGCGAAGTCGAAACGGATGTTTGGCGCACATTCGTGGGACATGATGGCCCTCAAGGCTGCCGCCTCCACTGTTCTTCCGGCGCGATTGCCCAACGCCCCTGCGGATGAGGAAAGCGCGTCACCTGACGCTTTACCAAAATTAGTACAGTTAGTTTGTAATTATGCTGACAGTGATAAAAATAGACTAGACAATCAGCAAGATAGTATGATCAGTGGCAGTGCTTTCTTAACGGAAGGTCAATACACACATAGTAGAGATAACTTACAGTCGCAAGGAGACGACTATGAGACTAGTGACAGTGCGCTGAGGACTTTAGAAGCCCGGATGAAGCACTGGCACACTCTGGTGGACAAGATAGAATCTTCTGTGGTAGTGACCGTGAATGATGCGGTGCACGTACCGCCACCTATGCTTCACCATCATCACCAGCAGCCAACGTCGGAAACGAGAGTGGTACAGTTATACAGGTTTAGGAGGGATGTAAGTGTCCAAAAATCAATTTTGAAGATAGAAATTGTTATAGGTTTTCATGAGCTGTATCAAAAGAGCATTTTAGCACCAGACGAGTGCATTTTGTATCACTGCACATGTGACCTCTCTGCGCATGCTGGACACAATGTGTCGTCCTTACACGACAAACTAGAAGCAGTAGGCGGGACTGGTATGGTAATGCCCAGTCGTCACCACACAACCTCAATCCAACGTGTATCAACCTATAACGTCGGTCTTCCTTCAATTTCTTTTCAGGAGGCCAAGAAAATCTCGCCGGGTAAGAAGGTTTTCATCCGCAAAAGACGCCCAAAGCCGATGGTGTCGGCGAGTGCGTATAGGCGGTCAGCGGTGTCCGATGACGATGTTGATGCGCGGAGAAAACGAAACGAAAACTGTCTTCCGGCGGGTCGGCGGAAAGCCATGTCGGAGGGACACGGGAGTCAGCCGTCTGACACGGAGGGAGAAACGGGTGAGGACCATTTTGCGACTGCGTTCTTTTTCTGTTTAACATTTACCATCCTGGAAACTTGAGTTGAGATTTGCACTTCATGGTGAAGCTAGCACCTCTATAAATGCAACCCTCATTAATTGCAATCCTATATATACACCGCATGCATTTTTTAGTAAAATTTGACACTCTATAAGTGTTGGTGAGCTGTGTTCAAAAGGTAACTGCATGCAATTACTATCTAGTGCTAAATCTCAAAACCTTAGCTGTTAGGCGGCATGTCTTATTCCTTCGAAATAATTTGTTGAACCCGTTGTAGTTATGTTGCTGGGTACAGCTTCGTCAGTCATTATGGTGTATCATTCGCAAAGACATTATGAGTTACCCTCTATTGCCTGTTATTCTTCCTCTACTTCTACCATAGCATATTGCCAACCTATCATTTAAACAGGCGGCGGTTCTATATGTGCGGTGAACATTGGCATTGGTGGTGCAGCGAATTGGAGTTTCTGAAGTGTTTTGAAATCAATGTTCTCGATTCTTGCCAAAATTTGGTACGGCAAATAAAAACATACCACTTCTTACAAATACTTGCGGAAAACTACACTTACTTTGAGGTGTAAAAAGCCGCCATCACCAATGCTTCCGTCGCTGTGTCATCAAACAAGGTGTCAGAAAGGATTCCTGTAGTTGACGTATCGCAGGCCGGGGAAATAACGGCACCGTGTGACTGAGTCCAACCAATCAAATCAGAGTATTGGCATGGTTTCTTGACCGTTTTCATTTGCTTACTGGATTCATATCAGGTGAACTTATGCCCTTACTAGCACCTTGTTCATGACATATTGTTCGTTTTTTCTGTTTGTGTAATTCATGCTCTGTCTCTTTCCTAACCTACAAAATAACGCCAACACACATTGGTGATCGTGGCCGTGGTTTGTAACTAGCTTTGCAGGGGCAAGGGAGCACCGCTGCACCTGATCAACCCGGCCTATAGGTGTTACATTGTATCCCGAACACAGCCCCAGTTTTGAGAACTGAAACTTTATACCAAACTGTTATTCGGAGCCAGCGGATGGTGTACCTTTGAGTCTTGTTGGATACAATTTCTATGATAGGGCAACCGTACGATCTAAAACGAATCACTTACTTTGTTATTAAAAGTACATCTATGTCGTCTGCAATCTCTCAAAGATATTTAACTGTGTCGGAAAATCTCAGCTGTCATTTGAGGGTGATGGCATCATCAGATTTGTGGGTTGGCGTCATCAATTTTCGTGTGTAACATCACCACTTAAGTCTTCGGCTGACGTCACCTTTCCTTGTGGCTATCACCCCGCTCATCCTCCTGATCTCCTTGCAGACGACGAACAGAAAGCAGTGGTTTCCACCACCAAGCTTTCTCCCGCATCACCAGCCAAGAAGCACCTACTTAGGCTTAGGAAGGTAGGCTCCATCTGGTCGTTTGCGTGCACGCTTCAGCTCGGACCAACTTTTGAAGTACGTACGCACCAACTTTCCGCGAGATTTCCTCTTCCCTTTTCCTCAAGAACTACTTTCAAATTGATCGAATTGTCTTCAAAACATATTAAATATATGGTCTACTTTCTTCATCGACAACAGCTTTAATGTTTGATAAAACGTTCTCGAAGAAAGATAAAACAATGATCTATATCACTCAAGAGATAGGATATGTGACATTTTTGTTAAAAAGAAAAGGAGTTAGGCTATGACCTAATCCGAGAGATTGTTGCAAAAGCAACTTCTCCAACTATCTGTCGTTCT
Source organism: Lineus longissimus (assembly GCF_910592395.1). Classification (NCBI taxonomy): domain Eukaryota; kingdom Metazoa; phylum Nemertea; class Pilidiophora; order Heteronemertea; family Lineidae; genus Lineus; species Lineus longissimus. The sequence goes on from NC_088315.1 coordinate 8,073,434, forward strand.
CCAAATATAATGTATTCCGAATATTTCGGATCTTTCCTCTCGGTGCGTATGACTTCATAGTAGTCCTTTGTGTCTTCATTCAGCTGAGCCTGCTAGCTTTGTAGTTGGTGGTGGCTTGAATTAGAGCCTTTAACAGAGTAACCACAAGTTCCCTTGATTACCAGAACGTAATTTTTGAACATTTTTTCATCAACAGTACACTCTTACAAATATGGCTTTTGGGAGCTTTTGAAAACGTTATAAGGGTTTTTCAGCCAACACAAGTATACAACCCGTAAAGGGTTCTTCCTTTCCCTGAAAAAGTTTAGGTTTTTCCCAGGCTCAAATACCTTTTGGGATTTTTTCATTTCTCTGAAAAACCCCTCAACGAGGTGCATATTAGTGTTGGCTTAAAACCCCATTGAGGTTTTTCCAAAGCGCAAAGGCCTTATATTCAAAAGTGTTATGGTGGCTGAAGCGGGGGCCAACATTTCGATGGCCTCACCATCAACTTGCGATAAGGGATGCGATGAAGTAGCGATGGTAGTTCTGTGCGAACTTGAATCAGGGCAACTGTGGATACTCTGTCGCGTAGAAAACTAAATTGATGGAACCTGACCTTAGTTACTTGCCTGTTGTAGTGCTTTCCAGGTGGTGTTTCAGTTAAAACCAATGTGTAGAATCCGATGTTTTAAACGGCGTTATCAGATATAGTGCTACTTTTGTTACACATCTTCTTGTTTCATTGAAGTATGCCATAAGTCTATAATTTTGGAAGTTTGCTATTTTTTATCAGTACTGAAGGCGACATTGCCTAGTTGAGTTGATGTCAACATCCGTGACAAAGTTTTTTTGAACAGCCAGGCCCTGGCGAGAAACGCACGAAATCTAGGTTCAGAATCAACCAAAGCAAAGGGTTCTCAAACGCCGTTTCAAACATCTAACAACACCCAATTGTAACTCATCCCTAGGAATACGGTCTTTTTGAGCCTCACGTTTTGCAATAATTGAACCCAAGCAACAAATAGCATAACCGAGTTAATTTCGCAGCACCAGCCTCGATATTTCCAATGTTCTTCAACGATTTTTTGCATTTGGTGACTGAATTGGGTTGGCCAACAGAATATTAAGGGTAATATACACGTAGCCATGAAACTCAAAGTTTTGAAGTTAGAACTGAAAAAAAGAAGTGAAAGGCAACACATTGGGTCGTCTGCCATTCTTGGGAGTGTATTTCCACGGCGGTGGCATATTGTCAACAAAACAAAGTTCGAGTTTTTAGATGGCTTACTTTATTGTTTGCTTTCAATAGTTTTTCAATAGCTCTGGTCAAAGTACAACTCGGTCACCAAATATGCGAAATTAACCTTTAATATTTTAACTCTCTTTTTTAACCCCCAAGTAACGGTTACACGTCTACCCTTCTTACCCTTTTCTTACAATCTTTTTGTGTTGTTTTTGCCTCTAGGACGTAAGGCGGGTCCTTCTTCAGTGAAACGATGACAACGTAATAGCATGGATACCCCTGCATGGTAACAGTAGAGCTAGTTGCTAAGGATGTCGGTTGCCTAGCAACCAGCGTATCCGTGGAAACGTCCTATGGTAACCAAAGTAATCTTGGAAACGAAATCAAAGACAACATAACATGATATGTGTTCGCTGAGTGTAGCTAATAGACAGCGGGTTAACATTTCTAATTCCTATTTATTGGCTCTGAACAACTGCGCATATCGGATACGGTGCAGGGTCAGAAAAAAGCAAAAATATGCATGATGTAGGCTTTTCAGTGTAGGGGCCTGCATGCATTTGTAACAGTGAGCATAAAATCATGATACTACCTGGCTTGTGATCGGAAAGTGCAATCTAATCGAAACAAGGCCAATTCAGTATTCTCGCAGCCAAAATGCAAGAGCCATTCCGGTCAATGACAGCATCTCCATGTAATGGAACGTAACCTAATGATGCTGCTCGCCCATTCGGAGGTTCTGTTCCCCACATGCTTGATCAGTGCTAGTTGATGGCGCTAATATCTTTACCTGACATGTGGCTTCAGTGGCAGAGATGGCGTCAGGACTGACGTACCGCTGAAGTTAGCACTTAACACTGCTTGAGTTACTGTGCCCTGAAGTGAATATGTATTGTTCGACATGTTGGATTGCTCAGCGGGTGGACATGTTGGATTGCTTAGCGGTTGACAAGTGGCGCTCTCTATTGACGAATATCGAGGATTCAGTTGTCTTACCATGGACTTTGCCCTGTTATAAGTTGAAGCAGTTGAGAATTGAAAAAGTGGTTTGCTTGCAAAATGTGTTCTCGTATTTTATTACAAACAAAATATACAGATACGGTCGAGTTTGTTGCCATAAACGACAAAATAAAAACAAATCGTATTATTAGCTGTGATGATGGTTAGATTTAGTTGTATCTTGTCGGATGGTGTATGCATGTATATAATAAAGGATTATTTATTCAGGACAGATATGTCATTATGTGGCCTTAAAGTATTTTTTGCAACTGGACATCCTGTTACATGTTAACATCTTCATGGAGTGCCCCCCCCCCCCCCCCCCCCCCCCCCAGTGTCTATAAGGTCAGAGCAACTCTTCGATTCTTGTCCCTATCAGATACTTTCTACATGAATAAATTCGTCTAAAATAAGTACTACACCAGGCCAAGCGTTGGCAACGAATGAACCATTTCTGGCCGACACCCAATCAGTGCTGACGGTACCTGAACATTATCTGACCTTATGCAAGTGAAGCTGCATGAAGTATATTCATATGTATGGCGGGATGTTAAAACTTGGCGTACAGTTGAATGTGTCGAAAATAATAACTTTTTCACTGTTTAGTTAGTTTTTAGTTACATGTATGTATGAGTTTATTAAATAGTACATGTAGTTTATAAATTAATAAAACAATAGTACAAGGGAACCTCCCTAAGTCCTGAGTCCCAAATATGTCCTTAATAGAGAGGTTTCCCTGTAATTGAAGCGTCGTTTGAGGCCAATCAAAACTTGAACACGCTCTTGGTCACGTGCTTTTGTCTGTAAGCGCATTGATAATAGATTGCATATGCATGTATATGAAGAAAATCTACCATAGCGCGGCTGCATTTGAATGCAAATGTGTTGTTGATTTATACAATAAAGTCATCTTGAGATCGCAAACCTGCCAAGTCCTGTCCAAATGAGTGTCTTATCCACCCTTAAAAATGAAAGTTTCTGAGCTTTGTTTTTTCGGCCAACACAAATATGCACCCCTAAGGATTTTATCGTAAAATGAAACACCGAATTAAGAGTATTCCATATCAAGGGGTGCAAATTGGTCTTAGTCGAAAACCCTGAGGTAAAAAAACCCTGTATTTTGCATTAGGAGTGTAACTGAATCTGGCACGGCTCTCGGATGCGATTTTAAAGAAATGGAAGATTTTAAAACGTCAAACATAGAAAAATAGAAAAGTCAAAAAGTTAACATTTGAAGCCTTACGTTGTATACCTTCTCTCTTCTTCCGCAGCGCCAAAGCAAGAAGCAATACACGCAAGAGGAATACCAAGAACTCAAAGAAGAGTTACGTCGGCGCCAGCGCGAGCTCTCGAAGTTTCTCTCCAAGACCATGCTGGTGCCAGTCTGAGGCGTATATCAATAGAAAGGACCACACAGTACCCTCTCTATGCCAACCCTATAACATGAGGTTACTCGTTCATCTAATGTTTCCAATTGGGTAAATATTCTCCATGCAGGGCGAAGGACATTTTTTTCTGTGGACACAGATTTCCATTACACCATGAGGTCCCGGATGTGTGTACCAACCCTTTCACCTCAATAGGCATCCTGGCATCGGTGGATTTCAATATCCTCCGCCACCCTTTTGTATATGACGTAGGAGCAAAAAAGTATGATAGTCTCAGGATGCAAAATAGGATGCTCCATGACATGCCTAAGACAGGCCTATTTTTTAGGAAACTCCCTTTCAATTATAAGCCATCTTTCCTTCCCTTAGGCAGTGTTTAGATAGCGATGTAGAAGGAAGAGTTCCATGACATGACATGTATATATTGCCGATAAACTCGTGGTAGAAGTAATGTGTCACGAGCTAAACTACAGGTCGAGGAAATGCACAGGAGAAGTCAGAGAAATACACATTCGACATAACGTGTTAGACAGCATCCACACGTATATTGATGAAACACAGATGTAGAATTTGTAATTATCAAACAATTAAACTGTGATATTCAAAGGACGATATAGCTTATATCGTTCGGTTTGTCTTAATTTTTGCCACCTTGCATAGGGCGTTCCGAAAAGTAACCCGGACCCGCAGGCTTCTATCCGACTTCTGCCGTTGGTGAAAATGGACCGTCAGTTTGAAAATTTTAAATCATTTTTGCGGAACTTCATACCATACATATATGCATATTCCGCAGATCGTGGGCCGCGACCTGGCTGTTGGTTCACGTCCACGGGTGCAGGTCAGAGCTTTGTCCTCGATACGCTAGATCCGCCCAAAAGCCCTGTCCTTTGTTCAATCTTGCAGAATTTGCTCAGGCTTTTGGTCCCTAGGGAGTCTATATTAGCAAGAATTAGTTGTAATGGAGCCCAACTTCAGTAGCTGGCGAAGTCTGCAGTGCCTTGTATATGGAGTCGATATCTTGGCCTTTTCTGTCGATTTGATAAAGCCAGGGTCTTTCGCAATTGGAAGACTCTGATAAAGCTGACTTATCATGTGTGGGTGGTACCTATCAGTATCGTCTCTCCAATACCTCGGCATTCCATAACGGTCTTGATCAAATGATAACACGTCTAATTGTGCACACAGAGAATAGATGCGAACACTGATATTCTGGTTGTGACTTTGTCCTCATGACAAACAAGACCATGCAGTTTGGGATGAATGAGAAGAACATGTAGATCTCTCTCCGTGCACACTATACAGAGTGATGATATCTTCCTACCTGAGCATATTCCTAGATATGGCACTGTCAAGGATACATGAAAATAACGCAACAAACAAATATATGCACAATAGACCGCAGGTTTAATACATGTATTTACTTAATACATCAAAGTCCGAGAAGTGTATAACGGTTGAACATGTTGTTGGACTGCCACATCCTTTCTGTTAGGAGACTGAAAGATAGAAAAATTAGATTAACCGACTGCTCACCTTGACAATTTAGCATTTCTTTCACTGGATCTGATTACTTCACATTGCAAGCGAGAGACTCAAAAACTTGGATGGATAATCATATTCAGGAAATATATTTACCTACGTGTATGTTTTCTGTAACGTCGCCTGTCAGTGCGCCAAACCGGGGTTCACCGAGGTAAGCAAAACACAGCGCACTCGATCGACTTAATCTAGATATTATAGCCGGGGCGACAAATATTTTAAAGGGTCAAAGTGACCATAAAGACAAAACTACTCCTATACTCTTGCCGGAGTCCGCCGTAGTACATGCGCTTTGTACATATTTATATATAGCCTGGGCGTGGTAGCCGATCGTTATGGATGACACGAAAACTAATCCGACGTCGAAGTTAAGGCAGAGTTTTTCAATTGAAAGACTTGCATGTATATATTTTTGGTTTACTACTCATGCAATACTAATTACCTTTATTACCGAGATGCGCTTTTGGGGACACCATTACCATATAGTAGTTTGGCACTGAAACCATAATTAGACCCCTTTATTGGTTTGAATATTAAACTGACAGAGACGCAGATTTATGCCGAGCTATCGGCGTTGTGCGTCGGTATCCTTTTTCTACTGCAGGCCGGAAGAGTTTTTGACGCACGCCGCCCATGAATCGGCGTGCAGATTTGCGACATTTACACATATAGCTGTTCAGTACATATGTGCAGTTTATTAGCGGCTTCTCAGTGGTTCTGCTTCATTCCCACCACCGATGTAATGTTGGCGGGCACGACGGTCGCTCATGGCCATTAGCGGATGAGGAATTCACTGCATGGTGACCGAGAATTCTAAACACCTTGGCTACAATATTTTTTAAGCCTCGTTTTGACCGTAGAGGTTTCAGTGAGACAACCGTAACAACTTGGAGTGGTTTTAAATGTCATGAGTCAAAAGCAGATTCTCGGTTGATTATGCCATAATTCGTGGCGTTTTAGAAGGTAGTTGATAAAGTATGGAATTAGTGAAACCTTGGAAACACTGATAAACCTTGGAATATTCAATGTAAACCATGGAATCACTGTGCAAATAGCGCGGGAAATCGGGTGCGTTCCTTCCACGATTTATACCCTCCCAACTGACAGTCTCGTCCCAGCTGACTTTATTGATAGCAATTTGCCAGTTAGTTCAGAAGCCAACATTTTTAATGTGGAGGATGACGTCATCAATTGGCAATGCGCTGTGGTCGTTAAAATATTTTATTTCTCTTCAATGGAAGCAAAAATTAGTTTTTATGATTGTTTTGTATTCCATAGACGATAAAGTATTATGCTCGGTACTAGATGCACGAGATCATAGGACAAACACACACGTGAATAAAAAACCCGCTTAGAACTGGTGACGTCACAAAGATCTCTGCATCCCTCGATGCGTACTGGAAGATGTAATAAATCGCTCACGGCGAAGGAAATTTTCATCCGCAAACTTCGGTAATAAACATATATGACTAGGCTTCTTTTATTCATCGTTTGTTATAAAATATCAGTCAATCATAGACAATTAGGCCTAGACATAGTCGTCAACCTTATCCATGCATAATGCATGACAGGCCCCCAATTTTCTCTGTATCACCCTGTATGAACAGACCGATCCGTAGTTCAAATAGGCCCCGCGTGGTGGTGGCGTATTTATAAGCGGAGCACTATTGGTTCATATTATGGGTGTGTGGTGGGCGTGTCTTCCCATATTTGGGGGATCAGTACTGTACACTGGAGGCGAGGTACAACTGGGTTGTTCTAAAATATAGACTATTGAATCGGATATGCGACAGATTTCTAAATTACCATAAAATTCCGATCTGATCATGTAAGAATAAGCTCCAAATGTTGATTCGTAACCACGTTAGGTTCGAATGGCATTATTTCATGTTTTTATGCATTTTTAGGACTGATTCCAAGGTTTATCACTGGTTCCAAGGTTTCACTGATTCCAAGCTTTATCAACTACCGTTTTAGAATAGAAATTAATGTCTCCTGTTGGTAGCCTATGCCTTGCAAAACACGGCGGCGGTGGAGCCGCGAAAGAATGCCAAACCCGCGGCGGTAGCCGAGGTTTTGGGTAAAATGACAGCTCCACCAGATCAGTATCTATCCATCAAGTCTAAGGTTTGAGGCTCATTGGTTCGAACAGAGTCATGAAAGACCCTGGTTCGGATAACTCGGTCGTATGTCCGCAAATGACTTCGGGTGACGTTCACGTCACAAACTGATTACCCGCCAGACGACTGGGATTTGGAATAAGTGAGGCAAGCCATGATTTCAGGCGGGTAAGACCAACTTCTCATTAGCCGCCTTCAATAAACGATGAGAAACTCACTCTACTGGTACAATTATATCTTCTTTAACCGGGACATCTCGCTTTTCGCCTGCATTTTGTGTCCTGGAAAATACATATTAAATACAATTGAGGCTTGAAATGCAACTTGTACTGACCGACTTGCACTTTCCTCAGAGCAGTCCCGCATGCGAACCATACTTAAGTTTGATATTTGGCAAAATGGCCATTTTTCTTGGCGAAAAGGTATTCAAATAAATTGATCGCGTCCATGGGTGCTTGGAAAGCCATCCTTTGAAAAATAATGGTCGTTTGGAGATTTATCTAAATCCTCCACACAAATCATTTAAATATAAAAGTGGCAAAAGGCAACTCCCTGCATGAACTTGGATCAACGTCCTTACGCCTCAATGTTGTCTTGAAGCTTTTTAACAACCGCCTTCATTGCGTCACTCTGTTCCTCCGGCGTCATGCACGTTGCGAACACAGACAGAATCAGGACTATCAGTCCGACCTGGCATACTGTGTTCACCGGAGTCATTATGAGGGACTTGGTTATTCAAGCTGAAATCTGGAAAGGCACATTCATCTATACTGAGCAAGAATTGCGAGTATAACTATTAAGCGTAGTGATTTGAGGGAGGGGGGGTGGCTATTCAAGCTGAACTCAGGAGGCACATTAATCTAAGCAGGTCTTAATAGTAATCGAGCATATAGCGATAGGACCTGGAGTCCGACCTTGCATTCATCGCAGTCGATATGAAGTGTTGCACTCCAGATGCAGTGGATCGGCCACGTCTCTGTCTCTCCCAATGGAGGATATATGAATATAGTATGACGAATGGGCTGCCTTGGGAGTTTACAGTGAAGAGGGAGCTTGGTTATTCAAGCTTAAATATGGAAGGGCACATTGGGCCTATATCTCAGCTAGAATTATGTGTACATGTACTTATATACATGTACTAGACACTCTGTGAGCACACATGGCCCGGGGAGGAAGAATGGGATAAAAGCCCAATTTACAACAGTCCAACGGATTCCATTATTGCACTGCATGTATCTTGATCTCAGTTAATCCTGCTGTATATGTAAGCAAGCAAGCATATAAGTAAAATTCAATTTATAAGGCACCATTTCCACTTAGTATATCATTGTTCAAGAGCGCCAAACGGCAATCGAAGCAAATAGAACCAGTTGTATTTCTACACCCGTAAAACCAAAAAATGTCGGTAAAGATTGTCATGGCATATGCCGCAATATTGGAGTGTTGTATCGGGCCGTAGATTTGTATCCCTACGACTATAGAAAGAAAGTTAAAATTGACTTTGTCGGAGCGGAGGGGGAGGTAGGCCACCAATTTTCGTCCAAAATGACCCTGTGTTGTTAGTTCCATTTTGACGGTGGTGAAGTCAATGCCTCAAGAAGGAATACCTCAAAATTCATAAATTTCATAACTTACCTGTCTTGACAGAGTCGTATGTGTTTCGTTGGGTTTCTGATAGGTATGTTAATCTCCCCTCCTACCTTTGCGTTTATATACACCACCGTCATGTTGAAGATGTGTCGCGGCCGAAACACCAGGCCCTCGACAGCATCAAACTATTCGGGTCGAACACATTGAAACAGTGCCACTGGGTACAGTTTGCTATGCAGTTGGCTATGCAGTTGGCTACAGTTGGCAGGAAATCCTTTCTGCAAAACTTTCTTCCAAAATATATGCATGAAAAACATATTTTTGGGGGAGTGCATCAACATCAATTCTAAATCAATGCAACTTTCTGGACCTGTGCAACTAAAACGAAACAATTTTTGGTCACGAAAAACCGAGAAGAAATCCAACTGGTAACATTACGTAGAAAGGTAGGTCTGGGGCTGATGTATAACTGGGGCATCTGCTTGCGCTTACATGTGCATTGTCGGAAACACGCACATGATTCCTCGCGATCCTACACAGAAAGCCTTCTATGGAATAATTCATGATTCAGTTAAACTGCTTCAAGTGGGCCACTTGCATCAGATAAACCATCAAAGACTTGGTGATTATCGGTCGGGAAAGGGCCTATTCACTGTCAAGGTGGTAACGAGTATTCCCACAAGCCGCGGGGAATGGCATTATATCAAGCCGCGTCACAGGCCTTTGTTGGAATAATGTGAAACAAAACAATACAAAATTGATGCTGTCATTTTTTCATACCGATTCGAAATCTGCAAAAATGCTGCACGTCTGTTTTCTTTTGCAATCTCCTCAGAGGTTGTCCGTTATACATAATTTAAGTGTGCAAAAATAAACATTATACAACCAGTCTTTAAAAGGAATCATTAAAAAAAGTACTACCGGGTATTTACATTGTATATAGTGATTTCACCAGACTTTGGGAGGTGTAACATAGAACTTCGCTGCCTTTCGGCCAGGTAAACCTAGACCTCCGTGATACAGGACAAACAGAAACTCAAAACAATGAGAGAGAGTTTCTGTGTTTTGATATCATGACAATGCATTAAAGTGTTGTAAAATGTAAAAGCATCCTGTGCAATATTCTAAAACAGTTTGATTTACATGTATAAAGAACAGAGTTAATAGTTTATATATATATATGCACTATGCGCCACCTTTTGAATTCAGCGGTTATGCTTACATCTAGAGGCGCAATCATAACTGATTGATTGCATGGTGTAAAATATGAAAGTAGTTAAAAGCACCCAAAATAACAATTCATTGATGAGTTGAGGTGTTTGAAATAGAAATTGTTACCCCATTTTCGATATTAGTTGTCTCACCAAACACACCTCGAATGCAGCTGCCATTTCTACCAAAACTTCGGTTTGTCACCCTGGTTTTGGCTTACATTTTAGCTCCTGCACCCTGGTGGTATTCGGTGAGACAACCAATACCTCCAGTTCGGTATCAATTCCTCAAACCAAAGCAGTTAATGAGATGATCATTGTTGGATCATCGCCAGTGACAGCTCGAACAAATTAAAATCGTTAAAAGCTAAAATTTCATCAAATTGTCTGAGAAGCAGGCTGTGCTAAATGATGTCCTATGGAAACCAGAGCCCTCAGCCTTTCCAGATCCACTTACACTTCCAGAGCCCAAAGATTGACCTGATCCAAATACATTCCAGAGCCCTTCGTCTGTCCATGCAGATCCACTTACACTTCCAGACCCCAAAGATTGACCAGATCCAAATACCTTCCAGAGCCCTTAGTCTGTCCATGCAGATCCACTTGCACTTCCAGAGCCCATAGATTGTCCAGATGGTTCCTGAAAACCGAATAAAAGATGAATATTTTATAGTTTAATACGCAGATGTGAAAAACTATTTTCGTGCTATGATTCTTTATTTTTCGTATGTATCATGCTAAGCTCCGAAAAAAACCAATCGTCCCAAACATCAATGTGTTCCAGGGGTCTGTCGTGCAGGAACGGACTTCAAGCTGGCTGATGTGGCATGACATGACACGATGTTAGGGGTGACTAGGTGGCAAGTGAACCCTGTGACTGCTCTTTGAAAATGATTTGGCCGCTCTTCATATCATGAATGACAACAATACGAGAGCTCCCAAACAGGCTTACTGGACTTTGCGCAACGAAACGAAACGAGCGAAATGGGGGAGCGACCATTATGTTTACCCCGGTACGTCAAGTTCGATACATGGTGTCAGTCACCAGTATGGATGTGTTTTCCATTATGAATATGTGTTTTTAAAAATCAAAATCATATGAATTTCCTTTCCATTAGAAGTAAACGAGGATGACGTTTCAGTTTAGGAGCCTAAGTTTTGTGGCCCCAATGGCCAGATTAACCCCTCGTTGGCTGAAAAGTCGATTCACCGGTCACAAATGGTCAAAAATGACCCCCAAAACTTCAGACCCCCAACCTGGTAATTATCACGGTCAGTCCACAACAAAATTTCTATGTTTTGAAGATCTAACCCCGGGCTGTATTATCTGCCGGAAATTGATTTTCATCGGCACGTCTGAGAAAAATCTATGGGGCGCTAAACTTGACCAATTCAACTTTTTTAATGCATTAGCAATTTGATAATAAATGTAGTGTGTACCCGTAACCGCTTGAGGTCTGGACTCAAAACTTTGTTTACAAATTCACACCAAATTTCGTTTCAAAATTATTCTTTGTTTGGCACCAGGGGGCGTAATGCAAAAAAACATGAAACAGACGATACGGCCCGTAGTTTTGTTGATACGAATCGTTTCCTGTAAGGCCGTTACAAGCCGCTGTCTGAATATGATGTGAACCTGTTCAATGAAAAAAATGCTGATAATGACTTGCACGGCTTGTTCGCATCATAAACATAGTGGTACCCGGGTTAACTGTCTTTGCGTTTGGCCTAATTTTACAACGATTACTCCCCATGTAACCACGATCTAGGATGGACAGGCTGTGTATTATGAATAGGAAAAGTCACCTAGGGACCGTTGCGTAGAATACTTTTTTGGCGAAATATTGCGCAAAGTCTAGTAAGCCCCCCAAACACAGATATGCAGAATCTGTGACGTTCATGCATGTGTACATGTGAAGAACCCAAGAGGCGTAGCACGCATAGGTCCTGTGAAAATGAACAGTACATATAGGCTAAGTTTTGCATTGGGAGTCGTTGTTGAATTTACCTCTCGTAATCTCCTGCTTTCACCATCATTTGACATCCATAGCTTTACCCTATCTTCCTTTGAAAACCTCTTTATATTCTGAAAAGCGGTAATGATAAAATGTATAATGGAAAACTGAGCAGATTTTGTGGAACCCGGCCACATTTTGGACGGCAGTACTTTGATTAGAATAGACTCTGATTAGAATAACCATGCCGTGTTGAATTTTCCTGTTAATATAGGCTATCCATTATACAGGTCTTCAGTGGAAGGAAAGAATGACATTATGCTTCAGTTTATTTTCCTCCTCTTTTCATTCCAGTATTTATCAAAGACTTAATCTGTTCGTTAAAAAAGACCTCGGAAATTAAACTCGAATTTGAACTTTCTAAATGCGCAAATGCACACTGTATATAAACTTACTACGGAAAGAAATATACTGTTTGGAGAAGCCATCAATTCTTATTTCCTATCTGACATCAGAGTCTTGCAAAGACTGTTCTGACACAAACTGATTTGATAAAGCATTCATTCTTACTTCCTATATGACATAAACTGTTTAAAAAACAACAGTCTTTCAATAAATTGATATTGAAAGACTCTGATGATATGGACTGTTTGGAGAAACCATTCCTTCTTGCTTACTATTTGATATTGACTGTTTGGAGAAATCGTGCACTGTTTCTCAACTCCATACCATTCTTGCAAGTCGACCAACTTCTCCTTGCCCTTCCATTTGTGTAGAACTTCGCAGATCGAGCAGTAGGGTATTTTGTTCTCTCTTCTAATAAAATATACTGTAAAAGAGAAGACAATATAACTAGATGTAATCTTATCCTCTGAAAAGTGAAGTGAAAAAAATAAATTTCCGTTAGGATAGGTCAACGTCACTGCCAACGCCGACTGAAAAACCGGACCAATGACAGTCATGACGCATACTCACGCGTTATGTTGTAGCTCTCCTTCCACTTGAAGTAGGCGTTATACCGCTCGTCGTCCTGGTCCAACGCTTTTAGGAAATCAGCCAGTTCTTCCTCACTCTCGTAATCATCCGCATTGATGTAGGAATTGGGTGGAAGGGCCTCTTTAAATAGTTCCGTGTTCCGCGTTCCCCTGACGATTGGAACCATATTATAGCGGAAAGCATTCTCCCATACCTTCTCCGTGATGTAATCAATGCAGTTGGAGTTCTCCAACGATAAGTAAAACTTGTATTCCTTCCCTGGAATTCGAAATCACATGTAACACGTTTTACTTTTAGCAGAATTTGACAAATATCCACAGTCACTTGTTTGGCTGTCGGGAATGGGATGCAACAAAACGCATAGTCTACAGTCAACCGAGTGTGCTCATTACACAAATAATTCTTTTTCGATTATTATGAAGCAAGAAATGTGTCGGTGTCAACACTTCGTTATTAAGTCTAAAGATATACATGTATGATATACATGTATACTGTATGTTTATATCTGATCTAGGTTTCTCTCGAAATTAATCATGAATAGCGTGCAGAGAAACCTGTCATCTTGAATCAGGAATTACATGCACATGTATTATACTCACCAAGATCTTGCATACAGGTCCGACTTCGCTTATTATTCGTTTCGTTTTTGCACGTTTTTGTCCCGCATGACCCGTAAACATCAACAGGGACATGCTCCATCAGTTTCTTGACCATATTGAACCTCCCGTTCGAATCCCAACAATGACTCACCAGCCATGCAACCATCTTGGTCTTCCCCGCTGCGAAGTTATCCGTGGAAAGCGCGACAGGCTTAGCGTAGCTGTAAAAGTCCCCGTACGTTAAGACGATATCAGAGTCAAGTCTGTATCCGAACGTGATGTTAAATGCGAAGCGATAATCTGCAAATTTTCTGAGAGTATCTTTGAACATTGCCGGTGGTTCTTGGTTGAAAGTGGCCCAAAGCTGACCAGGGTTGCGCGTTTTGGGCATGTCGTCGATGATTAAGTCCTTTTTCCAGAAGTGGAAGAACACAGCATCGGCGCGAGAATATGCTGACTTCCCTGACAGGAATTCGCAATTTGAAACCTTACACTTGGAGAAACCGGCGTTGTCGTATTCGAACGGCTTCATATAGACATCTGTCCACCACATAATTTTCATATTTTCCAGGAAAGTTTGCTTTTGCGAGTGGGGGTCTTTCTCTTCACTGTTGTTCTTGGGTTCTTTGGGGCGAAAAGACGTGTCGGGGTGTCTTTTTCTGGACGTGCCTCCGTTGGTTACAGATTTTCTCAAATCAAGTTTACTTCCTGTGGTTGAATCAAGTTGGGTCAAAATTTGCACATCGAGCGGCAGAGGCTGACTGAGAAGATAGAGTTCGAAATAAAACATCATGAACGCGAATGAAGAAAAAGCGCCATAAAATACGTATTTTGATTTCTGTGAGAAAATCATTACGCCATGTTCCGCCATAATTATACTTGTTTCACCAATGTCCAGGAGGGTGTCGTAAAATTCGTGGTGTAGGCTGTTGGGCTACTTGTTTTAAGAGGACGGCAGGGACGATTGCCTGAAAAAAGTGACAAAAACCCATTAAAAAGGGATACCCAAGGCATTAGCAAAACATGCTGTGGGAGGCGAGATTATAGCTTCCAATTGCGCCAGCTTCCAATTGCGCCATATTATATACCCTCAGCTATAGCCCAATTATCAAACAGTCTCGGCGAACCCCCCGAACCCCCCGAACCCCGACTATTTTAACAACCAACAGGCGAAAACAACCGCGGGCCGAATAGAATATTCAAAAGCTGCAGAATGAGCTACTCCACTGGATGATGCGACTTATCCCAAAGAGTATATAAAGTGCAACATACCTTTGCTGTCCAAAGTATATTCTAAATCTAATGTTCACAAGAGAATTTACCGAAAATTTAAGAAAAATACAATATGGTGCGAATGGTATCACGTCCGATTTCAATATGGTAGAACAGTGTAACTGTTATACCATATTGAAAGGGCTTGACTATACCATGGCAATATAATCCCCCAAGCAATGTGCTCAACTCACCCTGACAACTTGTTGAGGGACGCCAAGCTTGCTCATCGTTAATTAGACCTCGATTGCCTGGGAAGGCCTCTCTCTCTAATTGATAACCCCAGTCTTTCGAAAACACAAGAAAAAAAACCCCGGGAGCCTGTTCTTGTTCACAGATCAATCTGAAGCCCGAGTTATTTGTAAATTCACTAGATTGCTCTCGGCCCCTATTTAGACTTACGTTCTTCCGGCGAGGTGGTCTCAAAAAGACGAAAAGTCGACTTCGGCAGCTGCACCACTCTTCTGACTTTCTCCCATTCTCTTTTGTGCAGTGGAACTAAGTAGAAGTTAAGCCACTCAGAAGAAAATACATTGTATGCACTATACACTGTCATATGGTATATATGTACATGTATACGGTGAATTTAATTGCTCACTAAATATCTGTATTCGTTTTGATGGTATACAATCCGGGGTAAAAGTCTTACAGATTATCTTGCATGCCTATGCCGAAAGCCGGTGTGCAAGGGATAGTCCGTGTAACAATAGCCGCATTGCTAAATGTTTTGGTTAGGGTTAGCGGTACAATAGATCATGCTGCTTAATTGGTCAAATACAATGCTACCGGACTATGACTCCAGGGGGACTATATTCGCTGTCACAGGGCTTAGGCAAACTCGGGTGACTCGCACATTTTGTATCTCCACGCGCCGAGCTTTTGCAGACGAAGCTGACAATCATTAGACCATTAAAATCATCCTGAGGAAATCAGGGTTGATGTTTGTTTCTCCGGCCCTGCACCGGAAAAGCAAACATTAACCCCTGATTTCCTCAGGATGATAAAAAATAGGCTTCGATCCGCTCCGCTATCGCAAATACATAGCAGTGATTCTAATCGCAGGCATAGCAGTGATTGAAATCGCTCGTTTGATAGCCGCTACAGTTAATGCTGTCCGTCAAAGGAATCCTTCAAAATTTAGATCCTTCTAGATCCAAAGGATCTAAATCCGCGAAAAATAACGCCCAATTCAGTTGTTTACCTTATCTGATACGTCATTAATGAATTTGTCATCTATTTTTTTTCTGAACGCCTCCTATACGTTACGGATTATAACTAAGTGATGTTCCTTTTCAACTAAGTTGGTTAGATATTCTCCAATAATCTACAAATCTTATTACAACTAATAGGGCCTAACCCTGATAACGGTACATTATAATTTGATGATTATTTGACATTATGAATAATTATTTCCAAAGAGAATGTTTTCCTCTATTTAAGCGTCAGTTTTAAATTAGTGTTATCGGTACATGTCGTTAGCGTTCGTGTGGCGACCTATAAAAGGCCAGTTTCGTTCGTGAATATTGCTTGCAATTGTCCTTCTAATAAGTATTTTAAAAGTTCAAATTAAACATTTTGAAAGAATGAACCTGGCCTTACTCTAGCGATTGACGTCGGCTTTGATACGATTGTTTTCAATGTGTCTGCCAAATATTTTACGGAGAAGAATGGAAACGCTAGATTTGAAAATAAGACGTGTGTCTTTCGCAGAGGCTTCTTCAGTGGTTCTGGTACTATCGACATTTCCAGATCCACTTCCACTCCCAGAGATATCAGCCTGCCCAGATCCACTTCCACTTCCAGAGCTCTCAGCCTGTCCAGATCCACTTCCAGAGTTCTCAGCCTGCCCAGGTCCACTTATACTGCCAGAGCTCTCAACCTGTCCAGATCCACTTCCACTTCTAGAGCCATCAGCCTGTCGAGATCCACTTCCACTTCCAGAGCCACTTACACTTCCAGAGCCACTTACACTTCCAGAGCCTTCAACCTGTCCAGATTCACTTACACTCCCAGAGCCTTCAACCTGTCCAGATCCACTTCCACTTCCAGAGCCACTTACACTTCCAGAGCCTTCAACCTGTCCAGATCCACTTACACTTCCAGAGCCACTTACACTTCCAGAGCCTTCAACCTGTCCAGATCCACTTCCACTTCCAGAGCCACTTACACTTCCAGAGCCGTCAACCTGTCCAGATCCACTTACACTTCTAGAGCCTTCAACCTGTCCAGTTCCACTTACAATACCAGATCCCATCACCTGTCTCGATCCACTGACACGTCCAGATCCCTTTGCCCGTCTAGATCCACCGACATTCCGAGATGCCTTAGATATTGAGCTCTCAGCCATGCTGAGACCACTGGTATCGCCGACAACGGTGCCCACGACAGGTATGTGGGTCTTCAGTCGATGAATTTCATTGTTCATCACAGCTTCGTCGTATTCTCCCTTCAGAAACTGTTTGAAGCCGCCCCATGCATTTTTGAGGAATATCTTCATGTGATCGCTGTTGGCGTCACTGGGTGATCGTGAAGCTGGTGGAGTCGCGCGGCCGGTGTGCAAGGTGGCCACAACCGCCACCAATATCAATGATATTCTAGCACGACTCATATCTGAAACGAAGACAACGAGATAAAATTAAGGATTTATGTTGAGGATATTAAAATGGAGAAACTAAAGTCGGTACACTATCAAAAATCAACATTTATAAAATAAGCAATATATATACCTGGTTTTGAGGGAGTTGTGAAGTTGGAGAACTTGAACGTGCTTTTCCCAAGGACTGGCTGGTTGTATTGGTTGGTCGCCTGCTTGTTGATATTAACTTGAATCAAATTCTATCACACAGCTCGCCTTGGCTTAAACTGACTATTTCAAATAAATGTACACCTTATTTGATAAATGAACTAACAAAGGCAAGGCGATGACCCTTGACGGTCATGACTGGACGCGCAGAGAAACGCACGGCCATAATCGATGAACTATATATATAAGCCTATATACTATAATATCAAATCACTCGTTTGCGCGGCGCTTAACTTTGGTCACAGCTGGTCACTCACCAACGACGGAGGTACTATTATATTCATGCTGTTTCTGAATAGAGCGCAAAACAAGCCGATAAACTGATAGCTATAAATCGAGGGGTGCGATTGAATAGAACACATGCAGCCAATTCAATGGTGGTGGTGTAGCCTCAAAGGCAATTTATCTCACGATGATCTCGACTTTTGATGATATGAATAAAGCAAGCATTAAATGCTTTTTCTTAGACTCCATTTTACACTAGACTATATGCCTTTCTATATAAAATTGAAGTAAAAGCATTTGCTAGTCTTTGTTCATATCACCCATTGCCATCTAAGTTCAGGCTTATGATTTACATTTGTTTGACATTACCGTTGAATCACTCGGAGTGGCCAATTTTGATTTATCGCAGATATTGGCTACCATCAATGACTTTTAGGGCCGTTTATATGGGGCCAAACCAATCCAAATCGGTCTAGATTGGTCTGCCGTGTAAGCGCGCACGAATGTGATCTGGTTTGGTCTGGTCTGGTCTGGTTTGGTTTGTTCTCGTGTATAAACGGCCCTATTGGTCAGCTTCCAGACAACGCGCGTCCCGGCGGAGGATAGCGCTGGAAGTTCAGTACAATGTACATGTATATATGATGGGCTACATGTACGTATCTTCAGATACGTTTTTTACGGGTAATTTTGTGTGGTTTATTCTGTCAACATGTACACATGTTTAGACAAAAGCTGAGAGATGATTACGACAAACTTTCCGATGTATCGTATGTTTTTGTATACACGGCCCTTACATAAATGTTATCCATCAGGTACTGCCGAAACCAATGTGTTATCTCAAAGTAAGTGTGTGACGGCTTGAGCAAATTATATCAAACCTTCCCGAGAGGAAATGCCCAACAATTCACCCACTAAAAAGTATTCCAATCGAGATTTCTAGATAATAAAATCAATTAGTTAAGAAGACTAAGTGTGAGCCAATCTTGATAGCATAAATAGTATTTCAAGCCGTCTGTTACAGTAACATTCTCAAAGCGCTTACAATTCATAGCATCTCACTTCCCCTTGATTATTAACTCAAACATCTTGTTCGATTACTGATAAGGATGCATAACTATAGAAACTGGCCTGACGATCTATATCATACTCAATAAATGTCCCGTATGTTCTCCGCTGGAGAGGTAATAAAAGTGATTTTCGTAAGGTCACAACATCATAAACTGTTCCGGATCGGCGCCGAACTCTGCACGCACAAAACAATCAAGATGGCGAACACAAGAGAATAAGATGAAAGACTTGGCTAAATCGTGGCTAAATAATGCATGGTTAATCAGTAGTAGAAGTACCAACACCCCTAGCAACGAAAATGATTTGTTGGTGCAACGCGGTGCTGTGTTGTCCTTTAAAGAAAATCAATTTTGTACAGGAACCTTTCTGTTCAGAACAGAACAAATCAGGTCAGAACAGGTTTTTTGAAACCCGCGAATGGTTGGCAATTTTTACAGACGTTGGAAAAGTAGCTTACAATTCGAAATCAGGCAATATCTATTCAAATCGGATTGGTGAGACGTTGGAATGTAACTCCCGAAGCGGAATCACGCAACAGTATATTGATGAAAGTTGGAAATGTAACTTCCTATTCGAAATCACGCAAAAGTATTGATGAGACATTTGAATGTAACTCTTAATTTGGAATTGCACAATACTACATTGGATGAGACGCTCGGCGGACATATAACTCCCAATTCGAAAGCACGCAATAATAAGACGTTGGAATGTAACTCTCAATTCAAAATCTGACAAGAAAAGTATTCGTGAGACATCAGCTTGAGATATCAGTAACTCGATTATAACTGCATGATTGGTGTCGGTGCGACGTTGGAAGTATCACAACTCTGTATTCGAAATCACTAAATGCCTTTTAGCTTTTAGAGATGATTGAGATGTTGCTGGTACCAGTGCGGAACACGTTTTCGGGGATATGAAGGATTGCCTCTCGCAAGAACCCAGCCAGAAACCACTGACGGACACGGTGGAAAACGGCGAGAAAGGTATATTGATAACATATTTCTTCACGGGCTTTGTGTCTTGACATTTTTAGCTTGTACACTATTAGAACTAAAGGTTTTTTAGCTTTTCGAAAAGTTCTAAAGGTTTCTCGGCCAGTACAAATATGCACCTCGGGCCCTCCCTAAAATATTCATGCCCAATTGACAATATCCTTGGGTCCGTTGCCTAGCTACCAACCAACAAAACAGGTTATCCATGATACTAGCCTATATGCTATATAAGCTACATGTGGCTACAGAAATGTTCGTGCATGATATTATGTATATATGCTACCTCCAACAGGAAAATAATGATTATCCTCAGAATTTATAGTGAGGTGAAACTTGAACATTACAAATTTGCATAACGATATTATTTTCAGTAGCAAACTGGATTTCTGGTTAAATAAGAACACGTAGTTTGGGCTAAAGTCAGTCTTCACCATTTTTCACAAATCAGAAGATTATCTGCAGTTAGATCAGCCTCCGCCATTTTTCTCATTTCAGATGTGGCTAGCCGGAGCCTAGGTCTCTCGGATGGTGTCAGCAGCCGCCCAAATCATATCCACCCTAGTGCCTTTTTTCCTCGTTATCGTCACCCTCACATTGGGCCTTTATTTCCTATTCAATCCAAAGAAGAGACCGCACTGCTGTTGCTCATCGAACAAGGTTGAACCAGAATCAAACAGCGACGTCACGGACAAACTACCGGATGAACAGAAAACAGAGAGGAAAGACACCAATACTGATGACATCACAGCGCCCCCAACAAAGTTGCATCGAAAGAAATCAGTAGCGTTTAATATAACTCGGGTAAGTGTTTGGAACCAAGCAAACCAAGACACCTCGAATAGTCCAATTGAAGCATCCACCTGCTGAAGAGCCTTTTCGTGCGGGCAAGAGCTCAAAAGGCCCATCCTCTCAACCTCGTGGCACCTGTTGGAGAAAAAAATATCGTGGATACATGTAGAGTATATTTTCTTAGTAATGTTTATGATGTTTTACCAACATTTCAGTCAATCATCTTCATGCCACCACCATCCGCCAAGATTGAGACAGTGGGCGTATCCGGTTCAAGCGTCGTCTCAGCGTCGTCCTTAGGTTCACACACAGGCTCATCTGTCTCCTCGGACACAGACAGCAGTGCCGGCTCCTCCGTCTGCATGTTACCGCGAACCGAGGACAAGATCAGGTACAAAAAGGGCCCAGACACAGTCGTGATGATATGGTCCCTTTAAACATTTCAGTTCCACTGTCTCAAGATAGACGGCGACGCTGTATATTAACCTTGACCTTGTGTACAAAACACCTTGGTGATCACAAAATGGATTCCTTGGTGGAGAATTTTTGTGAATTATCGCACTTGCCTTTGATTTGCGACCCGGTTAGGGGGTGTATTGGCATCTAAATGTTATTATCATTCGAAGAGAACATTAAAGTATGAATTAAATCAGTAAGAGTTAGATTAAATGGCTAATTTGGATCACAAGTGGCGTTTTAGTCGGTCAGGTGTGAAACAATTACAATGTATACCCTTAATGAATAATGTCACGCACGACTGCTGATGCTCACTGTACGAAATGAACCACATGTTGGCCACAATTTACATTAACCAGGAAGTGCAGAGTGATGTGGCAGTGGAGAATACTCCGGACAAGGTTTTAATAATACTAATAATACCAACTGACACTATGGCATTTGTTATGAAATAGGCCTGGCCAGTCCCTAGGTGACTTGCAGCATGTGCAAAGAACATGGGTAACCAAGAAAAGACCCTGTAAAAACTTGCTCCCTTCAGAAATCAAGTTTTGGGACACCCCACATAAAAATACAATGTGATAATGACAACGAGTTCGATTTTATTTTATACAAACTGTTGTGTATTCTTATTTCAGGAAATCTGTTCCTAATACAGCAGAGACGACACAGGTGCAGGTCGTCCAAAGCCAACCCAGCCAAACAAGTCTAGAAGAAAGGGAGCCAAGGCCTTCTCCACAAAAACCAGACGCTGAAGAAAAGGCAACATATACTCCTGTCACAAATCCACTGTTTTCGTCCTCGTCCTCGTTCTCGGAGTTGTCATTTACGTCAACGTCCGACAGCTCATCCGACTCTGATGCAGAATCTGACTCTGAGACAAGTACTTGTACTGACTCGAGTTCTGATTCATCTTGTTCTTCAACAGGTTCTGGCACATCAAGCAATTCTCTCGTCAAGGCCGCAACTAATGTAGATTTTCCTGGTGTGGATGACGAGGGACATACTAAAGAAAAGTTAGACACCGTCTTTGTTCGAGTGGATTCGAATCAGGATGTTGAGAAACCTAAATCTAGAAGCGAACAAAACCAGAAATCAGTTCATGTTAAAATTGAACCTGGCAATGCTGAATGTGAAGATCTCCCTGGTCATGCAGGACTTATAAGCATAAGAGTTGAAGGGCCCAGTACTTCGTCGCATCTACTCTGTCCTGTGGAGCCATCATTGCCCTCTTTTTATAAACTTGCCGGAGAATCTGATAAAAGTACAGCATCTTCTGGTAATCAGGAAAAAATATTGTTGGTTTATTCAACAGAACCTGAAACTGTTGACCACCAAGAAGCTGCGGAAGAAAATTTTGCACCTCTTTCTGATGAAAGAGAACTAATCACTGAGGTAGAGACGTCTTGCGCTGGTATCAAATTTGGTGTTTCTCCATTGCCAGAAATTGAACCTGGTGTTGTGTCTGACCCTTTTGTAATTGAAGCTGACAGTTCTCATTTTAAAGCTGAAGAAAGGACTACTGGTGTCACGGTTGGAGATGATCTTGCATTTGGCGAAGAGGATACGATATCTGCCATCATAGAACTTTACGAAAAAACTCTTGATCTCACAATCGGAGAGACAACTGTACATGTGGATGAACGAAATTCAAGCCCAGGAAGTGGTGAACTCTCTCTACCGGAAACAAAGGTAGAGAAGGACTCACTAGAGTCGCCACCGCATGGTTTAGAGGCAGAAGAGTTGCTGTGTTCGAATGCTGAGCAAGAGGGACCTGAAGCTACAGATACTTTTGATCAGTCATCATCGCTAGTTTCTTCTGCAGAGTTGCCTCAAGTTTCATCTCTGAATAAGGACAAGGAGGAGGAAACAGACATGGCGGTAGGTTGGTACTTGATCCACTGGATCTGCACTTGTTCCAAATAAATCCAATGATAGGTGACATTAGGAGGATACTTTGGCCTGCGATGAAGTTTAATTAAACAATGTTTTGTCTTTTTAGTGATAGTGTAGTCTATGATGAATGTATGTACCATTGTCAACATGTAGTTTGTGACCCGCCCCTCTACCGGGTATATCTTGACCAACAAAGTTGTATAAATTGGATCAGGATCCTTGTAAATATCAATATGTTACAGTGTCATCCTTGTGGCTTATCTCCAGTCACTGAGAATTGAATACTGCACACTTTTTAGTGATAGTGTAGTCTATGATGAATGTATGTACCATTGTCAACATGTAGTTTGTGACCCGCCCCTCTACCGGGTATATCTTGACCAACAAAGTTGTATAAATTGGATCAGGATCCTTGTAAATATCAATATGTTACAGTGTCATCCTTGTGGCTTATCTCCAGTCACTGAGAATTGAATACTGCACATTCTGTTGGACCTGCGTGTGAGAATAAACAAATACTTGTCTTTATCAATTCTTGATAATGCTTATGCTGCTATGATACCTTTATTCCCCTCTTTCAGACCACACACTTCCAAGCGGGGATGTACGAGAACATCGCAAAGCTCGGCCGTCTCAACAGCAATGGAGACGAGTCATTGGACAGTAAACCTGTTGTGATGCCACCTCTCCGGTTGCATGGAGTTGTGATACCGGATGTTTCACAGAAACGACCGGATTCAACACCAGAAAAAACATCGGAACCAGATATCAAAGTGGCACAGCTAGGGAAAGCACCGGTGTCGCCTGCTTTACCAAAATTCCGACAACTGTCGATCAATTCGCCTGAAAAAAGATCACCAACCTTTGACTCAGACAGTAAACCAGCTGATAATTCTATGAATGTCAAAATGCGGACTATCACGGTTCCTGGATTACCGTCCGGAGCTGAAAACATGGTGCCTGTTCGACCGGTGGCGGCAAATGATTCTGATGCTGATGGTTCATATGTGGAACCTTCGACAGTACATAGTGAAGGGCCTTTGTTGAGAAGGCCTACTACAGCCCAAGTTAAACTTATGGTGAGTACTAATTGTCAACTGGCTACAGTATTTTCCACACTGCCTGCATTTAGAATGTACCATACACTTAAGCTAAATAGCTCCTTGTTTCTGTCCTCGCGTCAGTTTGTACATCCACCCACAGCAGGCCTTTGTATTGTTAGTGAAATACATTCATCAAAACCCTGCTGATATTGCCTTGATTTGGTGAGATATCACGGCCACTACATCAATTAAAACACACTTCAGCAACATCATATTTTAACTAAATCCATGCAATGTCTGTTTTAAAATCGTTCATGAATTTGGGAAACCCACAAGCCAAGTTTCCCAGGCTGGATGATTTCCCTTTCCTCTGGGGTGGCTGTATTTCCAACAGTCATCACTTGTACATGGAGTTAGTTGACCCTTGTGATATGTGGCTGTGATGTCAACACAATACACCACCATGCTGTAACACATAGCATCACTGAACTCCATCAAATGTCTATTTTGGCTAGGTATCACCATTTTGGCTAGAACTAACAAAATAAATGTCAATTTCAAGGGTGGCAGTCTGTTGTTTATCAGACAGCCTCCCAGTTTTTAAAGGGGCATGCACTTAATTTTGAAGATTAGATTTCAAGTTCAGCAAAACTTGTCGTGCCTATGGCCAAACCTCAACTTAAAGGCTTGGACTGACTGAAAATTTCTTCTTCAGAATACTAGTGATGGCGAGGTTTCCACGATGCCAAATTATAGTATTGAAGAACGTGCTGCCGTAGAACAGTTGCGAAACAAACTTAGACAGAGAGAAAGATTGAAATTAGCTTTGAAGGTTGGTAGATGTCGCATTCTGTTCTTGGGAATTTGATTCTTATTGTAGTTTTTTGGGGTGCCTATTGGTTTATATGACTGACTAATGAAACCTCCCATTACTTTGTCATCATGTAGTTGTAGTGCCTTAAATCTCACCTCCATCACTCTTCTATCACTGCCTAGTTAATCTTTTATGTGTAGGTACAAGTAACACAATAAAGACCCTGTAAAGACCCTTTCTTGCCCTTTTCCTTAAGTGTTTCATGATGATATTCTGATCCTATCTCTCAAACCTGACAATTATTGCTACTTACTAAAGAACTCCCTTGGGACAGATGGACCTTGCCTTAGAAATGGGGAAGACACTCAACCCTCTTATTGTAAAGCACAGGAAGAGGTTTACACAATGAATCTAGCTCATCAGAGGTTTGGCTTAAACCATGTGCAGTGATTTAGGGTGGTTTTATTGGATTAATACTAGTTGCACTCAGAAATTCAAGCTCAGTTTTTATAACAAATGGAGTAGTTCTTTAAAGGTTGTGCGTCTCTCAGTTTAAACAGTGTTTTTCAGAAAGTTAAAGACATAAAACTAATCTTTAACTCACTTTTCATATTTCAGATGATGGAAGAAGATAAGATGAAATCCCGCAAATCTTGGGAGAAGAATCTCTTATCAGGCAGTGAGGGGGAGAAGAAACCTGACGTCTCACCCCAGCCGCCACCGCAACATACCAAGTAAGCTCCTCATATTCAATTCTCTATGCGGGTCACTATAAAGGGAAACTTAGCTTAGCTTAGTTTTCATTACTTCATATTTTCACTTGTTTTCTTGTGCCCAACTTGGGGTTAGTAGTGCCCATCCAGACTTTTAGATTTTGAAATGATCATTTGTATTTGCAAATGATCATTTATATTTGTATTTGCAAAGATCATCTATATTTGTATTTGCAAAGATCATCTACATTTGTATTTTTCCTCAAAATTTGAATTGGTTTTCTATATTGTTTATCAAAATTCCTGGGGATTGATCACATTTCTTTAGGCAATATTCTTGCTTGACTTGTGACCTGTGATATCGCTAAAGACCGATGGTAGATAATTTACATATTTGGTGACCACCTGATCTGTCTTAAAATCATGGAGAACTGGGAACTTACAATTGTCAGTGTGGGTTTAAATAGACAAATGCAACGACTCCAGTCTATTCAGACGTTTCCTATAATTGGTACTTTTGCAATGAATGACTTTACAAATTTGGTCAACCAGGTTAAGTACTATTGCGAACAGAGAATGTAGTTTACGCTACGTCTTTACAAAAGTCAGCAGCGATACCCCAACGTGTTCAGGTTTGTGGTTGTTTATCTGCGCTTTCATTGGTTGAGGTTTTGAGACTTACAATTGTCAGAAAAGTGTGTCAACCTACCTGTTCAATGCATAGTAAACTGTGGGCGGTCATGCCACAAGTTAATTAACCGGTCTTAGATCGGCGAGTCTAGAGTATAGCATTTCGGTGCTTTCCTGATTCCAGGCAATGTGATATCCATTGGCAAAATGTCACCCATTCTCATTGTTGTTCTTGCGTCAAAAGCTGAACCTCTCTCATGAGGGGACTTTACTTTACTCAACCCCCTTCACTTAAACCCTCATAAGAGCAACATCACAGGTTACAGAATTGTGCATGCTTCACTTTTATATATTTTCCACATATTTTTCTCTTTACGTTTAATTCAGACATAAATGTCGACATCACCATCACCACCGGAGACGACGAAGCACGGGTGATAAAAATCACTGCCGAGATTCCAAGAATTCTCAAGAAAGCAGCGTTCTGAGTGAAGAAGAAATGGTACAGATTAACAGAAACATTAAACATATTGGTGTCTTGATTCAGCCTTGAACTAGTGTTACAATTCGACTGAGTCAAGTTTCGGTCCCAAATTGGTTGTTTCCATTCAATTTGACCTCTCTAATCAGGCCACCTCTCTATAAAAGACAACACTTGTCAGTCCCAAAGGTGTCCTTAATAGAGTGGTTCTACTGTACATGTTTATAACTTACATAATATTGCCTTCATGATGAATTGCCATAGTCTGATTCAGTTATTGTTTGTCTTTCTTTAGATGTTGAAAAGACTTGGCCGCAATATGAGGGCTAGAGACAGGCGACTTAATGCACCTCTCAACCCCATGGAGAAGGAAGCTTCCGCCAGAAGCCAAGTGAGTATGATGCAATCGGGTCTTGGGATGCCAATAGATGGTGCCTTTTTTCCTAGTATGTGCGTCCAAATGACGTCAAAACTCAGACAAAATTGATTGCGCCTCATCTTGAAGCAGCAGCGGTATAGTGTTGCTGGTTCCCTTTTGTGACCTCTCCTCAAGATACAATCGGGGCCACTTCTATCAATGATGCATTTGGAAAAGGGGAGAACTACTGATAATTGTTGCTTTTGGTATCTCCTATCCTGTGTGAGGCAGATAATCGGAATTGTAAGCATTAGAGGGAATAAAATTGACCTGTTCATCCAGCGATGACTGTGGCATTAAAACAAGAATGCCGTGGGGACCATATCTGAATAGCTTGAAGGGCCATTGTATGACCCACGATGGTACTGAAAGAGAGAAGACGTGTTCCCTGTCAGTTTCTGGAGGGGTGGATAACAGCACAATTATTCCAAGTGTGACCACTCGGGGGCCCTTTTCATTAGGGGGCAGGGGGCTACATGTCTGAACCATGTGTTTTTGATACAGATTTGGGACAAAAAGTGGTGTCCCCCAAAGACAAAGTTAAATATGACTCTGCCACTTGACGAATTTCCCGTTCCTTTTTTTCCAGGATCTTCTCCAGCTTCTGACGCAGAGCCAGAAAATCACTGCTGACAAACCAGTTATTCTCTTCACTCGCACACATGCAGTTGATGAGGACCGCGAAGACGCCAACACCATCGTCTCTGATAGCGCTCAACCTATGGCCATGTCGACCGTTGATAAAATCAACTCAAACAGCAGGAAACATCGTCGGGGACGCGGTAGGCACAGGATGCCCACGCTCAAAACACCTTTCGATAAACCGATCCCAGAGGCCAGTGGCGGCAATAACAATATGGACAGCCATCGAAGCGAAATATCGGTGATGTCCGATTCCGCAGTCGATCGGTTAATAAGTGATGGAACTTTAGTCAGAACGAAAGCTGATTTAGCTTTGCCCCAAAATGTGCGAAGGAACATTGTTTGTCCTTCTATTTGATTCTAGGACGTGAAGTAGTTGTAACCAGTGACTGACATGTATTAGTTGGGGAGTATAGGTACCGTAATAACATGTTCTGACTGTTAAGATTGTCCTTCGTGACCTCTTTGATGATGAAAAATAAAGATGCTTCAATTGGAGACTACAAGGAGCCAGGTAGATCAAATTAAGATACACCAAGTTGCCACTTGGGGTATCTCATATTCCACAGTACTGTTCACGCTGTATGAGGAATATAATTATCGCTGAATCAAACACATCCCTAAGTGTGCATACTTGTCAACTGAAGACTACCAATTTGACCCTTTAGTTCTTGCCTTGTTGTCCCCTTTTGTACCTACAATAAAGGCTGTGTGGGGTTGTGAACAAAGACAGCTTATTCAATTGGAAGACACCTGCTTGACATCACCAGGAAATACTTCAGATCTGTCTCTTCTCCAGAGTTGCAGCGCAGTGTTTTCTGAGGTTGTGTCAATGAAAAGATAGTTTATACTTGGTACCATTTACTGGTATCAGTGTGATAGTTTTAAATGTCCTGAGGATAGAGCATCAGGGACACAAAGGATTCTATTATGCACTTTAATCTCTTGGGTATTGAAGGTAATGAGCCTCTATTGAAGGATAACCTGTCACATGATAGTAGGGATGGACACTTTTTCCTGGGGGACATTTAAAACTGCTACACGGGGGTACTTGCTCTTAAATTTGAATGTTGGCTATAGTAGTTTTATAATTACTGAAAAAAAAGAGTTCAGGACACTTTTTCCTGGGGGACATTTAAGACTGCTACATCGGGATACTTACTCTAAGGTGCATAATCCAGTCTTTGGATATAGGTAGTTTTGTAGTTACTGATAAGAAGAGTACAAATGTAAAAGCTACTATGTCCACTTCGGTTCTTTTCAAGTAAATACAACTTTCCTCTTATCATTTTTGCACTATAAGTTATGGCTTATTACCTACGTCTCAATAGTACTTTACAAATGTAAATGTTCATATCAAAAAGTTAGTTAATGAATTAATTACTCTTTGGAATTTTAACCCAAATTTAATTAGATGCTGTCCTGTTTATGTCTGTATTTATTCTCTTTATAGTCATTTGTAAAATTAAAAATATTTTAAACCATTATAAATTGCCTTTAAGAATTATTTTTCTAAATGCCAAGACGCTCACTGTGCTAACGTACATGGAATAATATGAGGTGACTGTAAACATGGAATGGGGTATTGTAGGCAAACAAACTTCGTTTTGCCATTTGCGTTTATTAGCACTGCTTTTCAGAACCGCTAGGGATTGTAACGTTGCTAAATGCAGACGCCTGGTTTGAACATATTTCCGTGGCACATCTTCAAAGATGCCTCACCAAAGTCACGGCTTATTGTGAAAGCTGTCTTCAGATTGGGACAGCTTTACACCATATTCTTACGTGGAAGTAAATTTAATCCCAAACCTCCTTATTATGAGCTAGTCCCTCTTATCCCTGCCACTTTTCCCCCTGATTGTGACAGTGTTTGTGATTGTGACTTTGTGTTGATGGGTTGTCATTCCGAAATACGTTTATTTTATGGCCAGTTATAAACGTACTGGTGTGACACTTAATATAGTCCCTAGTCGTGTGTCCCTGTCGCACCCATGTGAAAGGATTTTCAGTTCTCCATCACGGCATGAGTGAGAAAGAGAATGTTGTCCCCGTGTTCATCCCAAAGCTGTGTCTTGAAGACAAAGTCGTCACCATGTCGGGACAGGAGTGCATTAACAGAGCTGATGCTTCGCCCGACAACACACGCAACTATTATGTTGACAAGTAAAGCTATTGAGAAAACGGCCCCTCAGAATATTGAAGTTTTGGGGGCTAAGATGTTTAGTGGATGGGGTGGGGCCGATGACCAAAAAAATAGACCTAAGTAGTGCGACGATTATGCATACTTTGATCAAATTAGGGAGTGGTCGTATTTCTGAATAGGTATTCAAAGATGTTCATAAACCATGTTTCATTACTTCTAATAGACTTGTTAATAGGCATAGGCCTATTATTTCTTTCAACTGATATTTGGATGGATGAGATACCCGCAT
This sequence comes from Lineus longissimus, assembly GCF_910592395.1. NCBI lineage: Eukaryota > Metazoa > Nemertea > Pilidiophora > Heteronemertea > Lineidae > Lineus > Lineus longissimus. The sequence continues at coordinate 8,103,730 of NC_088315.1, forward strand.
GGCTTTCATTGCGGTAACAGATGGGAGTCACATGGATGAAAGTGATTCGCGTGTGTCTATCGAGTTACCTCATGATGTTCGTTACAAAATAACTACCTCTGATTGGTCAACGATATGGTGCAGGGTCACATGATATGATTCGGGTGTGTCTATCGAGTTACCTCATGGTGTTCGTTACAAAATAACTACCTCTGATTGGTCAATGATATGGTGCAGGATCGCATGATATGACGTCAGAAGACATAGGCCAACGTGGCAAACAACGAACCCTGGATCTTTGGCGGCGGCCATCAACTTCTTCAACAAAAATGTCGGTTTTTCACACATTTTGCAGAAGAATATCAATAAATTCTGGTAAGTAAGTGTTTATAATTATTTTATTTATTTATGACTTGAAGAGAAGTAAATCCATGTCTTCACCTTTATCAAGGTGAAGACATGGATGTCTTTCCAACATAAGCCTTCTCAAAAATGCTTCACGAGGGTGTCTCGGTAAGACGAAGAATCCTGACTCTCTCCAAACTTCGATAGAGAAGCATTGTCATAACTTTTACTATGAAGGACGAACGGCCGCAGACGTTGAAATGATTTCAATGTATTTTCGACAAATCGCAATGTCGGCATTTCCCGGTTTATTTTGAGACCACGTGGCATTTTCAGCTTTGGACAAGAAGGTTGACCGCCATTTTGTTGTCCGTAATATATAGCTTTGTACGCTAATCCGCGTAAAAGACGCCAGACAATGGCTCGAGAGGCACAGTTATCTAATGGCGTTTTTTCTCCATATTTCGAAACAGAGATGGCCTGTATAGTCTGGATGCTGTAAAAGAGATGCAGTCAGACCATCATAGGAAATGCTGAAACGAAAGGACGATGGGCGGTTCATTCAACATCAGACTCGAGGCGTTCAATAGGACCATATGATAAGGACTGACAGAGCACCATTTGCATGGTAAGTAGATGTAGTTCATTTCTGACAAACTCCAGCTTTGCTTCCCTCATCGAATTGACGGAATAAACGGAACGGAATGCCGGGAATCGACATAGTTACTGTTCAGATGACACCACTTTCGCGGACATATACGCCCCGCAATGAAAGAATGTAGCGTAGAATGGTCCCGTTCTGCAAATATAGTTTTGCACGCTTGTTGTTCCTGGCCGAGTTTACAGTAACTCGGATCCAAAATCTCGAAACTTCCCGAAACAAATAGAGTTTTGTATGCATATCGCTGGGGCTGTTGCATGTAGCTATCGCAGCCATTCAAATAGAAAACAAAGCTCTTGATGGATGTTTCAAATGTTTGTGGTCGTCAAGTCGATCATTTTCACCACGATTTCTAATGGGTATTCGATTTCTTTTTTCCATATTTTGCAACTGAGATGGGCTTTGCTGTAAGGCGTTCAATAGGGCCATATGAATAGGACGGCCCGGCTGAGCATCATTTGCCTGGTAAGTAGTTCATTTCGGACAAACTCCAAGTTTTCTAGCCTCGTAGAATTGTTCAGATAACAGCACTTTTGCGGACGTCCTGCGATAAACGAATGTTGTGTAGAATGGTCCCGTTCTGCAAATATAGCTTTGTACGCTTGTTGTTCCTGACCGATTTTACAGTAAATCTGATCCAAAGTTTATGTCGTTGATCTCGAAACTTCTTGAAACAAAATTCAGCTTTGTACGCATATCGCTCGTTGGATGCTGCCGTCGCAGCCGTGTTAAACTTCTGATAGATGTTTCAGGCTGTTTAGTCGATCCTTTTCACCACAGATTTCTAATGGCTATTTGGTTACTTTTTTCCATGTTACGCAACTGAGATGGGCTGTATAGTGAGAATGCTGTAAAAGCGCTGCGGAAAAGGAAACGCTCGAACGAAACGACGATGGTCTTTGATGCTCGGTTAACATCAGACTCAAGGCGTTCAATAGGACCATATGAATAGGACGGGCACAGCACCATTTACGTGTGGTAAGTAAATCATTCCATTTCGGACCAACTCCTATTTGCTGCTGGCCTCATTGAATTAACGGAACGGATTACCTGACCGACACTATTAATGATAGTATACTGTTCAGTTAGCAGCACTAGTATCCATTTATCTTGTGAACAATAATTTTATTCCTGCACTTTGTGCCAACCTACGGATGTATATGTCTGGCGCCCTCTCCACAGAAGCCACGTCATCATCTCCCGCTGGTCCTCCCTTTGGAAAACATCTTTACAACTATTTTAAGTTTTATCATGTTCCATCATATTCCGTTCATTCCGTTCTGTTTCGTCAATTCAATGAGGCAGTATTCTTTCAGTCAATGCTCTAAGGCACGAAAGTACCACCTTTCAAAAAACAAATGTGTTGTCTCAACAATCGTAGCCCCTCACAAGCGTCTATGCCCCCTCCCCCATCCTCTTTGGACCCCGAGGGAAAGAATCCATCGGAGATAGCTCAATGCAAGACCAGAGCTTAATGAATCAAGAGAGAAAGATAAATATGCTCCCTAGCTGTATTTTATTTTTTAACTACCACCTTTTCAGCACTCCCCCACTCCCCCAAAAACCTCCCAAAGTCATCAGAATGAACGCATTGAAGGAGTCAGTTCCCTCATTACCCAGAAGATAGCGTTTGAAGCCTTCAGAAGAGACAATTTCTGCTCGTGTGATATTACAGTATATACTCTAAAACCTCGAATACAAGGTCTGAGGCTCCGCCCCCATTCATTACAATGGAGGAGGATGTTGTTCAAGGTGCAAGTCATGATGAAATTAGTTTTCCCCAATATCAATTATAAAGAAACGACACAATGGGTCTCTTTTATTAGAAGAAATGGGCCTACTATAATCAGTGATGTTGATTTCGTTTCACTGTCAATGTCAGGCAAGGTCAGAGCGTGATTATAATACATGCGACTCCACTGGCATTGATAAAAGAATAATACCTGACTATTGGCCCATCTCCATTCAAAACCATTGTAATGAATGGGGCCTCATAGCTTGTATTGGAGGTTTTAGAGTACATCTTCATGTCCATTATGTACAATGTATCAACATTTTGTGTACATGTATAATTTCATGTATCGAACTGGCTGAAAATGCTTTGTAAAAGTCCTTATAATTAACTTATAAGAAGTACTTCTCCATACATGTTCCCTTCTGCTTACTTAATTGACGTACTGTATAATGAATAACCTCCTTCGCGATATGAGTTTCCTTCTATCGTTACCAGTCTGATTAAATAGGAGAAAGAAATGATTGACTGATCTTGTAACCAAGATGTGGTACAGTAGTGGTACAGTAGTGGTACAGCTATTTGAATTGAGTTGCTTATTAACAAAGACAAAACAATGATTGGTTGATCCTGCTGGCTAGACGTCAGATAGCTCTGATGATTAAGATACAAATTAACAAGCGCAAGGAAATCATTTGCACACCCTATTGCTCAGATGTCGTAGGCTTGGCTGATCCTGTTACCCAGGTCTGGTACAGCAGTAATAGATTTTAATAGAGTTACTAATTAACTAGAAGAAATAATGATTTGCTGTCCTTGTTACCCATCAGATGTGGTACAGGAGTGGTACACAAAGACAAGACACACATTAACAAGGGGCAAGAAATGATTTGCACACCCTATTGCTCAGATGTCGTATGATTGGCTGATCCTGTTACCCAGATCTGGTACAGCAGTGATAACGAGATTTTAATAGAGTTACTAATTAACTAGAATAAATAATGATTGGTTGTCCCTGTTACCCATCAGATGTGGTACAGGAGTGGTACACAAAGTCAAGATACACATTAACAAGGGCCAAGAAATGATTTGCATACCCCATTGCTCAGATGTCGTATGATTGGCTGATCCTGTTACCCAGGTCTGGTACAGCAGTAATAAAGAGATTTTAATAGAGTTACTAATTAACTAGAAGAAATAATGATTGGTTGTCCCTGTTACCCATCAGATGTGGTACAGGAGTGGTACACAAAGACAAGAAACACATTAACAATGGCCAAGAAATGATTTGCATACCCTTTTGCTCAGATGTCGTATGATTGGCTGATCCTGTTACCCAGATCTGGTACAGCAGTGGTGCAGACATTTTAATTGAGTTACTAATTAACTAGAAGAAATAATGATTGGTTGTCCCTGTTACCCATCAGATGTGGTACAGCAGTGGTACACAAAGACAAGATACACATTAACAAGGGCCAAGAAATGATTTGCATACCCTTTTGCTCAGATCTCGTATGATTGGCTGATCCTGTTACCCAGATCTGGTACAGCAGTGGTACAGACCTTTTAATTGAGTTACTAATTAACTAGAAGAAATATTGATTGGCTGTCCCTGTTACCCATAAGATGTGGTACACAAAGACAAGATACGCATTAACAAGGGCCAAGAAATGATTTGCACACCCTATTGCTCAGATGTCGTATGATTGGCTGATCCTGTTACCCAGGTCTGGTACAGCAGTAATAAAGAGATTTTAATAGAGTTACTAATTAACTAGAAGAAATAATGATTGGTTGTCCCTGTTACCCATCAGATGTGGTACAGGAGTGGTACACAAAGACAAGATACACATTAACAAGGGCCAAGAAATGATTTGCATACCCTTTTGCTCAGATGTCGTATGATTGGCTGATCCTGTTACCCAGATCTGGTACAGCAGTGGTACAGACATTTTAATTGAGTTACTAATTAACTAGAAGAAATAATGATTGGTTGTCCCTGTTACCCATCAGATGTGGTACAGCAGTGGTACACAAAGACAAGATACACATTAACAAGGGCAAAGAAATTATTTGCGCACCCTATTGCTCAGATGTCGTATGATTGGCTGATCCTGTTACCCAGATCTGCTACAGCAGTGGTAAAGAGATGTTAATAGAGTTATTAATTAACTAGAATAAATAATGATTGGTTGTCCCTGTTACCCATAAGATGTGGTACACAAAGACAAGGGCCAAGAAATGATTTGCACACCCTATTGCTCAGATCTCGTATGATTTGCTGATCCTGTTACCCAGATCTGCTACAGCAGTGGTACAGGTATTTTAATAGAGTTACTAATTAACTGGAAGAAATAATGATAGGCTGTCCTTGTTACCCATCAGATGTGGTACACAAAGACAAGATACACATTTACAAGGGCCAAGAAATGATTTGCACACCCTATTGCTCAGATGTCGTATGATTGGCTGATCCTGTTATCCAGGTCTGGTACAGCAGTAATAAAGAGATTTTAATAGAGTTACTAATTAACTAGAAGAAATAATGATTGGTTGTCCCTGTTACCCATCAGATGTGGTACAGGAGTGATACACAAAGACAAGACACACATTAACAAGGGCCAAGAAATGATTTGCACACCCTATTGCTCAGATGTCGTATGATTGGCTGATCCTGTTACCCAGATCTGCTACAGCAGTGGTAAAGAGATGTTAATAGAGTTACTAATTAACTAGAATAAATAATGATTGGTTGTCCCTGTGACCCATAAGATGTGGTACACAAAGACAAGGGCCAAGAAATGATTTGCACACCCTATTGCTCAGATCTCGTATGATTTGCTGATCCTGTTACCCAGATCTGCTACAGCAGTGGTACAGACATTTTAATAGAGTTACTAATTAACTGGAAGAAATAATGATTGGCTGTCCTTGTTACCCATCAGATGTGGTACACAAAGACAAGATACACATTTACAAGGGCCAAGAAATGATTTGCACACCCTATTGCTCAGATGTCGTATGATTGGCTAATCCTGTTACCCAGGTCTGGTACAGCAGTAATAAAGAGATTTTAATAGAGTTACTAATTAACTAGAAGAAATAATGATTGGTTGTCCCTGTTACCCATCAGATGTGGTACAGGAGTGGTACACAAAGACAAGATACACATTAACAAGGGCCAAGAAATGATTTGCATACCCTTTTGCTCAGATGTCGTATGATTGGCTGATCCTGTTACCCAGATCTGGTACAGCAGTGGTACAGACATTTTAATTGAGTTACTAATTAACTAGAAGAAATAATGATTGGTTGTCCCTGTTACCCATCAGATGTGGTACAGCAGTGGTGCACAAAGACATGATACACATTAACAAGGGCAAAGAAATGATTTGCACACCCTATTGCTCAGATGTCGTATGATTGGCTGATCCTGTTACCCAGATCTGGTATAGCGATTTTGATAGAGTTACTAATTAGCTATAAGAAAGGAATGATTGGCTGTTCCTGTTACCCATCAGATGTGGTACACAAAGACAAGATACACATTAACAAGGGGAAAGAAATGATTTGCTCATCCTATTGCCCAGTGGTATACATAGATTTTAATCGAGATGCTGATGAAGTTATTGTCTCATCCTGCTGTCAGACAGCAGCAGTATGGTGATTTGTATTCGAGTTAATCAACTAACAACAAATAAATGATTGGCTGATCCAGCTGGCTAGAGGACAGCGACCTTATTGGCTCGCCCCCATGCTGCGCCGATAAAGGACAGCAGTAATAAAGAGATTATAATCGAGTTACTAAATAACTAGAAGAAAGAACTGATTGGCTGTCCCTGTTATAGCAGTGGTACAGAGATTTTAATTGAGTTACTTATTAAGTACATAGAGGAGAAAGAAATGATTGACTGACTGATTAACTAGGAAAAAGAAATGACTATCACCCAAATGTGGTACAGCAGTTCCTCCCCTGACCCCCATAGCTTTGTCTCCATTGATGCACCGTATGGCCATGTGTCCCTCAGTGGGAAGTTGCGGAGCACATGCTCGGGTGTCTGAGTTGCTGTGGCACCTTCCGGCCGGCTTCAAGTCTGCAGTGGCCTGACGTAAGACGAAAGATGGTGGTCGCCTCTTTTCTGTCTACATCTAGGAGAAGTTGCATTTTTGGTCCCCTCTTCTCTCTTGCCAGGTGTTTTTGTCAGTGACTTGTGGCATTATCTGTAGGCCTTAAGGGTTGACCATAGGCACCACCATTTCGGCTAGAACTTGAAGCAATCAGAACTTCTTCAAAATAGCGATTTCAAGGGTATGAGTCTGTTTTCTGTTAAACAAAGAACTGACTTTTATCCTTGATTTTGGCATTCACTTCGAAAGAGTAACTAATTGCATTTATCGAATTTCAAGTTCTAGCCAAAATCGTGGATCCTATGTTCAACCCTTATTTTGAAACAAAAAAACAAAAATGATCACCGGAAAAATTTTTAAAAAGATCTCAGTTTATTTTGACCTTCTTTGATTGCAAACCGCGTACGGGGTTCGAACTCACGACTTTGAGCAAAAGAAGGCTCGCAATCGTCCGCTCTAACCACTAGGCCACGACGCCCTCCGCCAGGTGGGGGCATGTCTTTCTGACTGATTCCTGGACAATACCATAATAGACGTACGTCATCAACCCTTGCACGGCCCTAGTGAAAGAAATGATTACGTGTGCCATTCATGTCTGCATGCTCGAGTTGAGCGATCGTTATATCTCATGTCCAGGTTGTCCCTTAAAGTTAATATCAGTTAACCATTATACAGAAGACTCTTGACTGGACTGGTCAAGATTGACCCCACTAGTATGAAATTCCTTACATAACAGTGAGGTGTTAAAATATGACTTGTCTCATATGGTCCATCTTCAACAGTGATGACTCAGTGGGGCTTAGGGATCACCATTTTGGCTAGAATTTAAAGTCCTGCAAAATGATGTGAATGGTGGTTTTTACTCAAATCAAGTAAAGATAAACTGACATTATCTTTTTTTAATATTTTTTTCGCCGATCAACATATTGTTTCAAAATAAGGGTTGACCATAGGTATCACCATTTCGGCTGGAATTTGAAGTTCTGAAGCAATGCGAACTTCTTCAAAATGATGTGAATGGCAGTTTCATCCACTTCGTTTTGAATGAGTTTTACTAATTGCTTTAGAATTTCAAGTTTCAGTCAAAATAGTGGAGCCTATGTTCAAGTCTTATTTTGAAACAATATGTTGATTGGAGAAAAAAATATTAAAAGAAGATAATGTCAGTTTATCTTTACTTGATTTGAGTAAAAACCGCCTGCCTTGATTGGAAACCGCGTATGGGGTTCGAACTCGCGACATTGAGCTAAAAAACGCTCGCAATCGTCCGCCCTAACCACCAGGCCACTACGCGCTACGAAAAATAGGGGCATTTCTTTCTGACCAATTCTTGGATAATTACCATAGACGTACGTCATCAAGCTTTGTGAAAGAAGTGATTACGTGCGCCATTCATGTCGGCCGGGTGACACAATAGTTCTCATTGTATATCAAAAGGCTTGGGTTGAGCGATTGTTATATTACTCGCACAAACATTATAATAGTTTCGATATACTGTGAGATAGGAGCGACCCGCTATCGACGACTTCATTTAAATGGCCATATCATGATAACGACCAAGCTTGCCACAGTAATTGCTGAAATCTGATAACGATATTCGGTTTCAGGGAGGACCATTGTTACACCCCGTTCTAGAACATTGTTTTATATTTGCAGTTGAAGGTGTTTTCCATTATCATTTTTTAAAGGAAGGCAATTTTGAAACACTAAGATTTCTCATGTCCAATGTGCCAAAGAAATCAAGGTCTACCTGCAGGAAGAAGGTACCAAGTTCCCAGGATAATTGAATTGACCATGTCAGCAATAATAAATGTCTAAAGTTTCTTAATGTTACGATTTCCAGGTGACGTCTTCGCTTGGTCTCGGCAGATGCAGATGAACACTCGACCAGTTTCGGGCAAGAGGAACAATTCGTGAAACTAATACGTGTTATACTCGATCTTGAACAGCGAACGATTAACAGATAGGAGGCAGATGAACACTCGACCAGTTTCGGGCAAGAGGAACAATTCGTGAAAGTAATACGTGTGATACTCGATCGTGAACAGCGAACGGTGAACAGATAGGACACACTTGTCTCGTATGCTAAATCATCAACAGTGAGGCTTTAAGGGATCACCATTTCGGTTAGAATTTGAAGTCCTGCGAAATGATGTGAATGGTGGTTTTTACTCAAATCAAGTAAAGATAAACTGACATTATCTTTTTTTAATATTTTTTTCACCGATCAACATATTGTTTCAAAATAAGGGTTGACCATAGGTATCACCATTTCGGCTGGAATTTGAAGTCCTGAAGCAATGCGAACTTCTTCAAAATGATGTGAATGGCAGTTTCATCCACTTCGTTTTGAAGGAGTTTGACTAATTGCTTTAGAATTTCGAGTTTCAGTCAAAATGGTGGAGCCTATGTTCAAGTCTTATTTTGAAACAATATGTTGATTGGAGAAAAAAATATTAAAAGAAGATAATGTCAGTTTATCTTTACTTGATTTGAGTAAAAACCGCCTGCCTTGATTGGAAACCGCGTATGGGGTTCGAACTCGCGACATTGAGCTAAAAAACGCTCGCAATCGTCCGCCCTAACCACCAGGCCACTACGCGCTACGAAAAATAGGGGCATTTCTTTCTGACCAATTCTTGGACAATTACCATAGACGTACGTCATCAAGCCTTGTGAAAGAAGTGATTACGTGCGCCATAATAGTTCTCATTGTATATCAAAAGCCTTTGAACTGTTTGTTCCTGTGCCAAAAATAAAAGTTGAAATGTGATCGTAATATATTTTGGTATTAGAACCGAACAGAAAAATATAGCATGCGAGGCCCACAGGAAAGCAGTAAACTTGTGGTCCGTCCGCGTGTGGAAATCATTCACGCTTTTTCAACCCTTAGTGGCAGTTGCCCCCCCCCCCCCCCCCCCCCCCCGGTAATAGGAACAACTTGTATCATCCATGCCCCATTATAACCTGCCACGGGTTGAACTTGTGTAGGAGTCCAAAGATGTATGAGTGGCTCAGAACAATACTGTTTTTTGGGGTTTTTTTTGAGGAAATTGACTTTGAAATAAATTGTAAAATTATTGATATTGGACTAGAATGTTCTGAGCCCCTGATATATCCTTTGGCACAGTTGATTTGGTTGTTAACATTCATCCATGTTCAATCAAAACTATTGCAGGTTGATGGGTACATGTTGACATCCATGCCAGGCTTCGTTGAACTTGTCCAGGCCTCGAGAGACATATGAGTGGCTCAGAACAATAGTCTAATATTGGACTAGAATGTTCTGAGCCACTGATATATCCTTTAGCACAGTGGCTTCGATTGAACATGGATGAATGTTATGAACAAAGACTATTGCAGGAATATCCTGGGTCATCCATGCCCTGTTCAACTTGTGGTTCAGAAGAATAGTGTGATGTTTCTTTTAATTGATTGACATTGGACTAGAATATTCTGAGCCACTAATATATCCTTTGGCACAGTTGCTTCGATTGAACATGGATGAATGTTAAGAACAAAGACTATTGCAGGAATATCCGGGGTCATCCATGCCCTGTTCAACTTGTGGTTGAGAACAATAGTCTAATGTTTCTTTTGACTATTAATTTATTGACATTGGACTTTAGGAATATCCTGGGTCATTCATACTGCTCTGTTCAACTTGTGGTTCAGAACAATGGTTCTTTTGACTTTTAATTGATTGGCATTGGACTTGAGAGGAATATCCTGGGTCATTCATGCCAGGCTCTGTTCAACTTGTCCTTTTGTGGTTGAGAACAATGTTTCTTTTGACTTTTAATTGATTGCCATTGGAATATGCCTGGGTCATTCATGCCAGTCTTTGTCCACTTGTGATTGAGGGTAATGTTTCTTTTGACTTTTAATTGACATTGGAATTGAGAGGAATATCCTGGGTCATTCATGTCAGGCTCTGTTCAACTTGTGGTTGAGAACAATGTTTCTTTTGACTTTTAATCGATAGACATTGGACTTGAGAGGAATATCCTGGGTCATTCATGTCAGGCTTTGTTGAACTCATCCACTTGTGGTTGAGAACAATGTTTTTTTTTACTTTTAATTGATTGACATTGGAATATTCCTGGGTCATTTATGCCAGGCTCTGTTCAACTTGTCCACTTCTGGTTGAGAACAATGTTTCTTTTGACTTTTAATTGATTGACATTGGACTTGAGAGGAATATCCTGGTTCATTCATGCCAGGCTCTGTTCAACTTGTGGTTGAGAACAATTTTTCTTTAATTGATATTGGACTTGAAGAATATCCTGGGTCATTCATGCCAGGCTCTGTTCAACTTGTCCACTTGTGGTTGAGAACAATGTTTCTTTTGACTTTTAATTGATTGACATTGGAATTGAGAGGAATATCCTGGGTCATTCATGCCAGGCTCTGTTCAACTTGTCCACTTGAGAACAATGTTTCTTTAATTGATATTGGACTTGAAGAATATCCTGGTTCATTCATGCCAGGCTCTGAACAATGGTGTAATGTTTCTTTTAATTGACATTGGAGTTGAGGAATATCCTGTCCAACAGACAGGTAATTAGAACATCCTGGGTTATCCATGCCAGGCTCTGTTGAACAATGTTTCTTTTGTAATTATCATTGTTGTAAAGCTTATTAATAAAGTGATTTGAATAGAAAGAGTCTTTTGTATGGTTGTCTCATGTGGACAGGATATGTTGGGCCACGATCATCGGAGGTAATTAGAACATCCATGCCAGGCTCTGTTGAACAATGTTTCTTTTGTAATTATCATTGTTGTAAAGCTTATTAATAAAGTGATTTGAATAGAAAGAGTCTTTTGTATGGTTGTCTCATGTGGACAGGATATGTTGGGCCACGATCATCGGAGGTAATTAGAACATCCTGGGTTATCCATGCCAGGCTCTGTTGAACAATGTTTCTTTTGTAATTATCATTGTTGTAAAGCTTATTAATAAAGTGATTTGAATAGAAAGAGTCTTTTGTATGGTTGTCTCATGTGGACAGGATATGTTGGGCCACGATCATCGGAGGAATGAATAAATAATATGTCGTGTATCATGGAGGAAGTGAACGGGATACGAGGATAATTTTTTGGTGGATTTCCAGAGAATTATGATTGTTGTAAAGTGAGGTTGTATGATGTATCATGTGGACGGGTCCGTCATGGAGGAAGTGAACGGGATAGGAGGAGAAATTTTTTTGGTGGATTTGCAGAGAATATGAGTGTTGGCACCTGCCAAAAAAAATTTTTGCGTGGATTCGCTCCGTAACTTTTGCAAGTATTTCGAAGTAACGAGGGGGTGATTAGAGGGTTTGGTAGAGGAAGAGAGGAATGGGGAGGGGGTTAGAGGGTTGGGATGAGGAAGAGAGGAATGGGGAGGGGGTTAGAGGGGTGGGTAGAGGAAGAGGGTGATGGGGAGGGGTTTAGAGGCGTGGGTAGAGGAAGAGGGTGATGGGGAGAGGGTTAGGAGCAGGGATAGAGGAAGAGGAAGACGGGGGACGGGTGGGGAGGGTGGAGGAAGGGGAAAGAAATGAAGACTATTTTAATTCATGATGTTTAATGGAAATCATACAGAAATTGGAAATTGGAAATCGGGCTGCAAATCATACGACATCTGTCGCGAGGGTGAGGACGTCACCCTAGGGGGTTGGTTGGACCTGAAACGACACAAAGAAAAACAGACTTTAAGTTCAGGCAAAGTAAAACCGAGCAGCGAATGAACCAAAAAAACTATTATAAGTATGGCTTTAAACATTAGCGAGTTTCAACAATTCAAAAAATCTCTTGTGTGACCTTGCGTATAATGAAGGAAATTTGTGACGCTAAACAATTAGAGAGGTTCAGATTTTGATTTTGATCCGAGAACGAGAACGAGAGCGAGAGCGAGAGCGAGAACGACAGAAATCTAGGAAAGGAGACATTCTTCCATGACCAGTGCACATCATGGCTCTTATGAACGGATATCTAACATTCGATGATTCAATTCAATTCAATTCAATGTATTAACTATAAAAGGCCTATTATAGAAAGGTATACAAACTCATTTTGTTTATTATGCAACTGCAGTTAACCATTACATAAAATATTTTCGAGGATAGAACCTTACATCTTGCAAATCACCTATTGAATTGTCAACTTACCATCTTTTACCAAAGAGAGAGACGTTCCCCATCTTCAACAACTCCTCGCTAGACTCCCGGGGCAGTACATTGCGTCACCCGAGTCATCCTAATTGAGTATCCCTCGATCCAATCGCACTGCGCCCGGCAATTAATGTCCTTAATAAGCGACAGCACTTCCCCGATCCACTGCGCCCGGCAATTAATGTCCTTAATAAGCGACAGCACGGGGCTAGTCCACTATGTCCGGAGTGTACTCATCATATTTGAGTCTCCTTAATTGGCAACAGCAATGAGTCCGGAGTGTACACATCCTAATTGAGTATCCTTAATTGGCAACAGCACCGAGTCCGGAGTGTACTCATCATATTTGAGTCTCCTTAATTGGCAACAGCACTGAGTCCGGAATGTACTCATCATATTTGAGTATCCTTAATTGGCAACAATACTGAGTCCGGAGTGCACACATCCTAATTGAGTCTCCTTATTTGGCGACAGCACGAGGCCGATCAACTGCGTCCGGAGTGTCCTCCTCGCAAGACAAAGTTTTTAGACGTCTCAGTATATACAGTGGTCGTCGGCAGGTATGATATCGTCCCTGAAAAGAAATCGACAGAGATCTTTAATGACATGGCTAGAAAGTGACATGGTTTAATCATAACTATCAAAATTACGCCATTTTGTCATGCCCTTGACAGGCATGTTAATTACATAAAGGTATTTTTTTTCAAAATATCAGTAACATTGGAAAGGATGGACAGCTTCAAGTAAATCGCTTTATATTGCAAAATCTTGGCAAACTATACGTTGCGTGAGAAAAGGGGTTAACAAAATGGCCGAAAGATATTTTAGCTTTTTTCAGATTTACGACTCCAAAAAAATGGGGCTATTTTCCTTTTTGTTTTTAGGTCGTAATGCGGCGGTTTGACAAAGCCCAAATTACTGAACCAGGAATGTCGCACTTCGGGCAAGTTTTTTTTGCAACGGGTTGGCATATGGACATGTTTGGAGGAGAAAAAAAAAAAGCAAGTTTTACAGACTTTACTTGGGCGAATTGCCATTGGGTTAAATTCATCCTCAAGTCGAACATAATAGTTAACTTAATGATAAAGACTTACCACTGCAGCTGCAAGCTTTTCCGAGATATTTTGGATTTGAACAGATCAACACACGTGGAGCTTCGTGTCCGATGGCCGACTTTTTGCTCCTGACGTCGCGTCATGTGACCAGGGACAATGACAGAATGTTTGAGCGGTAACGAACATGGGTGATATTCACTCAGGCCTACAGCCCGCATACAGAAGAAGCGTCGATTTCGAGCAGTGAAACTTTTCAATTACAAGTTTAAAGTCAACAAAGGGAAAGCTACATGTTTTGAATGGGATGGGGGCAATAGGGTGATCATTTTCACGCATCCAGCCAACCCAGTTAAGCCACTTGAAAAATACAACATAATAATCATTTGAATAGTCCTATCCTGAATTTGCATGAGCATACTGAATGCCGTCTCTGAGCCGTCTCTGAGAAGATGCGATCATTCTTGAACAATGCGTCCATGTTGTCTTTCCCAAGAACGTACGTTGTTGGGCTTTTTCACAGCAGTCTTTCCTAATAAAGGTGCTATACTCCCGCGCAGGGACAACCAAATGAACCTCAAGTGACCCATCAGGGGTGACCCTGAACATCCCTAACGAGGTATCCATGAAAACCTTGCTTATGAAAGAGGTTGCAAGAAAAACGCTCGGCTGTGCAAGTGTTGTCTTCGGAGAATCCGTCACAGCTTATCAATATTACCATTGATGCTTGGGCTCTGCCAATTGTTTTAATAGGGTTATCCCGGTCTATTTAGCGCATTTGAATGAACATACTGCATGACCGTCTGTGAGCCGTCGAGAAGCAAATTCGCACTTGCTGGCAATTTCTTTTTGCGCCCGTGTGTGTCCATGCTGTCTCTACCGTACGGTTAGACGTTCTCATAGCAGTCGGTCCCCAATAAAGGTGCTACCCCTCGCAGGGACAATCAAATGATCCTGCCAGAGGGGAAGGCAAGCGGGTGGGGATCTTCGAATTTGCCACTGAAAATCCCCAGCACTGAAAGAATGAGGTTTCCATAATAACTTTGCCCATGAATGAAGTTGACGCCCGACCCCCGTCAAAAACGCGCGTCTTGTCAGGACGATCAGGATGACGATATGGACAAGTCTAGCCTACCCTTGCATTCGGTTGTGAACCCCCGCCATATCAAACCCTCACATACCCTCCCACTCCTATTCTGACGGCCCTGAACTTGGCTGTGACTGTCACAACAGTACGACTCACATACACATGTCCTTCTCCCACTCCCAGTCAGATGGTTATGGACTTGGCTATGACTGTCACAACAGTGCGACTGACATGCACATGTCCTAGGAATCTCTATACCCTCCAACTCCCGCTCAGATGGTTATGTCCTAGATATCTCTGTACCCTCCCACTCCCACTCAGATGATTATGGACTTGGCTATGACTGACACAACAGTGCGACTGACATGCACATGTCCTAGGTATCTCTGTACCCTCCAACTCCCGCTCAGATGGTTATGTCCTAGATATCTCTGTACCCTCCCACTCCCACTCAGATGATTATGGACTTGGCTATGACTGTCACAACAGTGCGACTCACATGCACATGTCCTAGGTATCTCTGTACCCTCCCACTCCCACTCAAATGGTTATGGACTTGGCTGTGACTGTCACAACAGTGCGATTGACATGCACATGTCCTAGGTATCTCTGTACCCTCCAACTCCCACTCAGATGGTTATGGACTTGGCTGTGACTGTCACCACAGTGCGACTGACATGCACATACCCTTGGTATCTCTGTACCCTCCCACTCCCACTCAGATGGTTATGGACTCGGCTGTGACTGTCACAACAGTGCGACTGACATGCACATGTCCTAGATATCTCTGTACCCTCCAACTCCCGCTCAGAGGGTTATGGACTTGGCTGAGACTGTTACAACAGTGCGACTGACATGCACGTCCTAGGTATCTCTGTCCCCTCTCACTCCCACTCAGATTGTTATGGACTTGGCTATGACTGTCACAACAGTGCGACTGACATGCACATATCCTTGGTATCTCTGTACCCTCCCACTTCTACTCAGATGGTTATAGACTCGGCTATGACTGTCACAACAGTGCGACTGACATGCACATGTCCTAGATATCTCTGTACCCTCCCACTCCCACTCAGATGGTTATGGACTCGGCTATGACTGTCACAACAGTGCGACTGACATGCACATGTCCTAGGTATCTCTGTACCCTCCCACTCCCACTCAGATGGTTATGGACTTGGCTATGACTGTCACAACAGTGCGACTGACATGCACATGTCCTAGGTATCTCTGTACCCTCCCACTCCCACTCAGATGGTTATGGACTTGGCTGAGACTGTCACAACAGTGCGACCGATATGCACATGTCCTTGGTATCTCTGTACCCTCCAACTCCCACTCAGATGGTTATGGACTTGGCTATGACTGTCACAACAGTGCGACTGACATGCACATGTCCTTGGTATCTCTGTACCCTCCCACTCCCACTCAGATGGTTATGGACTTGGCTGTGACTGTCACAACAGTGTGACTGACATGCACATGTCCTTGGTATCTCTGTACCCTCCCACTCCCACTCAGATGGTTATGGACTTGGCTGAGACTGTCACAACAGTGCGACTGACATGCACATGTCCTAGGAATCTCTATACCCTGCCACTCCCACTCAGATGGTTATGGACTTGGCTGAGACTGTCACAAAAGTGCGACTGACATGCACATTTCCTAGGTATCTCTGTACCCTCTCACTCCCGCTCAGATGGTTATAGACTTGGCTGAGACTGTCACAACAGTGCGACTCACATGCGCATGTCCTACGTATGTACCCTCCCACTCCCACTCAGATGGTTATGGACTTGGCTGAGACTGTCACAAAAGTGCGACTGACATGCACATGTCCTAGGTATCTCTGTACCCTCTCACTCCCGCTCAGATGGTTATGGACTTGGCTGAGACTGTCACAAAAGTGCGACTCACATGCGCATGTCCTACGTATGTACCCTGCCAATCCCACTCAGATGGTTATGGACTTTGCTGTACCATGTGTACTGTCATACCAGTTTGACCGATATATACATATCTCAGGTATGTATGTACTTGGACAGTCCCAAACAGACGGTCCTGGGAATGGCTGTGACTGTCATTAAACTGACATACAAATGTCCTAGGACCTGGACCAGTGTGACTGACGTGCCCTTGTCCTAGGTATATATGTACCCACCATCGCCAATCAGATTGCCATACGGCCTTTGCCTTTACTGTCACAACAGTGTGACTGATATGCAACCCTCCCTGACCATCTGCTTTACCTGGTCTGGCACAGCAGAGCAACTGATATGCACACGGCCTAGGTATGTATGTATGTACCCTGCCACTCCCATTCAGATGGCCCTCGCCTTTGCTGCGACTGTCACAACAGTTTGACTGACATTCTAGTAAGGCCAGGTGCCAACCATCATTGTGGGAGACTGATTGTGCCAGTGGGATCTCTTCAGTATTGTTAAACCTCTATGTCTCCATGACAGCTTACATAGAGTCAGGCGACATAAAAAGAAATAAAGAAACAGCCAATCTATGAAACAATAACTTATTTTATTTCACTTTAGTTCCATAGAGTTTATGTACCATGATACAAATTGCGAATGACTGAATATAACCGACATGATGAGTAAAGAAACAAAGTTAATGAGAACATTGGTCAATGTACATTAAGATTCATTAGTATTATACAATCTATATATAAACGTTTGATTTAAACAACAATTGACACTTCCAAATCGTATTCGGCTAACATGCCGCAACTAGTTCCTAGACTGGTTCACGATTCTACCACCAGAGGTCTTTTTACAACACCCTCAAGAGCAGTATTGGAACCAGTCTATTTGCAAGTCAATGAGAACGTGATGCTGACGTCACCTGGAGTTTTGAGACACTATGACTGGATTGATGCATGCTGTCATAATATATGTATCTAATCCCAAAATATCCAATGTGAAATGAGCGTCAGTTGGGTTAATGATAGAACTGTCTCAAATCCAGCACATCTTTGGAATTCATTCAAACAGTCAGGTGAGGGAATTCTGAATCTGTCACCTGGTTATCAATTCTGTGGGCTATTGATTCTGCAGCTGGTTATCAAATCTATGGGATATTTTGACTCTGCCAGCTGGATTTTAATTATGGGAATTTTGACTCTGCCCCCTATCAATTCTTTCAAAGTGACAGATCATGGGAAATTTATATACGGTTCAGATTAAATTTGAAGCTACTGATTTCATCTGAATTCCAATGTGGAACAATAAACAACAAATTTCTATTCTACAGTCCATTCACTCACAATAAGCGCACATTGCCTTTTAGTTGAAGAATTTTAATTACCTGAAAATCCATTCTAACATCGATGTCAACAGATTGCATCCACATGGCATAGAAACCTCTCGTTTAACTGAATGATGAACCCATGTACATGCAACTTTCATGTTTCCTTGTTTAAACTAAAGTGAGATGTGTTTCCATCAACAGAGGTCATGCAGTGACGTCATTCATGTCACTAGGACATCCATTTTGGACATCAATCTACATTGACCTTGTCACTGTTGACGTCACCCACAAAGTGTGCCATGCGAGTATAACATCATGATTGACGTCACCACAGTACTGCCACTGTTGCACACATTATAATGTGCCACATTGCCAAGTGATATGTAAACTTGACTTCGAAAATGGTGCCTCTTGTTTGATGACGTCATCTGCACATGCCTCTGTATACATGGAAGTGTACATTAACTTCAATAACTTGGTATAACCTGTGCATTACAAGTTTTCTGGTCAAGGGCACCACAAGCAAACATGCTTTTCACATGGACAAGGTCCAATATAACAGAGAAAACTGGAATAAATCTCCTCTCTCAAATTGACATTATCTCGTAATTTCTATTGAACCTTATAACAGTATGTCTACCAAATTCGAATCAGTTACCTACCTCAAACTAAATTCATTCACTCTGGTTTAAGCATTTACTACAGCAAAAAAACAAGCATAAAGCTGACTAGATTAAAGCCCCAGTAATTTCTATGAACACAATCTCAACTCCACATACCCTACAAGATTTTTCTTCAAGATTCCTGCAACAGACCAACAGATCACACATCAGGAAAAGCCTGTGGCACCGAAATTGATACCTTACTCTTGGTGTTGATTGTCCTGCTCAATGCCGCTCAGGTTGGAGCTGTCAATACTTCAAGGCCTCGGCAAGGTGTCTAGGTATTATAGCTCCACCCCCCACCCAATTTTACAAGTCAACCAATACCTCCAGTTCGAACACTTAATCAAATGTGAGAACTTTGCCTTGGCTAAGAATGTCGCAGAGAAATTCTAAGACGGATTTCATCTGATTGTAAGATATTGCCATTGTATTGATACACAAGATAATTCAGTCATGGTACTTGCAACGCTTCGGTGGGATTCTCTTCAGACAAGGACTTGAAAGCCCAAAAAAACTTATCTTGATTTTGAACCAATAATATTTTAACAGGATTTCAACTGGTTGTCATACTTTTTCGTCCTCCAAACAGTAAGAGGGGAGAAAAAAATTGCGAATGAACCTCATCAGAAGAATCACTTCAAGAGATAGTGCATGTAATTATGCTGACAATCAAATGCATCTTCTGCACAAATTAACCAAAGCGATGTGGATATGTACAGCATAGAACTATGTACACCTGTAGACAAATTTACAAAAGAAACTAACTTATCAACAAATTGTGTGGCGGTGTGGTATTGGTGTGGACAATATTTCATATCATCTAGGAGGATAAACTTCTTTTGTAGAAAATACAGAATGCGACTGACTCGTATACTCAAATGTGACTCATATAATGCATGTGCAGGCACTGGAAAAGCTTCTTAATCCTGTCAACATGAAACTGGCTTTTGCGTAAGAATTTCCAAGTTTCATGGCAAACGCCTTCCGTTCAGAGAAGCACGCACCCTCTCCCCAGCGAAAGTTAAAGACAACAAATGACATCTTTGCAGTGCAAACTTGGAGTCGGACTCCAAACCAGTGTAGGAATAAAGCGCCACACAAACAAGCAATTTTTGTTGCTGCAACCTCTGATTATAATCACTGCTATGTGTGACAAAATATCACTTGTCCGTGGGTAAACCTGGTGAACGCTTTGTTTGACATTGATTGCAGGTTGCTGCGATATCCGATTCTCAGCTTGTCGGCCGCAACGATCACTGCAAACTTGGGATTTATTGCATGCAATCTTCATCACAGCTCACAGCGATATGAATTGCTCATTTGCAGGAGGCTTCAGTTAGTCCACAGATGCAGTTGAAAAGCCTCACAGACGAGGTCATTCAGGGAGAGGGCAACCATTCAAATTCAGGAACATAGTTTGAGGCATTTTACATACTGCTTGAAAATTGTAATTGAATCAACAATCCCATTAGAATAGAGTCAAACAGAGTTTATCGTTGAACCAGCCACACTTACAGACAAATCTACACACAAAGTCAACTTCAAAAGACGAAGCATGTGCCTATTTTCCATGCAGGCATCACTGGCAAACCAATTCAAGTTACTAAAACTTTGTGGCGAAAAACATCTTCTGCTAGTGTGTGACTTTGAATAGCAAGAAGGAGAAGACAGGGTCCACATTATCCGAGCTGCTACAACAATAGTTGTGGCAAAATATTTCCAGTAGCGTAAATTTAACAGAATAGTTTTAGCCGGAGTAATTCAAGTGGTCGTCTGCTGTCATCACCTCGCCTGTACTATGAGAAGTCGCATCCGTCTCGGAAACTATTTTTATACACTTACACCACCTATTGAAGGCAACTAGAATCAGGTACATCTACACGCATTCAACATCGGCAGTTGTCCTAACATATCTCTAACATGGCTAACTTCGGCATAATCTCTCTCGAGGTGACTGCGATGCCATCTATGATCCAATTTAATCTACATGCAAAGCACGCGTTAATGAATCTTACGTTTTCATACAAAAATGACCATGATTCGACAATGAATTAAACAATACTACCAGTTGGAGCAGACTTGCTGGAAAATGTATTGTCGAGTTGAAAGTTCAAACGGAATAGGTGTCTACACACCTGGGCATCTGACGCAGCAATATCCAGCGCCCTTTCCACAGCCAATGGTCTTTACCAGTGAAAACCAAGAATCACAAAATAAAATCGGCGTCCATGTGAGTGACTGGAAAGCCTTCTGTGTACCAATGTCACTGACATCGCCATTAGCGGATCATATTTCTTCAACAACTAAATTTCACAGCGAGAAACGCTTCTTCCCATGCAGGGCAACGCCCACAAAAAAAATAGCAAGAGACTGATTTATCATTCCCAAACAGTGCCATGCTTATATCCCCTACTAATTATCAAAATATTCAAACTACCTCTCCCAGCTATTGCAAAGTTCATTCTCAGTATTCAGACATTCAATTTCATCAAACATTATATTAATACAGGAATAAGTTATGTGATCCATGATAGTTTTGTCAAGGGACTACGTCCCGACATTCTCCGCAATACGAAAATTTCAAATAATTTCACTGAACTCTGAGTTATCGATCATGCTCCAACCGTAGTTGAAATACCTTAGAATAAACTCTGCCAATGGATTGTCATGGGAAAATAACTGGTTAAGTTACACCTCAACTCAAGAAGGCCTATACCACCAGTACATAGATGTATAAGTTGCAATCAAATGTACATGGGATTTCAGTCAACTGCACAGAAACCAAATGTAAATCGATGTGGTAGAATCTACACATGATGTGCGTAAGATTGCAAAGAAATTTATCTTTATTCACCAAAGTTGGTTGGGATCACATGTAGAGAAGTTAAGATGAATTTTACGACTCTGACTTGACTTTGAGACTGAATTTTGGTCATGTTGTGACATCTTAAATCAAACGCTTTCACAATTACTTGTAAAGGCTTAAGTTTCAAAGAAGAGTCAGAGTTGTAAAAGTCACCTTAACCATGCACTCTCACGACATGCAATGCCAGACTGACAGAGGAGTCACATATATTTTGAGTATATCGGTGTTACATATTGCACAGGTGGTCAGGGTCTCCTCAAGTTGGAAATGAAATATACACAGAGTGATTAAGTGACGATGATCCTGTACAACGTTGATGTGTAAAACCATGTAGAGATAAGAGTTTCTTTCTGTACCATCTGGTACCAAGTACCGTCTGGTACCAAGTACTGTCCAGTACCAACCATACCATCCGGTACGCTGTACACTCACATGTATCCCTGTATTGTTAAATCACCTCCATCCATCAGAATGTTCATCGGAACATATTATCAATGCAGTGTATACTTATATACATATAAACACACATAGGACATCCCTCGTATTTGCATATTAATCAGGTTATACCAAAGACTACAGTACTGGTCAAATCTAATCCACCAAGCGTCCCGTGGTCATACTATTGTTGGGTCTGCCAGAAGGCCTCGAGTGCTTTGTTGTAAAAACAGGAAAAAAACCAACAGTTTGCGATGCAAATGAATAGTAACATCGTCAGCATATAGGAGTCTCCACTGCAACCAGCGATATTGCTGGTCTCATTGGTTTTCCGATCAACAGTTTGGCGTGCGTGGGGACTCTGTCCCCATTGTCTGTCGCTTCAAAGATGACGTATCACCGGGCCCGCCAGTCCGCGACCCATTTGCTCCACCACGCGATCCGTTACCGTCTGCTCCAGGCCGTGCACCGTTCGAGACTCCCGGTGATGCTCCGGGACGTGCATTCAACTGCGGGGAATGATTGCTGAATGATTCCGCAGATCCAGACGAGTCTGCTGGTCCCACTGAACGGTTGGATACCGGCGAATCTTTGCTCGTGTCGCGTTCTTTCTCCTTCTTCTGAACATCTTTCTGGCGGAATTTCTTCCTCCACGACGGCACTCGGTTGAGTTTACCACCCTCACCCTGGAAGCAGAGAGAGGACAAAGTTACCTCATGTTCAATCATCTCCAAGATCACATCAAACATCGATGGGATATATACACATTTTTGCTTGTAGAACGCTTATCAACAGTGACATCTGTTCAGAAGGACATTTCGTCAACAGCAGTATCTGCTCAGGACAATTTACTAACAATGACCCATGGCCAGGACAATTCACCAACAGTGACGTCAGCTTGTCATAATTCACTGACAATGACATCTGTTCGGGACAACAACATCAATAATGATGTCTGCGCAGGATAATTCACCAACAATGACGTCTGCTTGGGACGATTCATAGACAAAGACGTCTGCTCAAGGACATCTCATTAACAACAATGATGTCTGCTCAGGATAATTCACCGACAATGACGTCTGCTTAAAAGACAATTCATAGACAAAGACGTCTGCTCAGGAAATCTCATTTACAACGACGTCTGCTCAGGACAGCATTTCATATCAACACAACAACATTGACACACCACTACTCTAACACGATGACAATTGACATCATCAAATTTATACACTGTCATCAATCAAAATACTTATACACACAATCTCAAATTACTAGTCCCTTATTACGCATTCAGAAGTTACCATTGCTAAATTTGATTTTCGACTTTTGTGTTATTTGGAGTGTGAATGTTAAGACTAAAGATTTGGCCGTAAGGACAGAAGACCAAAGAATTGGAGAGAAAATATAGGCAGACAAAGGCAACTGAACGAAGGCAACGCTTAAATAATTCAAGAGAAGAAACTTATGAGATCTAAAGAATGCAACTATGAAAATATTTAGTTCTCCAAATCTTGGAATAAACAAAGAAAGAAGTCTTTCTTTTGATGCTCCAAATTATACAGTTCAAATGCAATCTTCGCCAAATTTGACACTATCTTAAATTCGTTCAACATTGTTCAGGTAACATTAAGAACTCTCTCACCAATATCAAATCTTAGTAACAAGTCGGACGCAAAAAGGTCACTCCTCAACTGAAGCAACATGTCAACTGCTTCAAATCTCAATACGGAATAGAACCGAAGCAAATAAAATTTTCAAGAATTCAATAAATCTTGAAATGAAATGGCCTGAGGAGATACAAGCATGCAAACTTATGTCGCTATAGTGACATGCAATTTACACGACGGACACAAAGGGAATGATATTCTGATGAAATTTTAAGTGTAAGTGGATAGTGTCAGTCATCTTCAAGAAATGTCGAACTGAAGAGTATATATGTTCACGGCCCGATACTGGGCAGGCAATAAAGTTCGATCATTCACATAGGTGGAGCAAGGAGTTTGAAATTTGGCGTGTTCCGACAACCTCTCTAAAGAATTTGTCTCAAATCATGATATTATGACAGGGGTCAGTAGTTCACTCTCATTTGAAATCAAAGAAGCCAACAAGCTCCTAAACTGCCAACCAGACCTAATTTTTTTCCCCTATTTCCACCGTTGACCCTATTACCCAAAACTACCCCTTTCCCCTTTACATGCCCTTACGGGGGGAGCTACCTCAAAACTTGGGTATAAGGTCCGAAAGTATGACACTATATTCGCTTTGTACTCCTCTGGCGCCACCTATTGTGAATTATATGATTTCAAAGACCGATACGGGACAAGTTGTGTCAATAAGGATTGGGTTTACAATAACCATGGCAGTGTTATGAATGTGTTCGACTTCGGACTGACGGGCAAACGTGCTAACGATATTTCTCAAGAAGAAGATTGACCGAAAACTTTAGCAATCTCATTTAGTGATTATCTTTTTTGGAACTCCATTTTCATACCAATACTTCTTGCTAAGTATTTCATAAAACAGGTGGGTTAACGCCCCTGTCAGCGTAGCCTGTTGTCAGTCCAAAGCCGAACACATTGTACAAAATCATAGCATATGAACGTCTAGCATAAAGGGGATACATTACAACTAGAAGTGACGCCTTCATTCTGTGGATATCCGATCCATGGCTCTGCGGACTAGAGGGTTAAAGAAACAGGAAGTAAAAAGGAATAAAAATGGAAAATATGCAGAAAAATCCAAAACACGCAAATGTGGTTAGATTTGACTTAAACTGATGTGAACCCTCCTTGTTTCTGGGAATGTGACAAAATTCGTGAACAGCTAAACTGTTAACCCCCCTTCACAAAACTTCAATACAGTTGACAGCACTACTATTGAGAGTTTGTCAATTCACAATTTGACAATAAAAGGTTTTACACTGCAGACACACTCCTGATGGTAAAATATAGTCAAAGAGAAACTAGTTCGAAGATCAGTTAGATGGGCAGGGCAAGCCCGATTTTGACTTATTATATGCACTCTCTACTTCCTAACTCCTATCTCTAATGACAGGCTTCAATATTGTACCCTATACTGCTCAGAATTCTGTCTCTTTTATCATTAAACAAAATAATCAGACTGGTCCATCTAATAATTCAGGTATCCAACTTAGAGTAATAAAACACTACTTTTAAATTTAAGGTATTTAAACAGTAGAATCAATTTCAAAGCATCTTTTAAACTCACTGTTGTAAATTTTCAAATGAAACAAATGAGTGTCTAATTGGCAAACAATTCAACAGAATGATTAGTACAGTCATGAAGTGATTAGTACAGTCATGACAATGAAATGCATAGTTAGTAGTTTGGTGCTGATTTGCAATCGTTTAATTGTGTAGTGACCGGTTTCCACCAAACGCAAGCCCAAAAGTGAATGCAATTTTGATTGATTTACACACAGGCTCTTGTATGCTTTCTTCGGTACCGAGTCCAGATGACAGACTGGCCAAAGCCTGGAGCCTGTGCAAGTCACAACAAAACAAGGTGGAAACCAGCCTTTAGTACTGTGTTCAGTCTTGGTAATCAAATGATGCAAGCTTTCACTATGGTCATGGGTGGCGCTATACAACTACGGTGTTGCAAATATCATGCGGACTGTCACGTCACAGAAGATGCCACGTGTGCGAAGGTCTTGACTCTTCAACATATTCACATAACAATTCAGTGTCCAAAGTTTCCTGTCATAATTTACTATCTGTAACATTCATGTTAGACATGCAATTTCAACATGCGCTTCATCAGACTTGTGTGTGTTTTGTGACTTATTTTGGCCAAAAGAATTTCACAGCTTGTCACAGACTGTTCTGGTTCAATCTTTAAAGAAAGCCCTCCCCATAAGAATTCTTCAGTTTAGAGCCTATTGCCCTTATTTTAGTAGAATTAATTACAACTCGAACGAATGACTGTTAATTTTCTGCAAATGATACGAAACTAGTAGGCGGAGTTAGCATTCGTGTTGCCTAGGATATTTCTCTGTGCATGCTTAACTTTACCAGAAGCGGTGATGATGGTTTTTGTCTGATAACCACAAAACTCAGCCCATTGATTCGGACGCCTTCATATCTCTGGTTTTGGGAGGAAAAAAATATGAAATATTGTGTGTTTTGAGATCAGATTGTGTGAATGTGTTAGTAGAGGTGTATTCTTCTGCTGAAAATGTGTTAGTGTTTGCACGTTTTGAGTGACTGATGATAAAAGTGTTTGCATGTTTTAAAATGTGACTGATGATGTGTTTGTACGTTTTGAGTGACTGATGATAAAAGTGTTTGCACGTTTTGAGTGACTGATGATAAAAGTGTTTGCATGTTTTAAAATGTGACTGATGATGTGTTTGCACGTTTTGAGTGACTGATGATAAAAGTGTTTGCACGTTTTAAAATGTGACTTTATTTTTTTCATGTACGTGTAGTTTGTCCCCATGTCTTTCAGCATTTTCACCCAAAGAATGTATATCTGTTAAGAGTATTTACAAGTAAAAGGCACTTCT
The DNA here is from genome assembly GCF_910592395.1 of Lineus longissimus. Classification (NCBI taxonomy): domain Eukaryota; kingdom Metazoa; phylum Nemertea; class Pilidiophora; order Heteronemertea; family Lineidae; genus Lineus; species Lineus longissimus. The sequence continues at coordinate 8,130,622 of NC_088315.1, forward strand.
CTCCAGGCCAAAACAAGAGCTTTGTAGAATGAACAAATTTGGAGGTCAGAACTCAATGGTGGCCTACCACGATGAAATAAGACAATATGATTTTGTATTTTGTGTCTCTACAAGCTACATGGACATTGCAGTGTGCCTACATGCACGGGTGTATTCGGTGTGTAAGGTTGAGGAGATCTGGTATAGTTACCAATATTGGTCTAGATCATGCCTGAAGAAAAGTTTAAAAGATGATAAATTGGACATCCTTACTCTTTGTGTATGACATTATCTAACCCATGAGTTTTACAAATAGGCCTACCAATTTACCCCTTAAAACTTGGACCAGTTAACCTTATTCAAGAACTCAAGATATATGTACAAGGACGATGTCGAAAATGCTCAATGATGTTCATGCCTTGCCACTCTCCAAGCATGGGAATGATAGACATTAAATTTTCAACACATGATCATGCCTTGCTACACTCCCAAGCATGAGAATGATACGAATGTAGCTTTCAACGTGAAGAAAAGCTGGACAATGACATGTAAATTGAAGTGGTATAACTTTGGGTGATCACCTAAAGGGTTGAATCTGTTCACTGGATTCAAAATTTACTACAAATTGTCACCAGTTTCCACAGTGGCGTCCTGAAGACTGATGTTGGGCATGTCCAAACTCAACGATCTGACTCCTTATTCTGCATCAAAGTGTTAATCTGACCTGAATCAAACTGTTTATCTGACACTAAATTCTGAATCAAACCTATTGTTTATCCAACACATAATTCTGAATCAAATGGGTACAACCTCATTGCAATGAGACACAACATTATGATGAATAACATGTTCACTCTGTGGAATCTGATGCAACATCTCCCACCTATCCGATTCAAGGCAAACCATCTCTCCAAGCAAATAAAGCTCAGATGGAAGACCACCTCTTCATCCAACTGACATCTTTCTCAATGTGGTGGGCCTATGTCAGGGCACCCAAGGATTCATATTCAAGCTTCAAATCGATATTGCATCTCCGGTTTCAGCATTTGAACCAACACAGTCGAAGCATACCTCTCAACAGATTTACGTTCAAACACTGAAACCTGAGACACAACATTGTCCTAGCCATAAGTTGGATGTGTGGTACATTCCAAGGGCTTGTTTTAAGGTGGCCTTTAGTCTGAGGCTTGATTTTTCTCTCGAAGAGTGGTTGGCCGAGACTCGGAGAGGTGGAAGATACTCGGGGAGGTTGGTGCCGATTCCACAGGGTGATGTAAAATGGGACAGAAACGGATCAAAGCTTTGAAGATGACGATAACCTGAAGGATAGAAGAGTTAATGATTATACAGACTTGCAAATATACAGAACAGATGATAACACAAGTCCATCGAGAAGCACAAACTAAATGGAAAGCAGTATGGTAAAGGGGTACAATTATAGCCTCAGTAAAATTACAGCACCTACAGTGAAGAAAACTACTGGTAGTGGACATGCGGAGGCTATAATCATACTTGGCCAATAATTGTACCACCTTACAGAAAAGAACAGAAAGACAGAATAATAGACTGGCTCCAAAATTTTAAAGTGCCATTAATTTTCACCCTTTTCACTTTTGTGCTTTGCGTGTTGCAAAAAGGACCATAAGAACCTCAAGTAATATAAACAGGTGTGGCTTTTTGGGAACATATACGCAAATGGCCCAACATTTTTTGGAGTTTTGAGTAAATGAAATAAAGAAGATCAGTGGCTAGAAGACAACACAAATGAAACTGAAGTCATGATTCCCATCAGGGTTTTGATGATGGGACTAGCATTATATGCCTTTATCCACATGAGATAAAGCAGTAAGTCCAGTAAGCAAATGAGAGAAAGTGAGAACAAAGTGAAAGAAGAAAGAGAGAAATATTTTACAGATAAGCGAATTGAAAGAAATGAATGAAACTATAGAACCATGGAAGGCATCCACTGACTTGGCTTTAATCTTGTGATACTATCTTGTCAATTTCATAAACTAGAGGCCTCAGGACTGTCATCAACAACGTATTTAGGGACTATATTGTCAAACGGCATCTTGATCTCTCTATTTTCCTGTCACAGAGCTTATACGCCTTGTCCAGATACATGTACACGTAGAATCAATTCTTCATAATAGTACATGTTATAACTGATACAAAAATGACAAACTTTAAACTAGTCTTTCACACATATACACACAGAGCAGCAGTACTGAAGCAAAACTACAACACCAAGATGAGCAAGGGGGGTGGTTCTCAAGTCAAAAGCGCTTTCAAAAGTTTTCATCTTATGACCACAGTGGTATAAGCTCAGTTCTTTTAGCTAAGCAAACGTCTGCAGTAAAGCTCAGGCCACTTGCTCAATCATTGATAGCAGTAACATTGTTATTAAGTCCTAACGCTACTATTTTAAATTAAATCAACAGAAGGAAATAACGCTTCATTGAGGTTACACTGGTGTTTGTCTGTACACAGATTGAGCAACTTAGCCCTGATTTTTTCTGCTCTCAAACACGTACTCTCAATCGACGAGTTGACTTTCAACTGTTTAAATTCACGCTTGAACAAACTTTGCCATAAAAGCTTGGCAACTATGAGTTCATATCTCAGCATAAAACAAGAAAGCCACATTTGCCAAAAGCTGTGCGTTGTGCATGGTATAAAGCCGGCGGCTTCCTTAGCAAGAGGATCTGCGAATGCTTGCTTTTCATTCTTGGTAAAGGCTTGCTGTTCATGCAGATCATACTGTGGTCATATTCTCAATCTCCTGAGAGTCTGTCTTAAAATATCTGTCGAACAAATATCTTAGTCTTCAAATTGCAAGATGGGGATATCTAACATCAAGTGTTTACATTCTATGAATTGATTACAAATAAACCAACATCAAAGAAGAAAAGAAACAAAATAAAATACATCTGTTCCAACAAAATATTATATAAAATAGTATTATACACCAAATGATAGTTTTAACGATGAGATATTACAAAAGGAGAAAGATTTCATCTAATTATTTATCTAAAATTTCGTCTAAGTAGTAATAGTATAGTGGCATAATATCTGGCTATTTATTTCTAGTCTTTAAACTTATTTGAGATATTTCTCCAGTTTATGTATTCAAGGTCAGGCGGGCATTTCGAGGCAGCCGGTTTTATCCATGGTCAAATCTAAGCCAGGCACCATCAAAGACGTTAATCTGGTCCAAACTAGACTTGCTGACTGAAGGCCTATCTTCACATAAGCATTTCATGCTGTGTATCACACAAGACAATTGTCTCTTGACAACACAGCATGAAATGGCCAAGGCAATATACATGCATGTGGAGACAGGCCTTTAGCGCATGGGGGAAATATTGTTAACGCATCACTAGGCCCTACCAGGAATTCAACAGCCTGTCTTTACTATTGCACGCCTGACCTTATAGAGGAGTAGGTAGAGCAAATCTGTACACACGTACTGAATAACATGAGGAAATGCACTCAATTGCCAAAAGATGCATAGCTGGTTCGCTGCTATTTTCAATGCTTCAATCAAACAGTACCGTGCGCTCAAATTTTATAGCAATTTGGGTTCCCTGTGCATAAATAGCCTTTAACACAATAGAGCTGTCAACCCTAGTCCCCAATTTCAGTAGTTCCACTCAAACTTTTACAACAATGCAAATGGACCTAGCCACACGCTTATTGTATAAGTTCAGACTGAGCGAAAAAAACATTCCTATCAAATCCATCAATTACAATTCGTCCATCCAATCTAAAATTATGATACATCAGCCCAATCCAATTTTTTTGGACAGAATAACAAGTTAAGTTCGGGTTGACAGCCCCGGATACGCAATACACTACCTTGCCATCATGTCCCACATGCATGCCGATACCACCGTTTCACGATACCAAAGCACACTGCTATCGTACGGCAGCATGCGTAGATCTGAAAATTGATAACTGACCTACCTCGTCCAGGCGTCGGTCCGTGCCGAGCGCCAACAAATTGTTGAATTCACGTTCTAATGTTTGACGAGCCTAGAGAGAGAACGGTCGATCATCAGCTTGATATCAAGACATGCTTGCCAATATAGTGTAGTCAAGCTAGCAGAAAAATTTCAAGATTTTGAAGGACTTCGCCACATCTTGTGTTGAGGAAGCCAACAGTTTTAGTGTCATTCATCACTGCAAGCTTGGCAAGTACTTTTGGGCACTTTAGATACACCTATTAGAAATTCTTGTCACTCAAAATTGTTAATGAATATACCTAATGACCTTTCTAACATTATACATGTACGTAACTTAATTGCCAAAATGATGCTATTCTGTACTCCAATCAAGAGCTTACAATGAATTCTATCCTCCTTCCTCTTCACACAACGTATGAAATCTACCGTTACGCATTTCTGGCTCTTAACACAATACATAATCCAACACTATACCTGTGTGTTTGCTGTTGCTATCTGCAATGCCAATGCCATACTGTTGTGGTCAAAACTCTCATCCAGAGCAACCAACGCGCCGTGAACGCCCGACTCCATGAGGTTGTTGCCGAACTCCTTCAGCCCGATTGCTTGTGCCCATTTGATAACCCGCTCATTGGTCCATACTAACACATCTGTAACAGGAGCAGAATCAATTAGGTACCTAAAGTAGGTCTTGATCCCCTGGGGGAGACCAGTGGCATAGTGGTTAAAACACTGGCCTCTTAATCAGGAGGTCGTGGGTTCCACTCTTGGAAGGATCACCGCTGTTTCGTCTTTCTGTCTTTGAGCAAGACTCAACCCTACATCACTTGTTCTTTCGAATGAGACGTAAGATCAAAGCTCCTCGTACCAGGTTCCTTTGACTGGGCAAACAAAAGATCCCCAAGTGAGAAACATGAGAAGCTTGTGTGGACTCTACGTCTGGTTAAAGACTGACCCACAAGGCCGAATATTAAAACCCAACGGAACGATTTTTGCTTACCTTTCATTTCATTATTGCTATCTTCCCGCCGTCGTTCTAATTCCTTCCTATCATAATTTAATCTCTTTAAGCAGTTAATACCATACTGTAAACTGGTCCTGCAAACGGAAAGAATGCGTCATTAGCTTGGTAAACCAAAATCCGATTACAGTCGATTGTAACTTCTATCGCATAAGAATTCGTAGTGTATTTGTGTGTAACTTTCTTTTGGCTATAGTTGAGGCAAAATCATGAACAAAGAAGTTATAAATCACCAGCAAGACACGTCCCGTGAATAGTTCCAATGTACTGTGAGATAGGTGAGACACCTATCGGGAATTTTATATAACCTAATCTCACCTACCTGACACGCGTCAACATCCTTCCTTTAAGGCATGAGATTATCAGCCAACCAGATTGATATTTTTCAAACAGATGATACCTTACATTTCAAACCGGTAGCTCACCTGTGGAAACTATCCACCATTTTTAACTGCCCTCGGAGATCTTTCTTGGTTAAATGATCTAACATCCTAGCATCAACGAGGCACTCCATAAAGGTACTACGGTACTGAGGTAGACCAAGGCTCGGCAGCCATTCATTACCTATCCACTCGTGGTTCATATCACCAAATGCTAACGTCTGAAACCGAATACCATATTCTTGAGGACAAAGATTACAACAACTGTCTCTCCTCCGACTATTTTGAGCACGTCAGGTTGACGCATTTAAAACCGCACCACCTAGGGGCAGACATGTTCAAAAAAAGCATCTAAAATTTCTCTTAGAAATCATTATGACGACCTCCTGCGTCATTTAGACCACCCTACAATGAACCAGGATGACTTAGAAATTCTTTAAAATGCATTTAAACTCCATTGAACTTTGAAAATTTGACAAAATTGCCTTTGGTGCAAATAACTTGATACAAAGCCAGTCAGTGTGACTTACCGTTCTGGAGGTCTTGGGGGCCGACGGACTAGTCAAGCTGACCATCTCCTGAATGGCCAGGCGTAATTTTAATCTGTGCAGCGGATTACTAATACCTATCTCCCGCTGGATCTCCTGGTCCGACAACGCGGACATAATGGCACCACTTTTAACATTCGCTCGACACGCAGCTACGTACCAGGCTGGCATGCCCACCCACAGCTGAAACAAGACGGTCAAGTAATAGATTTCTGTTGGGAAATGTGCAACATAATGACGCTCACAGACTTCCAACTGAAGAGCTGTTTAAGAAATTTGAAGAGTTTTTTCTACAGTGTTTGCTGCTTGTAGTGACCATTTCTGTGTATTACCATTAGCAGGGTTACGTGCCAGTCAGGTTGAGTAAATCTGTCTTCGGCGGTCCACAGCCATTCTAATCCAGAGCAGGTTATATTTCTAGCCCTGGCATGTGCTCCAGATTCCTTCTTACCTCCAACCAAGCAACGACCGTTGGTCCGTTCCATAAGGCAAAGGGTGTACCAGCTTTCATTGCTTCCTCTAATAGCTCCTCTCTGAAATGGTAACATGGTGAACAGTGAGGCTTACAGTTGGTTTGCGGAGAGAGGAGAGGCTATCTCTTGTCTTAGGACAGGCCACTGTGGAGGGAAAGGCCATCTCAAGAGGATAAATATGGCCACTGCAGACCTAGAGCCCACCTCAAGAGGATGAACATGGCCGAGTCCGGAAGGTGCCAACATGCAGCAGATCAAACACAAGAGCATGTGCTTCAGAACCGCCAACTCTTGGACATCGAGAGACTGGCCACATGGCGAAACGCTGCAACAATGCAGACAAAGCTCCGAGGATCAAGGGAGCAACAAGAAATAACAGCCAGGTCTATCAGAGACATAGGCCTTGTTCTGTAGCCTAGCCATAAAAAGAAGTCCAAAATCAGTAACCACATCACTAAAATATACAGCTGCTTATTTGGTCTCCTGACCTCGGGACACGAATATAACCTTCAAAGTATCAAAGCATTTCAACTTACTTTTTCTTTTTCCTTCTATCAAATTCAGACTGTTTTCCTAAAGTTAAACTTAATGTATCTGATCCTGATATATCCGTATCTACAAAATTGGAGCTCGCTGAAACGATAGTAAGACAAAAGCGATAATTTGTGGTGATGACTTCTCTGATTTGGTGACGTGATATTTTTAGATACTTCAGCTTAATTTTCACTTGAAAGAAAGAATGATATTTTGTTCAACTTGTATAACACGTTCCAAAAAAATTTAGCGCCATTTTCTCATGAAATGGACCATAATGTTAAATCAACTTCAGAATGAACGCAACTCGGATAAACTTACAATGGTCAACTGGCGCTGCATGCGGCATTTCACTATACTTGCTAGCCATTGGAATCATATCTCTCGGCACCATATCACGCGGCACCATGGTCATTGGTGCGCCGTGGCCATGCATCTCCTTCCCCTTAACCTTATCCTTTTTACTAAAGAAGCGCCCGAGAGAGCTCTTGATCCCCTTTTTCTTGGTCTGTTTGTGTAACGAGTCTTGGCTATTACTGGCACTACTGAGGGGGCTTGGGGAGCTATGGCTTTCACCAGAATTCCTGCAACACAAGACGGCAAATCATTAAGAAATATTGAAGAGAATCCACTCTACTTGACTTCAATAATTCAATAATCAAGTTAACTTCAGCAATGAAGTTGAAAGTAAGTGGATATGGCGAATGCTTCTGAAAATGATCATCAAAGATACAAAATGGCAAAAACTGATGATGAATTATGCAATTGCATGACTTTAGATTTAACTTTAAGTGCCGAAGTTCAAAAATGAAAGTGCTGAATTTGGAAACTTGATAATTACAATAGATAAGACGCTATACATATACACGTAACAGAAATATACCACAAGTCGACAGCCCTTTTATAGATAGAACGGTTCTAAACACATGTATCGGACACAAGAGTAACTCCCAACACCAACTCAACATGCTCTCTTCATGTTCATGTGACTTAGATTCAGATTAATGACAGCTGGCATGCTATTATCAACTCGAGCTGTTTTAGCAACAAAGTTCAACCCGGCTTTCCAGACAATTATTGTCGACTGTCATTGTTCACTTATGCCATATTTGGTCCCACTAAAAGGGGGCGTATGACTGCCACACTTGTGATCAGTGCGACCACTTGTTAGTTACAACATGCATCAAACTGTTCTACACCAGTATCAACTACAACTAGGGATGAGATCATCTAAACAAAGTAAACACGTAGTCTAGTCATTCTGAGGTCAAACCCTTATCTGACTGGACTATCGTGTAGCAGATTCATTCTCAATTAGAAACAAGAAAAGCTGAATTTTGAATGTTTGACTTTGTGGTATAACTTCATTTTTTGTAAAATCTCATCCCTCAAACACATTCTAAACCTCTATCCACTGAAACAAGACTGTGACTACTACTTGACAAATACAAGATAAAACATGATATGTCAACCTAACTTGGCCATGGATAACCCAGGCATTTGACGACAAAGTCTGCGCCTCAATGCAGAAGCAATTTGATATATCTCAACCTTAAAGTCTTCTGGGTTATATTACATGTTCATATCCCGCTCATCAGGGCAGAGCTTATCCCAGATTCTGTAGCACTAGGTTACTGGAAGAATCATTCCCTCCGGATGGGATGCTGGTTTACAACATGTTAACTTCCCTTTCAGGCAAAGTAGCATCTTGCTCAATGAGATACAGATGCAGCAGTGATCCTGCTAAAGTTGAACCCAGGACCACCTGATTATGAGCCCGGTGTTCCATCTCACTATGTTACTGATCTCCCCCATAACCCATCCAGAACCCTTGATGTTCAAGAAGTATTTCTCATGCAATGTGCATGGACTTTCCTCAAACGGAGTTGGCCTTTTGATTTTCTATGACTAATCTTGGTTAGTCCATGCAAACCATGCAAGTCTGAAATTAGATTTTTTGGTGAGCTATCATGAGTAGACATGACAAATTTGATGCACCTAATGCTACCAGTCTGAAACTCGACAACAAATTATCTATAGGGAAAAAACGATATTAAAAATGATATTACGTAGAACTATTATATGCATTTCAAACAATAGAGTGTATGCATGAAAATATATCAGTTGATCTATTAAGACAGGTGGAAAACTGGTCTGCTGCAATCGTGTCCCGAGTAGCAAAAGGCTATGGCTACATAGCATCATCTAGTCCATAATGACAATGCTCACTTTGGCATGCTAGCTGAGACGACATCGACATCAGGTGATGTCAGTCAATCCAATAACGTATATATATTAACGTCAAAATAATTTCGCTAAAATGGGCCAGTACTACAGGGTGGGTGAGTTGAATTGTCAGACTTTTTCTTCTTCAAGTAACTGTAATGGTCAGTTCACCTTTCTTATTAAAATAAACGAAAATAGGAAATGACATTTCTTGAAAATATGCTGTTATCAGGATTAACAATTACAGTCTCAAGACCAGAATTCCTCTACATTTTCACAACAGAACTGTAAACCAGCAAATTTTTGCACTGGGATTTTTTTGGCAATTCAAGAAATTTCGAAAAATTTAAAAACTTCACAATTTTTATTTTAGATGGATTTAAAAAATTCTGTTGGATTTTCCAAAGAAAAAAATACTTCTCGCCATTTTCATTTTCGCGAAAGTGTTATTTGCAAAATCCGCAAAAATATTGCGGTTTCGAGTATGAGGAGGATGTACGACAAGGATGTACAATACATTAGAATAACAGAACGCACGACAACAACATGCAAATTGCTAATTAACACGTAAACGGAGGGTCTAAGCGGCTAGCATGCGCGTTGAGAATACCTCGGTATCGGAAGGGGATGGTGAACAACCTCGCGGTTTATCATACCACTCAGAGGCCCCGGGTTACTAATACTACGTGAACTGTCTATATTGCTGCGACTGAAAGAAACGGAGAAATCAATGTTTTTCTTCCTTTTCACCGATTTCTACCATCGTCATCATCATCATCATCATCATCAATGGCGTCATGATCCTTGCGTATTTTTATCTATTTTGGTATGGAGACTTCACAATCTGACCATAATGATTTAGGAAAGGGAACAACTGACTTGTCCAGGAGTGGGTACAAGATACATTTATCAGATTAGAAAAAAATCCATTTGCCAAATAATATTTGAAATGGTCAGAAAATATACACATCAGTCAAGTGCTTCCCCCAGAAACTCACTTCAGACTTATATGGTACAGTATATGAAGGGAAGTTCTGAAATCTCATCAAAGATGTGACTGATTTTAGAAGTAAAATTTCATATTTACTAAAATTAACGATGCCAAAATGATTTATCTCTCATAGTACTTGACACTTTCTGGAGGAAACACTTCACGGTAAAAAATTCACAAAACATGCTTGTAAATGATAATCCCACTTAAGTGCCACACAAACGAGCAATTTCTGATGCTGCAACCTGCGATCTTGATCGCTTGTGACAATAATCTCTCAGCTGCGGTGGTCATTGACAGGAGTCAGTTATCACCAATATCAAACCCAGTTGTTACTGGTTTAACTGCAGACAAGCAATCTTTTTCTCACTCATCACAGTGATAACTGTCACTGGTTGCAGCGATGAAAATTGCTTGTATGCAAGGCACTTCGGGTACATCAAACACACAAGATTTCCTTTTGTCAAATCGCGTCGATTTTCAAACTTTGGAGTCAGAAGACATTAGCTATCACCAAATGCAGATTGTTTCAAATGTTTGCTTCTTTGAACCACCTTACTTTGTCATCCACACCGAGGATAAAGACCGTTTCTTTGAGAAATGGCTGTAAACTGTCAAGTCGACCTGCTTCTTTTTTCATACCCTCTCATGAAAGTTAGTTATCCCCAGAAAGCTATTTGGTGACAGACTGACAGCCTTGCGTCCAGATTTATCATACTATGTTGCAAATTCTGTCCCCCACAGTGACCAACTGGACTTCTCTATGATGAAGATTACCTCCATGCACTTATTATTGTCATTGGCCTTTAATTCTTTTTTAAGTTCATTCAAATATTCTACAATGCAGCATTATCAAGCAATCGTCTCCTATTGTTCTAAACATCAAAACCTCTCCGGGGGCAAACACTAGTTTCATATCATACCCAAAGTTTCCATAGGGATATCTGTCCGTTCTGCAAAAAATTCCAAAAAATAGTAAGCATTTTGGGGGCAAAAATAACATAGACTCTGAAAATATCATCATGTCACAGAATGAAAACAGACCTTTAAAAGAAATGTCACAAAATCCTACTCATCCAACGGCCCTAGAAAACCAAGAGCATTGTGCATACTGCAGACATTGTTTTAAAGACATCTCCTCCTCACAGCTAATCTTATCAAATACGTTTCCTTCCTCTCATCACTACCCCTGAGGGAATGCCAGGGGACTTCCAAATGCACATGCCAGTGGTGTAACCAAATTTTCCAGCGATAACTGTGGTGATACAGGATCAGTCAGTGGTTTTCCTGTGGTCCCCAATCTCAATCATAGTTGTGTTCCAGTCACAGAGATGATCAAGTGGCCTCAATCCACTGGGTTGAGGCGTTCCATTGCTGACCAGACCAAATATAAAACCCAGTGGCATTCCAGTCAGAGCTATTTATGTTCCAGTGGAGATCCAGTAGCCTCAATCCACTGTGTTGAGGTGAGGGCTCAACTCCCTACTCAACTCCTGCCATGTTTTGCAGGATAAAAGTGTCGACATCCAATGAAATCCCATACGTTTTGTGACCCAGAGACTGTAGGCACCGGGGCGACATCTAGGCTACCCCAAAACCATCTTTGGATTGAAATAGGGTATACAGTCTTCAGCAAAAGTACAGTCTTCAGCAAAAGTAAAGTAAACAACTCGTTCAAGCCACGGCTTTCATTGGGAGGAAGCCATGCCAACTGTAATACGTTACAACATGTTACCTGAGCCAAATCAAAATCACACCTCAGCAGATTCTAAAAGGACCATCCAGTGGCTATTTCAGAAAGGAAATCATCTAATTTGTTTTGGGACTAGCACAGTTTAGCTGTATCTGATACAAGCTTCTGACCCGATCATTGAATATCTTTAGCTATCCTATGGCGCACGCATCAAAAGGAATGTTTATTCTGACCAGAACTGTAACCAAAACTCCACTGGACGGTCCTTTTTGTTCACACTCGATAATCAAGAGAATCATACGGAATAAATCTCTTACCTCCGAAGCTCCTCCGTGCTCTGTGCGAGTGCTGCGGCTACTCGCTCTAACCGTAGCGAGCGCGGCGTCGGGGGACTCGATTCACACTTGATTTGTCGTCCGTCATCCTTGTTCCCAGGACTATCTGGCCCCCTGTTTTCCTGCAAAACATACAAACGGTTAATCAGACTGAAACAGAACCAGAAATGAAACAATAGGGCCCAGTCCTTTATAAAGAGTTAGCCAAGCCTAAGTCGGGACAACGTCCAACTATAGATGATTCTCCATCTACATTGAGGCTAAAGAGTTTTCATTTAAACAGCTATCAGCTGAAACAGGACTAACTCAAGAAGTTAAAGTGGCCCTTAAGGGTGAAATTGCCTCCCAAAATCTTATTTTTGCCAAACGAGGATAATTTTAGCACAATGAGTTATCTTTTAACATCTTTTTGTACAATGATGCAATTGAACTAGAAGATCTACCACGTATGGTTTAAGCTAGAGGTTTCGAAAATGTATGGATCAATTTCATCCCACTTGGGCCAACTTTGCCCAACTTCAACCCATCCTAATGTCAAAGCTGACTTTAGTAAAGTAAGTGAGAGAGGTTCACCACTTGAATCATAAGCAACTGCGAGAGTGTAAACAAAAGCACATTAATACGTGGTTGTAATAAATTATAGCAAAAGGCCTAACTCCACATAAGCATATGATTTGCCACATGATTTCCACCGGCATTGGAATATTGCAATAACATAGTTCAACTGTATCACTGTTGGCATGAACATGCCACAAGGCCTGTGGACAGAGCGTTAAACTTAGCGATAAATGCTTATGTGGAGACGGGCCATAGCACATCTAGAAGAAAACACTCACTGGATCTAGCTCGGGATTCCTCTCATCATACATCTGTCAAAACAAATGTATAATTTGGTCAGAGATGTGGTAATATTCAGCGACAGTTGAGAAAAAAATATCGGAAATGAAAATTAGAAAGAAAATTCTGCCAGGATGTACCTCACGTGCATTGAAAAGTGACCAGGGAGTCAAATTTATTTAATTTTTGAGGAATTAATAAATTTTGACTTCTTTCATTGAAAAATGTTTATTGGCAAAGACCAACTTTTCAATGTCAGTTGAAAGGGTCATGTTATTTCGATGTCACAACACACACAGACAAGAGGAAATGTCCTAAAAATGTCTTTGAAAAAAGTTTTTGAAATATGTTTGAAACCTCACAGGTAATTTCACTAACAGACAATGCAGAAAAAGGACTTTGATAACAATAGAAATTGTGCAGATGCCATCATAATCACCGCATTGGATGGCAAACACAAACCGGAAAGGGGTGACATGGCCCGCCCTCCCTAAATCATGTTTGTCACCGAATGTAGGGGCACTGCACATGCTCAATACCCTATGACCATTCCCCCGTCCAGTTGCCTAGCCTCTGCAGGACAAAGGTTTGAGAATAGTCTCAAAGAGTAAGAAAATCAAGAACACACACGATGTTGTTTCAAAATCAATGTGGCACAAAGGGCAAAATATTCACATTTACTAAAGGAAAACATTCAAACTGTTCCAGTATGACTTGAAACAGAAGTGTGATGTTGACGATATCAACCCTTCACCATTATTACGGTTAACATTTGATGAGGGAATGTTAACCATCCTGGGGGCTATCAGTCGAAACGTCCTCACGCAAAAACGTTCTCAAGTTATGATACCCGCACGGAAAACATCCACACTTTCAGATTCATTTCAACTAAACTCTACCATAAAAAATAATGCTATTTTTCGCCGATAACATACGAAACCGCAGAAAAAATCTTTCAATGAGAATCTCATATCCACCAAAAAATCTGTCTGCATAATCCTACAGATGTATTCCTTTCTTGCGATCTGAAAAATCATCCATCTTCTTTCCCATGAAAGAGTTCTCTGAGCCGATGCATTATGCTTTCTATATTTCGGTTGCAAATGCACGATACATCCATGCAATCCTACATATTCAACTGTTCCTCTCTTTAGTTGCTGGAGTTTAGGAATATTGGGTTGCTGGATATAAGGTGATGGAAATGTTATTGATGAACAGTTTTGGATAGAAATGCAAGGAATTTGAACAGAAATGAAAGGCTATTACATGATGAACATAAAGACAATTCCCAAATCACACAAAGGACAAATTAACCCATTGCATTTTAGCTCATCTTTGGCATGTCAAATTATTGCAAGTCACTGCGATAAAAAACTGCTTGTCTGCGGTGTGCTTACTAATAACTGATTTCACAATGCAAACAGAATAAGGACTTTGGGATTTGTCCACCAATGACAAAACGAATTTAAATGGAAGGTCATCAGAAGGACTCATTTGAAGCTAAAGCACCACACAAACGAGCGATTTTAGTCTCCGTGACCTACAACAGAGCCATGGCAACGTGAGGACTGTTGTAGATAAGCAGCCGCCAATTACAATCACTCTTCATGCTGTCATGGCGCCGTTGCTGGTCGCGGTGACAAATATTGCACGTTTGCGCAGCCTTTAAAGAAATTGAAAAGGATATGTAATACATGTAATGGATTAATACTGCGGAAGCAGACACCAAACTAGCAAGGCTAAGAAAGAGATCATGCCAGGCAGGGTTAACCCTTGGAGGACCACAACGCATCATGCTGGTCAGAAGTAACATCCCCTGGATGTGCAGCAGTGCATTCTAGTATAATATCAGTAACCCGTCATTTCACAGCACTCAAATTGTAGGCCTTGGTTCAGGACGTCATGAATTTGAGGCACGTCGAGTTTGAACTGACTTTTTAAAATTGATCCAAGAATGTAGCGTTTTGGCCCTCGCAGGGTTAAAATGGCAAAGGTTGGTATAGCGTTTAGCATGCATAATTTAGCGCACTATTACCTGTGAGGGGTCGGTGGTCATAGCTAAGTGGGGGCTCGAGGCAGAGTAGGCATACATGTGTTGGACTGACATATTGGCTGGGGCCTAAGAGAAAAAGCACCATCAGGGTTACCATCAAAGATCCTCGGGTGTATACAGGGCATCTCGAAAAATTTGTGCCTAAAATTTGCCAATTTTCTTCTTTTCTCTCTCAAGTTGCCTTATTCCTTGCTAGGCCGCAGAAGATATCCAATATCTTTACCATAATTCCCTTGAGGATAGCTTTGCTGAAGCCTCTCCATGTAACAGCGGACTTTGAGAAGAGAATCGACAAATTTCAGGTATATTTTTAAAGACACCTCATACACCTTTAACTGCAAATTACACCTGAATAATTTGCAAAAGAAACACCTCAAAGCAAGATTTCCTGACAAATGTTGAAATTACTTTGAATTACAAATGAATCCTCACGGTCCAACATCAAATGGTCGAGCAACTGAGGATTGTAACATCATGTCCGACTCTTTACAAATCAAGTATTTGAATTGGACTGGAACAGTGGCAATGTATTGAAATCCAAGTGCAAGATGAATTTTTGAGTATTGCCTGTGACAGCTAGCGTTTCTGTAAGTCATGAGTGCAGAATATTGATGTCAGTGTGTTAAAATCTTTCTGCCAAATTGACCAGGGTGCATCTGCCAAGTAGACGAGACTGTTTGCGTAAGGAGAAAGATCCAACTCTCTAAGAACACGCGGGCTGTGGCACCCTGATCAAATGGCGTAAGATGTTTGTTTGAAGTTTGAAAGACTCAGATTAAGGTATAAATGTATCGTAAATACCACCACCGAGGGGACCAACAACTTGGACATCACTCACTAAGGACATTCCATCAACAACTTTGGAAGGATAGATCAGTCATGGACACCCACCACCAACCAAGACTCTGAAACGACAACACTGGCTCAACATAGGCCTACCACGTGAAGACATATAACTGAGAAGAGAACATGGTACGCAAACCTGAAGGGACAGGGCCAGTGACCAAGAAACAAAGAGTCCAGAACCTCCAAACCAATCGACGTTCACAGGAACACACTCTGAAACAGCCTCCACCCCGACACCAAGAGACGTTGGTCGAACAAGACAACAAGAGGACCAGAGAGTTGGGATCATCTTACCTTGAAGTCTACCGTCCGCGAATCCTTACGCTGTTTCCTACATACTTGGATCTAGAAGTCATTACAAGTGAGCCAATCAAATAAAATTCACTCTCATCGTCACCTTCTTCAAATTGAACAGCTTTTAAACACACCCACAATAGGCTGCTGGAGTAACGCACTGGAAACATCCGCGCTGGTCACCTCTGAGGTCACGGGTTCGATTCCCGGTCAGTCCTGGTATACTCATGCGATAGCGGGTGACTCTTTGACAGTGTAGGTTCCCTCAGGGTTGCATGGTTACCTCCTACAGTACAAATCACCCAAATAAAAGCCAATAATGAGCCAAGTTCACACACTCTCGAATCAATAGTTTTAAAAGTTGTAAAGAATTTGAAACATAAGATATTTGAAAAACATCAAACGAGAATGAATTTTATTCAGTATTGGTACACAAGTAAGCAACCATTTAGTCCACGTCACCCTAGTTTACTGATTGCATCGTTCACAATTATGCACTAGGTACGCACATGTGATTCAGCATACTAAGGTCGCAACAAACTAACACGAAGATTTTTTAACGAAAACTCTGGCCTAGTTTGTTAATGCACCGGTACTCGGCCAACTGATTGGCACAACTGTACTCAGGGGGCGTGCAAACATGCGAATTCAGTCTCCACGACCAAAGACCAAAGATGGAGCCATGACAACATGACGAGCGATTGCAATCCAACCAATCAGCGGCCACATTCCAACCACAATCGTCATGTTGTCAATGCTCAGTCTCAAGTTGCAGCAACTAAAATTACACGTTTGCGTGCCACCTCAGCCAAACGATACGGCTATGCATCTCGACACTTCTTTACTAGGCCAGATTTCGTTCAAGAGACAATCTCAAGACAAACTACACCAAATTGAGGAATAATTCACCAAACAACATAACCAGACAACCATACAGAGTAGAACCATCACCACTACCAAGAAGAAACTACTGCCTCTAAAAGTACGGTCGGTCTCACCCAATTCCAACAGGTGGCAAAAAAAGAACAAATTTCTTCATCTGTAAATTTCTGCTCAAGTTAACATCTTCAAACCAAACTTATGGTAAACTTCTGCAGACAATACTGCATAGAATCTGTTCTACAGATGTTAATATCTGCAACATTTTAGCAGATGTTAACACTGTCAGCGCAGCCTTAGCTGGTCATGAATGCACAGATGATGCAAGCGTAATATGTGTAAAATACACTCATGCCCTGCTCTCTTCTTGGGGTGAGACAGACCTGATGTACAACTCAGCCCAACAACAATCATGCCGCCCGACGAGAGAAAACCGTAGAAAATCAGACACGATGAGATTGTACAGAATGAACGATGGACTGATGACGCCATGTGTTACAATGTAGAAGAATGTAGAACTGTCTGGACATGAAATAAGAATGAGTTCTGTTGTATTTCTACTATGTACTCAACCGGTATTTCTACTACATGTATGTATTCAACCAGCGCTTATACCGTGTATTCAACCAGTATTTCTACTACATGTATGTATTCAACCAGCGCTTGTACCGCGTACTCAACCAGTACTTCTACTACATGTATGTATTCAACCAGTGTTTGTACCGTGTATTCAACCAGTACTTCTACTAGATGTGTGTATTCAACCAGTGCTTGTACTGTGTATTCAACCAGCACTTCTACTCCATGAATGTATTCAACCAGTGCTTGTACCGTGTATTCAACCAGTACTTCTACTACATGTATGCATTCAACCAGTGCTTGTACCGTGTATTAAACCAGTACTTCTACTGCATGTATGCATTCAACCAGTACTTGTACTGTGTATTCAACCAATACTTCTACTAGGTACTTAATGTCTTTCCTTCGTTTCTTGGATTGGCTTTTACTATGTTACAAGTTTTACTGGCCAAAGCCAAGAGGCAGTTAGTATGGAGAGGGGGACACTGGAGTTGGTAGGGGACGAGTGTGGGATAGTTTCAGTACAGGAAAAGCAGTGTTGTTAGCATGTGAGGTAAGGTGGTACAATGTTAGCCCCAGTACAATTATGGCCTTAGCGACAGTGGGCATTGATGAGTACTACCAGCTGTTTTCAACATTGTGTGGGCTATAATTGTACAGGGGAATAACTGTACCACTTTACCTTATGGGACAGCTGGTAATGCAGTGAAAGCTACTGCAGGAACAGCTTTCAATACTGCGTGTTCTTTTTTGACATGTTGTTGTTTTTTGTTGACGTGTTCGTTTTGCCTACGGTGCTTTGCATGAGTGTAACGGTGCGTGGAACACTTCTATTCATGGCATGCAATAACTACCATGTGTAACGAGAGAGCCATGAGATTTGACAAAGCCAAGTTGACATTTTTTAGAATGAGCTGAAAAGGACGCATGATTAGTTGAAAATTGATGAGTAACTGTGCATACGCCACCTAAAATAGCAGGTAGCTCGCAAAAGCGCGTCAAAGCTCTAAAAGCTCAAGGATTTGCCCCTCGCCTAATCTGTTCATTTCACCAAAAGGTGTACATGAAACCTGTGTACATAAATGAACACAATGTACACAAACCTCAAGTCAACCTGAGTGAAGTGAACGGAAATCTACGCAGATTACAAGACGAACAATAGCGCCACCTACCGTATGATACTTCTGCAACATTTCTCGACTAGGCGTGGGATAATTTCGTGCTGTTGGCGTCGACCGCCCACTAAGCGGTGGTGAGTTCCTTTCATGCATCTCATACTGATTGTTACCACCCTGCGCCCGCCACCGGCCGTAGTCGAGGTTCTGGCTACCCACTCGGTTCTCCAACTCTTCCGCCCGTTGTTCAGTAGTTTCCTTTTCTTCTTGTATTAACCTGGCGCAGAATGAAAAGTGCGAAATCATACAATAAGGTTCCCATTCTCTAGTTTTAACCCTTCCAGCTTGTTAGCGATTATCTTGGTTTTGACTTTACCAGCTGGTTATCAATGCTCTAGTTTTGACCCTGCCAGCTGGTTATCTATTCTCCCAGTTTTGAATCTTTCAGCTGGTTATCAATGCTCTAGTTTTAACTCTGCCAGCTGGTTATCAATGCTCTAGGTTGGACTCTGCCAACTGGTTATCTATTCTCTCAGTTTTGACTCTTCCAGCTGGTTATGAATTCTCAGTTGCTTATTAAAAATGTCATCAAACCTCGTCACCTACCTGATTTCATTATTAATTGCATCGAGCTGCTCCTGCAGCATAAGGGCGAGTGTTTGTGCATCCGTATGTCCGGAGGGAGACAGCAAGTCAACAGCACCAAATATAGATTCATTATCGTCGGTCCCGCCCCCCTCCGTGTCGCTCGCGTCAAATGCCTGTTGTACGTTGGCGAGTACGTGCGCCTGCTGTAGTTTTTCCCATTCTTGTTCGTTAAGGGTGTTCACCTAGAAATTGGAAAGGAGCAAAGTCAGGAAAATGATCTGAATATTGGATGAAATTTGACTGGTGACACATTCAGGATGCTTGGCACATTTATCGTAGATGCTTGGCACACTTATGGATGCTTGGCACACTTGGATGCTTGGCACACTTGGATGCTTGGCACATTTGTGGATGCTTTGCACATTTGTGGATGCTTGGTACATTTATGGTTGCTCAACACATTTCTGGATGCTGGGTACAGTTATGGATGCTTGGAACATTTTGTGCATTCGACATTGAATAAGCCAGGTTCACACTTGGTACTATTTGCCTCAAATCCCCAAGATATAAGGAATTATCAATCAAAGGTATTATCAATCAATTAGTTCAAAATCATATATTAGTACAAATGACCCCCCTCCTTTCTAAATGAACTTTCTTTAATTTCAATCATCAGTAATTAATATGCACATTGACTACTCAAGCCTCATGCATATATCAACATGCTTCAACAGAAATATACCATTTGTTCACCAAAATAATACTTCAAAATATAGTACATATACAAGTGTTATACAAAAGATATTTGGAAGTCAAACAAAGACAAGAAAGAAGGCAAACAAGGTGGAAGAAATGGATTTAGGGAAAGGTTTCTCAAATGAAGAAATGAGAAACTCTTAAGGGAAATCGACATGTAACACTACGGGAAACGAAATTCACAAACATAAGAAGAAACGAGACAAGACTTTCGAGACAAAACAAACGAGACTTTCCAGACAAAGGCAACTGAGGTTTTCAAGACAAAACAGCTTTCAAGACAAAACAAAGAAGACTTTCAAGACAGAAAATTTCAAGACAAAACATAGGAAATTTCAAGACAAAACAACTTCTGAGACTAAACAATGGTGACTTTCAAGACAGAAAATTCAAAGACGAACATAGGAAATTTTCGAGAAAACTTTTGAGACTAAACAAAGACGAATTTCAAGACAAAACAAAGAAATTTCTAGACAAATATAGAAGACTTTCAAGACAAAACAAGGGAGACCGTCAAACGGGACCAACAAATCTAAACAAATGACCCACAACCGTGCATGCTACAGAAAACAGAACAGATCAAAAATCGTACAAGTACGCGCTGACCAACCCAGTTACATAGCTCTGGTTTTTTGGACATTTTGCGTAGACAACTGAGTGCTGTATTACTGATTTATCAAACTCTATTCTGGATTGATGTTTTATAGTTTTGGCAATGAGAATTCATCAAACTCATTATCAAATCCTTGTTGATATACCGTATCAGCAAGTCACATCAATTTGGTGCAGTCCACTTGTCCACTTGTCCAAAACACCACACTAGTGAAACTGGTATGGCAGCCCTGACATTGCAAACCCATATAAGCCAGAAGAAATCCAACGTGATCGCCAGAACGGAACGGACGGAGCAGGAACCCTGGGAGTGATCTTCAGAGGAGGAGCCACAACAGTGAGGTCGCACGGCACCGTGGAGCCGAACTTGGGCCACTCGACGTCAAGCCTAAAGTCCTGGAAAAACTTGTTTCCTAGAATATATTTTTCTTTTCTTCCCCCTTTTACATTGTGTGTACATGTGTACATATAGTTTGCCAATACCTTCATTTTTATCAATAATTATATCCCCTCCATGACCAGTGAGGAAACCGTTTTACTATGTCCTGAGTAAAAGTGTTCTGTCGTGGGGAGATCACCATCCAAACAGGGCCTGGCCAAAAACCATACAGGACCTAGCAAAATGATCTCCTCAAAATCTGCATCAGTTTCAAATCAGTTATCCAGACAAGCTGAGGACTCTTGAAGAAGTTAGGCTTGACGTAGAATGGCACAAATCCCGCCCTACGGCCCATAGCGGCCCGATATAGGCAATGAAAGGTAAGACTTACTACCTTCTCTGGCTCGTCAACAAGAGCCTGTTCTCGGCCCCGCTGCAATCTAAGTAGAGCCTCCTGTGCGCTGCCATCATTACGGTTCTCTATCACTACGTTTGGTGTCAGGGGGTACCCCGTATTGCTTAGCATGCTGCTGTAAACAAGAAAGTTAAAAAGAAATCAGCCAATTTCAATGTTTTTCTGTGTAGCGGATAAAGCATATAGCAGTGGTTTTAGCACTGAGCCAATCCCGATAGCCTAGTGGTTATGGCGTCTGCCTTGCAAACAGAAGGTCAAAGGTTCAAGCCCTGCTGGTAGCTCTTCCCAATTGGTTAGCCACTTGCCTCAGATAGACGTCGAGGTAAAAAGCTTTCATTATAAGTCTTACTTGAAGGACTGTGGAGATACATTGGGTTATCTAGAGAGAGATCTCAGTTAACCCATGAAGAGCAACGTCCTTCAGCCCACTTACCTAAATTGATCTAATTGTAATTGTAACGTGGCAATTTGTTTCTTGGCCTTCTCTAACTCGTCAAGTATTCGTTCCTGAAACAAAACAATCAAAGGTTGATCGAGCCTCAATTTGCGAGATAATCCCAAGGTTAAACAACCGTCAAATCTGAACATCTTCCCTTTTATGCTGCTCATTCAGAAACAGCAATGGAATGTTGCCCACCTTTTCTAATTGTGTTTCATCTAATATTTTTCGTATTCGGTCCAGTTCCTGAGTGAGCTGGTTCTTTTCTTCTAACGCTTGCATCCTCTCCTTCAAGTGGAGTTGTAACCTCTCATTGGACTCTGATAACAATTTATCGACCGTCGCTGATAGCCGCGTATTGTGATCCTCATTCATCTTTTCCCGTTGCCGCGCCTGAAGGTAAAAAACTTCATTGAATTCCACGGTTCTAAAGATAGGAGTTTCAGAAACGCATTGAATCTCAACCTCTTTTCCCAGTGCCAATGAAACCATCTATGAGCAGTAGTTATGACATGGCAACAAAGCCTATATCATCACAACGTTACTTAGAAACCACACTGCGTCATGATGTCATTCGACCTGTGAACTTTAAACAAGGCAGATGCAAGTCAACCCCAGTCACCCTGATGAAGCCTAGAGGGGCAGAAACGCACATCGGTAGAGCAACACAACCGCTGTTTAATCCTTGTGTCCTTGATCAAGACGCAACTGGTTTCTTTCAACCCAGGAGTATGAATGGTAACAGTCTTGACTTGTCAGTGAAAACGTTGCAAAGCAGACTATAACTATAATTGCTCCAGTAAAAATTTTGCCACGCAGATTTTAACTATAATTGCTCCAGTAAAAATTTTGCCAAGCAGACTATAACTATAATTGCTACAGTAATAACGTTGCCAAGCAGGCTATAACTATAATTGCTCCAGTAAACAACATTTGAAGATTTCACTTCCGCTTACCCTTAGAAGTTCTTGATTCTTCTCCTCCAATTCCGTTTCTAACTCTGACACCTTTTCCTCCGCTGACCCATGACGTTCTTGAGCCTGAAGCGAGAAACATCGCAACTGGTCAAAACCGAGCGATTTCAACCCGTCTTAAACCCTGCTGGGTTATTGGAGAGTTTTGAGCACTTCAAACTGTTCTATAAAACTATTTGTGTTATACAATCGGTTTTTGGAAGCAATTAGCAACTTTGTGAGTAGATTCGATATCACTCTCAGAACGAGGAGGACTCTCGTGGACACAAATTCAATCTTCTTGCCCTACGCCACAGTTTGCAACAATGCCATCATAGCTTTCTCCTGTAAGTGTCATGGTAATGTTTTGCCTTTCTTTGCTTGGATATTTCCACTACTCGAAAAGCCAATCAACTGAGAGAAACTGAACATACTGTAAGCCAGTTGAGTTTGAAATGACATGCAAATACTTGTATTTAGAAAATTGAAAAATAAAAAAACTTTCACAACATGCAGTTGGGGACAACCACAACTAAAATATATTCTAATGCCAAATTTTCTAAGTCAGAATCTATGATGTCTGACCTAAAGACAAATGGTTTGGTTGTTTTAGTTAATAGCTGGTTGAAACTTCAGTAAGGTATAAAGGGGTATGCATGCAATAAAGAAACTTAAAATAAAACATATCATCATATTAGATTGAAATGTTTTTTCCAACTTTAAGTGTAAAATTCAACCATTCACAAGCACCATTCAGATCTGACCACTGACCAAAATTATGAGTTATTTTTGTCGCGCCGATAATTATCAATGCAATGAGCGATAAAAAGATTGCTTGTCTGAGGGGAAAGCATGTAATCGCAGGGTTTGATTCTGATTGCAGGTTGCAGCAATCACCAATTCTTGTCGCAGGTACGTGCAATGACCACACCCAACAAGACATTTTGATCATGATCGCGCATTGCAGCAACGAAAATTGCTTCTCTGCCAAGCGCTTTAGCACATTGCGAAATAAATGACATAGAAGCAGACAAAAACGTGAAACGGAGATTCCCTACAATAAAAATACAAGGCTGGGGACATGCAAAAATGTTCCACATCAAGTGGGTGGTTAATGGTAACAACTTGAAGATATCAAAATTTGCCAGGCGGGCCACCAACCAAAGGGGAACAGCAAAATATGATAAGATGTTTTACCATCCACAATGCTCTTTTGTACTCGAGGTAAATAACCACCATATTGAACTGTACAGTCATGCCAAAAGAATGAAAAATGTTAATGAGAAATGAGCAACTTCTCAAGATCTCTCTTGTGAAGAGCTCAAATGTAGCTGTTTTAAATATTTCCGCTGTTTGTTAATCAACACATGCGATATCTTAAAATCAGTGTCTTTTTATTTGGGATCAAGACTGTACATGTGCATTGTTGAGAGTAGGCTTTGAGAAGGCAGAGCATTGTAGAGGATAAAGTAAGCAAATAAACGGATAAGTAGCATTATCAAGAGAAGACGTTATACCTGACTCCTCGGCGACTAAAAAGGCAAGAGGGAAACAACAAATAAAGACTGCATGTCGGTAAGATGACGTCTTAAAACCACTTCCCAACGGGATGTTACACAGTTCCCTACAGTGTCATCCGCAGCAATGAGCAATGATATGTGTCATAGTGCGTCGCATCATGACATCGTTTGCCTGATATTTCGGTCCATCATAGCCTGTGTCATGACGCTCCTGATCGGAAGATCAGTCCTTAGTAGTGAAATGGTCAATGAGCCGTAAGTCACACCCCTATGGATGTATAATCCACTGGTGATCACTACAAGCTCTGGTCACAAGAGTTCCCCCAGAGTAACATCAGCCCTAGCAACCAGATTCCAATGTTCTTGTTCGTGTGTATGATTTGGGGATGAGTCGAGTATCAATGCCTTGGGGCCTAAGAAGCTCAACCAAGTTCTTTTCTTTCTTAACGCCCCTGGGATCAGCCTGGATAAATGATTTCAAACCAACTGGTATACTGTTAAACCAGAATTGTGTTTTTCGCGATAATTGTGAAAATATATGGCCTTAAAGTACAGCGAAATCAAATAACTGAGAATATTTCTTCATTACAGTACATGGTTACGGTCGGCTTGCGTTTGTACCAAATAATGGGACCCAGTCCAATAATAAAACCGAGGAAAACCAGCCTATTGTTCCCGTCACCCACATTAACCACCCAACCATACATGTTTCAAATCAATAATTCACGACAAAGCTATCCCAAGGTGGGACGCTAACTCAAGCCAACACCACGCCAACTTGACGTTAGTGAGGTATTGATCACCGTTATTCCCATCACGCGAATAACTATGATATTCAAAATTTAATTTGATATTTTATCCATAAATGCCATGTAACGCACGGAACTCAAGTGGAGCAATTCTATAGTGAAACCACGCAGGAGTAGAGGAACTTGTTTTAGTTAATACCACTTCTCTGGAACGAAATTTCATTACGACACCTCCTTACGATTTTCATTATGCGTTCTCGTTGGTGGTTTCCGGGAATAACTACACGCAAAGTGCTACTCTAGGCGTATCCGTTTCAGTTTTGGGCAGACGACAATTTCATCAACAGAGGGCCGTTCTGATTTATGAATGCTTTGGGAACGAAATGTGGTGCCATCTTGATGACACCCACGTTTCCAATCGTCTCTCTAGGGCAAATTAGACAATCCATGTCCTATTTTAGGATAGCAAGTCGCATCCGTTCTGCTTCCGGAAGCTTAACAAGAGAGAAGTCCGGTTTGCTCACGTGGTTAAAACATGTTTTGGCAGTAGACTGGTTCCACAAAGTTGTTGGGGCTCGGACCAATCATGCGTTTCACCAGAACAAATTGGTCAAAGTAACATTTGACGTTGTCTGAGGTAATTTATCTCAGCTCAGGCCTTCTGACATATTCTGAGCGTTTCGTTTGGGCTCTGGTTTGTCTCTGCCAAACCTCTCTATTGACCAATCATCACTTTTCCACGACCTCACATGATCATATGATTTACCCTAGCGAATTGAAATAGAACTTGTCTACTTTGGCAATCCTCTCAGACCGACTTATTGTCGGGTTCACCCTGAGGAGAGGATCTGTAGAATTCTAGGAAAGACATCCAATAGCTTTAGTCTCCCTTAGGCACAGTGTGGGGTAGTTTACCTGTGATAGCGCCGCCATGCGCTGTTCAAGCTCAGCTTCGACCGTCGGCAGTGCTTCAGCTTTACGTAGTAACTGTTGTAGTCGCTGTTCCGTAAGTTCTAACTTCTCTTGTAGATTCCGCACCCTGTCTTCATTCTGCAAAGAACAAGAAATCGATGAACAACAAACATAATAGCACCTTGACCTTGGCCTGGCGAACTTGATTCGGAAAACTGCCTCAGTGTTTGCCTAACTTTTCATGGGCTGTTTTGTTTGCTCTAGAAAAGGAACTAGGTCTCAGAGACAAATATCAAATCCATGAAGTCTGCGCACCAACACTCTGACACCAAGACCACTCACTAGGCCACACTTTTCCATGTTTCAAAGCCACTTACGGATTTAAGGCTTGATTCCTTCATGGCGAGTTCAGATTCTAACTTATCGTTGAGGTCGTGTAAAGACGTGGATTCTCTCTGAGCATTCAGGTACCGTTTCTCTAACGTGGCTATCCGCTCCTCTTGGTCTCCCTTCTGTGCATCGGACTAAAAGAGAGAAAAAAGACTTTAACGAGATGTAAAACAGGACATGGAAATGAGTGCGGTCATCTACTGAAACCCCCTAATTTTCACTTTGATGTCAAGAGCAAAACAATCATTTCAAATCAGTCGGTATAAAGATCAGAAGAATACATTTCAAGATTTTTACATATGGAAGATATTTCGTTCCCAAAATATTCCAAAATCGGCATTAGTCAACCATGACACATACATTTCTCCTTTGTTGACCCGTTTTTAATGCTAAGACGATATGTAGCCTCTTGTAACGCCACTTGCTTAGAATTTCTCATGTCCCGGAGGAAATCATGGAGATAGCCACGCCATTGTCATGTTCTGGTCAGTCATCTCTAAGTGGTCTTCGCCAGGAGTGTTATGGGGGTTAACGGCTGTAAACACTCTCATATATGTGGGTTCTTTATCGTAAATGCTTGCCATTACCCCAAAGTGGCCCCATGGTAGATGATGCATATGGCAGGCCGGCCAGACCACTGGCTATGCATGCTCTGAATCGATCGCCGCAGTCCTGTAGACCAGGGGTTCAATTTGAAGAAACCCAGGCCTGTGGTCCAGATTAGGCTGGGGGTACTTGAACAAGCCCTGGTCAATAGCCCAGGTTAAGCTGGGGGTACTTGAACAAGCCCGGGTCAATAGCCCAGGTTAAGCTGGGGGTACTTGAACAAGCCCGGGTCAATAGCCCAGGTTAAGCTGGGGGTACTTGAACAAGCCCAGGTTAAGCTGGGGGTACTTGAACAAGCCCAGGTTAAGCTGGGGTACTTGAACAAGTCCGGGTCAAAAGCCCAGGTTAGGCTGGGGGTCCATACTTAAAATCCAGGTCCATTGTACTGGCAATATATTACATATAGCATCACCAAGCATAGGCCAGCTACACTTGCTATTCCTACTCTTCTGTCAACCGCTACATCTGGGTTAGGCTTGGGATCTTTAATGTTCATATCTGTTGAGTTCAGATCACTTTACTATTTCTATCACAGAAAACATCCGACTACCACAGTATATTTCAGCATATTTCAGCATATTTCTGCATATCTTTCTTTCTGAGCAGCCAATAAAGCACTCACTGCCGAAAACAAGTGGCAGGCAAGTGTATTGATCAAACAACACACAAATATTGGATCCTGTTTTTTGGCCAGCAATGCATATCCATTACATTCGTTCTGTCCGTATTGCAGATTCATAATAACGATGCTGGAAATATGCTTTTTTGGAATTATTATTAACTCTTTGTCATTTGTTGCATCTTCTATACAGCCATCCACCAAATACTGTAACTCGATTTTTGCCAGCCAAATTATTTTTGAAAGAGGGTACACCAATGGGTTTATCATTGGAAAATGCAACCATTCGCGGAAATAAATGGATGCAAAATATGGAAATTACATTTTCATGAAAATAAAGGGGTTTACGGTAACCTAACTCGCACCCAAACCGATTCCCAACCCAACCCATCCCATCCCTGAAAACAACACGTACCCAATATCAAGGATTATGTAAACCCTGGCCCTGATATTTGAAAGAGTTACAACATCACAGACCAACAAGTCTCAAATCTAATCATTCGCTCTGCAGCAATCAACAAAGCTGCTAAATGACTCAGCGTCCAAATATTTCATACGTTTGGTAACCAAAAACCACTCGGGACACTGACTAATTAAGGTGAATTACTGTATTTTTGGTAGTATCATAAGAATAACTAGATCTATTGATGTTTAAAGAAGAAGAAATCATTCATACTATCAGACGTTTAGTATGTGAGAAAATTCAGTGCCCGGTCGTACACACTGGGTACAGGCAGTGAAAGGGTTAAGCTGGATGTGTACATCAAAGATCACAAACAAACCCAAAATTGTTGTTCTCACCTCTCTCAGATCTCGTTGTAATTTGACTATTTGTTCCTGTGACTTGATTAAATCCTTTTGAGCCTGCGTCAAACTTTCCTCAGTTTCTTTTAATTTATTAGAAAGTTCGTTTATTTGTTTCCTAGTACTTGTAATTTCGTTATTTTGCTTCTCTATCGTCTCCTGAAGTTCTATAACGCGGTTGACCTCGCTGTCCGGGTCGATCGAGCCGTTTGATAATCTCTGAAAAGACACAAAGCGCGGGAAGAGTTAAGAATTTTGTCAACATGACGGTATTTGTTCAAACCTTGAGGCAGTGAGTTCATCTCGTCTGCCTTGTGAGAGCTATGTTGACAGGTAAAGTAAAGGAGACTATTAATCTTGGGTTCGACTTGAGCAAACTACATTTCAAAGTGGTACGCTGTAAATTCTTTTATCTTGTTTATTTCAACTGAATCATTGTTAATAGCTATGACTCTGTTAGCTGAGGTTACCAAAGTCTGGCCCAAATAAGATTTTGAAAGGTGGGGCAATTTCAACCCCATGGGCCAACTTTACCCCACTTAACAGTAGAATGGCTGAGGAGCAAAACTATAATCAAAGGAAAAGTGAAAATGCATGAGAATTTGCAATGCCTGAAATGTAAAACAATGCGATTAACACCAAACACGTTTTAAATAATTGATATAATGATTATTATAAGAACATACCCTGACCCCTGAATACACGTCTGCTAGTTTTTCCTTGAGGAAGTTCACCCTCCACGCCCTCTGCTTCCCTAGTTCTGGGTGCACTAAATTATCGTTTTCATATACGGCCGTCATCTTTTTTCTTTTTTTTTTATGGCACTCTTAAAGGTGACCACAAATGACAGTTCCTCACACCGTAAATGATAAACACAGCATCTTCTGATTCAGAAAAGTCTAATCCAATTTGTGACAATGCAGCATTCATGTCCACAGTTGTTCTCAGGGCAGATGTCTTTCAGCAAAACGCATTTATCCTGGTTTCAGTTGGTAAGGTCTGAATTCCTTGAGATGATTCAGGAAACATTTACATGTATATTTAATTATATAATTGAATGTCTCCGATAGATTGATAAGTATCTATCACTTAATGAAACTGGGCCCAAAGAATTTGCGTCAATAAGGCAAATCGTATCAACAGATTCAAAACTAATGAAACATATGAATAAATCTCAGACTATGAGATATCAAATATGTAATGATAGATTTAACGCCATTATTGCTAAAGGCGCCAGACCGAATCCATCCCCGCAACAGCACATGAAACATTGTGCACCACCATGAAATTGAACAATAAGCTGCGAGTGGGCAACCAGATGACTGAAACATATATTATCAGTACAGCGTAATAAACAAAAGCTCAGCTCACTTGAACAGAATTGGAACAAACCAATTTCACCAACATAAAAAAATTTCATAATACATCATCGTGCTTTCTCAAAAAGTCTACCAACTGGACAAAAGGAAGAGACAAGTTGGAAACTTAATGGCAGTTACTGGTCATATCAAACAAACTCACTGCAGCAGCGCCAACTCTTTCAATCCAAGCGAAAGACTATATGGCTGAATACCTACAGCCCCAAGCTGCTAGGGGAAAGACAGACACAACTTCTAAAGACAACCAGCTTGATGCTCATCGCAGGGCTAAAGGTGTTACAGAAACACAATCAACTAGAAATCAAGCACTGAAGAAGAAGCATATCTTGTTTCGTTATTTGCCGCAGGACATGCACAAACGTCACAGCAGCAGACGCAACAAGTCAGCATGCTATGCTTTCTATCCAAACACTATCGCATCCACGACAGCACAGCAATAACGCACAATCCAGAAAAAACATTTCTCCCTCATCCGGACCAGAAAAAGTACTCCAAACTCAAACAAATTTGCACATAGTTCCAAACATTGTCACCGAAATTCCCCAGAATCAGTCCAAAAGTCCAAGAAACTGTCAAGAGGCAACATTTGTATCAACGCTGCCTTATCACGGCAAAACAAGCCAGGATCCTCCACCACGGGATCAATACATGCATCCCGTTGTACATCGCCTATACATATCCACACATATATACCGTTTTCATGAGCTTCGAAGCTAACTAAGTCAATATTAACAAATGAGCTAATAGATTTTTTCATAGCCGAAATTTCGAGGCATGTTTGATGGAGTCACTAGAACTTTTCATGTTATTGCTGTTCAAAACTTCTTGTAACTAGCACCAACCAACTGTAGTCCTAAGATTTGGAGATGGTTTCTCACCCTATAACCAGACCACAGGTAATTACAACCAAATCTTAACTTGGGGTGTTGTCAAGCCAAACTGACAGAGAAAACCTATCAACATTCCACAGCAGATTCACCATAAATATCCCATCTCGCATAATTTCAGAGCAGACATTAACCATCAGTTACGGGACAACCAGTTCGAGAGGATTGCCTATTCTGGTGAGACATAAACCAAACTCATGAATAATATAGACCCCATATCACAAATGGGTCCCTTAATTCAAGCAAATGGCCAAAATGGTGTCCTGAGTTCCACAGGAATGTTGGGGTGATGTACACCGAACGCTGGGGTACATCACACTTTTTTTATCTCAAGATGTGCAAAAATCTATGTATCCTATCAAAATGTGCAAAAATCAATATATCCTATCAAGATGTGCACAGATCTAAAGAATCCTATCAAGATGTGCAAAATTCTAAATATCCTATGAAGATGTCACAGCCTGTGGCGAGAAACTCCCGAGTCGAGACGACAACCTCTGCCACACACGCAGCAGATCATAGATCGTCTGCACCATTCATCATTCGGTCTCGCCAATCGAGCGGGAAATCATGACAGGCCAATCCGCCAATGACCGTATGACGGATGGATGTCGTCAACACGTAGCCCCTTGAATATCTTCCGTGTCGTTATTTCATTGAGTACTGTTGTAGTGGGTTCCTTGCAGTAAATACCAGGGCACACGTAATGAACACCGACGATGACTGGACCTGTTGCTAACCAAAACAGACAGAGACAACCCATCATTTCCACAGCAGATTCTCCATAAAAATCCCATCCTGTGTAATTGCATAATTGCAAACTGATGGACAAACGGGGCAAACAGGTGACGAGGATTGTCTATTCTGGTGCAACCTGGACCAAACTAAAATTTTGTGCATATATCGTCTGGTCCAAGGTACTTAGTTCAATGATTACATATATAAAGAGATAGTAGTGTTGCACAACACTAAATCATCCTTAGGGTAGGCCAAGTACCTTAGAACTTAGATCTGTAAAACAAGAGTATTCGGAAGGTATGTTAGATGGAATGATAAAAACTATGGAAAATAGCGGAGTGAACATTTTGGTTCTCTTTTTCAAGTATATTCCAACATCCCGCATCATTCACAAGGCTCAGTCACAACATTTCATATTTCCCTTCCGACGCCCACAAGCAACAAGTAATGACACTCAAAGTCTCTCCATTCCATAATAGAAAGCAATTCACACATTTTGATTTCAAACCATTTTCCAATAACAAGTTAGGAAAATAGATTAACTACTCGTTGGGAACCACCCAACTCGTCAACAGGCATAATGGACTTCTAGTACTGCAACATTGATTTGAACATGTCGACGGAGACCATTGAAATGCGCAGATATTGTCTGCAGTAGCATACATATTTTTGCCAGCAGCCAGGATGCTGAAAGTTCGACCATTGGTAGTTTGTACCGATGTCACAACTCTTCGCAACAAAAGGTTTTTGAGCAGGTTTGACGTCTCATTTAAAGGACTGTAATGACTCTGGACTTTTGTTCCTTGACACCCATGCCAGAGTGTCGAGAACACCCATGCCAGGGTGTCGAGAAACACAATCTTTGGTTCTCCCCAGGCCCAATTGCCCAGCTATAGCCTGCAGAGTTCACCACAAGGCTATGAGGCCCCGCCGAAGTCAAGACTGGCGGGCCATTTCAGTTAGGGCAACACTAAATGAACATTCAGATGTTTTACCTTAGGGTAAGATTCTTTATTATCATTATTATCATTGGTTGTCGACTCCGATGATGGTGTTTTGTTGAGTTTGCCATCCTCCCCACTGGAATGCCGCGATTTCGCCTGCTGCTCCCGAAACGTAAACAACTGCAACGAAACAAATGAAGAACGTGTGGTCAGTCAAAATGGTGAAATTTGTAAAATCTTATCAATATGCTGGTACTTGAGCTGAAGAGTACTATACGAGAGTCTTTTAACATCTGAAATAAATTTGAATATCATAAAACAGATCATCTAGTAACCATCTTTTTGGCCAAAGTCAGCGTCCAACACTTTGCCATCAGATGGAAGCAGTGTCTTAGGATTTTAAGTCGTGACTCTCCCTTGAGCCATTGATTACCTTGCCAATTTCCAAAAAAATGCTCATGTCAATCTGCGAGAAGTTTACTGGTTGTGCAGACAAACAACTAGTCTATGATTTCCAAAGTTTAGCACAAAGTTTTCATGGTATTTGAAAAACCTAAATTAAATGACACAGATTATCGCTTGTTCATAAAATGGTTAAATCGATAAAGAAATGTGAGAGTTTCCTGTCAGTTTTTAAAGCAATTCAATTCTCAGTTATTCCGTTCTCAGCTGGAAAAGAGCACTTTTCACAAAAAATGGAATTTAAAACTCTCATCTTCATATAAAGAAATCTGTTTGACTGCTCCGAAACCACTATAATTCTCCTGTATACAGATTCACCAAAAGAGGTTTTCCAACCAATCCATCCAAGGAAAATGCCAGCAGACGACATCCCAAACGTCTGCATGACATGAGCAACATTATTGATCGACCAAGTTCTGAATAGTGCAAGTACGTTACGAGCCGGCCCAACCACTGAATGTATGCTGAGAAGCGGAGTTAATGTTACCCTCCTGCAGAAGAAATGGGGTACTACTGCCGGTTTCTGACATGCACCAATTCTCTCCATGCCACATGGTCATCACCCCACAGTCTGTACTCGGTCAGCTGGAAGTGAATAAACTTCTGCAGCGGTCATTTCGAAGTGTAGTACAACTACCACTGCCACCTATCATAAGGTCTCAGAACTAGATAATATGACCCACTGCATACAGCGCGAATAAATATATTTTGACACATTGCTCATCTCGTTAAATTTGTCCGCTGATATCAGACGAACAGTCTCAGCCCCAGGAAAACAAGCGTTTGAATGGACATAACCACATCTGATAACACAAAAACTAGAAGTTGAAAAGATGTCAGAGATACACAGAAAACACTATAAAACTCCATAATTGTATGTTTGCATGAGACAAAACAATATCGAGCAATCCTCGAGGACCGCTGATTGAGTTTAAAACCCACTGATAAACGGTTGCTAGTGTTAATCAAGTTACCATGAGATAATACCAGTACATAAAAGAGGTTCAGAATCATGTGATGCATCATTCTCCATTATGTATCTCTTGGCCCAGAGGAACCACTATCCAACTTGGCAATAGATTAAGCCTTCAGGGTGAAGGGCAAATGGCTGACCACTACCAGGATCTCACGCGAATCAAGTCATAATTTTTTATGTGCAATTTATTCCATTGATAGACCACTAATTTTTCTATGCTTCTCCCATTGATTAGGGTACAAGACTCGATAATAAACAAACTTTCTTTAACACAGGTTTATACTACCAAACTTTGAGGTTTAGAAATTCGGAGAACGTACCACTAACCACAGGCTGGACATCTTGCGGGATATACCCCCTTCTAGGATTCGGTTCATCGGGACACTAAGGCACATGCGGTCAGCAGCGATATAAATATCCAGCGTCCAGGAGAACATCCAATCCAGCGCTAGAGAAACTATGGCACAATTCCATATAAAGCACGACGGTACATGGAACTGCTATAATTGTTGTAATTTTTCACAAATTCAAATATCCAATCCAAGGAAATACTGATGTGTTCATCCAAAGCTTGTGAAAGACACATTTAGGAAGCAACCAGCAAAGTCGCAACATTTTATCCACGAGGTAGCCACCGTACATGAAGGCACAAAAGCAATTTGTTACATTATCCGAGATGACTCAATTCTGATCGATTTCAATGGAAACCTTTGGGATACTGTCAGGCATTCCTGGACATCCGGAAGCGGAATTTTGGGAGATTTTTCGGCACAACTTATCGGGATAAGCACTAAATTTGGCAGTCATGAGAAATTAGCCAATCAAAAGACGTCACTTTTGTGTGACTTCCGAACAACTCTGTGGCTGGAAACGGGTGAACTGCGATGTCTTCTCCAAAGGTTCCTTTCGACATGTTTGAACTTGTGAAATTCTCCAAAGTCTCAGACTCAACAAATCCGAAATTCTTGAATGTATCTCTTCTCCATATAGAGCTGTGACCACTCTACACTTTCACCATTTCGTTCACAGACGGTCGAGTATTCTGTTGCCTTGTTTCAAATGATCATCCTCGAGTTAGTAAAGATGACACAATTCATATCCCAATCGTAAGCGCACCATCGCACCTGATCATCATAGAGTACATGCTGTAATCTCATTCCTGACCAAAAGAAACGAAAACGACAATTCATACAATTCAGCAAGACATGGCTCTCCTTCACGGAATACTTAAGGAATGTATCTAGAACAGCATAAGGATGTTTCCGTAATGTTACAAGACATCTTGCTCATTGATATTCCAAACACCTCCACATATCCGACCACAGACGTGGATACCTTTTTCCGACGCTTCCGAGTCTACTGTTCCAAAGGCAGTCGAATGAACATAATTTGGCCACAAGAAAGAGACAAGCTATCACATTTTCCCATAAAAACATTGTAAATCCTCAAGAGTCCCTCTCGGGTGACGGAGTAAGGCTTCTGGATCAATTAAACGCCACCAAAATGAACGACTGCTACCTGCGAAAGTGTAACTAGAAAACTGTTGTCTGCAGGTGAATCCGCTAATCGCCGGGTTTAATATTGATCACAGGGTGATGCAATCACCAATTCTTGTTGTAGGTACCTGCGATAATCATTGCAAACGAGCGATTATCATTGCATGTGATTTCAATTGCTTGTTTGCTTGTAGACAAATATGACCAAAATGTAGGAACTCTGGACGCAACAGTGGAAAATACTGTTCATTTCCAAGAATAAGCTACAAACCCAATTGGCTGTTTGCATATCCTTTGCACACATCATTCAAAAACCTAACCGGACAAGCAAAGACCAAACCGGACCTAACCGGACAGCCACCTACTTGATTTATAGTCAACACAATTCTGTACCGGTAGAGTTCAAAGAAAAGTTTTTTGAAGGAAGGATAATCGGGCCTTTTTTTAAAGCCATGACCTTCTTATCATCACCAAGAGACATCAAGAAAGGGAGAAAAATGTAAACTTTTCTAAGACACTTGAGATAGCCAGGGCCAATGTCCAACCTTTAAAGGCTTCCAAGAACATCAGTAGCGAGTTTCAAATGTCAGGATAGAATTAGAGAGAGCCACCTTCTTATGCCTCCTTTCCATTTCACAACAAATCCTACAAAGGGATATGGCCTTTTCGAGGACACCCACGAATACGGTGAACAACCTTTCCTACAACTCCTAGCACATCAAGATTAAACTTTTATGCAAAGAAATAGAGAGGCACCTTATAGTTCCATGAAGCATTTCCTACAAGGAGCTGCATCTTTCATTTTTCAAGACACCAACGACCCGCTGTAGGCAAAACCTTCTCCTACAACTATATCAACACATTTCTGCCAAGCCCAGATTGTGGCATCTCTTCATATGCCTGAAAACAAACCTAGGAAATGTTAAACCACACAACATCGCAAATCCTAGCTCCAGAGTTTGACAGCCATTTAACACCTATCCTCCTTCCCTATAATTCAAGTAGTCTGGCCAGAAAATTTCGATTTTCATATCAAAGCCGCAACATTACACGCAGACACTCAGTAGAATACAGCATCATACCATCATTCAGAACCGGAGGAACTGGGTCGTAATTTTGACAGCTTAATGTATTGGTTACCCTATGCATGTCATTAGGAGGACATGCACCAGACACATCAAGTAGATATCTTCATCAATGGGAAGACTTTTTATGAAATATGCACCCAATAGCCAAAACCCAACTCAATATTTACAATCTGATGGTGACATCTTTTGGCAAAAGAAAGACGCAAAACTTGTCCCTGATGTCAAGAATGGACAAATCTTGCTTCAGTGGTGTTCTCGTTCCATGGTCAGCAACACCTCCTCTCCAAGGGTTGCCCACCACTGCGAGAGTTGCTCATCCACCTCTCCGAGGGTGGCCCCCACCCCTCCGAGGGTTGCCCACCTCTACGAGCATTGCCAACCTCTCCAAGGGTTGCCCATCCCCCTCTCCAAGGGTTGCCCACCTCTACGAGCATTGCCAACCTCTCCGAGGGTTGCCCACTAATCCGAGAGTTGCTCATCCACCCCTCCGAGGGTTGCCCACCCCCCTCTCCAAGGGTTGCCCACCTCTACGAGCACTTCCTACCTCTCCGAGGGTTGCCCACCTCTCTGAGTCAAGACTAACAGCAAGACTGAGTGAATACAGCCTCAAAACAAAGACTGCCTTTAAAGTGGTTAGGATGAATGCTTTGTTTTCTGTCTTCCACAGCGCTACCACTGCACCCAAATGCCTCAGCGAAAAGCTACCATAATGCTATCTACAACTTCAGCAGTCATTAATTCCTCCTCCCCTGATGATCTTCACACCCAATTCCATGAAATATTCAACAAGATGATGGTACTCCTGGTGATTAAGTCCAAATATTCATTTATTAGAAACAAGAGGGAATGCTACAATATACGTCCATGAGCTCTCTTTCACAGACTTGATTGCCGGTTAGGAACACATACATTGAATCGCAGGTGTATTTCCAGTGGGTAGGAAGGGGAGTTTGCAGGGGTGTGTGCAATGCTTGGCCATAACCTAACGGAAATAGAAGCTTCACTGAGGGAATCTTCAGGCCCGATTCCATTAAGAAGTTGAGAGTGGGACACATGCTTTTACAGGTGTTCCTTTCATCGCTTTGAAACTCATTGGTCAGTAATCACAAAACCTGGGAAAAGTCCACAATTGTAATGGTTCACCATAACACTGAGCTACATGTGTAATTGTACCACTTTACCTTAACTCATAGACAACTTGAAATTCATTTTGGGATCGCACCATAAAAGAATGATGTAAAATCCCATACATATTTGATCAACTTCAAACTCAACAGTGCAACATGTCAATACACCAGTCTGCATCGTTGCTGCATGTGACGAGTCATCTACATTGATATGCATCATCAGTGCAGAAAGGAGAAAGATGGGCTCAAAACCCCACTTGGCATCTGCTATAATTTGGAATCAAAACGTTGAGGAGCAATACATGGGTTATCAACAGAAAAGACTTCTTCTTTGGAATTCCTTCAAAGCCCTTGAGGCAACAAGTCTCATTTTTCGCAATGTGAATTCAATATTCATCAAGGTCTCCTTTTGTGCTGTGCATCAAGCATTTCATGTATCTTAGAGTGGTAAATCCAAGAGCCAAAGCCATTGCAGGCTACATGTAGGTATCTCAGTGTGGTAACATCATGAGCCAAGGCCATTGCAGGCGAGTTATCTCAGGGTGGTAAAGCCAAGAGCCAAAGCCATGTAGGCTCCGAATCTCAGTGTGGTAAAGCCATGCAGGTTAGGTATCTCAGTGTGGTAAAGCCAAGAGCCAAATCCACTGCAGGCTTGGTATCTCAGTGTGGTAAAGCCAAGAGCCAAAGCCATGCAGGCTCCGTATCTCAGTGTGGTAAACCCATGCAGGCTAGGTATCTCAGTGTGGAAATGCAAGAGCCAAAACCACCACAGGCTTGGTATCTCAGTGTGGTATAGCCAATAGCCAAAGCCATGCATGCTCCTTATCTCAGTGTGGTAAAGCCATGCAGGCTAGGTATCTCAGTGTGGTAAAGCCAAGAGCCAAAACCACTGCAGGCTTGGTATCTCAGTGTGGTAAGCCAAGAGCCTATCATATTCCAGTACTCCTGGCCAGATGTAGAAAGGCTTTTACTCGTATGAAAGCCAAAAAGAAGGTAAAACACTTGGAAGCTATCTCACAATGACTCGATTTTGATCGTAACTCCTAATTAGGAAATAGTCCTCCACAAAATGAGTGACAGAACTGACACTGAAGACGAACAACCAAAGTTCGAAAGTCCACACACGAGTGTTCTTTTCTCTTTCATTGCAATACAGGAAACTATGCTTTCAAAAGAGACCAGCAGAAAGCAATGAAAATTTCAAACGTCCTCTCTCCATCACAGAATGTGAACATGAAATGAAATGAAACAAAGTACAATTACGGTCATCAATAATGCTTGTTACAACAATATGCACAGGTATCCGGCGAGTATAATCCATACCAGCAAACACAATCCGACGCAACGAGCGCGGAACAGTTTATGAACAGGAAATATCCGCAAATTAACACAGATATCACAACCGCGGATTAGATATTCAAGGTGCGCATTACTAATCGTGGAGGAGAGATGGAAAAGTGGATTAACGGTACGGACTTCTCCTCCTGGCTATAGTTTATGGTCCGCGATGTTCCGGAATGGTTTTAGCCCAGCAGAAGATGGTCTGGCGCCGTAATTGATAAACATAGGTACAATACCTCCCTCGGTAATTGGTCGGCTTGTTTCAGAAGCGGCAGCCGGTGAACGGCCGTGTCGATTTATATCGAGGCAATGTACGGCCATTTTGTTTCTGTTGACTATCTCGGTCGTTATCAGCTAGGAGCTAATTCCCCAAGTACGCATTTCCAGTTAAGCAAATCAATACGTGTTTATTCACAACTATGTACTGGCCCATCCAAGTGCACTAACTTTGGAAGCCAAGAAAGCTTGGCTGTGTTGCTTACTTGCCAAAAGATGATTCACATTGCCAACTGTGAATCCAGACACTAACAGCAAAACGCACTTTGAAAAATTTCATTGAATCATGCTCTCATCCACACAGCTACACATATATGTAACATAGTATCCTCCATCGCCAGGCTTGTGGTTAGGCGGTGCTATATACTCAGGGGTACTATTCACAATTCCCCTTGGGCAAAGAGAGCTCATTCGCGATCGTGAGCTACATCAATTCAAATTTTAGTTCCAGGCCATGCTGCCAAGATCACCAGTTGTATCAAGCAATTCATCCACTGACAAGCTCTGCTTAATGTTGCTTGACTTCGGTGATGGGGACATTCGCACCAACCGCAAGGCTAGAATGGAATCCTGGTTGGTTAGGCAGGCCTATATACTTGGGGTACAATATACTCTTTCCTCTTGTACAAAGAGAGCTCGTCCACGAGTTACACCAATTCTAATTTCAGCTCCCGACTCTACTGCCAAACGTCACCTGTGACTTTACACTTTTACTTGTGGTGCTACCTTAGAGCAAACCTGAACACTAAAATGGTAACCTGGGCTCTTGCAATCATCACGGTACACAATCATCACTTTGATATCTAGTTGGGATGGCAAAAATGGTATCTTACCTCGGAATTCTGTCCTGATACCTCTTCCTCTAGCTGTTGAACTCTCTCTAATGCTACCCGTAATCGTTCTCGCACCTATAAGACATAAAAGGGGGCAGCACATTAGTTAACGGCAGATGAAAAGTTCATTCTATTTGTAATGAGTTTTAACCTGAAATCTAAGAAATTCATACACTTTACTTTTAATCTTATAAAGGATGTTGGGTGGCACTTTGAAAACAATTGTCTCCTGAAATCAAAGAAAAAAAACAAACTTGTGGATGATGTCTAAACAGGTTTTGTAAAGGATGTTTCAGAAGCTAGATCGCTGCTAAAATGTCTTATAAGTGACTGAAAACGGGCAGACAAAGCCCACAGGAGTATGAGCAAACACTCCCAGACTATTGTCTCATTCCACTAATAACTGCGGCAGAAGATAATGAAGAAACTGTCAGGCTGTTTATGTCAAGACTAGGCTGTCCAGATCATGACAGGTTTGGTATCTATATGTTGTCATAGAGCGAAATGAGTTGCCCTTGGTGAGCAAGTGGCTATGCTATTGGCAGTGGCTATTGGTGTGGTCAGTTAAGGTCCGACACCAGTACAGAGGGAAAGCGTTGTTGGTAGCAGTTTTCTGCATTCTAAGCTAATAACTTTAAGCAGACGGCTAAAAAAACGTGCAGATTCTCGCATTGTCTGGTGGGAACTGCCAATTGAAGCAGAAGGATATGTTACTCAGTGCAGAGGGAAAAGAATCATGTTACATGTAGCATAGGGTAAATTCTCCAATGACTTCACCAGGAATCTAACCACTACATCATGACAGTCCCTACAGACATGAAAGCGGACAGCTCAATTGAAATTGGATCTCAAGATCAAATCATATCCAAAATGAACAAGTTCAAACAATCGATAGACAGCACGCCGAGCATTCTTTTTTGTGGCTTCTTCATTTATCATTTATGTATCAAACAACTGGTAACCATAGATACAGACCTGTCTGCACTTTGTGGTTGTATAGATTGCCTGATCCTCAGTCTTACGAGATTTAAACATCACTTGCTGAGTCTGCTAATTATAAAATCGGCCAACTTTCACCCTGGATAAACTTGTTCTGGTGACGGTGACACCTAGACATTGGGGCCTCAAGACAATAGACTAACACTAGCTGACTGCCTCTCAACATTATCATGGCTGAACCAGTGTCATACATCTCTTAACTCTATCATGGCTGAACCAGGGTAAAGCATTGGCGGAGTGGGCAGTACAGACAGAGGTGGAAGGCAATGCTCAACTTGTTTGCATACACTTCCGAGTGGGCAGAACAGACAGAAGTGGACGGCCGTGCTCAACTTGTTTACATACACTTAAGATTCTGTCTGAATGTCTAACTGGGCAGAACAGACAGAGGTGGAAGGCCGTGCTCAGCTTGTTTACATACACTTAGATTCTGTCTGAATGTCTAACTGAGCGGACATTACAGACAGAGGTGGAAGGCAATCCTCAACTTGTTTACATACACTTACACTTAGATTCTGTCTGAATGTCTAACTGAGCGGACAGTACAGACAGAGGTGGAAGGCAATGCTCAACTTGTTTACATACACTTCTGAGTGGGCAGAACAAACAGAGGTGGAAGGCCGTGCTCAACTTGTTTACATACACTTAGATTCTGTCTGAAAGTCTTATCAAATTGAACCACTTTTCCTTTCTAAGGTTCCATACCTTTGAAGGGAGGTTCAATTAAACTCCTCAAGGTCTTCATGACGGTGATATCACTCACATGTCTGTGATGGCTCAATATTGCTCTCCCTATCTGACCAAACGCGAACAAATTACTAATATAGCATGGAAGTAATTGGCAAATAGAGCAGGAGGGTGTCGGGGGAAATAAAGACTGCATTCTGAATAGAAATATGAAGAAATAGAATGAGATGAGAGGCCAGGCAGGATATTCGGAAATCAAACCATTGGGAATCACTTCTGGAGAAATGATGGAATGTTTCAAAGTGCTTCAGATTTTGGGTGAAGAATTCCCATCTAAAGAGTCTATGACATCACCATCAACAAGGAGAAGAGTACCTTCAATGTCCGGCTGTATCATTCCGGAGCCAGAAAGAACCTTTGAACGCCTGCAAACAGCGGAGTTAGGTAAAGTACACAGTCAAAGTAAAGAGAAACATTATCCAAATGGCTTTGACATTTTAGGAAGATTTGCCACAAAAATAACCAACTGGTCTTCAAACATGTCAAAGGGTTAAACTACTAGTGCTAGACAGTAGAGTCGCTTTCCATTCCCTTT
This sequence comes from Lineus longissimus, assembly GCF_910592395.1. NCBI lineage: Eukaryota > Metazoa > Nemertea > Pilidiophora > Heteronemertea > Lineidae > Lineus > Lineus longissimus. Next base: position 8,172,940 of record NC_088315.1, read on the forward strand.
ACTGTGACTAACAGACAGGCTGGCAAAATGACAAAACGTCAGAAATTGAAAATATAATATTTTCATTGATTTTCATAATCAATTTACTTCTTCTTGATCTGATTCTCTTTCGTCGCCATGAAACATGATGTCCGATTGGTTGAAATGCAGGTCATGTGACCTTGGACCGGTGTCGGACCATAGCAATGTATCCGACAATGCCGAGCACCACTCCCATTTACAGTAATCACGTCAGCGAAACAGACAGGTGAGTGTCATTAAGAATCAATAATCAGATTGACGGTGAAAATGGTAACTCGTGATTTTATAGCAGACACAAGATCTAAAGTTAGTGCAGGCAAAGAACATCTCCACCTGTTGCATTGAAATCCTCACATAAAACCAAATACAACTGATAAACGCTACAGCAAGAACCACTCAGAAAAAAAACACAAAACATTTAGAGAAAAAAAATTAAAGTGCATCGTACCTTAACTCCCCCTAGGACACTCCCGAACCATCTGAATATGATAGACATGGCATATCCACCGCACCGGCTAAACACAGCCCGGCTACAACCATACTAAACCGCCCAACAATTACATTATCAGCTCCTAAACGGGCTAATTCTGAGCGATGCTACGCCAGTGTTTCTGCACATCGAGTTCTTGGCGCTCTTTAGGTTTATTGGTTTGACCATAGACCTTGTATGTAGTAGCATCACATGCCATGCGAACAGGATCTGTCTCTGTGGACAAGTATGGTTTCAGTGATATCGTACTGGTTTCATCCTTCCAGCCTTAGCACAGGACAGTTCCCTGTTCTCACACCAGTTTCCGGTCCCGAGAGTGACATCACTACAATGATCTCAATGGTGAATTGGATCCAAGTGTTCAGTACTGGGCATCTATGTTAGAGACCGTTAGGAAAACAGCCATAGACTGTAAAATTTTCACTGAACTGATCTTGGGCAAATATGCTAGTTTTTAAAAGTTGTGAGACGAAATGCTTTAAATTTGAAATTTTCATCCGCTTTTAAGGGTGTGATTGACAGTCCAACCCAAAAATACGCAAAGACTCATTCTGGCTGTTCACTTGATGAATTAGCACAAGCAGTACGTCCCGGATATCAGAGGGTCGAGTGACGAATATATCGGGAGACTGCCAAGTCCTCCATGACTAATTCGGCGGTGGCAGAATCGTATATTCTCATGGAATATTCATATCTTTAACCCTGTCTGCCGAGACGATTACACACAGCGCCCGAAACTGGGCAGAGTTTTTGACAGGCAATGGAAAAAACATTATTCATTCATCCTAACACTTGCTGGAAAATGTATTGGATTATCTCCACAGCCTGTGAAAAAATGTGTCCCAAGAGTACAATGAGGTCCAATCAATGAGAACATGGAACTGGGAACTGAATCCAGTTGGGCAAAATGTTATCAACAGTCATCACCACCACACTAAAGTAAAAGTAAATTTCGTGTTTTTCACAAAGTGGTGAGACTGCCTGCCCCTGCCATGGGCTTGTGGAGAGCACTGCAATCCCCTTCCTCTCTAATAGAACATATCCAATGTCCTTTTCCTGGAACTCGGCAATTAATTCAGTCAGGCCATTATTCACCAACAAGTCATCACCACACTCGAGAGGAAAATCAATTTCGTCTTTTATCACCATGCGGCAGATTGACCGTGAGAAAGCCGCCTCACAGGTTGTTTCTTGATCCAAATATAGATGGCGATAAAGAGAATGATTTCCAATGAGCTGGATGCAATGTACAACGCGCAGCAACTTGACTGACGAGTACATTGCTCAGTTCTCACAGAAGCCAAGAGATGGAGACACTGGAGGTTGTGACAAATTTTGTTAAAAGTTACAGCATTGACTAATAGATGGAAGCACTAGGCACACAAACGAGATGAGTGGAGGAGTTTAAAACCTAATTGCGCTGCAGCAATCGTTTGCAAGTATTATACACAGTGCCTCAAATTTACAGCAGCAGTCCCAATTTTATCGAGATATGGATGGAACAATTGAGTTGCATGAGCTGTGTTTGATTCCACATTAATTAGTCATTAATATCCGATTATTTTTTTATTGAACCAGAGACAAATCTTGTCTGAACCTTGTACAGGTAGGCCCTATACTGCAACTTTCAACATGCCACCAGACTACAGGTCCTTTCACGGCCAACAGTCTGGTATTGTTTTCACCCAGTCCCAACTGATGGAAACTAATCAACATTAGTCAATCATTAATGGTTGATTATTTTCAATTAGCGGAGTGGATGAAGGAAATAAGATCGGTAACCAATGCACTAATTCAATTGTGCCTTTGGTGATGGGATAAGGTGGAGACATATAAGGAACTTGGCAAAATATATCTACTTTTTTCTGGGTATGGCAAATTTTATGAGAAATGTAGGAAATGCTATCTACCAGGTTCCTGCACGCGTGATGTAGACTGGTACCATGTGAATACTCACCAATGTATACCAATGGCCCAATCCTACTGTATGTCTCCAAAGCTGTCTCATGGAAATCAAATCTGACTCTGAAGAAACTGGTCTTTAGCTGGCCTACCGAGGGCAACTAATCACAAGGATCCCAGTCAAGGGCATCTTGATCACCAAGGGTTATAAATCTCATCAATTCTACATTTAAGGGAGTGTAAAACCATGAGAAACCGGACGTGTCAACAAGGTTAAGGAAAACTTACAGGCAACAGACCATTGCACCTTCGTCAGGACTAGCTGCATCATGAGTATAGCTGATGGCCATGCCTAGATTCCATCATGTGTTGGTTGCTTTACAGCCCCAGCCCAAGGGCTACTAGTCATGCACAGCTGATAATAATGCCCCAAAGGGAAGGATAAGGGGACAACTACAAAAAAATGCATGAAACATAGGTGAACCTGTGGTTAAATATTTTCCGGCAAAGTTAGAAGTCATGTCGAGTGCTTGACACTGCACATTACGGAAAGATGAATAGTGCTTCTTGAAAAAAAATTAAGCCACATTCATTTATAAGATATTTCATCAACGTGATCAAAGCAGATTTTTATCCACTCATTGACAAAATTGATCATAATGAATTACTAAAACATTGATTATTTACGACTGAGCCCACAGATTAACATTTTCAAACCGACTGCAAAAAACTGTCAGTTATTGCCGCACTAATCGAGTGTAGCGCGGGAACGCTTTATGAAAATAATGAAATTTGGTCGGAATGGTCTGTTGCCGGCTCAAAGTGCAGTTGACGTGTTCTCGTTCTGATGCGATTATCGGTGTTCATGGCGGCACGTTAATTATGACAAAGTTCGCGGTGCTAACCATGATCTTTGATGGCTGGCCGTCAGAGCTTTGGAGACGGCGCTTTCGTAAACTTTTTTTCGAGAATGAGTACTAAAGCTTTGACGAGGTAGACTATCACTCCTGAAAAGCTGTTTGGAAAAAGTGTGTGCGATGAGATTATCGCCAATATGAGGTAAAGTCAGCCGTGAGCAGGCCCTGGAATAAAACTTGGCTTCAAGCCACACCTAGAGTATGGGAAACATTTTCTGGTATCCAAGACATGGCTTTAGCCTTCTGACACCTTTCTCACTCTATTCAGTGGTGTATCCATGGACTGTTGTTTCGTGGACTGCCAAGAGGAACAGAGGAGCGATGCGGGGAACTGCCCAATTACTCTACCCTCAGGTAGACTGCCTGTCAGGGCTCTTGGGCTCCACCCTCCAGCTTAAATTCGTCATGGTTTTGGCCTACATTTTAGCTCAACCCCAGCGGTGCTTGGCGAAAACCCATATCTCCAGTATGGTATCCTTTAACTTAATATGGCCCGCTACTCAAATCATGCACAATCTATATTTCACGTCAAGATTTAGGTAACGTGTGAATATAAATTAAAAGGCTTAGAAAAGTTCCTTGATTTATTGTACATCTCCATACATACAAAACACGGCCAGCTAACTAATCCAATTACACACCACCATCAATGGCCTATATTTTACCCCAAGCATCACATTTTAAGCGTCGCAAAGGGACGCCCAATCGGGAGATAAACAACACTGTCAGGAATAACAACACAGCTTATGAATTATTCAACGTGGACAGGTATATTAAATCATACATGATCAGGATGCCAAGCCCATCTGCGGAGCTCACAGGGATATTCACCGACCTTCTACCGATACCAATTGAATTGCAATAAAGCGACGCAAGGCCACAATTGAATTCTCATTAGTCTTTTGTAGTCCTCGTTAATCAGAAATCAATGACTTGTAGAAAGCAACCAGTACGTCTGCTTGTGACTTTATATCGCGTTAGATTGACTTGTGTTTCTGATTGAATTCTCTAGAATTGCATCCCTCTCTGTTACAGGTACAGAACTGGTCCAAATTAACAACATTCCCACAACATACGTGCAATAATTCATTCACCAATCATTTCTGGAGAACATTTCAGATGCACCATTCAGTAGAGGCCAATGTCAAGAGAGAAGTTTGTCTGTTATATTTTACAACTTCATTATCACTTTTTGTGAACAGTTCCTGTAAACTAACTTTCTGTTCCAATTCAATACAGCAAAAACGCTACGAATTCCTGGCTGAAAGTATCTGAATTGAACTGTACTAGTCAAGGTCGCAGCGAAAGTTTGGTACCGCAACCATCCCGACACCACTCATAGGGCACTATCCTCCCGACACCACTCATAGGGAACTAACTGACAACCAGTCATCGACACCATCTCATCAAGTTGACAGGGCGATATCACCTACAGAAGCCATTTACCTCCGTTTACTGCATTACAGGGCAAAAATTGATTTTTCCATGGAAACACCACTATAGCTTTTGCACTTGACATTTAACTATGTTATGATACATGAGTTATAAAAACAAACAATGCTTTTTACCCAAAGAGGTTCTGGCCAAAACCAGGGTTGTAACCAAAGACCCTGAGTTAGCTAGACAGTTCCACGTCAGTCACAACTGCTCATGGGCACATGCAAGATGCCATTTTACAAAGATGAAGGTTCTGGGATTATCGTCTGATATCAACAGCGGTCGAGATTATAAGCTGACTTCACGCCTTTACCTTGCACTGTCCTGAAACCTTTCAGTCAAACTCAGATGAGCTGCTCAATTTGCACTATTTGTACAGTCTGAGCATTTCTGACCGGTACCCATTAATACCTCTCTAGGTGGAATGATGCAAGATAGACAAGGAGACCTGTCCAGAGATCGGATTCGGCTCATGTCTGTCCTCCTCTCAATGGTAAGGGTCCTTTTTCTCATAAGGACTGAAGCCCTTGATCTCGATTGACCATCACATAAAACCAGTTAGGAGAAGCAATGGTGGGTGGGGAATTTTCCCCCGACAATTTGACACCAGGCAGAGTCAAAAGACTTGTGCCAAAATTGATTAATTTAACTTAAGGTCGGGGGATTTTTTCTACCGTTATGCAGGATGTTTAATTCGAATTCAAGGGGACTTGAAATTCATCGGTAGGATGAGATTTTATCAGGAAATGCCACGGATCATGAGAAATGGTCATCCGGGACATATCAAAACAATGCTGTTGAGCCAAAACACGATCGCGGAAAGAGCATCATGACGAGTATTGGTTCCACGGGGAGCAGCGGACATCAGGTTTGACAGATTGTCTATAAAATTCCGGCAAATGTTCCGGTAATGCGCCATCAAATGTTTCATTGCTGCTGGAGTCAGTTGAGCATTGCCAAATTCCATTGATTTTTTACCCGTGCTAGTTTTCACACCGACAGAGTACCATGTGAGAATTCAAAATCATCAGTTATTTTCTCTCCCATTTTTGAATGAAACTTCCCGTGAACTGCCACAGCATGCCCACAGGGCTTTCAAATTGCACTGAAGCAATAAATCATTCCAAGTCGACCTTTTTCATTCATGAAAATGCTGCATTGGAAGCAAAAGTTAATACACTTATTTTCGAAAAATTCGAAGTTAGCATCCTCCCCCTGCCAACAAAAGATGCGATTTCTTGGCTTCTCACATACGATAGTCCATGTATCTGTCAATGTGCCTGCCGGAGTCGGAAGCGGTTTAGTTTGCTACATTGATATTCTGCCAATCCTTCCAATTCCTCTGGGACGTGGACCATGGTGGTGGCCTGTCCTGGTTTAATCAGTGCGGCCTTGTTTATCACCAATTACGATTCCTGCCTAAAATTTGTGGAGGGTCATATCTCGGGCAATTTCTTCAATGAATTCGGCCATGCCTATAGTAAAAGCAAGCAAGGGGCAGGTCTGAGCATCTGCCGGAATAAGCCACTGTTTGCTGCTTAATATTCAGCAAACACGCACATTCCTTGGGGAAGCAAGTACGTCCTGGTTTAATCATTACAAGCCTGTTTTCACTGGATTTGAGCAGGGTCATTTCTTGGCCAAGTTCTTCAATGATTTCGGTCATGTCTGGGACAGTATCAAGAGGGAAGGTCCGAGAGTTGCACCACAAACATATTGCAGTTGCTTTTGTATGTATTCTCCAAAAAGCTTTTATCAAGGATTCTTTTGAAAGCCCGATGAAAAGAGCCAGGCCTTTTCACAAGAAAGGACCAATGCCAAATTAGCCTAAGCTCCTCAAACCTTTAATTGATGTAGCATTTCTGCAACATTTCCAACAGTGAGCCAGTCGTCAGTAAATGAAGTCATAGCAGAATCAAAATCAAAGACCAGCCTCTCTCCAAAGCTGTATATGAAATTGAGAGCCCCAAGGAATATCGCGTGGAAAGGAGCCAAACAATACTAGATACTGACAAATATACATGTAACTTGAAATTGGTAATTTTCCAATAAAGCACAAACAAGAAAATCAAATATATCTTCATTGAAATATCTCTTACCTTTTCATCTAAAGCTTTATGATGCTCAAATAATGACTTGAGGGCTTTCAGCACTTCAACCTCGCTCGAGACGCCTGCTGGGGACGAGGCTTGCCGCTTGACGACCGTCATTCTGAGCGAACGTTCGTGTCGCGAGACCAAGCACTCGAGATGTTCTAGCAGCAGCTGCAAGAAGAAGGAAAGACCTTGAAAAGATCTGAAGAAAAGCAACATAAACTTGAGAAACTGGGTATGGAATCAAGCACCCGCAAACAAGAGATTTTTTGTTGTAGTGACCTGCAATAATTATCACTGTTATGAGAGACAAAATGATTGCTTGTCTGCTTGAAAAATCATGCAGAAGTGGCTAGTATCTTATCATAGAGTGACAATCCATCCATATGCTTGTATTTTCCGAGGAAGAAAAAAAATGGTAACATGCTAAGTATTGGTAATTAGCCACGCTAATAACGAAGAGGTCCGTCGGGAGAGCGAGGCACACTCAGTCGGTCGGCTGTAATTGAAAATTGGAAATCGCAGCGAAAATTCACAGATGACGGGCTGATCAAAGCATCTAGCAGGAAGTAATCATGTTGTCTGTCATCTTTACCGCGCTATTATCTGTTTGCCGTACGAACCCTATAGCCAAGTAATGAGCTCAGTGTCTTTATAGGGATTTACGTCAATGGCGTTTTGTAATGTTTATACCAGTGTGGCTGGAGGCGGTGCTGACTTTGTCCGAAGGACAACATGTTTGGAAACAGTCGCCAAAGTTAGACTGTGCAGTATTGAGTTGAGAGCTGAGCGTCAGCTCTATCTGGGGAATTGTAATGAAAGTAGGAGGAAACCTACACTGTTAAAGAGTCACCCTCTGTAACAAGACTATAAACCAGGATTGTCTGGGAATCAAGCTTGTGACCTCAGGGGTCCAAGTATTTGTTATTTCATTGATATGAACAAGAAATATTCATTGCACTGGATTTAACTATTCACATAACACCTTGGGCATCTTGACAGTAAAACATCCAATACTTCTATATCAATTCCAAACCTTTTATTTTTAAGTGAAATGTCCATTTGTCTGATAGGTATCGATAAAGTGAATCAAAGTACCCCTTTCTATTGAGACTTTAGATGTACTTTGATCAACTTTCTGAGCAGGCCCAAGGCTTGTGTCTGCATCTGCGTCACTAGACACTTCGAACGCAAAAACTAAGACGGTCCATATTACCTTGGTCACACATCCACAAGTGCCCAGTCGTTTAATGTTCATTCCAAATCTGACGTTCACTTGCCTGGGGCAAAAATGAACAGAGGCTATCAACAGACTTCACAAAGCACAGCTTTTAAAAAGCACTTAAAAAGTATAGCTTTTAAAAAGCACTTTTAATGGTTTTAGCCAAAGGCCTGTCTCAACGCACATGACAAAGCTGTCGCTATGAAAGGTCTCCACAAAAGTACCCATGGTTGTCAAGGAGATGCTCACATGAGCTTGGCCTGCAAAGGACAAAGTGAGGGCCGGATCGGGGGTTATACCCCGCGACCCTCGGATTGAGAGTTGGACACCTTAACCAGTACGCCACCTAACTCATGATCCGTGAAAAATTAACATGAGGGGCATAGCCAGCACAACGAGCTTGCAAGTACATTCATGTATGCCGTCAGCATTCAGCTGGCGATCGCAATGAAGCTATAAAATGACCAGGTCAAATCGAACTCCATAATATGTACTGCAGCATCGGTATGGAATCTGATTCATCATCAAACCCCAAAGATAATTCACCATTTTTTCCAACACAGACCTTGCTACAATCGCCAAATAATCGCTCAACCCCCCCCCCCCCCCCAGGCATCAGTGGTCCATATTCCTCGCAGCGATCTCTACCCATCATTCAGTGCATTCTCCTGGGTCGTGCAGTCACGCCGCCTGCTCGTGGTGATAACATTGGCATTGTGTTGGTCGAGGACTGCTCTGGGACATTTGCGGCAACTTTTCGAAGATAAGGCATGCTCAGACATCCCCACAGGTGAAGTTGCAATTTGTAGGACATGACACTGACTGTCAGCTTTGTCGATGGCAGAGAAAATCATGCAGTTCGGACAATGTGCTAGTGGGATAAGGCCTTCATTAGCAGATCAATCTGGATACTGAGATCAATGTGGCGAGAATCATGGCAAGTGGTTCGTTTTTTCATCAACAGGAACAACATTTCGCCTCCTCAACAAACCTATGCATCCCACTTGAATCCCGTTGAAGGACCTATCATTTTGTAACCCATTCCTAGCCCCCTCCCCCCCCCCCAAGAAGTGCCTGTCCGAGCTTGTTCAAAAGACCGTATCACAGGAGTGCAAGGTCTGACACCATCACATCTGGTGTAAGATTAGAGCTGGTGATCTTGACTAATAACAGTTCAAATTTGGTGAGCATAGCTTGCACAGTTCTGGAGAACTTTCGATGCAACCTCACCCGAGTTATAGCGTGCGAAAATTTGCCACTCGTCAGATTGCCGATGAGGCAATACTATAGCATGTGTATTATTTGCACAAGCAGAACAGCACTGGGTGACATCTTGACACGGTTGGCCACAATGCCAACATCACCCAACCCGATTTGGCTTATACCAGCATCTGTATATGTCTTACTAGGCAAGCCTATCAACCCACAACTGCTCCGTTATAATATGAAATCTGTATTTGGCAGATGTTATCGTAACAAATAGATTTCCCAATGGCTTACGCTTGACAATAACCAATAGACCACCAACTGATAATATGAGCGTACAACTCAATATCAACTCCTATCAGAGTCCGTCTATCCCTCTATTAAGATTTACTGATGACAAAACAATTTGGTGTGTACATGTATTTTGGTTCAACAAGTTGAAAATGAACATATTATTCTGGTAAAGGATGTGATGCAAATCGATCTACGTCCACTGGGGTTCGAACCGATGACTGTAAGACTGAGACTCACCATACTAAGGGTTGACCACAGGTACAACCATTTCAAGGGTGGGAGTCTGTTCTTTGTGTTCCAGAGAACAGCCTCCCAGGTTTTCAATGGGCACTCACTTCATTTTGAAGAAGTTCTAATAACGTTAGGATTTCAAGTTCCAACGAAAATGGCAGTACTATGGTCTACCCTTCATTCAGAAATATAAGCCACTGCACTCAACATGGGGATTGCTGCCCAACGGATGCCACCTCAGGGAGGGGAGTTGACAACCCTTTTATGGATATAACCGTCCTCTTACTACTCCCTTAATACATCTTGAACCTCATGCTCTTCTACTCTTTTTAGATGTAGCCAGGGTAATTTTGATAAGACACAAAAACCTTGGAGACCAAGATGACTATCTCATTAACCAAGAGACACCAACAACTTCAATCTACTTTGCGTTACCACAGGACTCCTTTTTCTTTGGTTAAGTACTTCCCACAAACAATCATCCTTGCCCTCTTAGCGTAAAAATACCATCGGCGGCCTCATTTTATGCTACGGCTAGTGATGAAATATGTGCAGTACATGAAATTAAACACGAAAATCAATTTAGCACCTTGTTGCCGACCAATACACCAAAACTCATTCAATGTGATATAAATCATAAATTTGATCTTTTGAAATTTTTATGACAATATGGCCAAGTGCAAGTAGACCAGCATTATTGCCGCATAGGTGAGGTATTTCAGTCTAACTATACCAACCCCTATCATGCACTTGACGATAGCCGATATGATATGTGATGTTTGCTTCAAGTTTCGATTCAAAGCGTATGGATTTTTTAACGTTCCCATGGAGATGTCAGGAATAGAGCACTAAAAGCCCAAGTCCATAGTCTTTTTAACAGTAAAATGTCAAGCCATCATATTACTTAAAGTGAGATAAATGATCTTCTGGCAACATCACATTTACACTAATAGCAGTTAACTGAAAGAAAACCAACCATTTAATAGATTGAGGTAATATTTTGATGAAATGTTCCGAAAATACATAATTTACGCAAAAGGATTCGATCACGACACAATCTGTGCAATCAGATCAAAAAGAATTGATACCAAACTGGAGGGCTTGGTTCTCTCTCTAAACACAGTTGGGCTGGCTGCAGCCAAACTGCCTACGAATCTGAGGTTTTGGACTTGCTAAATTTGGCGTATTGTTTTGTATCAAGTCATACCTGTACTTCACCGCACTGGTTTGAAAACTTTATGTAATTAAAAGATCTTGTGATAAGTTGTCTGCCAAACGATCAGTCTCTCAGGTGACGTCTTTTACATTCCCAAATCTCCCCCCTTCCCTTGGTGATATTCACACTGCTAGAGCATGTCAACAGAACGTCCTGGTGATAACGCTTAATATGAAATATTAAAATCGTTCTAATTACGAAAATAAATCCAACAGAATAGTTTTGTTATTGTTCTTCCAATCAGTTAACAAATATCGAACAAAGCCTATTTTGATCTCTCTATTTGTTCTCATTATTGAACCGCACCAACAATATCGATAACATTATCCTGTGCTAATGGTTTTTTACCAAAATGACTGATATCATACGCCGAAATAGAGCTTTTAAAATAAGGTAATAGCTGCATTGAGCTTTTATTCCAGACACAGATAAGTCCCACGGCAATTGCAGTGTGTACCAATCCCCATAACGGCGGCTGAAAGTTGGTCGATGATGGTTTCCACGGAAGACTCCAGTGCAGCCGCGTAACTCCGTCATTCCAATACCGGCTGCCATTTTGGACAAAAGTTTAAACCATTTTACAGAGTCGGAAGCTTAGGTATGCACCATTAAAAACACTTTGATGCAGTAAAATAGTTTAAACTTTGGTTAAACTTACCCTGGTGTTATTTGTCGCAAACTTACCCTGGTGTTATTTGTCACAAACTTACCCTGGTGTTATTTGTCGCAAACTTACCCTGGTGTTATTTGTCACAAACTTACCCTGGTGTTATTCCTCTCGGCCTTTAACTCCGTGATTTCCTCCTCTCGCTCCAAAAGCTGGTCCCGTACCTGATTAAGTTCTTTCGTAAGAGTGGCAAACTCCTGCAATGAAAAACATGGAGAGAATCGTAAGCAAGGCAACAAAATATCATGGCTTTAACGTGTGCCCTGCAACAAGTGAGTTTTATTACTGCAACACATTTTTGCCACCAGGTAAGCTACCTACTTTGAAATGTTGCACTATATTGTGAATGGTGGAGAAACAGAATATCTAGACTACAAAAAGAAGTAAGGCAAACAGAGGCTAATAGGAAATATGAAACATCGGACAAACTACTCAATATCACCTTTGTCGGCTATCCAGTAAGATAATGGAAACAATCTAAAAATTGCAAGAAAAAAAAAGTCATTTTGCACAACTTTTGACAGTGTCGTGACTGTCATCTGATTCTAGCTTTCTGATGGGCAAAGACTGACAAATAGTACCGGTCTTGGCAAAACACAACGGACTCGGAAAACTTTCCTGTACAACTTTTTCCTAAGTGGAAACCAGGCTGACTTTTCTATTTCCTAATGGGAGTTGGTCAGCCTTCAGGTACATCTCATATTCGACCATTTGAAACCACGTTTCTACCATCATGGTCTATGACAAAAGTATTGATAAGTTTTCTCTAATGATTCCAGGAAAGTCGAAGAAACAGCCGGCTTTGTTGTTTTGACCATTGACCATTAAATTTTATCAGGAAATGCAGAATTTAGTCAACAGCTAAATGAAAACGAAATGAGTGGGCCAACTTTTAGCTTCTAGCTACTTTGAGAATATTTCATAGTTTACAGCATAGCTTTTTCAAATAGCCTCAGCTGTTATGCAGAAGGGAAAATGTTCAGTGTTATGTGATACTTGTCCCATCCAACTGTCAGCTGAGACAATACCATCATCTGAATATTGATGAGGTCGGAGGGAACCAGCTGGCAATTAAGGCAACTATCTTTTTAGATGCTGGTAATCAATTTGAGCTTGTTCTGTAGCAAGGAAGCAAGGTGAAGGGAAAAGTAGCAGATTTTGGTGAAATCCTGTATTCTAGCAAACATTTGCTCAAAAGTTGAATGGGGAGACCAAGTTTGCTGGCAAATATATCTCATAAACTCAAAGCTCATATGAGATCACCCCAGAGAACAGGTTCTAATCCTACTAATTCTATTCAGTGCATTAGCATTCAAGATTTATCGAGGTACGGCCAATTTTTGGTGCTTGGTCCGGTTGGCAGAAAAAGTGACATTCGTTTTTCATTCAGTGTCACCCTGTAGACTTGTTGTAGCGAGATTTTGGCTAATGAGACACTCTTCACTTCCTAACTCCTATCTCTAATCCAATGTGCCAAGAAGGCAGTTTGTATCGGAGACAGCTACCACAGAGGCACGAACCTTTGACATTTCGTTCACGAGGCCAATTCCTAAACCACACGAGGCCATCAGGATCAGATATATTTTCATGAGCTTGATTAAGATCTGCCAGAAAAAGCATCGGAGAGAAAGTCAGAATGAAAATATTGATCTTGTCATTCGAGGAAAGGTTAACATTGCCAGACTGTCTTAGCTCACCTTAGAAACAATAAGCTGATTGACCTGGGGGGCTGTTACACCTTGGCATTTAAGATACCCTCAATATTAGAAAAAATGTCTGCAAACTAGGCCATGTGTCTCCTGTCACTGCCAAGATGGTCGGCAGTCTGGTCCGTGGTCAGCAACCTTGTTCTATCAAGGGTTGACATTGGCAGTCTGTCTTAGCTCACCTTAGAAACAATAAGCTGGTTGGCCTGGGGGCTGTTAAACCTTGGCATTTAAGAAGCTGATTTGCCTGTTGACATTTAAGATCATGTTCAATATTAGAAACAATATCTGCTTAAAATGTCAGCCAACAGTGTCTGTTTTCACTGCCAGCATTCTGGTCTGAGGTCAGCCGTCTTTTCTTCATTACTGAGTTCATAACTTCATTACTAAGTTCATTACTTTCTTACAAAGTTCACTCCTTCATTTATGAGTTCATGGCTTCATCTCTGAATTCACTACTTCATCTAAGAGTTCATTACTTTCTTTGAGTTCTATTACTTTCTTACTGAGTTCATTACTTCTTTACTGAGTTCATTACATCCTTACTGACTTCATTACCTCATAACTTAGTTCATTACTTCCTTACTGAGTTCATTTCTTCTTTGCTGTGTTCAACAAAATCAACTTTAGAGACACAAGCATGTCAAGTTATCAAATATGGCCTTCAATGCAAGTATTTTGCACCCGTGAACAGAGTTGACAAACTTGGAAGGAAAATGGCCTGGGCTCGTTGTACAAAACAAGTAAGCCACTAACTTGATGTTAACTTTAGCTTGGCATTAAGCCCAATGGGTTTAACTGAAGGAGATAACACCCAGTTAGAGTTAAAGCCACATTATCGACTTACCTTGTTCTAAACAACAAGCCCTGAACTTGAGATACTTACTTCGTCATTCACAAAACAATGTCAATACTCGGTACTTTTATATCGACTGTCGAGATAAGTCTCACTTGGCCAATAATAGAGGTGTCATCTTCAGGCACATTAGCTTATGATGTATTGTCACAGGTTCATGTTTATAAACGAGTCAGGTGGTGAATGGAGCTCAAGGTACAGCAGTGTCTGAGAACATTGGAAGCACAGTAGAACTCGATTGTGGACACCCTTGATACTGACAAGTGCTGGCCTTAAAAGAGAGGTGTCCTGATCAAAGATGTCAAATTGAATGGAAACAACCAAAAAGCTCATGCTCTGCGTGGTTAAACCGGCTCATGCTCTGCGTGGTTACAACAACCATCTGCTCGATTGACAGGCTATGATACCGATCAACCGACACCAGGTGCCTTCAATGACTCTTTCCATCTGTTCGGCCAGTCATCCCAGAATGAATCAATATATCGCAGTTGTGGAAATCGGCTTCCCTAGTCGTCAATGCGGGAAGCCGTACCCCATCAGATCGGGAGATGCGTCCATCACTTCTTGGGATTCGCATATTGTTGTGGACGAGTTTGATTAGACTCAATTTAGGTAAACAGTATTGTAGTAGCGCTGGACCAATATAGATGCTGACTTTCAAAAGATTCTGCTCACTGGCTATTCTAAACCTTTTCTACCAAACTATAGATTAGTTTAGCTTTGTCAAAATACTCTAGTTTCACCGATCTCAGAATGCTTCATTATTAACTAAGAAATGGCCAAGCCAGAACATGACGTCCAGACTATCAGACAATTTCGTGTTGCCATACCGTTGTCTCATCAAACTGAACATTTTGAATGGCTTTAAACAACAATGGGCCAATTTCACCCTAGAGTATGTACAAACTTTCATCAGACACACCAAAATTGTTGAAGAGAGTTTGAATTAATTCCTCTAAAGGAAATTAAAATATATTATTTTGCAAGTAGCGCCCTTTACAAACGTAAAAACCACGTACTTGAAATGAATCGTTCAGTTTGAAGTTTGTGGGAAATTTGCAACGAGTCGCAGGTGGTGGCCGCAGAAATTGATCGGTCTATTTCGCTAATTTTAGCAAACTGGGGAGAAAATTCTTTAGCATTTTGTCTGGTGTATTCATCTTAAAATGACTCTTTGTGAGTTTGCTGAAGCGTCTGGTGTTGTGAAAATTAGAGGAGGATGTTCAAAGTTAGCGTACATCAGCGTTCTCCACAGGGTTTTCTCAAGTTCGGGTGGTACCCGTGATATCACAAGGTAGGGTGGTCCTATAGAAACCCTTTACAAAATTCTAGAGTGAGATAGGGTGGCATCTCCAAGGTAGGGTGGTAAGCTGTCAAGGTAGGGTGGGCTGCCCTGACAAATGGCTTTCGGGAGAACACTGTACATGATGATGGATTTTACCACTTTCTGTCTCCTTCCTCTACTTTGGAGAAGAGTCGAGTAGCAACTTGGGACAAAGAGCACGGAGAAAAGTTAAGGATGCAAAATGAGCAAGCACCTGACTTAGTAAAGCGCTCGCTTTGACCTGTTCAGTTTCTTTTCAACTTTTTGAAAAGTCTCAACTTCTGTTAACTTCTTCCACTTCTGAGCAGAGAAGAGTCGCAACTATGTCTAAGAGCACCCACTTTAGTTCAGTAAAAACTTTTCTTTTGACCCCTTGCTTTCAAACCTTGTATTGCTGATGATAATGGTCTCATCTAGCTTGTTGTTCGTCTGCTTGAAGACAATCATATGTTTTTTACTCGGGACACCGAGAGACAAGTTCCCACTTCACTTCAGCGAAACTTCTCCTTTGACCTTTTCACTTTCTTTCGATTGTTCTAATAGCAACTTTCTTGTTGTCCTTCTGTTTTAGTGCCAAAAGCCACCCTTTGATAAATCAATGGCCATTAGCGATTCTTTTCTTGGTCTTAAGTTTTAGGAGGAGATTATGTCTGCCCTTAGATGTTCCATGAGAGATGTCAAGTGCCAGTTGAAGCTTAATCGACTAGTCGATTGTCGGTAGACATGATGGGTTGACAGTTGCACCGGAGTAGCTTATGACGAATCAGAGGTTCCAGACTGGCTGAATAAGGAACCCATGAAGATACCAAGAGTTTAGACGCCAAGGCTGCTAAAAGTCATTAGATCAGCACCTTGAAGGAAGGAAATAACAGATGATAGAATTCATAAACCTTGCACTTATGTAGGGACGTATTCAACAACTTCCACTGCCACAACTTTGTCAATTTCTTCGCACACATTGCAACGAATTTATAAGCACCCAAACCATGGCAACTAACACAGCTAAAACAGATCAGAATTACATCATGTATTGAATACCTCCAAGTGCAACCAATGTTCGTCAAACCAACAGAAAATCTTTACAAATACCATATACGGAAGTTCTGGGGAATTAGAGTACAATGATGCCCTTTGTTCCTCACATAGGTTGGCAACAATAAGATGCTGGGGCAATGATACTATTAAGTTTGCTATGCTCCTGGAATGGTTCCGGTTGCCAAGGCAAGGTTGATGTCGGTTGGGAAATGCTTCAGAAGGAAGCACTTGCCGAAAACCTCATTCACATTCAAAGTTGCATCCCAGCCTATTTAGATACGATATCAATCAATTGAAATTTACGAGTTCCTTACAGTAGCGAGCTTGCTGAAGTGACTGCGATCTCGGATCCTTGCAAGTCAAGATGGAATATGCTAAGCGGGAGCGGGTTAACTCAATTTCAGCTGTTAGGAGTTTAAAGAGTGATTAGATCCACCAGATAGTTTTTCCACCATTTGGCAAACAATTTGGGTGCTCCCAGAAGCTTTAGACAGACGAGTTCTCACCATAAATTTATAACCGGTGCGAAAGCATAATCTTGTATTCAAAGGAACCAGCTGCTTCTGATTTTCAATTAAGTCACATCACCGTGAAGTGCGGAAGATTCTCTCCCTAGGTGACACTGGATGAATGCAACTACTCAAGCGGAATTAGCTCCTTGCTGGCAGGGTGCTCCTCAAACTGGGATATTTCAAGCCAGAGGGAGCCTGGGTGACACGAGAGATGCATCTAGGGAAGGGAACTGTTTGCTAAACTGGCATATATCATGTTCAGAATTGGGTGTTTATGTCCAACACACATGATAATGTAATCGCCACTTGTTCATTTAAAAGTCCCTACATTGGTTGTTCACTTCTCTTGCAGTGACCACACTTATGGCAATGAGAGAGAGAGAACACCATCGCCTTGCGACTGTGGTTGATCTTGGTAAGAATCTGGAGACCTTTCGAGAGCTTAGAAGCACATCTTGACCAAGATTAACCTAAGAAAGCGTGCCTAACGAAAAGCCAGTGAACTGATAGCGTTTGAGGGATCAGGTCAAATCTGGCGAGAATGAAGGCAGAGAACTGTATCAGATCCACAATCAGTCCTGTATTATTCATCAGCATAGTCCGAGCAGATGGCCAGTCTTAGCAGGAGCTCAGTTTAACCCTTGAATTGGTCAAAGAGCCTTTTATAGAGTACAAGGTAATGCCAATAGGTTTTATGGGTCAAGTGCCATCAGAGAGTTACGATAGCAATCTGAACTTTTAGGATAGCGTATAAAGACTAATGAAATTGTTCCTCAGGACACCTCTGAATTGGTCGGTTGACCTAGTGGAGTAATGACTGATGCACTGGCCCTCCTCTGTTATGTTGTGAAATGGCACTCGTTGCGCAGGCCAAGTGGCACTGCTGGCCAAGGCCAGACTTGAGACGGAAGCCCACAAGGACTTAGATTCTTAACCTGGCCATTAGATCCTAACTTCTGAATGACGAACAGAAATATGGGAAAATCTGTGTACAGTAGTTCTTCTCTTGAAAGGTACCATATAAATACAGATTTCACCACTGACCAGAATCGGTGTCAGCTCAGTTCAATTTCCCCGATGGGACTCACAGGGACCCAACAGCTTACCAAATCTCTTTATAATTGGTAATTCGTTTCTAAGTGCTGCATCTGAACGCATAATCCATCTTTCTGGCAAGGACGTCCGATATGAGTTCTGGGTAATAGCGGTGTAAAGCCCAGGTGCCTGTGTCCATTCTGATAGCCTGCAACGACTCCCTAGTGGTCCAGCAGGAACCGCAATGTTTCATTGATAAATCTCTGTTGATGTATACAAGATCAGCAAGGATCTTGGTAGCATAAAAAGTGGGAGGCAACGATAAAGATATCTCCCATATAAAACAGCAGAATTCTTGGCTTTCGATCTTGAATGATAGGTGCTGTGAAGTCGACTAGAAGCTACCCTTTTAGTCATGGGTGGGGCGTAAAACAGCTTTTTTCGCCTCTAGTCTACCAATTGACCAAGACCTGCAAAAAAGATGGTCCCCTTGGGGGCCATTTTTGCCCACTTACTTGGCTTAGTGATGCAGTCCCATAAAATTGATGCCAGGGGCTGCGTCCTTAACCTTGGTGAAGAAGATAATGCAGAGTAGGCCTGAGCAGCATCCACTAGCAGAAGACCAAGCCAAAAGATGAAACCGGCAGAAACTCTGACCACCATTTGTAAGTCATTCCCCTGACTGCACCGAGAGATATTTTTAGATTACAAGGCAAATGTTTTGTGGTTTCCTCCCACAAAGTAATCAAGACGGGTGATTTCACAGAATCCATTTAGTGTCGGTAATAGATTAGATGGCTTGACCTTGACAGGCACAATACTCACCTTTCCTTTGAGATGAGCATCATTGATTTTTAAAACAAGGAGAAGGCATCCTCAAAGAAATCAATATTTTAGCATTTATTTTCAAAATGTTCGCAAAAGCATTGTCTAACACATTCTTAAACAGTGTGAACATTTCAAGTGACATGCATCAACCATTCAAACTTTCAGTAGCAAAGATAAAGATTAATTTGTTTTGAGTGCAATTTGCTGCGACAAGTGATTCTGCCCGTAGACAAGCAACTCTTATCACTCATCACAGGGATAAATATCGCATGTCATTCCTGTAGTGTCCATCTGCACGCCGCTTCACCACTGCCCCAAAGGGTTAACATAACATGGTATCGGAGCATAGTTGTGTAGATGGCCTAATGAACACCATCAATCAATAGCTTTTAGTCCAAGCGTCTGCTATCATACAACATGTCCGATCTCTGGCTTTCAATCTCCGCTACCCTTGCTGGTTTAATTAATCAGATTGTTGGTAGTGTGTGGAGTGGCTTTTTTACCAAAAGGACTTCCGTGATATAGCGTCTGTGACACGGATCCAAACTGCTCACGACGGAAAGCTATTTCCGTACTCGCGACGGAAATCTTCTTTCCAAGTTTAGATAAAGTTCACACCGTGGGTGCGACGCCATTAAAAACTCTTTGGGTTATTTGCACAACTAATTGATAAATAATCCGATTTTTTCCTCTTCCTTCTTTCAATCTATTATTGCAAACTAGAATCCCAGTGGCCTGCTCCTCAGCTGGCACATGAAGTAGGTTGATACCAGGAACTTCAAGTGAACAGATATAAGATTAAGAAAATTCTATCTTTGCATCATGAAAGGGCTGCTTTAAACTTTCATTGAAACCTCCAGGTAGAGCCCGGGTAGTCGCAGAGTAACTGAAATCCTTGGAACATGACAGCCCCTTGGAACCTGAGCGCTGATAAATCCGACTCCTTTCGTCAAAGGGCTGATGGAAAGAATGCAAACATCAGTTCTACAATTGCCATAATTGTACAGACGCAGAATTCATTGGATAGAATGACTGTCTGGGGGTAGGTTGACAACAAATCTGTCAAAGTGCAAAGCTGGTGTCCGTGCAGACTAGATATCCCAACCCAGTTTATCAAGGGGCTATATCAATTGAGGCTACACTCGTGGGACAAGGTGACCAGCAAGAAAGCCTACATCGACTCATTTCAAAGATTTGAAGAAAAGAACAAGACAGATGTTCTATCAAAATTGAAGCAAATTTATAAATGTTTCTTAATATCACTCACAGTAACCGTAAATGTTGGCGACACCATTTTTAAATATTTAAGAGAAATATGGAATACCTCAAAAGCATTCGGAAACCTCAAGTTTTGTAATCGAATACCTTCTCGACATTTTGGGAACTAAACCCATACACTTATGTATACATCTGATGAAGAAATGTATCAAACCATAGCGCACACATACCGTACATACAGTTAGATAACATATAAATTTTTACATAAACCTCTCCATTTCATATTAATCATGGATTAGATCCATGTAAGTAGCGCGCAGGCAGGTCCCAATGCTGACTCAGCCAAAAAGTCAATAGAAACCGAGTTAAAAACAGACATTTTAAAAGCTGTACACATCCTCTCGGGAATGCCCGTGAAGATATATTTTCATTAGTGTAAGTGCTCGAGGACAATGGTAATGGTATTAGTTAGAGTGTGATATCTAAAGAACTGTAATGATTAACATTAAATGCCAATGCCACAGAAAAGGTAATCTGTCAACCCTTTCAGAATGGGTTAAGTTTAGTTAATGAATGCGTAGCAAAGATTTAAAGGATTATCTTAGATAAAATCTTCAAATCCACACTCGAGCAGAACTGATGTGGAACACATTCAAAAGAAACCAGCACATCACAAGTTATGTGGGAGTTATGAAAGCCAAACCCACTGCCGCTGGTGTTCACCTGATCTGAACAACTTTAGGAGTAACAGGTTCAACAACATCAGTAACCTGGGAATGGTAATGTAACAGCCAAGACTGTTGCACCTGATGTCATCTATGAACACCTTTAGGAGTAACGGGTCCAACAACATCAGTAACCTGGGAATGGTAATGTAACAGCCAAGACTGTTGCACCTGATGTCATCTATGAATACCTTTAGGAGTAACGGGTTCAACAACATCAGTAACCTGGGAATGGTAATGTAACAGCCAAGACTGTTGCACCTGATGTCATCTACGAACACCTTTAGGAGCAACCGGTTCAACAATGTCAGTAACCTGGGATTTGCTGATGACAAATAGGTACCTCAATAGTGACCCCCTGACGTTTTATTTCAACGCAAATCAATGCACACTAACTATTCACTAAATACTGCGACAACATTTACTCAGGCCACGTTTGTTTCCCGATAAAATATCAGAGGAGCATCCCATTCAGCCAATAATTCAGACTTTGTTCACTGTGCAGACCGTCACCATTCTAACAGTCACGTTGCCAAGCAAACCCTGACACGAGGGGCTTAATCAATAGCCGTCAAATGCAGCAGGGATTCGGGGCAAGTGCGTTCAAAACCTTTCTCATCAACTTGACATCACAGGAAGTTCACAACGTCTGGCCGAATAGCATGCTTTCATCCAGGTTAGAATAACTAACTACCAATAAGTAAAAGGCTCAGAGGGAAAAAGGGTCACTGACTTGTATTAAAGCACTCCCCTGTCTCCTGAATTTCCGATTGCTCTAAGTGACTAAACTGTACCCTTCTTGGACAGGAAGTCGTTTTAGAATACGTTCACCGAGGATTAACTGAGCATGTTTCGTACCGACACAGGTGGACGTAGGTGAAGCTAAACATGAAATTCATGGGAAAAGCTCAACAGATCGCCAACCAAAGCATCTTTTCATTGAAGGTGATGACAACTGGCAGTGATTCTCAGTTTTTAACCTCACATAATGATTGAGATTGGAATTTCCTCCCCTTTTATACCAACCCTCTGACATCAGTGCTCAGGTGTGCCAATCCTGGTCACAGCCTCAGTAAAGGAATATGCATACCATAATTCTTTTAGAAGAACTTTCTGATGATCTTAAAAACATGATCTGATCCAAACGTGGAAAGGGTGTTGTTTGAAGAAGATACACAGGTGTGCCAACCTTGATCAAACAAGAAACCTGAAATATCAGACTTTTTCTCAATGAGCTTTTTCTCAATGAGAAGTGAGGAAAAAGTGAAAGGCATCATCAAGGAAACGAATATTTAGCCACTTTTCCAAGACGTGATATCATATTTCTGGTGTGTTTGGAAAGGTCCTTTCCCAGGGAGTTGTGAATGTTTTGGTTAATTCATGGAATGAAATGTCAAAACACTATTTATACAGCAAAGATAGTGTTAGCTAAACCGCTGTCTTCTTCTTTTTCAGTGAGCAGACTCCCTCTTCAAACCTCACAATATTGGTTTTATCTTTCATTCAAAGGACACTGACAGCAAATTCCGGAGACTTGCTTAAGGTCACAGGCATTAGCTTCGGTGTAAGGTAACACAACCAGTATCCAAGTCCAATAAAACTGCTTCTTTAGAGACAGCATCAAAACTTGAAAACATCAACAAAAGCAATGTTGTTGCATCAAGCAGTTTGTTCTGTTATTCATGAACCAAATAGCTCCGATATCAAATTTTCACTTCCCGGTATCACCCAGAGCGCTCAGCAGAGGTTAACGTACCTTATCCTCAGACACTCCTTGAACAAATGGCTTCTATCACCTCCCATTCATAAAACAAGCTAAATAGCAGCGAGAGTTCAGACCCCTAAGACATTCCAGTCAGAGTTCTTGAACCTATTGATTTCTAAAGTCATTCGAGTCAGGTAAACTGAGGCACCAAGTCAATCTAAGTTTATCAGAAGAGTCTGTGGATTTTTCGGAGAAGATGTGCAAGGAGGGGAGATTTTCACCAAGCTGAACTGGAATTTGGTTCAGGAATTGGCAGCGTGTGCGGATAATTTAAGCTAAACACTCAAATTGTTCCCCCCAGGAAGGAATTCACTCACTCGGTTGTAAGCAAAAACATTTACCGTAACATTCCGAGGGGAACAGAAAGCAAACATTGAGAATTGCGGGAAAATGCGGAAGCTGCTCAAACGCTTTTTATCATCATCGAAGTTGAAGAAGAGAGCCCAGCAAGACACACCAAAGAATTATCGGTTTATAGGCCTACTGCATCACTTAATCATGAATGAAATCAGGTAGTCTTAATTCAGCCACACTGTGTAGTCTTAATATCTCAGAAAGATTGAATTAATTTCTCAAAGAACGTATGATTCTTAGCAACCAAGGTATCCGTTTATGATTCTTTTGGTTCAGATTTCAAACAGAAAATTTATCTCAAGGCAAAGAAGTTATCAAACAACCTCTCTTTTTGGCTAGGTCTTTAGAAATGACAAGGAGACAGAGATCGGCAAGACCTTGATGTATATTTTGCACAGTCACATGGTTCTGATGAGGTCAAAGTAAAGCCTGTCCATCGTGAATGACATCATACAATGTCAGTTTTTTCCATCTGGTATCACCAACACCTTCATGGTTATAGTCTTGCTGGTAAGCGGACACACTACCCGGGTGTGAACAAAAAGAATGTACCACTCCTCCCAGCCCTTCAAATGAGAGATGATATGCTGGCACCTCATAAGACAACAATCTTCCTAATTTTGAGTTTACCTTCATCCTGTTAGTGACAAAAAAATATCTCTCGTTTCATTTTTGTTTTTTTTGTATAAAGGGAGCAGATTCTGGAGGCAGAATGTTGTATTCTTAATGATAATCTGGTAGGAAATAAACCTTTGCGTTGTTGCAGAAAAGATACAATATGTCATAAAGCACTGGGCAAACAAGCAATTTTAACCGCTGTGAGCTGCAATTATAGTCACAGCTCATTTCTGAACATTTGTCAGATGGTGGAACAAGGCTTCCCTGCCCCAGGGGGAAGAATTCATAGTGGGCGTAAAGGCCTAGCTATGTGACTGCACAAAACCATGGAAACCAGCTTTTTGCTGACAGGCTAGGAGTTTATAAACATTGCAATGTTGATGTTAATCCAAACACAACAAATTCTTTACAACTCAAAGTATAAAGACTTAGAGGGAAATATTTCAAACTTTGCACAATTTTAAGACAGTTCAGCTGACAGGCTTTACATAAGCATTGCCAACATAACAACAATTTCATATGAAAAAGAAATAATTGAAATGCAAAGGTCTAATGTGATGGAAGAGTCGAAATGACAACGCTATTAACAAATCGTTAGATCTTCAAAATGTCATCAAGTGTAGTTCTAGTTTTGGCATCCATTCTAAAACCTATCAACCAAACTAAAATCTAAATGTCTCACACCTCTTTCAAAGAAGCAGACAACTTCAAAACACCTCCGACAACTTTTATCCACTTTCAGGTATGAAACACGCTAAAGCATGATGAAATCCACATTCAATTTGAAGTCTTCAAAAACACCATCCAGCTGTAAACAACTGAAGGCAAATGTCAACAGATGCGTCTGACATTTCCTGTGTTTACTTTTCAGATGAATATACTCGAATTTCACCGATGTAAGACCAATCCCGAGTACACAATTCAAGCTAGATACCATGCACATAATCGTTTAATGTCGTTTAACATGTTAAATTTGGAGGGAGAATGGGTTGGTGAGCGTTTATTGGGTAGACCAATCTAGACCCATCCGGATTGATCAAGATCGGATTTGTCTGGTGTAACTAAACGCCCCTGATATGTTGGGCTGTCAGATGGTTGAATATTTTTCATTCCAAGTAAAAAGCTAGCGTACAGAAATGTCACCAACATTTCAAAATCAGCATTACTTGTTCTTAACTGAACAGTAAGAAATTAAAACATTGCCTATTGTCGGCCTCAAAATCGATATTTTGCTGTTTCACTTTCACCCAATGCAACCAAGACGTCATCTGCCTTCGCAACGTCAGATCAGACTTGCGAAAACCGATTGCAACTGTCTGCTCTGATGGATAATTACCGTTTTGAAAATAGAAGTTTTAATAGGAAATCATCTGAGCTGCTAATAGGATGAAAGTGGTACATCCTGAGGCCTTGGTTGGTTAAAGATTTTAATAGAGGATCAGCGAGGGTCAAATTAGTTAAAGGATTGCGTTGTAGGTTAGGCAGACATCTTCTGAAATCGGCTTAGCTTACCTTACTGCATGACTATACCGTAGATTGAATTTTTCAACAGAAATAATTTGAGAAGGATGAATTTTATGATTGGCGTTTTAATAGACTGTGGTCTGGGATCTTCTTATGTATTCGCTCTAGCACCCAAGCTCAGATCTCAATGCGGAATGAAGAGGGGCACCATACTGCTGTTGGGAATTGTCGTAATACAACAATCGTCTAATGTAACCTCAATATCCTCAATAGAGATCGCATATACAAGTCAAACCTTATAACCTCAAGACAAAAGGGTTAGCAGATTAACTGGAGATGCAGTCAAACTTTATACTCTCAAAACTTCACCGCTGGGTTTAGAATGTTGACATACGACTGAAACTAAGTCGGAAGATAAACGCTGCGCGGGGATACTGATCTGTTTGAAATCTGAATCAGGGATTATCGTTTCTTCTGTACGCCATTTTGAAGGTCAAGTCGCGACCTTTTGATGGCGTGGTATCCTACGTTTATCAGCCAGGGTGATGAAAAAGACGAGCGCCGAGAATAGACGATATGAAGAAAGGATGCAAGATGGTAGCATTGTAATCTGAGGCTGGGAGTTGTGTGACATGTTTTTGCATATTACGTTAATGTTATTTGTGCATGTATGTACATTTTACATGTATCTTGCAAATATGAAATAGAAATTTGTTGTTGTTTGTGAGGAGAGTATAGGCGTACGGTTTAAGGAGTCAGACTTCTGAACAACGGGACATTGTGTTTAAACCTTACGTCTCGCCATTACTCTGTAGTGCCCTTGTTAAGCTCAAGTGATGCCGGGCAGCTCCATCATACCACAGAACACTCCTGATCAAAGCAACCCCGCCAGATGGGGAAATCAGGAAAGGCCCAAGGTGGATGCTGGGCCCTGAGGAGGCAGGGAAGGTGCTTTTGGAATGGAAACGGTGCCTTATAAAGTGCAACTTTATTATAACCTTTATATAACGGTCTCCATTCAGAAACATGGATCCACCCCATCATTTTCTCAAGACGTTACAAAGAAGAAGAAAAAATTTGAATGGTGCACGGACCCCTGGTTGGGGAGAAAATGAGGAACCTCAATTAAACATTGCGTTCAATTAAACATTGTGTTATTAGTGAGCGTAATTCAATCAGATGAATGGGGCGGACAAGCGCGAAACTCAGAGCCAAGCTGATCCAATCCCTTGACATGCAACGGTAGCCATCTGCTTCACATGACATTCACAAACGCAAAAGAATCGAATCGTTCGGAAAACAGATGAGCCTCGCATGTCGGCCACGCAGATGAGAGCACCTACAAAGTCATCGCGTGGCGTCGACAAAGGTAGAAAGAGGAAATTGTGTTCTTTTTTTAGCCGAGGAGAAAGTGGCTGTTGTTTTGTCCGCATCAATTATGTTGACAACGCAGGCATGTTCTCCCGAGAGAAAAAGTAGATCATTTCTTAGCAGTGCAGACACTTGTTTTTTTATAAAAGTGCGGAATCGGATGATGGCATAGGATCTTCAAGTATCAATGCCCCTATTTTCGGGCTCCTAGTCTAGCTTTCACCAAAACAACATTTTGCTTCAAACTGACTTCCATGTGATTGCGATCTAGATTCAATGATTTTAAGTTATTTCTATAAAACCACTTTCATTTAAATTCGTGAACTTTTGGTTTCACAAACATTACCCGGACTTTAACATCCGATGCACAGCAACCGACCCGCATTTGTTCGTTCACGGAAATGAGGCTACTAATGAAACTCCCAGACTGCACTTTAACATAAACGTATTTCTATTAACGGGAACTATATGATGAATTAATCTTTTCATCATCAATGCCAATGAAACAATCATGTCATCAAATTCGCAGACAACGACCAATGTCACATCAACATGACACATATTTTTTTAAGCTAACTTTCGAATAATATATTCTCATAGCAATTAATGGAGAGCAATATAGCATAGGACGAACTCAGTATGTTGGCAGAGCTACCGCTGTGTGTACTAGCCTGACCTAGGAAAGAGCTTGTCATCGACATCATCAGGATTTTTAAAAAAAATTTCAGGACGAAGGTTTGCAATGATTCCAGGAAGCAGAATGCCGGTTAGACCATTATATAGACCTTCATACAACCCAGCGAGTATGAAAGTTTAGAAACTTGACTGGGGTGTAATGCCTGGGAAACAGGTATTATTTTTTGGGGTTTCTTACATCCTTTGCTAAAAAACTTTGAAAGGACAAGGCTTAAGATGAAGAACAGAATGTCTTAAAAGATGCTAGTGATGGTTCTTCCTAAACTTCCGATTCCACTTGCGCGGTTTCCCATGTTCTACAAGCTTTCATTCAAATGCCAATAACTTATGTCAAAATATCTTACAACAACTAACATCATAATTACACAATGCCAGCGAAAATAGTGTGATCACGTTTGCCGGCTGTTCCCGCTGAGTGAAACAAAGCTTTAGTTCCTAATTTAAAGTAAAAGAAGTAGAATTCTTCTGATTTCGAATGCCGTATATTTTTCTAGTCGAAATAAACTTAGCTGATATTGGAAATGTCTCAGGAAATAAGCCTTTGGGCCAAGGGCTCCCTGCATTTTATCTTTGTTCTTGTTTTTCATACCAGACGACATGTTTCCAATAAAAGCGCAACTCATACAGAAAAGTCGAGAAGAAGGCCCTGGTTGGGGAACAACTAGGTCTCGTTTTAAATTCTTAAAGGCCTTTGTCACAGGATATCAATGTTTGTAATGGAGAATACATTAAGCCTTGTTTTGTTGGCAGCCGACCTTGGTGTTACAACCGAAGACCGTTAGGTTTAAATATGATGGCAAATGTTTACTATTAGTCCTTTTAGACAAAACATGGATACCTTCTTGTAGTTGTCTAATAAAGACCGCTTTGGCAGACCTCAAATTTCATCCAAAACCTGAGGTGCTAGTCGAGGGTTTTGATCTGCATTTTCGGTCTACCTCAGCAGTCTTCAGACAACCAAGCCTGCCAGCTTGGTAACCAATGTATCCTCTTCGACATACAAAAAGCAAAAGCATAAATTCTAGTTCATAGTTTGTTTGTTAAAGTCTCTTGTTGAAGTAAAGATTGTCAGAGCTTTGATGTTGCATCACAACACAATATTACCGATGTCTGGTTTCGAAAAACCAAGCTTTACCACAGACTTGTCTGTTACCAAGTTTACACTTTAGTTGTCATGGGTGCAAGATGTGTAATGATATCGTTTATGTAGATACGCCTCTAAACTTTGGCATTATACCCATGATTCTCTTTGCGAAGACACTTTCGGGGGTTTATTTTTACCATCTTTGCCTGCTCATCCAGGGGTGGTTGAACCATACATGGATGATGATGACAAAACCAAAAGTTAAAGTTTATAGTCTGATTTCAACAACGGAAGAGGTTATCATCCGTCTTTAAACTTTAACATGGGTCTATCCTGAACTCTTCCAGTAGAACTCAGATAAGTTACTCAATCAGCGCTAGAACCTGAGCATTTAAAGTTAGGCATGTAAGGCAAAGAGACACACTTAGTCTCATGTCGACAGTCGGGATCTTACCAGGGACCTCACGCCAACAAAGGGAAGCAACATAATTTTCCCTAGCCTGCGACAGAAACCGAGATAGGCCCTCAGCCTGATGAGCTGTTTGCCAGCTCAGCAGATTTTTTACTCGAATTTCATTCAAATTGCTCTGGTAACTAGTAGAAAGGCTCCTCCTCTTTACAGGGGCAACTAACTGTTTCCCAGTACAACATTACCATACTAAATGGCGGTGTCGATTAGGGGACAACAACAAGCAGAGAGGATTCCCTTGCAAAAGTTTTAACATGACAGACACAGCGTTATTTACAAACGAAAGACTATGCGATGTGTTGCTTTGTATCTTTTGGAACCAGACCGCCATGAACTGATAGATATGACACGAGGAAGCCATAGAGATGAAAGACGAGACAAATTGCTGAGAAAATTTCAAAGTGCTTCTTCATAATGGCAAATCATATATAGAAACCCTGTACATGACGTCTTCTCTGCAGACGACGTCTTCACCGCCATAGACAGCGCATCCCGAGGAAATCAGGGGTTAATGTTCGATTCTCCAGCCCTGCACAAAAACGTTGATGTCATGTCATCACACCTGTTATCAGACTGATATTGCTGGTCAGAGAAAAAGAAATTTGCTCCATCATCCGGCCTGCAACTAGTTTTTTTGGTCATGGGGGGTGGGTCAAAACACCTCTTTTGTCCTGCGACGGAAAATCGGAAAATCGACCAATATTTTCACTAAAGACATGTTTCTTTTGGTGACCTAGGAGGAGCTTTCTCCCAACACCCCCAAGCTGTGGCTCTAACCAACTGTCCATCTAAGATTGCAGAAGCTCCATCACCTGTCACTAATCTCACCAATGACAACATCAATGCCATGTCACAGCTTTTACAATTTTACTTCTTATGCATATTATTTTCCCCGATGTGGACGTGCAGCTGTCACAGACAACAGTGTCTCAAGAACGGCAGACACAAAACCAATATGCAGCTTTAGCAAAAGCATACACCGCCCAGACCATTTGATAACTGGCCAAAATCTTCTCAAACTCAAACTCAAATACGCACAACCCAATATTTTATTTACGATGACCTAACATTAATTCAACTTCAGCACACATCTTCATTATCTCGTTTCAACCTCGAGTTAAAAACACATTTCTCCGTAACCGCCCCACCATGTCTCCCGAAAGCACCACTTGATTAGTCTCAACAGCAAAAATTCAATCAGTAAAGATTCTCACTTGGAGCGAGAAGACCTATTAACTTTCCCTGTGTAAGTACTCGCTTCGGCAACAAATTATCGACACGAGACGAAGATGCCTCATTGAAAATTCTTGCCATCCTAGCATTTCCCAAGGCTGTATATATAGATTTATGTACATATTGCACACAGAAAGTAAATGTACTGCGTGCATGTATATATGAGTGCACATGCAAAAGCATGCAGATAGTATAGCAATCTCCAACCAGTGGACACAAATAGAGGGAATTTCGTCAACGACAAAATGATTTTTTGGCAAATGCTTTTGGCAATAAACAAAGTACAGGACAAAGAACAAATATGGCACTGACCACATCAAGTAAACAACGAAAAATACGCCCATGAACCAAATTCCAACTTTCTATATTCAAGGGCGAGCCATCATGAATTGTAAGTTCGGGCTTAACCACAATGATCACACCAACACTTTATCTTCTGTATCAATGTCATTACTCCCATCGGTTTCAACTTGATCAGCCTTTGTCAGCGAGTGCTGGAGAACAAACACTTTTCAATGTGGTCATGAGTTGTGTGACATAGCGCCATACGGAGCTATCTATATCGATGGACATAGATGGATATCCACATGCACGCAAGCTCAAAGACGGGCATGACGTGATGACATGAGCTGACCCAATTAGCCAAAAACGCAACCTCAAATGCAGTGGCAAATATTCATAGAGTCGAGAAACTTAAGCGACTACTGACAGAGTCACAATTCCACCTGGATGAACCTTGACGTCAGCAACAACAGTCAGGGAACTCTTTTCCGAGTCAGTTGACATGTCTTGCCAAACTCATCCTGTCTCGCAGAGTGGAAGCAAGCCGAGTAGATGTCAAACCTGTCATGCAGATGACATCACCGTCACTCTAGTCGGTTACCCAAAAGGGGGAATCTGCGTACTGCTTCAAAAGAGACTATGACATTGTAAAGGTTTGATATGCTACAAAGGCCCCTCACACAAAGACGTGTTGTTCACCAAGAGAAGCTGTGATGACCTGAGCCCTTTACAACAAAACTAGGTTGACTTGAAAGATCAACAACTGACTACACCAAGGGGAATGCAGACGTCACACAAAAATGCATTGGATGTCAGGACAATGTTACCGATCGATACAGGTTTGGCAACCAGCCGAACACAATGGCAACATCTGGCAAAAGCTCCATGCAGGCCTACCTCGTACTGTCGCTAAACGATATCATAAAGTTTGCTTGATGACATTCTGTGAAATCGTAAGAAACTTTATAGATTCGTATCTGTTAAGAAGGATGCTTCAAGTTACTCGAATGTTACATTTTGAGAGGAAAGTGATTCACCTCATCAAGACTATTACAGATCAAACATCATCTGGAGAACTTGAGATGGTCCATTCTGTTGACTTTCGGCGAAAAACACCAAAACCAGTTAACAGAAACGATCCAAACTGACTTGATTATTCTCGTAAATAATTTGCATGCCATGATAATTAATATATCTGATGAGTCAGCATCAGATCAGGCAGAATATATTGCTATGATGAATCGCCGGTGAGCCCAGCACAGGAAATTGAGATTTCACCATTCAGGGGGTACACACGAATTTAATTAACAGTACATACATACAGTTTGATGATGCAGTATCTTCTAGAATGCTGGTGCCATTGTTTACATGACTGTAAACTATTTCACACATCACGGGACTCAAGAAATCGCCTCGAGTCCAGGCCTACTTAGAAAGCCATCGAGTTGTAGTCGAAATTCATCCCAAAACGCACCCCATGGTTGGAATGGGGTGGTTGGGGGAGCGCCTTATGGACTCTCCCTTAGTTTCAAAAATCCTACCTCACTCTCTAACTGTATAACAACAGATAACTTACCTAGAACGAAAAGAGGCAAAATACTGTTAAAAATTTATCAAACATCATTAACTTAACAAACATCTCATCAATCACACAGCAATTCTATTATCCTGAAAGATGAAAGCTATTTGTAAAAGAATTTACAAAATGATTGAGTGGCCTTAACATTTCAAGCATCAATGAATTTTGTGCACTTCTGAGGAATTTTTGAAGAATTCAGTAAAACAACGCACTCTTGCTGCAAGCAAAAGTTCCCCGAGTTTCCAAGTTCTCTGAGTTTCCGAATTCAGCGTTGCCACCATTTTCTCAACGTCCTAGGAGTTCCTTACAGGGAAAGTTTTAAGTACACGCCCAGCTAAATGGCATCATGATACCATGACCAAAATTACGTCACTGCTTTTTACCTATGTCTTTAAGAGTTTGATTCCGAGCCAAACTGCTTCCCTGGAGAAGAGGTGGTAACTCATTTCCAAATTGTATCTTCAGAAGATTTAAGTATTCTCCTACATTATTGCACAAATAATATCTCGAGATGTTTTACAGCCTGATGGGCTCATAACTCGACATTACAAAAACTCACAAGACAGGTCATACATCATGTGCATTACTCACAATGCATGAAAGCTCATCTGAATGAAGCTACACTTTTCAAATTAATGTAAAAAGATGCAGTTTATCTTGTCACGAGAAGATGATCCTCCAGTTTCAACAGAAAAAGACCTGTTAAGATGTTTGAGAGCCGATTTCTTTCCAATTTTCTAAAGCATCAAGTATCTAAAATACCAATAGTTGCAGTTTATTTTGTCACGAGGAGATGATGCTCCAAGGACTTTAGAGAGCAAGTTCTTTTAAATTTTCTCAAGTATCAGTTGCATGCATTTTCAGAATGTTGTCAGTCACACAGCTGAACCTTCAAGAGCAATAGAAAATGTTGCATGCAAAGTTCTGAATGTATAGTGATGGTTTTTTATGACTGTGAGAAAAGACCCGGCAGATGTCAACTTTGAGTACCTGTTACGTTTATTTGAGAGTTGATGAAATGGTCATATATTGGCTGTCATTTTTTTAGAGAGGATGCTACAAAAAAAACCCAGCTTTTACAGAATGAGCAATAATCCTGAAGTAGCCTATCTTTTTTGCACTAGTAGATCCACGTTTTTCATGATCGAAAGAGATTTTCAGATCGCTAACTTTGTGTACACTACCTGTTACGATTTTTTGAGATTTTTTTCAGATAGTTGGCATCTTTTGCTTCAAGGTCTGCTATTACATCATAAAGCACTACTGCCAGACGGGTTTTTATAGCACTCATATAGATGCCTGTTAAAAATTATGACAACGAGATGATACGGCCAACTGTGGGCGACCTACTAGGATTGTCCATGAAATTGTCATCTGCTGGTTTGTATTTTGAAGACTACCGTTAAGACAAACAGCTATTACTTCACGAAAGCTGCTGTCCATGCAGCTCTTTATAGCACTTTTTAATAAAGTTATGTTTAGTCACTGATCTCAACCTCCGAGTACCTTATTCAGGCCATTGTTGATAAAATGGTCATACACTGGTAAACAACACATCTTTGACATCATGAGCACCATACTCCCTGATGCAGGGATTACAGCACTAACAATAGATGCACGTTTTTAACGATGCAAATGGATCCTCCGATCTCCATCATCAAGTACCTGTTATGATTTTTGCAATTGCTAATCCATTGTCTCCTACTCTTTGACATTTAATGTCGTATTGAGAGAAGGCAGAGAAGGGCTTTGCAATTAGTCCGGCAGCTGGGATAATCTTTCTGTAGGTCACAGGTTACACCCTTGGGTCCAACTCGGTTGACATTTGTGGAGGGAACCACAGAGAAAAAGATGCATTAGCATCAACAGTAAAGAAATGACAAAAGGCATCGAAAGTACTATAGTGAGATAGTGTAGCCATTGGCCCGCTGACATCAACTTGAGTGGTTGAATTGATCCAAGTTAAAAGCATCCCGCCCAAGGTTAATATCAAGTGTTTTATCATCAATGCATCATTTTTTCTCAATGGTACCGGTTTCCTGGCGAAAAAACCTCGACAGTGATCAGTTCATTCTGATAAGTGTGTTTACTCTGCGAAGGTGCCGCAGATTGCACAGAACAGTAACAATAAACAGTGTCAGGTGTTTGGAGATCGTTCATAGTGGTGGAAGAGGAGAGAGAAGCTTTGTGAGAGGAGGTTGAAGGAGAGGATACTCGAATCTCAGGTATATATCGATGAGGAGATGTCGATTGATGCTTACCAAGCCAGAGGCGGAATGATAATGTTTCTGCAGTGGTAGTAGTTGTGTATCTACACATTTTACGTGTGAAACTTTTTTCCAGGTGTTTATTCTTTGTAAAATCTAATATCACACCTTTTTATATAATATGAGAGATGTTCTGTTTGTCTGAAGTCAATATTTTGCCATACTTTGCCGTTGGTCTCACTTGCCACAGTGTCCGAAGCAATTCTCACTCACAGACCAAAATACTGACAAGTATGAAGGATATCATGATGTGTCATCATAGAGGCTGCTAGGTCCAACCCTCTCACACTAGCTTTTTTGAAAGATGCTCTGTGTGAGCAATGGTTCGAACGTCAATAACAGCCCATCCTCTTTAGTCTCCCAAGCAACTCTCACAATCTTATCATAATCCTTTTCCACAGAAGTACATGAGGCATTCTATCGCGAGGCACATTCCTACCAGCAAGTACACACACAACAGCTGATAGTTACAAATCGGGGTTGGTGATTTGGGGCTGGATCCAAGGCCAGCATTCAAGGATGGTAGTCAAGTTTGAAATACACCAACCACTCACACATAAACTCATTTGTCTCAGTCAGCAAATCTATTTTCTCAATCTCTTACTAGCAATAATCCTACCGAGTAGCATTTCATCACCGAGGCAGGTCCCTGTACCAGCTTACACACACATTTTGACTGATGGTTACATATCACTGGTTAGAGATTTGGGACCGGATCCAAGGCCGGTATTAGTAGTCAAGGTTGAAACACACCAATCACTCTCCATAAGCCAGTGACGGCATTTCATGAATAACAATACATCATTATAAGATCGACTCATTAGAATGCATCTATAG
Source organism: Lineus longissimus (assembly GCF_910592395.1). Taxonomy (NCBI): domain Eukaryota; kingdom Metazoa; phylum Nemertea; class Pilidiophora; order Heteronemertea; family Lineidae; genus Lineus; species Lineus longissimus. The sequence continues at coordinate 8,207,894 of NC_088315.1, forward strand.
GAATGTCTCTTCTTAGAACAGTTCATCTGATGAAAATCTATTTGAAAATATTCTTTCTATCGGCATTTGAAACAAATTTTGCTTCAGGGCTATAACCTTGTTTTCGACATCAACTTCAAATCGATTCACAGATCTGATCTCATCATTCTGTTCAAATAGAGAATGCACCCCTTCTACTCAGAGGTACTGATTGTCTCACCATACCCCTCGACGCATACACCCGAGAATGGTGCAAAAAGGCAGGTGAAACTTGAAGTGCTTGGACACAGACTGGGACATAAAATGTCCGTTGATATTTCTTTTGTGTCCAGAGCAGGAGTTCCTTTAAGCCTCGGCACATTCAGCCAATATTCTTGGTGCTAAAAGCACCTTGACAATAATGACTCGTCATTAGGGAATGAGATAGTGGCCATGGTCTGCTACCGTGAGTGATTACGTGGTTAGTATGCACCAGTCTCGGGAGACAGTCATTGAAGCCCTATTCCTAAATGTGTGGCATTTGAAGAGGATTGTCCCACACAGATTTCGCTCCATCAGAATCAAGGGGCTATTACCAAACTTGATTTAAAAGTTATAGGTAAATTGGTAACAGATAAAGCCATCAATGTTGAGGAAACACTCGTCAACACTTTTTGAATTCATCCAAGACAAAATCATGTGCCTCCAAACTTCTAAATTGAAAACAAACTGGAATGCATTTCAAGTAACCTTTAGCATGTTTAGAGTTCTCCCCCATTCCTCAGGTATGTCAGGGTGTGGTGCAAAATGGCCCGATTACCATTTCACACAGAAAGTTTGCCCTGTGGCCTGATGCTATTGCTATATCACTTGATGCCTCAGACCACTCAGAGAGCTTCATTCATGATGTACTTTTAGATGATATAATTCCAGCTGACCATTGATTTTTCTAAAGTTCACAGCAATAGCTTGTGAAACCATCTGCGACACCTAATGACACCTTTTACAATATCGCCCATCATAAGCCCCACAGGAACACGAAAAAAAACAACTTTTTAAATTCATTTTAAATCGATAGTGTAACATCAGATATTAAATTTCTTTTTAAATCCCTGTTTAAACATCAACATTAATGGAATATTCTCATCAGTTAAGAGATGAATTGACTAAACAGGAATAATGGTGATGACATTTTGGTTTTATGAAATCAATTACGTGGAGACTTGGTTGATTTAGGTCGCCTTTTCATCAAGAGTTTGTTCAGGGCACGATAGCAAAACAAATACAGTGGACTGGGCATGATTTAGCCATTTCAGACCACAGATTACCTCAGTAGTTGGGTGGAACCTTCCTAAGAAGACACATCTGTTAGCACTACACCCTCTCTGTTAAGGAATGAGCGTTTGGTCCCAAATTGGCTGTTCCCATTCAATTTAACCAACCCCTGTAATCAGGACACCACTCTATTGAAGGCAGAACCTGTCAGTTCAGAGCATGTACTTAATGGAGAGATCTGACAGTAGTCGATAGGACCACAGATTATGTAGGAGAAGTGGAAATTACAGAGCTACGCATGAATGAAAATCCCCATTACATCGAAAATGTAAATTATAACATCAATTGAACTGTAAATGTGACAAATATTGACAATACGGTCAATATGAAGCTAATCATCCTTTGACGAGGTGTGTTCGAGTCGAGGTTAATAGCAAGCAACCAGTTATTTCAATACACATGCAGTGGAACCTCTCTATTAGGGACACGCTTGGGACTGACAAGTGCATCATCATTAGCAGATCTGGAAGGGGGGGGGGGTAGGGTACAACACTGAGCTAGATTGATGAACAGCAGTTCTGCTGCCAATTCCTCTTCTACTTGACCAAACAAGGACTATTCATGACTATAATCTCATAAATTTCAGCCAATTACCAAGAGGGAACCTGCAACCCAATTGACATAAACGCATTGATTTGACCTCCCGCCTTATTAAAAATGAAATATGTGCCATCCGCCTGTTAATGACGGGAAGTACTCTGCCAAACTCAAACGCTAGCGAGGATTAGGACGGGAACTGAGCGGGTGATAGCAAGCGTGGGGAAACAATGGTGTGGCTGTTATCGCTGGCATATTGGCAGACGATTAAAACACCATGGTTACCAACATCTGATGTCGCACCTTGAAAGTTTTCACATCGTTGCAGAGATATTTACGAGCTATTTTCTTCAGCACTGTATATCTATCTACTACAATACCAGAAAATTGAAAAGTCTTTAAATATATATCAATTCTCTTCATGTTCATAAGTGAGAATTTGATGAGATTTTTAAAGATAACTGGTGATACGCTAGCAAGACAAGGCACCCTTTTTTTGCTCAATACAAAAGCAGAAGTTGACCGCTATTTTTGCCGCCGTGTTTCCGCGTGTAGGTTGGCCAACTCGTGGAAGACACTTTTTCTGATACTTTGTGAGGCCAGGTGACATTTTCTTTCAATGCTGACATCATCGCTGAAGACGTCATTCATTTTTGTCGTGATCTTTGCACACTCATATGTGGAGGTTATTGGCCTGCTCAGACATAAGTCAGAAGTATCAAAACATGATACAGTCAATTGCAATGGTAGCTTTCTTCAATCAAATTTTACCCCCTACACCCATATTGTAAACTTGCCTGCCTCAAACGCGAGCATGTTTTCAAAATATCGGTAGAGGATGTGCAAATACGCTGAAATATGACCAAACATTTTCAAAGCTTAATTAACGACTTTTCACCACGTTTTCAATGAAATTTATGTTCTATTAATCAAATACTATACCCGCCTACACCCATATTGTAAAAACACTTACATGTCTGTGACGTAGGATAGCACTGACAGGATGTGAAAAATGCTAAAAATATGGACCCGTTTTCACGCACCAGCTAGCTCATTAAGAGGAAGCTGATCAGGAATAAGTAGGCTTGGTGATGTCACAGCCACGGATATACTGCCAATTAAAGTCTGATCGAGACGAATATTAAGTCGCGGAAATGACCGGTGATAAACAGACTGGCCGAGTTGACAAGCGGGTAAATATGGCAGTGAAGGGAAAAGGATGTGTGGGCAAGATATTGCGGGGCTTTGGAGAGGCAGCGAACTTCATGATGATTTAGTGGTGAGGTTCCATCAGATTGGTGTCCAAACTGTTGGACATCCAATGCACTACATATCTGGGCAATTTGTGGAGTGCCTTTAATCTCAAGACACGTGAAAACTGTTAAGTTGTTTCCCAAAAGAAAGAAAACAAGTTGCACCTGAATCCTTGCCCACCAAAACGCTGAACGACAAATTGCAGAATCTCACCATTCAAAAAAATTACAATCGCTTACGCAGGTGCAGCCAACATGCATAGTTTCAATTTGAAAAACAGCGGCATACACGAGGATTATACTCCATCAAATTCGCCAATTTAGTCTATCTTCACAAATAAATCTCTCTCAAATGGCATCTAAATTTACAAATCACTTTAACGGATGATATTACCTTAATGAAAACGTGGTCTATTGAACCCGAGATGAAATTAGCAGCAGGATCGGCAAACTTTGGATTTCCTGCACAGACGTTTTAAACATCGTAGTCAATGATAATTCTACGCAGATTATTGCCGGTTGGCTAATCATAACATATTAGGGAAGATTAATATATTTGATGGATGCAGCTGACAACAAATTTAGGAGTGTGACGAAGTCGATGGCAAACCTTACTTTAGAATCATACTTTATTCACCTTAGAGTCATACTTATTCACCTTAGAGTCATATTTATTAACCTTCGAGTCATACTTATTAACCTTCGAGTCATAATTATTAACCTTAGAGTCATACTTATTCACCTTAGAGTCATACTTATTCACCTTAGAGTCATACTCATTCACCTTAGAATCATACTTATTAACCTTAGAGTCATACGTATTAACCCCATTAGTTTTGGCTGCAAATCAATGCTGTTATCAAACTCAGAATTGCCTACCCTCAAGTCCATCAATGCATAAACCCTTGGTGAAAGAGTGTATAAATCAGCACTAGAAAGAGTGATTCCTAGGTTTTCCCCAAAACCCCCAACTACTACAACATCCCAACTAACCTTCCTTCACCTAACGTGACTGCATGCTTTGAATCAGTCAAACCAACTATTATTTACGGATCTGCTCATGGATTATTGCCAGCAGATTCGGCGATACAATATCATTTATGGGACAATCCTGAGAATAAAGTGACATTACTCAGACCTGCTCAAAGCCGGATTGATACCAATCTCTCAGATGCAGACACTGTCATAAGTTTGATATAAGACCCGTCCACCAATTTTCCCAGGAGTATTTTTAAAATCCATTATTTATGCGAATGCTCCACGTGTCTGTAGCGCTGTCTGGTTGGTTATGAACTCACTAGGATAGTTAATCGCATTAACCCTTTGAAGTGCAAGAGCGGTTTAATAGCTGCCATTTCTTGCTTTCATTTTCTCATACATGCCGGTGTAGAAGTAGAAAATGTCCCCATGAAAAAGTGTCTAGCTCTATTGTATTCTGATGGACTACTGTGGTTCTATACAGGCCATGACCATCAATAGCTTAAAGATGGAGCGCAGTATGGCCAATTCAGATAAGCTGAAATTACTTGGTGGCACTGGCAGAGCCTCGAACCCACAACCTCCCACAAGTTCCGCTCTACCACTACACTAAAACTCCAATTACATGTACATCATCTATTGGAGAGCTGCTATCACTCCCCATGAAGAGAGACTGGCCATCCAATGAATGGAGAGTGATTCAGCTCTACAAGGCCAATCCAGCGGAGTGAAAATCAGCTCTCTCGGAAAATTTCAAAAGAGCAAGCCTGACGAAACTCTTCATTGCATCCAATGAATTAATAGCAACTGTTTGGCCATTAATTCTGAAAAACATCTGGACTATTCAAACATCTTGAGAATCCGTAAGCAAATAGTATCAATGGAAGTGCTTAACCATGTCCATCGGATCAGAAAAATATGGAAAATGTTTTTTAAATGATTCTACGGTACCATTGGTGCATTACAGGAATATTGGATGAAAAAGAATGGTAAGTACGTTGTGGACAAGATTAAAAGCCATGATAAACATATTGGCCCAAATTCATAAAAGGCGTTTAAGGGTTAGACATGTACAACTTCTCTCTTATCAGTTTCAGGGCCTATTCATATTCTGCGAAGATTTGCATGAAGGGCCAGAATCTGTCTATTCAGTAGTTAAACGCTGTTTTAAGCTAAACGCCCTTTATGAATTTGGCCCATTTTGTAGAACTGATAAGCAGTCCTTGAGAACGCCTCTCATAAACTGACTGACCGGAGGACGTACATTTCTGTTTTCAGGACACATTTTGCGGGTAATAACAAATGCGCAATACACTTGCGTGCATGGCATGATGCACTGTCAAGACGCATACAAAAACATTGTCACCCGCTGGCCGACTTTCAAATGTGGTTTGTTTGATTAACGACTGGATTTGGTCATTTCCATGAAATCGTTTCCTTCGTAATTAGGACATCTCTCTTGGACACTGAGCATTTTAAGTCCCCGAAACCGACAATTTTAATGGGGGGGGGGGGGGGGCTCATTGAATTATAAAAGTTATAACGAGGAAATGACTAATACCTACTTGTAGGAATTGTTTGATGTATTCATCTCCGTGGAGGCGTACGAATGACTTGACCGTCTCCATACCGCGGAGCCGCAACTCCAACGGCATGGTGAAGCCATTTTTATTCCTAGGTAACGGCGCTGGCATGTTGTTGGTATTCCCATAAACAACCATTTAGACGAATATATTCCGTGATCGAAAGAATCTCACCCAAAACTTCACAGTATCCACGAGAAAAAAATTGCACACCATTTATACCGAGTTAGCCTAAATTGGCAAAAAGTTGAAAACGGACACAAGATATTTCTCCATGATTAGCTAAAATATTCCACGTGGTTGGTACTGCAGCAAAAATTTGTTATATTGGCCAACAGTTGTAGGCCCCATGTACGATTAGAGCACAGAAATTCGCCATTTTCCTAGTTGTGGACATTTTACATGCTACATGGCTACAGTATGTGTGTAGTTAGCGCTTTACACAAAGTATGCCATTTTGAGGCTAAGTACACATTCCGGTAACTGCTAACAGATTATGTAAAGCAGAATTGATTTTGCCCCGTGCGAATTCTATCTAATGCAAGGCCAAACTTCGGACTTGGAAACAATCAATCTGCCCAGGAGTTATGTTGCACTAATGACAACAAAATTCGACAATATCACCGGCTAATAAATTATCTACAGACTCCTTAGTAAATCCTTCAAGAAGAGAATTATCCACTGAAGAATAAGCACACCATGGCACATGCATAGATCTGAACAACCCATACTGAAATACATGTATGTACACAATCATTCGTCATGAATTCATGTACAAAAATTGACAAAGATAGATGGGCTGAACACGAGAAAAAATCAACAAGAGGCCAACCAACTTAGTTGGATTTTAAAACTTCACAGATATTGAATTAGACACTTCTAGCCACTTTAACCTTGGTTAGAAACGTACTCCATATCACTCTCTAGAAATGCACTCCACATTACTCAGAACAATATGTCGACTATAAAGTATCATTAATCCATATCAAAATGCTGTAAAAACGCACGAGGGATGCGCTCATGCCGACGATCGCCCAGCGGTGTTGACGTATGCCGCTTCAGCTGCTGCTTTGATGTAAGTGGTGGGTCATGTCATCGGCAGCTAGCATTAATGACCTCGATCACTTAGCCATATCCCTTGCGTTACAACTTCCCACGGGGTCTGGTAAACTCCAAAAACGTTGAACCAATGACTGACTCATTGACTGCAACCTGATATGACTTCCAGGAAACTTTTACTACTAAAGTCGTAAAAAACACATCAATTCAGGACGTGAACTATTGCAAGTTAATGAAATATTGCAGTCAATTTCATAAATCAGCATGTAGTCCACTTCCAAGAAAATTCAAATGTTGGCTTCACTTTGTAATCACGACACTAGATCCACTCCGTTAAAAACTTCTCCTGCAACTAAACTTGAAACAAATAATTTGATGCTACCTCCTGTTCTGATCTCCTGAGAATCTGATAATCGGTGCCAGAGTAATTGCTAAATTCAAAATGCCACACACCATCGGTAGCATTATCCCGAGCATTTAAAGTTCCAATGGGAGTAATGATGAACTCAGCTGCCGCAATTTCGACCGTTCTGCACACATTGGAGTAAATGCCAAAATGACGATATTCCCGTGTTGCCGAGAGGCCAACGAGTTAAGTTACAGATAGATGCAAGTCGCAAAGTACTTCATCAATGTTTGAAACTGTTTTGATCAATGCGCTTCTAATCGTGATCCAATGAATACGGAAAGTCTGATATCAACTTGATGCTGGCAGTGTAGTGTACCTATCGTAGGTAAAGATCTGCTCTATGCGGTGTTGACAACAATAGCTCAGTGGCTCCACGTCAATATCACAAATGGTTGAGCGCGATAGGAACTCGTGGTAACCAGCAAACTAGTAAGGGTGCAGTTAATGAATCGACAGTTCTGGATCTTGGGTGGATTCTGAGATCAACAGATAGGTCTACTACAGAAAAATCAAAAACATCCCAAGTACTGTCCAAGTCCAAGCAATAACACAAGGAAAGATTCTTTTCAGTCAAATCTCTTGTTGGGGAACCACTCTGGCCAGGTACTCTTTGAGGAAACCAGCTTTTAGGAGTAACTTGAACAAGCAAGCTCATAATGTCGACAAATTGTTCCTAATGAGATGAGTTGGTATCCTTTTTGAACTGTGCAGCTGGTTGGCATGCATCATGTTCGTTCATAACTATCGCTAATAAGCTCCCATAGGACTATCATGATGACTCTGACGGATAGCTCTGAAGAAATTTTCATAATGAGACTGATACTCTCGCACTTTAGGGGAGAGGCATAATCATTAAACAATGCTTTAATAATGCTAAGTGGGAGAGAGAAAATTTTATTTCGATTAAGTCTTTGAATTAACAAAATGGAAAAGTTTTAAAACTGGCAGAATCATGGCAATGGCTGTGATAATCCTGTGCAAAATTCAATGGAGCAGATTGGGGGTACACAGTGATATGTTCTGATATGACTTGATATTAAAGGGGCTTGTCTATACAGCCTGTTATGTAGGCTACTACTTAGGCTCGTATTGTACCCAGCAGGTTTGGCCAATGCTGTCCTAGCCAGTGTTGGCAGTTGACAAAAGTCTAACCTGACTATGAGCGGGCGCATCGGGGCCCATACCCAGTCAAACCCAGTTCAAAGTAGGGCAATTAAACCAGATCAGACCTCAGATTCTAAGGAAAGAAGTACCATTTATCGACTCTTTCAAATGAAAGAACCTGCTGAAACCCATTCCATCCTCTTAAGAAGAGAATTAATCAACTCAAATTTACAGAACAACGAGGCATTTTTGAGAAATTTACTCTCAATTCCTTCCTGCTGATTCATCAAAAATGTTTAAACGATAATTGCACCTGGGAGAAAAGCTTGTCACGGGCGATGAAATTATTCCATTTTTGTAAGAGATTCTGAGGTATTTTCAACTGATTATGGTTGAAATTGGCTTGACAATCGGATCCAATTAACTTTAATTTGTCAGAAATCAGCTGTTGAGTTTGTGTTTTTACGAAATGAATTGGGATTTCTAGCTTTGGACATCATCACCTCAGCAAATATTGGTAACAGTTTCTACAAATGTTGTACCTGATACTCTTCTCAAGAGAAGATTATTCAGAAAGGGTGTTGTATTCCCAAGACTCGATCCTGCTTTCAGAGCGAGTTCAGGAAAGGGACAGTACTCTGTTCTTGCTATCATTTCCAAATAAGGAAAAAAAAATTCAATTTCTGGTGTAACAGATTCAGTGTTCCTCTGGAAAGGAGTTGCCTGGGTTAGAATTGATTTCTACCTCACTGGAATTGGAAAGGAATCTTGGGATCTCTGAACATTCTCATCTTGAGAGAACTGCGGACCATAGTTTAATAGTCCTACTCCATTGTGTCCTTCTTCTATGCTTGGTGACATTGTTGACGCCAGACGCCCTTTTCGTCTTTCAACGAAGGTGGGCCAAGGAGAGACGAAACTCTTTATCTGGACTGACGTCAGGGAATTTCGGAGTGATCCCTTAGGGTGACTCACTAAGGTTTGTCGGGACTTAGAAACCGATCTCACTTGATGGTTATAGCAACTTTACCCATGGAAAGTAGTCAACATCCGCCATTGTGAAAAAAACCATTGTTATTCCTCGGCAATATTGGATTTAACCCGATCTGTTTCTCTTGGTAAACCTGAGAAAGAGAACAAGATTCTGCACCTGAATCATCAGATGGAACTAGGTGGGCTTGATGTATATCTGTCGGGGCATTGTCAGTCAGTTGTTGGAATGCAGGAGGTCAAGGTGGCAAAATAGGCCCTGGTTGTTTCAAGAAGGATACAGTAGCGGCCAGAAGTAATTCATTTCGTCTGTAATTTTGTAAACCTGGGAAAGGGGAGAGAGATCCTGCACCTAAAACATCGAAGCGAACTATAGGTAAGCTTGATGTATATCTGTCGGGGGAATTGTCAGTGAGTTGTTGGAATCCCCAAGGTCAGTCAAGGTGGCAAAATAGGCCCCGATTGTTTTGATAAGGATATAGTCAGTGAAGGGCCAGGACTTTTAGTTCTTTGAAAGGCACACCCGTTCTGGGCCATATTGCGTGGCTGAAAGCACTGTTAACAACAAGGCTATGAGGCCGTGAAATTAGCCAACAGTCTCCTTCAATCATTTTAAACTTAGCAGATGCTCAAACACTGACTTATCATAAATCATATGATACCAACAAACCTGTCTATCCAGGAGGAGAAGCACAAATACTCATCTGTAGACCCAGATTTGCAAAGTAATGAATCTTAGCATATGCTCCTCGAATACTTGCAGGAATTGGATAAAATCATCCAGGGCAGTGAATCATATCGTGAGTTCAGACAAGTGTTTTGAAAGTGCAGCAGACGATTTCAATATGAAAATTGCATTGAGAGGGCAAAACCAGGCAACAAACTCAATAGCAGTGTCAGACATGCAAATTTTGAAATATATACCAAGTGTACTTGTAGGATTTGTAAAGAAATCTATCCTTGATGCACTGAATCAAGTTCGAGTCGCAGACTGATCAAGAAGATGGGCATACACACACAAGAGGTTTTGGTGATAAGTTGTCTGAGGGTGAAACCATGCAAGAATCAACCATCACGAACAGACCAGACACACTGATATGCAAATTAATAACAAATCTGATATATCTTGAGCACTTGAAGGAATTGGATAAAATCATCTAGGGGCATTGAATCATATGTGACCCATCACAGCCAAACCCAGCAGTGTCGCAGAGAAGATGAGCCTAAATGACACCAGGAAATAATGGAAGAATTTGATGTATTCAGGTTTCACAAAGACATCAACCTGCCAAGCTAGGATTTTGCTGTGACAGGTCGCATATCATAAATCTAGTGTGTTTGCAGGCGAAACAGGTGATTTCAATAAGAAAGTTTTTACAAGAGGGCGAACCACAACTAATCAATTAGCAGTCTCAGATATGCAAAGGGAAATTCTGAAATTACCCGGAGCACTTGAGGAAATGGGAGAAAATCATCCTGGATGCACTGATTGACTCTCACAGCCCCAAACTAATCATGAAGACAGACATGTACGTACACTGGCATGGGAGGCTTTCAAAGGCAAGATCAATATCAAAGGAGCTATCCGAGGGCAAAACAAGAGCAGGTTTAACACACCAAACCGTTTGAAAACTGAAAAGAAGCTACTCGGGAACCTGGATTTCTCATCATACCCAGAAATCCTGACCTCAAATCAACCCTTCTAGTGATTTTTCACCATGAAATGCCCAATTTCTAGTGGCTTTCAAGATCCAGAGGTTCAACTGTGTCTAAGAAGACTTCTCACTTCTCAGAAGGCATCCAAAATGCGGGAATCCGACTCAACTTTTGAAAAGTTCATCACCACTTCCTTGACTGCTGAGAGTGCTGAGCTGAAGCAAGAAAGGTTACTTTCAAAGTTCACCAATTTCACTGCACGACTAACCAATTCTAATAGGCTGCTTTTACAAATGATCTTTGATGACATCGGAGAAACTTTAGAGCCCCCACGAAGATGTACCTCGATCTTTATCTCTGTACAAACTCTGATATATTTCAATATCCATAATCCAAAGAAAGAACATTCTGAAAAGTTTCCCAATTTTTCCTACAGACGCAAAAAAAAAGCAGAAATCAATGCGTGTTCTTTGGAACATATCCAGTGACCTTTTGATGGAATATCCTCACAAGTTACGCTTGAAATCCTACTCAACCGCGGGATTCGTTTTCATAGCTTACTGCACAAATTCTACAGAAAACAGAATCACGGATCAAAAAAGGAAACGCTATGTCCGCATGAATTCACACGCGATTCAAGGCGACAGAATCTTTTTAAGTCAGAGAGAACAAATCCAAGTACCCAGAAGAAATCACAGCATGTAAAAGATACAGAGGCTGACTGATGAAGTGTATCCTTGTAGAGTGCAGGGCGATAAAATTCAAAATTGCCTCAGCAATTTTCACACAATTTGCCACATTCAATCCAGGTTCGGAGAATACTCGCACCCCAACTTTTATCTGGGAAGTGTACATTCCATCAGTACAGGGCAGTAACACATCGATTGGTAATACTACAGACAACAATAAAGAAGTTACTGGGAACCTGAGCGTTAATAATATATAAAGCAATCGGTGTTGTTACGAATATATCCGCTACGTGAAAGTATTCGCCAACGATTATGAAAACATATGGCCTGGTCCCCTCAAGTCATGCCAAGACCACACTAGCTCAAGTTTGTTCCCAACTTAGTTATACACAATTTCCTATATATTCAAGTACACAGAAGCTGGAAGTTGCTAAAATCAGCTGAAACAGACCTGAAGTTGACTTCACCAAGTTCTGTAGTACCAACTATATAACCACATAATACACTCTGTGTTCTCTCCTATAAGGCTAGTGGCAAATTTGTATATTTGCCTCTGTTACTGTCATTCTTTGGCGATCAATCTACATTGAAACAATCAAAACTGTGGCCACATCGCTAACGGCACTGCATGAATATTTTAATATCCTTTTATTTTTTGTTGCTTCTACGGTGAAAAAACACGCAAATAAATGTACGACTGTGTTCTTATCCGACAATTCCCTTGAAGTCAATATTTGTGATCGGGATCAGAATGTAGGATGTAGAAACTGCATTGACACAGGTGATAGAAAGTCAGGGCCAAAATTACCAACAAGAAGGTCACTGAAGCAAAGCAGGATGGATGCAGCAGGTATGAAATGTATGGATTGGTGGATAGTAAGACTGAAAACATTACTAATCAACCATTCAAACTTCTGAAATACATAATACGCAGGAGCCCTGCCGATTCCTTAATTTATGAATATTGATTACATTCACAGATACTGACATAATCATAATAAAATGTGATTACCAGACATACATCAAGACGGATGACTTACCTAGAATAGACAAAACGAGCAGGAAATTTTGATTAATATCATATATAATTAGATATTTAGATGAAAAAGTACATTTGTCGAAATGAGTTATCAACAAGGGAGGAGGAAATTTGAGAAAGAAAGGAAATGATATGATTTCTCGGCCCCAAAACGGCCCGAGAAGTTCAAAAGCATCACCGAGGACATTGCCCTGTACATAGTTTTTTTAGTATCGATAAAGAGCATACTCATATAACAACTTTCTATTTAAGAGACGGAAAGTTATTCGTTAAGGAATGTTGCCTCACAAAAAGCAATAATTCATGGTCCAAATACGGGACACATTGCTGGAAGTCCATAATGCTTCCGTTAGAAATAAGACTCTTTGTGAGTACAGTTCCATAGATACCTTTGGTTATTGTATAAAAAACTGTCTGATGATTGAAAGAACTCCATGAACATTCAATATATCTTTCCTTAAACAACTAAAGAAATGTTGCCTTTTCACAAAAGAAACCTCCACGGCAGCAATAACTTTCGATTTTAGTAACTTTTGCCTGAAGCATCAACAACATTCTGATGAAACAACTCCACAAACATTCAATATTTTTTCCTAAGAGAGAAACATTGCCTTTTCATGAAAGAAACCGAGACACCAGAAATAGCATAAGCATTGTTGAGAATCAGTTGTGCTCTCGTTCTAATGGCACGACAAGAGATTTTATAGAGCTTTGATCGCCGGATCAGCTACAGATCCGCGCTCGTTTCATGTTGATTGTTTTTTTAAATTCCGATTCGTTGACGATAATGAGCACTGATGCACTGTTCAATGAATTGGTTAATGTTCTAGTTTTTCCATTAAAATTAACCCTCCGCGGTCTGTGAGAGTTCTCAAACCTGAAGCTAATCACATCAATGGTAAAGTGAAATTGAGATTAATTAAAGATGAAGTCAGGCGAGGTCGAGTCGGTTTTCATTGAAATGGGAAATATTAAATCACGTTCGATCGTTTGTGGGATTTGAATGAGCAGATGTTGTAAAGATTGCTTTCTCATTATTTCTGGTAAAATAACAGCTCGCTTTTTATCATTTAAATCTCAGCAACAATGGTTTTTGTGTTATAGTATCTGTTGCGTGAGTTCAAATTGGTGTCGTCCTGATATAAACCTTGATAGTTTTCAGCACAAAACCTCATATATGAGACAAGCAAGTCTCAATAAGGGAAGTCATCCGGCAGTTTTTGTCGTGGTTAAAACGTTTCACATGCATTCACTATCTATCATCTTTGGCCACTTCCATCTAGACCTGGCATCACTGGTGGTGGTGAGCAACACCATGGACAGATCGGTCTAGGATAGGGACTAGATTTATGAAAGCACCAGGCCCCATAGGAATGGGACTGTGAATACTTCAGAGATGCACCAGAGATAGTTTTGGAGTCACACGGTACAAATCTACATGGATGAATCTTGAAGTATGGCCCGGACAGGGCTTCGGGAAACGTTCCTAAGAGGTGTTTGAGGAGTACCACCCAGCCTCATCTAAGCCATCGTGATCATGACTGAAATATGAACACAGGAGAGAAAAAACTCCACGATCCACATTGACATCTCGCAATAGAGTGCTACTAACAGCCATGGAGCGCTTTACTGTGCAGATCGAAAAATACATCATTTCCAATTCTGTGAATGAAAGATTGAAATGACCACACTTAGATCTGGCACAGATTCCAATGCGAGTGATATGAACTGGATGAGTTGGTACAATAACAAAGTCTGTCCAGTCTATGAGATTGGGGGCAATTTAAACGTAATACTGCAACTGCTTCCATCCCAATTTTTCAAGTAACCATTGTCAAAACATATAATATCCGAACCAACAATGGACCAAGGGAGGGAAGATATCCCGAATTGCAGATTATGACCCAGCATACTCCACTCAATGCAATATTTGGTACCAAATATGTCAATAAGTCACCACTTCACTTCACCATTCTGGCAGTAGAACTTATAGCTATAGCTACTTACATTGTATCCTCATGTAGCTTCAATGTCATCTTTTTCATCCCAACAAAACCAATGATCCTTCACATGCAAGTGTCGTACATGTACCAAAACTTGATTCTATCATGGTTGAATTGTTTTCATGAGAATTTGACATTTCCACTCAATGTCGGACAGAGATCACATCGCAAACATAAGACAGCTATTGGGAGAAATTGAGTATTCGACCGACTCTGGTCAGAGTTGACACTTGGTCAATATCGCCAAAAATACATCTTGCAGGGAAAATGTCAGCTGCTTCTTGACACCCCAGAGTGCCTCTTCAGAGACCTATGATAGTGACGGCTGTAAAGTACTTTGAAATTGACCTAAGTCAATACAAAGCACTATAGAAATGCAGAAACTATTTTTGTTTGATTCATGGACCAGCATGACTTCAGCAATGGTGATCGGCTGGAATTGAGAAGCGTTCACATTGAGATAACACCAAGGGACCGTACTGATGATTACCTCTGTCAACACTGAAGTGAAAAGACAGTCCAACAGCAAAGAACCTCACAATTTTAGGACATCTTCAGGACTGACGAGGGCTGTCTTTATTAGAGAGGTGTCCTGATAACAGATGCCAAATTGAATGGAAACAACCAGTTCACGTCCAAAACTAGTGTCCTTAATAGAGAGGTGTCTGCTAAAGGATGTTCGACTGTATTTCGAGTTGGTGTAACCTTTTGAAAAGTTATAAGACATAAGCGTCAACTTCAGGTCAATTTCAAGCCACATCCAGGGGCCACCTTGACATAACCTTGTAAGGACCACATCAAGAGGTGTATAGTACATTGACACATGGGTATCACATTCGCCTCCTCACCAATGTTTGTCTTGGTTTTCCAATTTCAAAATATCCGACGCTACATCCCAGACCAAGTATTGGGAATCGATACAAGTGTCGGAGTCTCAGTGCCGATGTCAGACCCATATCATGCAAAAGCCAGAGCTAGTGCCAGTCCAAGCTGTCTCAGATCTTTTAACTGGCAGCTTCGTATCAGGGGTTGTGGTCTGAATTTTTTGTTACGTTATCTCAGAAAAGGTCAGCAGGAAAAAAACACCTCTTCTACAAGGACACTCATTTCAAAGTAAGTCTACTTCCAGTTACTTGACCGAGTGTCAAGACCTGCCCTCCTGGCTTTATCGAGTACTATGTAAACTTTGTTAGTGCCGCATCAGCATTATCATGAGACACTTACTCATCTTCTATGAGGACACTCATTTCAAAGTTAGTTTACTGCCGGTTTACTTGACCTTGTGTCAAGATCTGACCCCTTGGCTTATACAGTACATGTACATGTACCATGTAAACTTTGCATCGGTATTATCAAGAGACACTCGCTTTCATTCATGAGAAAGTCAACCAAAACAAAGACTTCCAAGAGTCAAGGTATAAAATACACAAGCGCTTGAGCAGAAGGAGAATGGTACGATTTCAAAGGATCCGCATCAAACGCTTCAAGCTTTTAATCCATCAGAGGACAAACCTATCTTGAGTGTGCAAAAAGTCCTCTTGAGATATGCATATCGCACCAGATCAAAGAAGGGGTTAAGGGCGCATGATCTTATCCAAATGGCAACAACAAGAGCATTAGCAGAGAGGCATATGCTACAATTTCAAAGGATAGCATGGAGTAGCTCACCCACAGCTTTCTAAGCTCCGCACAGAGGAGCTGAGTAAATATCTTTCAAGCCATAAACGTGGCACATCAGAGGGTAGCGTGCGTGTAACATCAGATTATGAACTTGAGAGGCAGGCAGATGCATCAGTAACTCCTATTCTGATGAATGCTGACATTATTTTTTGTTATTCCTTCTCGTTGAATCAGGATTTTGGGACAAATGATGTATAAATCACTCGAGTCTATTATTAAATCCATTGCAAGGTTTGCTAACTTTCTCCATAAAAGTGTAGACGTTTTCAACCGAAACTCCGACTTGAGTGCTGCAGATTGCATCTGTTTACTCTTTGTCGACAAGAGAATCCTACACAAGGTGCTTCAACCATGCCACAGACCTTTTAGTGGCAGTCCACAGGACTTGTCATTTTCGTTAAAGGCAAGACCACAGCACCACACAGTGCCTTCTGTTGTAGTTTCGGGACCAATGAACTTCCTGCACAGGACAAGTCAAGAATTGTCTTGGGTGACATTATACACGTAACGATCAAAGTGTAGTCTATGCCTGAAGTTACTTGCAGACGTTACATGAAGTAATACCATATTCCAGCACTGCATGGCGCTGTGGTCCAGCCTTAAATGAAAATGGCACGTCTTGTATTGAATGATACTTTGCTATCGTGTATGTTGCCCTCTGGTAAGACGCTTAGCTTCAATTTCACCTGTGTTCTTTGAACCAGACATGAAATATCCCACGCCTGAAAGAGTAAATTGGCAATATGACCCAGCCTCGAGTGGCCCGACCCTCACCACCGCTGTGTAAATGTGATCATTCATCTCTGGCAGTGTACCTTGCTATTACTGGGTACCACTCAATAGCCATGTTAGCTCTCAAATAAGTCATCGGAGCTAATCAGTATAAAGTGACCATTAATTATGCGATCACTTCGCTAATCCACGGAGCAAGTGCTGCTGTTTACGCGACTCGCTGCTGGACTTATTGCTGCCTAAGGGGTGAGGTGGTTCTGCTGTTCTGGTATTATGTCTCACAGCTGTTGTCGCAGTTACCAACGAAGGCAAGGAAGTTGTAGCTGTGTTCAGTCGTGGATGGTAGCCCGGACGGTTTACCCGCTGTCGAACCCCCAAATACCACCAATGTGGTGATGCCAACACGATTGTATCGGTCAGGACATGTCTTCTTATATACCTCTTTCTTCAAATTACGCCTCCATTAACAAACTAATGGCCATCGCCATACCCAGACTTCCGCGCTACTCCTCAATTTCCATCTTGCAAAAAAACCATTTCCTTTATAATTTGACGATAAAATAAAATATCGTCCGTCCTTTTATATTTGGAGCGGATACTAATAAACTCTAACAAGCTATGTCTGCAAAAATGTACATGCGGATGGTCTCCTGTTGTCGATTTATCAAAGACGCAGTTAATTTCCCATCTGGGGTTCTCGATTAATTACGTTCATTTGATCTTTGACGGCAGGTGTGTAGATGAGGCAACGCCTTGCTAATGATGCTCGTGTTCGACTTGGTGGGGGGGAGCTGAGCTTTGATTTTGGCTTGCTGGGGTTCTTATCGATGTTCATATTTGACAGATTCACCATTTTCTACAAAGGAAGATATGAAGTGATTAGAACTCTAACTGTGTCATCTAGAATAATCATTGGTCCCTTTGCCAGATGGCTTAGGGTCAGCAACCCCTATTGGGTCAAGATGAGTCATTCCATCATGGGTACCGATGCTATGACTCACTGATACCATAATGGACCACCTGTTGGTGACTGACGTGCCATAGCTGATCTATTCTCAGTCGAAACTAAATAACTTTTCTTCTGACTGCATGTGTTATCAAAAGTTGAATCAATCTGTTTCAATTTGCACAGAATCATAGCAAACAATCTAATTGCCAGCAAGACTGCAGGACATAAAATTTAAAGAAGCATAGCTGTTCCAGTGATATACCACCAAATCCAGACTGTCTCCCTGAATGCACTACCATAAACCCTGGCCTTTGTCTTCCTAAGGGATTATCATGTCAACAAACCAGCATCAAACACTGACCTGAACCTACTCGCTCGACTTTGATGTTGATAATACCATCGAAAAGCATCCTTCCGTCTCTCTCCCTATAGAACAGCATTGTCATTAGCGGCATCAAAAAGCAATGGTTCTATAATCATTGGTGGACGTAGGGTAGGACAGCAGTTTGCCATTGTTCTTAAGAGTGGTTCACTAAAATAGCTTCATTTGTCAATTCACTTGTTGGGCTTGACAAAGAGCGGGATGCATTTGGGAAAACAACAATATCTTTTCAAGGAAGATTCGTTCATTTCTTTTGGCCGCTGTTGTGACATTTCAAATAATGCTCTCAACTCTCAATGGACTGTATTTGCCTTGCGGTCCAGTGCGTTTATTTTTTGTCCGATTTTGAAAATTTAAAGTTCAATGGAGCGCTGCGGCATAGATCTTTCTGTTTCTGCTATCAAATTAAACCCTTCTTAGGAGAGGAATAAGTGGAAATCCTCAAATACTACACTACACTATATCACTGACATATAATTGATAAGAAATAGTATTCCTGGTGGCCAACACAATCCACCGACAAAGGACACAGGGCCTAGTAGCTTGGCTCTCCGTCACCATGGAAACAAGCTCAGTACTAGACGCAATGTGACATACTGCTGTATCAATATCTTAACCTATCATCGTAAAGCCTACAACCATCAGGGCAACCTTATCCTATTTAGATAGGTAAATGTCATCTCTAGGTTTAGCACCAGCTATTAGAACATGTTTCAACTCGAGAAAGAAGGGCACATCTCAAGATGGAAGTATTTTCATTATTGTTGCAACCTGTGACTTTTTCTTATTTTTACTTTCTCACCTGTCGAATCATAATAAACTTTACCCGCAATAAATATCGCACGTCTGGGGGAAAAAATAGCTTGGGGGCGGTGCGCTTTAATCCAAAAACATCCCATCTACAAACAGCATTCTGTCATTGACAAAATTGCACGAGAGGACAACCAAATGTTGAAATTTGACTCTTTGCCGCGTTCCATCTCAACATCACACAACCCACTTGTCTCTCACACTATCAGGTTAGCAATTTGCCTCCAAACAGAACCTTTGACGAAACTTATTTTCCCATTACACATCGAGGAGGACCGCGACTTCCGATATTGTAGACATTTTGACAATGCTAATTGAGCATGGCCAGTATTCTTGACCAAATGTCAGAAGCTATTGCCCTACATCAAATGTAACACAAGAGTTTTCTCCTTCATGCAAAGGACTATCTGATTTTCCAATATTTTTTGGGGCAGCAGCTTCCAAGATAGACATAATGATATCTCTTATAAACCAGCCAATAGGTGAGGCGAAGACGAAAATGGCAATTAGGACAGGAAACTGGTCCAAGTTATTCGGAATGGTGTCTCTATCAAAAGTGATACACAGCTTTTTATTCAGAGTGCTCACCTTCAACACATAGAAGTACTTCCCATCTACAGGCAGAAGCTCCTTAAGCCATTTTTAATCAGAATGTTTATGAGAGTGTTCACATAACAGGAAGTTTCAATTTAGTCAGTAGTAAGAAAGCAGCTCGTAAAATGACTTATTTGTTCACTCATCACAGCCTGCTTCTCTACTAATATTTAAAGACCCCAATTTCAGTTTCGTTCTTCCATCTCCCAGATCTGAACTCTACATCGACTTCAGCCTTCAAGCTCTACAGAAAACAACCAGCCCTTCTCACATGTCCATGGAGCTAAGATAATACCGATGGCCATCCATCTTCCAAATCTCGCCCAAGAATCTTCTCAATAGAATACCCGCCTCTTATGATTGATTGGAAATCCTGATAGAACGCCCCGAGGTGCACATCCCATCGAGATCGTGGTCACTGCGGAATTGAGACGCGTGTACATTTCGTAAAGCTTTGACTTGTCGGTTTCTGGCTCGTGACTGACCCTTCGACAAAGATCAGCCGGTGGTCAGTAAACAACACTTCCTCGTAATTGCTGTCAACAAAGGACGATTTTTAAACCGAAATCTCGCACATCCTCTTGGAGTTCTTAAGAATACATGTAGGATACAAGAAGGCATTGTATTTATTGAAATTCTGAAGCTTTGAAGCTGGAAGTTCGGAAAGGTGTTCCTTGCGGGTCAAAGAAGTTTCCACAATTAAACTGATATTACTGTCGGAATTTTTTTTACCTAAAAGTTGTCATCAAATCTTTTTAAACATAGAATTTGACCTGGAGAATAAAAGTCAGTCTCTGCTGACCATCATTATGGTTTTGCTGAGAAAAAGTGCAAGTCTGATCGTTTTAAATCGTATTAGTTTGAGTCCAAACGTTTTGTATGTTGCTAACTTTTGCAAAAGTCATTCTATGCAGAGCTGTTTACCCAGTACCATGCACCTTGTTTTCATGTTGAACAGTCTTCTAACAACTATAATCAACAAAGCATTTTCAAAGTACTGACTGCTGGCTCCAGTCTTCTAACAACTATACTCAACAAGATGTTTTCAAGCTACTAATTGCCAGATCTATGGCTTAAATGACGGGGCTCATAATCTCGATGTTGCTAAGGACTTGATGGCCGAGTTGATGACTCAATCAATGTTTTTTTCTCTCAAATCAATTATGAATACTTCATCATTATTTTCTAATTAGGGTGTACACCCAGCTATGAACACGCTTAAAGTACAGTAGAACCTCTCGATCAAGACACCCTTGGGACAGACAAGTACTGTCTTAAAAGGTGTCCTGATTACAGAGGTCAGACTGAATGATAATGACCAATTCAGGACTGAAAGTGGTGTCTTTAATAGAGATGGTGTCCTGCTAAGAGAGGTGTCAGCAAAGGGAGGTTCAGCTGTATTGCTCGTGTGCAATGGGCTTTAAAGACTTGACCCACCAGTAAGATAATCACAGTTCATAGTCAGATAAGTTTTCAGGGTTCAACAGGCTTGGTGAAGATACATGAACAGCAATGTGCCTATCTCACAGTCACCGTCAACCCATCTTGAACCTCATGGTCTATACCCCCTTTAAATGTAGCCGTGATCTTGATAAGATGCGAAAACCTTGGTGGTCAAGTTGCCATCAAACTACCCGCATGCAACTGCTTTCAATCACAAACATACAACAAACACGGTGATCCAGCCGTCTCTAGGCAGCATTATCTCCGCTCCTGCCTCTGCCATGGTGAGACCGCTTATCAATAAAAGCCGTCTCCTGAATCTGTAATTGATAGTTTAATCTGACGACCTCACAAACTCGACTCGTAAACTATCAACACACGTTTGGGAGTGCAGCAAATGCCAAGTATGGGACGAAACCTCCCAAGACCTCTTTTTTGGTCACGATGGTTGAAGCAAGAGTGGTGGGTTAGGGAAACCCCCAAGCATTGCCCATTTCCATGACATCTTTACCCCAGTGGGTTCAATCAAACATCCCCACCTTAATACCCATGCAGTTCCTTTGAGACTGTTTAAAGGAACGTTGCCATTTTGTCCTTAAAGGGACTGTGCAATTTTGGATCATGTATGTCGATCAAGACACCTCAATTACCATATTGAAATTTGATTGTTGCCTAATTTCCAAATGAATTGGTAAAAGATAATATATATTTGGCAAAATGAATGACCATATTTCAATGTACCTTACTCGATCTGTCCTTTGATTGTTTTTCATGTAAGCATTGCCACGCAGAGTGTAGGTCTATACTATTTCAACCACAAAATCTTACAAACGTTCTAAATCTCCCCTCGTCCACAAAAGACCAAACAACTTTGTCCGCACCATTTTCTCATCATCTTCCAATGAAATCATCATTACAATATCCTTATTTTCATTTCCATAGCAACAGGACACTTGCTTGACACGTTATTAAATAAACTTGCGCATGAAATATGCCTGGAGATTTATCTTTTATCTCGACAACATGAATATTACCTCGCTTATAATTTACGTGACACTTTGACTCTTATTCTTGCCAGATTAAGGCATTCAGTGGGCACATTCTGTCACCTAATTACACTTAAAGAATGAAATAAATTAGATTCCTCATAAGACGAACACAAAAATAACTGATTTCTAAGCCAGCAAGGTCACTGATTACAACCTAGCTTGCGAGATAGACTGAAGATAGAGCAGTAAGGTTGCTTTTATGTTTAAAAGCTAAAGTTCGGGGTTTATCGTCCTATACAACTAGGGTAGAGGTTTTCATCCGAATTAACACTTCAACCAAGTCTATTTTGTGAAACCATTCAGTAGACCTGAGACGAGCTGCTCAATCAGCGCTGAGATGTTTAAATTGTTTATTTTCCCTGAATCAGCCACTGCACTGATATGTCACTTGTAAAGTATGAACTTAATTTAACAGGTCTTCTTTCATTTCAGGTCAATTGTGTTGTTGATTTGAAGATCTGGGCTTCCTCATCAGCCAAAAATTGAACTGAATGCACTTCACTGCCAATACATCTTTTTAACACTCTTAAAGAAACGACTATTTTTCTTCAACTTTTTAATCAATTTGGAAATTCAATAACTTGAGCAATTTCCTGTTATAAAAGCTTACGCCAAGACAATGAACAGGTAGAAAACTTAAGATTATTACCCACTTTCCGTTTAAGATGCAATCATCGGAGATCAAAGACAACATCTAGGTGCGTCATCTACTGTGTCTGACCACAGTTTTGTTGGGAATCACTAAAAGTGAGAAGTTTAATCAAGCGAAGAAATAAGGAAGACTTGCAGAGACATCTACCAAAGATAATGAACATTTTCAGTGCTTCCATCTATCATGAAATTAATGAACTGAACATTCATCAAAGATGATCGAGATAACACAACCATGATCATGATCGGAGGCAAAGTGCTGAGGCACCCCCCCCCCCCCCCCGTTACATGTGTGCATGAATAAGTACCAGATACAGCAACAGATTCAGGCATGTGCATGTGGAACCAGACACAAAATTCTGAAAATTTTTGTTCAAACTTCTGCTGCTACCGGAGCTGATTCAAAGGATAAGGATAAGATGAGGAGGACCCATGTATTAGGTCCCGTGGCACTGTGTGGCTTCATTTTGGACTCCTTCCCAATTGATTTCATTTTCTGCAGCAATAGTTCCATCACTGTAACAAAGGTGCCAGCACAACTGACTCGCACTTACGTTTTTAGAACTAATAGGTTTAAAATTAACTAACAATTTCCCAAACGAGATCCGATATAAAAGACCCAATAAAAACTGCACCTAAACCTCTCATTAGTGAATACAATGAAGTGTCAACCCCAAGATAATTTAACTGTGAAAAATAAACAACAACAAACAAAATGTGCTGACTTTATAACAAGGTCAATAACTTTGTATAGTAAATATTGACAAGTTATCTTATTACTTTTTTGCTGAGTAGTGTGTTTTTACCGAGTTGTTTGCTGTCTTAAGAAGATGATAACTTTACTTTACATTTTTGAGCCAAATGTGTTCAAGTGGCAAAATTAATTTGACTTAACCAAACTTTTGATATTAAATATTGACAAATCATGATATTACTTTTTTCTTTGTTTGCTTTTTTTTAAAGATAATCATTTTCCCACACTTTTTTCGAGCAGAACGTGTTCAAGTGGCAACTTCATTTCGATTGCTACTTGACATGTTTGATAATATATCTTAAAGGTGACAAACATTTATCATACTCCACTTTGAACGTCGTCTCAAAAGTGACTTTTTGGAGTGATCTCTTCACAGGGCTTTGGGCAACATATTCAAACATTGACAACACAGATAACAAATGTTCAGCAGGTTTTGGGAAAAACAGTGGAGTATATCGGAGTTTAGCTGAAATTATTGCTGTTCAATAAGCGAAATCGGCCTTCTGTCAAAACAGTTGTAGTGATTCTAAGGGCTAGTCGCACCAATTGCTAGTTTCAACAACACTGGTGGTGTCCTTGGTTATGGCTTAGGTTCCGGGCTATAGGTGTGAACCCTAGCCTAGTTGCTTGCCCCAGGCCTGAACCGACATGAGCACTGTGTAATGAGCAGCTCCTTGTTACCCCGATAAATTATGCGAAAATAGCCAAAAGCTTTGCTAGCACTTAAGAGGAGACATCTGACGGCTTGAAACCAAACAAACTATATACACAGAGCCACCTGGGAAGTGTCTGTCACACTAAGATATTGATCCCCAGATGAGAGTGATTCAGCATGAGTAATCAGTATTGAGTCTCTTCCTCGGCTAGAAAGACCGGCCTCTGCTTCATTGATCCACGCTCCCATACACTCCAAATGAATGTGTGTACCAGTATGCCAATTGTTGCTATTAACCCCTTGAGAGGTGGGGGCGTGCTGTGAAACGATATTGTACTCAGAGTTGGAGGAGTCTCATTTTTCCAATCGAGACCATAAGAGCTGCATCACTGAATAGATCAGAAGCATCACGTTGTTGGCTAGAACACTTCATTCTTTAGGACTGATGCAGACATCTGTTGTCAATAGTGGGATGCTGACATCTGTTGCCAAGAGCGAGATGCTGACATCTGTTGCCAAGAGTGAGATGCTGACATCTGGTGCCAAGAACGGGATTCTGCACATCCACTGCCAAAAGCTGGATGCTGACATCGGATGTCAAGATCCGGATGCTGACATCTGTTGCCAATAGCGGGATGCTGACATCTGTTGCCAAGAGCGGGATGCTGACATCTGTTGCCAAAAACAGGATGCTGACATTCCTTACCAAAAGTGGGATGTTGACATCTGTTGCCAAAAGAGGGATGCTGACATCTGTTGCCTGGAGCAGGTTGTTGACATCTTTTGCCAAGAACAAGAGGTGACCTCACCTTGCAGTACAAATACGGCCACCAGTGTTGCTCATGGTTCCCCTAACCCACTAGCCGAAGATGGTGGATCCAGGAGTTAGAGAGGGCAGCTCTGTCATCAATTTCAAAGAAGAATTTACTAAAACAAGAGGTGCACCACAGTAACAAGGGATGAGCTGGCACATTGAATTTAACGCAATGACCCATAGAACAGTTCTCAAACTGCTCAATAGGTGCCGCCAATCCAGCAGCACCAATATGGCCGACAGTGTTCTGTTCAATAACTCAATCATAACCCCATAATTAGATCTGCATAAGCTAACGGTATGGAACTAACAGTAGCGTCCAATTTTTCCCCATACACACCCCAGGAGGATTGAGCCTCATTCGTCGCTTCACGCCGACACTAGTTGATCTATGTTTCTGACGCCGCGGTGAGTGTGCAGGCTGTCGGCTGAAAGATGTCTCGATCCGTGGCAAGATCAATCGAGGCTGATGTAACCTTTTTCCACGGAGGCTGCAACGGATTGATGAATCTTTAATGGGGGGCATCAAAAGGCACAAAGACATCAAATATCCACCAGAAATCGGGCGTGAGTTTGGATCTATCGATCAATAGATCAATAGGAGAACACTTGGAATTTGTAACCCTCATATGACATCCCTGGATACGATGTTTTCCCTGGTTTTTAGTTCAAACGGGTAGGTCCTATCAGCATTTTAACATATCATTCGCGTGGACACCAATTTTCTTGTCTGATGCTTTTAAATAGTCGTATTTTCAGTTTAATTGTTAAAATTGATATATCTGGGCATATCATAAATTGCTTTAACAGTGGTTAATGACTCAGGGTGGCCCTAATGATGATAATTGTACAGGGCACATTTTATCGCATAAACCTAAAAGAGAGGCCCAAAGGCCTGGTGCTCGGCTGACCATCGCACCTCTAAGACTTTATTACAAGCTTCTATCATTTGGAATAGAGTGGGACATTACTGGTGGAAGCACGCCCTACATAAAAGGGCCCACGGAGATCACTGGATGATTCACCGCACAGGACTCCACAGAATGACACATTCAGTCAATCAGACCGACTGATGAGCAGGTAAACCAGCCTGTCTGCAGACGCATCTTCTCCATGTAATAGCCAAATAATAGTCATTTTCATTCATTTAGACTCTCAGGAGGTAATGACTAGCAGACCGCTCATTACTTCTCCTGGCAAGGCGCAGCAGCGCAAAATCGACGAGTCACATAACATGCTAAGAAGAGATACTGGTAGAGAGATGAGGGATGGAAAATATCAACTTTCTTTTAGTTGTAATTCATTTCTCTTAAGGGATGTTTTGGTATTCCTAATTTGGCCTTGGTACTGAAAGGACAAACAACAACACAGGCACACTTCCTTTTCGTGAAAATCTTCGAAACTGACCATGAATTTTAGTATGAAGTGACCCTTACACCACCAGGGCACACTCTCTTTCTCAAAGGTGCCCTCAAAAGAATTCCCTGTCACTCTTTTGCTCAAATGATAACGCCTCTTATTTTTGTCAATCAAACGAAGGACTTTTAGGGAAATGGTAACTGTCAACTGTCAATCCACTCACAGGAATAAAACCCACACCTTTACCAGTAAAACCACAACGCTTCAGAGGAATCCCACCAAAGAAGTGAGTTGAGAGCCAAAGAAAGCTTCAAACCGCACGCAGCCTCAAACCATATTGAACTTGACCAATCAAGTAGAAAATTACGATGGCCAGGTATGCATGTAGAAAGTATCTTTGATTTACAGGTATAGCCCACGATTAAATGCCTATTCTGATCAATGCACCATGATTTATAGCCCCGCATAACTCAAGCACAGCCACAACTTTGTTCCTCGCCGCAGGGATGCGGTGGGTGCTGAATTATGGCTCTTTTCACCACAAGTAGCTTTGTTTAATTGTTGTTCTGTTCTTTGGTGTGACCCACTCAGACAAGGAATCTTCCAACTTCAGACCACTTACCTACAAAAGAAATAGGAAAATATGGTAAGAACGTGACAACAAATTTGCATTTCGGATACGAAAATATTAATCTGAAAATGATTTCATAAAATATTTGAACAGCTGCAATATGAAGAACTAAACTGAATTGAACAGCTGACATGCCATAGTCCGGATAGCAAGTCTCTGCTCCCTCTCCTCCCTATTCTAAGAGATTGACCCCCCCCCCCCAGGTATAACGAAGGAAGGCGGGATGAAAAAAGAAATAACGCTGTCAGGTCCTCATCCTTAGGGGAATGTTTGGTAATCAAACATTTCCTGCTGGTGTGGATCCGATTTGATACCAATTGAGGCTGAGTGAATGCTCTCCGCTACTGCGGCAAATGTCTGGATCTATAACAGAGAGAAGACTTCCACTGACAGACAACATGCCGATGAAACTACATTAAAGCAACATCGACTTTCACATAAATGAACATCACACTTGTGAAGTACACACATGAAATTTCACTTTTCATCCCGCCTTCCTTCGTCATACTTTGAGTGATGGGATAATCAATGTGATCCAATAGATGATCGATAATCGAAAGTGTGTTTTAATCGGCATTGATATAGTTCAGTGGCCATATTGAACTGCTAGTTGAAGAGCTAAGATTTGCTCGCTGAGGAAAGGGCAGGGCGCTAGCGTAAGATTCTAAACGATTATGGGGACCAAGGGAGGGGAATGTCTAAGAGCTTGTTAGTATTCATTGCCATCCAAAGATACCACGCTACTATTTTATGAACACCCATCCAGCTATGGAACGATGACTTCATAGCCTGTCCAAACCAGCGACACCCATCCAGCCAAAGAAGTGGGCTCATGGTACTTTCGAATAGCGTGTTTCCGACACCACGGCCAGTATTGATTGGGAGATCCAGTTGATGATGGCTCGTCTGAGAGTTCGGTTAAGTCACTGTCCTCGTGTATCATGCCGGAAAGCTGCTGTGACAGATTACTGATAATCAAGCAAACACAATTATGTTCAACCAACGTTCTCAATTACATTTTTACATGATTTTTGGTACACCCTGTATTTCTTAATTCTTTTGTTTTTTGCTGGCCATTGTGTTTTTCATCCACTGGGGTTTCATAAATCAAATTAAGATGGACTAGTTTTCTCATTCTAAATGCTGAGAGAGGGAATTTTTTTTAATCCCAGGATGGAATTCTTTCTTTCAGCTTAACAGAACTTACGCAACATCTGCACTTTTAGCAGCAGTGATGACTATTCAAAGCTGGGGCATCCCAAATTCAATTTGGGCACACCCTTTAGAGCTGGCCTGTATCAAAAGGCCAATCAATATCATCACTGGAGCTACTGAAATCAGCAGCCCTAAGTCTTGCAATGAAAAACATGTTTAAAACTAATATCATCCAGATACAATGTTTTCAGAAAGTTTCTGCACCCTGCAACATACCAGAAATCTTCCGAAGATACTTCAAACATGCAAGGCTAACGTGCTACCGCAATCAGCATCCACTTTGGAAAATTCTAATGATTTCGCGCCTAATGAACACCGCAGCTTTCTGCCATTGTATCCTACTAATAACGGACCTTCAGGGCGCAATTTCATGATCATCAAGGCCACGTCTCATAACAGGAGGTGATTTCTCATTTCGAGGAGTGCTGAAGACTGAAAGATGGAGAGATTGCTATTTTTCAGATAAGGGATAGTGAGGCAATCGTTCTCACTTCAACTTTCGTCCTACTGTTTAATAGTAATTTAAGGAATCTGCAATGAGGTCAAGATGGAGAGATTGCTATTTTTCAGATAAGGGATAGTGAGGCAATCGTTCTCACTTCAACTTTCGTCCTACTGTTTAATAGTAATTTAAAGAATCTGCAATGAGGTCAAGATGGAGAGATTGCTATTTTTCAGATAAGGGATAGTGAGGCAATCGTTCTCACTTCAACTTTCGTCCAACTGTTTTATCGTAATTTAAGGAATCTCAATAAAGTCACATGACTTGGCGTGCTAAAACTCGTGAGGTATGGACCCGAGCTATTGGCCATTGCACATATTCTAAATCACGCCATGGTAAAAAGTAGCGTGAATTGTTGAATAATGCATTGTTCGTCATCAATACTATTCAATATTACTACAACAGTACATATGGTATTTGTTCGTGCTGGCCAAGTTCCAGACACAACC
The DNA here is from genome assembly GCF_910592395.1 of Lineus longissimus. NCBI lineage: Eukaryota > Metazoa > Nemertea > Pilidiophora > Heteronemertea > Lineidae > Lineus > Lineus longissimus. The sequence goes on from NC_088315.1 coordinate 8,237,156, forward strand.
TCCTTCACCAAATACTATCAACTGCCAAATATTTGCGCTCTTTTTTTCAATTTTGGCAATTTTTTAAAGGAAACATAAAATCTTCATCATTTTCATGTTGGTGATTACAAGATTTCTTCCAGTTTTTATTAATATATAGTTTTTGCAATTTTTTATTTTGCAAATCTACATGTAGGTTATATGCTAAATCTGCGAAAAATAAAATGCCCACAAAACTTTAACGATTTGCAGCATATGAGCAGGCCTCTTTTTTCAGCAGCAATATTCAAGGACAACCAGGCCTGGTTTTGTTCAAAGCCTGGTTGGTTTAGCGACCTCTACGTTTTAATGATACTAAACTTTATTGAACCCAAGCCAAAATCTATTTTTGTCTTGAGCTGCCGTATCAGTTGTGTGTGTCACAATCACGACTTTCATCAATCGGATATCTTCCTGTTGAATCACCATCGGTCAATCACTACATCCGGACTGATTCACCTACAAAGGGCAACTCCAAGGTCACTGTTGCACAAGATATTTATATTACAAGAATACTATTTTTATTACAATAGCCACTATACATCCGGCCGTTAAACCATTTACGTTGTCCATTACGCTGTCCTTTACTATGTCCTTCATCGCTTTCTAGCCGATCATAATCCTACTTACATCCAAGGACACAGCAACAGACGTCTTTGATACGTTTCCAAGTACGCTATGAAAGGTCTATTTTTGTCTTAAGCAGTGTCGATAAGTGTATCTCACCCTACATGTACAAATAATACACATGCATGTCGTCAGGCTAATCAATAGTTGCAGTCAACTGATTGAGCTGGAGGAGGTTGGCAGGTAATGGCGATGACAGCATGCGTGTTTGCAAGTTAACAGGTCTTCGAGTCATCGGGTGCACTAGTCACCAGCAGTGATCTGTCGAGAGCATTCCTTGACTGACCAGCTGAAATGGGGCGATGTGGTTGTGTGGACACTTGGGGATTAACTTGGTAAATCGATGATGGAGCAGTGGACGATCTGATGTCTGACCTTTATACCTTGTCTGTAGGTCACAATCACAAATACTCGATTTGCGAAAATACCAAAGGCCATTTTAATCACCCTTTCCACACCTCTGTTTAAGCAGGATAACCTCTGTATTAGGGAAGTCACTTTCAGTTCAAACTTGATGGTTTCAATTTAATTTCGCCTCGGTAATCAAGACGCCTCTCAAAGGACATCAATTGTCAGTACAGAGGCCTGAGAGGGTGTCCCTAATAAAGAGATTGCGCTGTACTGTCAGGGTGGAAAAAAGAGTTACTAGGAGGTAATCAGCCTTAGTGATTGCTCTGATATCATCACAACACACCACCTGGATTCTGAGTGACTTCACTAAAGAGTCGGCCAACGATGGCTGATCAGAATGCACGGCACGTCCCAGTTGCACTTTGCGGCAGTAGGAGGACGTGAGCAGCGTGAGGCGGGAGGACTGTTGGATAAATACGACACGAGACATTTGGGGTGACACAATAATGTCAAGTGGATCACCAATTGACCGGTATGGAATGGACGGGTGAGGTGATCGTATGATCGTACTACTGACAGTGTCAGTGGTGGTGGTGGGGAGGGGGAGACACTTCAATATCAAGGGACGGGGGCTTGGGTGACATGAAAGGTTGTATTACGGCTGTTTTCTGTCATGACAAGCCAAGGAGTCTACCAACTGTTTATATGCATGTTTTTGACAACTCAACAAAAGTACCGATCCCATTTCTAAAGTCAACAGTGGAAATATCGACGCCTCTCACCTCTCAGGTACGGCGTTAAATTCTCCATCAGTCCCAGTACACTCAATTCAAGTGATAGACAGGGTGACTCCCTTCAACAGCGTAGGTCCACCTACTCACATTACAATTGCCCAATACTGTTTATAGAGCTAATTATGTCCTAGTTGACGCTCAACTCAATATTTTTACCTCCTCCCCTAATGGACGAATGTTTTACCTGAGAAGACGATCCTAACAAGTCTTTACCTCCTTCGTAACATTGTTGACTCGTGAATCACACAATGTTATTTCATCAGGACAATCCCTCGCTAGACTTTGCTAATGTGGAGGGATTGACAGCATTATTAAAGGCCTACACCTGTTAAAAGTTTGAAATTTGTCATTTAATTTGAAATTTTCAAATTGCGTATTAAAATAGATATTGAAAATGAATTTCATCAATGCCTTTGTATTGCTAAAATCCTAAAAATATCAAATTTCAACAAATTTGTACAGGGGTCGTATAAAACTGCACAACGGCATTGTGTACTACTGCATTTCTATTTTCCAAATTAAATAGTACAGTGTACCCCTTAAGGTGACTCGGTGACCTTTCCAAGCTATTGTTACAGGAAGATGTGGGTGCCACACAGACCCTCCGGGGTAACAGGCCTACTACAGAAACAATGGGTGATATGAATAAACACTAGCAAATGCCTTTATCTAAAACTCCATGTGCATTCAGACCAGGCCTTTTCTGTACAAAATTGAAGTAAAAGCATTTCCTAGTCTTTAATCATATAACCTAAAGTCACAAACATCTCTGTTGTCTTCTTTATAACCGATATTAAAGGTAATTGGCACTTTTAACTTTTTTAAAGTTGTCGCAGAGAAATTTCACACGTAAGCTAACAATAATGATGTCCTCAGTTGTCAGTTAGCTTATAGCTCTGGGAAAATATATCCTAAGGTTCGGTCTCCCTAAAATTTCAATTACTGGGCACAGAAATATGAAAAACTGGCAGACCTGCATTCACAAAAGCAGATCCTGAAGATTGTGAAAATTGGCAAATATTAGTGTCAGATATCGGCGTGTACAGTAGCCATTTTGTATATGACACCCTGAATGTAGCCTTAGGCTCACGGCGATAGCGCACGGTCATGTTACTCCTAATTTCATTCTTTCTCCCCGATGACTGCCGTAAATACCAGGCAGCTGCATGTTACTAATAATCATTACATCCATGTACATTATAATGTAACTTATGCTCTGGAGATGAAAAAAAGGAAGGGATCTAATTACTAATGAGGAGTCGAATTGATGAGGCCAAGCTGGTTTGATTCTGCCGCTGTGGAAATATTACTGTCAAAGAGGAATTTTTTAACAGTCTTTTGTTTCTCAAATCATTTTTGGATGGGTCTGCTGGCTAAAGAATCTGATGACTCAAGTGCCCCACAAACAAGCAACTTCTATCGCAGCAACCTGCGACAATTATTGCTACAAAACAACTGGTAACTGCTGGGTTTGATAATCGGCAACAAAGTTTCCTCATTTGCTTTGAGCTTTATGAGGAATCGTATATTGGATAAGGAATTCAATGGAAAGGTCACAGAGCGTCCCCCTCCCCTCTAGAACACGCCTCGACTACAACCATGTCACACTGCTCAAACAAATTCTAATTCGTCAAGCCGTCATGACAGTTTGGTCATGAAGTTTGTCATCTGAAACGATCATCATTAGTCTGTCATTACACCAGTTGAACTGAGCTATGTTAGATGTATTGATTTGATCACGAGACGTGCAGGACTCATTCTTCAGAGCGATGTCCGTGAGATGTGCAAGATTGACTCTTCAGGGCAATGTCGAGTGCGTGATTGAGGTGGCAGATTCGCAATCAGAATATCACGAGTAATACCAACACGGACATGAGAAAGATACTTTATAGCAATAACCAGACATCCGCATGAGATGTAAAACTGTTATAAGTAAAGCATGGCAGAAACGAGTGATTTTTATTAGTTGGTGCGACGGTGCTATGCCAAAAGGTCAACTGTACTTTATTCGGCCCCAGATTGGTTGAATGAAAATGTTATTTTGTTGCTACGTGGCAGGTCAGAGCGACTTTATTAAACACTCATTAAGCATCACGTTGATGAACCTGGTGCAGATGCCAGGACAATCAAACGAACGATCCCAATGAGGATGACACAAAAAGCCAACATGGTCATGGAATACAGTAGAACCTTTCTATTAAGGACACCATCGGGAATGACAAGTGCTATCCTTAATAGAGAGGTGTCCTACATAGAGAGATGTCCTGATTAGAGAGGTCAAATTGCAGAAAAACTAACACTTTAGAACCAAAGTTAGTTTCCTTAATGGAAAGGGTGTCCGATAAGGGAGGTTCCACTGTATAATGGCCAGCAAAACACGGATGGAGGTAAGTCAGGACATATTCTACACCATGCTTAAGTGGGAGAACTTGACCAGTGCAACATGATGGTTTAGGCCATTAAAAGTGCAAGGGAAGCGCTGGAGACATAAAGGCGTTTGAAAAGATCTTGTCAGATCACAACACTAGCTAGCAGGAGGTTATGGAGTATAATGGCCGCCTAATGACATTACAGTGATGGATGCAGGTGCAACGAGGTTAGTCAGGACGTATCCTACAATGTTGCAGTGGGAGTTACTGAGTGGTCGAATGGATTAGCCCTCCATGGAAAGGTCACAAAAGGAAGGGAGGATGCATAATACGAAATATCACATTCATTCGTGTAGGAATTCTTTTCATGAGGGCGTCATAATCAAGAAATAGTATCTATAATCCGCATACAAGAATGTTATTAATGGTTTTTTCGACTGAACTTGTACAAGATCAAGATTTTTCATGCTGGTTCTTCTTTTCAGGAGTGTGCAATGATATCACACCAACATTTTCTAACCAACATTTCCCTCGACAATAGAAAGCGGAATTTGCTGTCTTCCCACATTCCCATGTAGATACTTCGAACTGGGTGTCGATGGCCAAGCCAAATGTCTGGGTAATGCATTGAATGGGGCAACCCGACTTAAGGAAATCCTTCCTTGAGAGAACAGCCCATTTTGGCAAGTATGATGTTGGTGTTTGCCTCCAAAATCGCAAAGAAGTTCGAGACAAATTTAACCCCTGGTTTACAGTAATAACCAATGTCATTGATTAATCTCCGTGAGAGATTTAGGAACCAACTTAAGCTTGTGATGGAACCGAGTGGCAGAGCATATCCTCGTTTTTATAGAAAGTGCACTATCGAGGGCAAGTGGAGTATAAACTGGTATTTCACAACCTGAAGTAAGCTAATGATGTGTACACCTGTAATTAGACCTCATGAGTAATACTTCATTTATTCTATTACCTGATTTTAGAGCATCGCTGATCTGTGTAATTAAACGAAGACATGAAGCGTTTGAGGATAATTTACGAAAACCACAAGATTCTAAAACCACAAGATCCTATCTACGTCTCGAAGCTGATACACTCAAGTTTCACCAATGTAAGGCTGCTTATCTTATTTCTAAGAAATTGACACAACAGCCAGGCCGAAACATGACATCATGACCATCGGATAAACTGGTGTCGTCAACCCAACTGAACATTTCGTTTCTTGCTAAATATAGCCTTCATCCTTAATAAAGGGTTAAAGAAAGCATTCTAATAGTGCACATACTTCATCACTCTCCTCTTTATGTACAGAACAAAATCAATGTAGCGGGTAGCGTTTTGTATGGCCACACTGCAAAGCATGGTGTAGTGCAGGAATAGCGCTACGATTTGCCAACATGATGAATGCAGTGGATTTCTTACAAAAAACGTCAGATAATCACGTGAGGGTAATTATGTATAATCGCAATAACTACACTGTATACGGCATGTGGATATTATTCTGGACAGGAGAACAGTGGAATATCCTTTAGCGGACACCTCATATTAAGGACACAAATTTTGGTCCTAAATTAGTTGTTCCATTTAATTTGACCTCTCTAATCAGGACATCTCTCTATCAAAGACAGCACTTGTCAGTCCAGTGGGTTTTGACCTCTCTAATCAGGACAACTCTCTATCAAGGACAGCACTTGTCAATCCAGTGGGTTTTGACCTCTCTAACCGGGACACCTCTCTATTAAGGACAGCTGTTGTCAATCCGGTGAGTTTTGACCTCTCTAATTAGGACACCTGTCAATCAAGGACAGCACTGGTCAGTCAGGTGGGTGTCTTAAGAGAGAGGTTCTACAGTATCTAAAAGATGTACAGGTGGAGCAGGGACTGGCAATGAGAGTCATCATGCATTGGAACAATCCTGGCTGTGGTTTGTAAGTCTATACTCCAAGAATAGCAAGAAAAGCCTAAAGCTGGGCATAGAATTACGTAAGCTAACAAGACGATGACCAAGCCCACCATTAGCGCCGAAAACTCTCTGTATCTTCAAGTCAGATACATGTCCATAATCCTGAAGTAAGACGCAATTAGCCTAATAAAGACAACTTTTTCTCTCACACAATGTAAAATGTATTTCAGACAAATTCACCCAAATTTGGACTGGCATGTCTGTTGCCATGGTAACTGGTCTATAAATAATGAATACAATGAAAAGTGCATTAAGAGATCTAGAAATGTATGACGAGGGTCCTGGTGTCTGCAGAAAAATGGCTACACTTCTACATCCAAAAGTACCGCCTACGTTTATGCATTAGGCCAATAAAGTACTCTAATTTCACCTATCAAAGACCGGTTCTGAATATTCGATTCAAGCTAGATATCAAGCACACAGCCGTTCGATGCCATCCAAGATGTTCAATTCGGATAGAGAATGGGTTGGTGACACCAAGTTGTCCAATGGTCATGACATTGTTTCAGCTTGGCCATTGTTTCAATTTTGCCGTAACAGTTGATCCAAGGTTAGGTAAAGATGCCAGCAGCCTACCCAGGTCACATAATGATGGCAACAGCTTACACAGGCTAGGTTAAAGATGGCTACAGCCTAGCGAAGGTCAAGTACTATAGTTTACAGATGTTTCTGGTCCATCCAAGGACAGGTACAGGTGATGACTGATCCCAAGGTCAAGTGTTCAGGGCAACTAGCTTGGCCATGTGTGAGTTCCTCACAACCAGACGTTAGCAGGGGCACACTCCGGATACTTGCGGCATTCGTGCGAGAAATCGCCCCGCAAACACCCAAAATGTACGAAGACTTCAATTTGGTACAATCACGCCCAAGGACACAAGGTCAACCACTCATGCAACTAATGCTAATATAGCATAGCCCAACTGATGCTAACATAGCAGAGCCTGACAGAGTGAAAGAGGCACAAGCCCAACACACTGCCGGCTGCTGTGTAACAGTCTCTGCACCGGAATATTGATTTTTTGACTTGCGTATTCCAGGACGGTTTGTCAGAGATAGTTTGGGAAATGAACACCGACCTGGAGGCTGAATGATTTCTTTTCAGTTTCTACCATGCCAGTGATCTTGGCTGATTAAGTGAATCGGGACATATTTGTAAAGTATACGCTGCGTATCCCTTGACAGCCATGCTAGCGCCGCTAAGATACAACAATACGTAATACCAATAAGGAGTGCCCATTTAGCTATGCGGCGCAATATCATATTGAGCGGCCAGGGTAGGCTACTCCATCACTCCATGTGATGCGGAGCTTCTCCACGCTCTACATGTTGCCGAGCGGGATTTTAAGACCCGTTCAGAGATGGGGACAGAATTGATTTCAGAAGATTACGGTAGCTGCTACCTCCAAGCGAATCTGACTGCAGCTTGCATGAAAAGGGTTTCAGGAGCAAAATATCATAATGAGCCGACTCGGTAGGCTAATCCCAATGCTCTCATGTTCTGAGTGATAATTTTCCAATGGTTCAAGGATGGAGACACTTTTGCGTAGCAGCAGCATGTACCCGGTCAGTCTAACTGAAGTACCAATAGCATCTGTCCAGTGAGTCTGACCGTATGCGTGGAGAGTTGTGCCAGCATTATATCATAGTTCAGCAGACAAGGATGGTAACTCAAGGCTAGGTTGCCGCCCGAGATTTTTAGATCCTTTCTCGGATGGGGACGCAAGTACACTACAGTAGCCGCTGCCTGTGTCATACAATGAATTTGTTCAATTGATGTGTATTTATAAGCCAAGCTTCAGAATCTGAGTCAATTTAGCAGACAGGGAAATTTCTGTCACATCTTAAAGAAGATATGCACAGTCTACTTGGGACATCTTCATCAAATATTTTGACAATACCCAACAGTAACCCACATGTCAAAACATGATGCATCACATTTTGTCGGCCGCAGTTACAGAAGCCAGATAGTCCGCAAAGGGAAAATCAATACCAGTAACGGGTTTATAGGGGGCACTACTGCCGTTTTCTACTCTGTTGAGTTGGTACAAGCGTGGGATGATTGCACTGTGTTAACCCGTTGATCCTCAATCGTTCCGACAGCACAGAAACTCTTGAACAGCTCAGCACCTGACGTAAAACGTGGGAGATGACCAGATATTCATGTATTGGAAGTGATCTGCTCATTATGTCAATCATATCGAAATTGATCCACTCATGAAATTGCTCACAACTCAATCTATTATAATTACATCAGTACATATTGTAACTACACCACACATCTCTACTGAAGTTGATGTTCAATCAAAGGTCAATTTTTCACATCTAACAGATCAATAGCCTTCATGCCTTTGAACATCGCACCGCCACAAACATTTTCTCGACATCACATCGAATGCACAATGCTAAAAGGCGGCAGGTTTAAACCTTCTCAGAACACAAGGAAACCTTGTTTTCTGATTAGAATGATGAAACATTGGAGATCATCTCAAAATAAGGTGAGACCCAAAAAATATATCTTTCGGTACCGGTAGGTTTGTTAGAGCCGGAGTTCACACAGACACAAGAAAATCGGCCAAATGTTATTGCTCATTTCAGATTCTTTCCAAAATGGAACGTCTGCCACATTATTCTTCCTGAGTCAAGTGCTTCTCCATTTCGGCTGAGTACTTTGTGATATTTATTCCTGAGGATCACCACGGATGGTCTCTTCGCAAGAACCACAGCCTGACTTCCTAGCCAGCTATAGGAAAAAGGAAGTCAGGCATGCATTGATGACTAAATCAGGCAGAAGTGCTTCTTTTGGCCTCAGAGATAGCTCTCAATTCACTCATTACTGAGATCAATATTCTGGTCAGCAATGTATCGGACAAGCCAAAGGCGACCAGAGATAAAATCAACACCCGGAGTGCCGAGGGCAAACGATGTACTGTACAGGGAAAAACCTAGAACAGACCACTATCATTAGGCGGTCAGAGTTGCACTCTTACATACTGGCAGCAGGTCACACCAACATCAAAAGTACTGACGGCAACCAATGATCTGTACAAGGAAAAACTGAGTAAAGGCAATCATCGTAAGGTGGTCAGACTTGCACTCACCGCACTGGCAGCAGATCACATCAACACCCGAAGTCCTGACAGTGACCGATGACCTGTACAAGGAAACACCATCATATATAAGGTGGTACAAGTTGCACAGTTATATACTGGAAGCAGGTCAGCTGTACAGGTCAGATCAACAGCCAGAGTCCTGACGGTAAACTTGTACTCTGCAAGCAAAAGATAACAGGCCACTGCCTCTGGGTAGTCAGGTTTTGGCAGTCGTCGTGGTCGGCCAGATCAACATTCAAAGCACTGATGGGATGACACTTCTGACCAGTAGCCTACCAAAGGCCACTATCATAAAGTGGTCCGAGTTACACTCTTCTGTTCTAGCTTGGTCAGGTCAGTTCAACACCCAGAGTCCTGACGCCATGTTTTGGCAGTAGTCACTGTAGGCCGGATCAATATCCGATGCACTTTTGGCAAGACGTTTCTAAGCTGCAACCCAATATGCCTACAAACCGCCCACAAGAATCCATTAAATGTCACACGCTAAAGATCTTACACCAAATGGACAAGTGGGCCTGTCAGTCAATGATTATCAGGAAAGGCTCAATCAAGAAATGGCCCGACACCTGTTAAAGCAGCATCCAGTCAGTTAAGTACTTCACGACAGAACCTGCCAGCCCTCTTTTCACCGGAACGTTCTTCTGCCAATAAGTCAATACGACAAGGTCATTGATACTCACCTCAAGGTCATGCCAAGGGTACTGTCGGATTGACGATTGACTCGCTGACAGCAATCGACAGACAGAACTGCATATGCCAGATATTACCAGGAAGACCGGTAGTCGAACCCAAAACTGCCTGATGAGTTTCAGCTCAATCCCTGGCCCTGTGAAGAAGGTCGAGAGTACTTCAACTTAAGGACAACTTGGCCCTGCTAGTCATATGTAGCCTACTAGTTGGCGCAGCAACCAGTCAGCTAAGTATGTGGTGACAGAACCTGCCAGGTCTTCATTCACTCGAAGCTTTCTTTTCCAATAAGTCAATAAATGGCAATGTCATCGGCACTCGCCTCTAGGTCGTTCCAAGGGTACCTGCCAGATCTACACCGGACTCATTGACAGCAAGTCACAATCATTGGAGGCTTCAGCCAAAGCTGCTTTCGAATGGCATTTCCACCTTGTCAGGGCACCCAAGGATGTTACGGAGAGAGTGATATACTGCTTAGAAGTAACGTCATTTGAAGAATTCCAACAACGAACAGTATACACACGTACAGTGATATCAAACCATTGCAGTTCAACCTGTAAACATTCTCGCAGCGATAATGAAGACCTTGATATTCAAGTAATTGAATTATTGGCTACTGACATGTTGAATATTGAAAGTGTCCCACTGTGTTGATAGCAATCATATAGTAATATAACCATGAGGCAAATGCTTGGAGTCATTTCTGAGATAGGAGCAAGTATTTAATGCACCGATCAATCAATGTCTGTTTGGTTGCCCCTTAAGTAGTAGAGTCAAGGTTATGCCTGTGACTTGGAGGTACAGATGCTGAGCCTCTATAACCAACAGCAACATTAGGTACCATATGTAGTATTAAGTATATACCACCATGAGGTAAATGCTTGGAGTCGTTTCTGAGATAGGAGCAAGTATTTAATGCACCGATCAATCAACGTCTGTTTGGTTGCCCCTTTAGTAGTAGAGTCAAAGTTACGCCTGTGACTTGGAGGTACAGTGGCTGACCCTCTAGAACCAACAGCAACATCATACCGGTACATGATGAGGCAAATGCCTGCAGTCAATTCTCAGATAGGAGCAAGTTTTTAATGCACCAATTAATCAGCGTTTGGTTGCCCAATTAGAGTCAAGGACAAGGATACAGGGGCTATACAGGCTGGATGTCCCTTCTCTTTCTGGTAGCAGACCTACTCTGTATCCGTCCATCAAACAAGGCTTGGATCAAAAGTCTCGAACAGACACTCAAATTTTGCTCGCAATCAGTTGCACGCATATGACAATTTTCATCACATGCCATAATGATCTTGGATCGATCTTGTAATCATACAAGACGATCCAAGCTGCAGCTAGGTCATAAAGGGTTGTGCTTACGATGCTGTGCCATGGATCATTAATGAATGATGCATCATTCTATTTTTAGACGGAATACTACATGGTTTTATGTAGCATCATACAGAACGGCATCATAGAAATACGGCCATAGCTAATTAAGCCACCCAGTGTCATTTCGCATAATTAATTGACCCATTTCTCATATCACAAACCACGGAATGGAGCTCTATTTTGCTTTAACCAAGCAAGTATGGGGACCGCAGCTTGGTGTTTCTGTCACACCTGGAAAGTTTCAGGTTCATATGTAAAAACACAGGCGAAGTTTTATCAGTTCTTTGGCATTCTAATCTAAGAGCTGAAAATATAAGACTTCCACAAATATTCAATGATACATCAAATAAAGAACAATACCCCCAGTTCACCGATACAATACCCACAACTAACTAATGAGACATCAAGAAAATCTATCAAAATTGTTAACAATAACATTTAAAAAGAAAAAGATTTCAGGCGGAGTTCTAATGTACTTCACCCTGGATGGAGTGGAGGGGGCACAGGTGGAGATATCTTTTTTTAGTTTGTTAGTAGTAGAAAAATCCGCACTACTGCTTGGGGGTGTTGGGGTAAGCTATTGCAGGGTAATTACCAAAATTGGCAGGTATGATACAGCAAGAGGGACAATTTTTCATCCTTGATTTTCAATCAATGCCAGTCACTGTTACTGACTACAGCGCCTGTGGAATGGAATCCAACACCTAAAAGCTGTCACAGTCTTGTTAAGGTAAGGGTTACGCCGGGGGGGGGGGGGGGGTAGGGGGTTATTTTATGAAGTTAGGCAAGGTATGCAGCCAAGGAGGTCATTAATAAATGGGACGTCAACTCATCATCATGATTGTTGTCGAACATTGGGTAATAAGCGTGACTAGCTGACTTCAGGAACTGAAGCAGCATCATCAATTTCATACGCAAAAGTATGAATCATCTCACGAGAGACTATCACCATCAGCCAGCTAATAATACTTGTCAACAATGTTTTGAGAGCTAACATCGCTATTTCTATGATTCAAGCCCCAAACACCAACACTATCAATTGTCTAACATGTCCAACAGATCAGCAGTCAAGCAATATTACTAGCGCCAAAAACATCAGAAAATACATTGCAGTCGGCAGTTTCCATTTTTATCAAACAGACTATTTTTAAAACACTGACAAGCTAAACATGCACAATGAATTTTGAAAATGGACAAAAATTTCATTACTAATGTGAAAAATAACTGCAAAAACAATGAGATATTGAAGCGTTATTGTCACAACATGGATATGGAAAAGAAATTTTAGTCAAGCACACACAGCATACTGAAATTAAACACAAGGACATAAGCATGGACATCTTATGCAATCCTGGGTGAAAACAGAAGAACACTGCAGCAAATGTCATCATCCCAAAGACGAAAGTGTTAGATTTAGTCCTGTTGGTAGGACTAAACACAAGAAACTTGTCACTCATTTCGGTGTTTTGGGTTTGTTTGCAGAATTATGTAGGAAAAGTTGATATAGCAAAACGGGCATGTCTAATCCGGTTTGTAGGACCAAACGTAAGATTGTACTTTTTTATTGTTTCGGGAAAGTTTGCAGAATTGTGTGACAATATATTACACAGCGATACAGCCGAGTAAGGACATGTTTAATCTAGTTCGTAGGACCAAACTCAACAAAAACTTTTGCTTCTTTCCTGTCTTGGGTTTGTTTGTAGAATTTCAGTGGGGGAAAATATGAGAGAGCCAAATGTAATCTGATTGGAACAGTATTGCTTATAGGAGGCTGTGTAACACCAACATATCTGTTCATCTGGCAAGCGCCCAGGTACAATGTAAAGGAAGGTCATTTCGTGTGTGCTTTCTTCAGAGCCCACTGCCGAATATTGATATTCTTTAAACCTTGAACCATTTTAAAGTTTTTCGTCATTTTTCCTTTATCTATTTCCTGTAACTGTTTTTTTGGCTGGGGAATTACGAAAGCTATGGCAATTGACAAAACTGAAGCCATGTGCACTTGGGGTTTGAAACGCTCTAAAGCAAATTGTGTGTGAGTGTGTGTAAAGCACCCCTTGGTGTAAAATCTGTGCAGTGTTCTAGCCTTGTCTACCCAGGTGTAATACACAAAGTCATGGTTAGATCAGGCGGATCAGTTTGGAATAGCCTACCTTTAATTGAGGATAGATCTGTAAAACATGGAAAAGAATTGCCATATGAATCATGCAAGAAAAAATGTAATTAAAGGTAACCTGCCACGAAAATGAGAGGGCTTCTCATCGGCAAAGCAAGAAATAATTTATCGGTTTGTACAAATGTCGGGAATCATAATTTTGCCATATCACCACCGCTGCCTCTCCATATTTTTTGCTACCATTTTCACTGGAAACATCGTGATGTACATGTAGTTGGCGGCAATGGCATAATATGAGTCCCAACGTCAAATCAATTGCACATGAAATGCACAACAATAGCATCCCACAAATGAGTGGCAACTGTTGAGTTTAGCAACATAGCAGTAAGGTAACGAATTCATTTTTTCTTCCATTTCTATTTATTTCTTGGAAAGTATTCGGAACAGAGTCCTATCAATAGTCATGTCTTCCTCCATCATGGTCAGAAGTAACATCAATTTATACACAAAAACTTCACCCAGAAACATATCAGCAATGATATTGATCAATGTGGTAAGTTGGGCAAAAGATGTAGAAGGGATATTACTTTCAACAAGTACTGCCACAAATGAGCGAGTGAATCATAAACAATTCATAGTCAAATGTTGAAGTTTGTTCTGTTCTTTTTAGACAAAACCTGTTTTTTCTCTAAAAATATTGACAAAAATCCAATTCATCAGATAACAGATTCTTCCATGAAGACAAGATACTTTATCCCTAAGATTGCGACATAAACTCCTGAATGCAAAAATATATATCAAATCTTAATCAAATATATCCCAAGTGCATTATTTATACTATCAGATTAAAATGACAAATTATAGTGATGCAAAAAATAGCATAGTGATTCATCATGTAGAGTTTGGACAAGTTTCTTCACGACGCTATGATGGAATTCTGAGTTACTTGTGTTTATCTTGCATGGTACCAAATATGGACTAATCTATACTTGATGGTATTACCGACTACAAAAATACCATAAATCACAGTTGAAAACGTGCCAAGGGATTAAAAGGACAAGTTTCCGCACTACATTACACCGATCATATAATGACTGGATATACATCGTGTAAAACGTAGACAAATTACCCACAAGTTATTGCATAGACGAATCCATGATAGAGTCCTGCACTACTTGTGGTATTGATCACAAATATACCACAAGCATGTCGACAGATCAGCGAGACGGCAACTCCAGTCTTCACAGCCTAAAATTTTCATTGGTGATGAGGGTGTTCCCATTTTTGATCATCATTTGTACGCTATATTGACCCATTTGGCACTGACATCTATTCTTAACTTGTAACTGACAGTTTCCCACCTACAATAGCTGAAGTGAAGGTTGGCTTCCTTACTGGAAATAAAAGTTTTATCTTTAAATCGTACTGTACATGTATCATCATGGATGACGCCGAGCTCTCAACTCAAGTTACACCATTGAACGCGTGCCAAAGGGTTTTGAAAATTTTGGAGCTAAGTTAACCCAGGATGGACCAGCACCCGGACCAGGGTAACAATACTCCCAGTCACTCCAGATACTACAGAAACCAGGATAGGCCCTGGCCAAAAGAACCGCTTAGCAGCTCGGGCAACAGCCCAGCAAACCAAAGTTTGCGTAACAGAGGGGTTTACACTCGCCACTGAAGAACATCTTGAGGATATACATTTTCAAGGATGTTGAAAGAGCAGTATGTCAACATGCACCCGCTAATAGCTCTTCATAATGGCTAATCCATAATACAGAAATAGCTACACAATGAGTGACGATCGATAAAAAGAATCCATACAGTTTCAAAGCTACATGCAAAGTGTTCTCTGCACCCATTACAAAAAAGGGAGGAGTACCCCTCTTGAAAACAGTTTCACAACTTGACTGCCTCTCTTGGCCAGACTCACCCTCCTCATAAAATTTGGATTTTGTAATGGCTTTCATTGCGACTTTTAATACTTAAACCTCACTGCCACCCCTCTTCACATTCCCACCAATACCCCTCGAAGAAATTTCCATTGAGAGCACTGAGGTAACGGTACAGGATGTGTCAAAAGTAATCATTCTTGTTGCTTGAATAAAATATTTATTATCATTACATCCATTAGCGCTTATTAACATGCAGACAGGTGATTTTTTTTGCACAATATCCAATCTTTAACTTAATAAAAATATGAATGCCACATTTATATAGCTCACTTTTCAACAGTTCAGTTGTTCAAAATGCGCTTTGAGCAGAAATCCAGGTCTTGGCATAGACATACCAGCAGCATGGTTAACGCCATTTAAAGTCAAAGTTTATTGTATCTCACATATTTTGCAGCATCCAATTCTTCTCAAACAAAAATTCATGTTCATGCCTCGATTTCACCTTCAAGGCTACATTCCTGCGATTTGGAGATAATAGCATCATCACATGATCTCTTCAAAATCTAAAACCCAGACATCGGGGTGGAAAAAACGCATCGCAATTCATCATGTTTACTGGTAATTTTTTTTCCAAATCGACACCATTTATGTAACACAATCGTTGCCTATTGACTGATCAGAGCCAGTCGATACAGAGCTAGATTCTACAAAGTGCCCTTTTCCTTGGAACATACATGTGTTGTTCAATATAATATCAGATCGATAGAAAAATGTAAAAGTTTTGAATGAACCTGAAAAGGTTGCAGGGTTATGTATTTAGTTTACACAGATATAATATGTATTGATATATTGCAAGAGATAGCTTTTAGGATAAAATTGAACATTCTGAAACAAATTGCTCAGAAAATATTTATTATTCATGCCTGTAAATCTGCAGACGAAGTGTCTTTCTTTACAACATAGGAAAATACTGAGGAGTTGTGGAAATCTGGAAAGGTTACACTCATATATTCAGATAACACAGACATTATGTCGAAAAAAACGTTAAGTCTGATGATAACTACGATCATAGTTGATATCAGACAACAAACCCAAACTCTGGTTGGAGTACATTTGCTTATTTTAATGGAATGTGTGCAGTTTTGAGTGAATCATGTGTCAACCTGTCCAATCCAAAGTACTAAAACGAACTTGCATCCTCGAATGTTCATTTGTAATGAATCTATTTTGTAGTAATAGCTCAAGTCAAAGTTTCCCTTGAGAAATGAATGAAAAAGTCTAGCCTGTACTTTCCGTGATGAAATGCATTGAACAACCAATCCCAAACCAAATTCAGTTCATTCGTTCTGGCTACCCGCTCAATGCACAAAAATAACCGCTAACCACTTGAAATATGCTACACTGGCGACAACATACCAAGTCCACCATATCAAGTTAGCATGCTAGCTGTCGGATAGCTTTAGAGCACAGTTTAATATTAGCGGCCTACAGGCAGGCCATCCCACTTCGTTCTGTTGGAGATGTTGTTGAGCTTGGAGAGTAAATGATATCTTGTCGGATTCAACACGACATGATTTTTAAAGGTAACCTTTCATTGGAGGGGGCCTCTCCAAATCGTTCTTTTTTTAAGCTACAGTTTGGCAAGCCCAATTGTTCCGTTCAAGATCATGTTGAGTTGGGCGTGATATCATCGTGTATCACCATTGATGAGGGGGCCTAGCTCTCACAATGGTCTACTCTCTAGCGACACGCACAGTCAGACTACCCCAATTGCTCTATTTGAGATATTGTTGAGTTCAAATAAAACTAATAATGGGGTGGCACCATGTAGGACTCTTCAAATTCGAAATTACATTCATAACTTTAATAGCGTGAATCATGTAACATATTGCTCCTATTTGAACTCAATCCATTCAAATGGTATATTTGTAATGAGCGCCATCATCATGTACAGCTAAGGAATCCACTGTTGCAATTTCAAACAGCAGCAGGCCAGTGTTGCAATCATCTTATCACCAATATCAAGAATTTTTCAAGTCTTTATCAACTATTGCCAAGTCAAGATGACATGTGGTGGTAGAGAGGCTTTAGCTGAAGACAAGCAAATGATGACATCACAGAAAACAACATTATTCTGGACATCAAATCACGTCGCTGATCCAAGTTGCACACTCAGTTGTCGGCGTCAAGATTGAATCAGTGAAGTGTGGCGACATCAACCAAGAGGTCATTCAAATATGGGAACACTTGGTTGAGGACGTTGGGGTCAAGGACATGGATTGACATCCAAAGTGGATGCCCGAATGACGTCACTACATGGGGTCAATATTATTGCACCAGTCATACACTTAGTAGTTCAGTACAGAGAATTACAATAGAATACAACCCAGTGACTAGAATTTACCATCGCATTGCAGTCAAAAACCTGACACTGTCCAAAATTACAGCAGTGGAATCCCGTACACCTTCATCTCAGATCATTATATTACCTTATTATTCTCTGTAGCATCCTCCTCACTCTCGCTACCTGCAGAATGAGTCGTCCCAGGTTTGATACTAAGGAAATTGTCGGAAAAAAACCGACTCAACATCACGTTGAACATAATTTGTAATCCTTGTGGTAGCCAACGTCAGTAAAAGAAAAAAAATTGCAACTCAAAATGAAAGTCCTGGGCTTGAAAACCATGGCTAGATCATTTTATCCATTATGATGAGCATCCCTTGGAATCAATATCGAATGAAAGATTTTCACATGATCCATGGCCTAACAAAGTGCCATTGTTTCTTCTCCGAAGTTCAAAACTAGGACTAGGTATGGTCACATGAAAGCAATCAACCAATCAGTTGTCTTGTGTTCTGTCTATGTACCCGAAAACATCACATTTCGTAATCCATAGAAATCGAAACTGGCCATAGGAATGAATCAAAGTTAGAAAGGATGATTATTCATGCCCTGATGCACGTGAGCCGAATACAACCTTTTTCCACATACGTTGTAGTAAGAAAGCCAACCGAGTATGGCTGAACTTATATCTCCAGATATAATAGTACAATGTACTCCAAAACTGAAGGACAAAAATGGATGATATAACATATTCCAATATCTGAAGTAGAGAGAATCTGAAAACAGTCCGAAATCTGTTGTAGAAAATCTGATATATCACAAGAAGCTGACCCAATTCGAAATCAAATGTACCAGAAAATGGATGAGTAGGACTACTGAAAAGCTGTACCCAACAATGCACATGAACTGAAATGTACTATTCTTCTCAGTCGAGAGCAAAAAATGCAGAGGATAAACCAGCTACCTCAGATATTGACAAAATTGCTGAAACATCATCAAGACGACTTCTGGTCTTCTTTTAAGATGAAGCCAAGGCAC
Source organism: Lineus longissimus (assembly GCF_910592395.1). NCBI lineage: Eukaryota > Metazoa > Nemertea > Pilidiophora > Heteronemertea > Lineidae > Lineus > Lineus longissimus. Next base: position 8,255,848 of record NC_088315.1, read on the forward strand.
TGCCTAATACACCTAAATGCACGAGACACGCAACTTTGCTTCCAATCGAATATTCATACACGAGACCCAATCACACTTAAAAGGATAAGAAGCGGCCCTCGAATCAAAGCAGCCTATTATTCCAATGACAGAAGGGTTTGAGGATACTTGGATCTCCGGGACATCAGGCCAAATGAAAGTCCATCAAAAATTTTCCATCAGCTTTTTCTGCCAAATTGTACTTTTACTGGAAGAAGTTACATGGTAAACTTAGTCAGAAACTGCAACTGCACCACCTCCGATACTCATTCAATACATAAAATCCAATCGAACTAAAAAGGAAAAGAATCCACCCTCAAATCAAAGGTCCAATGTCAATAAAGTCATCCTCAAAGAAATTTAAGAATACAATTTCACCACAATAAAACTCCATCCAAATCTGCAAAATCATACCATTAGAAGTTACACCGCACTCGACACCCGCAACTTTGCCCCCAATCCAATACTCATTCACTGACAAGAAATCCAATCAAACTTAAAAGGAAAAGTAGCCGACTTCCGATTTAGAGTATTATTCCAATGTACTCTCAAAGAAATTTGGGCATTAGAGGATACTAACTTATATCGCAGCAAATGAAGCTCATCAATAACAGACCACCGACGTTATCTGCAAAATCATACCAATTTAATCAATGAGATCAAAACGTTGATACAGCAGTTCCAATCATTTCAATACGATCACCATCCATGATTTTAGTGGGCTGGCCAGATAGTTGTCAAAGTAAACGATGGTCTCCCATATGTCCTGCTGATTGCCATCACGCTGTGCTCAAATTGAATAAACCAGTACATTTTTCAAATAGGTCTATATCGAGGCCAAGCATCAATTCTTATATATGATTGACCTACAAATTGTCATTTATGGCAAAATTGACCAATAAACACATTCCAATACTTCATAACCAGTTTGAGGTTCATAATCAGTACTCAAGTAGACAAAGTTTTGTCTACTTTAGGATCAGAAAACTTAGCGATGCAATTTTACAGCATCTTTAGCCAGTCTCATGGGTGGGTAAAGTCCAATTTCACACTGTTATGAATACAAGAGATGGGACGCAACAGCCAGGTTATCCACCAGCCTTTTTGAAAGCAAACAAAAACCAAGCAAGTCCCATGTCCAATGAGCACTCATCCTGCTCTTCAGGACATGCCCCTTCTGAAGTTTCCAGCCACTCCACAGTCCCACAACTTGATTAACTCCACTGCAGCAATGTTATTGTAAAGACAAGTGACGCTATGCTACAGCCAGGTTATCCACTAGCTCACTTGAAAGTAAAGCCTAAAAGGACAAACAAGAATTCATCCCTTAGACCCTTGTCCACCGCTGCCGCCTCTCTGAATTTATGCCACTTCTGGATTCAGCAATGTCTCACACATGAAAGTATATGACTATGACCAAAATACCCATTGCACCAAAGCTAGTCTCAATTGGAAACTTTCGAGTATTTACCATTCATTGCAGCTAAGATGAAGTTGTGGACAAAGAGAGCTACTTCTGCTTCTGTATCTACTTGCAGAAACATGTTTGGTCCAAATGTGGGCAAGACAGCAGAAGTCTTTAGGAGATGTAGACAAACACTCGAGTCGAGGCTAAAGCCTGCGTCACTGAGGACAAAGCTGTAGGAAATGTCCAAGACCTTCAGAGAACAACTTCTTTTGTTACAGCACACAACCTGAGGAAGACGAACGCATAAAAAGCCGCATGAAGGAAAAACAGATTTTCTTGAAGAAGGAAGAAGAGGAATTCGCGTAACGAAAATGAACGCTTCCTTCAAACTTTCACCGATTGGTTTCTGATCAACCCACCAGGTTATCTGTCATCAGTTGTACAAGCAAGCAACTTGTCGTAATAAGACAGAGTATATACCAGGACTGGAAATAAGTTCCAGAATAATCCGTTACAACAGGTCCATTCGAGAACCGAAACAAATAATCCAAAGACAACTATGAAACTCGAGTACTTCTCTGAGGGGTTCCAGAAACTTTCCAGTTGGCTTTCTACATTGACGATTGGAAAAAAGCTGTCGAAAATTGCTGCTCTGCAAGGAATAAACAGGTCCCGAAAATTTTATCGCTGTGTCCTTCCTACGCTCCAAACACACACCTCATACAGTATAATTATCAAAGTCATGAACGGCATGGAAAAACTTAACAAATATATGTATACAATTTGATGATTGCTGTTACGAATATTTTGTCTATTATGTCTGCCTCTCCTGTACATGCGTAGAATATGAATTGCGAAACTAAACAAGCAGAACAGTAATTTATCGATAATTCTATGATACTCCTCCAGGGAAGCTGCGTGTTGACTTGTGTAATCATTGCGATATAGGTCATGTCACCAAAACCTTCACTCATGAAACGAAATATTACACATAAGGGATCATCATCATCATTGGCGAATTTTTGTTTTTTGTACGCACGTGAATTTACGAATACGAGTACACAAATGACACTCCACACGCGATGAGCGACGAAAGATTTGCATATTGTTTGCCAAGCTCCAGAGAAAGAGCACAAGGAAACAAAATGTGTTTTCCATTTAAAAAAAAAAAAAATTTGCACTTTGAAAGAGACAGTATCAGACACTGCCTCTGGAGATTGGGTGCGGAGTTCTATATTAGTGCCCCTGGCAAATGACGATCAATCCTTATGCAAATACTGCTACACCAATGCTCCGATATCAAGGGCTGAAGAATATATCAAGGTTAAACAAAGGCCTAATGGGTAATATTACTTTAAATGTATATCAATCAAAGGCCCCTCATATATCATTACCATTCTTTTAGCTGGCAAGACATTTTTGATAACTTTGAAATTGGATTTTCCTCCCGCTACTATATGATTCTACAGACTGCATTTCCAAGGACGGCCAAAAGGCTGAAAAACTTCAAACCCCCAAGATAAAAACTCAAATACCAACCCGGCTCTAAAAAGGTCACCTGAGAACGTGATACAAGGATTATAGCAGAGCGAAACAATGCTTTACGTCACTGATTGATCTCCGTTATTGGGCTTAGATGAAAAGAAGATCCATATGTTTACAAGCATACATGGAAGAGCATGATCATGTCATCCTCATCAATGTAGGCTATTGCGATAAACGTACATACATGACATGGCATGCATGTAGCGTGTAGCGGGTACTTTATAGGCATGTATGAAGCGCGTTTGATTCCTCAAACAGCGTTTCACCTGGCATTCGTCATAGATGTTTAACGTTTACGGCATGTGCAGAAGAGGCGACTTTACGATGTTGCGCCAGACCCAGCACACTCTCCGTAGCAGAGGTTACGATTTTGGAGATTGGATTTTGGTGGTTTTATAAAAACTAAAACCAGACATCATTGTACCCTCACCTGAGTTCATCAACTACATGCACACTTGTCACTAGCATACATGTTCTACCATTTACAATCAAATTTTTCTGCGAAAAAGCAAATTTTAGACATGGTAGAACTCATTTTCTCACCTCACAAATCGCAGCATCTGCTACCTAGTTAGAATATTATGGGATGGGAGTCCAAGTAACTGCCTCAGTGAGGAAGCTAGCATAGTGGAAAGTCTATCACAGACATAGCTAATAAAGCAACCTTTTTTAAGAAGCCAATGGGTAATAGATTTGAATAGTCAAAGGGCATTACTTCAAACAATATTGGAAAACTTCCTGTTAATAATATTGTCCTTCATCTCTTCCAATCTTCTGATGCTGTAAGCTATCCATGGCAAGGGATGAAGTTTTAAAGACTAGCATCATGATCGATATTTTAAATTGTACGTATAGTCCCAACATGTAGGCCTACATAAGGCCTAAATACCAATTTTGATGTAAACAGAATGATGGCAGCACTGTCCATGTAGAGGACCAAGGACAGGTTGTGACGGGCCTCTTTTGGTTCATGAGGACCAACGACAGGATATGACTGGCCTCTCCTGGTTGAAGAGGATTAAGGACAGGTTGCAAGTGGCCTCTCTTGGTTGAAGAGGACCAAGGACAGGTCAGGTTGTGATTGGCCTCTCTTGGGCAAACAGGACCAAGGACAGGTGGTGATTGGTCTCTCTTGGTTGAGGATAACCGAGGACAGGTTGTGATTGGTCTTTCTTGGTTGAAGAGGACCAGAACAGGTTGTGATTGGTCTCCATTGGTTGTGGACGACCAAGGACAGGCTGTGAGTGGCCTCTGTTGGTTGAAGAGGAACAAGGTCTGGCGGTGATTGGTCTCTCTTGATTGAGGATAACCGAGGACAGGTTGTGATTGGTCTTTCTTGGTTGAAGAGGACCAGAACAGGTTGTGATTGGTCTCCATTGGTTGTGGGCGACCAAGGACAGGCTGTGAGTGGCCTCTGTTGGTTAAAGAGGAACAAAGTCAGGTGGTGATCGGTCTCTCTTGATTGAGGATAACCGAGGACAGGTTGTGATTGGTCTCTCTTGGTTGAAAAGGACCAGAACAGGCTGTCATTGGTCTCCATTGGTTGTGGACGACCAAGGACAGGTTGTGATTGATCTCTATTGGTTGAAGAGGACCAAGGACAAGATCTGACTGGCCTCTCTTGGCTGAAGTTGACTAAGGACAGATTGTGATCAGTCTTTCCTGCCTGAAAGCGGCATTGTATGAATTCTTCATTCAACGCATAATATTGCAATTGCAAACATTACATTGCAAGATACATCATTGACCATCAGAACTCATCTCTTTTTCATCACAACTGCAACCACTAACCAGCTAATTTGATGTAGCATATATATATTTGCCGATCCCATGGTGTACATACAACTCTCAGAATGCTATCAATACTTAGTTATTCATCATCCAAATAACACTACATACAAAGCCATTCCAAATTGGAATATCTTTTACCAACTCATCCAGCGCTGGGCTAAAAGTGGTTTTATTTCAAGAGCCCAATGTTTGTTGAATGGCAGCTTGAAGAAGATCAGGCTTGAAATGTAACTTTGGCAGTTTTGCAAAGATGTCAGACACTTACTCAGAACACTGTTACTGAAGAAGTCATGTTGCAGTGCTTGACAAGCGAGACTAGCAAATTACCCATCATGTGGGCAGGTTGAAATTGGTTACATGTACGCATCATAATATTTCCTAACATTACTACACTTGGTGATGTACATGTAATGAAGTGCGTTGCCCAGTACTATACCAATTTTTGTTTGTGTGGTCTAAAATCGTTAACTGGAAAAACCATCTTCAAAGATTTTTAGACTTATATGGTGTAATGGTATGTTTCATGGGCTGTTGGTGAATGATGCAAAGGACCTCAGACAGCCAACACCCATGATCTCACATCAAAAACATCAAAACTTCATATTTTCTAAACATTGTAGTTTATGCTCATGATGGAGTGTCCGAATACTACTGCATGTATGTCATACACACATCCCCTATGACGGGCGTAACACTCTGATGGTACCCCAAAACAATGACAAATCGACAGCCAAGAATATATTATAAGCAGCACTATTGTTCAATAGACGCAACAACTAAAACAAAATACAGCTAATGGGGAGATGCTAGCGGTGCAGTCGCAGTCGGCCAATCAATTTTTGCTGCGAGTGATGGAGCGATGCGTTCTTATGGAAATGTACATGGGCTGGGTGTGCTGGCCGATACAGCAGCCTCACCCTGTGAAAATGTATGCTCTATTGGATGAATAACACAGTGCAGTTTCTTGACAACCGAAAAGTGTTGAGCAGAGGGGCCATGTTTTTTCTTCTCAGTTACTATAGTAGGGTGTGTTACTGTTAGTTGACTACAGGAGGAAACTCAGCCGCGGCACTTGCTGCAAACATTGCTGATCACTTCTTGGAAGTTTCTTTGAAGGATGAGAATAATGATCATGATAATAAGACTATTGTCAAATGATGATTGGTCTTCTGCACAGCGCAATTTCGTGAAACCCAAGCTTAACCACTCCCTCTGCTCTGCAGTAGCATAAGATCGTTGAAAGTGGATTTTTAGCAACGTGTTAAAAGTGTCACTGTTTTTGGAATCCTGTTCATGTACATGTACGTGCTTTGATAGCTGGTTCCATAACTGCCGTCCACAGGCAGCGAAGCTTGTCTCTTTCTCATCCTTCTTCATCCCCAACATATCATACCTACAGAACCTGTTATGCTTGGCACCAAGACAAAAACTCTAGAAGCACTTCTATCAAGGGACGGTAGGATATGGCAATCATTGACCCCACAATCGGTATGCCAAAAAGGCCTGAACTCAGACCTCTGCAAGAGTTCTTTATTCATTATTCCACTTTAGAGACTATTATGGAGGGGCAAAAAGTCTTTTTCGTCTGGTGTTGAAATTACACGCCAATCTCGTCTAATCCGCCTTCTTGAAGTTTTTTCCATTATCCCAGGAGGAAAGAATTACTTCGTCAAGTGTAAAAAGATGGTATAATAACACACAACTTGTATAGATAGGGAGAGTGAACAGGAATAAATACGAGACAGGTTTAAAACTCAATCTTAAAGTTGTCATTGAAGACATTTACTTTGTACAGACATATACTTCCACCATTTCAAAAACTCTAGTCTCTTGTATCGTTTAATAGACCCGAGTCATTGTTGGGTACAGAAAACCTGGCTCTTGTTCACCAAGTGCCAAACTTAACTCGGTGACAGGTGCTGCTGTAGATAAGGAGATCTCCTTTTTTACCTTGTGTCTTGACCTCTCACCGGGCCAGTTTTGCTGGGTGATGGGGATAATTTTGAAACCGAAAGGTGGGAAATGGTATGCCAGGGACAAAAAAGACAAGGCAATCTTTTTCGGAAGTACAAAAACACAGGAAAGGAACTGGTGGAATCACAACATCAAAATGTCTTGACGTTGGCCTAATGATTTCAGATTCCCGCTGGTTTGCTGAAGATTGTGATGTCTAGATAAGCGTTTTACTGTGCTGCAGTACAGTATATGTACCAGCATCCCTTTGGCAGTTTGGCCATCCTTGTAGCATCATCACAGACTAATCCCTTGTATATGAAGAAGGACGCTTTGAAGTTAAAATAACGAGTTTGCTCATACAAGTCTTCTCAAGCTACATGATGTGCTACTTTTTGGAAAGAAATTGACAAAAATCTAAATGTCGTACAGAAAATGTTAAAGTGGCCAGAGTTTGCCAAGAAAACAAGTTCAACCTAATCTAAAATCAGATTCTGCCACAGAGGAGAACCCAAGAATTGATTTTGTCCAACCATGGCCAGTCAACATTATGCTACATGGTAGCTCGCTAGCGTGTAGCGGGTATCCGCAATGTATGGCCAAGAAAACTGTATGCATACGTTTATCACTTGTGAGTCATTCTGGCTGACTGCCATGTGTTGATGGTCCCTGTGATCAGTTCCATCCCGAGGGTTTTGTATGAAAATTTTGCCAATACGGTGAACAGTCCTGATGTACATGGAGTTTGAATTTGATTAGCTAGGCTAAAACACATACATTTTAGATTTGAAACCCAACTGTAGATCTGACTGTTCCTGAACAAATTGTCGGCTAGTCAATAAATTAGCCCTCTTATTCTTTTTTTGTAATGCTCTTGAACATGAAATCAATCAAGCTGGATACAAGAGAAATGGGAGAACAGAAATAATATAGACTTGTGGCTTGGAGATTTGTTTTATTTGGCTTTGCCATGCCAGGTAATCGAAATACATTGTATTGTGGACAGTCAGTGTTCTCCACAATGCTATTTGTCAGGGTGGCCCACCCTACCTTGGCAGCTTACCACCCTACCTTGGAAGAGCCACCCTACCTTGCTCTAGAACTTTGTAGAGGGTTCCTATAGGGCCACCCTACCTCAAATTGCTGGCCACCCTACCTTGTGTTGCACACTGGTAAAACGTCATGAAAATCAAGGGTATCACCTTACCTTGAGAAAACCCTGTGGAGAACACTGGACAGTGCATCCACCTGAACACTACATCCTAGGGTCACATCATCCCCATGGACAGTGCATCCACCTGAACACTACATCCCAGGGACACATCACACCCATGGACAGTGCATCATCCTTCATCCCAGGGACACATTGTCCCCATGGACAGTGCATTCACATGAACACTTCATCCTAGGGACACTTCTTCCCCATGGACAGTGCATCAACCTGAACACTTCATCCCAGGGACATACCATCCCCATGGACAGTGCATCAAACTGAACACTTCATCCCAAGGACACTTCTTCCCCATGAACAGTGCATCAACCTGAACACCTTATCCCAGGGACATTTCTTCCCCATGGACAGTGCATCAACCTGAGGACTTCATCCCAGGGACACTTCTTCCCCATGGACAGTAAATCAACCTGAGCACTTCATCCCAGGGACACTTCTTCCCCATGGACAGTCCATCAACCTGAGCACGTCATCCCAGGGACATAACGTCTCCATGGACTTTGCATCCACATGAACACTTCATACCAGGGACACTTCTTCCCCACGGACAGTGCATCAACCTGAACACTTCATCCTAGGGACACTTCTTCCCAATGGACAGTGCATCAACCTAAACACTTCATCCCAGGGATACTTCTTCCCCATGGACAGTGCATCAACCTGAGCACTTCATCCCAGGGACACATCGTCCCCATGGACAGTGCATTCACATGAACATTTCATCCCCATGGACAGTGTATCTACACGAACACTTCATCCCAGGGACATATTGTCTCCATGGACAGTGCATCCATGAGAACACTTCATCCGCTTCCCCACGGTCACTTCATCCACAAGGGCAATTTGTTAATACAAAGTTTACTGAAAATACTTGCAAGAAAAAATACGCCTCATGTCAAACTGTCAGTTCATTCCCTGAACACACCATATGACGTTCAGGTGGTCATAAAGAAAACGGATACATGTACAGCAACACAGAATGTTGTTGGCACAAGCTTTGACTACCCCTTTGTAAATTTTGTAGTATACAGCCTAATGACAAACCTTTGGTTAGGACGTAAATGTACAAATGTACTGTACACCTGGGATATGACAGCAGTGGTCATGTACAAATGCATGCTGTACTTGTAACCTCCTACATGTATTCTAAAAGAACAGTACTACTTTTAGGGGCATCCTACGTGTAGTCCTATGATGTACACTGTAGACATGACACAGGACACATAACAATACCATTACCAAGATGGGTCTTCAGGCCTGTCGGCCTCGTCAATGACATACACACTTGATAATGACATACAACCTTGATTGCATTCCAGGTCATGAACTACTTGTAGTACTTCATTAAAAGAGAAAGGCACATGTACTCTCTTCTTTCATATTTGTCTATTTCTTTGTTCAAAATGTACATGTAGTCTCTTCTCCCTACTGCTGGCAAATACACTGTTTGTCTCACTTGACATAAGTGACAGCAGATGGTGGACACAATCATTGAATAACGACCAATTTACAACAATGCATTAAAATCACAATAATTGAGATATATTGTAGTCTAGGCATAGAACAATACATGTACAACTGCTATCATAGTAGTCTTACCACAGGTTTTGTCTGAAGAATTATGTAAATGTTCATCAACACTGCAAACTGTGTAATGTCACTATCAGTAACCTCTTCCATTTTACCATTTGCATGTAAATTTGGGGTTTTCATCCGATGTTATGGCCTTCACAATTTCTAGCCAACACAAGTACACCTGAACTCTCCCATCCTAAATTACATGTAAATGGGAAATCAATCAATCAGATTGTGAGAGGCCTTGACTCAATGACTGAGTTCATTGAGAAAAATTAGATAAGCCTTTAAGGTCAGAATGGGTTAAACTTTATTTGTGAACATAGAAATGACATCCTGAAAACAACTGGGGTTAGATACATAATAATATGCATCAGAATTCAGATCAATATTATCTGAACAAGGGTAAAATTATCTAGACCCCTGGTGGTAGATGGTGAAAATGATCAGTTGGGATGGGACAGTCTTAGGGAAAGGATCATCGATCAGAATGATTTTTATCCTGTTAAAAGTTAAACGATACAAAATGTAAACGTCTCCTCATTAATTATTCTGTTGAACTGTTTACTATGCTCAAAATCAATGTCTCTTACTAATCAAAATCAGATGGAACATTAAACTGACAGATCTTGTACTTAGTTATAGACTGCTCATGAATAATTTTACGGAGCAGCGATGCTCATTTTAGATTCATAAACATACCTGAGGTGCCGTCGACTGCATCTGTTTTTGCAGGGCTTCTCGTTCCCGTTCGCTCTCGTCTAGGCGGGCGGTGGAGATGGAAAGTTGGTCCTGGGTCTCCCGCAGGGTTTCCATCAATTTGTCCCTTTCGTCCAACATGTTCACCATCAACTGCTCAAAATTTGCATCGTCTCCGGAATATTGCGACTCCCGGTCACCAGAGCCGTCCTCAGATATCGTGGGCATTACGTCGCACATCATTTTGCTGTTTTAGATATCCTCACAGCTCAAAAGATATGGCCAAATCCTGGCAACAAAAAATTGACAACCCTAGATCAATCTCAATACACTACACACACGCACACAGCAAAATGCACAGTGTCTGTGGCTTCACCACAGACACAGAAAATGAAGATGGGAGTAGAAATTCGAGGTGAAATTATGGTCTATTACAGCCATCCGGGTATCATGATAACTCCATTTTTAAAGTGACCATTTACACCTTGGTCTTATCAATGTTGTTTTAAGTTAATCCAGTGCCCTGATACCAAATTTCTTGAGATTTTCAACATTAAATCGGGAGTCCGTTCACCGAAAGATCCGCCATCTTGGGAGCCATTTTTCTCCTCCCAAAGTAGGTCATTCCCACAATTCCACGCGCCTGCATTTTCGATATGGCGGCCGACCCGGGTGGGCCTTTCCAAAATTCTTTCAATATTTTTATGTTTTTCTGCCAACTATGGAATCCGATTTCCATTCCAAAGTGATAGGAGGAAAGAGCGAGCTATGCCTAAGTGTAGGCGAAAGTCTGGAGGGCGGGGTGATGGAGAAAGAGGGCAAATGAGCACCTCAAATGGTAGTTGTAAAAACTTAATTTTTATAAAAATGAACTTGTTGACCTCAGTCAGAATTTTAGGGGAAAACCCTTCGGCCTAATCACGTGACCTTTGCCCGGCCTGTCAGTATTGCGCAATACCAGGAAGTGCTCTGCTTGCTGTCATTAGTTAGTTGCTCACATTCCACACTATTTATTAGTTTGCCATGCATTCATTTGATGGACAGGTAATTAAATGATGATATATTGATATTCACTTCAATGATTATGAACTGTTTGTATCTCACCAATGACATGATGAGGGCCAACTGCCATGACTTGTCCTTCTTTCTTTTGACCTTTCTATATTCCACCTTTTTCTTGGTGAATAGATAGTATAATTAGATTTCTCTTACAGATGTGACCGTGTATGATTTCGCCCATTCTGAAGCTTCACCCAAGAGGACTACGAATAGAGTCAAGAAGGGTGCCACAAATGCAATGAAAAGTGAAGGTATGTTACGATCTCCTCTCCAAGATCCCGTTCGGATGGATCTTGGGCACTGTCTCAAGCAGTTTCTGCCTTTGTCCTGCAGACAGTTAGTTATTTACTTACTATAATAACATACGTGTTGTAGTCGCTCCAGCAATAGAAGTTTCCATTTACTAGAAGCTTGTGATGCTTATAAGAAAGCCAGCAAAATGTCTTCCAAAATAGTCTTTTGCTTTGGGAAGTACTTATGCCAGTTATGTGTACTGATATCTACATTTGAATTGCTATTCAATTTCTAGTCAAACAACTGATCGGTTGCCCGACGCAGGAGAATCCCGCATTAGCCTGGTATGAAAAGGATCTTGATGATTTCAACATAATTGAAAATGATGGGGAGCAGGAGAGGGAGGAAGAGGTGGAGGAGGGGAAGGGGGAAACTAATGGAGGTGTGTATTAGCTATTTCATAGACATTCTTCCCGACTGGAGTTTCTTTCTTCTTTTTTGCACTCGATTTTCTTTTCATGCGTACACTATAGAACCAGGCCTAAGTGATTGTCAAATCCTAGATTGTTCAATCCTAGATTCTTCTAAATGTCGGAATCTCTCATTTCAGATCTTGTCATAAAACCAGATATAAAGAAAACCAAGAAGGTGCCAAAGGCTGTTGTTGAGAATGGCCGAGTCTCGTATCCTCTTGATTTGTGGTTCATGCTCTCCGAGTTCATCGATCCCAGAGACATTGGACGATTTGCCTGTATCTGCACAAGCTCTCATTATGTCATTCATACGGCACAGTTCTGGAAGCGACTTTATGACAGGTAAGTCAGTTTGGGGAGCCCTCCGCCAAAAAAAATCTTCTCTCAAACCTTTATACGAGATATTTGTCTCTGTCAATCAGTTTATGATACTTAAGTTAAACACCTAACCTTGCAATGAACATGTTTTGCGTGCAACGCTAATCGAGCTGCCTCGGTCGAAAGCTGTCAACACTTCACTTCACTTTTTGTTGCATATGATCATGGTTGCAGTTCGTAGCAATTTATATCACATGTTTGCGGGGCGTTTACCTGATGGTTTTTTTGTTTTGTTCCAGGCATTATGATTCCTCGCTAAAACTGCCACCCCAGCTTGAGAGAACAAGCATGGAGCGTCTGCAGGGTCTACGGGCGCGGGTCATCCGGGCGCTACAGGTCATGCACCCACCGTTCATCGAGCGATACCGGGCATTAGGACAGCCATTTGAAGACGACATATATGGGGTGGAGGGATACAGGTGTACGGCCATGTGGTACAAAAAAATAAAAAACTACTGGAACTTCTGTTTTAGACTGAAACGGGCCACTTCACAGTGTGATCTTCTTGCTCAAATCTCAAAGAACGGGAATCAAAATAGTCCAGGACGGGGCTTGAATCGTCATGATCTCATTAACGGATTTAACAACATCCATGATAACCAAGAGGAGGGATGCTGCATCATGAAGGTTACCTGTAAAGACTATGTTTCATTCCCGGTAATCATGGGAATGGTGCTCAATAAGGTTTATCTTAACGTCAGCCAGAACATGCGGTTTCATCGCCTCAGGTTGGTGTTCGACACACACAGGGTTAAAGACATCAAACAGTGTTGCACTGGTACTACTGTTGTATTAGATCCAGTATTGAACGCCAAGATTTTACAATGGTGGGATCCTCATTTTCCAACATCAGAGTAAATTATATTTCTTGACCTATTTTTGCAGTGAGAGCGCTCCATCATCTTAGCAAGCTCAGAATCACTGACTTATTGACTGCTCATGTGGATTTGGATAATCACTGCTTGGTCAGTTTTCTATACATGACCGATTATCCAGCAGCTATTAAAATCTACCTGCATCTTTATTTTAAACACTGAAGTTATAAAAACTTTGTAAGGCTTGAAAGATTTGTGCAAGAACATTGTTGTTTTCCAGTGAGAGATTATTGTTATTGTGACAATGTGATACTGTGAATGTTATCGTGGCGAGTTTGGTTTTTTCCGAAAAGGACTTACGGGCATGTGTTACGTTATTTACAGTTTGCCCTCCTAAAAAGAGCAATTTGACAGCAGAAATGAAAAGACCTAAGCCTCAGGCTGGCATTTTCACATGAAAAAAATTCAGTTTTTTGCTCTGGGTACTATTACATCTCTGATTAGAATAATGTCCTGCTGATAAATTGCTTGTTGGCTGATCAGATATGGTGTATTTTGTTGTTCTTCGAGAAGAAAATGAAGTTCAGTACAGCTTCTTATTTTGGTTCATCACTGCCATATCAGGATTATGATTCCCAACGAATCGGGGCCATACTTTAAGGATGTACGCAAATCCGAATTATCATGATCCCCTCTCCCCTGTATTAAAAAAAACTCGTAAATTGTACGAGAAAATGTACAGGGTAGGCAAATGACCGCCCAAATTCTTCACCTCCCCCTCTCCCTCAAATGCGTACATACTTAAGGTATGACCCCAGTGCAAAAATTGGAATGTACAAGGGGAACTACTTTCACTAGAGGAGAGCATCCAATGCCGTAGTGATGACATGAAGAAATTCATTAGTGCTTGTCGATTTCGCGTATGTTAGTGCCAGTTGAAACACTGAGAGATAAAGAGCATCGAAAACATGCCTACAGCATTTGTATTGGGACCAATGCAAAAATTGTCTAGTGAGTACATGTGTCTCAATAGTAAACTTCAAAGAAGTTGCAATTGAATTGTAGGTCCGAGTTCATGTGATAAACTGTTAGAATGTCTTTAATGGATGTGTTACGTACATTACAAGGCAGTTTATTTATTTTCAATAAAATATTTGATTGGAAATAATAGTTTTCAAGTTTTATGCCTTCGAGAAAGATACTCTTCCAGTTCGAGGGCCAACCATGATAAGCATGTTTCATCTTGGAAAGAAGTGATCAAAATACACATGTACAGAAATTGCCTTGCCTACCTCCCATGCTTGAACTATTTAGTACATGTTTGTAAACGCAGTAAAGGACTCGTCACGATGTATCGAAATTGCCCCTCCCCTCTCTTACATAACTCGGCAATCCAGATCAGGGAATACCAAGGAAACCTAAAAGACCAAGCCTTGAACTGATATGTTAATCAGCCTATTATGTCATGGTGTGGGGTCCAGACCAACAGCTGTCAAACCAGGTATGGAGTGGTCACATGTGAGAAGACAGGTCTCCACTTTGCCGATGCTTGAGGAGAGGTGCAGATTGTTCCACTTAGTTCATATCGTAATGCTCCTAAACAAATTGCCTAACTCAATTTTTGGAGAAAGTTAGATAACTGCCTAACTCAATTCCCAACACCACGTGATACACCACATTAAATCGGAGTTAGGCAATTTTACCCGACAGTCTGCCTCATTGACTGCTGCTGAATGTGCAGATAGGGACAATATCTGTCTGTTCCGAAAACATGACAGCTGGTTTTGATTTCTGGACACCATGTTACCGCTGCCGCTTCTGTCGATTACTGGACAGCATGTTACTGTCCTGATTGTGAAGATTGGAGAATATATCTCTCCCAACACACATGCAGGATGGGATTGTTGGACAGCATGTCACTGCTATGGATTTTGCAGTTGGGACAATATATCTGTTCCAACATACACGCTGGATATAATTGCATGACAGCATGCTTCTGTGCCGATTGTGCAGATAGGAAATTATATCTTTCCCAACACACATGCAGGATGTGATTGCTGGACAGGATGTTACTGCTGCTGATTGTCAACAGTGGAACAAGATTGTTACACAACCTAAAACAAAATAACGATTTTAGATAAGTATTTTATTATCAAATCTGTCGGACAGACTACATCTCCAGGACATGATTTTGAGCATGCATAAGGGACTGTCAATGTATGCACCAAGGGGGAGGTTCTATCCCAAAGCGTACACATGCAACAAAGGTATTTGGTGCACACTTGGATTCCAGTTAGTGGCAAGTCAATACCAAGTGCATGTGCCGGAACTATAAAAGTGATGGCTTGCATCTGCATAGAATTCTGGCATAAAAAGCTACAATTTCTTGTTGCAAGGGATCGATACAAAAAGAAGAACACAAGACAAAATTCACGTACCCGTATCATACCTGTAGGTTATGGCCAGAGCATACCTACATGGTGCATGGATGGATTACGGCCAGAGCGTACAGGTTTGGGGGGTAAGGTGCGTACTTACTTTATGGACAGCCCCTCATGTCTAAAGAAAAGAGACAGCCGTCTCTGCAAACTCAGTTCTACCCATCCTCCACATGGCTCAGATTAAACAAAAGAGTTTCTATTAAGTGTCAGACAACAAGTCCCTTTTGAAGTCCACAGATGGAGATGGAGAACTGAGTTTGCAATAGAAACACTTGTCTGACAATACCAAGTAAGCTTCAGTAACAAAACCTGAACCAGCAGGTGATTGTAAATAATACAATGGGCTGATAGGTGAGAAGAATACTGCATCTAGTTGAACTACTGGTTACGTCTTCATAATGTACAAGGTAATCTCATGGGCTAATCATAAATCAATCATGATTCTGTTATTCCTGAACAAAACAAATCTCCCAAATGAGAATTTATTCCCTATGAGTTCTACATTCAATAAATTATATATTCAAAAAACTCCCTGAAACGCCAGCTACATATCGAAGGTTTGACAATAAATGCAAGGAAATGCAAAAATATTTTTGTCTCGTCCGAGAGTTTCTGCACAGAGGACAGTTCTTGGATGCATCAGAAAATGTACACAGACATTCAACCAGTGCACACTTTCTCTGGATGTATCCATGAAGCCCACTCCATGGAGAGACTAACAGTATCACCCCACCCGTGACAACCGTCAGTAACTAAAACCAACCAAGAGCAGCATTCAACAGAGACCCAAACGCATTTTCAACGTTTCATGTGGTGCAGCTGATCTAAATAAACATCACGCAGATCTTCCAAGTCGCCATCCGAATCAGACGATGCCCCCTTCCTTGAAGTATCATCCCGAGTCACTACTGGCAAATTCTCCAGATTAAACATCGACTTTTCTACGCTACCCGCCGATCCCAAGCTATCGTCTGTATCAGGCTGTTCTAAAATGGCACATTTTTCAACAGTTTGGGTCAAAGTTCTCAACCGGTCACTTTTTTGTCTTTTCCCTTTTGCGCCAAACGCACCTGGGCTCATCGAGTCAAACTTGGCAGCCTCACTTTCAGAGCTAGAGTCAACGACGTCTAGCGTATCCAACTGTTTTGCATAGATGTTGTATAGTTCGCTCATTTCCATACTGCTGCTGGCTGTAGTATCACCGTGTCCACTGGACACACTCATATCACCTTGGGTGCTAGAAATGGTTGAATCTACAAGTGGAGACTTCCCAACTTTTTCCGTGGTATCCCTCCGAGAATATGCAAATTTTTGTTCTAATTTTGGGGACTGGATAGTCTCCTCCATGTCATCTTCAGAGTCGGATTTGACGACTTCCGACTCGATTGATTTCACGGAATGCAAGGACTCCTGGGAAACACGAGCAGACGACGTTGTTGTGTCACTGGTCGTCGATGATGACGAATCACGTTGACGGAACGCCCAACTTTTGAACATTCCGTCACCGCCACCATCACCAAACGCATACGACTTACTCAAACTATCCTTTCTAGCCTGGGGTTTATCAGCAGTGGGCCTAACTAGAATCTTTTCATCAAATTCTTTTGACTTTTTTAGCACAGGAAGAGGTTCACGAACTTTAGGTCTTGCACCACCCTCACCAAGCGGTTTCTCAAAATACCCAAATGGTTTAAAAGAAGGTTTCAAACTTTTCGACATCGCTTTTGATTTTTTTGACGGTTCATCCGTAGTTAGGGAGCGTCCAGAGATCGCATCATCTTGAAAAGTTAGTGTGGACTCCCGAGAGGATGTGGATGAAAACGTTGAGCTTTCATCAGAAAGTCCCCGACTCCGCAGTCGTTTGAACACACCACGGACAATTGCTTTGCTATTTGAACCTTCCAGGCTATCAGATGTACCAGTAGATGTCAAAGAAGAAGCGCCCTCTGGCTTCTCCCCCATGCCAAGGGAACCCAAGAACTCGCTCTTTTTCACCTGACGACGTCTGCGTCTTGCCCGAGAATCCACCGAGTCATCCCCAGTTTCCTGTTCCACTTCAACAGGCACCTCAGAAACAACAACCTTTGGTAAGTTCTTATCCCTCCCCGCCCTGCTAGTTGAACATGACGTGTCATCATCCACCTGAGGACCTTTTCCCTCCATAACATCTATAACATCCTCCCGCCTTTTTTTACGCCTACCCTTCCTCACTTTATTGGAGACTGCTTCACCAACTGTAACCTTGGTGGAATCTTTTGACCTTGACACTGAACTGTCATCAGATTTGACCTCACCAAGTGTGACCTTTTTAAACTCCCTGTGAGACCTTGGCCCTGAACTGTCACCAGGCTTAACCTTCACCTTTGACCTTGACCTTTTTGATTCATGTGATGTCCTAGAGGTCGTAGTACCCGATCTTGAATCCAATTGACTAGATCCGGAACTCCTAGTAGAAGAATGTGATGTGCCAGAAACCAAGCCCACATCGGAAGACCTAGGGACCTCACTGGAATAAACAGAACTTTGACTGGCATGTAATGAACTGTCACTGGTTTGTTTTGAACTCTGACTGGAATGTAATGTAGTCCGACTGGAAAGCACTGAACTTTGGCTGGAATGCACAGAACTTTGACTGGAATGTACAGACTCTTGCTGTGTAGCCGCAGAGCCTTGGTCCATTTTTACTGGAGACAATTTTGGACCAGATTGCCCCGCATCTTTTGTGTATCTCACAGCATATCTACCGAGTCTGACCGATTCTTTTTCTATGGCCTCATCAGAATCAGAATCCTCGCCACAGTGAAGTCCATCAGAGCACAAGCTTGACTTTGTTGTCAAACTTTCCGTGTCTGCAGACAGCACCCCGGATTTTTCACCCAAGGAAACAGCAGACATATCTCCACCAGACATGTTTACCGTCTGCTGTTCCAGATCTTCTCCAGACACAACATACACTTGCCGTCTGCCAAATTTGCTTTTCAACTTAGCAGACATCTTCTGTTTCTTAGCACCTTTCTTATCACTAGATTGATTTACCCGCTCAATATCTTTACTAGCTTGTTCAAATAATTCTTCCGCATTATCTCCAAGGCCATCAAGTTCGTCATTATCACTATCGTCAATTGTAATGCAGCAGCGAAGTTTCCTCCTTCCATCAACATCATCGACGCCTCCACCATCAACATCATCAAGCCCATTTTTACAAATGCTATTAATTTCGGAGAAGCCATTGGAATTTCTCACTTTCTCGGAGAAGGGACGGCATGCAGAGTAATCCGATAATTTTTGCAACTTGGCTGGACTACATGGACTATGGTCGACTATATCACATGCACTTGACTGGACAACACTGAAACAACACAAAACAAAAAGTAAGTTCTTTGAACTCTACAACTGAAAATGGGCCATTCATTAATCAGAAATGACAACAACAATATGGGGATTGAAGAATTCCACCTAAATGAGTTGGATCGATTGAGCAAAGGGGCTGTATAAAACTGAAAACGGTCTTATACTTTGTGAATAATGAATAATGAATGGCCCTAATATAATGATACTAGAGGCCTATGTAATCAGTAGTTCAACTTTTATTAGAAAAATAAAGTATATCTCAAACAGTTTCTTTAATGACGGGAGAAAGTCTTTATGCATAAATCATGATGATGGATTTGGTCAGAAAATTGATTGATATGCATGGTAAGAACTTAGATAAGTACTCTGCACTTTGTAACCACGACCAAAATGTATTTGGAACAAGCATTGTCCTTATAGGATACCGGGTACATTTTACTCGGTGTTGTTGGACAAGTCCAGCAAATTTTCATTTCAACAATCACCATGAAGCAAGTTTCAAAGACGTCACAAGATCAAAGTCAATTACCAATCAGAATCATCCGAGCCTTCGTCTGCTCGCCTCTTCTTGCTCCTCCCAGAAGCAGACGTCGCCTTTCCACTTGACCCAGAATTCCCTGCAATCCGGCTGACTTTACACGGTTTCAACTTCACATCATCACCAAAGTCAAAACCGTTATCGTCACCAGAGTCTCGACTCAAATCGTAGCTTTTCCTCTTTTTTCTCGCGGATTTGGAAAACTCAGTCGAACTCTCCACCGTTTGACCATTCTCTCCAATTTCTACTTTAGTCTCGTCCCCATTCTCCTCAATTACTGTGACCAAGTCCGTCGTAAATTTGGACTTTTTGGGATTCACGATGGACAGTTTTGGTTTCAGAATACTACTGTCCTGTGATCCTTGTGTACTCGTCATTCTTGGTCTAGATGTCGTATCGGTAATACGTTTTGTTTGTTTCTTTCGGACAAAGTCCATCATAATCCGAGTGGGTGTCTTGGACAACACTTGAGCCATAGCACCTGGAAAAGGAATCGTATTGTCAGCCAAAAGTGATAATCTAGAAAGGCCTAACTTAGCAGTAAATCTATGGGAGAGTATATAATTGATAGTAAGTTATAACTTATCAACACATCCCTTTTTCATTACCCTGTCAGATTTTAACTCTCTCAGGAAAACCTTTATCATACCTGGTGTCATGTAACTAATAGTACTGTACGGAGTGAAATGGAAGTCTTCCCGGAGGTAACCATCCAAGATCATCTTGACCAGCACAACCTCCAAGTCGTCTCGATTCAATGACGTTTTCTTCAATTTACTCATGACGGCATCCATGACCTTGAGGCCCGTCAATTTTTGGTTCTTCATCGAGGCAGTTTCGAGGACTTCCAGCACTGTCCTGCACTCGGAGGCCATATCTGTCTTCTGTATGAACACTGAAATGTAGAATCAATGTGACGTGATAAAAGAGAATATTAACAATATAATATTATGATAATTTTTTGGCTTTGTTTGACGATGTAAGTGGTATCATGACCTCACAACACAATGCATGCAAATGCAAGATGCAATGCATTGTACCTTTCAATACCTTACATTACATGTGATGTCATCACCGTTGGAGCGGGTAATATATACATGTAGTAGTAAGTAGTTGGTTGCCCTGACTGCAAAAACAGTCAATTGTAGCAACGAGATTTAACAAATATGCCTCACACCACAGAACCTACCATCGTCCTTGTTCCTACAGTAATCACACATCCTGTTACACTGTGACGAGTCCCAGCGTTCATCAAAATAACGAGCAATCTGAGTTCTGCGACACCTGTATAATGAAAACTTTCATGAAAATCACTGTTTTGAAGGGATATGGTTAAGAGAATTGCATGGGGATACATGTGACAAACAAAGCAGGAGAGCAAAATGGAGTTTCCTAATGTAAGGTAAGGTGGTACTACTACAACAATAGCCCCAGTACAATTATTAGAAATTTTGGAAACAGAAAAAGGAGGACACATACCCCTTCTTCCAAACAAGGAGGGAATTTGTACTGACCATAAGATTGAAAATTCACCTGTCCACCAAACTAAAACACACAGCAGATTACATTGACTGAAATAGTGTAAACAATGACATTTTTGATTACTCACTTGCTACAATCAATACAATATGAGATCATCTTGTACAAGTTTTTCAGCCCCGTCTGCTCCGTAAACACCATCGTACTCTGCCTGAACATGTCCTGGAATCGAAAGAACACGATGCAAGTCGCCGGCTGATCATCCCGCCCAGCTCGCCCGCTCTCCTGGTAGTAGTTCTCCATCGACTTGCTGATCGAGTGGTGGATGACGAATCGGACGTTTGGTTTGTCGATTCCCATTCCGAACGCTATAGTAGCAACGACAACCTGAAACGGGTGACAGAGATTGAAAAATAATGGCGCTGACAATAAATTTCATTGCAGTAATGCCGCCTCTATTTCTGCAAATCTGTCAGTATGCTAACTGCAACATTTCTATCGGAATAGCAATTTTATAATTTTTTACACAGCCTTTACGTCTGAAAGTCACCCAAATTTCTCGAAGTTGTCTCTTGGTCTGATATTGATCTTGGTTTATTGATCGCTCAATTACAGGGTGCTTAAAGAAAGTGGAAATGAAAAACATGTCACAAATAGAATATTTTTGAAAAAGACCTCTGCCCCTTACATGAATCTCATCTGATAGCCATTTCCTATGAACGTAACTTCTCTGCTTGGCATCCATATCTGCGTGGTAGCACCCGGCCTTTACACCGAGTCTCTGGAGATCGTGGCACACGTCTGCCGTGTCTTTCTTGGAGAAGCAATAGATAATGCCCGATTGGTGATGAAAACGACTCCTGATGATCATCTGTAACTCACTCATCATGTCGCTATGTTTGGTGAGTTTAGGCCGCACCTACAAAAGAAATAACGACAAATTCTTAACTGCTTCTAACATTTCAACGATATATGACAACATTTAAAGTAATTGTTTGAGAAGTAATTGGTTGACATAGCCCAGTGCCAGTGTGCGAACTCCAGCCAGCACAATACAGGATTTCCCCGACTTCTCAGTTCAACGACATGAGACATACCCAGAGGGAGCAGAACTGAACCAAGCTAGGACTGCTAGAGAATTGAGATAACGACGGGAAATATTTAACGCAGAAGAAGAAGGAAGGAATTGCAGAACTTCACAAGGATTCTAATCATGCATCGGACGTTTTGAATGAGAGGGGCAATACTCCACTTGTGGGGGAGTCAAATGGTTGGAGGGTCAGTATGAGTCTGCACCGAAAACGGTTATCAAGCAGTCTCCTCTAACTTACTTCATAGAAGAGATTCGGCCTGTTGAATGACGCTTTGAAGAGAACACAGTTTGGAATGTTGAGAATGTTCTTCACATTTTCAATGACTTTCGTCGTGGCAGTGGCTGTGAGACCGATGACGGGCGTGCCAGGGAACTGGCGCTTTAGAATTCCAAGGATCTTGTAGTCTGCAAGGAAGTTAAAAATAAATGTTATACTGATAGAATACTTTATTGATGGGATGGACATTTTTGCAAAGGATTTATTTTACAAATGATTCAGATAAAACATACGATTTACTCAAAAGGCCTATCGCCAATGAGTGCATATCCTACCAAACAAAGCTTCAAAATTACAGTTTTTGGGTTCCTGGCCAGGGACTTGTTGAAATTTCCATTTTTGCTGTCAAATTAAGTTTTTTTAGGAAGGCAAGACGGAAGTCCTCCAAAAACTGGAAATGTCTCATCCGTGACAGCCTCACCTGGTCTGAAGTCATGTCCATACAGCGAGCAGCAATGGACCTCGTCAATTGCAATCCTGGCCAATCTCCCCATCTCGTACATTTTCTCAACCTTCGCCATGAACCGTTTACTCTTGGAAACTTTCTCCGGTGTAACGTAGAGCAGTTTCAGCCCTGCGTTCTTGCTAATCATGGCTTCTTGGACGTCTTTCACCTCTTGTTTCGAGCTCGAGGCATTGAGCAGTGCAGCGTTGACACCAAGTTGTTGAAGACTCATCAACTGGTCTTCCATAAGGGAGACAAGGGGCGATATCACTAATGTCACACCTGGGTAAGAAATCAAGACATGATAAATTCATTGAAAAGTACAGGTTCGTGAGAATGATCCGACAGCTCTTCTTTCGAGCCATGGTTATTCAGACCGGCCAGAGAAAGTTGAGCTGAAGACAAAGCTGTGGGGATTGCTTGATGAACTTGCCCAGGCTGTCGCATTTCTGAATCTGACCTCTGGACTGCGGAATTGAGAGTATGTTGGCCAACATGAAACGCTGAATAGGAAGACAGGACTCACCATCACTTATAACAGCTGGTAACTGGAAACAGAGACTTTTACCACCACCTGTTGGCATGATAAGGATGCAATCACGGCCAGACATTGTGGCGTTGATCGTCTTCTCCTGCAGAGGGCGGAACTTCTCCATATTGAAGACATCTTTCATGGCAGTTTTTAGCTTCTCATTCCATGGATAATCTGGAAGGGATTCTTAATCATTGAAAGCAGCGCAAGAGTTCATAACAATACTGTTACAAAAGAGGGAGGGGTACCGTAGTCACTTGAAATCAATCCAGTTTCAGAAGATGTTTGGGTCAAACTTGCTGCTTCGGCAACAACAACAAACAAACATGACCATACACATACCTGCCGACGTGGAAAAGTTCTCCTCTTGGTGCTGTGGACCCTCATGGCCAAATGCTGCCTTCACCTTAAGCTTGGCTTCAGCTATTTTTTCCTGGTGACTCTTGATGAGACTCTCTATCTCTACTTTCCTCTCTACGAGAGTATTTTGCCTCTCCAGCATCTCCTGAAGATACTGCTCGATCAGTCCGAGCTCCTTCTTCACCTCCTGCAGCTCATTTCTCAAGTCATCCATCTGGAAAAAAAACCCTGAAATTAGTTGATGTGCACACTGGGCTACACTGTCCACAGGACTGTTCACTGTACGAAATTGTACAGGAAAGATAGGGAATAAGATTCCACAACAAATGCACAAAATTTAGCTGAACCAAAGTCATATTTGGAATTAAAATCAAATTAGCATAATTTTTCAAACAAACTTTACCTTTCCTGTTAGTTTATTTTACTTTATATAAAGTAAATCATGTCGAAAAGGCATGTTTATTTTGGCAAATTTCGGCAGAAATTTAAATCATGGCCGCAGCCATGTTGATGTAGTTAGTCACTTGGTTGGTAGAGGCGCCACGATACAAATTTTAAAGGGACAATATAGGCAGCAACTGGGCAGGCAAGATAGCAACGCGAAGTCAACAATAGGGGTCACTCACATCTCATAGTAAGTCGAAATGATTCACGCTTGTACGAGGAATATCATTCGTGCTGAATCTGACTTGACCTAGGGCCCTTGTCGTCTATATTAGTCACCTGAAGATGGCCAAATTAGCCCCGCTGCATGCTCCTGCCTGTAGTCCCCCTTTAACCATTTCATTCTAAATATTCTAAGCTATTGTGGGATGAGTGATCAGAAACATAAGTAGATAGGGCCAATGTGTAATCTTTGGCAAGACACTTTACAGTCATGAGACTTTCCAGCTGTTGGCTGAGACATTGTCCAACAAAGTGTCACAATATCAATGACCATGTCAAAGTTGTAGGCCAAGTCCCTGCCTTTGGAACAGCTGCCAGACTCAAAAATGTTGTCAGGCTGTTTGTACCGCTTTCTGATAATAGGTAGAACTCCAGGGCCTTTGGGAGAGACACCAGCGAGTAGGGGGCCAACAACAGAATTAACAACTAAAGTCAAAACATCTGAATTTAAGTAAAAAACATATATTTGCAGAGCACAAATTGTGAAAGGATTAATGATGTAAAAATAATGCAATCAAGCAAAATCTGTGGCATCATAGTAATACATTATACAACAATACATAAAGTTATGGTTCAGATTAAAATAATCCCCTTTTATTAGTTTAAAACCCTCAACATTAAGCTGTCGCTTTTGAGGCAATGGTGAATGACACATTATGTCCTGATTGTACTAGCAGAGTATTATTAATGTACAGAAATGCAAACTTCACCTTAGACCTGGGCATGCAGATGTGCTGATTACAATTAGGTTAATTCAGGTCACCCCATTATGCACAGATTGGGCCGACAAATTTCAAACATTATTTTGTTGTCATCAAAAACATTCAAAGAAATACTGTAAAATTTTAAAAATATCTTATATGCACACATCAGATTCAACCACAGTCTCTGTGAGATTTGAAAGATTTGCCGCATACGGTATATACAAGTAGGGAGTTTTTGCTAAGCCTACGAAACGTCAACATGAATGCCTACCCCATTGTTCGACCAAATGCCCCAAGATTACATTGACTCATAACATCATTATCTGTAATACACCTCTCTGAAAAGGCGACCAGTGTAATGATAGGGTCTCAAATGTAAATCAGGTGTTTTCACCACCCAGTCAAAAAATAGACCATTTACTGGGTCATCCTAAACAGCGTACTTTACACCAAGTGGACGCTGCTTCAGATGACCACTTTAATTTATCACAACCATAGCTTTTTTCAAATGCATAAGTCAAGAGTTTACAACTGGAAAGCCAGGAGAATTTCACCACACAAAAACATGGATCATGAAGCCTCAACAAAACTCACTTCAGAAAGCTTTACAAAGTTACAACTGGACGCAAATTTAGAATTAGAGCAATGTTGATAGATAGATGCAGATCTGGTCAGGCATAACATGCTTAAAAGTTCACTGACATGTCACATTGGAAATCCCTCCGAGTAGCGGAGTGAATAAAAACGATCAGAAATCTTCACTAAAACAACTTGGTCCAAGTTTTTCAAAAGCAATCTTCAAATCTCCGTTCTCTTTTACCAGAACATCATAAGTCTCTGCCTGCAGATTGTGTCCCAACGGAATCCGTGATTTTCCTGTCATGATATCGAACTTCCAGCTGTGCCAAGGACATCGTACGCAGACGGACTTATCCGGAAGCACCTCGATGTCTCCCACATGCAGAGGACCACCTGGAATGAAAATGGACAAAATATTCAGTGTTAATCAAACAGATATTAATGTTTTATATCATAATCAAAACAGAAATATTACCACTAAAATGTTGCAATGATTACTAAAACATCTTACATGGTAATTTTTCTATATAGAATCTATATAGAGAATCTCCAGATTTTTAAACAGAATTGTTTCATTAGAAGAAGACCTTGTCTGATAGATTCCTTTCTTTGCCTGAAGAAAACTCACCTGCATGTGGACATCTTTCGTTGATTCCAAACACTGTTTCTCCAAATCGGAAGAGAGCGACATCAGTGTCATTGATGCGGACAAGTTTGCCACTCTTCACAGCAGTTGTTCTGCCACAGTTCACCAAACCATTCAATGCCTTGTCACTGGTGGAACAATCTACACCATTTTCTCCTGGCAAAATCGACCAGTCATATAAATCTAGAAATTAAAAACAGTTCCATAAGTATGACATAAATAACCATTGGGGAAGATTCTTTTGGTCAATCCTCCTTGCTCCACTTAAAAAAAAACAGTGGCGCTTCTTTAGTCAACCGATGACCTTTTTCAGGGGCGTGAACAGGGATTGTAAACTCGTTCCCTTTAAAAATATCAACCAGAAATTATTTTCATATTTTCATTCTGTTTTGCTGACACTAGGAAATCTCCATTTATCGACCCTAGTGCCATAGGCCAATGTAGGCCTATGCGGGGGGGGGGTGCTGGGAGTGGGATTGCTGCTGTGATTTTTTTATCATTTAGCTGTAAAACAGGAACCCTACCTTTAAATTTAACATCTGGAACTGGAACATATATCTTATCTGTTGGTTCAAACATAGAAAGTAGCTAAAATGATCGAAATAAGGTCACTTCAGGGACTTTTATTGTCATGTCTTGGGTAAAATGGTCAGGAAAATGTGCTTGTCAAAATCCCGGAAGCACTTACCCGCCTCTTACGGTCATTAGTAAAACTAAGTGTAGTAAATAATTCAAATTTTCTGATTTTATATCCGTAATTAACCATTGCCGTACTATTATTTTCGCCTCAGTGATATAACTATTTTATATTTACTACCTTTTATTAAATAGATACCTATAAAAGCTGGTTATTTAAAAACACTTATAAAAACTTTATAATTTTCTACACACATTTTCAAGATGTCTGCGCCCATGATTTCCACGAGTTTTCACAAAAAAGGCCGTTCTAAAGCGGTCCAGATCCCCGGGACACGTCCTTCCATCCACAATAACCAGTTACTTGTATCTACAGGTGTTCCTTCACTTGACAGTGTCATTGGTAAGCTTGATTTCTCACATTTGGATTTTCAAATTTCTCTGTATACATTTTGTGTACATTTTACATTGAACTACACTAGGCCTATGTCTACATGACAGCTGTGACTACTGTTGACATTCTGCTGGCCTTTGAGTAAGGTTGATCTATCATCAGGTTGTATGCTCAGTGTCTGTGCAAAATGCAGCGGTAGATCATCTCAAAAAGTGGGCGTGGCATTGTTGACGTCATGGCAATGACAACTCAGTGAGAGGGTCGACAGCGAGTCGTAATACGGAGGGCCTCGAAGAGAGGTGTGGTTGTATCGCTAAAACATGCCGTACCATCTCTTATCTTATCTTTTCAGGTGGAGGGCTTGCTGTTGGAACAGTCCTTCTCATTGGTAAGTAGGGACGTAAATGATGCATCTTGTTGTCTCTTTGGTAATGTGATAAAATTCATTCTAACAAAAATTATCTCTTCATTATTGCATCCATTTAGCAGTTAGGCTGGCTGAAAATTCAATTGTGCACTGTTTCACTGAGGTAAAAGTTTGTTTTTTAAATGTTGTTAGTTGTCCTTATTATTTACATTTCATATTTCATATTTTCAGAGGAAGATGTCTACGGAAACTACAGCAAAGTTCTCCTGAAGTATTTCCTAGCTGAGGGTGTGGTCAATTCACATTCACTGTTTGTTGGAAGTGCCGCTGCCGACTTAGACTCCGAAGCCATCTTGAAGGAGCTTCCGGCCCCTATCATTGATGATCCTGGTGAGGATGTCTCCAAGTCTGCAGGTGGTGACGACTCTATGAAAATTGCGTGGAGATACCAGAACCTTCCACAACACCAGGTAGAAATCATAGAAAATAGCAGTGTAAACTGCCAAACACATCAGAGAGGTTCAGAAAATAGAGAGGTTGAGACAATTGCTATTCAACAATGAACCTGCTTTTAAGCGACTTATATTATCAAACCAAATGTTTTCAACTTCATGTGGAAAAAAGTGTGTTTTGGATTGCCGTTTTTATCAAAAGTATTACATCAAACTACACCGAGATGATGGATTGTTGCACAGCCGCTAAACCAGCTGCGAGAGATTAATACCCGGAACTTTACGCAACCTCTAACAGTTACGTGCTGACACTATGGGATGACAAACTGTTTTCAACGATACTCCGCATCAATAAAAATTGATTGACATGTTGGGATCTGAATTTTTTGGAAGTACATGTTGTAATATTTGACACAAACTGAACTGTTGATTATATTTTCATTATCTTTTTCAGAGTTCTATGCCAGGTGGTTTAAAATTTGGTCACTATTACGACCTGACAAAGACAATGGATGAGAAGTTTGTCAGTGGTGCTGACAAGTATTTATTTGATACTCACAACGAGTGTCCAAATGAACAGCAAACAAACGATAGCATTATGAACCCGTGCTACCAAAAATTACTAGCCAAGATAAATGCTAAGATTCAAGAGGGAGAGTTCAGCACTGCAACTACAACTAGTGGAAAACGAAATATTCTAAGGATAGGTCTGCATTCGTTGGGGTCGCCACTGTGGGGAGAGAGTGGTGTACAGACAGATGGGTCATGTGACCCCTCCTTGCCTCGTTTATTATATGCTCTACGCTCTTTAATGCGAAGTGCGTACGCCGTCTGTGTTCTGACTGTGCCTACCCATTTGTTTCCGGAACAGAATTTTGTACGCCGGTTAGAAAGACTTTGTGACACTGCTGTGCAGCTCGATTCGTTTGCTGGTTCGCCAAAGGAGAAAAATCCTGCCTTCAAAGATTATCATGGTAAGATTTTGTCCCTTACTACAGCTTGATAAGATTGATGTTCAAAGATCTCCTAGCATGGCACACTTTATGGTAAATGACATTGCACACTTTATGGCAAACCTCATGATCTCATGAAAGTCATATGTTTTAGTCACTTTTGATGCAAAACCCAGAAGAGTTACAGCAGATTAGTTGCATTTACTTATAAAGACCCAGAGTGGATTTTGCTGCTTTTGCATTTGAATTCTTCATATTGAGAATCTAAAAGCTTAATACTGAGGCGGGTTAAAATGTTCTACACCCTGTCATCATTTCTCTACAAAGTATATGTTTGCAATTTCAGGTTTATTCAACATCCTCCAGCTACCCAGATTGAACACTCTAGTGTGTCACATGCCAGACTCATTAGATCTTGCCTTCAAGCTGCGGAGGAAGAAATTTACTATTGAGGTTTGTACTTCATAAAACATTCGAAAGTGACTGCTAGAAAATCATTGACAAAATGACAACTGCATGATCTGCTGTGGGAGTTGACACATTTTCCTTCTCTCTTCCAGAAATTGCATCTTCCACCTGATTTGTCCGAGACGGCGAGTCGAGGACCCCAGGAGGATCCTGTAGCTAAGATGGGTTCAGGAGGTTGTGGAACTGGGACTGGAAACTCAAAATTAGACTTCTAGAATGGACCGTTCGAAAGTCGAAGGGACATGTTGAAAGTGACATTCATCACGATATGGTGCATGGTGTTGTACAATCTAAAGTGCTTCCACTTTGTTAGACATGAGCTTAAAAGATATGTGCTGAAAGATTGTTGTGTCCATATTTAAATACAATGGCCAATGAATTGAAATTACTTTTGTTTGTTCTCTCTCTTTCTTCATTGGTCTATGGGAGCATCTGCTGCATGTTGGGTATCGAAGCCATGATGTTAGAATGGGAGTCTGACATCTTGACCATCAGCAGCCCCTTGTTCTTTTCCAACATTTGCATAAAACGGCAGCAGGCAATACTGAGAATGACATGGACGATGGGCAAAACAAAATAAAACAGAAAACATCACTTCCTTACATACTGCATTTATTCACACCCAGACATAACTTGACAATGCAGTTTATTGCACTAGATGTGTGACTCATGGCTGCCGCGGAGGCAGGTGTGTGCGATATGAGACCAAGAACAGACATCGAACACTGCACCAAATAAAAGAGAGTACACCGGAATGAAGCAAAAGTACAGGTACTGGGAGTTTACTTCGATAAAATCTGGGCCCAGTAGCTCAAAGTTAGTCACGAACTTGGTGACGACTTTAACTGAAATTAGCTTAGCTGAAGGAGGTAGCCTAGTTAAGTTGTTAGTGACTTCATCCTGTTTTGAACAACCAGACCCTGATTTGACAAATTGTTATTATGCTGTCCTACTAAGGCCAGCATAAAGTGACGTTTCAGTCAAAATGACTTTAAAATAAGATTTTGTTAGTCTGAATCTACTGATTACAATATCAACAGTTTGATAAACGTCTTTCAGATAAACATGAATAACCAATAGACAAGTGTCAAATGCAGTAACTGTCCTTTACCTTAGTAGTAGCTCAGGATGGATGACCCCAGGTTTTAACAGCCATCAATTTAGGCTCCGATCGAGATTGAACGGCGAAGGCCTTTAATGACAAGAATGGAGTTGATAGATATCTAAATGCAAACGTAAATGCTCACATCATACATAACTGAACTGCTATTTGACTATCACACGAATTCATCTTTGAATTAACTGATTAACTGAATCTGTTTGACAGAAAACCACACACTGACCATAGATCACCTAGTCTCCAACCTTCCCTTTCTAAAATAACCCAATTAACCTAATCTGTTTTTATTCTGTTTCACCAACTATCTGTCTCAGAAATAACGTCAAGCAATACCTGGAAATATCAATTTCCTACCTGCCAAGCATCTGGACTTAGAACTTATCGAGCAGGCCTGCCCTCGGCCAACTTATGCATACCATTATTGTCCCGATTACCAGCCGGACAAAAGTTCAGTCTAAATACCAAGAATCGTCTCTTCTTGGCAAGTTTTCATTTGATGCACACATTTACCCAGGTCAGGACTACTCAGTGAGATGAGAGACCTGCCTGAAAGCATACCATTCTCATCAAGTTGGAAAACTGATTCTCCAGGGTGAAGAAGAGAAGTACACCCTTGTCAACAGTATGGGTGGGGTAAGAGGGGGCAAGATTATGACTAGAATACGAAAGAATGTTGATCCTTTGTCATGAGGAGGGGGTCATTTCTGAGAGAAATAGTCAGCGCAACAATTTTTGTAATGATTGGAATAAATACTTTTTATTTGGTGGACATAATAAATAATAACAACTTCCCAACAGAAACAGCTGAAAGACTACAGTGGTTCAATCTAAAAGGCAATGCAGGATTGATAATTTTTTTATTAGGGAACCGTTTAGCTGGGTACCCGTCTGGTAAATTAGTTTTGGGGGTATTCCGATTCTTCAGGCAGACTTTGAAATCATTTCCAAGCCACATGACATCCCACATTTAGGAAATGGAGCAGAAGTTGTTGGTACCATGAGTTACCACTTGGCACATTAAGGAAATGGAGCAGAAGTTATTGGTACCATGAGTTACCACTTGGCACATTTAGAAAATGGAGCAGAGGTTGTTGGTACCATGAATTACAACTTGGCACATTTAGGAAATGGAGCAGAAGTTGTTGGTACCATGAGTTACCACTTGGCACATTAAGGAAATGGAGCAGAAGTTGTTGGTACCATGAGTTACCACTTGGCACATTTAGGAAATGGAGCAGAAGTTGTTGGTACCATGAGTTACCACTTGGCACATTTAGGAAATGGAGCAGAAGTTGTTGGTACCATGAGTTTCCACTTGGCACATTAAGGAAATGGAGCAGAAGTTGTTGGTACCATGAGTTACCACTTGGCACATTTAGGAAATGGAGCAGAAGTTATTGGTACCATGAGTTACCACTTGGCACATTTAGAAAATGGAGCAGAAGTTGTTGGTACCATGAGTTACCACTTAGCACATTAAGGAAATGGAGCAGAAGTTGTTGGTACCATGAGTTACCACTTGGCACATTTAGAAAATGGAGCAGAGGTTGTTGGTACCATGAGTTACAACTTGGCACATTTAGGAAATGGAGCAGAAGTTGTTGGTACCATGAGTTACCACTTGGCACATTAAGGAAATGGAGCAGAAGTTGTTGGTACCATGAGTTACCACTTGGCACATTTAGAAAATGGAGCAGAAGTTGTTGGTACCATGAGTTACCACTTAGCACATTAAGGAAATGGAGCAGTAGTTGTTGGTACCATGAGTTACCACTTGGCACATTTAGAAAATGGAGCAGAGGTTGTTGGTACCATGAGTTACCACTTGGCACATTTAGGAAACAGAGCAGAAGTTGTTGCTATTTAAAAGGACCTGTTTTCTTAACTCTTCATGGCAACAACTATGAATAAATAAACTTTTTCGCAAAAATATAATCTTGACAGAATCTGCAGAAACTATACATAATAATATTAATAATCGTAACATTTTTCTGCATATCGATAAAATCACACGTGACAAGTTCACAATAAACATCATTTACACATTATATTTACATAAATATTTACAAGTACATGTACATTTACATAGAATGATTCTGAAGACACAAGGTGTCAAATAAAACATTCCCAACTTTTGATTTTAAGAAATTGCTTAAATGAAATCAAAAATAGGACATGTTCTGTTTGACAACTAGTAGTTAATTAATTCTGTGCATGGCAACCAGTACAAATATGACTAGACATCTTATGATGACAGTGACTATGTGTTCACTACAGGGTGTGCCAGAAACGACGCAAGGACTAAAACACAAAGCTTATGTTACACAAGCCCTAATAAATACTTTGTGAATTTCTTTTCAAAATCTCAATCAAATGCATGTTGGATGAAATGATTTATCAAAAGGACCATTTTGTCTGGTTTGACCATCTGATCAAAATCTTCCTTGCACCAGTGTGGATAGTGTCGATGTAGTGTGTGATAGCAGAGACCCCTATTGGGGACCTACTGAAATCTAATCCAACCAACCTGGCTCTTGTCTAAAGTATCCCCTTTAACAAAACCAGTTTTTGGCCTCACTGGCACCAATCAATCATTGATGGAAAATTAAATCTCCACAATTCAAAAGCGTTGGTTTATAAAAGACAATAATGTTCGAGGGTTATGATGTTATGTTAAAACAATGATATCGATAATACTTTGTAATTTGATGCAATGCCAGACTGCATTGGCAATAACGTCCGAAGCGAAACACACTTAAAACAACGTTCGTTATACATTTATTTATTTGTGTAATGCAGGAATATACTTCCATTTGGTGCAAAATACATAACACATCTGTACAATAGTTTAACTTTGTAACAGTAAATATATATTCTGGAAATTCCACACATCAAATGCAACAGGGTTCTGTGATTAGAAAGGGCTGTGAAAACGTGGGGAAATAACGAATTTTAAAAAACTAACCAGATAAGGTAAAGTGGTACAATTAAAAGATGAGGAAAACTGTTTTAGTTGATCTGCTACGCTATGGATGCAGCAGAAGGATTCAGTAAGGATTCAGCGGAAAGCATTGTATCATAATTGGCAGTATTTTTGCAGTTTTGAAAATTGAGGTTTCAAACTCCTGTATAGCTCCTAGAACTTTTTTCACGACCCTTTATACATCACAGGCCAAGGATGCCACACATAAACATGCGGCAATAACAGACAAGTCCAAGAGGACACTGATTTGTGCAACAGAGACGCGAATAACATGGCAAACATTTCTCCTTATTTACATGATAATATACACTTGGTTAATAATTGTCTATTTTCAGCCATCACAGTAATGAAACGACATGTCGATGATTGCACGGGATACATACTTTGTACCTCCAAGGCCAAGTTTACGTAGAAGTCCCCATTGTCACTTGTTTCGAATATTTACCAAAATCTGCCTTTAATACAGTTGCCTCTTTTACCAAAGTACTGATTTTATGGAATTTGATCAGTGTCCAGCATTAGATTTAATCCGATCAAAGTATTCAGCTTCAGATTAGGAATTATAAAGAAATGAAAGATTTCCATTCGCTGTGGCAGGCAGGTAGATAAATTAGAGGTTTCCCAACAAAATACAGTGTACCCAGTTCAATCAGGGGTGACTACCTCACAACAACTCTAGAATTGAGGCATTTGAAGGCGGAATCCATTCTTTCCAAAATTTGAAAACTGAACTTGAATCTGCCGAGTTTCAGCAAATTTGCATGCGTAATAACTGCACTTTATGGCCATGTTTATCTATATTTACCCGAGCCCCCAGAAATACAATGAAAACGAACAGAGCAGGCCTTTAAATTATGTTATCATTTAGCTCTGCAAATGTCAGAATTGTCAGTCACTCCTCATTAAACTTGGTACTGGCACTTGCAATTGCATTGTTACACTTTGCTCGTACCCGTAATCACTCTTCCAAATGTACAGACGACCAACACAGACATTAAAGGGACAATATAGGCAGCAGCTAAGCAGGCAAGATAAAGTGACACAATGTCGCCAATGGGGTCTCTCACATCTCACAGTACGTCGAAATGATTCACACTTGTACGAGGAATATATTTAGTGCTGAATCTGACATGACCCAGGGCCCTTACTCTGTATATTAACCACCTGAGGATGGCCAAATTAGCCCCTCTGCTCCTGCCTATAGTCTCCCTTTAAGATAACAAATGTATATAAACACACTGGTGTGTACATGAACATGCATATTTGTAATGGTAATTTGTGCGATGGACGAACAATGGGCACAATCGAATGAAACAATGGCACACAGAGACTAAACGACGATTGTAGTCTGGCATTCAGCTGGTCTGCATGGAGCATATTTACTATTCAAAGCACATCTTCCAACATGCAGCTGTCAATGTGAACCTTGTACCGACCCTGTTCTGTTGATCAACACTTTGTCAACACCTGAAACTATTTTGATGACCTCACGCTGACCGCTGGATCTCTATTGGTCAATTCAAGGTAATTTCACGCAACTGTTGGTTAAGATCGAGAGTATGAATTAGGGTTTGGAGTGAGCTTCACGCATGAAAAGTTCAATGCCAGACACAGATAAATGGAAAGGCCTGAACTTATAGATTAGATCTAAGATTATAAGATCACATATAATGTTTTTGGGTAAGTTTGAAAGAGATTGATTTGTCTTTAAATGTTGTCATAAGTACCGAGCTGAGCAGTTACATACTGGCCCGCACTGTAGCACACTGACATGTTATAATCTGGGTACAAAATATGGTAACGCCAAGCTCATAACTTGGGTACAAAATACGGAAACATCAGACGTTAAAGTCGGGGTACGAAATGCAACAGATATGCAGCGAGAGAGACTAGTACAATAAATATAGACGGCTAGAATTTCACAACAGTGTGACATCCAGTTATGACCCGCAAAGACTCCAAACAACAACCGATATAGAAGACTTTGGCGATATTATGAGAAAGCACACAATCACAATAGAAAGTATTGCACGAACACATGAGAATAATTTAAGTCCATTCCAGCTGGGCTTGCGAGAATCATTTGCAATTATCAGCTCCTGTACAGAGTTTAAACTGTCTCGAGTCCAAAGGCGGTTTCAGAGTTGGTCTGGTTTCACTGCGATTTTCACTTTGTCTGCCAACTACCAGCGGCATAAGACATTTATTATCAGTGGAAGTCACAATCTCTCTCTCGTCCTACAAATGATTCTCACAGACTACGCGTGGATTTATTAAATAATGATTTATCACCCTCAATTTGCTCAATCCACCAGCACATACAGTGTAAAGTTCTACAGCAAATGCACACATCCTTCTGTCCAATCACTGGTGAAACGAATGTCAACTATTATGGCAGAAAACCCAACAGCAACAAGTTTAAAATGCAGCAAAATCATGGAACTAAAACTTCTGACGAAAAGTCAACTTTTCTGTACATATTTTTACATTATTGCACTATTTTTTTACAATTATCACAAAATGACACCGTTTTGTTGATTTTAGTGTATAAGAACATTTTAGACTAAATTCACCCCACTAATCAAAGAATTCCGATCAACTATCTTGGAACGATTCTTTGACCATTCCCATTGGGAATTTTCCACCTGCAGGTTCGATATCCCGGGAAATTCCACCTGCAGGTATGATATCCATGGGAAATTTCCAATGTGCAGGTACAACATCCAGGAAAAATTCCACATGCAGGCATGTCATCCAGGGAGTATCCAACCTGTAGGTGTGATATCCGGGGAAATTTCCACCCTGCAGGTACGATCCATCATGAGTCCAGCAGATGATGAGCATAGCTAAATAAGCACAAAAATCACCCTGATTTAATGCACAAATTTCAGAAATGGTATTCCACAAATGTTGCTACAAGAAGCTGGAATGTCAAGTAGTCCAGTTCTGAATCTTCACCAACTCGATGTTTCCAGAACTGGTTCTCTATCCAGTCACCAGGTGGTGTAGCTGTCCATGGAAGTGTGCGGAATTGACCAATAGCACGTGACTATCGTCAATCTCCACTCGGCGAACTCTGCGGAAGAGTTTTCTCAAACATACAAAGTGCTCGGTGGACAAATTCGTACTGTTCACTATTCTGGACCATACCTCCCCTGAAAATACGACACAGATACGTCAGTTGAAACTGCCAGAAATAAGATTAGCCAATCAAAA
Organism: Lineus longissimus; assembly: GCF_910592395.1. Classification (NCBI taxonomy): domain Eukaryota; kingdom Metazoa; phylum Nemertea; class Pilidiophora; order Heteronemertea; family Lineidae; genus Lineus; species Lineus longissimus. The sequence goes on from NC_088315.1 coordinate 8,292,727, forward strand.
AAGACCAATGCGTTAATCTACAGGGGCGCAGTGCAAATGCAAAAGACAACGGGACATGCAGGAAAGCCCGAAGTGGATGCAAAATAGATAACATTAAATGATCTATCAATAATTCTCTGGACATGTAATTCTTTCTGTGTTTTAAATCCATGTAAATACAGGTCTTAAGGTTGTGATTCATAAGTATGTGTGAGGGAATAGATGATTAGGTATTGGACTTGAATACTGCCGCTCATATACTGCCAATGTGGCCTTACCTGTCTAATCGCATCTGGCAGACAATCCCTAACACATCAATCATTTGTTCCTCCTGTAACTGACGAACTCCAATACTGATTGCAATAAAACACCCTGTACGACCAATTCCAGCGCTGAAATCAGAAGGATTACGTTGAGAAAGTCTTTTCATTATGGAATTTAAGAATGTGAAAGAAACAATTGGGTGGGGTGTGCGAAGAGACATACAGTAGTGATCCTATTCAGCCTTCACAGGTCATGATAGCTAGTCCAGCGATAAGTAGGGGGATACATTTTTTATTTGCCATCTTAGCAGAGCCTTTAATAGTGCTTCAACTCTGTTCATGGTAGGCCTAGTATTTGAAAGCAAATATCAGCTGTTACAAACATACGCAGGCATGCCCGGAGAGAGCAGTTTTTCAGAGAAACAATGGAGTAAAAGATGTTTGAAACCTAGAAATACTCAATGCATCAGAGTTATTACAGGGCAACGATCAAACTCTTGTCAGAGAACTTGCCCAAGAAAAGAGAAATCGACTTCCCCTTATGAACAGATCTTGATTCCTACCTGCAATGAACAGCCACTGGCCCCTTGGCCTTATCACTGTCATGATCATATCTCTTCTTCTCAACATCCGCCACCATCCCCAACAACTGCTTGGGCGAGTCGGGCGTCTTATGATCCGGCCACGTCGTGTACCAAAAATGTAAAATTTTCCTCTCTTCGTTTAAGTACCCATCACGCTGAAATAAACGAAAAACGAATATGTTTAGACTGGTACAAGGTTGGTTGGACGGCCATCTGGTTTCCAGTTGGTACAAATTCAGGGCAGATATAGGCCCTTTCTCTCGCTCAAAGTGGAATGAATGAATAGAAATACTTATACAGGGCGCCTTTCCGTGGTCCACCACGCTCAAATAGTCCTCAAACAAGGTGGTTTTTAGTTGGAAGTAATTTTTTCAACTCACTGTGACCTTGAGTTCCCTGATCTCGTACCCATCCTTGATTGCGATATCCGTCACGCACACATGAATATCCTCATACACTAACGTCCCTTCCTCGGGGGTGAGCGGGAAGTACTGCTCACATTTCATCTTCCCCTTCTCCATGAGTTTCGTGATCATGATCACACATGGCGTCCGCTCCTGCCAGAGCATTCGCCAGAAATCGTACACTGTATTCGAAATGGGACCTTGTGTTGCGATGTATGCCTTTTCTTCTCCCGCGTAACCCTGAAGAAAGACAAATTTGGTTGTGGGTGCAGAAGACACTGATCATAATGATACACAGAGAGCCAAGTTTTGTTATCATGATGAAAACAATGGGTTTAAATCATCAACACAAGACTATCAAACTGAAAAATGAGTTCATTAATATCATAATCATGGTCTCTGGTATACATCTTTGCAATATTCAACTTTTAACAGTGGGACATTTTTTATGGACCACCCCATAAATCTTCAGTTCCTACCAGGCCCTGACTATGGCGATGGCGTAGTTCTTTCATGAAGTCATTTAAAGTTTGGAACTACGCCATCGCCATCTTCAGGGCACGGCAGGAACTGAAAAGACAAGAAAAGGTCTTCAGTTCCTGCCTTGCCCTGAAGATGGCGATGGCGTAGTTCTCTCATGAAGTCCACGAGACTCCGATAACCAGCTCAAAGAGGGGGGGATTTGGTCCACGTACATGGAGATCTACGTGGTTCGGCGCTGACGGTGTTAAGAGTATGTACTTACCCGTATAGAATTAGCATTTATATATGTTGTTAATAAATCACTGTTTGTTTCTTCTAAAATGATTCTAGTGTGTTCATCTGAAAAAGAAGGCAAGGATTTTATATTTGATCTAGGAGACAGAGCAACTAAAATGACGAAGAGTGGAGAACTTCTATGATATCATCGCTGACACATTTAAATCAGTGTTTAGAGAGTTAGATATATATGACACTGTAAAAACTTTAAACTGGTTGCACGATTACTTACTTGGTAATATAGTTTTGTAACGATTTTTCAACCCTGAGCCCGCTACATTTACACGATCGGGATGATTCATGGGGATTTCCTGAAAATATTAGTTAACACCTTCAACGTCGAACCACGTAGATCTACGTGGCCCAAATCCCCCCCTTTGAGCTGGTTATCGGAGTCTCAAGGACTTCGCGAAAGAACTACGCCATCGCCATCTTCAGGGCACGGGAGGAACTGAAATGACCGTTTGGTCTTCTCAGTTCCACCCTTGCCCTGAAGATGGCGATGGCGTAGTTCTTTCATGAAGTCATTTGAAGTTCTGAACTACGCCATCGCTATCTTCAGGGCAAGGTAGGAACTGAAATGACCGTTTGGTCTTCTCAGTTCCTTCCTAGCCCTGAAGATGGCGATGGCGTAGTCCTTTCATGAAGTCCATGAGACTCCGATAACCAGCTCAAAGGGGGAGGGGGGATTTGGGCCAAACGGATCAAATAGATTGGGCCCGTAACCAGAATATTTTTGAATGGAAGTCAGGCATCGGCCTTCCTTTAGCGGCTAAATTTATTGTCAAACTATTTGAGGTAAGGTAATTTGATTGAGTGGCGATTGCAATTGGTCTCTGTTGTGAAGAGGCAAGGATTTTAGTTCCATGAAAGCAGATCCTAGACTCTCCCTGGGATCGAACCTTAGTCCGATTGCGTGGCAGCCCACAGTGCCAAACACCAAGCTAAGAGGCTCCTCTTTTGTCCAAATGCTTCCCCCAGAAAACGAAACCTTCTTGCACGATAACTTACCCAGAACTCATCATATAAAGGTTTGAGATTTTTTAAACATTTTCTTAATTGTTTACGCGTCATTCTGTAACCAGCAGAAAGAAGGTATTCCCTGGAAGGACTGCAAAGGAAGAACAGATAATAAGGTCTCAGGAACCTGGGAAAGGAAGCTGACAGTCATTACAGATAACAAGTTTTTTCAATTGTTGTTACATTTCATGGATTGCTCGATTGGCATTCCACAGGGGTGATTCCAAAACCCAACACACAACCAACAGGTGGAGGTAAAAGAAAAGTGAAAAATCTCAATTTGCCTGTCCAGTTGACGATCCCAAGGCAGTTGGTTTTAGTATGAGGATGGGACAAGCAAGTCCCATGAGTATTCAAGCGACTTTGGTGTCCCATATGACCTCATTCGGATTGTCACAACAGCTTTTTGTTCTTGACACCAAAACGTTGACAAAATTCAACGATACCTAAATGCTGGTGTCCTTCAACCAAGCCCACAATTCAGATTGGACGGTGCCAAATGGTAAGGAATGCTTAGAGAAATCTGTTAATATAAAGTTACCTACCTCTCTCTAGGCGGGGATCCACTTTTTGATACGTCTACTGTTGGAGTGAGGTCGATGGTTAGGGAGGCGCTCGAGCCACGTCTACTGCAAAGACAATACCATGTAACTTGTGCTAATTAATGCGGTCTTGATTGAACTCAACAGAACCTCTACCAAGTGCAAACACCCTACCCTAAAGACTTACCCTTCTACCTGATAGATCTGGGTGGAGGGGTATTGCCCAGGAGAGCGTAGTAGTCAGGTGGTTGAGTTTGTCGTAGAATCTGTTAGTCAGTCTGTCTGTCTGTCTGTCCGTCTCAAATAGATGTGTCTCTATGCTCTTTGATTAAAACCTTCTCAACGCAGGCCTACTGCATGGTCGTTTCATCCACAACCTAACTGACTCATTTATTCACTGTCAAGCAAATTGTAACCAGTGTTTTCAAACAGCAACCATCTGCCTAGTCGACCAAATGTACATTTTCACGAGAACTAAAATTATCCTGTGGCTTATATAAGCTTAAGTCAAGAAGATAAGATACCAGGAGGACCTGACCGGACCATCATATCTCAGCTCCCCATCCACACTCCCCACAAGCCACAGTGAAAAAGAATGTTGTAAACATATAAGCAGGAATCTCACCCATTGTTACAAGCATCATTTAAAAGACGGCAGCACTGTAACTTATGAATCAAAATAGATTGAAAAGTCAAAAAGTGCATGTGCCACTCTGACTATCACTGGAGCTGAAGGAGTATCATTTTATGCATCACTCTGCGGGTCAATGGCAGCAGAAATGGTAAAAGTCAGCCAGTCCTTTCTCCTACAGTCTCCAAGGCAATACCCTACCACCCAGAAGACACAATGCTCGCAAGCAAGGCATGAAGCAGAAGAGAAGAGACTACACGGGGCCAGTGCAAGTTCCAAACAAAATATTGGAGAAAGTCTGAAAAATTAGAACCTCATATTAGCCACTGAAGTACAAAACTTGTTGAAAGACATGAAAATATTAATAGTTCAGGGCCTGGTCGTTAAAAACAACTTTTGTCACTAATGCCGGCATTTACCTAACTTGGTGCTATCTTTTTCGGTCAAGTCCACTAAACTTCATCATATTCATAATTCACACAGGCATTTAGTAAGTTTCAAGATGACTTGCTAACTAAATTCTCCAATACCTTGAAAGGAAAACACCGGCCCACATAACACTGTTGCACTACATGAAACTCGATAACACAACGTGTACATTCCCACAAAGTCACTGTTAATTCACAACAATTTATGTTACAACGGTTGGTTCTGTTGAGTGGTGTTTCTACACATCAAGACACGGAACTCATCGACAATATGCAACAATAATTCAAATACTGCAAAGCAGGATTTTTTTGGTGATGAAAAATATCGTTTTAACACGTTCTGTCAATTTATTTTGACTGAGTGGTGATATAGTAAATATAGTTATTTCAGAGATGACCTCATTACTATTGATCGATAGGAGCTGGAAAAGTCATCTAATCTGACCTTGAGTTTCAGCTCACATGATGGCAGTTTCAAGTGCACCACAATGAGTATAAGACTTATCAATGAATGCTCATCTCAATGAAGGATTTTGAGAGGGGTGTTCAAAACTCCCCACTTTGAAAAGGGTTTTCGATTCAACCTCTATTATACGTCATATCACTACTAGGATTGACAACTGAGTTATCATCAATTAATCAAACATAAAATAAGTTGATAGAAAGAGCACCTAATTATACAAAGCATGAACAGAAGAACGAACTCTTTGACTGCCAATTTCAAAAGTGATTTACAAAACGTCACCAATATTGATCACGAAAGGAAAGGTTTGGTTCCCCATGCAGCCACCAGATGGCCTTTTGGTCCATACCCGTAGTAAAAGTAGTTCCCATAAATAGGATTAAAAGTGCACCTCATTCACTGCTCCGAGAGTGAATGGCAAATGAGGTATCACCACCATTTGCTTTTTCGTATGTTTACTATCAGACGCAAAACACGCTCCTCGAACTATAGGTCTCAGCTGGGGTTTGAGATTTTGATATGTTTTTCTGCATGGTCTGGGATATTTTAAAACACGAAGTGAATAAAATAGGTCATCCCCACCTAGACTTTAGAGGCCAACATGCAAAAATCTGGTGTACCGGTATCTTGGGTCCTTTGGGACAAAAATCAATAAAACAAGAACACTCCCTATTTCTGGGAAAAATTGGATCGGCAGTCAAAGAGTTGGATGTTTTAGAATTGACAGAATAGAAGATCAGCATTGATATCAATCAGAAAAGAAGATCAGCACCGCCATTCTAAGCTTAGACAACTAAATGTCCTAATTTTCCGCGTGATATTTCCTCATCCGAACCGTCGCTACCAAGTTACCTCTCTAATAGACCTTTGGCTCGTATCCGAATAGGTGGTTGGGCCGGAACAGGCGTGGTAAACGTTTGCGCCACATAATACTGCTGCCCCTCTGCTGGCTGCACTGGCGACGTCAGGCGAGTCTCTGGCGTCGCCACAGGATAAAGACAAATATGCGTCGGCCGCCGACTTGGCGTCTGCTCGGCTTTTTTCTTTTTATATCGTACATAACAAATCACCTTAAAGGAAAGAGGAGAATAGTTAGATGGGGCATACAGAATGTTCAGCCGACCAGAGTGGGTGGAGACTGAAGATTGCAGCCTTAAGGGCCCTATAGGCACGAAGAGGCGTAAGTGAGAAAAAAAATGTTCTGGAACTAACAAGCAGGATATGAATGTAAGCTCTTGTGTAGTGCTTTTATACTTTACAACTGTATTGTCATAAAGCCTAATCCCAATATCTTTCTCGAGAAACTGAAGCAGCGCCAAACCATGCAACTCTAGCTGTTGGTAGTCTCTTTTAATAGAGACGATATCCAATCTTCGATTTTGTCCACAGACTACATGAACTGGGACAGAGTTCCGAAGTTATACTTTTTCTCTTTTGATTAGCTTTAGCTGTGAGCCCTAGTTGTCCTCAGCCTTGAGCCTATTAAGGTCTATCGTTCCGATTGAAAGAATTGTTTTTTGAAAATCCCTGTATACTTACAGCGCCTAATACAATGATGACAAGGAAAGTGGCGACACCAGCTGCCACGTAAGGGAACCACACCCGGTGCCAAAAATGTTGGTGGGAAGATTGTGAGGAAGATCCACGATCGCTCTGAAAGGAGGAAGAAATGAATTTCAGAGATATTAACTTTTATGGGTTTGCTAAGTTAGGGAAAGTGAAAGGAAAGGACTGATGCAATCCCCAACTTGCTGGAATTGGATGAAATTGACTGTACCAAGGTGAGAACTTCTCCATACATTGTACAGTAAAACGTGCAGTTGCATATATCATAACGGACAAGTCTTCGAAGCTCTTGAGTCCAAGTTCCCAGTCTGTTGCTGATGAACAGACAAAAATGCTGATCTAGTCGGATTGAATGCATATGCATGGATGTATTTCACTGCAATCTGGTTTTTCTACAGCACGGACTGGTCAGTTTTAAGAGCCAATTTAATGAGGTAGACCGATGGCATCCTTTAATGTGGATGATTTTGAAATGCGCACAACTTATTGAAATCAATCTTCGAAGGTGCAAATCTTATCAGACAGTGCATTTTGCATAAGTCCCGAAGGAAAAAACCTCATTTCAGAATTTCGATGAACAAATTTAGGGACATAATGGCGTTCGATTATTGGGATTTTGTAATTTGAAACGCACCTGCTGAGGCAGAGCTTGTGGTGGACTGGCATCCAACTGAACAGTCTGTTCTGTCGTGACGAGATTCGATGCCGCCAATTTCGCCAAGATTTCCTTGGCGCTGATAAAATGAGGGTCATCACCTGATTTTGATATATACATCTCAATGGTATTTTTAGGCTGAAAAGATAGAAGGAGAGATTTCGGTCACGTTTCGTCGGGCGTAATTCAAAATGAAATGGCCAGGGCCATTGTGCTCACCTCATGTGGAGGAAAGATGGATAAAGAGCATGGTATTGTGTCATGTAGTGTTAGGTTTGATGTAGGTCCAAGCAATTACAATTTCCCCAAAATGGCCAATTTACAGTACATTCGACCTCTGTGACCTTGAAAAGTAGGTCAAATCAAAGAAGACCCGGGTGACACATTGAATGGTTGTTAGAATTAGATGTACCTATGATATAAAATTGGTGCCAATCGGGCAAGTCATTACTAGGAATAATGGCATTTTGAAGAATTTAGGATTTGGCCCTCTCCCTGGAGGCCAAACGGCAAATCAGATCGCACCAAACTTGGGTACCTGAGATCACCTGACCAAGGGGTACATGTGTACTTAATTTGTGATCAATAGTCATTGCAGTTAAGAAATGTGCCATAGTTACGGCCTGACGGCGAATTTACGCCATTTGACCTCTGTGACCTTGACAAGAAGGTCAAATTAAAAACCTGTGTGACATATACTGTATGGTGGTTAGATGTACCCATGATATCAAATTGGTGGCAATCGGGCAAGAAGTTAAGGAATAATCACATTTTTAAGGTTTTTGGATTTTGCCCCCTGGTGGTCAAGTGGTGAATCATATTGGACCAAACTTTGGTCCCTGAGATCACCTGACTAAGGGGTAAATGTGTACCAAATTTGGTATCAATAGTCATTGCAGTTTAGAAACGTGCCATCGTTACATCCTAACGGCCAATTTACACCATTTGACCTCTGTGACCTTGAAAAGGAGGTCAAATCAAAAACCCGGAGGATATATGATGCACCTTTGCTAGAAGTACCTACCATATTTTTTTCAAAATTTCCCGACTACTATTAAGGGAGATATTGCATATTTTCACTTTTAACGTTTGGCCCCCTGGTGGCCAAACCATGAAACGAATCGGACCGAAACTTGGTCTCCAAGGTGTCATTACATAAGGGTACATGTGTACCAAGTTTCAACTCAATAGCTCTAACAGTTACGAAACGTGCCCTGCTAACGGACGACGGACGACGACGACGACGACGACGGACGACGGACGCCACGGTATGGGATAAGCTCACCTCTGCTAAGAGGTGAGCTAATAAGGAGAAAGTAATTGTTGAAACCTGAAAAGACCAAGCTTTGAAATTTAAGTTAATTATATGGTGTCAACACCAAGTAGGACCTTATTACCTCTATACTGTAAACCATCATATCTTTGCGATGCTTATTATACATGCTTTTGCTAACCAGTCAATTGATCTGCGACAGAGTTTTGAACAGGAAACGAGAAGGTAAGCTAACATTTTCGTGGGTGGTGAAGTAAAAGTCATCTCAAACGCTGATTGTGCAAAATTCACTTTAACCCTTTCACTACCACAGGGAGTGTATAGCACCCCTGGCCGACATACAGGCACGGTACAGTTAAATCAAACAATCTATTTGCACTGCTCAGACAACAGACCTACAGATTACACGAGACATGGATGCGTGGGACTGAGTGGGTGGCTAGCCAAGAAACCTCATGCTGAAACTCGAGATCAAAAAGCGGGATATAACACCATGCCAAACAGCAAAATTCTGTTTTAAATCAAAAGCATCGACTCGTTATGAGCTTCTCACCCACTTCTCTACACAATAAGAAACCATCGACAAGTCGTCGACGCCCGCATACAACGCAATATTTTTCATTACAAGCGAACAGGACCCTTTTATCGTGAAATTTCATAACCGTGCGTGTGGTGCGATGATACAATTATGAGCGTCCCCCTGGCAGCCTTGGAATGAAAGAATAATCACCAACGTTATGAGCTGGGGTGCAAAAATTGACACTGAAAGACAAACACGAAATGAGCCGGTTTTCCCCAGCGGCAAGTTGGCTAACATAGCTAATGACGGGTGGGTTGAGGTTTTCTTGGCGTAGAGGATAATGAACTTGAATGACCTAGTGTCAAGTATGGTTTTCTTGAGGACAGAATGAGTTTGCAGGTCTCAAATCAGGCTTTTCTTGTTACCATTGCATTCCCTCAAATGGTACCATTGTGCTTTGCTGATGTGGTACCATTAAAACACAAGTCGATAAGACATTCAAATGGTACCGTTAACACTTGAGCAATCTCATGGTACCAAGACAGCGCAACTGTGGTAATTTCTTGTGTTCAAAATCGCAATGGTACCACTTGCTATTTGACGATGTCTTTCGATACGCAAGAACATCGGATATGGAACATTCATTAAAGTTCTTTCCGAGCCAGGGAGATCATCAACAAAACGACTGTAAAACCATAGAGCATCACTATCGTCTCCCCACCACCATTCATACAGTAAAGACAATCTAATCTACCGAGCTGCGCACAACTCTACCACTCCTTCCAATTCCCATTAACGGCACGGCACAGCACGGTCGCCGTTGGCACCGTGCCAATGCCGCTCATGATACGCCGGATAATCTGATTCCTGTCATCAGATACGATTTTATTCACGGCGGCAAGGTTATAAGTATACTGACGAAAACGTATCAGATTGACTCAAATTTTATCAGGGCAATTATTTATGAGATGAATCTCAGATCGGAAGAATTTCTTGTCGGGTTTCACACGGAAAGACGGGGAAAGAAATCTACATGTAAGGTAAAATATGGCAAAGCACTACAAGTTCTCGAGCATGTGAAAATAATAGAACTCGAAGGAAGGTGCTAGCTTTTCCGAATGTTCCATTCTTCATCTGCGTGGTAAATTTTTAACTGCTGTCACGGCCCATCCTCATTCTGGCCGGAAACTCTGCCTTTCCGGCTATAATTTTCTCATCACTCCCACTCACTTGTTACGGGAATACACCACGTCCACATGGGTGCCCTTAAGATACAAAATTACGTGTCAAATTAACAACTGCTTAAATTTTCCAGTGCAGAATTACTCTAATGGAAATGACTTTCCTGATGAGGTTGTCATGAATGAGTTACGAGCAACAAGGATTACTTTCAGCAGTAAGACAATGCATCATACCATCATCTGCGATACTACACAATCCCATAGGGGCCCATCTCAAAATTGTCTTGGTGACACAAAAGATGAAAACTCACCTTGCCAAAATCACAATTTTTAAAACTAAACTGACTACTACTGTCAAACTCTTTCTATCAGCCTAAAGCACCCCGCACACAAGAGATTTTTATCACTGCAACCTGTGATTGACATCAAATACATTTAACTCCTTATAGATAAAACTTTGGTATTTTGTGGCATCAAGAATATATTGAGATGGTCCCTTAAAAGTCTGAATATAGATTGCAGATTCTCTCAAAAGTCAAATAAATGAAACTAATCACTGTCAACGTGCGGAAAGGGAAGGATGAAGTTCTCTTTTTAAGAAATTACAACAAAGGGATTGTCACTTTGTGAAATGAATCAGCTGCCTGACAAAAATAGGATTCTGTAACAGTTCATTCACCTGCCCAGAATCTCGTGTTCATTTCGAACCCAACTTACATGTCTAAGAGATTTCTGGTATAATACCTGTCACAGAAACTAACAAAGGGATGCAACTGAAATGAATTCAGGAGCCCGAACTACATGTATATTTCTAACATATCATCCACAAGTGAAGAATCTGGAAGGCCGATTTATTTCCGTCTATTTCAAAACAAAGAGTAATCGTAAAGCAGGCGTTCTAATTTCCAACACGGTTGAAACATTTCTCAAGAAACCCTTCACATTCAGAAACTGTGGGTTTTGACAAAAATTTGACATTTTTCATGACAAATTTTTCTTTGTCAGTACCATACTGGAAACTGTGAAATTCAAACACTCAAACGTCATCAAAGTGTTGGTTTCAAACTTGCTCTTTGTGCTGAGCCATAAGTATTGGAACATAATCTGTTGTTTCTCATTTCATCCTAAAGCGATAATAAGAGTACACAATATGTACAGGTACTTCCATGTTTAGCAGTCGAGCCATTATCATTCTGTCGGCATAAAACCAGTCATTGTCCCTAGGCCCTTTGACTAATCTAAAAACAATTTGCCATGCTCATCACACAGCAAATAAGCAATTCCGCAAGTTGATTCATCTTAACCCTTTGAAGTCTGAAGACAGAAGGAGAAGACATTGTGACATTTTTCTGCCGCATTTTCGAGCATTCACTGGTACTGTAAACCATTTTGAAAGATCATCTCTACAAGCCACGAAGCTAAAAGTTGTTCAATTTGCTAATTTTCAGTTGGAGGCAGACGAAATATTGCATTTGCCGCGTGACTTTCACAGATGGGAATAAGGTAATGTTAGTCTGGCTCAGCAATAGTTCCTGACAAAATAGCATGTGAAAGCAGCAAAACTACAACGGCAAACCGCTGCAGTGGAATCAGATCTTCATTCCGTTGCATATTTCACATAACATTTCAACATCCAAGGTATCACTTTAGAGAATTAGGTTAAATCATCCCTCATTTTACCACAAATTTATAGAGGCTACATTCAGTGAATCTATAGGGAAAATTGAATGAAATCGCAAATGTAGAAAACTCAATATACAAAATCCAGTAATAAAATGACATTGATTGGCAAAATCTCAAGATTCCATCATCATCCTTGGCAATCACAGCAGAATTACGCCATAAATCAGTTATTTGCATATTAGAGATTTTTGAGTTACTACCAGTGGCATTCTGGTTCAAGAGTCAAACTTTCAATTCAATATGAGCCAAGGGATTGAACCTCGGGCTGGCTGCAGCTTTCTCCTTTACAGGGCCAGTTAAGGTGAGCGCTGATTTGACGCAGACACTTGATACCCCAGAGTGCCTCGGAGGAGCCCTATAATAGCATCAGAAGGCTCATATGGACACAAAAGAAATTGCCACTGCAGTGTGATATATATCCATGTCTCCATCTTCTCAGACGCAGCTGGTATTTGCAGCCATTCACAGAAATATGAAATCATGGCCATGAAATGAGATGCAAGGCACCACAGCGGCAGATCACTAATAACCAACATCATTCATAAGACACCATTATTTTCTTGCCACAGCGGCACAATCATGTTGCCTTTGCCATTAATCTGACTGGCAAGGAAAAGAAGAACAGCGAGATAATGGAAGTGCATTATAGTGATGCAGAGGTAAAAGCCCCGATGGGCAGATACGTTTTGGTACAGAATCAAATGGTAGGCAGCTTCTTTTAGAATGGTCACAATCTTGGTGAGGTCATTTGTTTAGCTTGGGGTGCATGGTGTTCAAACAAAAATTTTCAGTGATACGGAGTTTCTGCAACACTGATCTTTTACTTTTAGGGGGTTGTTTTGGTTTGTTGGCCATTACAATACTCTAGTTTCACCGACCTAAGACTAATTTCTGAATATTCAAGTTTGGCCTCAAAATGAGCACGTGGTCGTACGATGCCATTGCTAGACATTGGGTTGGTGATAAAGATCCGATTGTCACGATGTCACGTCAGCTTGGCCTTTGTGTCCATTTGTAAGCATATATATATATTGAAGTGGTCTTAGATTGATGAAACTTGAGTATTTACTTTGCTTGAGGTAAAAATTCGCTGAACAATAATGCTATACATGTCCAAAAAAATTAATAGATTGACATCTCGGCGCTTCTGATCTAAGATGACCCAGTATAGTCACCCATAACATAACACGCTGTTCCAGTCTGTGGGATACTTCAGATGTATTCCTTAATCCTGTTTTTCATCAAAACCAAACTCAAACTTGTAACTGACTGCCCAAAACCTACCTTGAAATCTTCCATACAAGACCACTGGCAAGAACAATCCTTTAACATAATCTCTCGCATTGAATCGTGTCCTGTGGCCATCACATATAGGTCTCGGTGTCCTAATATCATTTCGTGAACATCCGATTCACTCGAAGATTATAAACCCAAATCGTTTCGTCCCAAATAGTGATGACCTCATGAATGAGGATTGGGACAGGAAATAATACCAAACGAGCCAATCACGCAGGCCTCGATCACACCATAACAGAAGTGTTGATATTGTTTTTATGGTCATTCTCTAGTTATTGAGGTACATTCAACGAATCAACCGTTCTGATAAATATTGGTCACCGCCAGTTTTAAAATGGTCTTTCATTGGCTTCCAGTTTTCCCACCAGCGAGTGCAACCCTCGTAATAATTAAAGGCACATTACAATGAAACGATTCAGCTTGGTCTTTCATTGGCTCTCAGTTCCCCCCCCCCCCCGCAAGTGCCACCCACATCACCAAGAGGAAAACATCTCACTCTCATAATTTTCAAAACATGTAAAACATTTTTAGCTGATGACAAATAAGGCATGTAAGGTCAATTGGATCAGTCATCCTCATCACTGGGCTCATATTACAGGACGGCACACTAGAACGACGGTCGCACAAAAATTTGTCAGCACCAATCCAACTTGCCACAGTTTTTTCCCCACCCACAAGCACTCCCCACATTTTCAGAACATGATGACTGAATTCCAGGAGACAATGAATTTTATACAGCTTGAGCACAAAATAGCAAATTGCGTAAGTGAGACCGGGATTTCCCGAATCAAGAGACAAAAGGCAAATTTTTCACCAAGAACCGAAATATTTTCGATGGTCCTGCAATTATCAGTAATTCTTCCATTTATAGTTATGAATAAGGATTTGCATGAAAATAACAGAATGTCAGAAAATAATACAGTAGAACCTCTCTATTAAGGACACCCTCGGGACTGACAAGTGCCGTCCTTAATAGAGAGGTGTCCTGATCAGAGGTAAAATTGAATGGAAACAGCCAATTTGGCACCAGAACGAGTGTTCTTAATAGAGAGGTGTCCGCTAAGGGAGGTTCTACTGTACTAGGAATATGGTTACAACCGGACTTTTGATAGACAGCTCAAGGCGGAGGAATGCTTCCAATTGTGCTTGCAATTGCCCACCCCATGCATGGGGGGGGGGGGGGGCTAGAATAACTCGACAACAACAATAGCAACCATGTACACAAAACAACAGACACGAATGACACAAGAGATATTTCTCATCGCCAGACACATATCGCCAGCGGGATTTTCTCGAATAACAAAGCTAGAACGATATCATATACAAATATATTTCAAAGGTATGAATGATCAATGCTGCACGCAATATGACTGAATGTTTGCATCTAACGACTGAGCAGGCAGACGACATTTGCTTGTCATGGGCACATCAAAGGTATATCAATGGCTTATTGCCAGCCAATAATGATACAATGTACATATCACCAGCAACCAGCAATCTGCTAATATATACGGTGGCTGGGAAAGGACATCGAAAAAAAAAAAAATTCTGGGCGGGACGACTTATTATGTCGGGGGGGACGACTTAGTAAGTCGGGGGGACGACTTAGTAAGTCGGGGGGACGACTTAGTAAGTCGGGGGGGCGGCTTATTATCTCGGGGGGACGACTTATTATCTCGGGGGGGGACGACTTAGTAAGTCGGGGGGGACGACTTATTATCTCGAGGGGACGACTTATTAAGTCGGGGGGACGACTTAGTAAGTCGGGGGGACGACTTATGAAAGCGAGGGCGAGGCCTGGCTGTGACTGTCTCATCTCTCTCACCATGTTGTCAACACGGTGGAGCAGCCAGGACCGATTCGGCCTGGCTGTGACTTTCTCATCTCTCTCACCATGTTTAGTTGACAACTTGGCAGAGCAGCCAAGACTGATTTGGCCTGGCTGTGACTGTCTCATCTCTCTCACTATAATTATTGTCAACTACGTTGTAAACATAATGCTCAAAATTGATTCATGAAAAAGGCAGTAGGGCAATATTATTATTAAGTTGTCAACATGGTGAGAGAGATGAGGAAGTCACAGCCAGGCCAAATCAGTCCTAGCTGCTCCACCGTGTTGACAACATGATGAGAGTGATGAGGAAGTCACAGCCAGGCCGAATCAGTCTTCGCCGCACTGCCTAGTTATTGATATGGCGAGAGAGATGAGACAGTCACAGCCAGGCCTTGCCCTCGCTTTCATAAGTCGTCCCCCCGACTTACTAAGTCGTCCCCCCGACTTACTAAGTCGTTCCCCCGAGATAATAAGTCGTCCCCCCGACATAATAAGTCGTCCCCCCGACTTAATAAGTCGTCCCCCCAAGATAATAAGTCGTCCCCCCGACTTACTAAGTCGTCCCCCGAGATAATAAGTCGTCCCGCCGAGAATTTTTTTTTTTTCGATGTCCTTTCCTAGCCACCGTAAATATAACATGTCGGAAGCAACAACGAATGAAGATTTGTGTTATGTGGTTGCAGTTTGGTTGTTTTGCTGGTGGCCTTGGGCTTGTCACTTCACTTGAATTGCCATAATAGGGAGTGTGGTCGTTAACTGAGCCTGGTCTCTGTTGAGTTGCTTGTGACCTTTGGCCAATCACTTAACCAAACTGATTTGAAATACGGTCGAGGAGCATAAGTCCCATCCGTCATGAACCTTTAAAAGAAACAGAAGGCGACTTAAAAAACAATTTTACTAGGCCACGCCAAGTTGGCATGCTATGTGCACCTCTTGGGCTTCTAGTTCTACAGTCTCGCCATGACTACCAACATAGGGTCCATTTGCAGAAGATATCATATAACATATTATACAAACCTTATCATAGGATAGGTGAATAAAAGACGATGGAAATATATCCTGTAGTTTTGCTTGAAGTGTACTTTTGTTCCATTTTGTATCTGTTAATTTCTGAAACGACACGAAAGATGAGATGGTTAGAGATATACCACACAAATTTTCAGGAGTGAAAATGGCACTGGTTATACTGTGAAACTAAATAAAGCCAGCATCATCATTGAGAAACCACACTGCATCTTTACGATATTCGACCTGTAAACATCGAACAAGGCAGATAGATGGAAGTCAATTCCCAGCCACTGTTACGATGCCTAGAGGGACAAAAATGCGCATCGTTGCAAAGTAACACAGCCCAGGAATTGGGACCAGGTAGCATGCAAACTCAACAGTGGGAGGCCTTAAATGAAATGGCCAGGGCCATTGTGCTCACCTCATGTGGAGGAAAGATGGATAAAGAGCATGGTATTGTGTCATGTAGTGTTAGGTTTGATGTAGGTCCAAGCAATTACAATTTCCCCAAAATGGCCAATTTACAGTACATTCGACCTCTGTGACCTTGAAAAGTAGGTCAAATCAAAGAAGACCCGGGTGACACATTGAATGGTTGTTAGAATTAGATGTACCTATGATATAAAATTGGTGCCAATCGGGCAAGTCATTACTAGGAATAATGGCATTTTGAAGAATTTAGGATTTGGCCCCCTCCCTTGAGGCCAAACGGCAAATCAGATTGCACCAAACTTCAGTACCTGAGATCACCTGACCAAGGGGTACATGTGTACTTAATTTGTGATCAATAGTCATTGCAGTTAAGAAACGTGCCATAGTTACGGCCTGACGGCGAATTTACGCCATTTGACCTCTGTGACCTTGACAAGAAGGTTAAATTAAAAACCTGTGTGACATATACTGTATGGTGGTTAGATGTACCCATGATATCAAATTGGTGGCAATCGGGCAAGAAGTTAAGGAATAATCACATTTTTAAGGTTTTTGGATTTTGCCCCCTGGTGGTCAAGTGGTGAATCATATTGGACCAAACTTCGGTCCCTGAGATCACCTGACTAAGGGGTAAATGTGTACCAAATTTGGTATCAATAGTCATTGCAGTTTAGAAACGTGCCATTGTTACATCCTAACGGCCAATTTACACCATTTGACCTCTGTGACCTTGAAAAGGAGGTCAAATCAAAAACCCGGAGGATATATGATGCACCTTTGCTAGAAGTACCTACCATATTTTTTTCAAAATTTCCCGACTACTATTAAGGGAGATATTGCATATTTTCACTTTTAACGTTTGGCCCCCTGGTGGCCAAACCATGAAACGAATCGGACCGAAACTTGGTCTCCAAGGTGTCATTACATAAGGGTACATGTGTACCAAGTTTCAACTCAATAGCTCTAACAGTTACGAAACGTGCCCTGCTAACGGACGACGGACGACGACGGACGACGACGACGACGACGACGACGACGGACGACGGACGCCACGGTATGGGATAAGCTCACCTCTGCTAAGAGGTGAGCTAAAAACAAGATCAGTGCCCACCAACCTCAAGTGGACTTAAGTATCATCCTTCAAGGGTCTGTGGTGGCTTATTGAAGTCCAAAACTTGGGGGTCAAGATGTGACTGGCGTGCTCATCTGATGTCTACATCCGACTGCAGGACAGACCAGGTAAAAGTGTAGAGCCAGCCTATGATAAACCCCTGCCGAAGTTGAGATCAGACGCTAAACCTCACTTTTAACTTTTAAAGTCAAGATGAATACACGCAGATAAACTATCGCACCACCCACTTCAAAAGAAGTGGGGAGGCTGTAATATTTTGACTCGGTTTTAAAACAAACTCAAAAGATCACACCAGCCTGCCTCAAAGAAAACCCTCTTCCAGGAACTGCGTCAATGTGGGTTTGAAGAACGGAATATTCTTTCCTTCGGTTTCAGGATACGAGGATGAAAATAAGCAGAAACCTGACACGAGAAGTGTAGATCAGAAAGGATCTGCATGAATCACAACCACCTTTTTTCTGACTGGATTTGTTAAAACTGCAATAAATATGAAGAGCAAAGGTTAGGCTGTATCAGGTGATTGTGACTGACATTTACAAGTCTTAGAATCAATAGAATACAAAATAAGACTGATATGTCAGAAAGGGAAACAAATGAGACTTCTAACTATCAATAACGAGTAGGCCTAATAGCAATACTATACGATACGTTACAAGAGAGCTAGATTCAATATAAGAATACTGAACATCGTAAAATTTTCTATGCATCAATTGTATTTTGAGCCTTGTAACAAGAAAGCAGTGTCCTTACCAATTATTCCGCATCAGGTATACCTGTCACAACATTATCACAGCAACGCCCATTGTCTACCGAGCTAGCAGTGAGAAACCTCAACTTCAACCTTAACACTTGACTGAGTCATCCAATACCCCCCCCCCCCCCTCCCCGCAATAAATGATGGACATATACAATATATCGGTAAATGAACTTTCACTGCCAGTGGGATGAGAAAAAGACATGCTTCCTGTTGTGTCGAGAAGGCGGCAGGGCGTGGGTAGTTCCCAGCGCCCACATGGTAGTTAGCATGGTTAGTAGGGCTTCTCAATAAGTGGTAGTGACAAGGCTAATGAGATTGTGGTTTTAGCCTATTCAGCTACAAGTAAACAAATAGCCAAGTAGACACTTTTTATGGATTACATTGGCATCGCCTGCCCTACATCTTTAGCCGAGTAAACATCTTTTATGCAAGAACGTCTGCTTCAGAAGAGCTTTACCGCTGCACACGTAGGAGTTGATCCACACGGCACATGTTCCGCGGAAATCATATTAGTGGTCTAATGAGTACATGACAAGGAATACCCAAGGGCTGACCATCAATTTGCTTGACAAGACGTAGGAGGGCATTGTGGTAGGGCTAGGGGAAGATCTCCAAAATCCTTGATGCCCACGACTAAAGTAATAGTACTTCC
This sequence comes from Lineus longissimus, assembly GCF_910592395.1. Classification (NCBI taxonomy): domain Eukaryota; kingdom Metazoa; phylum Nemertea; class Pilidiophora; order Heteronemertea; family Lineidae; genus Lineus; species Lineus longissimus. Next base: position 8,311,789 of record NC_088315.1, read on the forward strand.
GTATGTGAAGGAGTCTTTCAGCACAGCAAATGTTTGGAGGAAACCATATCAGTGGTCTAATGAGAAGGAATGCAGGGAAAGACCCAAAGCAAAAGAGTCAGATGAAGCCAGATATACTGTTGACTATTATCATACCAAGGGGCTGACTATCATTTGTTTGATAGGGGACAATCTTGGAAGACTTAACAAGTTTAGTCATCTTGCCCTCAATTCATCCTCCTAACAAGACCGATTAAAGGAGGTGTATCATTATTGATTCGCAGTTGCGGATGTCTGCACGATAAGGTAAGGAAATCTTTTAAAAGAGCTTAAAGTGAATCTCAAAGGCTCTCTCCCAGCCTAATGGAGTCTTTAGACGAGTTTATGGAGAAGCCATGTGGTGATCATGTGACACTTTTGTTGCTGCGTGATCATAACACTACGTGAGCCATGAAACGTGACTTCCAAGTTTAACTCTTACGTGATATAAAGCGATTTTGAGACGGCCCACAATGCCGTATCGAGGATCAAAACGGCTTTGTCAGATTCAGCTAGGCATTTACACCAGGCATGCTGAACCCAGGATCTATCAGCAGGTGGGATAGACATCACTGAGCCCCAGTTACACCCACATGGAGGGTTTGGTATTACCACAACACCTCCAGGGTATAATCTATTCCACTGCTGTGACTCAAACATGATGAAACTTCCCCACTTTACTTTCCTTTTGGAGTTAGTACTGATCTAGCGATCTTTTTGACTGTACAGAACGCAGCCAGAGATAAAGGCGTACAATTATTAACACTGCCATCAACATTTTGGAGAAAATTCATCAGGTCATTTTTCTGAATGAAGCGCAACAAGTGATGACAGCATTATGAAGCGTCTGCTACCTTCTTGAACTCTTAGCTATCGATCGATGGTAACGGTGTATGGAAGTCGCTAAGAGATTATAGCACTCTTCATACTGCCACCACCATTCTCAAGATAGCCGTTGACCTCATCAGGACAATTTCCCAAATGGCGCGCACAACAACATCAACCATCTTCCGATATTCTTAAATTCTCCGCAAACGCTCAATGGTAGACATATCATATACTAGTATAGGAATCACTTAGAGATTATAGCATACAACGGTACGCCGTAATGTACATGAACGGTATTGATCTATCACAAGGCGCGTTTCTCCATTCCCTGAAGGCAAGGCAATGACCGATCCCATATGTTCGGTTCAAGTCTCATCTTAAGACTGTAGAGATGGTTTCATTGATATATCGGAAAGAAGCAGACGCCTTTTGATGCGAAGGCTGAATTGGCTTTTTTTCGGATAACCCGCTCGAGAAATTGATGAATAGCATAAGAGGGATAGGTTATTATAGTGTGATGTCAGGCTGCCACGGTTATTGCTAGCTGGAGGCAGGGTAAACGGGAGTAATTATAGCAATTTTATAGTTAAAGTGGCCACCTTGGACCCCATGAATTACATCATTGACAGCTCTCTGTCAAAGGATTTTTTCGTACGTTTGTAAAGAAGCCCATATCCTTTACTATCAAAAAACAACTGCAATGATGATTTCTATCAGTCACGGTTTACGTATGTCAACAGTATTCTCCACAGGTGTGGTGGCACCCTTGATATTCAAGATTTTTTGCCACTGTGCAACACAAGGTAGGGTAGCTAGAAACCCTTTATAGAGTTTAAGAGCAAGGTATAGGGTGGCTTCTTCCAAGGTAGGTCGCATGGTAAGCTGCCAAGGTTGGGTGGATTGCCCTTGCAAATGGCCTTGTGGAGAATCCCAGTTCAGTCTCCCGCTTGATCCACACCAGCACTGTGGTGATTTCCATTCTGCTGCTCACTTCAAGTTAGTGACACTGGGCCAGGTCACCTCACCTGGGAAATCGATACACGAGGCAACAGATCAGAACAATTCATCTCAAGCTGTTGCTGATATTCATTATTTTCAAATGACGGATGTGACATTGACAAATCAATGAACCCATCCTAGAAAGATACAGAGAGACTGTAAACACCTTTCTTTCTACGGCCATAAATGTTCACAAAATCATCTTTTTCAGATTTCACTTCCATTTTTTCAGCAGTTCAGGGAGCAAACGTCTTGGCTTGCAAACACAAGAGAACAGAGAACAAGAAATATTCAACTTCCGTCTGCCATTAAACCATACAACTAAACAATACGCCATCAGCTAATGTATTTATGAGTATTGACCTGTAAAGTAATACTCTAATGATTTTTGATACCATTCGGACTTCTGTTTGGACAAAGACTGGCAATTTACAAAAACCTTCCCAGATGACCATACCTCCCGAGTGAGAGTGTGTTTGGCTAGAAAGTATCAATATTGCCTTTGGCAGGACAGTGGGACGCCAGGGTATCGGTTAACACTAAGGGGCGATTAAGGAATTGTGTAATGGTACGGGCAAATGTCCGAGTGGGCGGCAAGGCACAACCTGCAACATTGACACAACACGATTTTGTGGGCGTAAAGATGTTTTTTAATTCGTTGGTGGAATCGGGTGAACCGTAAATTGGTTGGCAGAAGTTCGAATGAATTTCCTGATTCTGCATGCGGTAGTGAATGCTCATTTTAGTATCCCTCGGTTATGGTTTGGTTTTTTCGTTACTTATTAATGCGCATGCGCAGGTAACCGGTTGCAAAATCTGGACGTTTTTTCCAACTTCTGCCGTGGTGATGATTCAACGACCTCAAAGGATACCCTTAGGACTGACAAAAGGCTGTCCTTGACGATCTTGCTGGTGAACTTCGCATTGACAAAATGGACCTCACGATGGTTTCATTAGCCGCACTTACACCACCTGAAAATGGACCACCAATCTTGGTTCGGGAACCAATGCCGCACCATCGAAAATCCACCAAGCGCTTACACCAGCGCTGCAGCTAGTTATAAAATCCGGCTACAGATGGCGCGCAAACAATAAGCAGAACGCAGAAAGCCTTGGCAGAAAGCGCCATTTCGAAAGCGCCGCCTGGAGCCGAACCATCTAACTAGCTAATTGCCGATCCATTTGCGCGTACACCACGACAAAGCCGAGCTTTTAACAAGCCGGGCGAATTTGGACCATCAAGCTTGGTGGGACAAATTCGCTCGGCAATTTGTATCGGCAATGGATTGCCGAACCAATTTGTCGCGGCAATGTGGTGGTGTAAGTGCAATTGGTCCACCAATATTTCGTGGTGTAAGCGCAGCTATTGTCATCATTTCATTTCAAAACATACCTCTTCATTACCACATAACTCATAATTTCGTGTTCATACATGTATCCAGTAACTAGTGGCAGTACCCTTATTCATCACATGTTGCTGTCTATGACGACGCACACCACCATTTTGTTGATGAGGGTTGTCAAGGGCAATGAGAAAATGCGGGTGACTACAACATACACTAGCTTTTATGGTACTCCAGCTACATGTATTCGGGACACGGGGACTGCCCACAAATACTATAAGTGTATCTACATCATAATACCGATGAGAGAAACAAATCAACAGGGAAATCCAGGGTAAAGAAGCCATGAGAAAATGGGATTAAGCAAAATGTGACCAACAAGATTCTTCCCGTGAATATATCTCTATATTCGGATAGAGCAAAACTGCTTTCCTTGCCGAGTCCAATCTTAAACTGTGAACGTTTCCTAGAACCGCCATAACAAATTCACTCGAACGTATCATCCAATGATAAATGCCCTTACCGATGGCGATGAACCTCACCACTTTCAACTCAAACTCAGTTCCAGTTTCGAAATATTCCACAACACTAACATGAAGAAATCAGCAGTCCAACCTTAACTGTCCCCAACGTGTACCATCGAAATCAAATCGATATCAACCAATCCCACAAGCTTCTATCTGGATACTGGTACTTGGTGGTAGCAATCATATTATTTGTGACATTGCCGGGCATCACCCTACACAAACATCGAGACTTATCATAATCCTGTGAAAATACCATTTGTTTGATTCGTGTGTGGTGTCACCCCATATTTTGGATATTTCGAAACAGTTTGATAATCAGGGCTATTATACGGCTATTTTGTATGGTTTGTAAAAAAACTATTTTGCGAAAATCTTTTAAAAAATAGTCTCGAGTCTGCTAATATGTTATAAACATTTTTCCCATAGTACAATACGTAAAACCTCTTTGTTAAAGACACCCTTTTGGACTGACAAATGCTGTCCTTAATTGAGAGGTACGTGTCTCGATCATAGAGGTCAAATTCACTTGAAATGACCAGTATGAAACCAAAGGCAGTGTCCCAAGGGTGTCCTTTTAAAAGGAGGTCTCCGCTAAGGGAGGTGCCACTAAATAAATGGCATGATATTTCATTCAAATTCAGATACCAAACGTCAATATTCTGAATACCAATTTGAACATCTGCAAAAGTTGTAGCGTGAGTAACGTAACTTGAATGGGAGTCGACCCACTCACACACCCGACCATATTAGGAAATACCATCATTATATGTTGATGTCACATAACATACCTGATCACCACTGGACATCGATAATTTTGTTGAACATATTTTACTGACCTAAATGTCATGAATCACTGATATTTCCATAGGTTCATTTAGGGACAGTAGTTTTGTAAAATCCATCGCGAAGGTCAGGTGAAACGCCCAAGTGAGTCTCTCTTTACAAGAGCCGTTTTGATTGGAAGGATTGGGTTTGTGTGCCTAAATCTTGCAAGTAACTAACGTTGCGTGATATTGTACCCAATTCTGAATTGTATCGCCATTTAATTCCCATTAAAAAGTGGCGATACAACGCGCAATCTTCTCACGATGCGGCGATACAATATCGCGCAACGTCAAAGGTTAACTCCAGGTTCAGTGATGTGTGCGAGGGGAGGAGCATACAACTGACCCCGCCCTGGGGGCCTTCTGTAGCCACACCCGCCCATCGAATAGTGAATCAAACATTCAAGAAGGACAAAACATCATATTCATAATTGCAGCGATTTTAAAAGTTTCGTGTTTGCGTACACCGAGTATACTACATGTACTACTGTATATTGACTGTGTACTGTAGGCTGAGTGACGCCCTCTACATAGAAAACTACAATTGTACTACCTTGGCACTACCAAGTGATCATAATTTTCCAGTTGCCAAAAGGAACGACAACATACATGTACATAAGCCACATGTAATCATATGAAATATATATTTTTACATAATCTATCTATGAAGAGCTATAGAATGATGAGGATGCAGGCTGCTATCACTATCAAGTATTGCAAAAAAAATGAGCATATGGCAGGCTAGTGACTAAGTGGGAGGAAGAGGACCACGGAGATGAAAATTATGAATGAACAGCCATGAAAACTATGAATGAATGAAGCTACACCATCTGTCATGGCTGTACAACTTGTGCTATAAATAACATGCACATTCTATGCTATAGTATGCACGGGAAACATCACGTACATAATATGATGTTGCAAACACCTGGCACAATGTGACCTGATTGGCAACACATAAAGATTTTTTCCATACCAACAGGCAGAAATTGTACTGAACATGAACAACATAAATTTCCATAGTAAGTCTCACCATGATAAGGTCTGGACTCAAATAACCTCCTTGGGGGACATCAACAGATAGACAAATCCAGGAGAAAGCGGTACAATGCTACTGCTAGACAACCAATTTATACCTGCAATGTCTGTGGGCAAACATGGCAATGCCAATATTGTTCCCATCCCGATCTCGTCTCTACAAAGACCACACAGAAAGCTGTGGGGTATCATGGCATATGTCGCTCTAGAATATCTGTTATGTCGCCTTTTTTGTTGACAGATGATGATTCCTGTCTATGGTAAATAGCTTCCCATCCCATAGTCATGATTACTGGAGACAATTACCATTACACTGGAACCGCCCTAAGCCGACACCTCTCTTAGCATGCTAGCCTCTCTATTAGGAACACTGAATTCGGTTCGAAATTGGTGACCTCTGTAATCGGGATAATTCTCGTTTCAGGACAGCATTTGTCTGTCCGAAGGGTGTCCAAGTTGAGGTTCTACTGTATTTATCTGTCTTCTCAAGGGATTTGAAAGATCATCGAGAGAAAACCTTGCCAATGCAGACATCACAGGTTTGGACGCGCATTTACTGACATGACCAAAATAGTGAAATGTATATACATTTTAAAAGTTGTAACACCGTTGGGGGCAAGCGACACACAAGCATACCCAGCTGGCTGCTGTACAGACAGGAAGAACATTTCCTATGGTTACATCCTTTTGTAAGGGGAACATCGACAAGTGCACATTTCAATGCTGCGAGTATAGCCTATATGAAAAAGTGCAAGTTCAGCATTTTGTAATAGGATTTGATTTTCATTTGGTCTTGAAATACCCAGCAAAACAAAGAATGCGATCAATCAATGGCCTTTTTCTGGATGTAGCCAGGAATGCTTGTACCCAGTTGACATGAACGTACAGTTTTCGCAATTGCACTGCAACTAAAAACTGTCCGGTGTGGTGATGCACACTAAAACTTCATTCATGACATATGTACCCAGTGAAAATGCTTTTCTGGTGATAATCTCCTCCATTGCGATTGTATAAACTGAATGAACAAAAAAAATGCAATCACCATGGCTCTGGGTCCTACAGAAACGGCTAAAATGTATGCATCTTCTTCATCTAGCCTAACAACTGTGCATCAGTATTGATCGATGATTTTTTCCTGAACGAGATCATGGCAGTGTGCATAATGTATTGCTAAAAGCATTCTCTCGGCAATCGCCAATGTCAATTGTCATTCAACCGGACATTCATTCACTATTTTGTGGGAATATAGGTTGGGTTGATGATCAGACACATTCAGATTCACTCAGTATTGTTATTTGTATTTCGAAAGGTTTCACCAGGTGGGCGTTAGCCATGCACAAGCCGAGTTCGCTCACCATCCTGAGCTACACAGGCCATTTCTGACATTTTGCACCCCAGTGTTCGAAATCAAACAATCCAGTGGATTCTAGTGGTATGAAATGCAACAAACAATCCAGTGGAGTCCAGTGGTATTAAATGTGAAATGCAACAAACAATCCAGTGGAGTCCAGTGGTATTAAATGTGAAATGCAACAAACAATCCAGTGGAGTCCAGTGGCAACACCCCAGTCACTGAGTGGCAGTATCATTAACATGAATGGATCCGACAATCAAGTCATTCCAGTGGGATCCCAGTGGCCCATGTCGCATAGTCACAATCTAATGAATCACAGAGCAAGAGTACACCAACGTGCGAGGACCATCAAACAAAGCAAAGTAACTTTACTATACAAAGCAACACAAACACGTATGAATGCGCCCAGTGCACCAGCGGATCCCAGTCAGGGCAGTGGCATCATGTGATTTGAATAAAATACCGGTAACGGTAAAATCCAGTGGATTATCCCAGTGGTTGCAACGCATGAATATCGCACATTTCGAGTATACAATGCATATAAATGAATCAACTTACCAACTTCACGATATATTCTGGTAGTAATCCTGCTACTTTAACTTTGTGAAAAGATGTTGGATCATCAACAAAAACATGTTTGTTTTCAGTAATTCCAGTGCTGTCCCCAGTCTTTGAAGCTGGAAACTGGTGGTGTAGGCCCGACACTATATCCCGTTTTGGCGACGAGTCGATGAATCCATCATCTAGTATTCCATCATAAATCTGAGATAGCGTATCAGCTCTCAGGTGTCGTAATAAAGAAGGGTTGACGGAATGATGGTTGAGGCTCACAGGTTCAGGAACAACAGGGAATCCAGAGTCTGGAGACAAGCTGGAGTCAACGCCATTTTTTAGGAGAGTTGGTCGAGAGCCTGAAAATAAAACCAATAATGCGGTTAAATCCCGCGCGGAAACACAGTGACAGCGATCGCCAACGAATAAGAAAACGTTTATCTTTGACCTACCTGTTTGCAAAGGGAATAATAGTATGAAAATAGCGTAAACGAGGCCTATTTTAAGAGTATCCAGGCCAGGAAGGCCCATGTTTGGGAGAAGATCACCTGTGCGCATGCGTACGATTTAATTCATGAGTTGGTTCACCGGTGTGCCAATCCGCAGTAGTAAAGTAGTTCCTAACTTATTTTGATAGAAATCGATCTCAGTCAAATATCTATGAAAATTCATGTTCTATAACGGACACAGAAGTACAAGTTAGAAATGGCAAAGGCATATGTTGGAATATTGTGTCATTAACCAAAGGTATTTGACAATAGTATTTCTAAAAACAGCGTAGTGATTTTGTTCCCGCGAATGACGTCATTCATAAACATTGCCAGATGAATGCCCACAGAATATAAACATAAATAGCCTTTATTGCCATCAACAAGATTAATAGAGGTCTGTGCATTCGGTGATAGATGGTCAACAACATGCACAATCGTATAACATTAATCAACACGATTTTATTTGGTTTTGGTTGATGTTATTGCTGTGCATTTGTCAAAATTCATTCATAAATCATATGCAAATCTGAGGAGGTCATCTTCATTCAGAAATCAGATTCACAAGTGTGCCGACAGTTCTGCGCCCAAGTTGCCCCATTAAGGGATCATAGCCTTTGAGATTGTAACACATCATCCACGAGTATCATCAACGAGTTACTACAGTGCTGCATTGCACAGAGAGATGTTTGATCAACCCCCGGATCAACCCAAATACAGGGGCAGGTCAGGGATAAGATCACTTTAATTCATTATAAAAAGTGGTTTTATCCCGGCATTATGATTGAGTAGGAGGAGCTCAACAGCAAGCTGCAAGTGATGCAAAAGGCATGGTGGCTAAAGCAGTGATATGGATGCACTAGATGCTTTTCGCTCCACTGTGTTCCGTAAACCAAGAACGATACAACTTATTTTCCGTTTGAAATAAAGCTGGGGTAGGTCATAGTTATCCCAAGACTTATTTCAGTCGGGGCCAACACGAAAAATGGGTAGGCCAGGTCATAATGATAGTCAGGCTACAACAAAATATGTCGAGAATGTTGGAGACAGAGTTGCCAATAGGCACAAGAATCTTTTAAACACACAAGACTCAATCTGAAGATCGAAGACATACATTATAACTGTCTTCTCTGTAGCAGGGTCGAGCTGTTGTGTCAGATCTACATTGCACGATTCTAGGATGAGACGGAGAATTCGATCGATTGACTAGTTCAAAGATCAGATCCTACTTACTGACTTTGAGCTGGTAATCTGTGGGTCAGTCTCCGGTCATGTAATGATGAAGCAAAATACAATTTGTAGTGTCTCCTCCAGGGTTGTTACTGTCTTCGGAGAGTGGGTCACTGACAGACATAAGTTGGCCATTTGACACATACAAATCTCTCCAATTTTTGTGATTAAGGTCTGCATGGTTGTGGCAGCATCTGCACTCTCATCAGGTCTGGTTGTGCCAGCATCTCCTGTCTATCAGGTCCGGTTGTGACAGCATGTTATGGTATGGTCGTTGCAGTATCTGCTGTCTCTTCAGGCCTGTGTCAGGCCTGGTGTTCTGATTTCAGGCAATCCCTTTTTGAAAATGATCAGGTATTCACCATGTGAAAATGAAACACATTTTTCCTAAGGGTGGAGACAAGGTCCATCCTGTAGAAACATGGTGCACTATGTTGGGAGAGTACACATCTAGATCAGACAGAGTACGCATAGTGAAGGGGCATGGCACATCCAGCAAAAACCTTGGCACCCTCTCTGGCAACATGGCGAGCTATGAAGGGGAGGGCACATCCAGAAGAGATATGGTGCACTACTGTCTCAGTGGTCGAAAGTAATTTCTGCAGGTAACAATATAGAACGAAGGTTAAATACGCAGGCCTGTTGCGGTGGATAACAGAAATGTCCTCGTTTTTCACTTTCGCTCCTTTGAACAGGGTGACAATTAGTTCATGTACTACAGGGTGGCCCAGAATTATTTTCCCTCACACAAGTAGAATTCTATTGTGCAAGGAAAACCTTTTCTGGGCCACCCTGTAGAGTTTCGTGAGTTTCCTCATCAGCCCCAGATAGGCAAATGATTTTGACAGGGCCCCGCTGGCGCCATCTGAGCTAACAAGTTGGAACTACGCGATTACTATTAAAAATTACCCCGTTTTCGGTGGAAATTCCCGGGGGGGGGGGGGGGGGGTTGGGGACGAGTTATTCCGTGAACCCCAAACATGGTACTGACGACAGTTAGGGGCCTAGTAGCTTATCTTTATCCGAACTTACTTACATACCACGACCTTTATAATTATAATTCTGAGGTGCAAATTCTCTCGGCATGACATCCATGGTGTTGACCCCTTACGTTTCAGGCACGGTACGTTGCAGGTCAAATGTCTATGCTGTCACCTCTAAGTAGTAATGAGTAGTCCCGGCAAATGTGGAAAACATTGGCGCTGATACCTTAGCCCACTTCACAATCACCTTTTTTCTAAGAGCATTGGGGACGGAGGCTAAGCACATACAACATTACAAACGGTTAACATTGCTACCCTTGTTTTTGCAGGGTATGCCTATCACCTTGAACGGCAGCAACCCCGTCCTTCTGTACGGTTCATATGGAGGAGGCTTCAACATTGCTATCACTCCATCGTTCAGCGTAACCAGGATTACATATATGCAGAATCTTGGATGGATCATGTGTGGGGCTAATATTAGAGGAGGAGGGTAATCATCTTCCGTTTTTGTTGGCTAGATAATCACTTGAGCCTTTGAGCATCGTGTCGGTTGTTGGGGGCTATTTGACGCTGCCCTTGACATCGTCCTCCGCACTGTGTAGCGCCACCTAAAGTCTATTTTTACCTTTGCATAATTTATGATAATGAGTAAACCTCCCATGTTAAGTTATCAATCCAAAAGAATGGTCCAAATCGCACGCCAATTCGTTTGCATAATTTATGATAATGAGTAAACCTCCCATGTTTAGTTATCAATCTAAAAGAATGGTCCAAATCGCACTCCAGGTCGTTTGCATAATTTATGATAATGAGTAAACCTCCCATGTTTAGTTATCAATCCAAAAGAATGGTCCAAATCGCACTTCGGCCCGTTGGTTTCTAGGAAAGATATATACCACCTGAAATTTCGGCGAAATATTTCATGTATTTGAGAAACAAGGCGTTCAAAAGGTAGCCATACGTTTGAATTATTTCAACTTCAAGGTTTACTGGTGGTAAAACTTTTGTAAAGCTGATTTGTAGTTTGGGCGAGAGTAGTATTAACTATTATGTCGCCGTGTGCATTGACCTGTGCATGTGTAGACTGTGTAGTGGTGTTGTTTCTCGAAGAGAACCGCGTGCAATCGCCTGAATCGAGTGCAAAATCGTCGTATAAAAAAGCGCCATTGCAGAATTCTCAGATTTTCCTCTTATTTCGTATCGTCCTTGTTCCTTGGTGAGATATTTTCATCCGTTGATCGGATTTATACCGAATTTCATTCATGTTTTGAGGTTTTATTGGGATTGGTGAGCTCTCAGCTGATTTCCTTTTATGGAGGCCATCTTTTTTGCATTGCCATAGGCCTCCCTATGCATTGCATGTAAGCTGATAGAGCATTGGGCCTAAATTGTGTGTTACACAAAACAGAGAATTTTGTCTTTTGGTTTGGTTTTGTCTGATGATCACACTGACTCACACACTACCTCTACTGTTACCGTAGGCCTACCTGGTTTACCGCTGACAAACAAGAGGGGAGAGTCAGAGGGTTTTTTTGTTGCCGATTTATGTCATTTAGTCATTATGATCTCAATGTTTACCACGCTGATAGGGTAAGTAATGGCTTGCAAAACACGTTTTTCCAACATTAGGATTAAGGTGCATGCTCAACGTTTTTACATCAAATGTGCTATGTTGGAATCTGACGTATATGCAACGACTACACTAGTTACAGAGTTGGCCCGGAATTTGGAATGATTGCAATTGCATCCTCGCCTAGCCAGTTGGCAGATTTCACATTTTAGCAGTCTCCCATTGTCTAAAGCGTATGTACCGTCGCAACTTCCAGGCCAACTCGGTAAGTGTCGTATTGTGTGCCGATGAAGGCCAAACAAATGTTGATACTAACACAGGGCTCGAGATAATCCCCCAGAAGTGTCTTTTTAAAGTATGAAACTTGGCCCAGGACCCTCACTTTTGAAACTGCTTGTTATAAAATCTCTTAGAGGACTCTGTTCAAAATCTGTGCATGTCCTGTTTCAATTCACCCAGTTTCTAGTGTTGACCTAGTACTACTTAGTAGGCCTACTTATTTAGACAAGTCTATGAAGAAGATCTTGAGTAGGCCCAGTAGGGCCTAGAACGTCTTGAGATATTCACTTGATATCCTCTGTGGAGTTCCCCTGACTTGTATTTTAGGCATCATATACGATCATGGGATCCAATTATTCCATCATTTCTCACATGGACACATGATGGATGCTGGAGATGTTTAGTGAGGAGTGCAAATTCAGCTGCTCTGGTGCAAAATCCATTATGCATCCTTGGCTGTGTTCTTGATTTGTTTGTCTCTGTGAAGAGATTTATCGAAGCAATGTCACTTTATGATTATATATTGCAGTGTGTTGTCTCTGGGGTCATGATTTGCACACGGTCCAATGGCACGCTCTACCAGTCACTTCCTGAATCTGCAATATCAGTTGTGTGCAAAAGATACATGTTTTGTCGGTTGTGCAATGTTAATTAATTTGATTTGAAAACAGTGGAGTTTCCCAGTAATTCTTTTAATTTGATTGACATGCAAGTCATTATGTTAGTTAAAAAGCTGGATCTACAGTTTCATTCCATCTGCTGCTTGATGCACACCAAATGCATGATTGCACTGTCTTTAGCTATTCATAGACAGTGTGGCCTTTTCCATGATACCTTACTGTTGGAACCTGTCAAAGCCTTGATTGATATAATAAGCTACATTTGTAAGTAAACTCCTTTGTCTGTCCCTGAAATGAGTGAAAATGTGAAGTCGGTGCATTGACATCAAACCATTGTATCTGTGTGGTGGCCAACTTCTTGACTGAATTTTTAAGCAATTACTTGGAATCCAATTCTGGGGCATTGTTTTGTTTTCTGTTGTGGCATTTGTTAATATAACTCTCTATGATCCTCTAACATATAAATTATAATTGCTTCCATCACATCATTCAGCTGCTGAAATTCGCCCACTCGTGCACTCAAAGAAAATTGACCCTCATACATTGATCAAGAGTCAAAAGATGAAGAAGCCTAGATTTGTGAGAGTTGTGGTTCTTTTTTCAAGTGGAACAGTTTCAATCTGTTCCTTAGTTTGACCTGTCAGATGAATAAATATTGACGTGGCCCAGGGGTGTTAACCCAGGTGCACAACTCCCAATGTGGGAGACCAGGAGTCTCACATTTTCGTCTGACTTCTCCTTACAGCCAGTCTGGCATGATAGGACCTGCCAAGTGTTCTCACTCCTGTCAGCATTAGCTGCGCTTACACCACGAAATATTGGTGGACCAATTGCACTTACACCACCACATTGCCGCGACAAATTGGTTCGGCAATCCATTGCCGATACAAATTGCCGAGCGAATTTGTCCCACCAAGCTTGATGGTCCAAATTCGCCCGGCTTGTTAAAAGCTCGGCTTTGTCGTGGTGTACGCACAAATGGATCGGCAATTAGCTAGTTAGATGGTTCGGCTCCAGGCGTCGCTTTCAAAATGGCGCTTTCTGCGCATGCAATTTATTGTTTGCGCGCCATCTGTAGCAGGATTTTATAACTAGCTGCAGCGCTGGTGTAAGCGCTTGGTGGATTTTCGATGGTGCGGCATTGGTTCCCGAACCAAGATTGGTGGTCCATTTTCAGGTGGTGTAAGTGCGGCTAGAGTCTTTCTAGAATTACATAAGCCGATGGACTCATCAGTGACAGTACTCTGCATGCTATAGTGTTATCAATGGAGTATTTGTGCATGAAGGGCAGGAAAAGCATTTAGTTTCTAGTGATGCTGTCTTCCGCCAGAAGTGGAGTCCATCACAAAACTACTTAAATGGTGGGGTCTTTTTTTGCCTGTCACCAGGTACAATTACAATACAAGGAACATTTGTTTTTCCTCTAGACATGGTGAACTATTGACCTCTGGTCCACCAGCTGCACTAATTGATCAATTACAATACATCTAGACTGAATTATGCCAAAAGTATTTACTATGGTGGTGTGTTATTCTGCAATGTGTAGGTTGTACATGATGAGACTTTCTAAATATCTCTGTCCAGCTTAATTGAAGAGGTCAGTTGTCATCAAACTTGGGTGTTACTTGTAATTGCATGCTGTATCCTGTTTCGGTGCATAATTTTTGTGAAGACTTAGGTCAGGATTTTGAAAGCTACCTTTAACTCTGGACTTGAGCTGAGATTAGCTAGGTTGTGACAATGTCTCGACTTTCACAGGCCTTGAATTGAACCACAGGCCTGTATAGTAATATCATCTGATAATTTATACATAGGTAGTGTACTGAGTAGGTAGTGATGTCAAAACTTCCAGGGGGGGAGATGTGATAGGCCGAAGCTCGTTTGTTCATGCTTCCATATGGATTTTGAAAGCTCAGAATTTCATGTACATGCCGTCATACTTGACCCAATAAATGTATTCGCGGTTTATAATTGGTCTTCCCAGTGTTACCATTTACCCCGTTGATTTAGATGTTGCATCAAATCACTTGGCCTCCTTATCGAGAACCTTCATTAATTGGGTCTTAATGGGGTGATTGTGGTACTGGTTCGTTTATGCATACCCAGACAACCAGAGACCCAGCCTGCACCGTCAATCGGCACCGACTGTGGTGAGTTAGTTCAAGGTTCTCAGAACTTTAACTTTTAAGGAAAAACTAGGACTAGGAGTTTATTGCTTGGCCCTTACTCTAAATAGAGGCAAAGGTTGTGGAAACTGAATGCCAGTAGATTCTACTAACTCACTATTTGTGAACAATGTTGGATCTATATTAGAGTGTTGGACATCTGTACCACTAGCAGTGACATTACAGGTGAGTTGTGACTCAAGACATTTGACATTTGAAACAGCCACAGTCAGTAATTTCAACTACGTACATACATGTACAGTTCAACCTCTGGACTGACAGGTGCTGTCCTTAATAGAGAGGTGTCCTGATAAGGGAGGTTAAAAGTTGAATGGAAACAACTTATTACCAAAACTAGTGTCCTTAATGGAGAGCTTGTCAATAAGAGAGGTGTCTGCTGAGGGAGATTCCACTGTACCTCCTGAAATTGTCTGAGGTTGAAGTTTCCAGACATGTAAGGTATACTGTTTTTTCGACACTGATAGGCCGTACTGATAATTGTACTGTTGGTAGTGTTGTCAGTGTCTGTCAGTGTTTGCTATACACTATGTCAGTACTGTCACTGTTCAAATTTATTGATATAATATAGAGTAGGCTAATGTGGGTATAACTATAAATCACAAAAATTGTAAACAGATGAACACTAAAAGCGATTTGTATTGCATTTCTACGGATTATAAAGTTGATAAGGCAATGCCTGAATGCAGCTGGGCCAGTTGTACATTTGTCATATGTTGTGGCAATTTCATATTTATGCCACCTCATGTGAAATAGCATGTGCAGTTGACCAGCGATCATAACTTGACGACATATGCAATATATCTGTTTTCAAGGATGGGCAGATTCAGGATTGTCACAACATTACCACTATCCGGTTGCTGTTTGTCGGAACTTCTTGTAGTTGTGAGCTCATTGGTTAATATTTGTGACTAATGTGAGCTCATTTGTTTCATGACTGATTTGAGCTTCAGCGTGAGTTCATAGTGCTTTCTGAAATTATATCCAGAGTCTAAATAAGTAAGCATAGAGTTAATAGTGCTCCGGGTTAAATGGAAAACAGGTCAAGATATTTTGATACATATATTGTACCATCCATGAGTGCTTTTTGGTTGTGTTATAAAAACATTGCACATTTTCATTAATGTGGGACTTGTGAGTGTCTATATCTGTGTCGACAAGGAAGTTTGACACTTGGGTTAACACTTGCATGCAGGCCCACTTGCTTGACTTGATGTGGGCTGTCCAATTTTCAGGTTTCGGCAAATTATCTAGGCTTATGTAGAGTTAAATCATAATGTTCTTGTAGTCGAGCACGTTACTGATATTCACGATTGGTGAAGCCTTTCTGTAATTTTGGTCACAACAGGCATTCTTTCTCATTCTTACTGCCTTTATGCCAACAATGGTTCTTTTCGTTGATTTTCATGACTTCTTGTAGCATTTATGGGATTTGGGAGCATGTTTGTGGTGCTGTAGATGCAATGGAATGCTTCAAAGATGCCTTTTACATTTAGATGTTGAAGGACAGGATAGGGCCTGCAGTAAAGTTAACTTGAGGTTACTACTTGTAGAACTGTACATAATGAACGCTAAGTCAGCCCATCATGACTGTAGGCTTAGTTATGTCAGCTGCAAAAGACGCCCCCCCCCTTTTCTCGTAAACATCTAAGTTCGAGGGTAATCCAGCCAGCTGTAGCGGTCTGAAGTAGGCCTATGTACAGTTCAATGTACATGGTGTATGGGATTCTTCTGCACTGAGCATTAGAAATCACATGGGGAACAGGACTGTACGTCATTAGTGACAGTATGCCTGCCTATCATATGCATGTATCATACAGTAGACCTTTCTATGAAGGACAACCTCAGGACTGACAAATGCTGTCCTTAATAGAGAGGTGTCCTGATTAGAGAGGTCAAATTGAATGGAAACAACTAATTTGGGTCTAGAACTAGTGTCCTCACTATGGAGGTTGTCCTTAATAGAGAGGTGTCCGCTAAGGGAGGTTCCACTTTACTTTATTAGGCTTATCGATCAGTTGATTGATTTTCACCTTGAAAATGAACTCAATAACTTATGGGAGCTCGGATATGGAAAAAAGTTGTCAGTTGGGTGCATGTATTGTCAGTCTGTGTAGAATTTACAATCTTGCATTGATTTATTAGTTAATTGGACTCTGAACCACCATATTTTTCATAAATTCATACTGGTTTTGTCATTGCTGAACTCAGTTGAGTAAGTTCTTTCTAGCGATTTTCTTGTTTGCTGCTCAGGAGTGCATTTAAACTCTTTCGAGGATTTTCAATTCCTGTCAGTGATTTTGATATAAAACAATTGGTGACTCAGTTGAAAGCATTGTCGTAAGTGGGTCAAAATTCTCCCTTATTTTGAATGTGGTTTTTACATGTTATGCACCGAGAAATGACCTTGTTTAACACTGTTAGTATAGGCATAGTTTTTTAAAGCATGTATCTGGCCTGTTCGGGCTCGGTGGAGATTATAGTAACATGTAATTCCAGAAAAATGTTCAAACCTGTCTGGAATATTGAAGCATGTTGTAAAAGGCTAGAGTAACTCACTGTAAAGTGTAATAAAAAGTAAAAATAATATTTGTCAAAAAGTATTATCGATTACATTCAGTCCGCCAGTTGCAAAGTATAAATGTAAATGTCCCATTTTAAGAGTTCGAGTTATAGAGGTTGTTGTTGTTTGTGAAGTACCTCTGTGTGCTTCTAATTTCAATTCATTGTCTTTCAGTTTCACCCCTAAGCCCTTATAGTAATATTTACAAAAATGTCCAGGCTGTACTTTGTCAAATTTTAAAATCAGTTTCTCCTATTCTGTCATTTCAGATAGCGCCCTGATTCTCTAAACATGGGCAGATACTCTGGGAAAACATGCCGGCTCCTGTCAATGCTGGCCTTGACAGGGTCGTTTTTCGTCGTTGAGATTACCGTTGGATACATCTCCAACTCGATCGCCCTGGTAGCGGATTCGTTTCACATGTTATCGGACGTGGTGGCGCTGATAGTCGGGTTCGCATCAGTTCGAGTAAGTATTTCTATGTAGCATGTGTAAAAGCTGTCTGTGGTTTTGTAGTTATCATACTGTGCATGCTAACTGTGTCCGCTTGATAAGTATTGTAACCACTAATACATTTCTCCGTATTTCGTTGCAGGTGTCAAAATGGAAGACAAAAAAGAATACTTTCGGGTGGCAGCGTGCGGAAGTTCTTGGTGCTCTTGTGAATACAGTTTTTCTCATAGCGTTATGCTTCACAATCGTCGTCGAATCTCTTCAGCGGTTTATAGAAATCGAACCGATTGAGCAGCCTGTCTTACTCTTAATTGTTGGCGTCGTAGGATTACTCATTAATTTAGTTGGATTAGCATTGTTTCACCAGCATGGTAGGTATTTGACTTACGACCCCGTATGTGTCCCATCACACCGTAATGAGTAGTAAGTCGCATATTGGAACCATGAAGTTATCCAGTTTGGGAAAGCAGCCTAAAGTGACTGTCCCATTTAAAGGCGAATTCCGTTTCAAGGGGATACATATTAATGAGAACACCCGTGTTGTTTTGTAACGAAAGTGCTTTACTGTGAGTGCCCACAGGTAAATCTCAGTCAACGCAAGACCAGATTGTCAGCCTTTTTGGGGGAAGATGACAAAAATGGGACTAGATGGTCTACTTCGGATCTGGACTAGTCTGCCAGAGCGACAATTAGTTTGAATTTACACAAGGATAATTGAGAGCACATTTGGATTCAATCGGATAATTGAGAGCACATTTGGATTCAATCGGATCTCATTGTGTGAACAATGCTAATAATTCGGCAATGTTTTTGTTTTCAGGTCATGGTCATTCCCATGGAGGCCATGCCCATGGCAGTGGCGAGGAGGACACCATTGACTTTGACGAGAATCAGGAAGAGGTGTTGTTACAGGGCACCAATTCTGTTAACATTGATACTGAAAAGGGGGCAGCAATCTCCAGAAACGGTGAAGCCACAGCAATCGCCATCGATTCTTCGGGAGACAAAAATTCCAACGGCCACGGTCATGGCCATAGTCATGACAAACCTAAAAAGAGTGAGTATTGCTAGTTGAGTATGACTGTGGTCGGCTGTCCACAGCCATTCCAGTCCCAAAGGGGTTACCCCTTCTATTCCTGGCTAAGTTGAGGGTTCTCTTGCTTTGCTTTGCCGACACTGGTACTCGCTGGCACAAAGCACAGGGAATCTTACATGACATTTGAGGCGCCTTGTGACCTAGTTATAACACTGCTGGCTACCACACACTTTGGCCTTGAGAGATTGTTGTACTTCTGGATGAACCATAGGCTTTCCTGGCTTGAAATGAGATTTTAAGACGGAGGTATCTGGTGTCAATGTCTGGGCAAGCAAAAGACCCCACCAAAAGTGACATGATTTTCATTGACCTGTTTCAGCCAAGTCTAGTGCCCATTTAAACATGAAGGGCGTGTTCCTACACGTTCTCGGAGACGCGCTGGGATCGGTCGTTGTGATCATCAGCGCTGTTGTCATCTGGCAGGTGAATGGAGATTGGAAGTTTTATGTCGATCCAGCCCTAAGGTGAGTCAAGGTCGAAATGAAGAGACGCGTCTGCCTTTTCACGTCTGGCAGAAGGCAAAATTGTGTCCTGGGTGTTCCACAAAGCAAACAGTGCTCCTTTTGTCTTCTGCTGTTCGTATCTGGACCTTTTGTCAAGTGATGACCACAGAATTGGCAAAAATATTATCTATTTTGCCCAAAGAAAAAGGAGATTTTACAGTTGGTAAACATAATTTTAACCAGGCAGAAGCCAAGGACCAAGTAATCAGCCAAGCTCTCCAAATATTGGAATTCTTGGAGAATTCTTCTTTAGCACACACTCTTGTCCCTAACAATCATTCTCAAAGGAGTGTACACCACTGCGACTTTTCTTTTGCGAAACCACAAACGTTGGGCACCAATTGTTAATTCAATTTAACCAATCGGTGAAAATTATTACACATCCTGTCAACAAGAAGTGACAGTATTTGAAGCTGGCTTGAGTCGTGCCATTTTTGATCGATATTCTTTTATATTTCATGACTGCTTTCTATTCCAGTATGTTAATGGTAATCATCATGCTAGGTTCAGCCATTCCATTGTGTAAGTATAACTGTTCTGTTAATGATTAATTGAAAGTCAGTGGGCAAATTTGAACGAATTGCGTCATTTTGCATTTATGTCATTGTTTTTTCACTTGATAAGATTATGTGTTCGATAGGTCAGTAAACATTCTTTCATTTTTGTGAAGTTGTGAAATCATTATATAGTGTTGGCTAATCTATGTGCTGTGTAGACGGTATTTAGCCGGTTTTTGTGGGGCTGTTTCACATAGGCCTATTCTACGTCATATAGGCCTTGGGTAGGTGTACCCCCATTTCGCCTACACCCATTTCGCCTACACCCATTTCGCCTATTACCCATTTCGCCTACCCCCATTTCGCCTACCCCCATTTCGCCTATTCACCATTTCGCCTACCCCCATTTCGCCTATTCACCATTTCGCCTACACCCATTTCGCCTACTCACCATTACGCCTACTCACCATTTCGCCTACTAAAAAGGAAAAGAGTGGTGTGCGCTGGACATTTGAACAATTTTACGAATCGTTGAGCTTGGTTTTTTTCCTTCATATTATAGCATATTTCCCAGTTAAACTTTACCATACTTTATCATTCCAACCCGGCCTCTTGAGACAAGACCACCATTGATTTTTAAGCCTTTTTCCAGTTAAATTGTCACAGTTTGACCGCCTTGCATCAAATAATGCTTCGGGTTGTGAATCTGAAATTTGGATATGACATTCCAGACAGTCAGGCGAGTAAATGGTGAAATTTTATTAAAACTGGTGGTTGTCCACAAATGTTTTTTCTTCAAATTGGACAAATTTGAGAGACCATGATATTTCCACTGTTTTCAGCCAAATCATGACCCTACTCATGACCCTACTCAGTTCGTCTGATAGTATTTAGTTGGTATTTAGTTGGATAAACTGCATATTTCTAAAAGCGTTACAAAATTCTGGCACCAATAGACATTTCAAATTAGACTAGAAGGCTGAAACATCTTTTGAATTTGAAGTCACTATCATAAAACATTTGAAATGATGTAGGCAAAATGGGTAATAGGCGAAATGGTGAATAGGCGAAATGGGTGTAGGCGAAACGGTGAGTAGGCGAAATGGTGAGTAGGCGAAATGGGTGTAGGCGAAACGGTGAGTAGGCGAAATGGTGAGTAGGCGAAACGGGTAAATTTTGTAGGCGAAATGGGTGTAGGCGAAATGGGTGTAGGCGAAATGGGTGTAGGCGAAATGGGGATGAACCGGTTCATCCAGAAACACAATCCTAGGTTCCCCTCAGGATCGAACCCGGACCCTATTGCTTGGTAGCCAGCAGTGTTAACCACTAGGCTATGAGGCACTTCTACAGCCACCCTTCAACTTGGGTCTACACAGTTTAATGTCAATAGTACACAGTAGAGGCAATGACCTGTTATACATTTGGGTCCTCTTCTTAAACTGTGTGACTCGTTCTTTGATGGTCCTCCCTGTCAATTACCCAACACATGTCTGTCCAAAGGAATTGAATCTCTAATGTAACCTAAAACAAGACTTCTCTTCCCACAGTAGCTTAATTTGTGTCTCCTTTATTGCAGTGAAAGAGACCAGTTTGATTTTACTACAAACAGTGCCTACTCATATTCAAGTAAAAAGCCTTCAGGATAAACTGATAACAAAGGTAAGAGTTGGATTCCTGTTGAGTGTAACATCATGAGCCTCGGGTTATTTTCACTGCTATAACATACATAGCATCATGTCATGTCACAAATAGTTATCCGTACCAAAGGTTTAGTTCATCCGCACAATATATAATCAGAAGTTGGTAAAAAGTCAGGGTCTTGAAGTTGTAGAACAAGTCGTAAATGTTGTCATGTTGAAGTTTTTCTTTTCTTCAGGTTGACGGTGTCCTGGCAATACATGAATTCCACATCTGGCGTCTGACCGGTGACCGTATCATAGCCTCAGCGCACATCAAGTGTCGAAACTTACACGAGTACGTGCGCATTGCTGAAGAAGTGAAGGAATTCTTTCACGATGAAGGCATTCATTCCACAACTATACAGCCAGAATTTGAAGATGTAAGTCAAGTAGGAGTTAGTCTTGTTTCGAATTTCTGAGTTCTGCCAAAGAGCTTTGTGGTGAGAGTGATGTCCTTTGGCTGGTACATGTATTCCTCTCTATTACTCATTACAGAGTCGTCTGAAGCACTTGCTCTGGATTCTGGTCTTGAGCTCCATGTCACACAGATTCTTATAAGCCTATTCGAAATCTTTGTGATGCACGCTAGACTGTCAGTCCATTGTCGGTTACAAAGTTGGCTCTCCAAGAGAGTTTGCTCCGGCGTCTGGCCTCGAGCTGCACATTCACATTGAACACTCGTCAGTTTATTCTTTAATGATACATTTCTCTTCTTTTTCCAGCTGGACGATAAGGACGGGCGAGCGTGCGTTCTTGAATGTGGTCCAGACAAAACGTGCCACCCGAACACGTGCTGTGGAGAAAAACGAGTGATAGCGCGCATTCGGGACAAGGAGCGGTCGCCGTCACACTTGAACACAATAGAAAATCGTCACAGTGCAGTTTCAGGACAATCTAATACGGGTACCTCACCAGAACAGCGCATCAGTGTAATATCAAATCCAGGTGCGGAGGCGGCGGTCAGAGACGACCGGGAAACATGCGTGTGATGACTGTGATGAATTTTTATATTGTTTTCACTGCTGGATATTACTTTGGGAGACGGCCGCAGTTGGGTGGAATGATGCGCATGTGGAATGGCTGACGGCGTGACGAAATGTTTGCATAATTGGGATGTACGTGGCATTGTCTGTTTTGTTGGTGCGGGTGTGGCACAAAAACGTATCTCTGCACCTCACTGGCAGTTTGTGGATGCAAGAACTGATAGAGTAAACGTTGGATCTGGATTCTATCTGCCCATCGATGATATGTCCACGAGAAATAAATCGACCTGCATTCAATATCACACCACACAGAGACATTTGGTGAGACTGGCTTAGAATTATGCTGTCAATGACGACATTTACAATTTGACAAATGGGGTTGATCAAAACTTTAACCTTGTGCCAATCCTGTATCGGTGTCGTCTAACTCTGGTGTGTAACTGGACTTGACCGTATGACTGGTGCACAATGGAGCCAATAGATTCCCTGTGTGTTGTGATAATGTTTGACACAATTTTGCATGTGACAACTTTACTTTTCAATGAAATCATTTTCATTATGATTCTATGTTCATTCTCAAAAGGTCAGCTTAATATTACGCAGAAGACCTTGAGCACAAATGTATTGTTACAGATGCATGCAGTATAACTTGGTGAAGTTTCGAGCTCAGGTAATAGTGTCTAAAGATAAAATTTCTTTATAATTTGCTACGATTGAGTGAGTGGGGCGGATGCTGTGACCTCACAGTTGCTGTGTAACTCGGTAAAGTTTTGAGCTTGGGTTGTAGTGTTGAAAGATACTATTTCTTTAGCATATGCTACATTTGAGGGCGGGGAGGGGTTGATGCTGCATGCAACACAAATTATATTCTTTTGTTTTGCAAATCTTACTCGAGTGGTCATAAGTAAAGTAACTGAGTTACTGGGCATTTCGTTGTTGTTGATAGCCTTGGGAGGGGGGTTATTTGCAATTTAAAGACAACTGGAATGTCTACTCTCGTTACTGTTCTACGGAGGCAGTTAACCCTGATGAACACTTTTTTGTCCGTTAGGTGCTTGGGGTAACACTGAAGTCGTTTTTGTCTGTGAGGTGATTGGGGTAAAGTGAGCCCCAGGGTAATTTGAGCCCCTGTCTAAGTCTTTGTGTCCTACCCCCTCTATTACATAGCTATTAGAATAGTATGTTCTAATTTTAAGTTTATTATGTAATAGCCGCGATTCAAAAAAGTTAGACCTGGACTCAAATTTCCTGGGGCTACCTTTACCCCCAAACCATCTTATATCGTTTAGTTTTTTGTCAATCAACAATGTGTGTCTTATCGCACAGTCAGGTCAGTATGTTTCTATAGTAATAGTATGTTTTTAATGTGTAATAGTCTTTTTCTTGAAAGTGTCGTGTAAACTTTGTACCAGATTCACTCGAGAGCCTCAGCAGATGTCCACTGTCTGTTCAGAGTCGAGGGATGTTTCTGGCTTTTATATTTCTGACGATGTGATGACTATCGAGATTATCATAGCCGAAGCTTGACTTGTCAGAGTGCCACCTGGTGGTGACTCTTGACACCTGTTTTTATCGCTGTTGGTCTTGTCTCGTTTTTGTTTTGTTGAAAGGTGTTTGTGGTTAGTTTACCTCAAGGTTGGCTAGAATCACGTCTGCAGTGAACAGTGTCATGATATACATTCAAGAATTGTCCTGAAATTTTCTTACATGTAGTTTTGTGATTCAGGCAAGTTTGAGGGAAATGAAACTTTTGTTGTGAAGTTTTTCGGAGGCTGGTTTCCTCTTATCGTGAATGCGGCATTTCATGTAAAGCTGGGACCAAGGTTTGTGGTCTACTTACGAATCAGGTCGTGAACGAGATAGCTGTGACCTTGAAAACTGTACAGTAATTCATGATTCTAGAACACAATTTTCTTTCTTGTCAGGTAATTTTCTTTCTTTTCTCAGTTAAAACTTAAACATGGTACAGCCAAATTTGTTTACTATCTTATACCGTACATTTGCAAATTGATGTTTGAGAGGTCGCTGGCTGAGACACGATTGCAGAATCCCTGACAATTCCCAAAAAAGGATGTCACTGTCGAAAGCCTAACCAAACTCCTCCTTGAAGCAGTTGTCAGGGATTCTGCAATCGGGCCCCGACTTGAATTTAACAGCCAGATTTTGAACAAAGATATGTATGGAGATAAAGTGTTTTCTAATTTGTTTCTGCCAGATAAATCATCTGAAATACTGACGGCTGAGCACATTTTGATAAATTTTAAGTTCAGAAACTCAATATTTCTAATCTTGACTTTTATTACTGTATGTGATCACAGATTTTTTTATTTGGAGGTCGAGGGATCCAGTATTTACTTAACAGAACGCGAAAATAGTGCTGAAAAAACAGCCATTGAAATGACCAAACTTAAACAAGCCGTTGTCAGTAGTTGTTGTCCCTTGGACCTGTGACTGTAAATAGAAAAATTTTATATTTATATTTTGTACAAAATTAACTGCTGTATTACTTAAGTAAAGGGCAAGTTGTAAAAAATTCGTAACTTATGGATTTTTTGCCAAAACTAAAAAAAATATACTTGTACTCTTAGTCCGAATTCTTACTATCTGTCACGACATTTTTACTCTGGTATGAAATTCTGACTCTCTGGTAAGAAATTCTTACTCTGGTATGAAATTCTGACTCTCTGGTAAGAAATTCTGACTCTCTGGTAAGAAATTCTTACTCTGGTATGAAATTCTGACTCTGGTAAGAAATTCTTACTCTCTGGCAAGTTGTTGGATGTTACATTGTATGTTGAGTTTTTGTATGCCATTCTTTGCATTCAATTTTGTATCATGTGACCAAAGATATGCCTGCCTCCAGCAGTATGTGTGACCGGCTCTGGCTGAAGGATCTGGGAGAGTTGGTCCTCCAGGGTGAAATGTCTTAACCTTGCACCATGACGTAGTTGACTCCAGGTGGTGCCCTCAATGTGGCAGGGCCATGCAGGGAATTACCCTTGTCAACTCCTCTTTAGCTTGGCGCTAATCACAGTGAAAATTTTTTTTGTGCAACCAGCCCCAGTTGGTTACATTGTGTCCTTGGTTGTGCAATAGATTTTGCATTTGACTATCAGTTGGGGACCAAGTTCAGTTCAATTTATGCCTGATTTTAACATAAAATACTAGGTGCTTTCCATTGGCATGTACCTACTGAATCTTAAGATGTAGGAGTACCATAAAAACAATGCGTTCACAACTTGCTCCATGCTCGCTGCAGTCCTCTGCCATAAAATATGATGAAGCCTCTAAATGTTAAAGCGAACTGGAACCGCCAAGCCAGTTCGTATGACCTCGTTTTCATTTCCCGCGTATCGGGTGATCAGAACGAGGCATGAATGAAACATGGCGCCTAGCTGTCAATCATTCAGTGACGTCACTACTATGGAATTTACTACGAAAATTCATGAATGAAAGATCGCATGACTCACGTGATTCTCACATGATTCTCAATAATAACAAATTGAACTGCGCATGCTCGGGCACTGGGGGCGGAGCTACAAATCTGAACTCGAATAGGAAGTTGGAAGTTTGACTTTCTCGGGCGGTGAAAGTCGAAAAGTTGAATAAATCGCTCGGCGGTTCCAGTTCGCTTTAAGTAGACAAAGTTTTGATGATAGAACAGATGGCCCCTCCCACCAGATGAGAATTCTTTGCGGTTTTGGCATCGACCGGTTTTGAGATGCTCCCTACGAATTCGATAACCTCTTTATTTTTCAACCAATCAGAAATTTCCCACCTATGCGCATATTGATGATGTTCACACATTATCCAATATCGCTTTCCATCCCATAATTTGTGAACATAAACAAATGTCCCTTTGACTCTTGGTCCATAAACGATGATATGACAATAGTTCTATGCTTGCTCGAGCTTTCCAATGGACATATCTTGCCATGATCAATCAATGGTATTCTAATGTAATGTGTTTTATTAGTGAATGGTAATAATAAATGTAACCTCTTGTATAGAAAACTTTGTTAGTCTGCTTTCGTGTCAACTCTCGTGGTGCTGTCATACTTGTGGGGATGTCTGTCATTTAAAGTCAAGTACTTGTGACAATGGTCCTGCTGATAGGGACATCCAGCAAGTCTATGACCTCTATTGCTGGTGGGATCATCTAGCTGGTCCATAGCCTCTTTTGCTGGTGAGGACATCTAGCCAGTCAATAGCCTCTTTTGCTAGTGCGGACATCCAGCCAGTCCATAGCCACATAAAACACATCTTGAGTGCACCTAATAAGTCTAGGAAAGTCTGAAGAAAGGCTTGGGGCCTAAAAGTCCTAACCCTGTCACACAGGCAATTGAGAGGGAATCTCATTAGCACAAGGAAGCAACTCATCTCATTACACATCTTGAGTGCACCTAATAAGTCTAGTCCACTTGTGGAAAGGCAACCAAGATGCCATCAATTGAGCAAGTGCACGGACGTGGAAGCCAACTTGTGGAAAGCATTTGGAAATTCCTGCCATGAAGAAAGGCTTGGGGCCTAAAAGTCCTAACCCTGTCACACAGGCAATTGAGAGGGAATCTCATTAGCACAAGGGAGCAACTCCTCTCACTACACGGCATCGCAAATAGCGTTGGCTGAGGACGCAACGGAAATGTTAGGGTAATGACAATTTTTCCTATACAAAAGCAAACACGAACAACACACTTAGTTATTGTTTATTTATTAATTACAACATCCACATCAGTGATTTTCTAATCCAAGATACAATATATTTACGACACCTATACTAATCCTTGAACTGAAAAATAAGTCTCCAATAATGTAACCGTCTAAACTATCTAAACGAGAGAAACATTACCAATTTGAGTAAACACAATTTCAGTCCAATAAGACACGATTATCACAGAAGCGCTTTGGGACAGTTCAAACCAATATTTTCAATTGATTTGAATTCAATACAACATTTGACTCGGAGAAGGCTGACCACCATTATATTTTGCAACATTTAAAGAGTCTTGTGAAGAGAAACTTGTAGACAGTCTGATCTGATCTGATCTGTTAATCTTTCAAAACAATTTTCCCAGTTCCTTTTGTTGGTCTTTCTCTGATAGCTAGTTCCTCTGATAGAATCCTCGGTGAGCCTTGTTGGGATCTGCAGCAGTCTTGACTCCATGTATTTGTGTTTGAAGTCGACTTGGGGGCTTGGCTTCATTTATTGCTGGCACTGGAAAAAGGGAAAGATGTGACAGGTTTAGTCTGGTTAGATTCGTTACCAAATCTGCTGGCAAATTTCTCTACAGCCAATCAGTTCTCCCAAACATTTCCGAGGGAACCCTAACACTTCGTAAACAATTGAACACAAGGCAAGACAAGACAAGGCATGGTGACATTTTATTCCATCTTAGCATTTCACTTGTACTTAGTCAACAGGGTGTACTTATCAACAGCTGCCTGGCTCTAGTGATAATCATTCAAAATCCCATGCTCAGAATTATCCTAAATAAGAAAATGATAAAGAAAAATGGTTTAAAACTCACTTCTTGAGGGTTTTGGAACCATCCATGGTTTAAAGTCTCGCTTTTCTTGTTCGTGTTGTCTGAACTGCCGATAACTGCTGATGTCATTTCTGTTGACGCTGTACAATGGCGTCGAGACCTTTCCTAAAGGTGTCGAGTTATTTGCCACGTGGGCTACTTTTCTCCTCGTGAGCTGTTCGTTTAGTTCACTGTGGTCATAGAGTCTGGTCAGGCCTATGAACGAGGATGAAAGGGGAATATTAGGCGGGGCTTCTCAGATCCCCATGAAAAAGGGCAAGTTTGTTGATTCTGAAATGCCTTGGTATCCCAAATGATTAGTTCAAAGGGAAAATTCATTGGCCTCGGAGTGCAAGGAATGTTGGCAATTCAACCAAGACCCTGTGATTGGCGCGTCTGCCATCATGCCTATCTCACTTAAAGGGACAATATAGGCGACAGCTAGGCAGGCAAGATAAAGTTACACAAAGTTGCCTATAGGGGTCTCTCACATCTCACAGTACGTCGAAATGATTCATACTTGCACGAGGAATACATGTGCTGAATCTGACATGACCTAGGGCCCTTACTGTGTATATTAGTCACCTGAAGATGGCCAAATTAGCCCCTCTGCTCCTGCCTATTGTCTCCCTTTAACCTATCATTTCCCAATTAGTTTCTGTGGTTACAGTCTCAATGAAAAAAAAATTATAGGGTAAAAATGCCTCAAATGACATGCTGAACTTAGGCAATACACCCTTATCATCCTTGGACCCTCCATACAAGTAATTGGCAGTGGCCCAAGGGGTGAGGAACTTCACATTTTTCATTCAACTCACCATCAACAAACACTAGATTATTGCCACCCTGTCCTAACACCTGTTTGACATGCCTCCAGCTTCCCCCAAGACACCCTTCCCTCTGTTTCTGCATGCCAGGGTCTGGGTATCTGTAAGCCTTCTTATCAACAAGCTCCATATATCTTTGAAAATATGCATCGTCATTTGGCACCAGACGTCTCAGGGCCTCTTTTTCATCAAGGCTGGCTCCTATCGTGGCCTGGAAGAAGAATCAAACATTGTTAATGTTATAGGGCTATGCCTTTCGTATTTTAAGCGTGGTTCAAGTAAACAGAAATGCAGTTGTACCAAAAACATATCATCTATGCAACTTTGTTAAAACTTGGTAAATGTATGATTTGTATATCTATCTACCTAATGAAAATGTTGAAATTAATGCTCAATTCGAAGCAGTAGGCTGATATTATGGTGGAAAAGGGAAGGAGACTAGCGGTAGAAATAAATTGGAGTCCTGTAGGTTCTGTTCACTTCTTCTAATTCAATAAACTTTCATGAAAGCTAATACATTGATAGTTACAATTACAAATACAGATTGGAAGTCCAAATATGTGTGTTCCCAGGCTGGAGTCCAAGACCTGAATGACCATATACAATCTTTGATTTACCATGAAAACTATAACAACACAAAATCACCAAGGAGACATAATACAAACTTTGACAAATCAAACATGTTTCTGATTGAAAGACTTATACTAATTACACTTGCCAATCAAGCGTCTCCAACTTGTTTGAACATACTTGATTAATAAAACAATGACCTTATAGTAAAAGAGTTAAACCCTCAGTAACCATTGTTTTCAGAATTAGCTAACTAGTTTTGTGTTTTGACATGTTCGATATGTCAAATATTCACCTTAAACATTATGAGAAATGATACCTTGTAAATTTATACTTTTGATGAAAAGTGCACCATAAAAGACTCCTGTTGTTTTAAAAATCAAATTCGCTCCTGCGAATTATATGCTGTCTACAAAAGACAAGATTAAATAGCAGTATAGATGAAATTACAAAATGAAGTCACTAAAGACGAAACCATATAAAAGTATACATGAAATTGCAAAATGAAGTAACATGAAATTCAATAAGTGAACATAATTCTTCACACTATTCCATAGTCAAAATAGCTATATTGTGCACATAAACTCATCAAAATGAAAGTCAATTTTATAATTCATAACATCTTTTTCGAGGCAGATGAAAATAGTTGCGTCTTCAGAATGTGGCCAGAAGTCCAGTATAAATGTCAAACGCAGATCAAATCATTTCATTGTTCTAAAATTCAGTTTATATTCAGTGTCATGTGATAACAAAATTTACCCCATAAAATACTCCTGTTGTTTTAAGAGATTTGCTCCTGCAAATTCCAGTTGTCCACACATCTGAAACCCTACTCTTTTTGTTTTTGTTCAGTATCTTAAATTTAACATTGCATTTGCCTTACTGAAGTCCATGGTGATGCTAACTTGATTACAAAGGCCACCTTTAGGTCCAATCATTTGTGTTCCTGTGCTTGGCAATCGACGGAGTGGGGCGTTGCTTCCTAATGTGAATGTTCGCTTTAGTCTTGGGTGATCAAAATATACAAAAACATCCTGTTCATTTAGAGACGTATCAAACTCTGAATACTCTCTGATGCAGTCCGCTATTGTGCATCGATTTGGCAAGAAAATAATTTTACTCTCACATCCATTTAGTGACTGGATAGGGATAGCGATGTACTGTGTGCAACCAAGTAAATCCCTGTTCGGTATCCTATAAATGGGATATTGTGGAAACATATTCATCGGATGTTGTCCTTGGTAGATACTCAAGACACTTATCACATCATTATTACCAATTTCATTTCCACATGAATTAAATTTCTTGGCCAAACTGTTCATTGAATCTTTCTGTAATTCATCACCGTGCACAATCTGGATTGGCATCACATGCTCGTGTCCCGAGTCGAAAACTGGTGAGGGTTTTCTGTCCGCCCTCCCCTTGTCTTTGTCGGACTGACTAGCCATATCACACTGGACGGATGCTGAGTTGCGCTCAGAGGCAACTTGTACAGAAACAGACGTGCTGCTGCACACATACTGTACTGACTTTGAGACCTTTTCTTGGCTGCATTGTACTGTCACGGTGTGAGTCTCTGGAGCAAACTGACTCGCATAGGTGTTTGTTTCTGGTTTGCACTGAACACCAACCGACACTCTCGTAGGCACGGAGTCTGCATCAGTTTGTGATGACACACTCCTAGTCCTAATTTGAATTGATGTAAAATCTTCTTGATGGGAGAAGTCCTCTGGATTGTCGACATGTGTCTCTGCAAAAGTTGGCTTGGCTATTGATGAAACCATCTTCCGTGAAGGCATGCTAATTGGATTGTCACTCACGTTTCGTCCTTTGATTTTCTGTAAATACAGTTCCATACGGTTTTTATCACGACGAAGTGTTGAAGGTGATTTCAAACCTTTGATCCTTAGAGGTGCAGCAGTTCGTTTTAAAGCTCCATCAGCGTTCCAGAAGAGAGTTAGCGACGTTCCTTCTGCAGTTGCTGAGATATCCCATTCGTTTGGCATACTGGTCAATCCAAGAGTGGCTATCACCGATGTGATACTCTGAGGTAGCATCGATATCGTCATGATGAGCTGAGTCACTCGCTTGGCGTCTTCCTCTTGTTTCTCTGGGATCCTTTGGGTTCTCCACCAAATATTATGGGGGAAAAAGGAAGGAGACTAGCGGTAGAAATAAATTGGAGTCCTGTAGGTTCTGTTCACTTCTTCTAATTCAATAAACTTTCATGAAAGCTAATACATTGATAGTTACAATTACAAATACAGATTGGAAGTCCAAATATGTGTGTTCCCAGGCTGGAGTCCAAGACCTGAATGACCATATACAATCTTTGATTTACCATGAAAACTATAACAACACAAAATCACCAAGGAGACATAATACAAACTTTGACAAATCAAACATGTTTCTGATTGAAAGACTTATACTAATTACACTTGCCAATCAAGCGTCTCCAACTTGTTTGAACATACTTGATTAATAAAACAATGACCTTATAGTAAAAGAGTTAAACCCTCAGTAACCATTGTTTTCAGAATTAGCTAACTAGTTTTGTGTTTTGACATGTTCGATATGTCAAATATTCACCTTAAACATTATGAGAAATGATACCTTGTAAATTTATACTTTTGATGAAAAGTGCACCATAAAACTGACATGTCTGGTTAATGTACAGCGGCAAAGTTTATTTCTATTTGCTTGTGCCACAAGTAAATACAATGTACATGAACAGCGTAGGCCTATAACATGGAAAACTTCTTTGAAGAAAGAAAACTTACAGGTCTGACATATTTCCAGTTGCCATCGGTCAGTGTGACGGGCACATTGGTAGGTTGTTCTCGACCCTGCGTGCCCATCCAGTCGTTCATTGTGGAATATGATGTTCTGTGAGACAAAATTGAAGTCAGAATTATGTGCAACAAGTTAGTAAGTAGAGAAACCTCTCTTAGCAGACACTTCTGTAAGCAGGTCCAAACCCTCCCTATTAAGAACACTGATCCTGGATCGCTGATCCACTTTATTCTTATGTGCCTTGTAGTTAATGGTATTATTGCAAGATCAATACCCCATACCATGGACACATCGCTTGAGACCTTGGGCTAGACACTTTCTTGATAATAAAAAAATCCCTTGAATCATTTTCTGGATTAGGAGTTACCCACACAGGTCAAGTTAAAATGAATTTATAGCTTAACTTACAACGATCTTGAGAAGGGTCTGTATTGTGGTCCATGGACAGGCCCTGAAGGTCGATAGGGCTCCAACTGTGACTGTATACACAATGACATGTCGGTTGGTGGCGGGTTGTGATCTGAAATTTAAGAGAAGCGTCAAATGAAAAAACATCTGTGGTATAATTGTGGTAGAACTGGTTACCCTAACTGTAGTTTACAACAATTTTCCCTGGTCCGTTTTGTTGGGCTGTTGTGTTGTTCCACCTGCGAGTTTCTGTCCCTCTAAACTTCATCAGGGTGGCTGGAGTTGACCCTTGTCTGCCTTCTTAAAGGTTCGGTGAGGTATATAGAATCGCGTTGTGACACAGTGTGGTTTCTCAATGATGTCCTGGTGGGCTGATGTCCAGGTGGTTCATGATGAAAAGATACCATGCAACAATATCCTAACTTGGATTTCCAATGATTGTTTATCTTGCCAACGGAAAAGAAAGCACGGTTTCTCAAAGGTCTGCACTACATTTCATTGTGAATAACCTTGGTTCTGCAAGTTGGCCGATAATCTCATTGAAAATTCTCTTGAACCCCCCCCCCCCCAAATACAGCTGAACTGAGGTGCTGTATACATAACTCATACACCTACCATACGACATGTCAGAACCTTAGAATGAACTTATCCACAAGTATAGTGAATTGTCAAAGCGACAATCATTAAAGGACCTCCCTAGAGGAGCAATCAGATCTATAGACAGTCACAGCCCCCCCCCCTTGGAATACTCCCTAATACCTAACACAGACACTTACCATACAAACCCACTGAACGAAATCCCTAACCTTTTCCTATCAAGTATGAATACACAACTCAGATATGAATAACCAATATGCTGTAGACTGATAAATTATTCGCCGATGTATTAAAAATACTCAGCTCAATGACTTGGAACAATCTACCGAAGCGCCACAGCTCAGCATAGAAACCACACACTAGAGTTTACCGCAGTGGAGTTTAATCATGGTATTTGCCAATACAGGCAGTGAGACACAATCAGAACTATTTCAACAGCCCTAGATCAACATTGTTCAATGTTTTCACACTGACTACTTAAACCTTTAAATACAGTTCTATCAGATATTAGATATAATCTTTCCAAGTCACAGAATCATTTATGTTTGTTTATTCACAATTTCTTTAGATGTGGAATTAGATGTCAACATTATTCTACTAGTTTTATGGGTTCACCCAACCTCTAGAATAATGTGAAACCTCTCTATTGAAGCCACCAATTTGAAAGCACCTTCTTAAAGGTTCAATTTTGGCGTGGGATTGAGGTAGTCAGTAGGATAACCTATCTACTTCCCACCATGCACTGCCACATGGAGTGTCACACTAATGATTTTCACTAGTGTTGCAAGGCGGTTGTGGACATGAAGGCCATATTCTTCAGATTTTACTCAGAAAGGCTTACCTATTGGTTTTGGAACTTTAACAATAATAGTTGAGAGTCTGCCCCTTGGTATCAAGAGTTTTTACATCCATCACTCAAAATATTGCTTGATTAAACAGGCCACCAGTGTTACCTTTAAATGGGCACTCTTTGACTTTGTGCACTGTCTGGACTAGGAAGTATTTGATGCTATATCCTGTTTGAAAGTGACTTGACAATCTGCTGCCTTTTTTCCGGAAAAAGGTCCTCAGCTTCATTTTGATTGATAAGAGGCATTTATCATAAGAGCAAAAAGTGGCAAGGAATTCTTCAGTCTGGCCCTTCTTTGTAGTATATGAGAAAATAGACAACTTACCTATCGAGGGAAATGTATAGGAATCCATCTTGAAGCTTTCCTGTCAACGTACAATTGAAAATGGAAACAACCAACAAATACTCCCTTCAAACTGTTATGTTTGTTTAGGTGGGCAGTATAGCGGTCTCACCTCATGTTGTTCACAGGCTGTTACCAGAGCAGTAAAGAGTTGTAGGGTTTAACTAAGCTTAAACTAGCTACCACTGAGGGGGTTGACGTGCAAACCAGGCTAATTATTTCCGTTAAATTCTACGAGGACATTACAATGAGGCCAATTTTTCATTACTTGTCCCGTGTTGGGCAAGTTGTGTGTTGTGATGATCTTTCAAAGACAGACGTCACTTTTAGCACCATGTAGAGAAATAATGTCTTAATTACATGTGATATGATCCACGTGAGGGCTTTTTTCATAAAAAAAAAAGAAGATGTCTTGAGTAAGCAAACCACCTCATTGCATGATAATAGGGTCAAAGTGTACATGTGTGCTTGAGCAATCCTTAAAAACTATTTAAAACCAACCGAGCAGCCACCCATGATGCATGAAATGGCTCATCTTGTCCACATGATTTCAGATTTGTGACCCGTCACAGCAAAACCAGGCGCACGTCGCTCTGAGTTTGGCAGGTTGAGACGGACTGGTTGTTCATTTCACTGTTGTCTGCCTTCTGTTCAATCTGAGAACATCAATTTCTTCCATCATCTCCAGGTATCATTGAGGCTCACCTTCTGTGCGAGATGCGTCTCATTTCGCTGTGAAGGGTCACACCTGATTTTAGATATTTAAGATATAGGGACCTACATTACTGTGATTATTTAAAATGAAAAGTTTTTGTGAACTTGAATATCACAGTTGGCCCGTCCGGAGCCACTTTATCTATAAAAATATCACAATAGTAGTTTTTAACAAACAGAAAATAATGCACAAGATTTTCACCCATTGTCCTTTTCTTTTCTCATCAAAAAAAATAATCTCACTAACAGCAGGGGGAACCACCCCGAGGGCAGATTAGTGAAACTTAAAGGTTTAAATAAATCCAAATATATACTTTCACTTCGATACAATATGTAGACCGAGAAGAAGGGCTACTGTAAGCCCAGACATATTTGCAGCCTCTTAGAAAATTTAATTTGATTTTTGGCCATATATTTTCATGAATGAACAAAGACTGGTCTTTATTTATTCTTGGTAACACACAAATGCTGCTGATGTATCACTCAAATGATGCCATTTTCCCAATGTTCCACTTAAAGGGGGGCTATAGGCTGGAGCTAGGTATCAAAATTGCAAATCGATTGCCCCCAGGTG
Source organism: Lineus longissimus (assembly GCF_910592395.1). Classification (NCBI taxonomy): domain Eukaryota; kingdom Metazoa; phylum Nemertea; class Pilidiophora; order Heteronemertea; family Lineidae; genus Lineus; species Lineus longissimus. The sequence goes on from NC_088315.1 coordinate 8,347,600, forward strand.
CCCTTTTTGAAGTTTCAGAACTACATGTAGGTCGAGAATGACCCGGTGATGAAACTTTCCTTGTTCTGGTGTGAGTAATGCTCGACACCTATGGGCAACTCCATGAACTAAATCTTGCAGAGCTGCTCTTGCATGTACTCTCCCTTTAACTATTCAAAGAGTAGAAAGAATAGGGCCTGCTTTACCTCTATGTATTAACCATGGCATTGCAGGCGAGAGTACTAATGGATTACTTAGTGAGTAACACCATATTTCAATGCCAGTCTTCACTCAATATGATCAAATTCTTTCAAGAGATACCACCACCGTTATATTCCATGCAGAGAGGTGCTAAAAACAACACGTGTGCAAACGTATGAACGAAAATAAGGAGACACATATCAGTTTTATATATTTTATTATAAGACTATTTCATGACATTACTAGCACATGACGCAAGGATGGAATAGACTGCTAATTGAAGAACTAGTATTTGGAAATTGGACTTTATTTTGTGACTTTCCTTAACATTCACTAGGAAAAACATCTGAAAAAAGAACTGTATTCCAACCAGGTTGTTCCCCTGGGGTTGTTCCCAGTACCTTATTAGTGTTAAGGTGGGGAACTCTCACAAGGTGTGCTCTAGGATATGGTTCACTCTCAGGCACATACTCCCACTGACAAATGTTTGTGCTCCACTCGAACATCACTAGATGTTCAACATACATGAAGCAAGCACATCATTGTTCTCCAATTTGGTGCATGATTTGGTCCAAGTCCTCTGGTCTACCGGTACTACACTACCGGTATAAATCCTAACAAAACAATGAGATCACAAATAGGACAACAATATTGCCCTCTCTGAGTAGGGCAAGAGTACAAGGAAGAGGAACATGAGTTTCACTTGGCTAACGTGCTATACAATTACGTAGTACTCCATTGCATTCAACACCAAAATATCACAGCCTATCCTGAATACATTATAATTTTGACCTAATATTGTCCTCATGTCAATTCCGGCCATCCCTTTCAAGTTTGGCGTCGCCTAAGAGGTACGCTGGTTGATATCGTAAAATGCCCTTATCGTCTGTATATTGTAGTTTAGGATTCGGGTGTGTATTGTCCATGCTTCCCAGTGATGTATATCTGGAAGTTAGAAAGATGAGATTACTATCCAACATATTGTAAATGTTCATCAGATTTTTATAGTATGATGACTTGACCAATTTCTGTATCTGTTTGAACATTATGTCTCGTGAGAAATTTCAGGGCGATCAGGCACTGTAGGTTAAATACTACAGGCTTTTCAATATGTAAAGTCCATGTCTTTTTGACAGGTGTGTGAAAACTACTGGGCCGATTTCTTCAAAGTTTGCTTTTCTTAGATCAAAAATGGTAAACACTGCTGGCAATAGGGCCTGGGTTCGATTTCGGGGGGAACCCAAAATTGTTTTTCTAGAATGACCAATGTACCGTGGGATGATGGAACTAGAATTCCTGGCTCTTCACAGTTGGAGGTTCCTTTACTTCTTCCTGGTGTCTCTGCTACAGCAAGCAAAAACCCCACCAAGTGAGAAACATGAGAGAAGATGGACTAAATGTCCTTAATCGTAAGGCCTTGGGATACTGGGGGAAGAGGAAGAAGCAGACAACAACATGACTCACCCCCTATCATATAAACCACAGTATGGCAGGTTAAGTTTTCTAAGGAATGCCCACAGTTCCGAGTAATCCCAATCCAAGATTGGGCTGATCCTCATGTACTCTGGCCAGTCTGAATCCGTCTTGGCAAAGTGACCGAGGTGACCTAGATGAGGAAAGAAAGTACAGTGTTACTATCTGGATACAAGTAGACAACTGGGTTAGACATCTTTGAATAAAAATGACAGGAAAGAGGTTTGTTTATAAAAGTCTTACCACCCCCCCTGAAAGGGCAAGCTACATTCGGCTTTTAAGATATTCTAATTCTTAACATCTTGGTTGCAATCCACAGTCGTTAAATACTTCAATGTCATCAGCGCCGTCTGACGATTACCTGAATAAGGGTCTGTGTTTCTTGTTCCCATAAACATGGCTTTGATATGTGGTTGGTCTTGTTTCAATCGGCCGAGACAGTCTTTGATTTTTCCCGACAGTTCTATTAATTCTAGGTTATAACTGAAAGAAAATGAAATGAGTTAAACAAACTTTAAATACCACCATGCTCATAAATCAAAGACTCCTTGGGGAGTATTACCTCTGGCTGCTCATAATGGCACTGAAGGACCAACTTCCATGCAGACCATCTCTGCCAGCAACTTGTTCCGAGACAGGGTATGTATTTTTAGCATCATAAATCTTATCAAAAATTAGGACATGCTTATCCTTTTCTTATCCCTTGAAGACATTAATACCATAACCTATCATCTTAATGTGTTTGAAGATTACTACTCTGACGTACCTTTGTTTTGAGTTCTGTATGAAGGATTCGACCTCCGGGAATGGCATTCTACACTGGACATACATAGCTTGGAGTGTATCATCGGGATAGTGTCTGAAAAGTATGATATAAATACCATAATTTAAAACTTGAAATAGCATGGCAAAATATCTAAAGGGACAAACAAACAGTCAGGGTGGCTGCTGCTGGTATTATGTTAGATTAGGTACCAGCACAAGCAGATATATCAAACCCAACTTTCCAAGGGCAGTCTCAACTTTCGAATTCTTCTTTGAGAAAAACACAGTGACCTGGTGGAAAATATCCACAACCTTTTCGTTAGGAGTCTGGGCACTCACTCACTCACGGAACTTGACATTTCTCTGTCAACTGTGCCACCACATCCCTCCAGGCGTTTTGGTCCTGGTCGTCTGTGTCAACACCTCTCTTGAAACTCCAACACTCTACAACATCCATCCAATGGCGGTTGAGAAATTCAGAGTTTCGCTTGCTATCCCAACTGAGCAAAAAGAATCTCACTCACTTTTTCAGTGCAGCGTAGACCAAGTGTAGAATCACTGTACAATCTTTTCCACCATTGAAACTAACGCATAATTCCGACACGCTGTATTTTTTCAGCGCTTCTTCAATGATCGCCATAGCTTGTTTAACGCTCCGATGGAGGGCGGTATCCTCATCGGACTCGACCATTTTGTAGACTTGCTCCGCGGCATGAAGGAAAGGATCTTCATCAAAGTTTACAACGGTACCTAGAAAAAATTACACCAGAAAAGAATTAGACCAGAAAGAAGACTTAGAGAAGGGGTCTTTTTCATGGGCAATGGCGGTTATTGTGTTTGCCCAACAAGCAGCAGGTCCTGGGTCCCATTCAGGAAAAATTTTATTTTTCATCCGTCATGAACTATTGTATTTGGTGTTGTGAGCCTGCACGGAAGGACATAAGCCCTGGCTGACTCATACTTTGGCCAACCTGCCAACGGAGCTCACCTGATCTGATAACTATAACCACTACACTGGGCAACTGTACTAACCTTGAGGCAACATGCTTTTCAATTCTTCTTCAGCTTTATCCAAGACTTCTTTCTTTAAAGCCTCTAAATTCAACTTGACTTTGTAGTAGCTAGTAAAAGAAGGAATTCAAGATGAATTACAAGCCTAATCTGTTCGAAAGTGATAAAACGGTTTGGATCTGGAAACGTTACACTCATTTGCAGTTAAATTGAAAAAGTTGACAATCTTGACTGTACCTGTTATGAAAGTCTGGATACGACCCTAAGACGATGGAATTCTTGTATTTATCGACAAACTTGTTGAGTATCGGTGTGATGGAGACCTCGTCCTTTTGAACGTAGATACTGGCGGTGTGGTATTCAATGTCAGGATTACGGAATAGGTCCTGGAATCAAAAAGAAAAACACACAGTACAGTCAGAGTTCACAGGGTCAGGCTCACAGGGAATCCGCTGTAAGTTTACAAGGTGTAAAGGCATACATGAAACTGAACGGCTCAACGCAGAGCCAATCCTGATTGATTTATATGTTAGAGTAGATCACCAGACACAGGAAAAACTAGAACCTTTGGGAACACTGACAATCCAGATGATAACGCATATGTCATGTTCACATGTGTACACTCACATGGAATATCCACTTCACACATCACTGGCAACATGTGGTGGTAATGTGTCTAAGGTCATTGACATGAATAGTTATTGGTTAATTTGGCAGTGTGTATTATTCACAAAAGTGAAGACTATATATATGTAAATTTTGTGGTGGCACTGTTTATCATAAATGTGAAGACCATATATGAAGGCACAGTTGATACAGAAATGTCAAGTTGCAGGTGTGTTATTTATAAATTCATCCGATGGACTTACATTCAAAAATCATTATCATAAAATAACAATCAATCAATCAGTAATTGACAGTTAACCCTCTGGTTCTGGTGGGTGAGGGCAATTTTCTTTAGTTTTGTCAAAATTATACAGAGCCTTGAGACATAGTGGTTAGAGCGTCAGGCTCACAATCAGGAGGTCTTTGGACACACTTTTTCATCTCAATATCCCCTTGTAGCAAGACACTTTGCGGCAAGACACTTCAATGCTTCAATGACCTTCGAATAAGACATAAAACATACTCACTTCTAAGGTAAGAAACACTCTTTCGAGAATTGAGGGTACTCCAGGGAAGATATAAACATTATTCACAGAAATGAGTGGAAAGTAATTCTTCCGTCCTGTTTTCTTGTCTGTTCCGTATTGTAGCTTGGCTGACTCGGGGACCTAAAAGTAAGGGAAGATTTACTTGAGACAGCATGCTCACATCAGCTGATCCGTACAGTGTTGATCTACCTGTCTGGTTAGCGCACTGGACACGAATTTGAAAAGTGTATTCGAATTCAACACCTGAACAATACCTTGCCAGTAAATTGCCAGTACAGAGTTTTCAAGTTCATGGCACACATGATTAGATTAAAGAAAATCTATTTTCCAGACAATGCGGGCAATTTGAATTAGGTCAACTATCTATAACAAATTATGTAACACAAGTGGCAATTTACACTAATAAATATGACGCCTACATGAATTTACTGGGCTCAGCTGTTTAATGTTGCTTTACTTTAGTACAGTAGAACCTCTCTATTAAGGACAACCTCAGGACTGACAAGTGCTGTCAAATTGAATGGAAACCACCAGTTTGGGACCAAACCTAGTGGCCTTAATAGAGAGGTTGTCCTTCATAGAGAGATGTCCGCTAAGGGAGGATCCACTGTACTTACATAAGAAGTCACCCACTGTTTACAGTGACAACAATGGCCCAGTTGATACTCTAGAACAGTGACAACTTCAACACTGAAATCAATCTGACTTACGTTTGCAAATTTCATATACGCCCCGTTGTCACTGTGGAAGTACTTCTTACAGAGTTCAGCAAGCTCAGGATGAAGATGCAGTGGCTCGTTAAATGCTTTGGCAACTCCTGAATTAAAATGGATTAGGAATACAATAACACTTAACTCAACAAACGAGAGAATCTGATGCAGTTTTTATGATAAACTCAGTTTAAGATGAATAATGTTCAATGTTTACAAACCTCAAAGGCTCCTAAGGTCGGAAAATTCTTTCACCCTGGTTATCCCAGGTGCACGGACACAGTACGGCGAATGGCGGTTCAGCGTTTTCACCGCCAAGCTCTGGAATCAATTGCCAGAGGGCTTACAGAAGGCACTCGGTCTAAACATCTTCAAAAAAATTCTCAAAACACATCTTTTCAACTAGTGCCTTCTGTAAGCCGATGTAACAATGTAAAGCGCCCGGGAACGAGCATCAGCTTTAAACGGGCGCTATAGGAATTCGGTATGTATGTTTATTTTTGTATATGGGACAGTTCTTACCTTCTACAGTTTTATCATCATGAGTGGGACCAATGCCACCAGAGGTAATTACGTGAGTATACTTCTTAGAAAACTTGGCAACTTCTTCAGCTATGGTGTCTAGATCATCAGATATAACAGAGATCTGAAAACATAATGATTAAAATTGTATTATTTAGTTACCAAATTCTATCCAAAAATGTAAGACCATTAAGCCAAGGAAACTTCAAATTCAGCAAAATCTGAGCGCTTGCAACATGACTTTAGAAAATTGAGAGGAGAACATTACATCAAGATGATATAGATCAAGGCACAAAAAAAGATACAACAAGAGTGGTATCAAAGTGTAGCTTATGCCCTCAGCTTTAAGAAGAGAATAGATGGATAACTCTGAACAGAAAACCCCAATCAACTGACCCGCTCAACCTTTACTCCGATAGCAAACAGCCTCTTGCAGAAGAAATGAGAATTAGTGTCTCTAACTTGTCCTTTCAATATCTCATCTCCAATAACTGCAAAAAAATAGATCAATGATTTCATCGTCCAGCCACAGGCCATTAAATAAGGGGTCAGTAAAGCCTAGGTTCCGGTTTTAAGACATCAGCCTCAGGTAGCAGTGCCCGAGAGGCAGAGCTAGAGGCAGGGCTAGAGCTAGATTAGAGGCCATGTCTGGCCTGCCGGGGCCCAAGAAATCCACATATGTGTGGAAGATACTGATATGGGACCTCTGTGGGTTTCTTTTCCTACTTCTACCCTTGCACTGGATAGACATTTTACTGTGTCTTAACCCCTTCCTGGCCCTTGATTCAATACTATTGAATCCGACAATAAATGGCACAATAAACATGTACATCGTACATGGGGAGTTGTTACGAAACTTTGTTCTATTCGACTTACTGATTATTCCGGCAGTAGGCAAGGTATCTGACATCGTTTGAAATTGTCTAGAAGGCGAAAAGTGCTTATAGATCTGTTGAAGTCGCCAAAGATGACACTTACGGCCAAAAATCGACATCTAAACAGTCATACTCATATTCCAAAAGCCGGATAAACCTGGGGAATACCCCCGAGCAGATTGTCTAAAGTTCAGCGAATGACAACGACAATGATTTCCCACAACGTCATCAGAGGATTCCAACTTCAGGTCGCTTTAGGAAGTTTTTTTGTGTTCATGCGCGGCTAACCGTAGTTCCTAAAACATCTTTAATTAATTGGTCCTCACGGTATGCCAGTGTTGATTTTGGCAGTTGTTTTGGCAAAAACACATTGGAAACGCATTTTAAAATAGATGTTACGTCCTGTTAACGGGGCACGTCATCATCGCGTACACTTGGGAAAAACTCCCTAACGAGACCTAATTATAGAATTGCGATTTGTTACATCCTCGATGTACACATTGAGGGATGTCTGGGTTCCTCTCGTAATAACAGGTGACGCCACTATTAGTTCACTAGTTCCTATACGCGGGAAATACGAATGCGCACGCGTGGACTTGGCTACTAGTAGTTTACAGTGATGCATAGGAGTTTTAAAAAGGGATCGTCCCCTGTAGGATTTGCAATAATGTGAAGGGGTCAACCATTCAATGGGAACTCAGGTGAATGCGATCAACTGGGGAATCGGACATGGATACGATTCAAACTGGTGATAAACAATGTAAACTCAAGTGACTGTGGTCATCTGAGAGATATGGATTCATACTGGTGAAAAACCATTCAATGTAGACAGACGAAGTGTGAGGTGCCTATTGCGAAAATAATTGGTTGACGAAACAATGGCCTGATTGGTTGGCTAGCCTTGTGAGGTCAAACTATTTTTACACCGAGAGGTTTTCCTGTTTTTCATCATGGTTTAAGCTCAAATGCGTTTGGGCTAGAATTCCTGGCTTTTTTCGCACATTAGGTCGATTTACAGCGTAGCGGAACGAGGCTACCACGACACCTCCTTGAAACACTCTTGATCTAGCCTCGCCCGTCCCCACCACAGACCTGAAGGGACTCTCTCCGGTAGTCCTCTTGCAAACAGGTCCTACAACACGATTCTTCTTATGCAGTAAGTATGTATGGCCTGATATTGAGTCTTAGGAGGATTTTAGATTACATTTGTTTAAAAACCCTCGGTGGCATTGTTACTTTTTATAAAGGACCACTATACAATATTTTTCGTTCTTTGATTTGCCGCTAGGGTTCCGTCGCTGGATGTCACCTTCACGACCGGGTTGGAAGGATTATTGTTTACATTTACGTAAAAAGGATGCCCTCCATAGGATTTGTTACTTTTAAAGAAAGGGGGGGGGGCTGGGGGGGGGGGGCTAGCAGCCACCCTTGTGCTTCTGTTGGCCAGAAGCCATACTCAAATTAATGACACAGATCATCTGAGGGATGTGGATTCATACTGGTGATAAACCATTCAATGGGAATTTGAGTTAATGTGGTCAACTGAGGGATTTGGATTCATACTGGTGATAAACAATTCAATGGGAACTAAGTTAATGTGGTCATCTGAGAGATATGGATTCATACTGGTGATAAACCAATCAATGGGAACTCAAGTTAATGTGATCATCTGAGGGATGTGGATTAATACTGGTGATGAACCATTCAATGGGAAATCAAGTTAATGTGATCATCTGAGGGGTGGATTCAAGCTGGAGATAAACAATTCAATGCGATTGCAAATTATTTCAGTCATCAGAGGAATGATGGATTCATGCTAGAGTTGAACTATTCAATGTGAACTCTGGTTTATCTCCAATATTAATTCATCCCTGAGATGACCACATTAACTTGAGATTTAACTGAAATGAATCACATTTCAACGCTCTTTTCTGTCTCGTTTTTAAGAGACCATTGATTTTATCCCTGACCGGATATCTTTGTGCATTGCCCCCCCCCCCCCCCCCCATAATGTTCATAAATTTCTCATCGTCATAATTTTACCCCCAATCAAGAAAATCAAGTGTAAAGTCTGAAAACATATATTCTGTTTGTTTCGGATTTGCTATACTAAATTGTTCATAAATTTTTTAATCCAAGATATTAATCCCCAAAAGAATATTTTATGGAATAAAAGCTGTATCTTGTTAAAACAAACAAACAAATCAAACCAACCAAATCATGACTTACAACAGGGTGTTTTATCGAGTAGTAGGCTACTGCTAATCTTTGACTGAATTTCAAAAAGAAGTTTGGCAATGATAAGTTTGAATGAATGGCTAGTACCATTCAGGTTTTGCCCCATTTTTTCCTTTTTGTTTTTATTGCAACAAACTGTTTTTTGGAGAAAAAAACAATTCTATATGAAAAAATATTCAACAGTACAACTGGCAACACTATTGATTAACACCCTATACTATTTCCAAATCAGTCCCACCCAAATCACACTGGTCACTTATTTATTCCTTATGGCCAATCACATTACCAACTTGGATTAGCCTTGACCATCTAAATCCTTTGTTTGATTGTTTGGAGCAACAAAAGACTATGCCAACCTTGAAAGAATGTGTGGGAGTGTTACATAAAACCATTACCTGTCACATGTTATACCTTCCAATGCTTGCTTTGGCTTTGACTGTGCAGTGCAGGCTGAACATTCATTGCAGCAAGGTGCACATGGTTTTGCTCGAATTTTGACTAATATTTCAACATCTGAAATAGCCAAATTGCTTGTGTTTAGCACAAATCTTCTACAGGGTGGGTATCACCTTCCATCTAACTCAATCTTGATGTTATTCATGTTTTATTTTTGTAGGCCTAATGGATTTTTGAAGAGGGCAACTTTCCAGCCTTGCATAAGTCTACCGCACCTCCCTGTAGCAGGTTTGCAAGGGTTTTCTAAACCATGTTGAAAGGCTAAATAAAGCAATAAAACCTATATATCATACCTTATTTTGTAGCTCTGGCTAAAATTTACAATCGCCGATCGGAAATGACATAGTTTGATGGCATTCAACTATAAATTCATTGAACAGTGGCGCTTCATTTGTCAACTGATGACCTTTTTTTGGGCCTTGAACGGGGATTGTAAACTCGTTCCGTAGCACTTTATCCACGCTTTCATTTCAAACATGTGAAACGTAAAGAGGGCTGACTTGTCCCGAACGCGGATTAGACAATTGTGATTGAGCGTCGTGTCAATCAGTGTCAATACCGTTGCAGTGTCCTGAAGTCGCTGCGTCATCCGTGGATTCGGTGACGTCGGGTTGACCCATGGCGTCGCTCTTCGTTTAGAGACGTTCCCTTCGATGACGCAATTTGGCGTCAGATTTGGTGGGGAAAACTGGGTTGCGCATGTGCACCCATAGGTGGCGACATATAGTGTGTTTGCGGGTTTGGCATGGTTGCCATGAAAACGGTTTCGAAAAGGTGTTTTCTCATCAGTAATCAGTGCGGGAAAGACGGAGTATGGTGCAGGTACCAAAGTGAACCCTGTGAGATCTTATGTGTGGTAAGACTGTGAGTATGTCCCAAAAGGGTCCATATTCACCAATGTATTGCCAAAGCACAAGCAGTACACTGAAGTGTTGTGCTGGGTTTGCAAAATAAAGGAATGAAACTGCTGAGGTGTCATTCAAAAGGTGCGACAAAGTTGGGTGTGAGGACTTGGATTCTGAGTGATATCTCGGCTGATGCGCCGTAGCATGGGAAAGAAATAGTTCGTGGGACCACAGCACTGTGCAGTGGTGTGCGAGACGAGGTAGCTCAGGCAGCTCATTGGAGAAAATTAAATAGTGGAAATGCCAGGATGACTAGATCAAGGCTACCAAGACGTATTGTCTTTTATGTTGAGACCTTCATTTCAAACATTATTGGGTATACCTTACTGAGTGGTAGATGGTGAAACATTCCCCTGGACATAAGGGTATTTTGCACTTTCGGCAACTTTGTCAGTGCCAAGCCCGGACTAGCCATGCCCATTCTGACACATGATTAGTTTTTCATGTGACGTGCCTGCTTGGGCCGAGCGACCTTCGACAATCGTCAAAACTGCCAAAAGGCACAATGGCACTATGACCCTTCATACCACCAAAACATGAACTGCCAAGCATCAATTTGCTGTCGGTATCAGGAAGTGGAATTGAACCAACACCCTTCGGTATATACAAAAATACACACCCACAATAAAATTTTCATCACTATATAGCTAAAACCATTGGCTTCAAGATGGCTGCCTGCACCCAAGAAGTATGAAAAAATACTTGAAATGAAAAATAAATCCATGTACACAAAATTTTAGTCAAATTGTGCCCTTCAGGACAGATGGATGGAGGGACTAACGAAGAGATACCACTCGAATAGCTATTCTGCTATAGGCCACCTGAGCTAAAAATGAAAAAAATGCTCTCAACTTTGAACCTAAGGAATTTGGAATTCAGCATTTGTGCCAATTTATCATTACAGATGACGCATACCTTGTCCGCAATTGCAACGAAAGATTCTCGCTGGTATGGTTTGCAAGGTGAAGGGTTACATATAGGTATGTATGATATAGTATTAGATTTTTACTTTCCAATTGGTTGAGAGGTCCAACTGTCAAATGACAAAAGATATGAGAATCCCGTGCTTTTACGCAAAAGAACTGGAGAGTACAATCGGGTCACTAAATCAGGAGGCCATATTTGAAGCAGTGATGCCATCTCATTGGTTGGTAGTTTTTGGTTGATCACGAGTTTTGGGAAATGAACTAGCTCACATTGTTTACATAAGTACAAGGCTGCACCTGTTGTTCTGATGGTCCCATTGGGTTTTGCATACAAATTACTGGCTATTCTTACGACAGTCATATTCACTTTTATGTCTTAATCCTAAACCTTACCCAGACCCTAACCCTTCCTCCTAGCACTAACCAAAGCCCAAACCCTTCCCAAACACCAATTTCAACTCCCTAATTTCCAAAATTGCATAAATCCTTGTTATGACTAGTCGTAAGAATGGCAACTTTGTATGAAATAAAAGGAATAAAGTCCATCAATTACATGAAGGAAACGTAATTCATGACTAAAAATGATGTATTTCAACATCATATTTAGGCATAGTTTTATGACTAAAAAACACAAGAATTGCTGAAATAGTGCATTATGCATTTGTCCCAATTTATCATTGCAGATGCCACAAACCTTGTCCGCAATTGCGACCGAAGATTTTTGGATGAACCGCTAGATGATCGGATGAAGGGTATGCATCAAGGAACAACTTCCCCAAATTGTTGATTGAGTTGCCACTGTCAATTTTTTTTTATTATTAGAATAAAATAGTAAAACAACGCTATTGAAGTCACAAGTGAAAAGTCAGTCCCCAAATGTGTCACTCTTAGGTTAAAGCAATCTGCCAGCAGGCTAAAGAATAAATTGACAACACTAATGGGAGATTTGTCTGCATTCAGTGCTTCGGTTTCAAAGGAATATCACGTGGTGAAAACTGATATTGTAATATTGTAAGCATGACTAGTGAAAGATATGACAGACCAATAAGCATGTCAAACACTTATCATAGACCAAGCCTTATCAATGAGGTATATGAACTAATACTGAAATTTAAAAAAATATCACAAATCACATACAGCTTTTATCCCAATTGCAAGCACCTTTCCTGAGAGATTAAGGATTCAAAACTATCTTGTCTATATTTTGCCACTTTTTATCCCAAGAATATTTTTTTATAAAATGCACAAAAAAAGCCACTGCTACAATGTACACCAAGTTTTGAACATGTTATATAGATTGACAGTGACGCCTCCATCAGCAATTCATGCGAGTGGATGTTTAAAAGTCGTAACCACAGTGTATGATGTGTGTGTGTGTGTTTGAGACAGGATAGGAAAAGGGTGCGGGAGGTCATGTGGGGGGGGGGGAGACTATGGTGACCGTTGTGAGAGTTGGAAGTGTGTCTGATCACTGACTTGCTCATTGTGTAGCTATTGTTGTTATTCTAGTTGTTAGAGTAGTTATCGTAGTTATCTAGCTATCATAGTTGTTATTCTTTTGGTTCCTGCTTATCATCTATTTGAATCTATTCAGCTTTCAGTTGTCCAGGCCAGGCCAGGTGACCAATGACGATGATAGATCGGGTTCGATTCAAGCTATACGCTTGGTGTATTTGGTTATCGTGACTGGCGACTTGAGTCTATCTCATCTCATTTCCAAAGCACGGTGGCTGGGTCCCAGGCATGCTTGCCACTTTGTTCTGCGGTCCTCATCTAAGTTTCGACGGTGATGACATGGACTTAGGTTCAAAGTACGTGTTCCCCTTGAGTCATTGTGGTTGATTGATGGGGGCAATTAACGGTTGCGTGTCGCTAGTCATTCAATTGGTCCCCTTGTTTTAGAGTGTTGGCGGGATAAGTCTTACGACTGTTAACAATAGTAAGCAATAGCTGGCCAGCGATCCCCTACCTGATCTCGAGGGGGATGGAATGACTGGGGTTAGAGGCCTGTTGTTAACCTGCGGAATTTCGTCGGACGAAATGTCAGGCGTGTCCGTGTGGGACTTGTGCTAAACCAGTTTAGTACATACAACAAAGACATTGGGCTCTTTGAATAACAACAGTGTTCTTGACCTCCTTGTGCCTCACAAAGCTAAAATATACACCCCCTGAAATCGACAAGACGGCGATGAAGAAGGAGAGCCGGCCTCCAGCTTGTCAGCCGAGAAGACACTGGAAGGACCCAAGGATATGTTGCTGCCAATGTTGGAGCCATACAGGGTAAGCATCGCTTAGTCCTCAGTTACATCTGCATTAAAAGAAACACCACAAAGATGTTAAAATAATTCCGAAAAAATATCAATCTGACGTACAATATCAACTTTTATACGTATTGGGGTGCCTCACTCAATTCTGTTCATAGTTTCGAAACCGCTTCAACCAATTTGGTTCCAGAATACAATTGAATGTGCTTTGTTTGCATTCGCATTAACTGATTCTCATTGAAACGTGTAGTGTGGGCATTAATACGTATTAAAACAGTCTATTGGCAGAGGGCATGCACACAAGTTTGTTCCTGTCTTGATTATCTTCTAATTAACAAAGGGTAGGGACATTCATCCACAAAGGCATGTTACTATAAAATGTGGCAAGAGTTGCACTTTTCAAAATCGAATTTCATGCGCATTAGGCCAAGTGTGGTGCAGCCATTTCGAAACTGGTGTAGCCAATTCGTATTCAGGAGAGTGCTCTCTGAGTTTTAAATCGGATTCAGTGTGAACGCAGCATGCAGTAGAAACACTCAGAAATTAGATAAACCCCTCAACAAAAAGTATGATTCTTTTTAGGCAGCCCGAGCCAACATTGTACAAGGGCCACATTGACAAGAGACACAAGGACAAGGGACACAAGGACAAGGGACACAAAATACGATTTTGGAGCCATACATGGTGAGCATCACTTAGTCCTGGTTGATATTATATCTACTCATAAAAACAAACTTCATAACTGTCCAACCAGCAGTTAAGGAGGGAAAAAAAATCATATTTCATGTCTCTGAACCCGCACCCTGGTGGCGAAGTCATGAACTTTTATCCCCGAGTGAGACCACCTGACCGAGAGTGCTCAAGTTAACAGCCGAGTGGGCAACATGACCTCGATGATCTTGATTATTTGGACAATGGTTATTAGTAATATCAGACGTACAAGCATGGATATAAAAATCCAAGGCAATTTGCAATTTTCAAATTGCGCTAATTTTCATTTTGAAAGAAGGTCTTGCCTAGGGGTACCCACACACCAAGTATGAACCTTCTAGGTCAAGCAGTTAAGAAATGTGCCATTCTTTTGTCAAACGATGGAAGACGACGGCGATGGAAGATGGACGCCACGGTATCGTATAAGCTCCCCTGAAAGGTGAGCTAAAAAGGCCCGTGAGCATCTTCCCAGCAGTGCCACTTGATAAAAAAAGTGAAAACAGAAAGTTTATCAAAACGAAACCTGACACTTGAAGTGACAACCATCTCACCCAAAGAAAAAAATCTTTTGGTTTCAATCTATTCATTTTGAGAAAGGTCCTTGAATGTATTTTTCCTGTTATCTAGCCCTCAGCAGATTGAGATGATGACTGTCGAGAAGACCCAACCACTCAACCAAGATCTACACTTCATGCTATGGTAGATGGGACTCTCAAAGGTTTTGGATGATGAAGGAATCCAATACATATATGGTAAATATAAACAGATGACAAGACAGTATATGGGTGAACATGCCATTGGCTGAGTTCATTTTATTACTGGAGATAACACGTCGATTGGGAAACCTTGGACCTGCATATACCGTACTCGTGAAACCGAACGAACTGTGCCCTAAATGTATTTACAGGATATGCCAGTATATTTTCCATATGGTCTTTGGCTGCACTGAAAATAGACAGGCTATTAGATTTTCCATCCATGGTTTTGTCACTGCATCGCTCCTTACTAAACACAAACTGTGTCAAAAATAAAAGTAAAAGAGCCGCAGTTGTGCAGTGGTTTGAGTCTCTGACAAGCGGTCATGAGCTCCCGGGCTCACCTGTTGAAAATGCTCAGGTTGTAGTGCTGATTGAGTAGCTAATCTGAGTTCCAGTTCCACTGAAAGCTCGCAGCATGGACTGGGGTAAGAGTTAAACGGCAGAGCCAGTCCTGAAATCTATATATTTAGTACATATAGCAATTGGAAATTTCAAATTCAATCACACTTCTCGTTTTTTAACGAACGGTGTAGGATTTAAGGGTTGTGATTCTATCATAAACTACTTTGGTGAATTTGATGAAACTGAATGAGAGGCGCAAGTGCATTAATTATGGTAGCACAATGGAGTAACCTTAAATTTTGTTTTCCAGTCGCTCACAGATACGGGCAGACGACTGAGAGTCGAGTGGATTCAGTGGATCGAATGGTTGCGCTGAGGGATATCCATGTGCAGGAGTGACGAACCACAGTTCAGCAAACGATGCCTTGACAGACCAATTCAAGGAGAACCTTCGCTAAGATCAGGAAGGGAACGTGTTTGCTGTGTGGATGGATTGGACACCTAAATATCCGTCATTCTAATAGACTATAATGACAATGTTCTATTAGACTATTAATGACAATCCAACTCCAAAGGGACTCTCTGGACTAAGGGAAAGCTACGGTTATAGAGCCCTGACGTGATATCCTGCAGCCACCATGAGGACAGTCTATCTCATACCTGTGGAAGGATGCCATCACATGGTAATATAAATAAATCAATTTCAGCTTTTCAAATGTCCTTGCTTAGCCATTATGTCCTGATGTAGAGGTTGAGGAACAATTTTCCAACGTTGTTTTTGCGACACCAAATGCAGTGCGATTTTCATCAAACTCACAATGATGATAGTTTGGATCAATCTTAATTAGTAAAACAATACAATGTTGCAAAAAGAACTAGACAATATAAGGAATGTTCGTAACCTTAAATCTGTTTCACGTTCTTCACATGTAAGCTTGCTCTTCCATATGATTGCATCATTCAGAAATATGGTTTTTAAAAGGAAGAATGCTTTGAAAACATGAAAACTGTCGTACTTTCTAGATTCTTCACAAATGGGACTGGGAGGGCAAAGGAACAGCCTCATTGTCTTCACAGTACAGTTAACACTGTGCCAATTTTTTCTTTCTCTCAGCGCATTGCCCATTATGTGGTACTGAGGTCCGCCTTTTCTCGTAAGAATGCCATTGTGGTTGCGGGACAGTAATAAGAAGGCATGATCTCCGTCTTCAGTTTTTGTACAGCAAACAGGCAAAGGGTCTCAATTCGAAGATGTGAATCAAAACAAACTGGAACAGTGACGTAATGGTCAATGGCCAACTCAGTTTAGCTTACCATCTATTATCCAAGTTGAACATGTATCATGGTGTCGAATAGTGCTTAAAAATCCTGATTATTCAGAATTGGTCTTAGATCAACAAAACTAGAGTAATGCTGAAGCCTAAGCCACTGTAACATTTTTAAATGTCCACGTGGAAAAATGTCCTACATAGTAAATTGCATGACAGAATAATTAGCTCCTGTGACATTCCATCCTGGGACAGATATTCCTGCTACACCAGAATTTGTTTTTACTACTCTTTCATAACACCTTTTGTTGCACTAAATATAAAGAATGGTTAAAACTATCATCTGTGCAATTCTGATGAAAATCGCGTTGTAACTTGTATTCTAAATCACCTGGATTTAGAATGAACCGCACTTTACAGTGTAAATGCACCATGTGCAAACAAAGCCTCATTTTGAGTTCAGCGGTTATGGTTAGGCCGCTTGGGTTGGTGCAACGACGGTATTGACTTAAACCAAAACTGCAAGGGTGGAGCTAAACCTTGGCTCCGCCTTGTTTTTGGTCCACATTATAGCTCCACCCTCGCGGTTTTGGCGAGACAACCTAAAACCTCCAGTTCGGTATCAATTCCGAAATCCCAAAAATGACCTGTAAAATGTTCCTTAACCGAATCATCCTTTTGACAAAACTTCCTAAATTCTACAGCCCTTTACCTCCCTCTGAAACTGCTGATTTTCTAAGGATAGAATTTTTGTCATTGTAATGATGTCAGGCATGTCAAAGAGGAACACAGATGTGTGTCTCTTGCTAAACCAAAGCAGCGCTCAGAGTGAGAGTCCCGAATGAAGGCATCATAGAGAAGATGTTTTTCGAAAAGTTCTTTCTCTGAAACCTATAGCACATTTCTGAAGCAGCATGAATTATCTACTACTACAGGATATCTATATGGTCAGCACAATTGCCCCTTGACATTGAATTATCAACTGGAGCATGTGCACCTACATGAACAACCTTAATTTCATGTTGCCTTTTTCTTTTCAGCATGATGAGCCATCCCACGGAAGGGAGAAGGACATCCCAACCTTGCTCCCATCGCCGTCAAGTAACAGTACGACGGTTAGATTGTATTTTGTCACCGTAGGCTTTATCGTTTTATCAAAATATCTGATTGAAAGGTGATTTAATGAAAATTCTAATTTTTCTGATGGTGAGAAGGCAAATATTTACCTTGCTTAAGACAATCATAGATTATTTTAATCTATGTTTGGTTATGACCATGACTTGTGCCATGGTTCAAAATCTTTTCAAAGAAGTAATTGAAAGAAGTACATGTAATTGAAATAATGGGGGGTTGGGTTGTTTCTGGCTTACAAGGGAGCCAATGATAAGGCATGCCATAAAATAAATTTCAAGCTAAATGTTGTGCTTAAGATAAGAAGGGACAACAATTTGGGGGGATGGGTTATTTGTGGCTACCAGAGGAGCCAACAGCCGCCTTGAGCATATCAGGACCCTGAAATTCTTTTCAGGCAAAAGTTATTTTTCTGCATAAAAATCACCGAATTCATCAGATATTCATTGATTACTGGTATATCCATCACTTTAGACATGGGGTCCATGTGTTCTTGTTTTGCTGACCCCACGAAACAAGAACACATGTGTCTGATGGAACTGTAGGCCTTTCATACTGTTTCTCAATCTCATCAGTACCACAGAATCAACTGACATGGCCATGGGCTCCGATGCCCTGGACCTACATCACACTGGCTGGCTCAGTTGCTCAATGCTCGAGACAAATGACCAACAGTGATATGTTGAATTTGAATTTCCTCCTTCTTGAAATACCAAAACATCTTTCCAATTGAACTAAAACAGTTAGTTGAACTCACTGTTTTATTGAAAATTTAAGGACTGATCCTTCCCCAATGGTCGCAGAGTGAGCTGTTATCAAAGCTTGTCATTCGACAATGGTGGCATGCATGCATGTTCTGTTACGGCTCACCAGGGACCCCAAATTTAAGTATGTGGCGATGCTACCCCAGGCTTGTCCATGGGTACATCTCCTTGGACAGTAAGTGAGCACAATGGTACCTGCCGTCATGACAATTTAAGACTTGATACTGATACTGATACTGATACTGATACTGATACTGGTACTGGTACTGAATTGATTGAGAAAAGTGTTATTTAAAAACGTCAATGTTTAGACGTTTAAAAAATGTTGTCCTGTATGAATGTATTATTTGTAAATCTTGTATGCAAATATTTTGTAAAATGTCTAAATAAATGAGATCTAGACTCCATGACTTGGCAAAAAGTATGGCAAACCCAACTTTTAATCTTTGCCCTGTCAAGGTCACCTCTTTTGTCATGCAAATGACATGTCAGAACTGCTCCTTTTGTCATGCTAAGTGGCATCCAGCCGCCATGACAAATGTGGTCCCTTTGTTATTCAAATTGGGTCCTGGAAATCAAAAGCAGTGACCAAACCTATTGTATGCCCACATGGCTCACCTGAAGGCATGAACAATAGGTTTTAATACAATAGCTTATATTCATGTATTATAAACATCATGAATGCATGAAGAGATTCAGTGCTAACTCAAACCATTGTGGTGGAGTAGTTGAGTCTATTGTGTTTGATCTCAATTTAGCATTGTATTGCAAGGATACTTATCAGTGTGTCTTTGTGACATCTTGTAAAGAAGTTGACCACGTCTTAAAGGGATAGTGCTACTGTCCTATCTCCTGGTCCTCTTCTTGTATTGGGCTTTTGGAGTGGTGCAGTAATACAATAATGTACTACGATCATTGTATAAGCTATAATGTACAATGGGTGATTTCAAAGTCAGTTTTTAGATTTAGTTTTAAAACTAAATGGAACACTAAAACCCTTGATAAAACCAGCATTGAAATGAAGTGGGTTTAAGTTTCATCATATTTCAAAGTCGGTGTTCGTTGGTTTTAGCATTATGTCCGGTTTTAGCTTAAAGCTAAGGGATGGTTTTAGTGGCAAAAACTAACACCGGGACTAAAACTAAAACTCTCCACAACACCAGAAATGAAATCAGTTCTGGTGTTAGTTTTGACACTCAGATTTAGCATTATCCTATTTCAAATTAGGTTTTAGTTTCACACTGAAACCAATTGGAACACCAAGGTCTGATCTTAATCCCAGCTCGGTGTTATATTTGGAAGTTTTGTAGTGCATTTTGTATTACCAATAAAACTAACACCTTAGGCATTAACACCGAGTGGATTTCAAAGTTGGTGTTGGTGTTAAGAAGGGAAAAAAATCATGTTGTTTGTACCATTTCAAGGAGTAGTTGCTGGTATTTTGAACGGGAATGATGATGGACGTGACAGAAGACGACCAAATTTGTATTTCTGACAAATGTTTTCAATGTTTTGACAATTTTTATTTGAGGCGTCTGCTAAAATTCTTGTCAGGCAAGATCAGAAGCGGTTACAATAGGGAAACAACAGTAACAACGACAACAGCATGCATGTTTGGTTTTTCCAAGGTTTTATCTCTGTCCATCTTGGTGTTAGTTTTACCTGCAGAATAAAACCTCTTCTTAGTTTCAGCCCAGGTTTTAGGTGTTTAGATAAAACCAGGTGTTGGTGTTAAACTAAAACCTCGAATTGGTCTTATCAAGACATAGGTTTTTAGGGGTAGAAATTAAGAATAAAACTGACACTAACACCCAACACTAAAACCAAAACCAACATTGAAATCACCCAATGTATAAAGTCATTTCAAACATTAAGCACCTGTCACCTGTGTGATGGAGATGGCGACTCCCTCCGATTGCGTAGGTTTTCTCCCGGTATGCGGGTTTCCTCCTACAGTACATTCCAAATCGTCATGTGATTTCCTTGTAATGTACAACAATAAAGTTTTTTTGAAAGAGAAACAGTTTTTTTCTTATTGACTTGCCTGTTGGGACACCATCACTAATTGAAACTTTTCATCGGAGCTACCCTTGTACTTACCAGATTTTTTACCTTAAAAATAGGTCAAATAAAAATCCTACTATGCCTTCCATCCCAATGGAAGTTGGAAATGACACACTTTTTAGTGTCATCAGTTTCAGTCACCCCCGAGGTCATCTTACCTAGTGGATTATGCATAAAGTTGCAACGACCATAACCACTGTGTTGGACTACAAGCGTATTGACCTTTGCACCCCAAGGAGAAGAGTCCATTGTAGGATTAGATTTCCAGTGACAACAGGCCCTAGCTCATCTGATCATTTCTCAAAACAAAAGAACTTAAAAGGTGGTGAAATGCTGAACAACCAGGACCAGTGGCACAGTGGTTTAAGTGCTAGACTCATAATCAGATAGTCATGAATGTGATTCTGTTTTGTTTCATGTTATTGAGCAAGACACTTGACCCAAAACGGCCTGGTTCTATCTCTTTGAAACGAAACGTGAAACTGTGGTCCCTTGTTGGCCTTCGTGGTGTCTTGGCCCCAGGGTAAGGGCTAGCGAAGTACGCAACCAATTGATGGGACTCTGGCCGGCCGAAAAGAGGGTCCTTGGGCCAATGAACACGATACATTGATTTGGCACGATTGATCACAACAATCAACAAAAGTGATGAGCTTGCCCTCTCGAGTGGTAGGCCCTCTACAAAAGGAGAGCCTCGGGGGACATGCCACTCTTTCATGGATAAGTAAACAGATGACGACGACAACGGATGGTGCAGTATTTCACAGACTCGGCACTCACTGTACTGACAAGGGGAAAATAAATCTCAAAGATATCTAACTAACTCTTGATACTGACTGTCAAGCAAGTTAACTCAATTGACAGAGTAAATTGGGAGTTCATCAATAAAAACAACAAAGACATGCAGATGTGTGCTTTTTGAGCAAACCTTTATTTCAGAAAAGGCACTCCTAGATTATCATAAATGGAGCAATGGCGGACACGACTTGGATAATTCTGCAGGTGTGAAGGGCAATACAAATGGTGAATGCTCGCAAAGCGGGGTTCATAGTATAGCCAGACTGGTAAAGAAGAGTGACATCATGTGGTCGTACTGGTTGGCACAGCAGAGTCCTCTGTTTCCATCGGACTTAATAAAGTGACAAAGTTATGAAAATCCTCTTCTTATTTAGTTTTTAGATGGTAGATATAAAGGCATAAAGGACAGAGAATAACTGGCAATAATCTCCTACTTTCTTTTCTTACTATCATTCACTCAAAGCCCAGGCCTAAGATGTGAAATGTTAAAAGCAAAATGAACAGCACCTGGCTGGCTTCACAGTAGGTCTAAATCATGGTTTCAAAATGCACAAGAGCTTGGGTGATGAATTGCTTATAAATAATACTTGGATCACTGGGACTGTTACCATGATGATTCACGTGCTTCCAAGACACAAAAAGGTCTAATAATACTATTAATTAATAGTTTAGATTAGTAATACTACTACTAATACCCTAGAGTATGAAATACTCGAGGGTCTGTCGGATGAGACTAAAAGCCGTGGTCCCTTGTACCTGAGTGTCTATGCCAGGGCAAGTAAAAGATCCCACGAAGGTGGACAGTAGCCTATAGTGGACTCCATACCTCCGGCAAAAATCCAATAGGGTTACGACGCCGGTAATGATATGATGATGATGATGAGAGAGTCTGGTGGCTTTTGCTTGTACGCCACCTGGGGGGATGTGCATGAACTCCAGGAGATTGTGGTGTCCTGTAGGGAGTGTGATACAATTAGACATCATAGGGGGTTAATATATGACCTTGAGCCCCGTTAGGTCATTTGGAAGCTTAGTTTGAGACCAACGCCAAACAGAAATTGAATAATAATCAACAGAAGTTGAGCAACATTAAATGAATTGATAAAAACGTAAGCCTTCAACAAATACAGAATCATAAAATACTAATTACTCATGTTTGGTCATCCCTCTACATTGAATGGTTTATCACCACTATGAATCCACATCTCTCAGATGACCACAGTCAGTTTATCACCAGTATGAATCCTATCCATATCCATATCCGATTCCTCAGATGATCACATTCACCCGAGTTCCCACTGAATGGTTTATCACCAGTATGAATCCTGGCTAACGGAAGCCCAAGGCTGGGAACACTGGGTACTGGGTAGTGCGTAGTGCATGGGTAGTGGGTAGTGCTTTTAGGGGGTGCCCCAACAAACAAGGCCCTGAGTGATACGTGTTGTGAAACTCTTATTTGGAGACTGGTCGCTTCAGTCGGTCGTTTCAGATCCTTTCGACGGTTCGTGCGGGGAAGGAGCGTGCAACTGGCCCTGGTATGAATTCGAGGATGGAGGAAACCAGCGGTTTTCCTAATTACTCCAAGGAATCAATTTCACAAACTAATTCAGACTTCGAGGTTTCGAGGTTTCGAGGTACAAGCGAAGTTTATATGCAAGAAGTTTAAATAGTTCATGGACTTGATGCATGGAGACTTAAATAATTCGCTCTCAAAGAACTTGCAATAACTTCGGCAAAGTTGCATCAAATTGCACCGAATTTTTGATGTGTCATTTGATAAACATTTTAAATAATTTCCGGGAATAATTGGAGAGAAAAGATAATCGGAACAATGCTAATTATCAATTTTAAAAATGTCTTCGGGACGATTTAGGCTTAATCGAAATGTGATTGGACCCTGAATAGTAAAGGGTTACAATAAGGTCGGCAGTCCGAGTATAAATTGACACGGGCGTGGATGAAGAGCACCACAACCCAGCAATAAGCATTGAGGTGACAACTACCGATTTTCACGAATTCCGCACGTGTCCTGTAGACCCAGGCCTTGGTCAGAATGGCGACCGACACCGACCAAACCGTCAAAGCGAAGAAGCCTGCCCGACCGAAAATGTTACAGCGGATCGTTGAAGCGATTCAGGCGCAACCACCCACCAACAAGGGCGTATCCATCACCACTATCAAGAATTTTATGATTGAAAAGTACGGGATGGAGAATAATGAAACTCTGAAGAATTCGCTCCGGAAGGGCATCGCGGAGGGAGCACTCGAGGACTTGGTTGTCCGGCCAAAGGGTTCTGAAGCGACAGGCTTGACCGGAAGGTAAAATCTTACAATATATTTTGCGTCCAATCTAAATTTCAGCAGGAAAATGCATTTTTATAATCATTGTATACCATGGAACGGTGTTGGTAAAATAAAATTTATCGTTGACCCTCTCCAAGCAAGGACGTCGCCCTGGGCGACACGCCCCCGACGCCGCGTGTACACCCAGCCATTCCGGGCCCCTGTTCATTTCGTACGCTCAATCATCACATCGATTAGGTTTAGTTTCACAATGCGACGATGATGAATGCGTAAACGGCACAAGTTGAAACGCATGATTAATCTCTTGATCTCGTTTCCCAAAGTTGTATCCGGACAGTTTCTGAAATGACTCAAACAAAGATTTCATTGAGTGTATTGGAGTGACTTTGCAAAGGCTGTGATGCAATAATATAGCTTTGTACGCTTGCCTGCGCCATCATCATTTTTGCACTCCAAACACATCAAACTTTCATCATTCCCTTTTCAGACTGAAGATCAACAAGCTAAAACTTGCATCCATGGAAAAAGAAAAGAATAAGAAAATGAAGTTGGATGCTAAACGGGCGGAAGTGAAAGAAAAGGCATTTAAGGCAAAGACGGACAAGCCGAAGTCGCGGGCTGACAAACCCAGATCAAAGAAAGTGAAGGAAAACAAGTCGCCCAAGAAGACAAAGACAACGCCAAAAACAACGCCCAAAAAAACTGGTAAGTTACATTAGCAAGAATGCCACTGCGTAATTTTGGGTCTTGAGGCATGTTATTTCAGCTCGGCATTCATTGGAATTTGTCAATCGGGTTAAAAAAATGCTCGTGACTTGTAAGTGGTACCGCTCGCCTCATATATTTTTGGTGGTGCGAATATAGGCATCCAGTGAGGGCCTCCATCGTGATGGAATCGAAGGGTTTTTTCTTTAAACATCATGCAGATCACACGTGGGCAGATCACACGTGGGTGTAATGTCTGATGCTGGAAAGATGACATGTCTGATGCTGGAAAGATGACATCAAGTCAACATGCCACTTACGACAGAAACGTCACTGCCGTGAGAAGACTAAACATCATGCGCGCATTCTCAGTGATATTTCAGTAGACACTCATGTCGATCCATCGTCGTTGTGCGTACATCCATCCTTGAAAGGACGATACTTTAGACTGATATTGATAAGTCGGCATGTAGACACTCTACACTTCCACACTTTCAGCATAATTATTTCGATTTAATATTCCATTTCAGCGTCTAAGAAGCCTACAGAAGCGAAACCTAAAGCTGCTGGCAAAAAGACGCCAACCAAAAAGACGCCAACCAAAAAGGCGCCAGCAAAGAAGGCCGCAGCCGGGGCCAGAGTCAAGAAGGCAGCTGCAACCGCTCCATCGACGCCGAGGGTAATGTCATGATTATGATTCTGTTGTCATATTCAACACCTTTTGGAACATCTTCCAACGTTTAGTTAGTCAATTAACGTTTAATTGTCGATTATTGATGGTTCGTCAATTGATTTTTCTCAAGTATGGTCATTCTGACGAGATGTTAATCACACCAAGGACTTTGTGACCATGACCTTGTGACAACATGAATATTCGTGAACCAAGTCGCATTGAACGGTCTCGTTCCGTTATATAGCATCTTTACCCTCGATGTGTTGCCATTGTTTCACTTCCAGACAACGCGCGTCAATATGGGCGGAGCCTATACCGCTGGAAGGTTTAGTATGTAATATTGCTTCGTTCCGTAAAATAGCTTCGTTCCGTAATATAGCTTCGTTCCGTAATATAGCTTCGTTACGGTATATTCATGCAGTTTTGTGGGTTTCCACTTCGATACAGTCCAATATTCATGTATTTACTTGCTTATATTTACAGGAAAAACTGAAAGCCACCAAATCTAAGAAGGCGCGTGTGTGATGAGGATCCTCCTCCTGACATAAAACTAGCAGAATCCGGGTATGGGACAATTCGCATCACGTGTTCTTCCGGTTGGTTACCCCGGTGCTCATTGTTTTTATTGAATACATTTTATATGCGCATGTGGACCACTGCAATGACTTTATCATAAAAAATGAAGTGAATGCAGGTGATGAATGTACAGGAGGGGGGAGTGGAAAAAAGGGATCAACTTCCCTGGTGCACTCGTTGAGTGATCACGAAAAGTGATCATACAATATGCATGGCCATTGCACGTCTTTGTTAACCATGTTTTTGTCAAGTGTAATGTCTTGGATTTTTGTATCGTACTTTGTCACATTATTCAGTCTTTTTGTACAATGTGGATCAAACAAATAAATTATGAATAAAAGCATCTCGTTTTGTAATTGTCAATTTGACCAATGTACCAGCATAGCGCTGGAAACCTCTGTCCACTGTATGCAAGCAGGTTCCAAGCGTACAGTGCTATACTCCACAACGGGACGATTCAAACCTGAAATGCGGGCATCTGCTCGCCATGTGGCGTTGTACGCATGTCCACTTGCTTGTACGACTTGCTTGCAAAGCAGAGGTCTCCCGAAGGTTGTTGTCATATGCCAGAATCTCTCGGTGTGGTATCCATGACACTCAGTTTTATGATTAAATGACGCATACCGCCGATTGAAATTGGCAGGCGGCGGAACCTTTTTGAGCCTCTGCATGTCAAAATATATGACCACCGAAAACGTTTCACCGGCGAATCTCTCCATTTGCGCAGTCGCCAATACTATTTTCATCTAACACCCGCTCGGTCGAATGCTCCTCCCCTCGCACAGGTTACACGGCAATTAGTGACGAGCCCTGTAGCTTGGGATGGACAATTTTTGGCTTGATAAGAAGGCGATTGACGTGATATCCCATATCTGAAGACCTCCCTCCCCCCTCTGACTTTTACTCGTTGCAGCGTTGATTCCAACGAATATCGCAAGATGGCACCGTTCTTGTTTCCCAACTTGTGCGCAGTGTCCCATTTCGAAATCTCGTTTGCAGTGACAAAAATTATCGCCGAGAAAAATATCTACGAGGCACATTTGATAAGTAATAATCAATCTCCATGATGAATTTGATGATGAAATGTATTGCCCCGAGTGTCTAGACATGCGATGGATATTCGTATAGGTCGAATATTTCAAGTACCGATGTTGTTAAGCAACAAATGGATCTATGTCGACGTGGTCTCTCTATAGGTATAAATCCCTATCATATCCTCAATTAAGTGAACAATAATATTGAACAAGACTATTAAATCCACAGGGACTGAATTTATTAAATCCATAGGGACTGAATTTACGTTCAAGCTACCAAGCACAAATAACACTAAACTAGAAAATTCTTTTAACTGAAGGACCGGGTATGCCGCCTAATCATGCTTGCATAACTTTACTACGCGCAAGAAGTGGTTGTAAACTATCGGAATTCCTTCACTGCCATGTATCAGCCTGTCAATCAATTACAGGCTATTCCCAATTTACTCAAGCGTATCCAATTAGGACCCGCACGCGCCGGCTCTGTCGTTAACCGTATATCAGTTTTTCCTGATGAATGCGTAAAGACGCGAATTAAGTGTAACTGGATTGAGTTGATCGATAGGAAAGAAACGATAACTGCAGTTACCGTTATTTAATCACATTTTTGATTGACTAAACCGCAACGGCGGGAGGTAAAACATATCGATTGAAGAGCCAAAGGTGTATCCCTTAAGTGATATGTTGTAAACATGGCCGCTGAGCTTCTCCGCTCGGGCCTTCCTTATTCATGGACTTACGGTGTTACTGCCGATGGAAGGATATTCTTTATTGAGTGAGTACCCTCAACCTCTTCCGATTATCAAACCCAACATCTGT
Source organism: Lineus longissimus (assembly GCF_910592395.1). Lineage (NCBI taxonomy): Eukaryota > Metazoa > Nemertea > Pilidiophora > Heteronemertea > Lineidae > Lineus > Lineus longissimus. The sequence goes on from NC_088315.1 coordinate 8,375,023, forward strand.
GCAAAATTTCAAGAGCAGACATTGCCAAGTTCGTGAGATAAAGCACTTTTAGAGTGACTTTTCGGTGATCAAAATTTTGAGATCTGGTTTCTTGTTAACCTTTTTCAGCGATGAGAATCGCCGGACAACTTGGCTGCATCCACGGGATCGCGAGCCCGTTCAAACTGGATACAGACCCCTTCGAGGTAGGCATGTATCCCTTTATTTTATGTGTAATTCTTATAATGTTACAGTTCTTGAAACACGTGGAACCTTGCCGAAAGTAAATCGCGTCCCGCGTCCCGCATTCCGCATATCGATATCAACGCGCTAGCATTGAGTGGGTATTTAAATTTCTACGGTGGCCTGTAGATGTAACTCACAAAATGGTATTAGTATATGGATTTGTTAAAAACTGTTACCTGAAAGGTCTATTCCTGGTAAAGCGAAGGTATGATTGATCAGCTGCATTATTTTACAGACAGAGGTGTGATTTATGATACAGAGGGCTGAATTAGGGGGCCTAATTCTGATTGAGAATATGTAGGCCTATGGTAACAAATTTTTCAGTTGTGAAACAGGTTTTTTTTCTGTTCATTATAGGGACAGATAATGTGACCCTATGTTAGTCTAATTTAAGGGGTGTAAGACTGAATAGAAGTCTCATTGCATTATACATCATCAGCAGTTTTTTCCAATGGACTTACCATACATCCCTAAATAAAAAAAACTATCTGAAACTACAATTCAAGGTGCATGCTGAAAATTCTCCTTATCACACTCGGAAAGCATCTTGACACTCAAGGCGCTGAGTCCTTTAATGAACAATCTGTAGGGACTGTCTGTTTTGCCTGTTTTTTTTTGACTAACTGGAGTAAGATGTCAGTAAGTTCTCCTTATCACACACAGAAAGCATCTTGACACAAGGCGCTGAGTCCTTTAATGAACAATCTGTAGGGACTGTCGGTTTTGTCTGTTATTTTTGGACTTACTGGAGTAAGATGTCAGAAAGTTCAACCAACAGTTTGTGCACCATACAGGCCTAATTCATATGTGATTGCTAAATTTAATTTTGATGACCTAAACCTCACTGGATGTTGGAGGAGGCTGATTTGGATGACTGATAGTGATATTCCTTACCAAGATGGTTTATCACAGACTACTGGGTGAATGCATTGAGTGTAGCAAAAACATATAAGACATTGTGTTGACCCCCAACCATGTTGGGTCAAATAATCATTTGTACAAAATTTCATTATGTTTGATATACAGTAGAACCTCTCTATTAAGGACACCCTCAGGACTGACAAGTGCTGTCCTTAATAGAGAGGTGTCCTGATTAGAGAGGTCAAATTGAATGGAAACAACCAATTTGGGACCAAAACTAGTGTCCTCAATAGAGAGGTTGTCCTTAATAGAGAGGTGTCTGCTAACAGAGGTTCCACTCTATAGATTTGGGTGACCCATTTCTTATCAATTGAAAGACACCGCAAATCAAACATACTGGGCATTCCAGTAATACATATCTATAATAATATAGAAAACCTCTCTAAAAGGACAGCCATGTGAGCTTACAACACTGACAATTCAAAATGTCATGAATTCACTTTGATCACAAAAGAGCAATGTTGCTTTATGTCGCTGGTATAGGACGTGCTAGCACCCAACATAATAAGGAATTCTCATAGTAATTTTGACATTCACATTGAATTTAAAGGCATTTCCTCCCCCCTGTTTGTCAATTCTTCCCAACACCCATAAATAATGCTACCCAGCCTAAAGGTTTACTCGAGCAAACACATGATAAGGACTTGAATGGCACACCATCTCATGAAAAGTAGAGAAATTCCCATCAAAAGTGAATTATTAGGGTGACCCAGTTGACATTATTGATATATCCTTTTTGCTATCCCATCAGTCATGTTTGTTGGTTGTCCCATAACCACCTGCCCTGGGGGGGGGGGGGAGGGTGCATGAAAGGCACATTTTTCACAGACAGATGTCTGGGAGCAGTGCCCCTGCCCCCTCCCCCAAATATGGCGCTGAAAAGTGAAATTGATTGGTCTGTGTCACCCAAACGTCATGTCCTCATTAATCTGTCTATATAAGTGTGTAGCCAGTCGTTCAATGACATGACAAAGAGTGATCAATGCATCAAAGGATGTACGCTTCTGATCAGTGAATGGCTGAGGGGAGAGTAAAGCTTGTTTAATTAACCAAATTGATATACAGTAGAACCTCCCTTTGTGGACACCTCTCTATCAAGGACACTAGTTTTGGTCCCAAATTGGTTGTTTCAATTCAATTTGACCTCTCTAATCGGGACACCTCTCTGTTAAGAACAGTACTAGTCAGTCCCAAGGGTGTCCTTAATAGAGAGGTTCTACTGTAGTTGGCGCCAAAACTGTTTTGCTAGCAAATTTGTTGATTTTTGTTGGTTTCTTTACTGTGATTGATCAGAACTTTCTGGACTTAACTGACATCTGTATTTTTCTATCCACTTCTAATCTTGCTATTTGATTGATGCCAAAACACTTTGATTATACTTTTTATGATAAGACTTGTTGACACTCAGAGGAAAAATATCTTTGGCTTAGAAAGAGTAGTTTATCAGTGTTGCAGAATTCCTCCACAAATCCTTGTTGTCAGTCTTCAATGAATCCCTCACGCTGTCGGCTCACCATGGCATAGGCTCAGCTTCCAGAAAGCCATTATTTGTCAATCACTGTTCCTCACCATGCCCATCAACATCAAAGTGATGTTGTGAAAGGAACAGCTAGAGTCCCGGTGAAGCAGGCAAATCATTACTTTTCCATCGTTTTGTGGATGTGATAAATATATTGATTTGCCAGTGGTCCAGATTGTTTGCCTGTTTGTGATTTTGCCTTTGTTTGGGAATGGTCACAGTTGCTTTCCTGAGATTCACATATTTGTGGAAGACACATATGTGAATTGAAATTCAGTAGAAGCTCTCCACTGAGGACACCCTTTGAGTGAAAAATTTTGTCCTTAGTTACCATTTCATATTTGCCAATTGCCATGGTGAAATGTGTTAAGAAACTTTTGCGGGTTAAGTGCCTTGCTTTTGGATACAACCGACCATGACAAATGGCCTTGAACTTAACATACCTCATAGGCAGCTGATGTGATGCTTTCATTTCCTGCCTACATAAAAGTTAATAAACTTGAGATCTCTCATTACTGTTCTCAGTAAACACACATTTGGGGGAAATAATCTCGCTGTGTTTAAACAGGCATGGCTCCGAGTCAAATGAAAACTGTATTATTATGGCTATAAGTCCCATCAATCTGATCGTTTGTCAATTTTTCGTGATTGAGAATGAGATAAGCCTGATATCAGTTGTCAATGATTGAGAATGAGGTTAGCCTGATATCAGTTGTCTATTTTCCATGATTGAGAATGAGATGGGCCTGATATCAGTTCTCAGTTTTCCATGATTGAAAATGAGGTGAGCCTGATATCAGTTGTAAGGTTTCCATGATTTTGAATGAGGTGAGCCTGATATCAGTTGTAAGTTTTCCATGATTGAAAATGAGGAAAGCCTGATATCAGTTGTAAGTTTTCCATTATTGAGAATGAGGTGAGCCTGATCTCAGAAATTTTTGTCAGTTTTCAATGATTGAGAATGAGTTGACCCTTGCGCAAGCACAGTGGGACCTCTCTCGGCAGACACCTCTGTAAGCAAGCCAATTTGACCTCTCTTATCAGGACGCCTCTCTCTAAGGATAGTACATGTAGTATTATTCAGTCCCAATGGTGTCCCTTGATAGGGATTTACTACATTTTATATGTTACAGAGGGCCTATGCCTTAAGTTCAGTTGCCATATATACCTAGATGCAGATTTCTGGCCTGGTTTGTACACCTGAATAAAATGTAAATTCTTCTGTACAAGTATTCATGAGATTCATGTTACTGCCAAGCATTCATTAGGAAAATAATGAAATTCTAATGATAAACCTGAGTTAAGAACCTGGTACCGTCTAATTAGAATATTATATACTAGAGTAGAATGCAGGGACATGGATATCTATGCGATTGGCATGCAGGTCATGTGTTACCAGTTAGTGCGTGATTATTGTTTAATGTGATGTTAAACGAACTAGTCCCTTGGGGGGTTGTGGGCGGCCTAGAGCTGCTGATAGGAGGTTGTATGCTAGGATCAGCCCAGTGGATTGACTGATGGCATGCGTTAATTGGCGCGTACATGAAATTTGAATTTTTGTGACAAAATAATTGGATTGATGACTTCTTTTTTAAAGGTCTTGACATTCATCCATCAGCCTAATCCAAATAACCTTTCTGTGGAAACCAAGGGGTACATTCTGTTACACTTGGCCTTCTCAGTTGAAGGATTGAGTTGCACTGGCCATGCCTTGAAACCCATGACTTTCCTATCACGAGTTTAAATCCCTTCCACTATGCAACCGCACTTCACTTCCCAATAAAATTGTGTCCCACAAGGTTTACAAGTTTATAAGTCATAAATAGTTATAACGAATTAAGTCAACTCAATAAAAAGTCTATTGCGTGACTTTGACATGGGATTGGATTGAAATCTCACCATAAAAATAATCGAAAATGCTTACTTATATAGTATGTATCACCATTAAACAATCCTTTCAGAACATGTGAATGCAATATTATTTATTGCTCAGTAGTTGTTGGTGCATGTATTTTATAGCTGTTCAACTATGCGTAGCGTGGATTGAAAGTTTATGAAAGTTTGATTCATGTATTATACCAGGAGTGGTGCTAAAATGAAATACTGATGAATATGAATGTTTGACTGGTCTTGCACGAAGTGCATTATATACAGTGCATTGTGTAGGATATGGCAGACGATATTGACTTTCTTGGTATTTATTTTGCGCTTGTAATCACATTGTACTACTTGAAAAACTATTTTAAAACAAGAACAATGACAAAGAACGACGGTTGTTGACGGTTAATAATTTGTTGTCACTGTGGATGTTAGATGTTGACAGCCATCTTGCAATGAAAGAATAACCAAGAGTGGCTCGGAAACTTAGTCCAAGTATGAGAAAATCAGGTTGCTATACAAAAACAGTGGCTGATAGATTTCTGTTATATCATAATCTAAAGGAGACTTTGCTTTAAAAGTCAACGACAGAATTGTCATCTACTGTACTGGCAGCAAAATCTCTCTCAGCGCGCGCCTCTCAGAGGACGTTGATGACTCCTGTTGCTCGCGGCACATCTCATTGTGCACACATCAGATATTATTGATTCGTCTTAATGTTTCTATAAGCTATTATAAGTCTCGCATCAGGTAAATTGATTTGTGCGGGCTTCTTGTCGGGATGTTCATTCCCCCTGTCACGGTTCAGGCTGCAGAGGGTTATTTAACCAAGCGGTATGTGCGATGTATGTTGGTGATGTATGGCAAGATTTGTGGGTCAGACCAGATGAATGCGACAGGCTCGGTTTTATGGGTCAGACCAGATGAATTCTGACAGGCTCGGTTTTGTGGGTCAGATCAAATGCACGCTGACCTTTGTGGGTCAGACCAGATGAATGCTGACAGGCTCGGTTTTGTGGGGCAGACCAATATGCTGACAGGCTCAGTTTTGTGGGTCAGACCAGATGCATGCTGACCGACTCGCTTTTGTGGGTCAGACCAGATGAAATGTTGAAATTCCCTACATCCGTTGCCCGGTATATCTCCTATAGCCCACAGAAGAGCCAAACATTTCATCAGATAAATTGATTTCTGCTGGCTTCTTGTCATCGTGCTCGTCCCACCTTTTGTGGTTCAGGCCATAGAGAAGCCGCAATGATTCAATTTGAGACAGAGGAATTATTTTAACTCTGGGACCATGTGTATTGGTATGGCAATGTATAGAGATGGGCATTGCATCGTGACATTAATGGTAATGACGATTGGCGGGTCAGATGACACAGATACTGAAAGATTTCGTGTTCAGGTCCTGTACTTACTTTTACTTAAGAACAACATGATGGTTTAAGCCATCAAAAGTGTGAGGTTATTGTTTTTGATTATTTCTGCAACTCTGTATAGTGACGGAATGAGTTGCTGGCTCATAGTTGCCTGGTAGATGGGGAGAGGCGGCCTCCTTGAAGCGTCATCACCAACGTGTCATCATCCATCTTTGGTCTGGACCCTTGCCTAAGATCTGCCTGGCATGGTTGGACCTTCCAGGAGCCGGAGCTCTCGCCAGCGTAGCCCTTAGGGTCACATGGACGTACAAGTAGGTGCACCACGGTAAGGTCAGGATCCAACTTTGGTCTGGACCCTTGCCTAAGATCTGTCTGGTATAGTTGGACCTTCCAGGAGCCGGAGCTCTCGTCAGCGTAGCCCTTAGGGTCACATGGACGTACAAGTAGGTGTACCAAGGCAAGGTCAGGATCCACAACACTCGTCAGGTCCTGTAAACCTTAAATTTGGAATCTTTGTTCTCCGGATTCACGTGCAAAGTATACCTGACGTCAGCAACACATACAATTAAAACAGAAATAACTGTGGGAGGATATTCGACGTGGCGATCTGAACCTTGTGTGGAAGAAAAATTTGCTCTATTTCACACAAGGTTCAGATAGCCATGGCATTTAATCAGTTTTCATATTAACTTTCATATTCTATGCAGCGAAACGAGATTAATTAGCACAACGTTAATCAATGATTGACAAGAATGTCTGTTAATCAAGGTGACATAAATATACAGTATTGACGTTGTTGTCACTTTCATTATAAGATATGACAGTGTGTTTGGATGTGAGATTGATTCTTCGGGCGATTTTTTCTGTAATGAAGTTGTCTTTCTGTCAGTTTGTGTCATTAGTTTGTGGTGTCACTGAGTAAAACTGAGGGTATGGCAGTTTGATTATTGATCTACACCAAAATAAATTCATATGTTGTTGTACTCATATTGTTCTCGTTACCAGATGGACTCAAGTTATATGAGACAAGACCACTAATGAATATTCATAGGTTGGAGGGTCGAGGCCTATCAATTAGACGAGTGCATGTTTTTAACTCTCAAGTACATATTTGGAGAGGTATTGAAAAAATATTTGCTGTGGCAAGTCTACAGATATAAAGAAATTATTTGATGAAAAAATTAATTTCGAATTTTGCTAATTGGGTAATAGGGGGGCGTGTTTTGAGTTTTTTCTGCCAGTTGGCTGAAAAGAGTGGAAATATCAAAGTCTGTCTAATTTGTCGATTATCAAAAAATTTCCGTGGTCAATCAACAGTTTATTTTTCACCATTTACTTGCCCGACTGTCCGGAATAACATAATCTAAATTTCAGATTCACAACAGAGCGCATTATTTGATGCGTCGCGGTCAAACATTGACAATTTAACTGCTTAAAGGCTTAAAAAATCAATTGTGGTCTTGCCTCATATTGGTAAATGTACCAGTGAGCGGCCATTTTGACTGTTTTTTTTGTGATGTACAAATTTTCCAAGACATGCTGCTTTCGTTAGGCATCCTGAACCTCACAATCTTATACTCCTTTCTAATGTGGGGTGAATCTTGGCAAGATGCAATAACCTTGATGGTCATGATGAAGTTGGGATGCACGTGTTGGGTTCACATTATTCTTGGTTGGAGGGGAACTGACTCTCCTGGGAGAACAGGCATTGGGCTGATGAAGAATGAGTTATAATGTAGAGACCGGCTGAAATTGATCACCTACCAGTTTGCTGCCACCTTCCAGGCTGCCGTAAAAACGTCTAGTTTATACCGATCGAAGAACGAGAAGAAAAGGAAGCAGGAAGATGGATGTTGAAGCGAAAAGTAAGTTTCTCGGCAGATTGGCAGGATGGCTATGGCCATTACCTTCCATTAGGGGAAAGTGTAATGCGCCTTTTTCCCACCCAATCTCATTCACCAACCTTTCTTATAAAAAGCATCGCTTTTTCCTAATGATGCACATAAGTGATGATTTTAACCTGTGATCGATCATTTAAGGGCAGACGGAGCTTTTGTTTTTGGGGCTGGTTCCGGGAGGTAGGGAGGTATGGAGCTGAAAATGGTACGATTCTCTGAATTCTTTGGTTTCACCTTGTTTTAAAAAAGATTAGAGATGACTCCTAATATGAGAAACAAACTGCAAGCCCTTGCTGTCAGATTCATTTCGCATTCTCCATAAATCGAATTTATATCACTCATGAAGATCGACTGACTTTGCCCATGATACCCTCGAGCAAGCGACGATTTTTATACAGCTGATGAAAACTGTAAATCGAATCACCGTTTTCTCATGAAGCTTTTAAAAGATACCACTGCCATCAGACGATAGATAGTTATAGAAGTCATCAGAAAGATATTTTATGGGTGAATGCATATGACAGCTTGAAGCAGTTTATTACATTGGTTTCGGCAATAACTAAGCAGCCTGTCATATTTTCCAATCAAAAATTTCACTTTAGATTGAGTTCGAAATGTACCTGAGACTAATCTGGAAATGGAAAATGGGAAAATTAATCTGGTGATATTCATTTTATTGTAAATTATCTAAGTACAAAAATTTATGATTGGCAATTCTGTTCCACGCAGGCCAGAGCTGAAATTAAAACTAAACCAATGATGCCCTTTTATAAAATCCCATCGAACTATAATGGCTGGGAATAAACTGTAATGATTTTAAATGTGACCCACTCACTCTCCTCACTTTGAATACTGATTGCTTTTCAAATGCGTCTCAAGCATTCCGGCAATTAATGGGGGATTGAAATATATATTGTACCTCGTTCTTTTAGAGAGCTGTTCGCGGAGTCTGCGTTTCTTTGAAGACGGATGAAGCCCCAGGTACCCACTGAAACATTCTGTCGTTAAAGGTCAGACGTTGTTCACTTTCGGTTCCAGCATTTCTGGTAAAAGACACATTTTAAAGGAAACCTTTAACAGAACACTTTCACAAGAGAAAGAGAGTTTTAAGCAGCCCGGTAAAAACCTAATGCAGGAATACTTTCAGTCGTGAAAATTATTCTCATCGAGTTTGGCTGTTGATAAATAAGGTGTCAAAACACAAAAGATAGTATAAAACTTTTCAAATGGTTTTTAAGTGGCTCTGTTGTTAAGAGCCTCAGCCACCCCGCGGTCATATGTTAGAACTATGCCAAATTGGTTGTTCATCAAAGTAATAGTGCCCTGAGCAAACCTGGTGCTAAAATTTAAGACCAGACCCGCCTTTGATGGCAGTTTCCCTCAACCACTGACGGAGAGTTTGGTGAACACTCTATCGCATCGAGCATCAGCTTCCGCTTCATTCTCGAGCGAGCCCCGCAGGAACAGAAGCGATTTCTGACGAGGATCTAATGACCTTTAATTAATTGGACAAATCAATAACTATACGAGGTCTGGCAAATGATATTTATATCAGTCCTGCTGGAAGCTGAAGGCGGGCTGGAGCAGATGCTGTTTGTGGAATTGAGGGACTTAGAATTGGTTTCCAAATACCAAGACTGGGTCTCGTAGTCATATGGACATATGCTCTTGGGAGTTGATGTTGTTTTGGGGGTGGGTATGCTTTATCTTGTGCACCATGAAGGTATTGTTTTAGTCTAACTGACCATGTGCTAATAAAAAAACACTCGAGTTGGTCAGGTAGCACTTCAAAATTCATATGAGCATTTTGACTGCAGTACCCATTGATACAATGGGTACCAAGGCAAGATGCTGGTGTCCTGATGACTGAGATCAAACTGAATAGAAAACACTTTTTGGGGACAAAAGTTACTGTCCTTAATAGAGAAGGTGTCCTGCTAAGAGAGGTGTCTGATGAGGGGCGTTCCTCAGTAATATCTTACCAATTTAGTGTCAGAGCTCCTGAACCCCTAGCACACTACCCTGAGGAGAGCACTCGACAGTTATTTGGTGTCATATCGAGTCTCTTACTTTCAACTCAATGCATGAAAAGCCAATCAGGTTAACCAAGCGTCGTCATATACCATTCAATTACCTCCCACGGACATTCATTGCCATGATAAATTTTCCCTAATTTTTTCACCCCGAGTGTCAATTCGTGTCCCTTGTCAAGTGTGCCACTTGGCCATATCGTGATATCTTTGATACAAGAAAAACTGCTTTATTTCCATTATGGTTACAAGGCTGGAGAGGTGGTATTGATTCTATTATGGCAAGACCTTTTATATGACTGGTCATGTTCTTGTATTTCATTCAGGATTGCATGACTCGATATTTTGTGTAACGACACACGTATAGACTTAACTCCATGCGGATAATTGTGTTGGTTCTGTGCATTTTCCATTGGGTTACTATTAGAAAAAATTGATAAGTTATTATTAATACCAATTGCTAAAATTTTGACTTTCTTTTCAGGTCATGCTTATCCCAACTCGGCAATTGCCCTGTTAGCTAGTTCAGTTTCTGGGAAACTCCTTTGTCAGTAGCTTTTAATGGTGATTGTAATGGCTTCAGTGATGTAATGAATATTTTATTATGAAAGAAGTTGTTAAACGTTTGTAAATCTTTTTAAGACATGTTCATCCCATCGTTACCACTGTTTCGTTCTAATCCGATTATTAGGAAACAGCTGTGTCAGCAGCTTTTAATCATTTGGCCTGTATGGGCGGTTATTACCGCAAATAAAGACAAACCAAAGCAAAGACACTTGTGTAGCATATCAAGGACACGTAGATTGATACTCCTGGGCGGTTATTACCGCAAATAAAGACAAACCAAAGCAAAGACACTTGTGTGGCATATCAAGGACACGTAGATTGATACTCCTATGTGTGCCACATCAAAGACATCTGGACCATACACCACATCAAAGATAACGATGCGAAGTCAACAGGCGGCGCCACTGTAGATTGCTGGCGGCCGTACGCTGCCTGTTGACTTTGTTGTTATTTGCCACCTCTCTCCTATGGCAAGCCGTTTGCTTCAAAAAGTCGAAATGATTTTTTTCTAGTCGAAATGATTTTTTTCTAGTCAAGATATTTTTTTTCAAGTCAAGAAAAAAAATTTGAAATTAAATTTTTTTTCAAGTCGAGATATTTATTTTTCTTCTCATTTAACTTATTGAAGTTGAATCAATTAATAAAAATTTCACTGCGAGAAAAAAATGATTATAAAAATAAAAATAGTCGCTTATATCAACAAAAACCTATAGTTGTCGAAATCGTTTTTACTTTTCCCAAGACGGTGGCGCCGCCTGTTGACTTCGCATCGTTATCTTTGATGTGGTGTATGGTCCAGATGTCTTTGATGTGGCACACATAGGAGTATCAATCTATGTGTCCTTGATATGCTACACAAGTGTCTTTGCTTTGGTTTGTCTTTATTTGCGGTAATAACCGCCCATAGGCCTGCTAAGGTAACTGTCGTGACTATAAATGATGAAACAATATTCTACCACGAAAGGCATTGCTAAAAAGTTTGTTCATCTTTTTATGACATGTCCATCCAATCCCGTTTTTTTTGGCGTTGTTGTTCAATTAGAAGAATACTGCATGCTGTGTCCGCTAACTTTTATTCCAACCTTTCCTGCTTTGAGATATCAAACATGAAGATCATTATTGCGTGTCTACTCAGCATCAAAGCCCTTGTTAATCTCTGACCAGCGCTGGTAAATTGGAAGTCCAGTCGCTCTGGTCCAATTAGGGACTTGACAGGCTTTATTGTTGTCCAATTACCAGGACGCTACTGTCTTTGCTGAGAGACTTTGCTGCAGCAACCTTTTTAGAGCTTCGGACCATGTAGCTCCTGTTATTTTTATGAAAATAGAGACTCAGCTGCATGGTTTTGTTGTTGTCCAATTAGTAGGGAGGCACTGTCTTTGCTGAGAGACATTGTCGCAGGAATTTTTTTGAGCTTCGGACAATGCAGATCCTGTTATTTTCGTGAAAATAGAGAGTCGACTGACTTTGTTATTGTGCAATTTTTATGGTGGAAATCTTTGATGATTTATGGAAATGTATTTTCAATAATAATATCTTTTTAACACAATCATTCTCCCATTTTACTTTTACCTTCTGACATGACTTTAAACACAGCTTGGTTAGTATTTACATTTTAACAATGGTTATATAATTAGTGTTAATTAGCATGTTACAGATGTAGGATTATATAGCCACTCCAAAACATGTTTCTGTTTACAATTGTTTTGCATTGTTTGTATTGATCTCTCTAAGTAATCTATGTTGTTAGTTACCAGTTTTCTTGGCAAATCTATGTTTTATGTGTGGGCAGTCAGGTCCTGGACTCCAGCCTGTGAACACTGTCAGATTTGGGCTCTCCAATCAGAGATGTGTTAGTGAATTACAGTATTAGAAAGGATTTGTATCTTAAACTTCTGTTATTCAACTTAAATTTCTACCGCTAGTCTTCCCCCCCATAATACAATAACTCGGACGCTAATGTCGTTGGGAGCTACCGCTTTGCTTAGAGACTTTGCTGCAGCAACTTTTTGGGCTTCAGGTATTGTAGCTCCTATAACTCTGGTGCAATAAGAATTAAACAGACTTTGTTGTTGTGCAATTACTAGGACACTGGGACACTAATGTCTTAGAGACGCTACTGTCTTTGCTAAAAAGCTTTGTTGCGGGAACTTTTTGGGCTTTAGGTATTGTAGCTCCTATAACTCTGGTGCAATAAGAATTAAACAGACTTTGTTGTGGAATTACTAGGACACAGGGACACTAATGTCTTAGAGACGCTACTGTCTTTGCTAAAAGGGGAACTTTTTGGGCTTCAGGTATTGTAGCTCCTATAACTCTGGTGCAATAAGAATTAAACAGACTTTGTTGTTGTGCAATTACTAGGACACTGGGACACTTATGTCTTTGAGACGCTACTGTCTTTGCTAAAAGGCTTTGTTGCGGGAACTTTTTGGGCTTCAGGTATTGTATAGCTTCTATAACTCTGGTGCAATAAGAATTAAACAGACTTTGTTGTTGTGCAATTACTAGGACACTGGGACACTAATGTCTTTGAGACGCTACTGTCTTTGCTAAAAGGCTTTGTTGCGGGAACTTTTTGGGCTTCAGGTATTGTAGCTCCTATAACTCTGGTGCAATAAGAATTAAACAGACTTTGTTGTGGAATTACTAGGACACTGGGACACTAATGTCTTTGAGACGCTACGTCTTTGCTAAAAGGCTTTGTTGCGGGAACTTTTTGGAGCTTCAGACTTTGTACCGCTTTTCATTTTTGTGAAATAAAGAGTCAGCTCACTCACTTTGTTGTTCTCCAATTACTATATAGGGAGCTACTGTCGTTGCTAAGAGTTTTTGTTGCAAGAACTTTTTGGAGCTCCAGACATTGTAGCTCCTGTGACTCTGGTGCAAATGGAGTCAACAGACTCTGTTGTTGACCAATTACGAGGGTGCTACTGTCTCTGCTGAGACAAACTTTTTGGAGCTTTGGATATTGTAAAAGTCTTGTGTTGCATAATGCTTATTTCAGTTCTGTAGTAAAAATATATCCAGAAAATGTGCTAGGAATATTGGATTTTAGACTCAGGTTTCCTTTGTACTTTAATGTTACCGTCTATGCTCAAAGGAATGCTCAAAGGAATGCGCAGCTTCCACTCAAAGGAGAGATAAGGTCAGAGCTTTCTGAAACAATAATGCTAGTATCGGCTTTTCTTGGCGTCTGCAACTAGAGTACCAAGAAGTTGCAACTGTAATAACAATATATTGGTATTTTACAGAATGAGTTGATAAGCTCTAATCTTATTGGTCTCTGTGCGGCTTGGAGCCTTTTGTTTCTTGTCTCTCTGTATATCTCTTCTTCATTCCCTGTGGCATCCCCATATGATACACCTGCATTTTCTTGTCTGGCTCATTAAGCTTTGGCTTTGTGAGCTCAAATACTGTAACAGATTTCGCCGTCCTCGCTCAAAGGCAAGCCACAGAAAGAGGTGGAAAGATCACTTTCCTGAAAAATGGTAGTATTGGGTTTTCTTGCACTGAGCGATGATATTACAAGAAGGTACACTGTAAAACAATACTATATCCTGGTATCCTGGTTTTTAGCTCACCTCTTAGCAGAGGTGAGCTTATCCCATACCGTGGCGTCCGTCGTCCGTCGTCGTCGTCGTCGTCGTCGTCGTCGTCGTCCGTCGTCCGTTAGCAGGGCACGTTTCGTAACTGTTAGAGCTATTGAGTTGAAACTTGGTACACATGTACCCTTATGTAATGACACCTTGGAGACCAAGTTTTGGTCTGATTCGTTTTATGGTTTGGCCACCAGGGGGCCAAACGTTAAAAGTGAAAATATGCAATATCTCCCTTAATAGTAGTCGGGAAATTTTGAAAAAAATATGGTAGGTACTTCTAGCAAAGGTGCATCATATATCCTCCGGGTTTTTGATTTGACCTCCTTTTCAAGGTCACAGAGGTCAAATAGTGTAAATTGGCCGTTAGGATGTAACGATGGCACATTTCTAAACTGCAATGACTATTGATACCAAATTTGGTACACATTTACCCCTTAGTCAGATGATCTCAGGGACCGAAGTTTGGTCCAATATGATTCACCACTTGACCACCAGGGGGCAAAATCCAAAAACCTTAAAAATGTGATTATTCCTTAACTTCTTGCCCGATTGCCACCAATTTGATATCATGGGTACATCTAACCACCATACAGTAAATGTCACACAGGTTTTTAATTTGACCTTCTTGTCAAGGTCACAGAGGTCAAATGGCGTAAATTCGCCGTCAGGCCGTAACTATGGCACGTTTCTTAACTGCAATGACTATTGATCACAAATTAAGTACACATGTACCCCTTGGTCAGGTGATCTCAGGTACCGAAGTTTGGTGCGATCTGATTTGCCGTTTGGCCTCCAGGGAGGGGGCCAAATCCTAAATTCTTCAAAATGCCATTATTCCTAGTAATGACTTGCCCGATTGGCAATTTTATATCATAGGTACATCTAATTCTAACAACCATTTAATGCGTCACCCGGGTCGTCTTTGATTTGACCTACTTTTCAAGGTCACAGAGGTCGAATGTACTGTAAATTGGCCATTTTGGGGAAATTGTAATTGCTTGGACCTACATCAAACCTAACACTACATGACACAATACCATGCTCTTTATCCATCTTTCCTCCACATGAGGTGAGCACAATGGCCCTGGCCATTTCATTACTCTTATTGGTCTCTATGAGGCTATAGGGAACGATTTCTTCCCTGCGTATATCTCTCATTCCTTCCCTGTGGTAAACTGATCCAGCTGTGTTTCCCTGCCTGGTGCATCCAACCTGGGTATTGTAACCACAATCTTGCTGTTTTTCATGGGTGAAAATACTCTGCTACATTCTTATCCTTTGGTATCACTTGGAAAACAACCTATAACATGTAACACAGGGGTGTCTGTTTACCAGTGTTACCTGCACTGCTTCTTGCAACAGTGATATTTCATACTCTTCGTTTACACTGAAGACGGTTTAAAAAACTGTTTTCCCTGCAGAGTGCTCTCCAGAAAATGATTTGGTTACACTGGTATAGAACTGCTGCGCCACACTTGGCTAAATGCGCATTGGATTCAATTTGCCAAGTGCCACTCTTGTTGCAAGATATGGCAGTGCGCCACCAACAGACAATTTTCCCTCTAGCTACAGAGTTGTCCGACCGTCCTAAATAGTTTATGAGTAGTTTGACCGCAGCAATAAGTATATCATCTACTTGTTCTTGCCTTGGCATTACAGCGATCAGTTCAACTGCTTTTCTTTTTTCTTGCTCTTGCCATTCTTCTGTCATGGTGAAAGCATGCAGTCTGCTAGCCTAGCATCTCTTGGCATCACAGAGAACTTGTAACAGGTGTCTTTCCCCACTTGCTGATTGCCTGAATTTTGTGCCATTTCTTTTGCTGTCGTTGCTTTTAGCAAAATATGGCAGTGTTTCAGAGCTAATCATAGTGGCAGGTAATAATGCTCATCCCAGCTTGGAGCAGAACTATTCCCTGGGGAATAACCCAGCCAAGTGCAGATTGAAGATGAACAAATGTAAAAACGCTATGAAGAATACCTGTCAGTTACGGAAACGTGAAAGAAAAGAGAGTTAGTTGTGGAAACTCAATTTGAAATTCACTGAATTGAGAGGTTAGGGAATGCTTAAAATGCCTCACTGGAGATAGCTTTCCTACCATGCCATAACTGTTTCTTCGTAGTTCTTCCTTACCTGGGGAAGCGGAGCCGTAATGTTGCAAATCTCGGCAGATTTCTGTTGGATCAACAAGGCTTAGGTGCATTCACAAGATTAATTCCTTGGCAGTAGGCTGTATTTTCCTTTAGTTTTAACAGCATTTTGCTTGGGTTCAGTCAGCAACCTGTTGATAAAATCAGATATCTTCACTGAATGATATATGTTGATGCAGGGACAGTTTTGCCTTGCATTGGCATATAGGGTATTCTGTGTTTTTGTAGATTTGATTCGCAACTGACAAGGCTTTGAGTTTTGCATTCCAGTGGTTTGGTTGGTCAGGGTTGTTGGTAGTCAGTGCCCTCACCGAAAGGCAGTGCACTGAAAATGACTGCATCACACTGCTTTAGACTGAAACCCCCACTGCATATGACTGTCTTAGGCATATCATTTTTTCTTAATGTTTTAATACCACTGATTTTGACTGAAAGACCACTGCAAAGCACTGCCACTTGCATATCATTATGAACGACGTATTTCAAAAACACTGCTTATGACTGAAAGACCACTGATTTCCACTTCTCCAACTCTGATCGAAACCCGTGGCATTTTCAACATGACTGAAAACCACTGCTTTATGACTGGTGAGATTAAGACTTGATGGCAGTGTAAAGCAGTGGTAATTGCAGTCAAATTCAGTGTTAAATATCACCCATAATGCAACCTGAGACAGGAAGCTTAAGTTTGAATTTGATAGTCAAACATTCAAGAAATCATGGTAGCTCTTCATATTTCTCGATATTTACCCGAATTTCAATATGAGAAGAGGGGAGTTTTAGTCAGTTTGAATTGGAACACATAAGGAGCCAAATGAATGCAAAAAGGGTAATCTAGACAGACACTGAAGTTGTATTTTCAGCAAATCAAGAAGGCTGTAGGCCCTATGCATGCATATATATACACTGCAAGATATCTGCATGTATCTTCATGCATCTACTGTAGGCCCTATAGGTGTTAATTGTAATGTATGCATACACTGCAAATTATCTGCATGGGAGCTCAATACACATCAATCAGTAGATCATTATTATACAGGCCGCGTGCAGTTACTTTATTTGGACGTCAATTTGATCTAACTTCAATCCCTGACATCACTGACAGTAGCTATGTGCCATGTGTCGTTTCAATTGTCTAAACCCCATCTGATCACTGTCATTATGACAAAGTTTGCAATGACGTAGGTCAAGGACGTGAATTTGTCATCTTTTTACTGTGTCACGTCATCATGCAATGGCGATGTCCTCTATTTGTGCAGATGACATCATCACTGCCATATTGGACGCAAACAGGACAGCAAAAGTAACAGTTCGCTAGAAGTTTTTGCTTTTTCAAACAATTTCTTTGGTTGTCATCAGCACAGGGGGGTCACATCCCCCAAACCTCTCTCGGCATCCGTGCCTGCATGCCATTAAATAAATTATTCATATTAACACTGAAAATGACTGCTCCCTCCAAGAGGTTTTGGAAATGGCAGTCAAAATCAGTGGTGTTTCAGTGTGGATTCAGTGTGCTGCGAAATATTTAAATTAACACTGAACCCCACTGCCAGCCCTGTGCATGATGCATAGTGGGGAGTCATTTTCAGTGTCAAAAGCAGTGGAAATCAGTCAGCCTAAATATTTAAATGAGCACTGCTTTTGACTGCCTTACCACTGATTTTGACTGTCTTACCACTGCTTATGACTCCCTAACCTCTATTTTTGATTGCTGTATAACTGTATGCTTTGGTATTGCGTGACTGAAAAACACTCCCTATGACTGCTTTCCACTGATTTCAACACTGCCATAAAAATGTGAGGTAACACTGCAACCTGACTGAATCCTGACTGATATCACACTGCTTTTCGGTGAGGGTGGTAGTGTTGTCAGGCGGGGATGAATGCAATAGCAATACTATGAATTTCAAATTTCAGCCAATTTCCATGCTTGATAACTGTACTACGGCATTGTCAACTTATTTTTTCCTGAGCCAATTTCCATGCTTGATAACTGTACTACGGCATTGTCAACTTATTTTTTCCTGAGCCAACGGTAAATAAAAGCTGTGTATTGTGAGATAGGAGAGGCCCCTATTGGCATATTTGTGTAACATAATCTGGCCTACCAGGTTGGTGTCCTTAAGGCTTTTCCAAAATTCTATTGGCAAAGAATAGAATCAGCCAAAACAAACGGCATAAAGTGTTGTGTGATGGGTAAACCACCGAAGCAAACCATTCCTCAGAGCTTGGCAAAAAGATAACAGAGATAAAAAGGCCCCCATCTGCCTGACTGTCGGCTTCAGGAAGTCGATTCTACTCTTCTGCTTCAATAGAGTAATGAGGTATAGTTTTAAAGAAAAGATGAGGCAACCGTGTTCAAGGAAATTACATGCTCAATAAAGCATGGTAGGTTTGCATGCCGTCATGATGTGGGCCAATGAATCTTTGGGACAGAATCTAACGAAAAATTCCGATGGAAGGAGGTGATCTCATGGGAAATTCTGCAATCGTGGTGATCGGCTGGCTTTTGGTTCAGTCTGTAGGGGGTACCCCTCTGCCCCCTCTTTCTGACTGTAAAAGAACCTGTGTCAAAAGCACCGAACCTACTAATTCCCTCCAATAATTTTCATGTCATAAATGAAATTATATCCGCATCTATCAGTCGCTAATGTATTTTTCTGTAGTTTGTCTTCTAATCAACTTATTTCCTCGTAATAAATGGATGATCTATTCCGACAACTCTGTCTAAATTGATTTGGGCTTCAAGTCTTATTTATTGCCAGTTTCGTGTTGTTCGTCACAGATGTCAGACAGTTTCTATCGGTGGAGACTTGGGTGATATTCGTGGTTTAAAGAATTGATACCGACTGGCCCCAGTTGCAGTTGAAATGACAGGCCTTTATTGGATACCCATGTTGACATGATTCGATGTCTTACTCCCTATTGCTCCACTACAACTCAAGTTTCAAATGCTGCCACAAAGCATCAGTGCTCTGTGTGAAACTTCATATTCACTTTGAAGCCTTTGAAAACTGGTTGCTTCCATTTTTTCCACCAAAGACATCTTTTAGCATTCGAAATAATTGTTTCCCTTCCCAATTACTACGAATAGTTGGATTCAAAGCTATGAAGTAATGTCTTAGGGAAAAAGTTGACTCGGTTCTAAAATGATTTCTCTGTTGTGTTGCTCTTGTTGTGAGAGGGAAGTGTGTTCAGTGATTTCAGAAAAGCTTTGAAGACGGTGACTTGGATGCTTCGTGAAAATGCCAAATTGGTGCAAACTTCACCAAAAAAAAAATCTTTTTTCAGAACGAATCATATTTCTGGGATGGAAGTGTGCCTATTAATTTCTGCTACCTTTGATGAGGCTAACTTTAAAGGTTTCAGCCTTATGGAAAAAATCTTTCTGGTACATTCCACCCACAGAGTTGTTTAAAATAGAAATGAAAACTTTGTGAAAGCTATATGAATACCAGTACGCCACTTAATATTTTTGAAAGGTCTCAATTAATTTTATGAAACTGTATTTAAAGGCTTATTAAATGTCATCAGTGTTTTGAAGAAAACAATTCGGAAAAAATCATCCGAACTTAATTTCATATTTTCTTGTGGATATTTTTCTTTTGGAATTATTCTATCCTGAGAAAGCTTTGTTAATTCTGCCAAAGGACACCAGAGCTAGATGCCACTCTGGTTCCCACAAATGCAAAGTAGGGATTTACATTTGGTACCAAGAGTGTTGAAGGTGTGTCCTCTCCTTCGATACTATGTAAATCCTTGCCTGTATATGGTCAAATACTAAGAGGTCAATGATCAGGGAAATAATAAGCCTGATCACTGACCTAGAAAGGATTTTGAAGTATTTGTTGTCCAGATGACTCATCTCGGAGGCAATCGCGGTCAATTCAAGCAGGGACGGAAGAACGTCATCAATGAAATGAGTTCCGGTCACGCGCAAGGAGGATGTTCGAAAAGCCATCTCTTCAGCCTACAACTTATTGCAGTATAACAGCTTCTTCTGATCCAGGGCATTTTTGGCGAAATATTACGGCCTGGTCTATATCGATACCAAAGACAATATCCAATGTGCACTGAGATAGCACAAGAAGTGAGTGTTAGTCGAGTGGCGGGACTGCGGTTCATTAATCATCATAATACCTGGTCGGCGTGGGCCGGCGAAGATAAGGCCATCATCTGCGGATGGTGATTATCGTATCAGACTCCAAGGTTACTCTCGACAACGGTGCCATCAGTAGGATGGGATAATCAATAATCTTGAAAGATGGTCAAAAGAAATCATATCTTTTTCTATAAATAGTAGGAAATCTATATACAGATCTATAAAGCTGTCACAACGACCTATAGATGTTATCAATTTATTGGAAAAGGATGAGTTATCATTTAGAATGCTTTTAATATACTTTTGATCTATGATATTTGATTTTTTGGCCTTTTTGAACAATTCTGCATCTCATTTGGAGGCAACCCACTGCCCCTTTTAAGTGGATGACTAAGTGCTGTTGCGGCAGCCTCGACTTGAGTAAAATTCAGATCCCTTCAATATCCATTCCTACAGGTCTTCTTCATGTCGGATTACTGAACTGCTGAAACTCTGAATCTAATCCAAAAATTCAATTTGTCAAAACAATTTCCGACACATTTAAGCTGCAAACTATTCCACACTCTTATGACAACCTTGAAAGTTTCTATATCAATTTTGATAAAGTGATGCTTTTAAGTAATCCTGCCCACATGCAACCAGTGATTATATCTAGAGATATTTATAGATTTACTTTCAGGCAAGACATTTCAAACCTTTTAAATTTGCCTCGAGGTTGCTCCATCATGACTATGAACATCATGTGGCTTCAAATCTGATCAGATGACCTTGTCTCAGCTGCCCTAAGATCCCTTAGGCCAAAGAAACCCAGCTATAATAGAAAACAGTAGCAACATGCCACTAATTAGCAAGTTTCTCGAATGACTGGAAACTATGGAAGTCAGTTGCAACTTGACGCATGTTGTGGATTTGATCAGAAGAGACCTTCTTGTCTCATCTGCTCTTAGATCCACAAGGCCCAAGCAACCTAGCTTTAATAGAAATTCTGGAGCAACATGCTGCTAATTAGCAAGTTTCCCCGAATGACTGGAAACCGTGAAAGTCAATGGCACCTTGAGGCATGTTGTAGAATGTCATTACTTCTCACCAAATTAGATCCTACGGTCAGAAGACCAAGTCGTGGTCACTATGATCTGGTTGTAGTCGCTAGGAGATTTCTACGGAGTTTCTTGTAGGATCTTGGATCCAAAGCCTTGACACCCAACTCGTAGAAACTACCGCTAATTAGCGTGTTTCTCCGAATGCCTGGAAACCATGGAAATCAATTACACCTTGCCGACTGCTGCACTGTATCATTACTTGACCAAATTAGATCCTCTGGACCTTGAGACTGGGCTGCTTGGGGATGTGGTCACCATGGTGCCCCAAGAGAATACTGGTACTACGGATTGGTGTCAATTCTTTAAGCCAAAACACTTGACAAGTTCTGTCTGACTCGTTGTCATCAGATGGTAAAGAAGTCATGATGTTGAGAGCAAGAGCTGTGTGATCTCGCTCATTAAATGTGTCTATATATGTCTACCCAGGGAGTCCATTGTTGAAGAGGCCTCCAACAGATGTGACAGTGAAGCTTCAAACGTTTCATCTCATCATTAAATGCAACCCCACAGCTGTAGTTGACGGTGCCTTGGAAATATCGTTTCATACTCCATTCCTCTACTGGTGATTTTTGCTAGCGTTCAGGCAGTGGTCGCAAAAAAACTCCTCTTTCTGCCGGAGTTTGCAGCCAGGGTACCAGAGCTTTACAAATATTACCAGATTTTTCCTGTGAAGACACTACAGTCAACAAAAAACAAACCATAACCCGAGTACTAGACGAGAGCCGACAATGCTATAACGCGGAAAAGACTTATGAATATTTGATCCGGTTATATTGTCAAAAGGGAGACGAGAGCAGCTGTTGTGACACGGATGCAGTAACTCACCAACACCAACGATGACATTAAGCCAATCATATACCATGCTGCTGTCACACTTGTGTGATATTAATTTCCCTTTGGCCAAAGAATCAACAGTTTAACCATTTCATACTACTTTTCCTTCTTGCCCCAATTCGGTCTTGCCACCCCTATAGAGATCAAGGTCCGACAGCAGCACTTACAGTGCCAAAAGTTGTCTGTTTTAGGTCTGAAAACTTCGGATAACATGTCAGATTGTGTCTGACATCTCTTGATTTATCACGTAATTGGTAGTTTATTCGACCTGGAAACACACTTTTTCGGTGCAACGAGTGCTGCTCTCGGGCCTTGAACGAAATCTGCAAGTCCCGTATTAGGGTGATTTTCCAGGGAGTCCATCTTCATTTAGACTACGGAGATCCAGGGCTTTCATTTTAAAATGTTCGTAGGCTTACTCTTTTTCTTGCTTTAATGCATCCTTTGTTCTCCCTGGCACAGCATCATTTATCCGTTTTATGCAGAGACTTGGCAATCAAAGTTGAGTGACTTACCCATAGTAACAAGTCTGCCCCATATAGTGGCTTCACGCTGGCCACTTGCATATATAAGAGAACAGATTGGACTTATTCAATGACATGATATGAGTATAAAGCACATCACATTTGAATATCCAAAAATGATGCCGTATGAATCTTTAATGAAGCGTTATTATGAATTCTGTGTTTGTAATCTCTTCACCCACCATATGAACTCCGCCTCTGCACACTTACGATATCCTCTGGTATCCTTGTCAATTCTTGATAATTTACAGTCCATGGTTGACATGACGGGGAGAGAAATGACCTGGTTACCAATATATGTATATATGTATTGCCGAGATTAAATCAACTCGGTTTATGGAAGGTAAATCACCTCAAACAGAATACAAAGAAGCTAGTTTCGGAGGATGGAATAAACCTTTGTCAAGATCGGTGATGCTGATTCTGCCAATCACGCTGACCGCAATCAAATTTCAAGCTAGGTAGACACAGGCAAATCAATTGTGGTCAATTGTGTCTGGATGGGAGAGGCAAATATCAGCAGACACTAGGAGGTCGCTGCATGGTAGTACAGGTCACGTATGCTCCTTAGAAAGAGAGAGTTTCCTGGAATACAAAGGATCTTTCATAGGTTAAATGTGACCTGGTGAAGAAGGGCAAGGATAAGCTGTAATGCGGAAGCTTTGTCACACACCTTGCTGCACCATTTCAGGCTCATAGCTAGCTTTTTGGTCATGGCAGGGGCAAAAACACCACAGCCTGACTTGAATATCCCCCACATTGAAAACATACTCTAATGAGAAAAAAGACTCGTCACGCAGCTGAGGCAAATCTTACACTGACCACAGCAACTTTCGTGTGTCAACATATTCTTTTTCAGTGCCAGAGAGTCTTGAAAGCAATACCATGTCACCACAGTATTTGTTCCTCGAGGTGCAGAATCAGAGGCCAAGAATTGATCCAGTTGACAGCTGATATTCCTAAGCAAATCTCAGGTCGACTCGAGCAATTTTTGTGAGAATCTTTATGATAGCAATACCATGTCATACAACACCTTTGGACATTAGGTCAGATATGGAAAAAAGTCTTCACTCTGGCAAATGAGCAGAGGCTATCCAGCCTCCCACAGCAAGCCTTTGTAACATTCCTAAAATACACTCGGAATGTTAGTGTATTTTACAGACAATCCAAAGGAGATTAGAGGATGCATAATTCAAACATAGTATGCTTAATTCAACCAGCAGCGAAGTCTTATCTCAGGAAGACTGTAGCACGTAGCACTTCGACATGTCTGACCCGACAGGACCACTGATTTGACACATAGCGTGACAATGAGTCCATCAATAATGAACAGTGATTACCTCAATTATTGGTCCTCCTCGAGTGGGGAGTGACGAAACTGCCAAGTGGTTGTGGCTGTGGAGCAAAACTGTTACGCAAATGAGCAATTTTGGTCGCTGCGACTTATGTTAGAGCCATGAACATAAATTGTGCACCCCTTGAAACCTTCAGTCCTTCTGAAAGAAGAAAGACATACTTGTAGTCTTCCTTCGTTGCTATTAAACTTCCGTCGCTGTGACTTTCAGAAAAAGTGTTTACCATTTGCATCAAAGAAATGATCAAGGAGCAGAACCTACGGATGTTGCTACAGAGCTATTAGAGGAAAAAAGGAAACTGTGAAATTGAAGTATGTAAGAATAGTTTTGTTGTGCTTCCCCTTTGTTGTGCAGCAAATTATGCTTCATTAGCACTCAAGGACAGTATTGTAAACCGCATGGATTTAGTGAATAACCTTGAAAACGCAAAGAAAACAATTTTTTGATCAGAAAAACCTGAAAGAAGTTTCCTAATCAGTCTGTTTTCCCATTCAACATCGACCCAGTGAGATTTTGTGACATGTCCTGTTATCGTCTGAACATCAGATAAGAGACACTAGACACACGCATCGCCGAGTTTCAACAAAAATCCTTCAGGTTTCGGGATGTTTTGATTTGATATTGATCCAAATGTTGATTGAAGTTGAAAATGAGATTTTCTGGTCTAAAGTTTGTTTGGAAAATCAACTATTGGGGCCAGTTCTGCTATCCTTCTAGTGTCCTTCTCAGAAAGTCTAAAAGATACAGACCACTATCACTGGCTGACCCAGAAAAAGAAAAATACAAGCTCCTGACACGACAGACCATGATCTCTAGCTCGCTCAGAAAAAAATTGCTGACACCCTGTAGTTCTCCATTACTCAGCATCATCGCGATCAATTATCAACGCATTGAAAAAACAACGCTTTGTGTGTTTTCCCGTGTTCAATATTGACCCAATGAGATGTCGTGACATCTCCTGTTTTCCTTCGATTATCAGATGAGAGACACGAAACCCATGCATCATTGAGTTTCCGTAAAAATCCTTTAAAAATTTCACCACGTGTTTGATTGGTATTGGACCAGATGATGTGGAGTGTTTGAAGTTTTCCGATTTATAGATCTGTTTTGAAGAAACAGCTCTGCTCTGTTTGAACCTGTTTGAAAGCAAATTTATCTGGACAAGCTGTGCTATCCTTCCTTGAAGGCTTTAGTGTACTTGTCAGAAAAGCTACAAGCTACAAACCACAGTCCTCAAAAGAAAAAGGCCTACACACCATAGTTCTTCATTACTTTGAAATGTCCTAGTTTGAGCTGTTTGAAAGCAACCTGATCTGGACAAGCTGTGCTATCCTTCCTTGAAGGCTTTAGTGTACTTGTCAGAAAAGCTACAAGCTACAAACCACAGTCCTCAAAAGAAAAAGGCCTACACACCATAGTTCTTCATTACTTTGAAATGTCCTAGTTTGAGCTGTTTGAAAGCAACTTGATCTGGACAAGCTGTGCTATCCTTCCTTGAAGGCTTTAGTGTACTTGTCAGAAAAGCTACAAGCTACAAACCACAGTCCTCAAAAGAACAAGAGGCCCAAGGGCCTGGCACTCAGCTGAAATGGCCAGGTGAAGGCAAGGGTCAAGTGTGTGTCGGTACCGTTATTATGAGGCAACGAAGAAGATAAAGAGTTGGTTAACAAAATGAACTTTATTGGTGCGGCAGATATTTGATGCCTTTCGGCAGATATTGAAGCGCCTTGCGGCAGATATTTGTTGCCTTGCGGCAGATATTTGATAACGCTCTCCAGGAATGGAAAGCAGTAAAACGAGTAAGCACACCTTACTCTGAATGTGGGAACAGCAAGTGCTTTCCTGGACTTGAAATGTGCCAACGACTCCTCTTGCAATAACCAACAACAGTTAATCTGTAAAAAAAGAGAAGAGAAATTAACACTGACTGAATAAAAAAGGGTGACATAGACGGGGAAATGTACACCACCGGATACAGTCTGTGCTTGATCAGGCATCGGTCAGATGATATCCTGAACAAGGCATCTATGGAAGCAAATCCAGAAAGAGACTTAACCTTCGAAGGGCACACTTATCACTCAGTGAAAAGTCAGTCCTGGGGGTTGTTTTCAAATTCAAAATAAAAGTGTAACCTCTTTAAATTAGTCTCACAGACTGAACCATAACACTCAACAGCCAACCGTGCCCACATGATGTGAGCCGTGAGCG
Organism: Lineus longissimus; assembly: GCF_910592395.1. Lineage (NCBI taxonomy): Eukaryota > Metazoa > Nemertea > Pilidiophora > Heteronemertea > Lineidae > Lineus > Lineus longissimus. The sequence continues at coordinate 8,401,313 of NC_088315.1, forward strand.
AGTGGTGTACTACATTTTGAAAATTGTCTATCGTCTACGACATGTGACAGAACAGGATCTAGTGGACTTAATGATGAGGTACTATCAAATAAGGTGTCCATCAAATGAATCATAAGGGCCTGTTGAGTTATACTCTAAGCCTGCACAGCGCAGTGTACAGACAGTACAGGATTGCCAACCAAAAACATGAGCATTGCTGCGTAAGGAAACTGCAGTGGAATTCATACTACGATGTCATAGGCCTAATGTGACTTTCAAAATAATTGTAAACAAACGTAAATGGCAAGATTTGTTGACCGTCCCAAAATGGCCGACGGCGAATTCTCCGGTCGCTAGCGCAGTCCATAAACAAGCATCAATTTTACCAACTTTGGGTGCAAGCTTGGTCATAAAAGTTACAGAACTGTTAGAAATACATCTAAACAACATATATATACAGTTAAAAGTGCATAAAAATCCCGTTTCAACCTCCGGGCGCTACCTTTTTTTCTCCGCCACACGCCGGGCCCTACCGGTCGTTATTTAGTGCGACCGCCACCAGAGTGTTTATCACGATCTTTCGCCGTTTTAATTGCGCCTTTTAGGTAGATTAATCAATTATTACATGCATGCATTATATATCACCGAAATGATAATTGCGTAGGCTATTTGAAACTAAGTTCAGATGTCATTTTCGATCTTTGAATTGAATTTAGGCGAGTGATTTTTGACACCCGGTCGACATATCAGGACTTGCAAAATTCACGCGAGATCGCTTGCATCATCGGCACGTTTGAAAACCGAATTTCACAAATTCCACAAATATTTATCACATACCATATGTATCACCACAAAGGTAACTCTCTAGACTATTTGAAACCAAGTTCAGATACTTATTTTCACAAAAATTCGAAGCTATGCAAGCGATTTTTCAGTGGTAGAGATCGACGGAAACAAATTTCTCGCTCTAAAATGACATGAGACGAGCACCAACTTCCGCTGATTTGTGCACAAAATTTCCGGAATATTATAAAAAACTATTGATAAATCTGAATTATATAGACTCTTTTCAGTACCTAAACAAATTTCAGGTACATGGTCATGTTGATTAAAAGAGTATCAACCGATTGAACATGAGAAAGTTCACTCACCTTCATTGAAGCAGCGACTACCGCCATTTTTAAATGGTGGCATCTCTTCTATCGATCGGCCAATCAGCGGCACTGCTTGCAAAAAAGTTAAGCCACCGCCAAATTTGAAATCACCAAAATTCAGGCAATGTGCCTGCAGCGCCAACTGGCGGTGAAAACTATATTAATTCCATTAAAAGTAAAAAATGAAAAAATATTTAAAAATATTCAGCCACATTTGAAAACAATATTTGCTCTGTGGACCGAGGTAAAAAGGGAAAGAAATCTAAACGCGAAATGACCTCATTCTCTTAATACAGGTCGGATCGCGCCGATTTTTCGTTTTTTGAGTTCACCTTGGGCAACTCCTAATTTAGCACCGTCAACGAAGTGGCTAGGCCTTCCCGGTCAGAAATGTCCAATTTTGTCCACAGATGGGTCCCTAGATGGATGGATTGCAGGACGGACACCATTTGAACAGCTATACTACTAGCTCCGCTGACTTTGTCAGCTGAGCTAAAAAGGCCTACACACCATAGTTCTTCATTACTTTGAAATGTTCTAGTTTGAGCTGTTTGAAAGCAACTTGATCTGGACAAGCTTCCTAAGTTCTACTGTACAGGTGCTACCATGCTCACCAGCTCACTCGGACAAAAAGATCGCTGGCACTTCTTAGTTCTCCATTACATGCCATCTTCGTGATCAATTACCAGCACTTTGATAAAACAACGTCTTCGATATTGACACACAGGATGTCGTGACATGTCCTGTGTTCTTCTGCTCATCAGATCAGATCAGAGACACAAGACATGCATCATCAAATTTCAGTCAACATCCTTTAGTTTTTATAAATGTTGTGATTTGAACTCATCTTGTACAGATGCAGGATTTATGATAACTGTTTCTCCACACAACAGTTTCTCGCCAATTTCATGAAACGTCCTCAGCTGTACTCAATTGACTGAATCGAATTGACATTATCTGTCTTCCCATGTTCAGTATTGACCCAGTCAGATATCGTGACATGTCTTGTGTACATTGGATCGTAAGATCAGAGACATGAGATGCATGCATCATTGAACTTCAACGAAAATCCTTTGAATTTCTCAATGTTTCGGTTTAATATTGATCCAAATGATGTAAAGTGTTGCTGGAGGTAACTCTGTTGGAAGGAATTGGTTTGAAAAGGCCAAGTGTCTGGACCAGTGCCATTAGACTTGTACTGGAGTGCGCTTCTCAGCTGGGTTCTAAAGTGTTCTACAGTGTTTACCTCCATCAAATAAATCGTATATCAGTGCACAGTACATTACAGTCTCGTATTAATGCATACGCATTGTATTCGTCCCTGACAGATGCAATCATCACATCTGCAGACTGAATCGATCTAAAAAACAGAACTTATATGTCAATCTGAACATACAAATTGCACGTTATATTCCTCGATGAGGTAAAATTGTTTGGGCAGACGGCATGATATCATCATTGTGGATGTTATTTACAACTGGGCGGTAAATATTGGCTGATTTTACAAGATCACCGATCTCCAAATGAGCCAAATTGAAAACTTGCTGGATGTTCTTGAAGGAAGGAATGTGTTACGAACAATTCTGGCTGTGTTGTTGGTGATTTCATTTGGTAATATATTGATGCAGACAGATAGAATAAAGATTGATTATATGTCGAATCTGCAGACATGGATTGGTCTAAAAAACACGTCCATGTTGATGTATTGATATAAAACTTCATATTATGTGTGGGTGAGATAATCTTGTTAGACAGATGGCGGCCTGGTGTCATCACTCGTTGTCAAGTTGTTAGACAGGGAGATGAGTATGGACCGATGTTACAAGATCAATGATTTTCAAATGAGCGTAATTGCCAACTTGCTCCCATGCAGGATGTTGACATCTTGATGGGAGGAATGTGAGATCCACAATTCTAGCTGTGCTTGTTAGTTATTTTGTCTGCATACAGACATACTAAATTTGTCCATGTCAGACACACTATGATCACATCTGCAGACATGGATCAATCTAAAAATTGGAAAAGCATCCATCTTGATATCAACATCATAATTTCACATTATGCATGGGTAAGATAACATCGTTGGACAGATGTCATGGTATCAGAATATAATAATAAATAATAATGAGTCTTTTATATAACGCAATAGCGTGACACTATAGTTCTCACTCAAAGCGCTTTGGGATATCATATTATTGCCCCGGTCTTTACAGAAATCGATCAGGGGTTTCAAGGAGCAACCAGAAGGCGCTCACTTGAACTCGACCCGTAGGGGAACTAAGCAGTGACTCAGCCGGGAGTTGAACCCACGACCTCCTGATCATGAGGCCGACTCTCTTCAACTGCGCTACCACTGACCCTACTCAGCTGTCTCACGTATTTGACACTGCCAGATGATGATTGGTGGATCTTACGAAAAAATGATAAATGGTTGATTTCCAAATAAGCCAAATCAGAAAACTTCTTGGCGCTGCAGTGTTTTTATTCTGTCATTGAGATGTGCAAAATAGCATCGGATACCGCAATATTATTTTATAGCCGAGCATTCCTGTGAGCTGTGAAATTACCCAGACGTGCCACTTGTCTGATTATTTAGCGAGCGCTGACCGGTGTTGCCTAGACAGACAATATCTCATGCACGATTTGTTTGGATTGCTGGCCGGAACAGAACACAGAGATTGGAGTTGCCAGGAGACTTATTTTTACCAATAATCTATGGCGGTGCCTCCCCTGGCTGGTGGTCATCTTGACGATTTTCCAGTTGCGGTTTTGATTGACATGGAGGTCGCAGATGAGGAATCTAGTTCCCTTGGCAAAGTGAAACTAGTAGTATGTATATCATGCTTTAATTCTGAACAGTCTTTCATTGGTATAGTTTTCTTCTGCAGGGAACTTTTCCCTGTCTTTTCCATATATATTATGGTGGAGTCCTTACACAACTTACGAGAGGTAAATAAAAGGACCTTATATGAACTCATTCTTGAACATGCGTAACCAGATACAAAGTCTTGACATTTGTTCCTGCTTCTACCTACTGCTGCCTTGTTTAAAAGTCCTAAAAAGGGTACTGATGGTTGCAATCAGCATCTCTCTCATTGCTGAACAGTTGATTTTTTGTCATCTGATTATTTTCTTTCAAATGTTCAGCTGAAGTTGATTTACAAGATGTCTTTGGGAAACTTTATATCAAGATTATACTAAGAATAGATGAAGACTAGTCTTTAACAATTCTTGTTTGTACATGTAGGAATGTACTTCTAAATTCTAGACATCATCTCAATCAGTTGAAGGAAAATGAAAAGATCCACTGTTATTGCTTTCAGCTGACGTCTGCGCAAGATAACAACAAAAGCACTCAATTGATAGCAGATTTATTTCACTGGTATTGATGGCCATGATCGACATCACTCCAGGGAGCAAAATCATTCATTGAATTGGTCGGTGCTTTTGTCGTCGGATCACTGTTTGGACCAGCAGCACGAGTCGATTTCTCCTGATGTCTCGGGGTGAGATCGCGATGTCAGTTGTATCTTGCAGAATGATTCAACAAAAGATCATTGATTGGCATTGTTTATTCTACGACAGCTCATGCGACACGCTGATCTTGTAAATAACTGGATATTTGGAGCGTCATTGATCAATTGTATTGCATTTGTCGTCAGACACATGCAGAATAGACAAATCTCATTTGAGATCCTGGAGAATTATCTTCTAATCTCTTTGAAATCCTGGAGAATTATCTTCTGTTCTCTTATGTAAATCCAAATCAGAGCTTACATGTAGTCGTCTTCACCATTGGTTTCTTTCGATTCAAGCCCAGATGAACTTATCCACCGTTTGGGCCATTGACCGTTCTATTGTAAAATGAATCGATAAGAAATGTGCTCCACTAGATTCAATTTTCAACGGATTCTGACTACCAGACTATGGCTAATCTCATCAGTGATGGAATTCTCAGTAGACCTATACTAAAGATCTCTCTTGTCTGCGGGTAAAGCTGGTTATCACTGGTTTTGATAAAGATCACAAGTCGCTGCGATTTATGATTCTTGGTGTAGGTACTGGCGATGACCGTGATTGCAGGTTGCAGTACTTTAAACTGCTCATTTGTGGCAAGTGCCACAAGTACCACAAGATGCTCTCGTGAAATTGATGAAAAATGTTTACCCTCTTCAACTTATCTATCTCAGAGACTTTACAGAGACAATGATCCCACTGCTTGTCTATCCGACCTCCTCCAGAGTTAGGTTACATCCTTTCATCTCAAATATGATCATCCAATTATGGCTGATGAATATTTTACTAATGGTAGACTGTGGGAGAAGAGGACTCCCTGAAATAAAGCCCGCTGCAGGCTGATATGTGATGAAGAACAGTGCGCAGTTTATGGTTACTTGTTTTTGTCATGTTTAGTTGACATTTACTTTGAATTCTATCTTTGAGATATTTTATTTTGATTGAAGAGCACCTATGTGTACATTTATTTAACTTATGGCTCCCGAGGTAACTCGGGGATTTTCAAAGGAATCCTGCCACCAGTTAGAGAGAGAGATGAATGGGGTTGCCGACTTTTGAGAAGAAGAGTGTGATGGTTATGTTAGAGTGGCTGCTCTTCTGGCGAGTCAAAGTTGACATTTTCTTTGAACATGTTGAATTTGCTTTACATTAATGGAAAAGCACTTTTGGAATGATTAAAGTAAGTTGGCTGGTGGCTCCTAACTCATCTCTCTTGCTGAGGAGTCAGATCAAATTTCTTAAGGTGCACAGAACTTTTGAAGTGAATTGATGCGGGACTGCGGTTACTTTGAAACTATAATCACATACTTCAAGCTACTCTTACATTACAACCTATGCCTTCTGTAGCATTTCAACATTTGCATCTTTCCTATGAAGAGTGCAGATTGATAATGCTTTTGCAATACTTCAGAGAATACTTTAGAAAAAGGCTTGGGTTTTATGCTGAAGGAATCAGTGTTCTATCATTTCAATGTCTTCCTCCTCAGGGCTTTATATATTACATTTTATATATATAAATTTCCCAGTCGAGAGTGAAGACTCTTGAAATTGGATAGTAGTTCAGAGAATGAGGGGTCTTTGTAGACAAGTTTGGTGATTTCTTTCTCAAAGTTACTGTCAATGGTTGAGGCAGGAGCACCTTGTAATGTCACCAACATGACATGCTTTGATCTTACATGTACATCTCTATTGTAAGTTGGGACCAGAAAAGGTATACTATCGTTGCCTAGTTCAATAATTTCTTTCTCAATGTTCCTCTCAAGGGTTCAAGCAGGTGTCTCTATGAAGTCAGACTTGCTTCGATCGTACGTGCACATCTCTAAAAACATTTCTTAAATACAATTCACAGAGCGCGTCTCTATTGTAAGTCGGGACCAGAGGAGGTATTTCTTCATTGCCAAGTTCAATAATTTCTTTCTCAAGGGTTCTGGCAGGAGTCTCTTGTGATGTTATGAAGTCAGTCTTGCTTTGACCGTACATGCCCATCTCTAAAAACATATCCAAAATGCAATTCACAGAAAAAGCATCTCTATTGTAAGTGGGGACAAGAAAAAGGTACTTTTCTGTAACCAAGTTCAATAATTTCTTTCTCAAAGTTACTCTCCAGGGTTCAGGAAGGAGTCTGTTGTTGTAACCAGATCAGACGCGATTTTGATCGCATGAGCATGTGTCATGTTTTTCTAGTCTCGGCCATTTCCTGTCCAGCTCTAGCGACACCATATTGGAGATATCGTCGCTTAGCCAATAAAGGCGTTATATCCCTGGTCTCCCGAGAGGTGTATTGTTTGCTAATCCTCTGCTAAATAAAGTAAATTGATCTTGCCACTTTGTCACTTGAGCAATATCCACTTTATTATCTCGCTTTTGATTTGTGGAAGCGCTTGTGTCTTATTCATGCCTCGATCCTGGCGATAATACAGATAATATAACATGTACTTCATCGTCCAGAATAATCGTCATTTACCAGGTTAAAAAAGTGCTATATGATAGTCAAATTTCAAACTTCTGTCAGTTTTGGCTGCATGTAAAAAAGAACACTATATCGACATCATCATCATCATCATCAGGACACTTTTTAGCTGCATCCGATTTGTGCGAAAGTCGTTTTCATTTTGTGTCGTTTAGTTTTGCAGTTTGAAGACATTACTTGAAAAAGTTTTAAACTTACAAGTTTATATTTTGTCAGATTGAAAAATTTGAATAGAAAAAATATTTTTACACAATTTTTCAGTTTCACGAATGGAAACTGTTCGCAAAATCTGCAAAAAGAAAATGCCTGGTTCAAATGTGTCATTCATTTCCTCTAAGGAGATGAGTTGCTTTGATGTTTATAAAATGGAATGAGCGACAGATGAGATCTTTATTGGTCTGTTTCCCAAGGTATCTAGTGGAAGAGTTTGAAAGCATTTTCAAGGGTTTTATCAAAGCGTTGTTATTGAAAGGTACTTATAGGAAATGCACTTTTGCATCCTGACTGCATTTTAAAGCGAAAGTGCCTCCTGGGAGATATTTTGTTCTTTAAAATTTAATGCTCCTTTAAAAAGTATGATGCTAGCAGTCTTTCCTTCGGAAATAAATACCTTCGGGGACAACAGCGAATCTGACGCGAAACAGAAAGTATGTCAATTGTGACTCGAGCTGTACATATCATAAAACACACTTTTACATCCCCCTTAAGGGCATCTTAATGGCATCTGCCTGATTTGTGCATCATGATGTTGACATTTAACGCTTCTTTATTTGAGTGTCATACAAGGTATGTATCTGAGTGTAATCCATAACTATTTTGTGGAGAGTTGACGAATCATAAAGCATTCCTAGCTAGGGTTTTGTCAAAGGATGTTTACCGAAAGATACATATCATGAAGTGCATTTTTACATCCTGACTGCATTTTAAGGAAATCTAAGAGATGTTTTGTTCGTCTCGCTTTTAACAACCGACGTATAAGTCTCTATAAACTGTGTTCCAGGATTCAAAAGAAGAAGAACACTCCTTTGGTAATCCATCAGTTTGCTAATTTGAAATCAGCAGAACATGTAGGAGAATGCACCTGGTTTCAAAGTTCTGCCAATTATAGAGATGTGTCAAGACTATGGTGGTCAAATTAAATGGAAATGACTAATTTTGGAACAAAATCAGTGTACCTAGAGAGGGGCCTACTAACAGAGGTGTCAGCTAAGGGAGGTTCAACTCTGTGCGTATGCCATCTCTCCAAAGGTTTTCATAACTAAGTGTGAGAAACAATAATGTTGCAATATTTCAGCTGAGAACCTGGCTTATGGGCCTCTTGTTATTGGTTACATTAAAAAATGATTTAGAAATTTAGAAATTTAGAAATTTGAACGGTTTCTTTTTTCTCTACTTTCAGACCTCCCTCAGGGCTGGGAGCAAGGAGTTACACCAGAAGGGGCCTTATATTATGTCGAGTAAGTAGAGTAGGCCATGGTAACTGGGTGTCCAAAAATCATATTCAAAGTTAGCTTTCGAAAATCTATGAGCACTTTAAGTGCTTTTGGCTTGAATTGAAGAGGGAGCTGGGTATCACAGCTCCTGTCCTCAAATGCCTGGAAAAATTTCATAAACACAAAACTTTGGCTTTTCACACGCTGCCTGGCTCATGTCCAGCCGCTGACATTCTCTTCGAGTTCATCGTGTATTGATTGATGAATTATAGGTAAATGGGTAATTATGGTAAATGCGATCTGAAGGGCATTATTGTATTGTCTCACGCTTCATCGATTCCGTGAATGAATGTGTGAGAATCTCTTCACTCAATGTTCTTATGGGATTTTCTATATAACGTCTCTGCTGGTCACGTTATGCTTGTTTTAGCAATATAATTAGTTCGCCTGACCAGTTCGGGATGTCTTTATACTGTGGCCTTCAAATATAGGCTATTGAACCTCTCTAAACTTGTGAATCTATGAGAAAACAGCCAGAAATAAACCTTTCTATCAGTACTAATTAACCGTTTCTTATTCTTCCAAATATCACGAAATCACAACTTGGACATGTTCTCAAAATATCAAATTTTCTTGATGACATGGAAGACAATGTCAGTCTGAGTACTGAACCATGATTTGGGGTGAAAACTTCAAAGTCTAGTTGATTGAGAGTGAATATCATTTTCGTGACATTTTGAAGAATTACTGCCAAACCAGCATTGATATAAAAATTTCGCTTTATCATCTATCAGATTATATATCTATCATCAATATCCCACATTTTCGGTGTTATATCACACACAGTTTGCAGATGCAGACCACTTTAAAAATACCTTGTAACCAGGTCTTACAGGCTTTTCAGTCCTAGACATCCAAGCACATGGATGGTCATATAGGCCCTGGATCCAAGGCCCCTTTTTGAGATTGATGGCAAAATTTTGCAAAAATTTACCAAATGTTAAAGCGGTTTGAATTTTGAGCTGATTTTTGCAGGCAGCATCTGTACGTCATCAACAACTACATTGGCAGTGTTTTATTGGTTCTGACATGTCTAGATATCAATTATAACAATATATCATTTTGGGTTATTTTTGGATAGATTTTTAGGGCAAACACGAGCGACGCTAAGATGCTGAAAATTTTGGAATGTAACAATAGATACATAATCTGATTGATGCTAAAGCGAAATATCAATATGAATGCTAATTAACCATTTATTCTCCCAAATATCACGAAATGACAACTTGCACATGTTCTCAAAATATCAACATTTTTTTGAAAATTTTCTTGACGACATGGAAGACAATGTCAGTCTGAGTACTGAACCATGATTTGGGGTGAAAATATCAAAGTCTAGTTGATTGAGAGGGAATATCGTTTTCGTGATATTTTGAAGAATTACTGCCAAACCAGCATTGATATAAAAATTTCGCTTTAACATCTATCAGATTATGTATCTATCATCAATATCCCTCATTTTCAGCGTTATATCATGCACAGTTTGCGGATGCAGACCACTTTAAAAATACCTTGTACCCAGGTCTTACAGGCTTTTCAGTCCTATACATTCATGCTCATGGATGGTCATATAGGCCCTGGATCCAAGGCCCCTTTTTGAGTTTGATGGCAGAATTTTGCAAAAATTTACCTAATATTTGAAAAACCATGAAGTGGTTGGAATTTTGAGCTGATTTTTGCATGCAGCATCTGTACGACATCAACAACTACATTGGCAGTGTTTTATTGGTTCTGACATGTCTAGATATCAATTATAACAATACATTGTATATCATTTTGGGTCATTTTTGGATGGATTTTCAGAGCAAACACGAGCGACACTAAGATGCTGAAAATTTTGGAACGTAATGATAGATACATAATCTGATTGGTGCTAAAGCGAAATATCGATATCAATGCTAATTAACCATTTATTCTTCCAAATAACACGAAATGACAAATTGGACATGTTCTCAAAATATCAACATTTTTTTGAAAATTTTTCTTGACGACATGGAAGACAATGTCAGTCTGAGTACTGAACCAAGATTTGGGGTGAAAATATCAAAGTCTAGTTGATTGAGAGGGAATATCGTTTTCGTGATATTTTGAAGAATTACTGCCAAACCAGCATTGATATAAAAATTTCGCTTTAACATCTATCAGATTATGTATCTATCATCAATATCCCGCATTTTCAGCGTTATATCACGCACAGTTTGCGGATGCAGACCACTTTAAAAATACCTTGTATCCAGGTCTTACAGGCTTTTCAGTCCTATACATTCATGCTCATGGATGGTCATATAGGCCCTGGATCCAAGGCCCCTTTTTGAGTTTGATGGCAGAATTTTGCAAAAATTTACCTAATATTTGAAAAACCATGAAGCGGTTGGAATTTTGAGCTGATTTTTGCATGCAGCATCTGTACGACATCAACAACTACATTTGCAGTGTTTTATTAGTTCTGACATGTCTAGATATCAATTATAACAATATATCATTTTGGGTTATTTTTGGATGGATTTTCAGGGCAAACACGAGCGACGCTAAGATGGTGAAAATTTTGGAATGTAATGATAGATACATAATCTGATTGATGCTAAAGCGAATTATCGAAATGAATGCTAATTAACGATTTATTCTTCCAAATATCACGAAATGACAACTTGGACACGTTCTCAAAATATCAAAATTTTTTGAAAAATTTCTTGACGACATGGAAGACAATGTCAGTCTGAGTACTGAACCAAGATTTGGGGTGAAAATATCAAAGTCTAGTTGATTGAGAGGGAATATCGTTTTCGTGATATTTTGATGAATTACTGCCAAACCAGCATTGATATAAAAATTTTGCTTTAACATCTATCAGATTATGTATCTATCATCAATATCCCGCATTTTCAGCGTTATATCACGCACAGTTTGCGGATGCAGACCACTTTAAAAATACCTTGTACCCAGGTCTTACAGGCTTTTCAGTCCTATACATTCATGCTCATGGATGGTCATATAGGCCCTGGATCCAAGGCCCCTTTTTGAGTTTGATGGCAGAATTTTGCAAAAATTTACCTAATATTTGAAAAACCATGAAGCGGTTGGAATTTTGAGCTGATTTTTGCATGCAGCATCTGTACGACATCAACAACTACATTGGCAGTGTTTTATTGGTTCTGACATGTCTAGATATCAATTATAACAATACATTGTATATCATTTTGGGTCATTTTTGGATGGATTTTCAGAGCAAACACGAGCGACACTAAGATACTGAAAATTTTGGAACGTAATGATAGATACATAATCTGATTGATGCTAAAGCGAAATATCGATATCAATGCTAATTAACCATTTATTCTTCCAAATAACACGAAATGACATCTTGGATATGTTCTCAAAATATCAAAATTTTTTGAAAAAGTTCTTGACGACATGGAAGACAATGTCAGTCTGAGTACTGAACCATGATTTGGGGTGAAAATATCAAAGTCTAGTTGATTGAGAGGGAATGTCGTTTTCGTGATATTTTGAAGAATTACTGCCAAACCAGCATTGATATAAAAATTGCGCTTTAACATCTATCAGATTATGTATCTATCTTCAATATCCGGCATTTTCAGCGTTATATCACGCACAGTTTGCGGATGCAGACCACTTTAAAAATACCTTGTACCCAGGTCTTACAGGCTTTTCAGTCCTATACATTCATGCTCATGGATGGTCATATAGGCCCTGGATCCAAGGCCCCTTTTTGAGTTTGATGGCAGAATTTTGCAAAAATTTACCTAATATTTGAAAAACCATGAAGGGGTTGGAATTTTGAGCTGATTTTTGCATGCAGCATCTGTATGACATCAACAACTACATTGGCAGTGTTTTATTGGTTCTGACATGTCTAGATTTCAATTATAACAATACATTGTATAATTTTGGGTCATTTTTGGATGGATTTTTAGGCAAACACGAGCCACACTAAGATGCTGAAAATTTTAGAACGTAATGATAGATACATAATCTGATTGATGCTAAAGCGAAATATCGACATCAATGCTAATTAACCATTTATTCTTCCAAATAACACGAAATGACAACATGGACACATTCTCAAAATATCAGATTTGAAAAAAAAATTTCTTGACGACATGGAAGACAATGTCAGTCTGAGTACTGAACCATGATTTGGGGTGAAAATATCAAAGTCTAGTTGATTGAGAGGGAATATCGTTTTCGTGATATTTTGAAGAATTACTGCCAAACCAGCATTGATATAAAAATTGCGCTTTAACATCTGTCAGATTATGTATTTATCATCAATATCCCTTATTTTCAGCGTTATATCACGCACAGTTTGCGGATGCAGACCACTTTAAAAATACCTTGTAGCCAGGTCTTACAGGCTAATTAATGCTAATTAACCATTTATTCTTCCAAATAACAAGTAATGACAACTTGGACACGTTCTCAAAATATCAACATTTTTGGAAAAATTTCTTGACGACATGGAACACAATGTCAGTCTGAGTACTGAACCATGATTTGGAGTGAAAATATCAAAGTCTAGTTGATTGAGAGGGAATATCGATTTCATGATATTTTGAAGAATTACTGCCAAACCAGCATTGATATAAAAATTGCGCTTTAACATCTATCAGATTATGTATCTATCATCAATATCCCGCATTTTCAGCGTTATATCACGCACAGTTTGTGGATGCAGACCACTTTAAAAATACCTTGTACCCAGGTCTTACAGGCTTTTCAGTCCTATACATTCATGCACATGGATGGTCATATAGGCCCTGGATCCAAGGCCCCTTTTTGAGTTTGATGGCAGAATTTTGCAAATATTTACCTGATATTTGAAAAACCATGAAGGGGTTGGAATTTTGAGCTGATTTTTGCATGCAGCATCTGTACGACATCAACAACTACATTGGCAGTGTTTTATTGGTTCTGACATGTCTAGATATCAATTATAACAATACATTGTATATCATTTTGGGTCATTTTTGGATGGATTTTTAGGCAAACAGGAGCGACACTAAGTTGCTGAACATTTTGGAACGTAATGATAGATACATAATCTGATTGATGCTAAAGCGAAATATCGAAATGAATGCTAATTAACCATTTATTCTGAACCGCTAAAATTACATTGCCAGATGCTTGAGGTGCAGAAACGATGACCTGCTGGCCGGCTGTGGTTACAAACAGCCTCATGGTATGCCCATGAACTCTGTGGGCTGAATCTGATAATCGATGACATATCATAGCTATCATCAGAGGACTAGGAGGGTATTGGCCATGTTATGTGGTGTCGTCCACCATCGAATGAGGTAGATTTGATAATGAGCTGGTCAGTGTAGCAGAATTACCATAATTTCTCAGATGATCAATTTGAGCAGCAGATTTACCATTCTTAGATGATCAAAGTTGGGTCCTTCTCAAGAAAGGCAGAAAGCTTCATATCCTGGGCTTGCCTTTCCTCACCTTGGCAATATTGAAGCAGTATTGATGGGGTCATGAGGTAGCAGCCTGATTCTGGCAGATCTGATGGCAACTAATGGTACTTTTGATGTAACTGTCAAATATGCCAATATGCAAGTGCAGAATCATGGAGATGGAAGTTCTCGCAGCCACTTCCTTGGCTTGGGAGGCCAAGTCTGCTGAGGGCTGTCCGCATCCGTGCTTAAACAGTTGACGTTGAATAACCACATTAGTATTGATACAGCAGCTAAGCATCAGTGATCAGTGGCAGTCTCATCCCTTGCCGACTGTGATGGCATGCCAATACTACAGATCACATCACTGTCAGGCATGCCAAGATAGCATAATGGTAGTGGAAAGTTGTCAGTTTTCTTCATATTACCTGACAAGGTTTGCTTTGTCAAATATGTTTGCATTCAAGACAAAATTGACATCTCTACAAAAGTAAGTTTGACTGACATCTTCTACTGTAGTTATCGATATTAGACTGTAAACTTTACTTAAACTTTATTAGCCTTCCTTTGCGAGGATGACTGCATCAGCGTCATTGATAGCTTCCGATTAGTTGTAGACTGGTTTCTGCCAGATTCTGATAGCATGCTAATACTGCTGATAATATCACAGTAAAATATGCCAGCAGAAGCCTATGATAACATGATCGAGATGAGTAGTTCTGATGTGATTTACTGGGCAAGACAAGGTCTGCGCTTAACACAGAGATCAAATGATGGCATCCTACAAGAAACACAGCATCAATATTAATGCCATAGCAGTTTCATCCCTTGGTATATACTCTTATGATATGCTAATACTCCTTATCATGTCACTGTCCACTGTTAAGTTAGCCGTGACAAGCATAAGCCAAGGAAACTTCAACTATACTTTGGTGCTAGCTTGCATAAACTTTAGAAAACATGAATGCATCATGAGACAAGTCGTTCTACTCTAGAGTCACTTGTGTTGGTTGCTGACCGATTTTACAGTGGTGATACCGTGAGGATTCAACTGTCACACCCGGCTCTATCAGTATGGTGTCACTGCGGCATCCAAATGCAAAATCTCCGCTATGGAAGCACCCGGAGAAAGACTCAGTCAATATTTGATGATTGCAGCTTGATCCCGAGCATATCTGGTTGACGGCAGCTAAGCTTCCCTGATATTCGTGTTGAGACATGCAATGGTAGAAGTTCAGTTGTCCTTTTATCATTGGCTGGTCTTGTTGCTTCCGAGGGTGGTTTACCTTGCTAGTCTTAATTGAATACGTCTGCTTCTTCTCTTGTTTACATCCTGCTTTTTCTAGTTCATACTCCAGCACTTTTTCCTGCCCAAGTTTCGAAGATTTGGAATTGAGCTCTTTGAACCTACCAGTAGCTAAAGTTCAGGTTCAGAATCCTTGCTCAAATCACCTTACTGCGAAGAGTCTTAAGGAACACTGATCTAAGAAGAGCTATGAAGAGCATCACTTAACCTTTGAACTCTTGATGAGAAAAGACGAAGAGTTTGGAAAGGATTCAAACTTACAACCCCTCAGAATGGATATCATATTTTATGGGTAATTTTCTTTGGCACTTGAGAATTTATTCCTTTTTTAGTGACATGTGGATATGACAAGAATTTAAACATTCTGCAGTCATGTTCTCAACCACGCTGTTGCCACTAAACGTACATTGGACAAGGAAAGAAACACCCAGGATAACACACAGCCAATTTTTGTTGACCGCAACTTGATTTCCGACATATCTGGTCGACTGCAGGATAAAAAGCTTTAATGCTGCTGTCAAACATGCCAAGGAAGGATCGATAAGGTCTTGGGTTCGGCTGTACCTTTAGCGGACATTTTTTGAGGCTTAGAGACGATTTGGAATTGATGGTTTTCCCTGCTGAGTAGTAGAACATTTGCAAGAAGGAAAAGATTTTGACACACAAGGCTTTGACTCCACACAGCCTCCACAACCTCTAGAGCCTTGACAGAGCCTCCACAACCTCTGGAGCCTCTCTAGACTCCCTCTTAGGACTCTACTTATTAGGGTAATGGAAGGAATATTGAGTAGACATTTACAGACTTTTGTGATCACATTCTGTTCTGTTCTGTTGTGAAGTAGGAGTAATGGCTCTGACAAGAGCTGCTGCCCCCCCCCCCCCCACCTCCTTGTAGTATCCTCTGAGGCGTGTTCAGGGAAACAATTCTCATTTCGTGCTGGTTGACGATCCTCAGTCCATGTCAACACAGCTTGCTTTTGCCACTCTCTCTCACAAAGTTTCTCGGTGGACCAGTGCTCTGCTGTTTTGTCTTCTCAGCATTGGTTAGAGCTCTTGACAGTGCACCGGTGACATCCTTAGGAGTGTAGATAAGGTACCTGAGGGCCTTGCCTTACTGGCTTGTCTTACTGGCTTGCCAGAAAGCTTTCATGTTGAAGGAGATCCAAGTGTCCTGGGAAATAAACACTCACAAAGTGGTCCTTGATTTCATGGAACAGCGGCGATTTACCGCGTTCTCTAGATAACTGGCAGTCAAGGTCAAGGCAGGCTGACCCCAAACATAGGAGCAAACGCTGTCACCTAATGTGGCTGATACTAATCCCTGGCCCTAAACGTTTACCTTAAAGTTTTTGGTCAATGATTTTTTGTGGCTTGAGCTTTAAAGACAGTGAATCCAATTATTGGCTCTTCTGCACGCTATACCTTGGAGAATTGCTGGAGGAGCGACAATCGTCAAGTTTGGAAGTGCATGTGTCCTTTTGTAAAGATTGCTAAGCTCCTTATAACATGACAGTAACACGATTTACAGCTACGCTATTATAGCCTTGTTGTGATGCTATTAAGTGTCAAGTTGTCATATTTCATTATTGATATTTCATAGTTCTTTGTTGGCTCGGTCTTTTGGGAGATATCATTATCGGGAAGAATCCTAGATCTTCTCCTTCATGCTATAAATTGGTGAGAATTCCCTATCCTCATTTAATACTGTTCAAGAGGGGTCAAATTATCAACAAGGACATTTGCCGGTGCCTGCGTTTTAAGGAAAAATGCTGGCTTCTATAATGATACACTCTTGTTAGAAGTGTTTTTGAAAATCGCAGTTCGCCCTATGCAAAACAAAATGGCTGCCAATATTTCTTGTTTTAGTTTTCTGCTATGGACAAACTTGGTACCTTATGGACATGACCATGTATCCCTTCCTTTGTCGATTTCAATGCTCCGTTTGATCCCTGCTTACAAATGAGTTGATACTTTGCCATTTGCCAACCTTGCAGATCACAAATCCTGTGTCGCGCATCATCCCGCCAGGCCCACGATTGATCTCGGATTAGTCTGCCGCGGGTCTTAATGATCAGGAGGATTAGCGGATGGTGACACTGCCTCACATTCAATATAGGCCATATCTACATCATCTTTGATTTCTAACACGTCTTCAGGACAGTAAAGGACACAGTCTGAAAAAGGCAGGGTGCGTTAAAGGGGACTATATAGGCAGGAGCAGAGGTTTAAATTGGCCATCTTTGGGTGACTAACATGCACAGTTATGGCACTGGGCCATGTTAGATTCAGCACTATATGACTAAGTATATTCCTCGTACAAGCATGAATAGTTTTGATGTACTGTGCGATGGGAGAGACCCCTATTGGCAACTTTGAGTAACTTTATCTTGCCCTCTCTGTCATGAATCCACTACACCACTATGCTCCCCATCATTATCTCGTCAGTTTACAACCCTGAGGACAAGTCAAGAAAGAAAACATTGTTATATTTGATTACAAGAAAGGCTTCAATCGACTTGGCGAATTACAAATTAAAATGATTAATTGCTTGGCTCTTTAGTAATGACTTTGATGCAGATGATTAATAGGTTTTGAAATTGATTTGATACAAACTTATTCAATAAGCTCAGGTTTTCTTGGAGACATGTAAGAGTGTTTAACAATGATTAGTTTCTGACTCTACCCCAGTATTGTAATCTCTGCCAGGGAGAGTGGACTTTTTTCTCTACTCAGAATGTTTAGGATGAAAGACTTTCGCTTCTCTTGAAAACTTATTGGTTTTATAGTGAATTGGTGATTTTTTTTGTTTCGTTTGTGTATGGCATGTTTGATTGATTATGGGTAAGAATTAAAGATGAAGAAATAATCAGTTTTTGTTAAGCTTCAGACAAATCAGAGTTGCTTAGAGTTGATTTATTATCGGTGCATTGAAAGAAGCAATTTTACAAAATACTGTAAATATGTTTATTTTCAGCCTAATAGTTTTGCGAGAGGAGGTGCAATCTTGAACTTAAGCAGTTATGGTTTTATCATTTAAAAATTCACCCATTTGCGGGAAATAAATGGGAAACAAATCTGAAGGGATGTTTTCACGAACATTCAGGGTGCAAAAATAAATGGGTTTCTTGCAGGTTTAACAAGAACGAAAGAATTGTCAGTTTTCCCAATGGTGTAAATCTGGCAGTAACTTGAAGTATTTGCTTGTTCAAACTGGTTGCTCAGCTAGAGTGTTTGGTCATTTAACTTTTCGCCTGAAGCTGACAACTGCTCCCTCGGACGTAAACTGTCCATATTTACTCCCAGGATTGGCTTGCCGGTTTGATTTCATTGAACCAATATGTTCAGCAACAACGGACGCTTTGAAAATATCCGTCTTAAACCAACAACACTATCGTGATAGATGTCTAAATTTCTCAGATAGTTGTCAGCTTTATCAGTTTCAGTGTTGATCGACTGAAATTTACGGCTCTTAAAGCCATATATAATGAGCAGAGCTAAAAACGGTGTGTGTAGTCTGCTCCAGTGGCCACGACATCACAAAAGGAAGACATTTTACTGTTCATTGTTTTTTCCCTGGTGAGCAAAGTTTGTCCTAACCCATTCTGGTCAGTATCAACCATATGACCTTGTCATGTTGATATATGCTGTCATATGACCTTGCCATATGCCACCATATGACCTTGACATATGCCTCAATATGACCTTGACATATGCCACCGTATGAACTTGACATATGCCTCAATATGACCTTGATATTATGCCACATATGACCCTGATATATGCCAGCATATGACTTTGACTAATGCCGCTGTATGACCTTGACATATGTCACCATATGGCCTTGACCTATGTCACTATATGGTCTTGACTTACGCCACCGTATGACCTTGACATATGACGCCATATAATCTTGATGAACTGTTACTGTTAAACCAAAGGCAAAATACTCCTTACTCACAATCTAACCTGCTCTTGGCAATACACCAGAACCCACTCGAATATTTCAAAGCAAAATACCCATTACCAACAGTATCAACCCCACTTGAATTGATTGCAGATAAATTCCCTCGAGAGTTGGGGAAACCCCAAGCGTTCCATTGAAGTACATGGTCATAGACCGTCACATCTGCCGCAAGCAATCGGCCACCTGATTCAAGAAGACGTTCCTTCCTCTCGACTATTCATGACTGTCAGACCTGGTTCAATTTGGCCGCATCGCCGAGAAGGATACCAGCAATTTGACGGCAATGATGCGATGGGGAATGGATTGGCCGTGGCACGCTCCGACCTCCGGGGTTTGCAAGACACGGAATGATGGATGTGTTATCAATACATCTATCATGCAGTGGCTGGAGAGAGCTTCTGCTAATATATTCCATAATGGGATACACCTTTGCTACACCGTGTATCAAATGAAGAATTGGCTGGAAAATTCCCAAATCTGATGTTGCTGGCTCTAAAAAACGCTAATAACCAGCCTAATTTGAAGTGTTGCGAGATGAAATATCAAATTTTCTTGAGGCCATTCAGTGTCTACCTTTAAATACTTTTCTCAAAACTTCAAAATGCGAGCTTATCATGTTTCCGAACCAACCTCTGGAAATGTTTTATAGTAACTGCTTCAATTTCAAACCCATCTGCACAATTTTTGGGAAAAAGTCAGGGCCTTCTGGCATTCGTCACATTTCCCAATAAATTGCCATCCCAACTGTATCAGTGATGTACATTGTGCTCCAACAGGGTGAAATGGAAACATCGTCTGCTATTGCTTTTCACTCGAGATGTTGTTGCTTCTGGCATTTGTAGGATCTTTTAACAAAACAATTTCCACACATTGGAGATTACCGTGGTTAAAGGAATTGATACCAAACTGGATACATTGGTTGTTTCACCAAACACTATGAATGTTTAGCTGAAGTGAAGGCCATAACTAAGGCGGCAGCTGAGGTTTTTGGGCAAAATAACAGCTCCACCTGAGTGCCGTTTCGTGAGACAGCATCATCGACAGTAAGGTATCAATTTCTAATTCTAAAACACCTCAAACTTGACACGTTTAGGCATAATCCACCGAGATTCTCCTCTTGACACATTTTATGCTAACCCAAAAGGTTGTGGTTGTCTCCCCAAAGCAGTTTTCACAATTTTTAGCTTTGCGAATTGATATCATTTCGAAATCCCCAAAAATAAAACACCTGCTAAAAATTTACGGTTAACAGTAACTGCAAAAGGAAGGACTTGAAGCCTTACAGTCATTCTGTTGTCTCGATAAGGTATTTGGTAAGATTCTCTGAGCTGTTTGCTCTCCATCAAGGTCTGCTTTGAGTTGGCTGTGGTTTACGCATGTACATACATGGCTTCTGCATGAGTTTGCCTAGCTATGCTTCAAAAGTCAATGATGATTTCCCAAAGAAAGAGACCCTAGTAGCACAGTTTTTCCTCCTTTGTAGTACTTTGTACTTGTACTTGAAAATCCACCACACTGAATGTGGAAGGATTCTTTGATTCTCTTAGAGTATGCGTTTGGAGGATCTGTGCTGATCACCCTGATGTCTCCTGGCCACCCTCGCTCACGCAAACGCATGATATATTCTAACAAAAATGTTGCGTGTACGGCAGTGACAAATTTCTGTTTTTCTCTTATTATTGGAACTATCAAGTATCACTTATGTGGCCAATATCCTGTGTTAATTCCTTTGACATTTCCTGTGGGTTCTCATAGAGTGGGAGTTTAGTTTGAGGGCATTCTTTTGCTATGAGTACTGGATACAGTCTTCGGTTAAGATAAGACCAATCTCAATATGCATTCTGCAACCTCCCAGGTCATTTTGTGTTGTTAATACTTGTGTGGTCTCAAATCTTTAAAGAAATCTCCCCACGTCCCAACACGGTCATGACTTTTAACTATCAACATCAAAGATTCTGGCTTATTTCACAGAAGTAAAAAAACACTGGTTGGTATAGAAAGTGTTGAAGGCCATTTCCAAGTTTCTTCCTACCGGAATAGCTTCATATCAGATTGTGTCTCTCACTCGGTAGTCCAATATACTTTTGTGTTATCTTTTTGTGGGCGTGTGTCACCATATCCATAAGTATGCATTCAGAACCTTTCTTTGAATATTTTTATATAGTGAATGATGAAAGCTACACCAGGAGCAAAACATTCTTATGATTTCACCTTTCGTGTGTCTCAGTCATGTCAGCAGGTTCGTTATGTGCGGAAATGTTGACAGTTGAGTGCAGACAGGGCAAGTCTAGCAGTATATCTTGTAGTCTAAGGTTTGTTATGTATGGAAATGTCGAGAGTGGGTGCAGACAGGGCGAGTTTCGTGGTGACTCCATACTACTACACTAGCTTTGTATCAGACATTTCCTTTCATATTTTCCAACAGAAAGTTTCATTCGATTCCAACGGTGGCCCTGACCTGAGAGGGACTAGTCGGCATGAGATATGTCGGTTTTCCATATGAAAATGACTTTCAAGGGGACCGTGACTTCCCCAAAGAGGGTCTTTTGAAAATCCTGTAAGTGCAACAATAAGTGCACTAGAACGAAAAGCAGCCTAAGGCTTACCAGAAGTTCATAAGCCAAACCTGCCTCACAGAAGCATAGGCCCCCGCCACTGTTTGGGCCAACATTTTAGCTCCACCATCGTGGTGTTTAGTGAGGTAACCAATACCTCCAGTTTGGTATCGATTCATTAAACCTGAAATAGATACCCCGATGACGCTCTGCCCATGAGACATGCGAGATGTTTGTTAGAACTGGCCAGGAATGTCCGCATGGATTTCTACCACATACCATTGTTGCACTTTGCCTAAAAGTGCCACTTATGGTGTTATAGTCTCGGGTCAGTCCAAGTGCCACGAATTCCATCTCTGGCATTTGGTGATAATAACACATGCCTCATGATATTAATTTCCAATATTAACCAATGTACGTCACTGGGTTTGGATTCTCTCGCAATCTCGATGCTAGCCATCGGTGATGTCTATAACAAAAATGTGACTCGCTCTACCAAAACTAGGCGCTTGTCGCATCTGAACTTGACAGGTTGATACGGACTTGTTGTTCATTTCCCTATTGTAGACCTTTTGTGAAATCTATTGCAAACTGATTTGGTCACATTTCACAAAAGGTCTACAATAGGGAAATGAACAACAAGTCCGTATCAACCTGTCAAGTTCAGATGCGACAAGCGCCTAGTTTTGGTAGAGCGGGTCACAAATACGGGATCCCATGCGGTGTCAGGCCATCATCCAATAATAGACCTTTGGACCATTTCTCCCTAATTCTCTCACACAAGTGTATTTCAGGGTTTAAACTTTGGACACAGATGAAACTGAGAAGTACATGTGGCAGTGCCTGCAATTACATCGAATGCTCATTATACTTCTTGTAAAATGACATCTTGTAGTCTCAGAAAACAATTGAAATGTGTGCTTGAACTTTCGTCTTTGATGTCGGTAAAGTTCACTTGAAGGTTTTGTTTTTATAGGCACAGTCCTTGCTGTCTTTAAGAACTAAATGAAAGCTTAAGCATATTCCTCTTGCAGACCAGATGTCCCCAAGTGAAGGGGGCATACACCCTGGCAGACTACAGTTTCTGTACTTTTGACTTCAGGATTTAACCATGCACACTATCTTAGTTTGTGCCTGGGAAAATATCATAATAATTTACCCCATTTAGGCAGGGATCCAAGGAGGGCCAGTCCCACCCCACCCCTTTAAAAAAAATCTCTGAAGCAAAAAAGCTGATCTGCTGCTTGCCTTGTAGCCCACATTCCAGCCAGACTAAATGCTATCTTAGAAAAAGGATCAGTCTTCTAGTCATCAAGTAGCTTACTGGTCTTTACCGTCTCGGCCATCCATCGATCAATCATACTCAAAGCACTTCCTAGCCAAACTGTTGTTGAAGAAAAAAAGAGGCTGAGTTTTTAAGGGGCGGATGTAGCCTTCTGTTTTGGTCCTAGTGTTATCTTTGTTACCAGGTAATTTTGTGGCAATTGCATATTGCCATCAGTATACACTTTGTCGTGTAACTTTATACAAAGTAGCTCCTGTCTAGACACTTGATTCCTCCTAGATCCGACACAGAAGATTTTCATCTTACCAGATTCTAGCCATGCTCAGGTCATGTCTAGAGAAGAGATCAGTGTATTCATCATCAGCTTACTGTCTTAACATAAAAGGGTTGACCATGGGCTCTACCATTTTGCTGAGAATTTGAAATTCTAAAGCAATTAGAAGTCTTTTAGAACAAAGTGAATGCCAATTTCAAGGATGGGAGTCAGTTCTTTGCTTTTCAGAAAACTGACCCCCACCCTTGGAGTCGGCATTCACTTCATTCTGAATGGGTTCTAATTGCTAAAGGATTTCAAGTTCTAGTGGTGACTCCTGTGGTCAATTCTTTTAGACCGAGTCAATGATTGATCGCTGGTCGCAGCAAACAAAATTGCTCATTTGCGCAGCACTTTAGCCATTACCAGACAACCGAGCATTTCCAAGTCCTAGTAGCCAGACTGCACGAAAAAACATCAAGGGAATGACATTTTTATGGTCTGCTTGGTCTAGCTTCAGACCCTATTGATATTACCAGGAAAGGGCTCAGTCCGGTCCCTTGCACATTATCCACTGATCAGCCTCCACCTTTTGAACTAAGCTTCATGCCAGTCTCTTGGTTACTTTGATGTCCAGCTCGCATTCTGGTTGTTGAGCACTGACCACTGAGGTGACTTTGCCATAACAGCCCAACTTCTCCCCATACTCTGACTTAATAAGAAACTGGACATTACGGTGATTGAACATTGTCCATTTTGACCAGCCAGCCGCGTCAATTGACCTTTATCTGGTGCAGACATCGTCATGTTCGATCACAATACAGATGTCAGGTATCGATTCTGGCGTCACTGGCGTTTTTATCTGATGGTCAATTATATGGCTAAGAAGGTTGTAGTGTCAGTGTCCTTTTGTTGGTAACTTCATGGATAAGTGGTGTTTAGCTGTGTCAAACTTGCCTCATAGAACAGGTTACTGTCACAGCCCAGTCTCAAAATGCTATGACCATATTCTCGACTTTGAATGCTTCCTCTGATGGTCTTTCCATGAAAATGACACATGCCACTGCCATCCGTGCTGGCACCAGAGAAACTTTGTGGACATTGAAATGATACACCCACCTTGTGGTATTCTCATATGACAAACTGAGTACACTCATATGCTAATTTAAAGACCGACCCCGGGTATAAAAGGCTCTTCACCTGTCACTGATCCAGTGCTCAACTGATATCATTGCTCCCAGGACCTCCAACGGTCAAGATTAAAATATCCCACATAACTTTGTTATCAGGCCTCAGAATTTCCTGGAAACTGTCAGTCAAATCTATGAATGCCTCAGCAACAACATTCTTAAAGTTCAAGTCCTATCTCCCAGCCAATAAAGAGAAATTAGAAGATTTCAGGGCCTGCCCCTCTATTTTTTGAATATGATTGGCACTATGGAGGCGGGGCAAGTAGATGGCCAGAACGAATCAGGGGCAATGTCAGTATGATGCAGCCTGGCTAGGTAACATCAGAGGGAAAGCTATATAGGCCACATGCTGTGAGCACTCAAGTTTATCACTGCATATGTCAAGTGCAATTAGTTTATTGAAGCATAGGTTTGGCCGGGTATTGTAGTCTGGTAGAATTAGAATTCTCTGAATAAAATATTGAAATATTGCAGGATTAGGTTTACATGTAGATTTATTTTCAAATATTACTGCACACCAAAATAGTATATCGTACATTTTATTTCAACAATGCAGGAGAAAAAGCATTTTCTAAATATCAGAAAATGAAGGATACCTCAGACATTGAATTGTTTGTTGTGTTTCATTCGACTTTATCAATCAAAGCACAATTTATAGTTTCCCTTGGTTTCTTCTAGACAAGGTTAATCCACAAAGTAAAATAACACATTGATTTATACTAGTATTCCTAAAATCCGGCAGGTCTATAGACCTTCATTGACTAATTTGGATTGTGAGTCATGCAGAAATTTAGGTTTGCTCACATGTTCTTAGCTTTTCATTTCATAAATATTTCTTTGTTTGCTAATGAGTACCTGCATGATCACTTTGAATATTAGGTGGCAAAAGAAAACTTGAAATGATTTCAAAAAATGTCTCTTTTAATTCTTTTTTCTCAAACATCCCAAATTGGAGTACATAAACCCGAAATCTAATTTTGGTAAAGCACCAAGATATGGAACTGAAGCAACCTTTTGAGATTGTTTACACTCATCACACTTCAGTTGTCAAGCCACATTAGCCTTATCTTGCCAGCATGGGGCCAGAGCTCAGGCAGCCTGCATCTCGCAAATGTGGGCAGGCCATAGGTAAATTGCTCTCCACCCGGTGTTTGGTATCTGGAAAAGGTCGGTCTTTAACATGCATCGATCAGGAAAATTGACACATGCACCACTTGCATACAGATAATGCTTACATGCATGTGACATGCATTACTACTGACTATTGGTATTGCCTGGCTTAAGAAAAAGGAAATAGATATAGCTGGACTGACAGTATTTATATGTGAACAATGGCCTTCCATTTAAGAAGAACCTTGCCTCCAAGCACGGATTCCTGTCATTGTCTTGACTCAGAACGTTAAGCCATATTCTTGACTTGAAGGAACCTGGGGCCATAATGGCAATCAAACATTTACCATCCTGACCAGCAAACCGAGTCCATTGACCTTTATCTTGTGCAGACATCGTTCATGTTCAATCACAACTCAGATATCAGATATCGATTCTCACATCTATGAGGCGAGAGTGCCATTTACGCGGTGCTTGGTTGATCCGGATCCGCATCCGGACGAGTTCAGTTAAAAAAGCACCGTGTCAATGCAATTAGTCCGAACCAACTTTAACTGAACTCACACGAGACTTGTCACATAGCGCAATCTCGGGTGGTTGAGGTGAATTCAGGTCAGTTAAGGTCAGTTAAGGTGGATTAATTGGGCTGCTATGAAAATGCGGACTGGCCAGCTCAGTTTGTGTCTGTGTGTGTTTGATGTATCAGTGTATAGCATGCGATTTCGCTCGAGGGGGACTAGCCTTGTGGGGACCGACCTGTGGTGGGGGGTCCACCTAATGCGCGTCCGGAACTCTGTTTGCGCGTCCGGAGCGCGTCCGGAAGAGAAAGTGCGCGTCCGGAACAATTTCCTTTGTAAATATGAACCTATTGTTGCATTAGATGGCTTAAATAGCATTTTAATTCCATGTAGAGAAAATAAAATTGAAAAAAATATTTTTGGTGACTTTGTATTTTACAATTTTCAGCAAGGTGGTTAATTACTAATGCCATACTGATACTCATATCCCAACTTCCTTACGCGCCTTCTCCTGTTGTGGTCGTCTAAGTCGGTATAAGTTTGTCTGGGATTTGATGGCTGTGTGACACCCAAATCACCCCCCTGAAAATTGTAAAATACAAAGTCACCAAGCATGCCAAGGAGATTTTTTCCAATTTTATTTTCTCTACATGGAATTAAAATGCTATTTAAGCCATCAAATGCAACATTAGGTTCATATTTACAAAGGAAATTGTTCCGGACGCGCACTTTCTCTTCCGGACGCGCTCCGGACGCACAAATTGTTCCAGACGCGCATTAGGTAGACCGGTGGTGGGTTTAGGTCGGTTCCGATGAACGCACGCACCGTGTAAAAAGGCCTAATGAGGCTCCCAGTAACTCTAAAGTCATATTCCCTTCAATTCAAAGAGGAAACCTTGGACATTGACGAGCTAGACATGTCAGTTGACCATGATCTGCTTCAGTCACAGTGTCAAATGTCGATGGCCAAATATATGGATTAGTATGTTAGTGTGGATGTCTTCGTTCATGCACTGTCCTGCCTTTCCTGATGATTTCACCGATCGATCTTCGGATAGATTCAAATGAGATTCGGGCTGCCTTCGGCTAGACTAAGAACGATGTTAACCCCTGACAGTTCCTTTCCTGTCTTACAACTTGCTTGAATGAATATGGAACCACCAAATGTTTGAAGTTGCACCGAAAATTAATATTGTCGATGAGATTCTAAGACCGAGACGGTTTCACTTATCGAGTTCGGCATTCGACGACAGAAACCAAGACAAAAACTGTCTATTTCTGAGCTCATGCAGTCTGATTCATTTCATTGTAGTCACCTGATCCCAATTTCAGTGTACAACCTGGGTCAAAACTTATACAAAATAGGCCAAAGTCAGCCTCGTTCTGGATTGACCTAGTTTGTGTACTATCTAGTGCATTCCAGTTTCAATGCACTATGATCTCAGAAAGTGCTTTGATAGCTGGGGTCATTATTTGAAATGACTCTGACACAGCCCAAATCTTTTTTTACCTCAATAAACATGCTTAATATTGTTAGATACATACCACACTACAATCCTAATGCAACATGTATTCCATTTAAGCACTTTTGAGAGCATAAAATGCATTTCATTGTGAGTACTGTCCAACACACACCCCACCCCCAACTTCTAATTGGGATAGAAAAAGTTTCTATGTCTGAAACAAGAGACCATTGATGGGAGACCTTTGATTGACATCTTGGCTGTGGAATTCAACCACTTTTCTCAATGAATATGCACACCCCTTGATGTATGAGGCTTATGAATGGCTGGAGTCCACCCAGCACAGCCCCCTCCCCCTCAACTAAACTGTCAATAACATTCTTGGTGGTCAACTTGTGTATGGTATCATGATACAGCCTGGTACAGGGACCTTTCTGCTTGATTAATTACACACATTTGGGTTAATTTGTTTATACACTTGTCTGCTATAATCTCTCAAACTCAGCAGGCTGCTTGTTTGCAAGGCGGCATATTCCTTTGATCTTGTAATAGGGATAGATTTTGTTTCTGATACTTCAAGTGCGGAAGGTCAATTCCATGGTGTTGACCATGTCTTACTGTAGTGAATGAGTACAATTTACACCCTTTCTGGTCATCAACGAAGTGGCTATCACATTTTTGATGTTGCTTGTCCAGCTCATTATCAGCCGCTCATTAGCATATTGACCACAGTAACCATGATGAAACACGTGGTGGTGAAGATCAAGTGCTTCCTGCCTTGTCAATTTTGTTACATCTTTCCTGGTTCCAGTTCTTCTGAACAGGTTAAACTTATTTTGTTGTTCCTTTGGTGGATTATATTCTTACTTCTTTTGGATTATCAATGTTTCACCTTTGTAGGCCTATATTCATTCAGTGACCCTTATTTTGATTTATATTTTTCGACCAAAAAAGGAATATGGAATGAAATAATTGTTTGGATATTTGGATATTCTTGATTCAATGGATTAGGGATGTTGAGAGGGTGATTTTATTTATTGTACTGCAATAGTGAATTCAATGCACATTTCAGATGGACAAACTCCACTTTCCATGCATGGCACTATTATTGTTTACATTCCTAATATAGGTAAACTAGGACATATTATGCATGAATCTATGTCAGTGGGCGGCCAAGTTTATGCTAACCAGGTATACTAAACCGAGGCTATAATCTGCCAGCAACTGGGTCACTTTGGATATCAGTTACACTTTGGCTACCCAGAGCACTCACTGTTTAGCTGTAAGATATGTATGTAACGTCGGGATGTCTAAAGATTTTTGTCATGAGCATTTTCGATTGTGATTTGATTGACAAATTGAGGGATCAAATCCAATACATGAATATCTGGTTACTTTCCAGTATTGCTTCTAATACTAAGCTGTATCCAGGAGATTTGCCTATGTTAGGATAGTAAACTTGGTATTGTTTTCTTAACTTTTGAATTATGTTGATTTTGGCCTTTCTGTGTAGCCTTCAGCTATGGAGCAGAATACAAACTTCTTATTTCCGTAAGGCCAAGGTCTCTTCTTTGGTCAAGATGGCCAGGAGCCAATTGAAAAGTTGGTACCCAACGGTAATTTGGTAAATTAAAAATCTGTAGTGACACGTATATAGATGAAATTGGCAGGCAACTTTAGACACGTCTTAATAGCTGTTTCATGATTTAACAGGCTTTTGTGTCAGTTAAAATTGCCAAGCCAATAACTGGCATCAAATTTAGCGATTTTCCGCTGTTGTGGAAGTAGAGCTTAATAATGAATGAATGTTTTTGATGCTGTGAATAAATTAACGAATGAATGAATTATCAAAGATGCCATATCCTGTGATTTGGGCATAACGTGGATTAATTGTGACAGGCGCTGTCGTTTCTATAAACCATGTTTCATGTCAGAGATGTGCATTTCTTAAATTATTCTGTCCGTGATGTATAAGGGTGAAAAAATCTCGTAAACAAATAGTCCCAGTAAAAAATGATGTGAAAACTGTCATTATTCTTCCAAACAGATAAGATGTCAGAAATAAATAAACATCTGCCATCATTTCTCACTGGTAGACAGACATACATCAGGAAAAGTCCGGATTGTCTTTGTAAATCTTGCAAACTTGGCAATAAAACGCAAATGTAGCGAGCCTTTTTTGTGATCCTTTAATAGAATTCTTCACGGTGATATTGGCAAGTGGCTCATTAGTAAAAATAGCATGCACTTTCATCTCCTTTCTTGCTGCACAATCGAAAAGCTTGGAGGATCTTTTTGAGATTGAGTGGGACTTCTCCTGTCATGTTGAGAGATAATATTAACTCCTGCTCCAGTGTTGATAGGGTGTGAAGCGAGCAGAGGCATTGTACATTTGTAGATAACTATCGGAAATAAATAAACCATTTCTTTCTGGTAGGCAGGCATATTTCATCAAAAGTAGGGGAGGTGTCTTTGTAAATCATGCAGACTAGGCAATTGAACACAAATATATCAAGTGGTATTTTGCAGATAAGCAGTATTAAGCGTTCAAAGTGATAATTTTGCAGATATAAGCAGTTTTAAGTGTGCAATGTGGAAAATTTTTGGAAGATATAGCGTCGTCAAAGCATTGGGGGGGGGGGGGGGGTTGAGATGGGATGGGGGGATTTTTTCCCTTTATCAGACAAAATCAGAACCGTGAACCAATCTGTCGCAGTTGGCCGCGTGTCACCTGAATGAAACCAAGCAAGCAAGCTATAGTAAGTTATACAGGAACTCAACTTATTCAAGCAGTTTACCATGGACATGTTGACTGTTTGATGTAGGTAACCAACCCAGCGGATATTAATCCGTGTTTAAATTTGCTTTCCATGAAAAAAACACCAGGTCGGCTTTATCTGGGTAAATATCAATTGTTGTTCAGGACAATCTGAGGTCAACCAAGATCAATGATGCAGATCAATGAGTGCCCGATGTGTGTCAAACTCCTTTGCCATGTCCAACATGTGTCGCAGAACCCACTGCTTTGCTGGCACAACATGTGTCCCACAATCCAACTGCTTTGCCATGCCAAACATGTGTCACACAACCAACTGCTTAATTGCCATGCCCAACATGTGTTCAACTATATAACTGCTTTGCTGTGGCCCAGATGTGTCCCACAATCCAACTGCTTTGCCATGCCCAACATGTGTTCAACTATATACCTGCATTGCTGTGCCACAGATGTGTTGCACAATCCAACTGCTTTGCCATGCCCAACATGTGTTCAACTATATACCTGCATTGCTGTGCCACAGATGTGTTGCACAATCCAACTGCTTTGCCATGCCCAACATGTGTTCAACTATATACCTGCATTGCTGTGCCACAGATGTGTTGCACAATCCAACTGCTTTGCCATGCCAAACATGTGTTCAACTATATACCTGCATTGCTGTACCCCAGATGTGTTCCACAATCCAACTGCTTTGCCATGCCCAACATGTGTTCAACTATATACCTGCATTGCTGTGCCCCAGATGTGTTGCACAATCAGCTGCTTTACCATGCCCAACATGTGTTCAACTATATACCTGCATTGCTGTGCCCCAGATGTGTTGCACAATCAGCTGCTTTACCATGCTCAACATGTGTTCAACTATATACCTGCATTGCTGTGCCCCAGATGTGTTGCACAATCCAACTGCTTTGCCATGCCCAACATGCATTGCCGAGATGAATGTATTCCTCACTTCTGCTCATTAAAGCTTTATGACATCCCAAAGGAACTTTTATAGCAATTATTCTTTAGCAAATATTTATCGTCTACATAAATATGGCTTGTCATTACATAAAGATGGCATGTCATATTCTAATGGCTTCATTTGCCTCTTCTTTCTTTGCGTTGTTTTGTATGAGATGTGTTTTTTAGGAGGTCAGGGCAGAACAGAGATAATTCTCGAACCATCGTTTCGAAGATGACAGCTTATTTTCGTTCTTGAGACATTGCTGTTGTTCTTATATCTTTTGTGGCCTTTATACAGCTGTGGCAGTAGTTAGAGCACAAGAATAGCCAGGTCAGTGGCATATTTCAGCAGCTTGAATCCCAAAGCAGATTCACTAAAAACGGTTCCCTCAATCATTTTGCTTTCCTTGAGCACCCCAGAGGAGAAGCTGTCATCGTTGACAATAGGTCCCAGCCATCCCATGTCTAAGTGATCCAGATTTAGTTAATTGGTGCCATCGATTATCTCCTCTTGTAGAGTATTAGAGGTACAACGTGGCATACAAATGAAGATACACTTTCAATTATATACTCATCTATATTCTGTTCTTGTCTGTGTCTTCGAATGGGGGAGTTATCTTTTTTCTTCCAAGTAAAGCCACCAGCTTGGTCTCTGTCTCTGTGGACAAATAATGCTCAGTGTTGGGATTTAGCAGAGATTTGTTGTGTCTATTCATGTTTAGCACAGATTTTTTTCGTGTCTGTTCATGTTAAGTACAGTTTTTTTTCGTGTCTGTTCATGTTAAGCACAGATTTTGTCATGTCTGTTCATGTTAAGTACAGATTTTTTGTGTCTGTTCATGTTAAGCACAGATTTTGTCTTGTCTGTACATTTTAAGCACAGATTTTGTCATGTCTGTTCATGTTAAGTACAGATTTTTTGTGTCTGTTCATGTTAAGCACAGATTTTTTTCTTGTCTGTTCATGTTAAGCACAGATTTTGTCTTGTCTGTACATTTTAAGCACAGATTTTGTCTTGTCTGTTCATGTTTAGCACAGATTTGTCATGTCTGTTCATGTAAGAGATCCACTGCATCAGAAATCACAAAAAAACGACTGGCTTCCATGAGGTCAAGATTTATTGCAAAACACAAATGCTTCTGCCATATAGCAGTTGCTCATAATGGGTACTTGTATGCAAAAATTCTTACCGCATATATAGTGTTTCCAGGCATTGAGGAATATTGCCAATAATGTCTCTCTCTTGCATTATCAACACCACTCTTATAAGTTATTTATCCTTATTGAGCTCTGAAATACCGATATGGCGATTGTCACTCAAAATAGTTGCCCAGTTTCGTATTATTGGACAACTGACACGCTCGTTTCGGATTGATGTTTGCGGCCCTCAAAGTGAGTGATGGGCAGAGATTGCTCATCCTGAGGGTAACCATCTTTATGAATACCACCGACCATCAAATCAAACGAGGCTGACAAAGACATGCCTCGAGAAATCTTGGCACCGATGGGAGAGATGAAAGCGATTTGGACACTGCTATAAACGGAAAGGCTGGCGAATAAATCTCGGAAATCTTTTCATGAATGTTGAGCTGTCTTGTCCACCCTGTGGTATAAGCTGCAACCTCTCCGAGCGTCTCCCACCTCCCCGAGTCATGGCCAACCACCTCTCCGAGTCATAGCCAACCACCTCTCCGAGTATGGACCTTTCATCCAACTTACAGCTTCCTCACAAGCAAAGGCTATGCGAGGAAACCCAAACTGATTTGGATCATGAATACAAGATTAACCTCAAATCCATCTTGTCACAAGAAGTTTGCCAAACTCAAATACTTCCTGCTATATCATTCTGTGAAAATAATTCTTCAATGTGACTCTTAGTAATCCTCGATAGCTAGACTAAGCACCTTATCCTCTTGGGTCAACCCTTCAAACTGATGAGGTGCATGGTAAGGGCTTTTAAGATCTTTCGTGAAGATCACTGGATTTGGAATATCAAGCCAGTGATATTTATCATGTTAAAGGCCGGGGGTTCCCTATAAATAGCTGATTAGTATTCAGTATGGCAGAAACACACTCATTTCATATGCATCAAGAGCTCTGACCAAATTTTTCACTTTTTCTTGAATTACTCCTATAATATGTTGTGTATAAATCCTAAAATGGTACATAGACCCAATGAATGCGAAACTGAAGGGATTAGCAATTAAGAGTTCATAAAATGTCTGAACTGATGAGAAATAAAGGAATGAAATTTTTTCCCTGCCAGTAACAGTTATATTTTCAAAATCAGCTCATGAATATTCATGATCATTAGTGCCTGTGTTTACAACATGAGTATCACTTGTGTTGCTATGGTAAACAAAGATGGTGGATGAAGAGAGGCAGCATGCTGGATCATTTATGCATGCTAGGTAAAAGTGTAGAAAATCTACTTACAAATCCATCCAAAACTTGTCTAAATCCTTTTTATAAAATTTTGACAAAAGTACATCCCAGGAAAAAGATAAATCAGCAATTAATTCACATAAGTTTTGATGTCTATGTCAGTTTGCAATCAGCAATGTATCGTATGTGTATTCCACCTCGGCATCAACTGTTCAGGGATCCATGAAGAAGCAAAATTATATCTTTTCACAATTCCAAATTATTTCAAATTCCACGTCAAGAAAGAAACAAAAGTATTCAACTAAAATCGCAATCCTAATCAAAGACCTATGGTGGAAATCACCAAGCAGAATGTCAATACTATTCTTCACCATGTTCACGAAAAATAAGATAAGCAGGAGGCTGAGTCATTCCCACATATGTCCCATGTATGGCAGAGAAGCCGGGTTTGGAAACCATTGTCTAACTAGCAGAAGAACACATTTTGGCATGATGTCCCTTTTATGGTACACATAATGTTTTCGACGAGGATCTGTGGATAGAGCAGCAGCTTTCCTCTCTTGGTATCTTGCATCATCCCATACACCATAATGAAGAAGCATCGTCCAGAACCTTTTGTAAATCAGCCTCCTGTAATCATGGTTGTCTTCATTGGCCTCATGATCCTCTGTCTCCCACCACAGCTGTCTATGATGTTCATCACTTATACATGGCTTGCACAGACATATCTGACACTCTTCCCTCTCTTGATCCTGCTCCAACCTAAAATTGTTCATGTAGGGCTGTCCAGGCTCTGGACCCACTTCTTGGTCATTTGCCTCCCCTTCCTGATCCTGGTCGTTGTTGTCACTTTCCACTTCATCATTCTGCTGTGCTCTGTTCAAGTCTCCAGGGTTTACTTCCTCTAAATCCCAATTGTAGTGGTTAAAAAGGGCCCGAATGGTTTCTTTTTGCTCCTCGGTAACACCGCGAAGTGCAAAGATTGCATTATTTTCCATGGCTGAGAAGCATGTACGTATCAGTCTTTATGTATCCTTGGTATCATAGACAAAGACTGAATGAAATTGGCGGGAGTAATCTCATGACCTTGAAACTTTGGACTAGCATGGAGGGGGGGGGGGGAGGATGTACATGTTTTTACAATTTTTGTTCACAGTCATCTTATTTCACATTGGATGTTAATCATCTGGCTTTTGTTTGATCTTTTGGAATTCTAATCAATCTCTATGCATTTTTCGTAATATTTAGGCATTAAAAAACATCAGAAATAAGTAACATCTATATCTTCTACCCCTATACTATGATTACTTGGAACTGGCCAACATCATCCCAGAATAATATGTAACCTGGAAAATTTTGCTGACCTGGCAGCTTCTTGGCACATAGTAACCATGTCATAGCAGATTAGTATAGGCCAAAGCATTTTGTTCTAAGATTAATGGGCAGCAAAGCGCATTATTTTAGAATCAATAGGACTGCTGTAAGAAAGGTCTGTTAGTATTGTTCATAAATTTGAACTAATTTTGGGATAGTGAATGTTTGGTTGTTTAATTCTGAGATCTTGGGGTGTTTTCTCAGTGCTAGTTATGTTGTTGTTACAAGGTATGACACATCCTGTTAATCAAAGAAATACATCAAGTGGTCTTGTGAACTATCATGGTGAAGCTGCATGGTAAACAGGAAATATTGGGAACACCTATCATATAAAGGTGAGCTTGGGTCCATTCACTTTCATTGAAGTAACCATGGCTAATAGTCAACCAAAACCATATACTCGCCCTCCAAGGTTCAAAATCGACATACCAGGAGATGACACTTTCAGAACGTCGATCCTTTCGAAAATAGCAAAAGTTAGGGACTACTTGAGAATGAAACTTGGCAGTTGTGTGACAAATGCAACTGTCATGGAGAACATCCTTGACTTTTGGGACAAGAACCACCAGGTGGAATCGGGGACTGACGAATACTGGGCAGGAATGAATATGTACATGGCCACACCCATTGAGAATACAGACCAGAGGAATTTCGTGGTGTCTGATTTTTCCTTTGACAAAATGATTCAAGTCGCAGAGCAGCATGGAAGGCATTGTACATCCGACCTTTCGGTGATAAACACAATTTATCGTGGACATTGCGTCATCAAAAAGCTTCGGTGTAAGAGACATAAAGCTAGACACAACTACAGCTGGGCATCTTCACCATATTTACCAAATGGGGAGTTTCTTTGCAACACACGGATTGGACATGGATACTTTGCAAGTGGAATACTTCCGGTGCAGTACAGAAGATTTACAGAAGCTGCTGGGATAGGGACTATCTCAAAACAAAAACAAAAAGCTCTTTTTGAGGATTACAAGCCATGTGTGAAAGAGGAATACAAGGCATCAACCCTCAAAGCCCTCAATGAGGAAAAACAGCGCTATCCAGAAGGGGAAGGGATTGAAATCGAAACAGATGCAAGGCATGGCTGGAGAAAAAATGCCAAGGACTCCAGCATTGCGTGCCTTGGTGACAAGACCCATAAAGTTCTGTCCTGTCAGAACATTTCGAAGGAAGACGATAAAGTGGCCCAACGGCACGAAAAAATAGGAACTGTTCGACTCTATGAATATTTCGATTCCACGGGAACAAAAATCAAAATCCACAGCCATGACCGAAACCTTTCAATCAATAAATACTTGCGGGTGCATCAAAAAGACACTAAAAACCAGAATGACGTGTGGCATGGAGTCAAGGGGGCAAGTAAGGCGGTCCTTGAAGTTGGGCAAGGTGCAAAGAAGAGACAAGGTGCCACATGGCACGAGCAGCTTCATGACAAAGCTCAGCCAGTTGCCACCCACATACACTGGGCAGTTCAGAATTGTGAGGGAAACCCTGACTACATCAGGAACTCCTTGGATAATGTGGTGAAACACTACAGTAATGACCACAGAAAGTGTGCCAAAATATCGCGATGCAAAAAGGACAGGAAATATAAACCTTCCCGTGTTGTCATCACAAACACAAAAGCTAAAGATCTTCTTCAAACAGCCATTGAGAACAATGTGATTTATAAACATCCAGAGGATTATGTGCTTGGGAGGACAACCTACCACACAGAGTCATTCAACAACGTCTTTAATATATTCACTGACAAACGGATATCAATGGGCAGTGACAATTACCAAATGCGAGCCAACCTAGCAGTAGTTCACTGGAATGAAAATGTGGACCGTGACGTAACTTCTGTGTGGACCAGCGAGGCCACTGGAAGTTCGCAAAGACAACGAACAAAAAAGAACAGAAAGGCAAACACTTATGTATA
Organism: Lineus longissimus; assembly: GCF_910592395.1. NCBI lineage: Eukaryota > Metazoa > Nemertea > Pilidiophora > Heteronemertea > Lineidae > Lineus > Lineus longissimus. The sequence continues at coordinate 8,438,405 of NC_088315.1, forward strand.
CAGAAATAACATTTGGCAGCGGCTTATGGCAAACCTATACCACCAGTAACTTTTTGACATCTCATGATTTTTTGACAGTAAATTTGGAGCATCATTAGAATTTGTGTGCTGGTTACTATAACAACCTTCTTTGGGATTTATATTCAGGGAATATATTGTTTTGTGTATTTTGTGTAACACGGAATTATAAGTTGAAAATGTGATAAAGCCAGTGGTTGATACATATTAAAAATTTTGGAATATACGGAATACAAGCTTGATACAGAGGATGAAATCTGTTCACCATAACAGTATTGATGTGAGTCTGACATCTTCTGCATGCATCTCATCATGATTCATAATAAAACAATGGGTGATATGAATAAAGACTAGCAAATGCTTTTGCTGAAAACTCCATGTACATTTAAACTAGGCCTTTCTCTTCAAAACTGAAGCAAAAGCATTTACTAGTCTTTATTCATATCACCCAATGAGACCCGGCCTCAGTTCATCCGCCATCTCACACAAATACTTAAATTTTTTTAGAAACATGCAAATTGAAATTAAGGCTTGTAAAACTCCCTTGGTTCCATTTTGATTTTTGTGGACAATAGCCTATACCCTTCAGACTGCAAGATCAAATCCAGTGAAACAAAACTATTATAAACTTCCCACATGTTAGTATAACTGTTTACATTCTTAAAATAACCCAGCCATAGCAACACTCTATGAATATAGTATGCATAGCTCCTCCCAGCCTGCTTATCTATCCAGGTAGGCCAGATCGCTCGGCGGTGGTAGCCAGCACCGCATGGCCCCAGCCCTTTAAAGGTTTACACGCGACCAATAAAAATGTTTAGATATAGAACTATTGTTCATATTCAAAACCGTTCTTGATATACTCTAAATTATATCAAGAACTTTTAGTCAACAGAGGTCCAACTCAAATCGATCAAATTCTGCGTCTAGATCTTCCATTAGGACTGAATACCCTTTATCATGGTGTCTTGCCGGTGCTAATTTAGAAGCCATAAAGCTGTCATTCCTTATGTCTGTACCCATGTATTAGTGTCATGTGTCAGGATGGTGTTGTATTAAGAGTGCTGTAGAATCATGGATGTGGAGTCAACTTATGATACAAATATTTCACATAATCGCGATGTACGCAAAGGTACTTGCATGGATAGATACCACTCTTGATCATATTCAATACTTCCTTTCTGAAATTACACTCGATATATCAAGAAGCTTTAGCGATGAAGGTCAAAACTCGGGTCGACAACTGCTTCGGAATATCCTCTAGATTTTCCCCCAGGACCAATATATATTCCCTTTTATGTATTAAGGTGACTTGGCGATGCTGATTTGGAAGCCATAAAGCGTCATCGCGTGTCTGGGTACCAGTGAATCAGTGTCATTGGTCCCAAAGGTAATATGGGTTGCTGTAGAATCATGGACATTGAGTCAAATTATGATGCGATTATTTCAGAAGGTGAGTTGGAAGCGACAAGCAAAGTTCTTCTACATTGTACCACAGTAGAACCTCTCTCTAGTAAGGACATGCTGGGGACTGACAAGTGCTGTCCTTAATAGCTGATGACATGAAAAAGTTCACGCCTACAGTGCCATCAACAAGGATCAGAAAAATATTCCGCTACACCATTCTGCCTGTCAAGGTTGAACAGAAAAGGAGAGAAATTGAATTAACTGCATATTGGGTGCAAGCTTATCCCTGACATGCTGAGCGGGGGTGTTTTACTGTAACATTGTGACATAAATGAATTGTACAAATTGACCGAATCAGATGATTTGATTACGACAATCAGAAATCAAACGACATTGCTATTCTCTGTTGACAGGATTGTTGAGGGAGATTGGGGTTGGTGGGTTGTTTGACATCCAGCGGGCTCACAAGGCTATGACTAGGGCATTCTGGGGTGATCTTTGGTGATCTAAGAACGACTAGATCATTTGAAGAAGTGGGAATTGGTGAGCTTTGTCTGGCATCAAGAGGAGCCATGAGGTCATGACTTGGGCAGGGTATTAAGATCCCCTCCATAGCAAGTCCGGGGCTACTTTCAAAGCAAGGAACAGTGATTCAAGACTCCTGCTGCCTCTGACCTTCTCATACAAACTTCTAGTAAAACTGAAAAAGTCCTATGCTTGGTTAAAGCATATGCTTGCTTGACAGATCTACACTAAAACTAACATTCAATAACATTGTTGTGTTAAACCATACCATTCTTCACCCAAGGGGTTTACGACCCTGCTAAGCTTATTTTCACCCTGGGGTGTTCTACAGGGTGCCCTATACAAAAAGGGTTTAGCTGGTTTAAATTGAAGAGGGATAATTGGTGGAATTTGTAGTCGGTGGAACGACAAGTTGTGAACCAGTATTATAATCGTTTCCCCTTTTCGTGTTCATCGTATGAAAGTCTTCAGGTGTCTGGGTGAATGAATTTTGGCAATCAAGTCATCGTTTTCAATTCCAATTGGCTGAACCTTCTTCTAGACAACTGATGGATTAACAAGAGGAAGTCTAGCTGCTCAAGTTCGGTAGGTTCCCTCTGATTTTCTTGCCGCCATTCCAATTATTTTGAAGCACAGGACCTAGGCATTCACCATGGTGGTCTTGTGTATATTTAGCTGTTCACAAGTTAATTTAGCGTGTAAGTATTGTACGTCTGCTCTACAAATCCATTGTCTGCTATCTTTACCAATGGATGTTTATGGTGTTTTTGGCCATAAACTGTTTAAAAGGTTAGTGTGTGTTTACCTCTGTTTTTGTCCTGTCGATAAATAGACAAGAGTCAGAGGCACTAGTCCTGCCTGAGAAGCTCCTCAAGACTTTGCTCTGTTGATTTGAAGTACAACAGATAACAACCTGGCCTGAGGATCGAAGGTGTCGCAAGAAAACTGTGAGGAAGGAAGACCAGCCGACATCCACCAACCAAAGGATTTGATGCTGTCATTGACGCTAAGAAAAGAAGATCTCTGAAGATCTTTAAATTAGTCACCGATTTTCACTGACATTGCACCCCCTCTTTTCAGAATCTTCCTGGAAGAGCTAAAATTATCAAATATCAAACCTTAATTTCAAATCTTACGTTTAATCCAAACACTGCTTACTGAAACGCTTCATTTGGAATTAAGGTTAAGGGGTAATGCTGTAATTTTTGCCAAGTACACAAGGACTTGGCGTGGATAAATTTGCTCAATGGCCTAGGTAATCATGGTTTATCTATATAAACATTTCAGTCAACATTGTGACATTGTTAAAACGAGTTATAGTTTATTTGTGAAAAAATATAAAAATTTTAAAATACTTGAGATTATAATGAGGTACCACTATGTAAAAACTGGTTTGCTTTTAGGTTGCCTTACAAAATCTTTTGTTAAGCCTTTCTGCAAGGTTCAGGACGGTGTTGTTGTCAAAATGCTATATTAAAAGTATGCTCGAGTTGCAATGTAACAAAATCGCAAAATAGAATGGCCACGAATTTTTCCATTTTTACTGTCAATGTTAAGGATTGAACACTACCAAACAATGCTGTGCTAGAAAATGATGAAAAAAACTGCCCCAAGTGCTGTTTATCAGCTTCCAACTAAAAAACAAGAAAAATTCCACCCAGTAATCTTTGTTATCAGATAACGAATCGAAAAAAATTCTATCATGAAATTTCTGTTTTTGACAAGTTTGACATGTCTAGGAAAGTTAAAGATACGTAATTCGATAATAGATTTGCGGCTTATTTACTACCGCTGTATTGTATTTCTCGAGCAGAAGAATGTGATGGTAGATTCTAAGCCTAATGGAAGTTGACTGGTGATTATCGCTTCAACGGATGGGTAGTTGAGATAATGGAATATTGTAATCTATCCGAATGCGAACGTGCTTTTTTTGGATATTGAGGCATAAACGGTACTTTTTATAAGTGTATTACGCACCAGTGTGGCGGAGAGCTTTTTCTTTTGAAATTGTTTTAGATTTTTTGTGGTGTGAGGTTTATCTGGTAAACCAAATTTTCGTGCTGCTTTTTTTTCACATTTTGTAGTTAATTGGGCAAATGTGTCGACCGACAGATGACATTTACTGTTGCTTTGACTGTCTTTTGTTGCCTCCCTTGGACTACTTTCCAACCTTGCCTGTACTGCCTTGTGTTGCCTAGCTTGGACTGCCTTGTGTTGCCTAGCTTGGACTGCCTTGTGTTGCCTAGCTTGGACTGCCTTGTGTTGCCTAGCTTGGGCTGCCTTGTGTTGCCTAGCTTGGGCTGCCTTGTGTTGCCTTGCTCGGGCTGCCTTGTGTTGCCTAGCTTGGGCTGCCTTGTGTTGCCTTGCTTGGACTGCCTTGTGTTGCCTTGCTTGGACTGCCTTGTGTTGCCTAGCTTGGGCTGCCTTGTGTTGCCTAGCTTGGACTGCCTTGCGTTGCTTTGCTTGGACAGCATTGTCACTTGAGAAAGTCAGAACATTGCTTGAGTTGGTTCGTCAAAAGAGTCAACAGACAGATGACATTTTTCCTGTGTTTTCACTACTGTGTGTTGATGTTTTTGAAGTGTAGGAGTTATATTGTGGAGGTACAAACAGTTGTGTTGGAAATCCCTGCACATTGCTTCCTGAGGTTAACCCCCTCCTATCGATGTGATTCATAAGGTGTCAAGTTACCTATAGGGTGCAGCAGATTAGTTTTACGGGTTAATGAGGGTAAGAATTAGATTTTATGAAAATCGGGCTCAATACAATGGAATTCTTTCTATAAATCATTCGAAAGCAGTTTATATACTTTCTTAACTAACCGGTAGGCCGTTGCTTTGTTGACCTTAAGCAGGAGGAAGGTTGAATGAAGCCATGAAATCTAAGGTTTTGCCTGCATCAAAGTATTAGGCCTATTATGGATCGGCATTTGTATTTGACGGGAAAATGTTGCAAAGTATTGAAGTCTGCACTGATAAGGTAGTAGTTTTCATCATCATACTCTGTCTGAATTACCATGCTGTTTTGATTTCATTCCCAAGTAAGCCCTCTGTATGGTCCTCAAGATGGGCGTACTGATCGATGCTTTGGCAGCTTTCTGCCCGGAGTCTTAGACCAACACCATGACATAATTGGACGTCTTGGTGCTGGAGCTCGATTACTCCAATACTGCAGGGAGACGAGTGGAAATGACATTGTTTTTGTCCTATCGGAGTGCCGCAAAGCCCAACCTCAGCTGCACACATGCGGTGGGAAAGGTTTCCCAAGCCATGTGCATGCTAAGAAAAGATGTGTTTTTTTACTAGACGGGGTGTTATAAAGTTTAAACAAAGTTGGAAAAATGCAAAGCCATTGCAGAGGAGTATCTCACTAATCAAACAGGAGGGATCATCTAATGAACGAATAATGCCATTACTCCTTTAAAAGCATCACTTGAGTGTCGTACATGTAGGTGGCCAATATTGGCTGACTTTGTTCCACATCAGGAAGTTCTTTGGTCACTGATGCATCTGTGGCCAGGAAGTGGTCACAAGTGGCTGCGACAGTCGATTAACGGGCGGCCACACATGGTTTTAGCAGATTGGAGGAAGTTGTAACAGGATTAGTTGGACTCGATATCAATTTTGCTGCTGTCGGCACCTGTAGTATTGAGCTTGGCCAGTCAACCGAATTAGTTCTGTCAACAACCACTACTGCAGATAGCGGTCACAGTGCCCAATTCCTGACCTAGAAGTTGTGGGTTCGATTCTCTCCCGAGCTTGGCCAGTCACTCAAGTTGGTTGCGAGAACAACCACTGCTGCAGGCAGAGGTGTAGCGGTCACAGTGGCCAACTCTTGACCTAGAAGTTGTGGGTTGGATTCTCTTCCAAGCTTAATCAGTTTGCCTTGTGTCATCCTATTGGTTTGGCTAGAGCCATTGCCATGAGGCTTTACTTTGAAATGTGAATAGCATGATAATGTCATCAAGTTATCGAGTGAGGATATAAGGGTTCCAAGAAACCAATAACCCAAGTACATGATTAAATTTAACTGATTAACAACTTAACTTGTAAACACAAAGTCTGCCATCCAATTCGGGTCGTTTCCGCTGCGACTTGCCCAATGGTATGGGAGATTCATCTTCTCGAAATGAGTTTGGATGAAAGCATATCCCGCCTCCTTAGGCTCGTGAGGCCATAATAGAATTACGAGCTTACTAAAGGAAATTGAATATTCATCAGGTTTCCTGTGTTGAGGTGTGTGGGTGATCCCGTCGCGAAGCCTTTTAAATGATTGAAGATAATGATGATTTTAACGCTCTGTCTCAAGGAGCTCAGTGGTTAGAGTGCTGGGCTCATAATCAGGAGGTCGTGGGTTTGACTCTCAGAAGGATCACCGATGTTTTGTTTCTGTGCCCTTGAGCGAGCACTTTGACCCTGGTGTCTGAGATGAAGGGGTGCCTCAGCAATACAGGGTGCCAAACTGTACCTTACATTATTTTCTCAAAACTCATGGTCAGTTTCAAAGAATTTTCTTATATGGGAAGAGGGGAAGTGCACCTCCTATATCTGCACCTGCAGAACTTCTTTAACAATCATAAGTGCGGCCAGGCATCGGCTTGAGACTTTCCTTGTCCCTTTGAGGCTTGGGAAATTAAAGGAGACCATGGTGACTGACCTAACGGATCACAGAGATCAGTTGCTCAGTTCAGCTAGGAGAGAGATGACCTAGTCACACTCGCAGGCCAGGGTAGTGATTTGCCGGTAATCTTCCTGTCCATGTCTCATCCAATCTAATCACAGCCTCGTCTTCTCACTCGAAATCTCATCAGTGCGTGTGTGACTTAGTCTGCTCTCGAATCAGATCACTGGTCTTGATCACAACAATCGATATTTTGATACGGTCGAAAAGAAAGACTTGAGGGAGGAAGGGCAATAAACATGGTCCACAGAATCAGGCTACGTGTTTGGAATAGCCCTGAATGGTCATGATAGGCTGAGGAAACCAAACTCCACATGTCCAACGCCATATCTCACCATAATCTGATCAACTGGTCACAGGGCTGCTCCCCAAATCTTATCAGTTTAGACATGGAGAGGGAGCGTGTGGGACAAACCTGTTCAAAATAGCATTACAATGGAACCTCCCTTAGCAGACACCTCTCTAATCGTCATCTAATCGGTGTAATCGTCCTTTTGCCGCGTGTTCACAAGGAGCAGGGTTAGCCTGGGAGCTGTCTTCTGCGCGTATGATACGAAAAATTAGCCACACTTGGTAACACTGACTTAAGTCATCATCTCTCCCTGAATGATCTGCACTCGATACTCCAACTCAAGCCTACTTCGCCGCATTCAAGCCTACTCAATCAAGTACGCACAGATTGCGGCTCAGGCTGAAAGTGGAAATACTCTTGGTGCATTTCACTCTAAAATGACCCAGATGTCGAGTGAATTCTGTGATAAACTCTACTTTCACCAATCTAAGATCACTTCAATAATTACTATATAATCAATTCAAAGGCTAATCAGGAGCATGACATCGTGGCCATTTGACAAGTTGGTGTCACCAATGTCTACCTTTAATGTCAAAGGAAAAGACTTTCAGCATCATCTCACCATATTCTCTAGTTTCACTGATCAAAGACAATTTCATTAAACACTACGAAGCCAATTCAAAGGCCACTCTGGAACATGATAAGTTGGTGTCGCCAACCCATCGCCTATTCAAATTGAACACTTTGATTGGCATCGATGGACCATACGCGTAATAATTCCTGTTTCTTGAGACTTCAAAAATGGTCTTAGACCAGCGTAAGTAGAATAAGTCGGTAATATTTATACTGTTACTTTATTTCACTGCACCAAGATATTTGGCATCTTCTTGATGTAATACTACTTAGAGTCAAGTTCATTTCACCCAAAGTTTGTCGGACTCACTTGTATATTTTGTATGGAGACTATATCGATGCGCTTGTTCAACCATACGCGTAATAATTCCTGTTTCTTGAGACTTCAAAAATGGTCTAGATCAGAGTAACTAGAATAAATCGGTAATATTTATACTGTTACTTTATTTCATTGCACCAAGATATTTGGCATCTTCTTGATGGAATACGACTTAGATTCAAGTTCATTTCACCCAAAGTTTGTCGGACTCACTTGTATATTTTGTATGGAGACTATATCGATGCGCTTGTTCAACTTTAGTTGAAAGAACTTATCGCGAGCACTATGGATACCAATACGTTCGGAGTTATGATATACGCACTTGATAGACTAATAATTTTTTCTTTTGATAATATGAAATAGTATGCACTCGATGAACCTTCTTTCCAATACATCAGTCTCGGTCTTTGGTAATATTCAGACTGAATTACCACATTATTAACTAAGAAGTTTTCTCTAGCTTTTTTCGCCATCAATAAAACTCGCTAAAATTAAATGCTGCAAAAAAGAAAACAGGAAATTAAAAAGTTGCAATTTCACACAATCGCAAACTGTGATAACCTTGAATATTTCTTGGTATTTGGTATTCGAAAGTTTGTGTACAGTTGTACCAGTCATCCTTGTACTCGTCACCCTTGTACTAGTAACCCTTCTACAAGTCACCCTTGTACTATAGTCACAATTAGTCACCCAGTCACCTGTGTACATTGCACTCAAAAAAGATGTTGCTGATAGCTCATCAAAAAAATGACGGGATGTTCACCTGAACCAAGCCCTTTTAGTCAGCTTCCTCAGCCTAGTGGTATAAAGCCATCCTCTGCCTGGCCTTTTACCGAGTCGGCCCCTATTTCTTTTAAAGTAGTTTAACATGTCTTTGGCTGCTATGTTGTGCCGGGGGCGATTCCTCTATCAGCTTCTCGTAGCTTTTGATATTTGCCTGAGGGTATCATTTATGGGGCTAGCGTCATGATGACCCCAGATGTTGCCCAATTGATGGTGGCTTTTAGTCTATTTTTTGTTATGGAGGAAAGGTTAGAGTTCGAAAAAGGATTTTGGCCTAAGTGTGGGTGAAATATCATGTCGTTGGGTTTGATAAGTTCTCTGACAAATACCATGATAGTGGTATTACAAGGAAATGAAGACATTGTCACGGTCTACACAACATGATTGTCGTGGCCATTGGACTGCTAGCTGTAGTTAGCATTGTTTTGTTCAGATTATCATCAATGATATAATCAGTATGTTCTTCCCAAACACAATAACCAAGGTAATTGTTTTATTAATATTTATTTCTACCTTTCTGACAATATCCCTATTGTTTTCTCATTACAGTCATAATACACATTCCACCACATTCGTTCATCCCATCACCAAGGAAACAGTAGCTGCTGATGTAAACCTCGGGTAAGTCGGTTCCCTTTTGCGTCAAACTAGCTGTAGTTCCCTCACGGAGGATGTCCTTATGCTTCTAGAGTGCAGTGTGATAAGCATGGTAGGAGAGATAGTGATATCTCCAATAAAACTTTGTGATGGAGAGTTAATCAAGGATATTGTGCGTTTTTAAAAATTTCCCAGTTCGACTTCTTAAAATTGGGTACAGTGCGCTGATTATAGCACATTTTTGCATATTATGAACACAAGCATGAGTTAGGCAAATGCAAGTGTTGATAAAGAGTGTGCTACCTTATTTTGAGAAAAAGTTTGAAAAGACCATGAATTTTGGTAAATTGACTTAAAAACTACCCAGGTGACTCCCCCTTTCTCTGTGTCTGAGGCGCTTCAATCTTAATTTGTTACATTGGACCAGCTCATGGAGCCCAAGACAGAGGGGGCAAAGTCTCTGTGTCTTTTTGCCTTAATTTCCCGAAATTCAAAGATTTTACACAAACAAGGGTGCAAGTACCGAGGTGTTCTGCCCTTCAAATGTGCCTACCTAACCTATGCTTTCAGAAAACTGTTCACACGCTCTTGACATTGTATTGAAAGATGATAAAACGGCCTCCTGTAACTTTCTTCCAACTCCTACGAGTTGTATTCTTGCCAACGTAAGGAACATTAGTTTCAAATTGCAGACATCCGCTCGGCAGCTCTTGCTAAATGTCAAAATTGCCAGTTAACAAGCGTGACAAGAAAAATTGCTCGAATGTGGAGAATCTCGTGCACTTCCAACGGTTTTAAAATGATTTCTGATTCGTCAGACCTCGAGCTACTCCAATAGCAAACTTCCGCTGCAATTGCGGGCTTTTTCCCTGATTGTCAAATTGCCGTCGTGAACTTCCTGGCATAAGTGATGCTTCTTATCATTTGTTTCAATTTTGTCACATAATTGCCAAGTGGGTAGTTGACAGATGCTGGTTCTAGATCTTGGAGTTCAATCTAATAGATGTAGTGCACTTAGTTTGGAAGAAAATTACCTACGGTTCGAGTCGTAGGATTGTTACCATTATTACTGTCAATCATCTTCCTTTCAGAATATGTTTATCACCATGATCTATAATTGCTGTCAATCATCTCATTGTGTGTGAAGATAGACATGGGGGAATTATGAAGTTTGTTATCCACCCATTCCTTGAGACTAACCCCCCCCCCTGAAATGGCTATTCCGGGTGTTCAATGGACCTTGCATCTGAAATGTGAGGACTTGGATAACTGGGCTTGGTGCTAGGTTGGTGCTGTTGGTATTGGCCACTCACAGTCCAAATTTGATGATCACAGCCTCTGTAGTTTAGGAGAACCTTCCACGGAACTCACCCTTGTTCATCGGGGCAAAAAGATACACCGACAGAATGAAATTTCCTGTACTTAAGGAGTCAAGCTCTCCATCAACTGCAACTGCCTGCTTTTGTGCGGTAGATATTCCTCCCCTACTTTGGACTCACTTCTTGAGGTGCTGCAGCAAGAGTACTTATGATAAGAGTACTTCTGGATACTCTTGTCGATTCCTCACAGAGTGCTGAAGCTCCAACATCCAATATCATGATGGAGCAGTAAGTTCCATCGATTAGACTAGCTCTACGTCTTCAGTTGAAAAGGAGCTTATATTTTATGCATTATTTCCTTCAAAGTGTATCAATTATGCAGTTCCCTTAAATAGTACTCATCTACATCTCTAAAGCCTTTGGGACTTGAGAAATGCCAAAACTGGTCAAACTAGAACTTGTCAAGCCAAAACTTTTCAAACCATGCAGAACTGGTTGAGTCAAAACTGTTCAAACCAGAACCGGTCAAGCCAAGACAAGACAAACCAGAACTGATTTTGAACTGGTCAAGTTAAAAATGGTCAAACCAGAACTGGACAAGCCAAAACTGGTCAAACTAGACTTAGTCTAACCAGAAGTGGTCGAGCCAAAACTGGTCGGTGTCAGATTGTGCCACTGAAATGCCAAACGTGTACGACATTCAAGAAAATATTCTTTAACGTTTTTTCAAAACACTTTTCTATTGATCTGTATCTATTGCATGCCCGGCAGTCCAGAATCTTATGAGCAAAAATGCAGGAAAATAATGACACATCGTTTTCACCGGTGCAAGAGTTATTACCTTTCTAAGGAATCCCTCTGGGTGTTCGATTGCATTTTTGCAATTTCTTCCATATCACGGTGGGTTTCTAGTTAATAAGAATGTCAGGGTTATGTTCTGTGCATTATTAAAGTGATCTTAGCCTGGCCTTTTGGTTGTGACTTTGATGGTGAATTCTTCAGAAGACATAAATGTAATGATGAAATTTTGACAGATCAATGAATGATAGAGTAAACTAGACAACTGCAGCTAAAAAGTCCTCCTCATGTCTTCTCAAGCGTGGGTTTGTGATACTTTGGGTACATTTGAGCATTTTTAGTTCTCTGGCAGCATACCCAAGGATGGAAAAAAGCCGAGTTTGTGACGTAACTGCCGGTCTCCATTTGAATAAAACCATTGATCAGTAATGCTGTCAGTGGCCAGTAACGCAAACACGCAATCCTCGCACAGAGACCCCCGGAGGAGCGCCTAGCTTGCTCCCACGATCAATCTTGTTTGTGTAACTAGCCAATGACAGCATGTCTGATCGACGGCTTCCTAGCGGCAGGTCGGGGCTGTGCCGTGCATGCTACAGGCAATTCGCTACAGGTATGTTGATGAAAATGAAAACAGCAAACCAATCCACTGTCTCGGTTTCGATGTCTTAACAATATTGACTGAGGTTTACATAGATACTGTTGAGTAGCATAATTGCTGCAAATAAAAACCTAACTGATATGCACAGTTGTAAGATGCTAGTACTTGTCGTTTTGACGACGACACCATTCTGATGTATCAACCGATCCTGATGACCATGTGGGCAAGGTATCTGCCTCCGTTTGGTGGTCAAAGGTTTAGGACCAGTTGCTAGCCTGTTCTGATGTGGCTGGTTGGCTAGTTTTTATCTAGTTCACAGGTTACTGTCTCTGGCCTGCTGTTGCCTCACTGCTACTTAGAGATAGGAGTTTGGAAGTAAAGAATGTCTCATAAGTCACATCTTGCTGGCCCTTGCAGTTGGTTGACACAATAATAAACAAACTCAACTTTCCAAAAATGATTTTCCAATACAGTCACTTTCTTTTCCTCAAGCAAGTGTTTCCACCGAATGATAATGATTCACGTCTCTCAGCACATCATGATTTTAAAAATGGCAAATCAAATCATGATAATCTTCACTTCGCAGTAAACTAATTGGCGCGTGTTTGCAACAAAATTTTAGTGCTTTTTCGCCGAGGGGGTAATTCTAAGTGCCGTCTGTTGAAATATTAGGAGGAGAATTTTAACGAGAATGCCAGGTAAGTGGTAAATTCAATGTAATCTCATCATCGTCTTCAGAGTTTGTGGAGGAATTTGAAGAAATCGTTGTCAACTTGATGTTGCAAAGTAAGGGTTAAAAGCAGGCACTATGAATAAGATATGCAATCCACAAAACTCATCATACCGTCCTAAAAAAAACCGACGCTCGAGCAAATTGGTCGTCTCATTGACTGAACGGCTGGTAATACCAAATGCGGTATTCCGTCCTCCAGAAACGTTTATACAAGATCATCACTTCCTGGAAGGTACGCCAGCACAGAATCTGAGTTATTTCGATAAAAAGTCGGCGGTGAGCCTGCGGTCACGTATACCCGCTATTACTTCCAAATGAGATGTACCGAAATTGAATTAGTCATGATGATGTTCGTCATTGGTGGCGTGACTTGTCGCTGGCAGTGTTGGACGACGTCTGCCCTCAGCTTGTTGGCGATTTTTTTCTAATCTGAAATGGGCAATGATTCATGTTTGAAAACCATCTGATGTGCATTCTGGGCTCTTTGGTCCCAATTGGTGAGATGGTGACTTTCCAATGGTGCGCCAAGACAGAAGCTGGAAGAAGTAGGATGAGATGTATCGTCTGCATAGGCCAGTCATGATGATTGGATTGTTTTTAAGCTGCAAATTGACAGTTTTGCTGCAATTTTCGTGTGTGATGGCTATTCTTAATAGTGTCTAGATACGTATCAATATAAGTGCTTGATGCAGAAATGCAAATTTAGGCTTGCTGACCATGATTGGCAGAGTGCAATAAAAACAGTTCAATTTGTTGTTGCATTTCTATTCATCATGTTTATTAGAATAATGTATTTCTCGGTCAGATGTAAAAAGTTTAATTCAGCTGAGTAGGCTATCAAAATAACTTCATTACCAGTTGAGCAGTTGGTGCGGAAAAAATATTGTAATTACACCAAACACACGGTGATGAAAAAGCATGGAATGTCTTCTCTCTTCGTGATGGTCTGTTGAAAGAAATGGTCCAACCTCTGTACAAGGGTGCCAAAGTTGCTATTGTTGTTGTTGTCGTTGTTGTTGTTAAAATAGGTGCTCCTCGCGGGCCCCTGTAGTCAATCTTTCAAATGTCTGGGAATCCTGGATTTCTCCATCTCTAATAATACCTGTCAAAGTCAAAGATACGTGATCATTACCAGCCTCCATTTCTGTTGCCATGATCTCCCTGCAACCTTGCATCTTCCTTATCCTCTTTTGACCGTCTTTGCTACATTTTTGTACCGATTAAGATGCTGGGAGCAAGATGTGATCCGCTTCATCTAATAAGAGTTTTTGATTTCTTCGTATGAAACGGCCTAATGCTGCGTGAACTGAGTCAGTAGGTTGGACCAGTTTTCCGCAACGCCTGAGGTCACCGATGAAATCTTGTTAGCTATTTGGTGCGAAGGTATGGTGCGTTTTGATTGGCTGTTTTTGCTTCTCATGGTAAGTCGTAGGGATCAAATGAGCTCCGTGTAGCGAAGCTATGATTAGGTTTTCTACCGGCCACGGGTTATGGAAAAATTGTGCCAAGGTGCTTCTCCAGCAAATAACAAATCTGCTGTTGATGCAGCAGAAGGAAAATCCTAGAAATCATCAAGTTACTCCCTTGGAATAAGCAGTAGCTCTCTTGGAATTAGCAGTAGCAACCTGCCGGTGGGTTTTATCATGGCTGAAAAAACTGTAATGAAATCACGATCGCACCTTGTCAGAAATTGAATTCCACACAAAAAGAAGCTGGCAGGGGCAGGATTTGTTGCTGAATGAAATCAAGTGTGGTGTATTTTCCAGGTCTAATTGAAATCATTTGGATGGCAAACCTGCATGATTAAATTGGTTTGGGGAGGAATTTGTTTGCTTGGATGTTACTGTCTTTGAGACTTCAACACAGCCAAATTTTCGTGGGCGTTTTATCAAGTGGATTTCGTGAATAACGTACTGTTTACACTTAACATTTCTATGTCAACTGTGCCACCACATCCCCCAGGTGTTTGGATCCAGAGCCATCTGTGTCAACACCTCTCTTGCAACCTCAGCCCTATCTGCATCGAAGCTACGACATTCATCCAGTGAGACCGACAATGTCCCCTTCGTCATTTGCCTACAACATTCTCCAGTTGCCACTCCAACACTATCTTGGGAAGTCTTGCCGGCTCCATTCGACATGCATGTACAACGAACATAGTCTGCTCCCAACCAACCACTCTCACCAGAAATATTCTTTGATGAGTGTTGTCTGTTGGGCTGGTGTCTCGATCTTCATGCGCCTGTCGGGTGGTATCATGGTTAGAATGTCCATGCCATAACTAGGATGTGTGGGTTCAATGTTCGGTAGCCCCCCCCACGGTTATATCTCAGTGTCATTAAACCGTTACACAGCCTCTCTCCGTCTGACAGAAGATCTTTCCGATTTACACTTTATGCAGCCTACATTCATTTTGAGGTCTAATGTTTCAGTAGCTGTGGGGACACCTGATGCTCCTTGTAAGGGTGTGATCCCCTCAACAACAAACCTGATACCCGTGTTATCCAAAAATACCCCCAGGGCACTCGAGTTGAAAATAAGAGCATCGTTTTCTCCAGCCAAGATTATCTAACTAATCTTAGTCTCCTCCACCAATTCATTACGGGATGCCCCTCTGTCAAAGTTTGGTGGAATATTATCCTTCGACAATGGAACATCTTGGGGCTGTTTGGCCTGGCTCAGTCGGTAGTCTTTTGAGGCGATTGGATTGAAGTCTCAATGGGGATGTCTCGCTAACTTTAGACAAATTATCTAACAACTTGCAGATCTGATAGTTACCACCTAGATAGAGAAGTGGGCAGGTTCACATTTAGTTTCACGATCTCTTGGGATGGTTACTTCCTCATTTGGGAACAAATTTGTGAGCGGAATGCTTTCTCTCCATAGCAGTATTTCTTGTGGTACAGTTTTTTCTTCCAAATCCTCACCTGCCAATTCGGGTTTGGCGTTCATTTTAGCTCTGCCCTCGCGGTGTTTGTCAACACAACCAATATCTCCAGTTCAATATCAACTCCTTAAACCTACAAGCAAGTGAGTGTGCTCCACTATCACATCAATAAACGAATTAATGGCAGATTTAAAACAAATTATTCATATTCAGAGATATTATCTTTATTAGTCAGAACGACAAACATAGTGCTGGAAATACCATAGAGCGAGTACACATGTCTATCTCATCAATGAAATAAATTAAACAAGGATTTAAAACAAATTGCTCTTGTTCCTGATAACATCTACATGTCCATACTAGGTGTTTCAAAATATATTTGAAACTTTTAATTTTATTTTCATGTCACAAAGTGAATAGAACATTATAGTTGACATTTTTAATTTCTTTTATTATCTAAGAAGTTAACAGAGCATATCATGCATGATACATACTAGGTATTTCAGAATATATTTGAAACTTTTGATATCTTTTGCTACCGGTACCACTGAAGTTAAGGAAAGGTAAGTCCTGTAAATGAAATTTACCGAAGGAGGTCATGTTTAGTTGAAATAACTCCGGCGTTTTGTTTGGGAGATATTCAAAATTGAAAGTGCCCAATGTATTTTCGAACACCTAGTACTTGTTCTTCATTCTGGGAGCTAATTTATTTTCTTGATTGTGCCCGAGTGATTGACAGGTATCTTTTTTTCGTAATGTTACAAATGCTAATCCGCTGTTCATTAATGTCTTTTTGTCCTTGGGACTTGACGAATTACCATTTCACGTCAGAAATCAGCAGTGTTGATCGATTTTGAAACTTTTAGTTGAAATTGATTTCCTAATTAGATATCTCATTGAGATATTTCATTTCTGAATGTTGGTCTGTACAGTGGAACACGTGTAGCACTGCTGCTTGACTATGTCCCAAATGTAGTTTCAATTTCAGATATTAAGAGATATCAAACTGATGTCATACTTAAAAGGTCAACTTATGCCATGCTGGAGGTTGCTCTTGTTGAGGTGTCTTTTGGTGACCATAATTCCATAAGAATATTTGTCAACAATGGACAGATGGGGTGACGAAAAATTTAAAGATGCCAATCAGATGCATCAGTAGAGCTCCAGGGGGCATCGATGTGCACTGAAAATGTCCGAGAATAGCCTATTGCATATTTAATGGATCGGCATTGTTAAACGAGAATCACTATACAGAAAACCTGTTGTTATCTAATTGTCCATGTCCTACTGACTGTGTCAAAGTGCTATGCGGACGGGACGGGAAAGGAAATGTTCACTGGGACACACACGTGAATGGACCTCCGGTTCATGGCGAAGTTTTGTGATTGGATTTGCCGATATTTAGGATTAAGACTTCTGCTTGACCAGAATTTTGTTTACAGTAGACCTGTGTTTGAACTTTTGAGTGACCGTCCTATTGCTTAACCATATCTGTGGATTTATTCAGGTTTGGCAGTATTTAAGGTTGCCTCAACTCCTCTTGTCTATCCAGCATGGACTACTGAGCCCTGTATCCATAGTCCTCAGCTCCTCTTGTCTATCCAGCATGGACCACTGAGCCCTGCATCCATAGTCCTCAGCTCCTCTTGTCTATCCAGCATGGACTACTGAGCCCTGTATCCATAGTCCTCAGCTCCTCTTGTCTATCCAGCATGGACCGCTGTCTCGACACAGATCCCCTATCATTCCCTCCTTGAGCACCAAGGTTCTAATAGTGCTTAAACCTTATAAATAAAGGTACTGTGCATTTTATGGTTAGCTACCTTGAAAAGTCATATGAGGTCACTCTGCAGCTATTAGCTCTCTTTAAAATCACTGTTGCTCTGACACAAGGGCATCTTTGCATCCCAAACTGATAGTGAAGTCGCTTCAGCATCATGATCGGTGCCATCATTTATCTGCCCACGCCCATTGTCCATCACAAGGTTGCTTTCAGTTTCATTGTAACAGCAAACCAAGGGGTTAAAATGCATTGTTGACACTAACAGGCCTCACCTGCAGTTGACTCACTCCCACACAGGCCTAGAAAACAGGACAAGGCTATTGATTGATTTGTTAAACAATCGGTATGGTTATCTTGTCCAGATGGAAAGCCTTTAGGATTGTGTGATCATTTCCGACATGTTCCTCTTAGTTGAAAAGTACTAATTGTGTATGTCTCAATTGTCTCAAAGCCTGGTCAAATAGGCCGATGACCCCAAGAGTGGTCATGACTGGACTAACTGCAAATGGACTGTGCCCAGGCGTTTTATGTACTGATGTATTGTGTCTCGTATCTTATGCATGGAAGGCATAGCAGTGTACGCATATGTACATGGCCGTGTGCTGATTAGTACATTCTGTTGTGTGTATATTGGCAAGCATTGTATAGGCCTATACTTGTACTTAACAAGGAAGAAAGGGCCTCTTGAGGATCAAAAGTGTGAAACAATGTTGTGGTGATCTCTCCAACGAACGGTTGGGTATTGTTTGGGGCGGTTTCTGCATGTTTTTCATTAATGTCAGTCGGTCAAGTTGATCAGCTGTTTCGATTTGCTCCTTCATTATAAGTCCTTGTATCCCACCTTGTTGATATTTGGGAGGTGCTGTGTTGAGCGTGTTTTGTTTTCGGTACAGGTTTATGGTGTGTCCACTGTCAAGTTGTTATTCAACTCTTTTAGCGTCAGCAGAAATGCGTAAGAGAGCTGGTATCCTTTTTTGGCATCAAATCCATTTTTGCTTCCCTATAGACACCCCAAAGCTATGGACCTTTTCATAGAAGTTTGTTTGGGTGCCGACTATTCATGCATTTGACGCCCCGATTATTGGAGAAATGGATGGATTTCCTCTCGAGGGAATTCAGTTCCTCTGAAGATATTTCTCCTTATTATATTTCATGGATGAAGGGTTAAGCTCTCATTATTCTCATTCCCGCGTGACCGGCCAAGAATCTTCAGAATGGCGCGTCTGTATATTTGTAGATAACTTCGCCAACGCATCCAATATTGCTTTATTGATTTCTACGCCATACCAATCATTTGGTGAAAAAAACTCGATGGTTAACGTTTATTAACGTTTCGAAAGAAACCTTTGAAACATCCAATGATTTGAATGGTGTCTTGTATGAATAGTTAATGCTACTGTGGTTTCAGATGCAGTGATATA
This sequence comes from Lineus longissimus, assembly GCF_910592395.1. Classification (NCBI taxonomy): domain Eukaryota; kingdom Metazoa; phylum Nemertea; class Pilidiophora; order Heteronemertea; family Lineidae; genus Lineus; species Lineus longissimus. The sequence continues at coordinate 8,457,198 of NC_088315.1, forward strand.
TTGGAAGGTGAACAATTTCTTCTTGTGCATTTACTGGTAATGCAGTATTTGCTGCTAAAACAGGATTCTGTCTTGCTCTTGTGCATTTACTTGTCTTTTCAATATTTGCTGCTGAAACTGGATTCTGTCTTGCTCTTGTGCATTTACTTGTCCTTTCAATATTTGCTGTTGAAACAGGATTCTGTCTTGCTCTTGTGCATTTACTTGTCCTTTCAATATTTGCTGTTGAAACAGGATTCTGTCTTGCTCTTGTGCATTTACTTGTCCTTTCAATATTTGCTGCTGAAACTGGATTCTGTCTTGCTCTTGTGCATTTACTTGTCCTTTCAATATTTGCTGTTGAAACAGGATTCTGTCTTGCTCTTGTGCATTTACTTGTCTTTTCAATATTTGCTGTTGAAACAGGATTCTGTCTTGCTCTTGTGCATTTACTTGTCCTTTCAATATTTGCTGCTGAAACAGGATTCTGTCTTGCTCTTGTGCATTTACTTGTCCTTTCAATATTTGCTGCTGAAACAGGATTCTGTCTTGCTCTTGTGCATTTACTTGTCTTTTCAATATTTGCTGCTGAAACAGGATTCTGTCTTGCTCTTGTGCATTTACTTGTCCTTTCAATATTTGCTGCTGAAACTGGATTCTGTCTTGCTCTTGTGCATTTACTTGTCCTTTCAATATTTGCTGTTGAAACAGGATTCTGTCTTGCTCTTGTGCATTTACTTGTCTTTTCAATATTTGCTGTTGAAACAGGATTCTGTCTTGCTCTTGTGCATTTACTTGTCCTTTCAATATTTGCTGCTGAAACAGGATTCTGTCTTGCTCTTGTGCATTTACTTGTCTTTTCAATATTTGCTGCTGAAACAGGATTCTGTCTTGCTCTTGTGCATTTACTTGTCCTTTCAATATTTGCTGCTGAAACAGGATTCTGTCTTGCTCTTGTGCATTTACTTGTCCTTTCAATATTTGCTGCTGAAATGCATGCATTGATGCACTCCAGTGCTCATCATGATCTTATGTTGCTGATACTGAACTGTGGTTTTCTTGACACAGAGCACAGCATAATTGGTCTGTCACATCAAAGTGGTTTAAATATAAATCGTCTTTTCTAATACAGCTCAAATCATTTCCACTGACATTCACCTGGGATATTCTTGATTTATGCATTTAGACATGGAAATCTGAAGAAGAAAAAAACAACTAGAATTTAATGAAAACTTATGATTGGAATGACGGATTTTTGATGGAGACATTGTGCTGTCAGAAATTTTAAGCAATTTCGAAAACGAAGATGATCTGATGCAGGAAATTTGACATCTCCTCGATTCTAAATTTGTTTGTGCGAAATGGAAGTTATGACGACGTAATCGTAAATTCTGACTTTCATTCTCGAGGATTATTGCTAGCATTTGAAAATTCCAAGCAAACGCAATAACGTCACGTTTGACATAAAGTTTTAAAGGAAAATGGATGTTGAAATTGACAACGTGCATGATGAGGATGGCAGCAATAATGTCATGTTGGAACGGTGGTTGTCATCTCTCAATACGAGTCAACAGAAAGGAAATTATTGGTAAGTCAGAGCGAAGGTGTTTACTCATACACTAGCGCCATCTATAACCGTAAGATTTTTTCCACGAGAGTTTTCCCTGAAGCATCTCCTCTTGACCTTTAAAGGCGTACGCCGTTCGTTAAAAATTTGAAATTTGTAATTGCCGTTCTGTGGACAGATATACAAATACTAGAAATACAAAGTTTCAGCAAATCAGTATGCACAATAACTGTATTACAGCATTGTGTATAACTGCATTTCTATTTTCCTGGACCGCCAGTAATTATGAACGGCGTACCCCTTTAAGAAGTGTTCACCCAAGTAGACTCAAAACTCACCATCAGTCAAGTTCCCTCAAGTGACATGTCCAGCAGCCATCAATAGATGCGGTTTGGCACGCCTGGATAGTGGCAATAATGGCCTCATTCTCCGGCTTTTTTGGTGACCATGTAAGCGTGAAATGTGAGGTAAGTACACAGTATGGGGCATTGTCGACTGAGATGTAGGCTTTACATGAATTTGTCAATAGGATACTGATCAAAGAACCATGCATGATTTTTTTCACCATATTGGGATCTCAAGTCATCTTTGAGCGAGATGCTCATGTAGTCACCTGTAAAAAGCCAGTGGACAAGTTCTTGGACCTGCAAACTGAGGAAGTTTTTCTGATGGTGATGGTTTTGTCAAAAGATGTTGGTTAAAGAACCGTACAGGATTGATTATTCATGGTCTAGCATCATCTCGATTCATTAAATACAGTGGCGATGTATTCATCTGTAAAATGTCTGTAGATTCGAGTTCTTGATCTTGGTGATCTCAGAAATGTTGGCTTTGGGTTAAAGAATGGAGCATGATTATTATTCATTGGACTGGAATGTCTTAGAAGTCATCTTCGAACTTGTTCTTTGTCAGGTGACTTCTTACTTTGCCTTTGACTTTGAAGGGTGGTTAGTGCCCACTTTGGCAAACCTTTCCCGAACGACTGACTTGACGAAGACAGATCTCAACGCCTATTACAGAGCCAAGCAGAAGAGACTCATGGACCGAAGAGTTGGTGTATTTGACGCCGTCCTTTGAAGACAACTTTGTTAAAGTTTTCGAAGCTAGGATATTGACTAGAGGGGCAAAAAGATTGAAAAGTTATAATGCCTTCCAAGAGTTGTACCCAAAAACCCCCTCAGTCTTAGCCAGGCGTTCTGACGACTGTTCCACTCGAATATCAACAGCCAATCCTTGTCATCAAAGTCTTACCAGATGCCACTTGAGCATGTTCTTGATGGATTCACAACCTCGTGGGCCGTGAGATTACGTCCTTTGAAATGACCACGGTTACTGGAAACGATTCTCCAAGGAAAGAGTAACGATACCTTCTGAGAGTTGAACCCAGCACTTCCTGGATATTAGCCTGGTTTTCTAACTCTGTACCACAAACCTTCTTCTATCAACATCTAATCTGTCGCATCAAAGTCTTACCAGAGGCTACTTGAGCCTGTTCTAGATAGATTCATAACCTCGTGGGCCGTGAGATTACTTCCTTTGAGATGACCACGGTTGCTGGCAACCATTGTCCACTTGATTACCGAAGATTGGCTAGGTGCGCCTTTGATTTTGACTATCAACCAATATGGCATTCATAATTGGTTCATCAGTTGCTACATGTAGCAGAGTGAGAAAGTTTTGTCAACATTATGAAAAAACCTATCTTTAAGGTGTTTTTTTATTTGTCATCCTTCCACAGCATCCCCCCCCCCATTTACCCCCTCAGTTTTGCCCACACAGCGTCTTATCAAAAGCGTAAATGAAACATACTATACAGTCAGCATCGCGTTGCTTGCAGAGCAATCGAGGTAATGAAGCGTAGACGATGGCGACCTAAATTGGCCATCACACACAGCCAGTCTGATCAAAGTGTTTACTCGTCAATTCCCTCGTCGCTGGCTGGCACAGGTTACGCCGAATCTACGTATAATGCCGCGATTGATACGAGGCAATGGCTGGGTGATTGAATTGCAGGAAACCGTAACAACAAATGAGAAAGATCGCGGCTCAATTTGCGGTCCATCACTGGGCAATTTGTGATGATGCGAATCTTGCTTGTGACCGGATGACAAGTGGACCGTATGGCTGGCCAATCATTTTAAGTAATGATCAGATAATGAACGCATTGTTTGGGAAAGATCAATTATGACTTATTGTAGAATACAGTGACTCCTAATATCTTTACTTTTTTTTGAAGATGGCAAAATGAAGAAAAGCTGAATATTTGTGGGGTGGGAAGTTGAAAATGGGCGGAGGAAAGATTTAAAAAGCCAAAGTCTTAAATTGTTGTCTTTCTTTTCTACTTGCAGGTCAAATGAGGCCCCTAGTCTACAAAGGTAAGAATAATAGACAATCTAGAATTGGTAAATTAAAGGTAAAAGAAGTTTACGTGGTAAATTCAGGGAAAATAATTTTCCGGACTTCTGCACTGATCAGCAGCTTTGGTATGATATTGAAATATAGTGTGAAAGTTTCTAATTGTGTAAATACGCACTAAATAAATTTCAACATCGCCATTGTGTAATTTAGACAGCTGTACCAATACTATAGAATATGTCAGCAAATTTGTTAGCATAACGACTGCACTATCTGGATGTGTATTTTCTATTTTCCTGAACCACCTGTGATACAATGAACATCAACGGTGCACCCCTCTAGTAGTATGGGATGGTCTTGTCATTCTGGTGTCTTATTAGCAAAATGCATTCCTCGATTCACGATATTGTAAACGCCAAAACAAGATCACAGTTAGTTTCCCTCCAGACATACAGACAACCAGACACCGATATCAATATATGACTTAGGAACCAAACTGCTCAGATCATTCAGGAGTGAATATTGATCTTAATACGCTGATCACACAGAGATCAGCGAAGCTGTACCATCTACACTCTTCCGGGCCGGAAATGAGCTACCAGCGATCAAACAGTACGAATACTACCACATCATGGGGAGTCACTCGAAAGATGCTGGGTTGTTATATTAGATGATCGCTGGGAATTGTATATCGTATTGTTAGTGCTGTTATGATTGGTTGGCGCAGATTGCTTCCAATTAGTCAGGTCGGCATTGAGGAGCCGCAGTGGTAAACCAAGATTGGTGTATTTGCAGGGACGAGTATCTTTAAGAAGGACATTTCGGATGCTTTATCGAGAAGAGTTTAACTGTTTTGCTGCCAAGTGATGAGAATTCTACCAACAGGCACCCAATGACTCTTCTTGTGGTAACTTGCTATAATTCAGACTGCTGTCGGAACTAGGGAACTAACGTTGATGCTACAAGGGCTTCCCATACTTCCCGACACTCTCTAATAACTTGCTTCTTCATTTCCTGGCTTGTCAACATGACCATTGTTATCCCCTTAAGACTACATATGGATAAGAGCTAAGAATAACTGACTAAGATACTTTTCTAAAGAATACTTAAGACTAAGATGCTGGATGTCAGGGAGGGGGGCTGGGGCACTTAGACGATTCATCATTTCCACAACTTTAAAGGGGTATGCCTTTCGTAATTACTAGTGGTCTAGGAAAATAGAAAGTCAGTTATACACAATGCTATTGTACAGTCATCATGCATGCAACTTTGCCGAAACCTGGTATGTATCGTAATTGCATGTCAACACAAAGGTAATGGTGAAAGTTATACTCAGTACGTATTTACGCAATTTGAAATGTTCAAATTCAATTACAAATTTCAAATTTTGAAAGAATGGCATTGGCCTTTAATGTCATGTTTTGATTCTCTGCTGATATGGTGCAAGGCAAAGACAAATGTCGCGAAAGTTAGGCTTATCAAACCAATGACCTCCTGGGTAGAATTGAACCACACTTACACTATACCACCACCGCCCCTCTGGACCGAAAACATGCGAGTTTCTGAGAATTAATAATTTGATTTTAAATATTTTGAAGTTGCGGTTGAAGCTAAAGTATATGATGAAATTGGTCTCTCAAAATGGATACTTTGACATGTCACTCCTGATTAATTGAAAATTTATGTTGTTAGAAAATTCCAATTTCGTTACTGCAACAGACTTTACCTTAAAGGTTGCAGGCTTCTTTGTTAAGGTATTTCAATTTCATTGTGAATATCTGGTTATTAAATTTTCGTGCTATTTCATTTCCGCGATTTTAATAACACGTTTTGATCTTTCGCTGATATTGGCGTGACCAAACAAATTCATTGAATGGGGGTGGATATTTCTTAAGTGCAATTTGGAGCTCATGAGAAGAGTATATTTGACGAGAGAAAGTATTTTCAAGAATTTAATTTTGAGATGTGGTGCCTGTTGAAAGACTTTAAGTGATCTTGTCACAGCCACCAGGTTGTGACTTTGTCCCCATTGGACCAGTGTGGGATGAACGGAAAACTATGCTTTGTAGAATCTGTGGAAAGCGCACACCTCAGCTCCACCTCTTGTTACCCCATGAGTGCCTGCTATATGCTAAGGATGGAATCATTTTCTAGCCTCTGAAGCTAATTCAGTGCCAAATCTTTGGTGTCTAAAGGCAGTTTGGATCTTACATTTTTAGCTCACCTCTTAGCAGAGGTGAGCTTATCCCATACCGTGGCGTCCGTCGTCCGTCGTCGTCGTCGTCGTCGTCGTCGTCGTCGTCGTCGTCGTCGTCGTCGTCCGTCGTCGTCCGTCGTCCGTTAGCAGGGCACGTTTCGTAACTGTTAGAGCTATTGAGTTGAAACTTGGTACACATGTACCCTTATGTAATGACACCTTGGAGACCAAGTTTCGGTCCGATTCGTTTCATGGTTTGGCCACCAGGGGGCCAAACGTTAAAAGTGAAAATATGCAATATCTCCCTTAATAGTAGTCGGGAAATTTTGAAAAAAATATGGTAGGTACTTCTAGCAAAGGTGCATCATATATCCTCCGCGTTTTTGATTTGACCTCCTTTTCAAGGTCACAGAGGTCAAATGGTGTAAATTGGCCGTTAGGATGTAACGATGGCACGTTTCTAAACTGCAATGACTATTGATACCAAATTTGGTACACATTTACCCCTTAGTCAGGTGATCTCAGGGACCGAAGTTTGGTCCAATATGATTCACCACTTGACCACCAGGGGGCAAAATCCAAAAACCTTAAAAATGTGATTATTCCTTAACTTCTTGCCCGATTGCCACCAATTTGATATCATGGGTACATCTAACCACCATACAGTATATGTCACACAGGTTTTTAATTTGACCTTCTTGTCAAGGTCACAAAGGTCAAATGGCGTAAAATTTGCCGTCAGGCCGTAACTATGGCACGTTTCTTAACTGCAATGACTATTGATCACAAATTAAGTACACATGTACCCCTTGGTCAGGTGATCTCAGGTACCGAAGTTTGGTGCGATCTGATTTGCCGTTTGGCCTCCAGGGAGGGGGCCAAATCCTAAATTCTTCAAAATGCCATTATTCCTAGTAATGACTTGCCCGATTGGCATCAATTTTATATCATAGGTACATCTAATTCTAACAACCATTCAATGTGTCACCCGGGTCTTCTTTGATTTGACCTGCTTTTCAAGGTCACAGAGGTCGAATGTACTGTAAATTGGCCATTTTGGGGAAATTGTAATTGCTTGGACCTACATCAAACCTAACACTACATGACACAATACCATGCTCTTTATCCATCTTTCCTCCACATGAGGTGAGCACAATGGCCCTGGCCATTTCATTGCGTAATTATCTTAGGAAAAAGTCTGACAGATTGACCATGTTTGCAAATGAATTTGTAAAAACAAGTAAAGGCTATAAAATTCTTCGTAAGAAGTGCTGCTTTTCTGAACCAATATGAAAAAGTCTGCCGACCTTTTGTGTACCATGAGGTGGGTGCTTAAGAAGTTGGTATAAAGATGCAAGGGAAGTCGTTAATGCTGTGAAAAAGTTGGCTCTTCTTGAGAGCCAAGCCATTGCCACATCCTTAGCACCAATATACTTGGTAAAAAATATAATCTGATTGAGAACATACCGAGAAGAACATGTCATACAATCTTTATAGATAACCCGGAGTCATCCTACTCATGAAGATATTTTGTTACATAATTGTAAAGAAAAAGTCACAGACGCTGAAAAGATGTGCGAGAATGTCCCTTGGAGGCCATGGCAATGTTGTGTGGTTGGTTAAATCTTAAATGAGTTGAGGAAAAGAGGAAAAAGTAGGATGATCAGTTTGAGGCAAAAAAAAAGGTATATAGTTGCCAGGTTTTGCTACAGTTTTTAGCTCAGCTGACAAAGTCAGCGGAGCTAGTCAAATAGCTATTCGATTGGTGTCCGTCCTTCCACCCATCCTGCCATCCTTCCATCCATCCATCCATCTGTAGGCAAAGTTGGGCATTTTGTAATCATACAACCGAGGCACTTCAAATCTAGTCTTGCTTATAAACACCGCAGAAAATGTTGCTTACGGAAAAAAATTTGGGCGATTCGACTCAAATTCAGCTCCCCAGGGGGCAAAATGCGTAAATGAAAAAACAATTTTTTGACGCTCTATTCCAGCAGATAAAAGCTCGAAATAAAGTTGAAAAGGTCTTCATGATACAGAAGTTTTGATATAAAATAGATTAGTGTGGATTTATATCACCAGTTGGCGGTAGTGAGCAAAACTGTTGTTTGACCCCGGATGACCCCGCTTTAAATTTCCCGCCGGTTACCTGGAGTACTATCATCAAGAAAATGGCGGTGACCTTTTTATTTCTACCGGAGCGATGATTTTGTAAGTGACAAATTTTCTTTTTTAAGCCTTTACGGAAACGTATTTTGGTACGAAACTTCACACGTTTATAGAAAAGATCAACGAGAATGTGTTCAAATGCCCTCATAACGATGAGTTCAACAGAATTTGGTCAAAACAACCTTCGAATGGAGTCAACTTTCTTTGCGAAATTGAAGCGACGACATCATTATTTATCGTAATTTAGGGCCTGTGCAGATCTGAGTCCAGCTGATGGGCGATGTTTTGATTTGTGTTCAAACTATTGGAAACTTCGGAAATTAGTTCTATTAGTTCTACTATTCCGTAGGAGTATATTATAGCCATTGATGTTGACAGCTAAAAGCACGAAAACTTTGTTCAGGTTTCGCGTCCAATCACGTGACCTCTCCAACACTCGATAATGCACTCTTTTCGTCCACGTTTTAGGCCAATCTTCGGCCTGAACATGAAATCTAATAAGCGCAGTACTTAAATCAGATGTTTCTCTCGCCTTGAAAACATTCCTGGGTAAAATCCATTGAGATTAGCCGAGTTAATCCACTTTTTCCGTGCCTAAAATCTCTGCCGCTGAATTCTATAAATAGAAACTATTAACATCGCGGCAGTGTGGTTCCCATTGTGCGCCCTCCCACTTCACACCATGTCAGGAACTTTTACGGAGAGAGAGGGCGTGCGGTAAGAAGAATGGCCAAAATGACGTCACGTTTTCCTGGCAATGTCTCTTTAATTGCCAGACCAGTCAAGCATTGGGAAAGCATCTTTAATTCAGACAACGTTAGAACTCGAAAAACGAATATGTTAATTTGCAAAATTAAAAGCAGATTTCACCACTAACCAGCCAAATCGGAATACGACGGCACAAAATGTTCTCGCTTTCCTCCTGCTAAAAAACCTTGTTCCCGCACTCCTATTTTAATTTATCCCAAGGAATATGATATGATCTGTTTTCACTTTTTTGTAATTAAATGGTATTCATATAATGAGATCAATAGTAGTGTCCGTGTCAGATCCCATCATGGAGGTATAAATAATTATTTATACCTCCATGATCCCATCGTTCAACTAGTCTTCTCTCCCCAGGTGCCTCACACGGACCTTCACGTACTCAAGACCAACTCTTACAATATCGCCCTCAAAACAACCCTGGAGTCATGAATTCACAGGTGCTCCTGTGAAATCTCAGTTCTAGTTTATTTATCAAACTTTATCGAGGGTTACCCGGTTATCGAATCGAATGGATGTGTCGATCGTCGGGGCGGATTGATATGTGGTTAGGTTGTGCGTCCAAGGCGATTACTAATAGGTCATTCAGTTAGTTTGAGAAAGATCATGATCATGAAGATGCGTGTTGTGTTATCATAACTGGAAAATAAGTTGAAGTTATTATTAGTACTACGATTCTTACATGAGTAAAAAGTAGACGTTTTAAGCAACACAATAATGTTACTCCCATTTTTTCTGTAAAGCTATACTGAACTAGGGATATCTTCCGTTGCCTCCTGTAATATTTACATACCATGGCTGATTAGTTCAATCATATTTCATCCAGCTGGCAGCTCTGCATTGGAAATTTTAGTGGTATAACGTGTTCTCTTGACCTTTAAACAGTAGTATAAAGCCGATATTTACTACTTTATACCCTCAGTCCTATGTTATTAGGTCATATCCAGCTGAGCGCCAGGCCCTTGGGCCTCTTGTTGTTACATGGACGTCATATTTCGTCATCTTCAGCCTCAGGTCATCCTACTAATGACAACATTTCGTACGTTGTCTAACAAGAAAAAATTCCAAAGGTGGCAGTAGAAAAAATGACCGAAACTGAAAAAGTATGTGAGTTTGTCTCTGGGAGGCCATGTCAGTGTTGCCTCATCTGATGACCGTGTGATTGAGGTAGTTACAGGTGTCATCAGAGTTGACCTGATCCAAAGACTTAGGCTCTGACCTTAGACTTGAGGTAGTTACAGGTCCCATCAGAGTTGATCTAATCCGAAGACTTGGGCTCTGACCTTAGACTTGAGGTAGTTACAGGTGCCATCAGAGTTGATCTGATCCAAAGACTTAGGCTCTGACCTTAGACTTGAGATAGTTACAGGTGCCATCAGAGTTAATCTGATCTGAAGACTCATCCTCTGACCTCAGACATTTGAATATAGTTGCCAAGGCTCTGTTGGTAATCTTGCCATCAATGTCATTGCTGGAATTTAAGTTGCCCTACTCAACACCCAAGAACATGGCCACGCTTAGTAAATAGATTGTCGTCCTCTTCATCCTTAATAAATCCTCTCATAAACGATATTTCGTATTTCGTACATCGTCTTCAAGAAAAAATTATGGACGCCAGTTTGTCCATGAATTGCCATTGCTATGTAGCTGAAGGATGTAATATTGACAAGAAGTGGTTACAGCTGCTTATCTTAGGTGAAGAAAAATTGGCCAGGATCAGACTTGGATGTGTTAGCCTGAAAGATGGATCGAGGATAAGAACTGAGGTGGCTCAAAAGATGACATTCACCTCATTAGCTACTCGCGTCTATGCCATTAATGCTATCCTGTTAAGGTTTTTTAGCATGGTCAATCATTTTGCTATAAACGAGATGGGCCAGCAGCGTAGTGGTAAGTGGGTTCATAATCTTGCTTCCGACTCTTGGAAGGATCACCGCTGTTTTGTCTTTGTCTCATGTTGAAAAAGAAATCTGTAAGCTTTGCTTAACTTGTTGCACATGTTAAGTGCAAGGTGCTCTTCGAATGAAAGGCCGTCGGTCCAGTGGGGGACTTAAAGTATTGGTTTGTCTGACAGACTTGAATCCATTTAAGATGATGTTAGCAATACGATTTATTCCGGAGACAGTTTGTCAAGACGGGTCGCTAACATATTGAATTTCTCCTTGTCAGTTCAAAGCCTCGATAATCACGCTGGCATTTCTGATGTCACAATGTCTACCCAATATGAAAGGTTCCGTTGTCATTTGGAGATCCTGTCTGGTGTCTGGCAAGCATGACAAGTGGTATCTGGGCATGTCTTGCACTCTGATTTGGCCTTGTCTGAATCTGTCTAGGGGGAATGATGGTTCTGCTCCTGTTGTTCGTATATCCTTGCCGAGCTCAGACAAGCATGCCAAGTGGCTGGGTATCCTGTCCAACTCCTGACAAGCATGACAAGTGGTATTTGGCCTTGTCGCGGAGTCTAATCTTCTTCACTCTGCTCAAGGTGAATCTGCTCATATCGTTTGGGTATCGTTCCTGACCCACGCGACACCTCACAAGCTTGCCAAATGGTTTCTGACCTTGTCTTGGAGTCCGATCTTCTTTACTCTACAAAGGGCGAATGGTTTTGCTCATATCTTTTGGTAATTCTTCCCGAGAACTGAAATGTCAAGTATTTACCTCTTGCCATTATGGCTTACTCCTACATGACACTTAGCTTCCCGCCAAGTAATGGCCAGTCTGGTCAATAGCTGCTAGTTGTAGCCTATGTTTGGCATTTGATGGGGACATTCAATAGCTGTAATGATATTTATGACTGTTCCATACAATCGTTATATCTTATTACGTCGGTGTTGTTGATTTCTTTACGAGGAAGCGTATGAAACTTGGCAGTAAGTCAAGGCAGAAGAGGTTGGGAATTTTTTACGGAGGGTGATCATTTAGTTACAATAGGTTACCGAAGAAAAATATACCTGTCAAAATGTCCATGACCTTATCTCTGGTTTCCCCTTGCCATCACGAGGAGTTGTCACTGTAACACCCTACCCTCATCTCAAGATCTCACCACCCTTTAATAATAAATGACCCTTTCTACTTCAGGCCTGCTAACAAGTCCATACCTCACTCGTCGCAGTCCCCATACTGTCCAGGAGAAGCAACCTCATCACTAGATCAGCTCACCCCTTTACTAATTTATCCCCTCATTCGACTTCAGGCCTGCTGACAAGTCCATAGCTCATTCACCACAGTCGCCATACCATCCAGAAGAATCACCGTCTCCCTCATCACCAATGGACTCAAAACGAAATGTAAGTTAGTCTACATGCATGTATTTCATAGATTTGTCTCTACCAGTTTGGGTACAACATGAAGTTGAGCTAGTCGGTACCCGACAAGCAAAGCGTGTATTTCATAGATTTGACAACTAGTTTGGGTACAACATGAAGTTGAGCTAGTCGGTACCCGACAAGCAAAGCGTGTATTTCATAGATTTGACTCTACCAGTTTGGGTACAACATGAAGTTGAGCTAGTCGGTACCCGACAAGCAAAGCGTGTATTTCATAGATTCGACTACCAGTTTGGGTACAACATGAAGTTGAGCTAGTCGGTACCCGACAAGCAAAGCATGTATTTCATAGATTTGACTCTACCAGTTCGGGTACAACATGAAGTTGAGCAAGTTGGTACCCGACAAGCAAAGCATGTATTTCATAGATTTGACTACTAGTTTGGGTACAACATGAAGTTGAGAGCAAGTCGGTACCCGACAAGCAAAGCATGTATTTCATAGATTTTACTACTAGTTTGGGTACAACATGAAGTTGAGCTAGTCGGTACCCGACAAGCAAAGCATGTATTTCATAGATTTTACTACTAGTTTGGGTACAACATGAAGTTGAGCTAGTCGGTACCCGACAGGCAAAGCATGTATTTCATAGATTTGACTACTAGTTTGGGTACAACATGAACTTGAGCAAGTTGGTGCTCGACATGCAAAGCAACCCTTTCACACTCAAATTACCATAAAAACCCATTTGTTTGATGTTTCTTTTGGATTTCGCAAACTTCTCCTTCTTAGTTTGATCGCAGATCGAATATCATCTTCTACAAAAGCGTAGCTGTTATCTCTATTCAACATGGAAAAAAAATTTCTCACACTAATGGAGAATCACACCTTTGCTTTAAAATCTGAAGAAATCCATTTTTATTCCGTATTTTGCACTATAGTTTTAAAGATTTCTTTACTTTCTTTGATGGATCATTTTACTCCACAAACTTCTGAAGTTGAAAACAGATCGATAATAGACGGTTGGTTTTCGATCTTCCCTCAGTGACAACTTTGCCACTAATGGCAAAGTGCTGAAGGAATCGGTTTTCATTGAGCACTTTCAAGTCCTCAAATGTGTCTTTAAAAACGCTATGATTTTCTTCATCCATCATTTGATTCCACAAACTTCTTAGTTTGTCAGCATATCAAATGGCACCATTAAATTTTTCATCATGAATTTGTTAAAAATGAGGTGACAATTCATTCAATCATCATCAGAGAAGAAACTTTGCCGAACTAATGGGGGAGAACCACACCTTTGCTTCAAAAATGCAATAAAGTTGACTTTCATCCAAGCAGCTTTCTAATGTGACACTAAAAAACTTAATGGTGACTGATAGCTCAATGAACTTTACAGGCAGGAAAGACATCAAATGGTTGGCGGTATTTTTGTCAGCATTCTACGCTTCCTAGGGAAAGCCACCTCAGAGGGACCGATGGCTTTCCCCAACGCTCTGACTGATGTGTTGTTTGATCAGCAGGTGGTCTGTGGTCATTACTCTCTCGTTTACCAAAGAATATCACGAGAGGAAATGGGGTTAGATGACAGGTGGGCAATCATAGAGAATGTCACAATAATGAAAGGGCCAGATGACAATTTTATTTCGAGAGTTGTGTGGGTCATGATTGCCCTCTGTTAACTGTAGACTGGCATCTGCTATCACATAGCTTGTAAATAATAATCCAGTGAAAAGGTTGCACTTAAATGTTACTGAAGGAAAATATATCCAGTGCCCTGTTGACTCCATCCTGGTCCTTCTTTTGCCCTTGTAACCCTATCCTGGCACCTGAAGTATCGGTTGTTTGGATACCTGACCTACAGCGATGGACAAATCATGTTCAGTGCTCCAATTTACCAAAGGATAGACTATTTGTGGGAGTGGGTTTTGTGGAAATGGATTTTGTTGCAGGTGGGGTCCTCCTCAGCAAAGGTCAAAAGCTGGGAAGTGCGTCACTCCTGCTGCTGGCCCCTGCCTGCTCTACATTGTAGCAAAAATATGACCTTGATGATGTGACTTATTTTAAGACGGAATCAGAAGATCATGTTTGGTACGAATTTGAAACTGATTTCACGAATAACTTTAGTGTTGCTTGTCGCAGTGAAAGCAAAGTTTCAACAAATCCTTTATCGTGGCTTTTTAAGACTCTAGCTTCAAGGTCCCTAATCTGCTTGTAGCTCTTACCGCTTTTATTAAAGCGCAGATTAAAACAGGGAGTAATTGCCATTTAATCCTAAGATGACAAGATGTTTGATCTTTTAATACAAATTAAAAGCAGATTTTAAATACAAATTGTGAAAGATAAACTTTGGGGTTGCATCTGTTGAAGAAAATAACGAAACAAATTAAAGACGTTTCCTAGGTTTTGCAAGAGACACTATTTATACACACAAAAAGGAAGTATTGTTACCCATCAATAGCTGCGCTTACACCACGAAATATTGGTGGACCAATTGCACTTACACCATCACATTGCCGCGACAAATTGGTTCGGCAATCCATTGCCGATACAAATTGCCGAGCGAATTTGTCCCACCAAGCTTGATGGTCCAAATTCGCCCGGCTTGTTAAAAGCTCGGCTTTGTCGTGGTGTACGCGCAAATGGATCGGCAATTAGCTAGTTAGATGGTTCGGCTCCAGGCGGCGCTTTCGAAATGGCGCTTTCTGCGCATGCAATTTATTGTTCGCGCGCCATCTGTAGCCGGATTTTATAACTAGCTGCAGCGCTGGTGTAAGCGCTTGGTGGATTTTCGATGGTGCGGCATTGGTTCCCGAACCAAGATTGGTGGTCCATTTTCAGGTGGTGCAAGTGCGCCTATTATCAAGGCAGGAAGAAGAAATTTTAAATTTCCTGGTAATAATCATCAGGTGTATTGGGGACGAATGTGTCAATAACCTTGCACTCACAGAGACTGCACTCATATAAGTTGTCTAGACTATACTTTTGATGTATGAACCAAGGTAACAGATCAGCTCCTAAATTGTGAAATTACCCATCTTTACGCTGGCAATAAGAAATTCCGCATTTCCTGGTAATCATAATTATGATCTCGTTGACTAGCAATTTTCCGTGATTTACCGAAACCGCCACGGTTGATGATGGTTGCTAGCGATATTATTGCTAATGAAAATATGGTGATTGGTGTTAACATCCATCCTCCTCTGGCAGAATGGTCTGCAATACCAATACAGGCCCGATGGGTTTGACAGGGCCATAGTTTGGAAGGAGTCAGGGGGACAGACACCCCTGAGAGTCACCAAAAATGCTGATAAATCGTATAGCCTTTGCAAGAAATGACAATTCCTGGAGTGACCAATGTTTATCACCAAAATAACGTTCAATGTCCTTTTTCATTTCAGACTCTGAAGAAATCGCCATCAGGAAAAACAAGGTAAATATTCGTTGAGAAGTTGATCCCTTTGTCGAACACAAAACTGCATTTTCACCACCTTTTCTGACAACTGCAACCCATATGACATGAATGAGTATTCCTTGAAAATCACTCTAAAGGAAATTTGTCCTAATCTCCTGTTTTCGAAATCTGATTCTCACTCTGTCTAATATTTTTAACCAGATAATTGCAGATGAAATTTGATAAGCAGAAAAATTATTATCTTTACGCAAACTTTAAAAATTAATGTGAGTGTCATACCCAGTAATGACATTGCCTGCAGCAGCTCAGACAAGATAGGTGGTGGGGAAGAATTTTAAGATGCAGCGAAATGATTAGATGGGATCTCACATTGCTTGTTTTCTGTTTCCTGCTAATTGGCGCGTGATATTTCAAAAAGAAATATGTTTTACTACAATTTTAAAAAGATGATAGCTGATAGGTTTTGTAACAGGTTTTTGGTTTCGTCGTCAAAGTTTTTTTCTGGGAAATCGTGTGATAGTTTGTCAAATGTAGCTGGAACTGGTTGATGATGTAAATAGAAGAGAAGCTGGATTTAGGAAAATCTGTATTGGTTTTATGTTTGGCGCAGGTGGTTTTTCTCAATTCTGTAATCCCAAAGAGGCAAACTTGGTGTGAATATTAGGCCTAGTATGCGTATACCAGGTCATTTCTTGGGATAGGTTCCGAAATCTGCTTGAAAAACACCTTTTTTGGAGGCGTATTGAGACGTGCAGCAGCCCCAGTGCCTGCCAGATACTCCCCGATGCAGTCTCAGTCAAGGAACTGCCATTACTATAAAGTGGGGTAAGATTGGCCAGGGGAGAATTGTATGGGACAATTTCACCCCACTATGTGCCAATGTCACCCCGTCTCCAGTACGTACACCAAATAACCCCAATTTCCGTCTCTCGATCCCCAACCTCATCATCGAGGACCATAAACTGTCATAATATTGATATGTTCAATTCACCTTGGTGCCCCTTCTAATTTTCAAATGCCATCAAGGAGCTGGTTTTATAAAGAAGGCATAATTTCCTGTCGCCAGCAAAGATACTAAAAGAAAATTATGGGGCGGGTAATATGCAGCTCATCATTTTCAAACTGGGTGCTGGAGGCAGATAAACTATCCCTAAGATTTATGAGGCAGGGAATGCAAATATCATATATCAGAGGAAAGGCTGGGGATTCGTTTGTGGGCAGTTTCAGTGGAGTGCCAGCCTCTTCACCGAGAGATGTATGTTAGCTTCAGTGGCCATCCTCCTTGCGCATGACCAGAACTCTAATTATTGATGACGTTTTTCTGTCCCTGCATCTTCTTTCTTCACAAATTCTTATTCGTATCATCTTTCAGTTTCTCAATAGTGCTCCTTTTATGGTGTTTCTTAGCTGGAGCAGATCTTTTTCCAAGACGCTTGGTTTATTTGGAGTGGATCAAACCCTAGCTGCCGCCCTTGACTGCTTTTAACCGCTCCCCATCAGTTGCCATCCTCCTTGCGCATGACCAGAACTCTAATTGTTGATGATGTTTTTCTCTCCCTGCATCTTCTTTCCTAACAGCCTAACAAATTCTTTTTGGGATCATGTTTGGGTTACTGAATAGTTCTTGCTTGGTGATGTTCCTTCGCTGGGGCAGATCACTTTTCCTAGACGCTTGATTTATTTGAAGCGGGTAACTTCACCCGCTACCAATCAACGCATCACACAGTGTGGGCGACCTGGAACATTAGCCGAACTTGTCAAAACCACCCCAACAGAAGTATACCATACCTTTCAATTAGAGCGGTGTAACGAGGATATCCCAGCAATGAAATCAGAATTCCTGCCAACTCCAGAACAGCCCAGTGATTGATAAATTAGTATTACCCCTCTAGCCTGCCAGAGATTTGCTTTACGGCAAAGATTAGGATTTTCTGTGGCGTTAATTGGCAAAACGGATAATGAATTGGGCGAGGTATTTTCGTGAGAGGCTGGGATTGCCAAACCATGCTGATGTGGGATTTTCCATCAATCATGACTTCATATCTTGAAGTCTTTCATTTGGGTATTGGGGTGGGGCTCCAAAAATACTATATTGAATGCACATCACTATGTATTAAATACTTATAAATACAGTTGGACCCCCTTAGCAAAAATCTCTCTATTAAGGACAACCTCTCTATTAAGGACAACCTCTCTATTAAGGACATATAGTTTTGGTTCCAAATTGGTTGTTTCCATTCAATTTGACCTCTCTAATCAGGACACCTCTCTATTAGGACAGTACTTGTCAGTCCCTAGGGTGTCCTAAATAGAGAGGTTCTACTGTACCAAAATAAATACCTATTGGCGGAGATTGGCTATTCATGTTACCTTCTCCCAATACGGCTGCAGTTAATAACCGGTCAAATATGATGAATTGGCCCCAACTATCGCTTTCTGCATCAGTGGACCGGCCCCCTACCGAGAGTATCAGATTTGTCACAGCCTGTCGCCCTGAAAGTCACTTGTCCCAGTTTAACGGTAATTAGTTTTGATAGCGCGTTGATAAGGTCAAAGAATCTATTATTGATACAAGATTGGTCTCCGTTAATTAGTGCTAATTAATTAGTTAACGACATGCGTCTGGTACGAACGGATGGAGCAGTGGTTGATTGTCATGTGATGCCTAGATGCAACAGATTGTACAGTAGAACCTCTCTATTAGAGACGACCTTGTGACTGAGACTTGCTGTCTTTTATAGAGAGGTGTCCTGATTATAGAGGTGACATTAACATAAAATGACCAAAATGGGATGAAAATCAAATGAATAAGTATACCTTGTTTATGGGTTGGTTACCTTGGTGACTTATCGATGTGCAGATGCTAACTGGTGTTGATTCAGAGGCTGCTTCATCGAAAACAAATTTGACATCAACAGTTTTGCCATCTCTCCTCTGAACCAGGAACTAAAATCTCTCAGTCACCTGTTGACCTGAATTCCGCACACACCTGAGTTAATTGCAACAATATTAGTCGCGCATACCAAGGCTAATAAACCGTTGATTACTGTATCCAATTTATCATACACACAGCTACGGTGCAATTGAGTTAGTCACTTGTTCAGATTCCGCCCATGGTCCAACGGGGAGGACTCCAGGTTTATCAGCTTCTAGGTAGGTCGGGTCTATTGTGATGCACCTATTTGAATATTATACACATTTTATATATGTATTTATGTTGTAGTTCATATGCACACTTGGTCAAGTCCTCTTGCTGCAGCTGTGTACATGTGATGTATAGGATATAAGTGGTGTGGTAGTCCCGATTCGAATGAGGTGTTGTCATGTTGATGGAGGGTTGGACGTGGGTATTTTTTGTGTTGGGTTTGTTTCGCTTCAAAAAGTGTCATCTTTCGATTTTTATGGAGTGTAAAGTGTCTTGGCCGAGGCCTCACATCAAAGACACCGTAAGTAGCATCATGTTTGATTAATGAATGTTGAGGGGGAATTTGGTGTTGGAGAGTCGAGGGGTTTTTCAGCAGTAATTGAGATTGTGACATGCTATTTAAGTCATCTGACAGCTCTGTCGATTGGCAAGTCTATGAAACTCCTTGTCTTTTGATTTGAATATCTTAAGTGATTTTGGGACCTGTATAAAGCAAGGTCTGGCCTAATTTTCATCATCGAAAAATTCAATAACAGGATTTTTATTCGAACTTATAGATGAAATCGTGAGGGAACACAGTGAACTTTCTTTATGCATGTTACTACTGTGCACAGGCAGTGAAAGGGTTAAATTTTGAATGTCAGTGATGCTAACTTTACCCAATACGACTCACAGGTCCAATATTATTTCCATGGTTTTGTGTTGCAAGGTGGTCAAGGGTGTTTGAAGGAGTCTGTAACATGCACTCACCGCCACTGGGTGCTCGACATAGTAACTGTCAGCGATCCACCCATACATGAACAGGAATGGAAAAGCATTTGTTTCCTTGCCTTTGTCATGTATACCTTTGGCAGTTAAGGTTGAAATTGGAAATTATTCATGAAGGACGAGGAAGCCATTGGGCTTTCAATATTTCAACGAGTATGGTCGGCCCAGTGTGGTTTGCCATGTTTTCATATACACAAGATGAGAAGGGAAGCACCCTCGTGAAATGCCAAATCGAAAATAGCTTGTCGGCACTGTGATTATTCTATTGTGATTTGAACATACAATATTGAAACAAATGAAGGACGCAATTTTAGTTGTTAACCCGAAAGGCTTTTTCCATTTATTCAAAAAGGTTGAAATCACACTTGTTCTTGAACATTTCCAACTGGGAACAGTCTTGTCATTCTTGGATTAAGCACAACTGGGAACTGGCTTGTCAGTTGGGGATTTAGCACAACTAGAAAAAGTCTTGTCAGTCAGGGATTTCTAACACAACTGGGAACTGTCTTATTGTCAGTCAGGGATTTAGCACAACTGGGAACTGTCTTCAGGATCTAGAACAACTGGGAACTGTCTTCAGGATCTAGAACAACTGGGAACTGTCTTTGGGATTTAGAACAACTGGGAACTGTTTTGTAGGACAGAGATTTAGCACAACTGGGAACTGTCTTCAGGATTTAGAACAACTGGGAACTGTTTTGTAGGACAGAGATTTAGCACAACTGGGAACTGTCTTTGGGATTTAGAACAACTGTGAACTGTCTTTGGGATTTAGAACAACTGGGAACTGTCTTCGGGATTTAGAACAACTGGGAACTGTCTTCAGGATTTAGAACAACTGGGAACTGGTTTGCTGGGCAGGGATTTAGAACAACTGGGAACTGTATTGTAGGACAGAGATTTAGCACAACTGGAAACTGCCTGCACAACGGGGAACTGCCTTGTCAGTCTGGGATGTGAGTGATGTGTTTTCATGTCTTTTATGTTGATTTCACGCAATCTTAGGATGATATTCGGGAGAAAGTGGAAATCCAAAGGTTCAGTGGATGACAAAACTCCACTTTTGTAGAGGTTGGCCTACAAGGTAGTACTGACATTGTGGCAATATGTATTTGGTGGTCCTTTCGTGGCAGTTTTGGGCTATGGCTTGGTTGTTCAGGCACTTGCTTCTGCAGTGGTGCATGTTTACGATATTCGATATCGTCTTAAGTGTTTCACCCATAGTTTTTTTTGCACTGAGGTATCCACTCTCACCATAAATTTAAAGCAGGCTCTCACTTATATTGGCTCGAATGTGTTTCGTCTCCTCTGTTTAAAAAAAAGGATATAATCTCTTTTTGAACCTGACTTGCTTTACAACAAGAAATCCCCCTGTGCTTGTATTTTCTCCATGTTTTTCTACCTATTCTCGCTCGCTTATATAGTCACTGTTTTGAACTAAATATCACAAATTTCCATTCACTATAATGTTGCTATATTCTTTCAAAAGCACGGAAATGAAACACAGTATATATGTAGAGCAGTGAAATGTACACCACCATCACGATTGTCACCTGAAGCGCTGCGCAGATGAGCAATTTTTGTTGCTGCAACCTGCAATGACCACCACCCACGAGTGAATATTGTTGCGTGTGATAATAATTGCAGGTCGTGGTGATTGAAATCATTCGTTATCCTTCCACCCAGAAAGCTGCCCCAAACAACTGACCGAAATGAGGCTGGTGGGAAGGATCTATTATGCCAAGGTGTTTTATCACATCCTTGAAGCCGTCATCCAACACCTCTAACATTGATTGCGTTTCCTATCTTGCAGGATTGTGGACCGCCATCCGTCTGTCAAGGGTAACAGGAACAACAAGGCCGCGATCACCATGAGGGGCTGGCTCTTGAAACAGGTAGGTCGGACGCATCTTTTTCTTTCAGTGTGCCGCCGTGGTTGGGCACCAATTGGGGTATTATTGGCCGAGAGATCTGTCTTTGGCTGGGGAGCAGGAGCCCATCACAAGCTGTTTCAAATTGTTTCAGCTGGAAATCAGAAAAGGCAGGGTGGAAAATGGTACAGCTTAAAATGGCAGGGTGCAGTGCCCTGCCTTAAATGGAAATGCATTTGCCATTATCTGTGAAAAAAGGCAGGGCCAAAAGGAGAAAAGTCAAAAAAGGCAGGGTGGCATTTCTTATTAAAATGGAAAAAATTAATACAGGTATATCCTGTTTTTAGATGAAGCTCTTCAAATATGCTTTGCAGTTCATCCCCGACATCACAAAAAGTACTGAATAGTGGTTGTGAAATTGGACGATGTTTCGGCACTTGACCCAAAAGACGGTATTTTCGTGTGTGTAGACACGATGATATTTGTCAACATTTGAGGTCACCGTAAACTCCTGTCTTTTTCAGGATCATACCGGGCCACTGAGGAACTGGAAGCAGCGATGGTGTGTCCTTGCAGACTTCTGTTTATTTTTTTATAAAGGTAAGTAAGATCAGTCTCTCGGATGTGACAATCATCGAAGTGGGACTATTACTGGGGACTTGGAGCGAGGGAGTCGGTGGTCTCCAGGTGACTTGAGCTTGTATGTAGAGAATTGGGTCTGGTCTGGCTGGCCTAGGCATCCCAGCAACCGAATTATCAGTTCACAGAGTGGAATGAAATCATTGCCCGAGTAAGTTATTCGACAAACAGTAGTCAGGACAGCTAACTTTGTTTCCGAAAAGGGACTGACTGTCTAGCGTGCATCTCAAAAATTCCAATTGCAGAAGATGAAGAAGAACTTTAGACAGTGATGTACTCCTTATCCCAGGCTATGTCTAGACTTTGCAAAATGATTTGATTAGGCCAGTGACGTACTCCACATCCCAGGCTAGGTCTAGACTTTGAAAAATGATTTGATTAGGCCAGTGACGTACTCCACATCCCAGGCTAGGTCTAGACTTTGCAAAATGATTTGATTAGGCCAGTGACGTACTCCACATCCTAGGCTAGGTCTAGACTTTGCAAAATGATTTGATTAGGCCAATGACGTACTCCACATCCCAGGCTAGGTCTAGACTTTGAAAAATGATTTGATCAGGCCAGTGACGTACTCCACATCCCAGGCTAGATCTAGACTTTGCAAAATGATTTGATTAGGCCAGTGACGTACTCCACATCCCAGGCAAGGTCTAGACTTTGAAAAATGATTTGATTAGGCCAGTGACATACTCCACATCCAAGGCTAGGTCTAGACTTTGAAAAATGATTTGATTAGGCCAGTGACATACTCCACATCCCAGGCTAAGTCGAGACTTTCTAGAATAAGAGATTTGTCAAGACCAATGACATACTCCACATCCCAGGCTAGACTTTCCAAAATAACTGATTTAACTAAGCCATGGCCTTGGACTTGGTAAAATACAGTTATTGATTTAACATGTTTAACTAAGCCAGTGACAAACATGTACGTCACATTCGCATCAACTTGGAAAAATAACTGAGTTTACTAGGTCAATGGTATACTCTATAATCTACATCCCTGACTTTAGGCCTATAGACGTTGTATCTCATCAACAAAAATATTGGTTTGCACCCAATGAAAAAATCTACTCAGCTGGTGTATATCCATTTATAAAAACAATTCGACTGGTTTATGAAGGATATAGTGTTTACGATAATCACCCTTACATCTGGTGGTGGTCCTATTGTACGAGTCGTCTATAAAAATAAGTTTGATACGATAGAGCTTTTTTTAGACGACATTTTACTATAAATTGAAATTGTGCACACAATAATGTGATATCTACATATTGAGTCCATTTATTCTAGTTATTCATTGCATCCAGGTGGAAAAATTAAGCAGTTTTGTATCTTATATATATAGTGTCCCTGTCATAACCTTCTGTTGTCATAAAGGAGGGAATTGGTCTTTCTCGGGACATCAGCGTGGGCCAGGGACCCCATCAGTGATTGGGAAATTGCTCCATTTTAGCCTCTGCCCTGGAAGCCCCAGCCCTTTGGCACCAAACGTGGATAGCTTTTAAGGTTGAGAATTTAATAGACATGACAATTCTCTGACAAACTTACTGCAGGGTCTCCGGTTTCCTCCTACATGTACTTTGCATTTCCAATTTCCCTCATAAAATTCATTCAAAAATTCATCTTCTGGTGACTTATATGTTTATAATTGGTGGAATGGGTCATCTTTGATTCAGCATTGAATACCTTCCACATACATGTGCAAGGCTAAATAGTTTTGTGTACTGTTAGATGGGAGAGACCCCTATTGGCAACTTTGTGTAACCTACTCTGTAGCCTGCAGGCTCCCTTTAAATCTTTGATATTCCGATGTTTATTTTCTCATTTGCAGACAACACAGAGACCCAAGCAATTGGTTCCATTCTTCTTCCAAGTTATAAAGTAAACACCTGTGATAAAGATGATGGTATCAATAAAAAGTTTGCCTTTAAGGTAAGTAACATTAAAACAGCTGGTAATCCTAGGATAAGTGAAATATTAGCTTCTCGTCACTCACAAACTACAATTACAAATTATGAGTTCTTGTGAGTTTGGGAATTGCGAGGGCATGATTTGTTAGTGATAGGGAAGGGCACTAATGTTCTTGGCGAATGGTCTTAAGTTGGTTCCTGCACTTCCCTCTGTGGTACAAATCAATTTCAGTCTTAAGTGGGCAGGCGTCCTCTTTGTTACTTCATCACTGCTGCAGAACCATGCCCGGTATAAGATATATCACCAAAGTGTTTGGTTTTTATTTCAGGTCGAACATGAAAATATGCAAACGTATTTCTTTTCTGCTGATACTCGTGATGACATGCAAAAATGGCTGAATGCTCTGAGCCTTGCGACGATATTACAGAGGGATCCAAGGTGAGGCAGCTAAAATTTATAGAAGGGTTGAAGGGTAGAGAAGCCCTGGTGGGGGAGGGGGGGCAGACACTCTCGGTTACAGGTGCAGAGCATCCTTGTACCCTGAGTTTTTGATAGGCCCCCTACAGCAATCAAATCCCAACCCCCTTTTGCTGGCATTTTTTTTCTAACACGTTTCTCCTTAGTGATCCTTGTCAGCGGGAACTAAATATGAAATGTTGTGTCATGTATTGGTGAGCCATGTGTTGCAGTGTTATGCCATGAAAACACATGCCCTGTCATAGTGGATGTGCCTAGTAGGTACGGTACACTGATGAACCAAGGCATAGCTATTTGGAATTCATCGATTTGGAAAACTATCTTATTTGGAAAATGAATCAACTGTCATTTTGCCCCAAACCTTGGCTTCTGCCTCGGTTTTGGCCATTATTTTAGCTTCACCCTCAGTGTTTAGTGAGATTGGGTTGGGTGAGAATGAAGTAAGTGACGACATTGGAAGATAGTGGCTATATCAAAACCTAATGCGCTTTCTTTCACTTTCAGCGTGGACCAGGGACCCCCACGTTTACCGAACGGGCCAACTGCTGACAAGTTTATCAACCACCCGGCAAAACAGGTGGACGAGAATGATAATTCTGTGATCAGCGGTAATGACCTCGACGACTACGGATTTCCCGAACGCTATCCTCAGCGACGGACTATGCAGGAAGGGCCAACTCGTAGTGATGGTTATCCCGATAGGGGGCGGGGCAATCCAAATGCTGGATACGGGCGTGATAGTGGTGCGTTTGATGCAAATAGAGATGATGATTATAGATATAATGCAGGTTATGATGACAGAGCGCGCTATGATCCTGAAGGTCAAGGTTATTCGTATCAGGGCGATCCTAATATGCGTGATTCGTACAGTGAACGTGTGCCATATCGGAGACAAGATAGTGACGTGTCAAACCAGAGGGGTCGTGATTCTTATAGTGATAGGGGAGATGTTTACGAACCAGGTAGTGAACTTCGGAGTAAAGGACATGGGGACCCAAGTTATGGAGGTCCGAGGTTAGGAGGGCCCCAGGCAAGTGGGCCAAGTCATGATTCTTATGGTAACAGGACAGCTAATATTCCGGACCGGACGTTTGAACCAATTGCTGGTACCTCTCAGCCCAAGGGATATGGTAGTTTGAACAGGTCACCTCAGAGGCCTGAACAGAACCCGCACTATGATGTAAAAAGGCCTGGCGATCGAGACTCGTACATGGATTATCGTGATCCGCGCTGGCCTGATAGTGAGGGAGTTCCGCTAAGGGAACCCCACGTGCCTAAATATAAACAGGGTTATGACGATCGCGGGTATAATGGCGGAGGTGGGGCCTCCAATGGGCAGGATCGTGGCTATGATAGCAGACTACAGTATAACGATCGTGGTCCGGGAACTGTGGGTCAGACTCTCAAAGTACCATCTATGCAACTAAGAATAACTGATCAAGGTGATAACCAACGACAATCACTTGTTGGGGACGGGGACGGTAGCGATAGTGTTTTTACAGATCGGTCCGATCAGAAGAAAATCGTGCCTACCAAAGCAGAGACGGTGCAATCGTTACAAAGATGGCATCAGAATGAATCGGGTCGGCAAGATCTCGGGCCGCGGCGACCAGATTCTCAAGCGCAAAGTTACGATGGTGCTAGGTATGATACCGATAGACAATACAGACGAGACTCTGATATTGGGGCCTACAATCCACAAAATCTGAGCCAAGAATCGCGAGAGCCGGATCGTGGGAGCGGTTATGATCCGAGGGGAAATCGTGAAATAAACGGCCGCAAGCCGCAGAATCCGTCCAATCAGAATGCAGTCCAAACTTCGCCAAAACGACATCACGATCTCAGCCTTGATGCACGGTCGGATCATATCTATGAAAACATATCACCTTACGAAGCCGGGGGTCATAACGCCAGCGACGAATCCGTAACGACCCCAAACCGTCCACCTCTTCCGGTTGTCTACCGGGATCAGATAATACGAGAACTTGCTCAAACCCAGACGCCGCATACGCAGCAGGATTTCATCGATGCGGCAGAGAACGAGTCCAAGCGCTACCATCAGCCGACGTATTTCCAGTTTCCCGAATCGCCACCTTCTGGTCAAAAGGTAAACAACACGAGATTTTGACTTGTGATTCTGCAAATGATTTCTAGATTAGCCTAAAATCTGGGTACTTAAACCTTTGCCTTGTGATTCAAATAGTTTTGGGTGTAGTCTTTTACCAAAACGAATGTTAGGTGTGGCATATTTCAGCAGGATCACCCATGACTTATGGCTACTAGCAGGAAACTGATCTCAAGA
This sequence comes from Lineus longissimus, assembly GCF_910592395.1. NCBI lineage: Eukaryota > Metazoa > Nemertea > Pilidiophora > Heteronemertea > Lineidae > Lineus > Lineus longissimus. The sequence goes on from NC_088315.1 coordinate 8,484,027, forward strand.
AATTAATGCAGACAAAATGTAGCCAGAGGGAACTACTTTATCTAGGCTTTTGTCACCTCTTTGAACTTGATTTGAGCCAGATTCAGCATCAAAAAGTCCACTGCGTTTCTTTTTTTAGGATGCCCCCGATTCTAACTATGAAGCCAAACAGATGGTTGAAAATCTTGAGGGGCGACCATACGAACCAGGTGAGATTTCATGTTGTGTCTTCATGCTCTATAGCGCAGAGCAAGTCGGATGGCTGCGACCTACGATCATAATCGCTTGCATGTTTGCAGTGGTCATCGCAGGTGCCAGTGAGAATCAGTGGTCACCATGACCTGCGATCAATGTCAAACCCAGAGACGATTGCAGACAGGCATTTGCATAATCTTAGAAGATCTATTTACATACTGGTGCATTCTGGGGTCATTCATGCTTGGAATGTGTACACGGCTATAAGATTTTGATAAGCATATCTGATAATTAATAACAAGGCAATGAATAACTGTCTGTAGATCAATGGGTTTTTCCAGGGGCAAAATCCGTTGGCCTTCCAAATTTAATCAAACCTGCTCCTTCAATATCAAATCAAAATTCTTTGGTTGGGTTGTAGCCCATATATATGATAGACCTACTTGTCTGTTAGGACTGGGGAGAGGTGGGGATCAGACCCAACATGAGTTACAAATCTATCATGTACCATCCCCTTGCTAACCCCTTTATCTGAGTTGGCATGTGATGTTGACTTGATTCTAACAATTCCAGATGACGCCAGCATCCAGGGACAGAGGCAAAATAACGGGCGGAATGATAACGCGGATAAGCGAAGTAAGTCAACAATTCCCCAGAATCTGTGATCAGTTGATTTGCTAGAATATACCCGAGTGGGTCTTCGCATTGCTGGATTAGGGTGTAGGCCAACCTGGTTAGTGCTCAATTGCTCCGAGGAATGTAAAATTTTGGATAATGATTTGCTCACGGTTGCATACAGATTAGGGGGGTCATTGACGAATCGTTGGTCATTGATTAGTATCGATTGAATGAGCACTAACCAGGTGTTTTTGGGCTTTTTTAGGTTAATGTCGCTTTAACAAGGGTACTTAATCAAATTTTGCTTAATTTAACAAGATAAGAGACAAAAACTAATGGCTTCTAAGGTGAAGGTTTAAAGGGGAAGTTCTCTTGTGTAACTTTTCAATTTCTGACAGCCATCAAATCTCATGCATTTGTTCCTGTATAGCGCAAGATAGCGACATCCGTCCTCCTGTACACTGGCAGAGTGTAATTTTGTAATTTTGTAATTTTGATGGCTGTCGGAAATTAAAACATTTCGTAGTGGATGACTCCTTTAATAAATAATTCTCTTACGGTGTAGTGACAATAAGTGTCTTATTCATATTTCTGATGTAATTCTTCTGTCGTAACATTACATATATAAACAAGTCGAATCTGGTAACTTATTTTAGTTCCTCCTCCAAAGAAAAAAGGGAAAAAAGGTACAGAATTTCTAATAGAAAGTTTTTAATGAAGGAATGCCCGTATGTCCTATCCCCTCGCTACTGTTGGATAGCACGGACTGCATTGGCTATCGATATGTTGTTTGATTGTTAGCATTCGGTTGTCTGCATGTGATACCCAAGTTGTATTTTGTTTTATTTGACCCTTAGCAGCGATTTAATTTTCTCTTTTGCGGGGGCGCTTTAGACTGTTTGAATTTCATTTCGATTCCTCTTCTTATTCACCAGCTGGAAGACCTGCCTCTTATCCTGACATACAGAATGCTCATAATTGATAAAAGTTTACCTATCTTGGTCAGTTTTATGATAGCATCATAATCTCGTGTTAAAAGTCCCACGAAAAATATGCTAACAGTGTCATTTACTTCTCTTACTGCCAAACACGTATGACTACGTGTTACAAAACTGAAACTGTTGTCAGGGAGAGGCACGTCTTCCATTACTGTTTCTTTTCATCAGGCTATTCATTATTACCGCTTCAGGCATGCACATTGAACATTTTCTGTTCTCCTCCCTTTTACCTTAGCTTTAAAGAGGCCCGAACTCGCATCGTCCGATATGATTAATAAACTCTTCGCGCCGCAACCCTTTAAGAAACCCGATGAAGGCGTGACGCATTGTTCGATGGCGGAGCGTTGGTTTCGAGGAAAGGTCATGGCTATGGCGAGGAGCCTCGACAAGGTCATGGAGGATTTCGAGGCCGAGCAGGCCGCCAAGGAAGAAATCTTGTCGAGGGGAAAGTCACCAAATCGCAATCAGTCACATGATCATTCACGTGACAGCAGCCTGGACCGATTAGACGGGGAGAGAGTTGTTCCTGACCGGCCGTATAAACCTCAAGACCTTTTAGAACGAATCGCACAGATTTCTCCGGATGATGAAAACGTCAAAATGATCATCCGCGATTACGAGAATTGGGCACCGCTCTTCAAAGCACTTAAAGAAGACAATTTCTCCAAGCCTTTGCCGAGTATTGCTGACGATGTCAAGATTATTGGGTCGTTGAATAAGATGGACGTGGCCTTTTTGGAGAGTCATTTAACCAAGAAAATCAAGATGGCAAATAAGAGACACCATAAGAGGGGTCCAGTGAAAGGTGTCGTTACGGGGCCTTATCTAATGGTACAGCAGTTTAAAGGTAGGAGGGGTCGTCTGCGGTCGATGACGTCAACTGGGTCCGGTGACGACAGCGCGTCATCGGACACGTCATCCCCGACTCGGTCACCACATAATCAGAAATGGGACAAGGTCATAGAAGCCATCAAAGATATGCATGGATGGGCCAACTTCAACCATGCGGCAAGCTCTGACAACATCGAGTCAATAAAGACAGTGAAGAAGATGGGGCCTCAGAGAGACTTTCACGACTACCAGAATCTGTTCCGAACGCAGAGCTGCAATTTAGGCCCTGGCCAGCATGATTATGAAAACTTTTTGAATCTTCCTTCAAAGTCTTGTCAGACTACAAAATCGTTTAGTTGCATACCGGCAAAGTTTTATGGACCAAATCGAGATTCATTCGCCGTTGAAATGGAAGCCTTCCATCTGGGTGATTACGAACATTTGCCGGCTTTTGACGAGAAAGACAAGGCTTATTCCGAGAGTATCAGAAGATGTAGCTCCGCTTCGGCAACTTTTGCGTCCCGGGCTCAACCTGGGTTCCAGATGGGGACGAGGTTTCATAACTACGTCAACATACATGGAGAGAAACCTACGGACATGGACGTTAAGATGGTCACAGTGTCGACGATGACGTCGCCATATTTGTGGTCTGATGACGAATTTGATCGCACAGATGTCGAGACAGAAATCAAGCGACCTTACAAAGACATTGAACAAGAAATCCGACCCTCCTTTGTCAAAGGTTTGTCTAATGTCCTGCAGTTTTGTGCCAGTACGTCCGGCTAGTGCTCCTGTGTGCATGACCCTTGACCCTGACTTGACCTTTGAACTTCCTGCGAGCGACCTTCACTGTCTGACTCGTCATAAATTTCCTGAGTTCTGCTAACATTCTATAACTGTAGTTTGTTTTGTCTGTCATCAATCTATGCTTGCTGTTTCTCTTCTTCTACTGAATCAAAATCTTACTATATTGAATAGTTTTCATGCCGTCTTCTTCCTCGGATGCTAATTCATGCATTTATTAAAAGCTATATTGCAAAACCTTGGCTTCCACTTGAAAAGGAGACTGAGCAGAGATCACCTATCATTGACTCCTTCAGCACCAGGCAGAGAGGTTCTCCTAGTGCATCAGGCAATGCATTATTCCACTGTGCATTAGAAGGCTACCGAGATATAACTTTGTAGGATGCCGGTCATTTCAGGCCATGCCAATTTTGGCCAATGGGCTGAAACGATTCCTTAGATTTGTGAAACTAGAGTATGTAATGTTGCTCACATTCATGTAGTATTTGCATTAACCCTTTATTAGACGAGAGTGTTTTAACCTGAAGAAGCTGCTGCACACGAGCTGAAACACAGTTGTCGTTTTCAGGAGAAAATGGCCCTTCATCTCAAACTTCAAAGTCTGCAATATCTAAAAATGCCTACTTTGCCAGAATTCGACAATGAGAATGATCCAGTTTAGTTCTTTAGTGTCAAGTGCCATATTTTTCAGGACATGGACTCTAGAGTATGACGTACATCACTATTGAACAGATGTCATTGCATGCAATGCCCTCAGTTTTACTGTTCGTGTGTGGCAGATATCTTGTGTCTAGAACCTGTAGCTAACAATAGTATGCTAGTAATGTTAGTAACTCATTGTATGTAACAGAGTGATAAGGTAAAATGGTACAGTTAAAGCCCCAGTACAATTATAGCCCGTACAGTGTAGAAACAGCACACAGAGGCTATGAATACAGAGCACACAGAGGCTATGAAAGTACCATTGTTATAATTGTACCACCTCACCTTACCTGGAAATGTTTGAAGCCTGTTTATTTTCCTGACATGTTCAAAATGGCATATTCTTTAAAAAAAGTAAGGTTTTACATTTCAGTTATTAATACTTCACCTCTTGAAGTTTTCACTTTATACGACTTGCTGTTGATAAGAGAGAAAAATTGTTTTGCATTCATGTTCAAATCAATAAAAGTTTCGTGACAGTTTAATTGAAAGATGTTGTAGTTTTGTATAAGTCTTCAAGCAACTTGCCAATAGTCAGAACCAGAAAGCTCTTTGATACCAGTCAATGGTATTTAAGAGTTACTTATCAGTTACTATTGTTATTTCATACTTGTGCTTTTGGTACATGTTAAGGATAAACAGTCAGAAACCTTCTTATAAGTCATTAACTGCGTACTCTCTTCAGATGAGAGATAGTTCTATAAAAGATCTGGTTTTTGTCTAATCAGCAGTCCTCGTACTTCAGGTTCCCAAAGCTCCCAGAGAAGTACCGACTACCCACACCCCCAGAGGAGTAATGACAACCCACAAAGTTTCACCAACCCCCCAAGCTTCACCAACGATGGTGGACGATACGACTCCCTTGGCCGCGGTGCTAAGCCTCAGTTCCGTCCAGCCGGGGAGCCCATCCAGACCATTAAGGAGGACCCAAATATGGCCGATACTGACGTATTCGTAAGTTTAGAGAAAGCAGGATAGAAATAGATTGGTACCGGGGTTGGAGACTTGTTATGATTCCTGTAGATGGCGCAGCGAGGCATGTACCTTTTCAAGGCATGTGCGAAATTTTTAGTGACAACATCGACAACTGATGGTGTATGAAATCACAACACAGGGGAGCTTACCAGGCCGGGCAAATGGGGTCTATTGGCGAAAAAAAACATTGGCAATGGAAGGGTAACAATGTAAAGCATTGTCAGTACTTTTTTACTTCTGCATATCGGTTCTCAAGATATTGGCTGTGATTATGAAGAAAGCAAGAGCTAAGTAAATGTAAAATGTTCGTTATATTAATGTGTATTTCAGGAGACAAAATACCGGAGCCTTCGCAAGACGTACAGTGTGACGCCGCTGAATGGCCACAAATTGCGGCTGAGTATCCAACCAGGAGATCTGGAAGGCAAGTCCCATGAGGAGCTGGTACTTTTGTTGATACAACTGCGACGAGAACAGTCGAAGCTCGAGAGGAATCGGGACACGTATAGGAAGCTGGTTGAGCAGAGGAGGGAGAAGGAACGCAATTATAAATCACTGTAAGTTTGTGATTCACCTCGGAGAATCGAAATACTGACCTCTGAGCACGCTACGGTGCAGAGAATCTCGTGTTCTTCATGCACCTTTTCATCTGATGTTGGAGTATCTTGGCTGATGCTCAGCAATAGCAAAATACTCTCACTACACCAGAAGAGGAGAGGAGTATTCTCAGGGGAACATTCCTTAATTGGCTTTCTATCTGTTTCAGGTGGAAGTCCGGTGCGAGGACAGACGACGTCATGGATGACGAACACGAACAGTTCAAGCAGATCAAACTGAAGCTTGAGAACCTCGAGAATCACGTCGAGGTTCACAGGCCCCTCGTCAACCTCGTCGACAATATGGTCAAGATGGGTAGTCTTTATACGGGGTCGACGGACATGCTCTTCTCACAGTACAAAAAGGTAATTATCATCGTCAAAGCTTCCTGGTCCTTTCATGCAACTTTTGGTGTAAGTTGCTCATTTTTGCTCTCCCTCGGAACATGATAGTAAGTTGCAGTTTCAGAAATCAAGAATAATATTACCACAGTAATATTTAATTCATCCGAGCAAATTATTTCATCATTTATAGCATTTACTCTCCCCGGACGAAGTCACCCCGCCCAAACGAATGCTGGAGTTCTCCCGCCAGCTTCAAGAAGACAAGTTAGTGAACGACCACAAGGAGGATTTGAAGAATCTCAAACAGGAGGATATCGACTATGAGGAGAAGATGGTCCAGCTCCATCAGCTCGATCGAGAACTCCAGGAGTTGTCTATAATGGTTACGAGTTTGCAGGATGACAAGGTAAGTTTGATAGTAAGGTCAGGAATGTTTAGGCATTTAGGTTGTTGCATCTAGGATATTGACTTTGAGGAGAAGATGGTCCAGCTTCATCCGCTGGATTGAGAACTCCAGGAGTTGTCCATAATGGTTACGAGTTTGCAGGATGACAAGGTAAGTTTGATAGAAAGGTTAGGAAAGTTTGGGAATAGAGGATGTTGCATCTTAGGACATAGATTTTGAGGAGAAGATGGTCCAGCTTCGTCAACTGGCTTGAGAATTTCAGGAGTTGTCCGGAATGGTTACAAGTTTGTAGGATGACAATGTGAATTTGATAGTAAGGTTAGGAAGATGTAGGCATTGATCATTATTACGAGTGTTTTGTTTTCGTTTTGTTATCTATTTCCCAGGAGTTTTGGGCTGTACTTCCCCTCCCCATTGAGTGACTCTAACAGTCCAGTGGCCTCTGAAAAATAACAGTGCTTTCTGCTCCATTCATTGTTTCCCAAACAATTTAGATATTTGTCTTCTTCAGAAAATGCTCGACCAGGCAATGAGGGAGGTCGAACGAGATCAAGATCGGTACAAAGATGACCCACGCGAGATGGAGCGTCTGACACAAGAACATCGCGTTCTTGAGAGACAGCTCTCTAACTGTGTGCATCAGTTGGCTGAACACTCGAGGGTAAGTTAAAGGAGTACGCCGTTAGTAATTACTAGTGGTCCAGGAAAAAGGAAATACTATAGACTGTCGGTCAGTGTTAGCAGCCTTGCCTTCTCCACATCCTTCTGCATAATGTTGTGATGATATACGCCTTGAGGTTGCCTGTGACACTTTTTGGAAGGGTTGCCAAAGAGTGTAGCATTACCACAATTTAAGTTGCCTGTGGAAGTTTTTGGATGGGTTGCCAAAGAGAGTGGCATTACCACAAAAGGATGTTGTGCATTTGGTAAAATAGACTTTGACATCTGGGTAGATGTTCAAATAAACCTGAAATTCTCAATAAAGTTTCTTCATTTGGCAGCAAAATAATGAAACTTTGTTGTCTCCTGCAGGTTCTTGAGGAAGTGACAGCGGAAAACTCCAAAGTGGAGATGGAGGTGACCTTGTTGAGGTCGAAGGTGCATGACATTTCAAAGAGTTCCAGTATGCCGACACTGGTGAGTAGAGTGGTTCAGATTTCGACATGAGAACGAGAAGGAGTGATTATTTCTCTGGTTGACATCATCAAGCAAATTGCTATAATTTTTTCACTGACTTTATATTTTCAGTCAAGCGAGTCGTATCGAACGAAAGTCAAACTTGAGAACGAGCTGAACAAAGTCCAGGACATCATGGACGGATTATCCAAACAAGGCCAGGAGCTCTCCGATGCAATGAACACACTCAGGAAGTCCAACCCCGATCTGACGGCTTCTGGTTCCACGTCGGATCGCCCCGGGACGTACTTTGAGACGGATTTAGATAATATGAAATCCCGGGACATTGCATTGCGGACGCCGACACCTACCACGGGTATCAGGAGATCCTATTCGGAGAGAGATTCGTACTCCGCAAGGGTAAGTTTAAGAAGACGTTTGTCTTTTCAAATTGTCTATTTCAAATAGTTGGGAGGGAACACTTCAGGGTCCAAGTTCTTGACTCATATAAGGTTTGTTGATAATAAGGTACTCTAAACTGTGAACTGTTAGATGCTATCAGATGGCAAATTTGCTCATTGTCAATTGGCGGTAGACCAAATAACTCGTTTGCTGCCAAAACTTAATTGGTGATATTGTTAAGATATTGAGTTGAGAATTGAGCGTCAACAGGACATCACTATCTCTATATACAATATTGGGCAATTGTAATATAAGTAGGAGGAAACCGATGACCCTTGGGGAACCTACGCTGTCAAAGAGAGTCGCCCAGTCTATCACATGAGTGTACTGAGGACTGACCGGGAATCGAACCTGAGACTCTGAGGTGACAGGAGCTGGTGTTTCCACTGCGCTACTCCGACAGTTAACATTTCGCTGAATATTTAAGCATTCCACATCAAATGCATGCTTTCAAAAAGTATTGTATTCACATCTTCCACACTCTGTTTTCAGGGATCACGCGACGACCTTCACCGAAGTGATACGGAAGACCAAGATATGACAGATGCTGATGATAATACAAAACGATATTACGGTTAGTAGAGTGTAATCGCCATGGCTATGTTATCACATATTGTTTGTTAAGAATAAATTGTAACCCTCTACCCATTGAGATGAGGCAGGGCTTGAGCAAAACAACCTTCCCTCTATAAATCCTGGAAACACTTGGTGTCAACCTCTTTCAGCATTAATTGATGCGTTTTCTTTACTCTTGTTTCTTTGACTTGTTTCAGGATTTCTACCAAAAGATAAGAAAGCGACAACCGTGCGAGATGTGAAGAGAGAATCAGAAAGAAGAAGCCGGGGCCGGGATCCAAGTCCACGGTTCTCGGGCTCGCCGCTGAATAGGACTCAGTCGTTACCTCGGCATTTAGACGGACGTGTTGAACAAGAAACCATACAACAACAACAAATGTCTCCAAATTATTCATCGCCACCGACGTCTGCTTTTGATAGAAACGGCCCGGGGTCAACTCAGGCCTTGCCCACCAGAGGGAGTCAGGGAACTGGAAACTTGTCATCACAACCATTGTCATCACAACCGTCATCATCACCTTTTGCTCCCAATATGCCAGGATCGACTTCTACTTTGCCCACAAGGGGGAGCCAGAATCCATCTGACCCGGATGTTTTGAGGCAGACGGCCGCAGCTTTGAGTCGACAGCAAAGTCTCACCCGGCTGCCGCAGCCTATGCAGCGGAAGCAAATGTCGGCCAGCTACGACGCACTGGACCAGCAAATATCTCCTAAAATTCAGAAACCCATGTCAGCCTCGCATGAGATATTGAATCGGCCGGAAATACCCGAACGAAGATATGAGCCAATCAGGACAGTCTCAACCTCTGATATACAACCTCGGTTGTCACAAGAAAATATTGATTTTGCACAGCACCGCAACCCAGATGCTTCCAGACGGGCATATCCAGATGTAACAAGGCAACAGTATTCAAAGCAGACTGATCCTTACCCAGATGTTGGGAAGCAACCAGAATATCGGGATGTTGCTAAGCAACCGGGATATCCAGATGTTTCTAGGCAACCTGAGAATGTGCCTCATGTGCCTCCAAGATACCCAGATGCGGCAAGGCCATCTGGTTATCATGGTGACTCTCAACCAAAACCAGGTTACCCGAAAGACGTCAGACAGCCCATCAAATCAAAACCTTGGGAACCAAAGCTTTCAGGAAACAATGCATCTTTGTCTTACAGTCCTCCAGACGCTACACGAAATGGCCATCCATATGAGCCAGCCTCTGAACCAATCTCCCAGGCCCACCCAGTTGGCTATGGATCAGTAGATCGCAAAGCAAATGGTTACGGTTCATTGGACAGACATCCACAAAGACAGCAGGTGCCGAGATCACCAGAAACCGATATCAAACGGCCATTTGATCCTATCGAACCTGAGCAAGCATCGTATCAACAATCAGCAAGACCGCTAGAGCCACCTAGGGGACAATATGAAGACTCTGCATTGTCTGATAGGTATCGAGAACCTCCTCGGACGAGTAAACGCAACGAAGAACCAGTAAGGCCGGGATACCTTGAATCGAAGTCTAAACAATATCCAGATGTTATAGATAGATCACCTTCGCCAAAAAGTTTTCAAAAATATCCTTCTGCACATGAGCACACCCCTCATGGTTCCAGGACTGATTCGCCAAGAGCTTACCCCTTAGGTGCACCGAGAGATCAGCAGGCCAACCGCCAGGAAGATAGGTATCCACAGGAGGACAAACCCAAGGAATACGGACAGCCACCACGGGGCAACGGCCAGCCACAGTTTGGAGTGAGCCAAAAACCAGACTCATTTACACCACATCAACCTGGTTCCCAACAATATGAAAGGTATAGACCTAGAGACCAGGTTGAGCCTCCATATCACGAGGAAAGACGTCATTCCCCGTCCACCAACCTTTATCGGCAAGTTTCTGTCAATAATTCCTCGTCGTCTGGCCGGGAGTCTGTTCCAGACTCGGCGCAGTTGAGAAGGTCAGCGACTCTACCTGTTGGAAGGGCATCGAACAAGGTAAGTCCACTCAACACCAAAGTTTTAATCTTGGTTTCTCAAAGGGTTTCGGTATGCAAAAGTCTATCAATGGCACAGCCTAACCGGTTAACCTTTGAAATCATCACATGGAGAGAAAGTGGCTCATATGAGATTCCAACTCAAAACCTATCAGTCAGAGGTCATGCACTCAAACTGCACAACTGAAGACCAAGTTTCCATTGTTTGAGGCATGCATTCATTGAGTACTACTTGTATCTCAGTTTTACTAGACTGTGTCTTTGAAATCAACTTTGTCTTTGGAATCAACTCCCATCTCATATTCAGGATGCTTAAGATGTCCTTAAATTCAAATGTTAAAGACCTGGCTGTACGCGAGGCACTTTGAGGGGGCAGCGCCTTGAGCACGATTTGTTCGGTGGAAAGGCGCCCCACACAAATTTTATAATGTAATGTAATGTATTCCAGAGTCTGGGTCAACTGTAACTGATCATTGATTGTTTGTATACTTCCTATTTTGTAGAAAAACGAATGGTCACCAACAGTTACCGATCGCCTCTTCCCTCGTAATCGGGACTCCACTACCTCACAAAGTCCGAGATCAAGTGCTCACGGAACACCTCAGAGAATGCATAGCCCGCTGAACCATGGAAGGCAGAGTAGCCCCCGGTCATCCGCACAAAATTCCCGGCCAAATCAAGTGCATCTTCCTTACAGTCGATCAGATGAGCCGATTCAGAAGCAGACGTCTCTTCCGTACAGCCGAACTGGGGAACCGATCCAACAAAAACAATCTAAACTTCCTTACAGCCAATCAGAAGAACCTGTCCGACCGTCGAAAGTTGCGCCGAATCTGCGGGTACCGGATGAACCAAAACGTGACACAAGGGGGCGCTATCAGACGATAGCCAGTAGCGTGCCAGCGCAGATGGAGTATTCCGTTGAGGAGAGCGAGCCGGAACAAAACGGAAAGGTAACATATTTCTGTTTGATTTCCTAACGGTGCTGGTGAATATGGGATCTACAGTGTGTCCCATAAAAGTCTCAGTCAATTCTTATGATGCTGTGATCAAGCTAAAATCCAAATAAAACCATCATAAACTTAGAATATCAGTTTGAGAATTTTTTGGGACACACTGTATGACATGATTTTAATAACAATCAACAAATTTTCTTCTGATATTTACATCTTATTGTTATAACAGCTTTTGTTGTCCAAGTCTTGCATCAATTTTACATCTTACAATTTACATTTCTATCGTGACTGATAACGTTTTGGTAATGCGTCATAATGTTCTCCATTTTACATAATTTTTAACATCTTTGTGTTGTCAAACTTATTTACACAATGTCTGTCTCAGTAACCTTATGAACGGAATAATGCATGAGGTGACGTTTTTCTTCTTTCTTAATCTTAACTTATAGCTACTGCACAATCAAATTTTCAATCCGATTTCATGAAAACGCCGGTTCAGGACTTACATGTTGGCCCCCAGTTTCAAAATACTGGCCCCGAATCAGCATTTTTAGAAATATTTTGAAAAATTTGATGAAGTGCCGTGGCATAACTGAACTCGAAGGACACCAGTCTTTGTTGATGTTCATTGCTAAAAAATAACTTCAGACTTTGCGGGGTTGCGTGCACGTTAAGGTAAATATGTTCGTTTTCGCGATCATTTTGAAATTACGTTTATAATCTGTTTAGTCTAATGATGATGACATGGATGATGCTGAGATGTTCCGCCGGGCCAAGAAGTCGGGCCGACAGTATTCTTTTGATGATTCGACAATCGATCGTCTCGTTGTAAGTTGGTGATTCGGTTTCTCTGGGGTACTTTAACCCTTTCAATGCCGGGTCATTTTGAAGGGGTGAAATTTTTTTGAAAAACTGAACATTACGGCAGATCGTCGCTCGAGTAACTTCCAGGAATAAGAAATCATCTCCAATGTCCTTCTTGCTGAGTTTTGTTCTTATTCAAATATAATCTGTGGTGTCATGTGACTTAATTAGCATAATTACCGCTGTGCAAAATAGTAAGCAGTGTTTTCATCTGCTTGGAACTCAAAGCATATTCTGTAGTTTTGTAAGACCAGGTTCACTCACTTAAATGCCCGCTTGATGTTCGTTTGATGTCGTCCCTCAAAATCCTGTCTACTCTTGCAGCTGTTTTCGCCCGACAAAGTGGATATTCCTGAGCGTTACGTCCCAGATGATGAAGAGGAATTGTCTCCCGAGGAACTCGATCGAAGGGAGAGGAAAGTGGAAAGAATCAGGAAGTTGTTATCTGCACAAAGGTAGGAGACATTTGAAGGACCAAGTCTCTGTTTTCGGATAAGAAAGTGCTTGTTAATTGCAATTCGGCTCATTGTACTTATCATGTATACTTGGAGGGTACGATGACCCTAATGGCACAGTGGTTAACACAGCTGGCTAACACGCAATAGGGCCCAGGTTCGATCGCAGGTGAAGCCGGGCTTGAATATCTGAATGAATTGGTATGGCTTTCAAGGAACTCAAAGTCCTGGCTCTTCACAACACAACATGTGAATAAATAGAGCATACAGAGTCTGTCGGATGAGACTAAAAGCTGTGGTCTCACGTATCTGAGCGTCTATGCCAAGACAAGTAAAAGATCCCACATAGGTGGACAGTCGTCGGTTTGCTAGGACAGTTAAATATTGACAATTGACGTCCTTTTTTTCAGCTTACAAGATTGGACCAAAGTTGGCGTCGAGGATAACACGCGTTCCCTCCACGATACTGTGTCGGACGAGAAGAAACGTCGCGAGGTGGTTCTGGAGATGCGAGAGAAGTTGGCCCGTCAGGTCACACTGCGGAGCAAGCAAGTCGCAGGTGTGTATGCCCTCTGGTGGCGATAGGTGAAACTAAATAACGTCGAACGGGTTGAATGTCGTCATCTTTGCTTAAGCCATTCTTCCTACAGGTGGTTTACTGTGACTTATGGAGTGTTCCATTTTTGTGCAAGAATGATGTAACATCATCATCATCATCAATACTAACGGTGTCCTTAGCCTTTTGGAATTTTCCAGTGCTACTGACCACTTGTGTTGCATCTTTTAGTTTTACTTGCCCTGGGATAGGCACTTGGGTACAAAGGATCACAGCTTTGGTCGAATACAAGGCTATGAGAATCCTTCAATAACGTTTTGATGGCAATGCTGAGGAGTTTGTGCATGTATTCTGTTTGGAAGGCGGCAGATACCAATCATTTCTTTTGATGTCCACTTCATTTAAGTATTTTCCATAGAGCATATCCATACTTTACATATACATGTATTTGTCCCATCACAAAGCAAGATGGCAAATTTTTACATATCATGGACTAATTCATCTTGGACCTGTTGATGTAGTCATCATTCACAGAGCTTTCCTAAAACATCAGCATCGGCAACTTCTTCTTAGTCTAACTCACTACTAATTAATTCTCTCATCAGCCATCGGATGGGGAGGTATTAATTAATTACGTATCTTTGTAAACATTTGCTTGGTATCCATGTGGCCTAATTACTCTATCACCATAAGTATGGTGCACACGGGCAGCTAAAAAAAGGGAAAATGTGAAAGTGATAGATAATTTCCTGTGTTCTAGATTTAGTCACCCGTATGTACCATACTGTATGCACCCGGCATTTTTGCTTCAAATTTATACGATATTCGTTGTAAAGATTTTTCTCAGGCACTTACTGATACGATTTTTGTGCTATGCAGCGGTACATAAAGAAGCTACATCACTAGACAGGTATACCAGGCCATAGCAACTGCATCTGTATTGTGGTGTCCATAGCAACATGTGTTGTGTTGATGTTGTCATGGTAACCAGTGCGGTTGCTAGGTGAAATCTCCATTCCAGACTCCAAGACCGTGGGAATAACACTCCTGAAATGAATAGCTGCTAAATGATTTATTTTTGGTTTGAAAACGTCCAGCTTTAGTTGAGTATTCACATCAAGAGAAATGATGCTGTCTGTAATTTGATAACTCGCCTTAAAGCAAGTTTTCATTGTATTTACTGGTGGTGCAGGAAAATAGAAACACACACTATTAGTAACTTTCAAATTTGAGTTCAATTTTCAAATTTTTGAATCAACAGAGTAGGCCTTCAAAAACCTTTGCAGCATCAAGTATCTGGTCTGGAAGAAAATTGCCACCACCTAGGATATATTTGGGTGGCAGTATTTTAATTCGGTAGCAGCCATTCATTTTTTGAACCCATAACAAAACTTCAATTAATAAACTCAATCCTGGCTCGTTTTGATTTTAAAATTTTCTATTCGATTTCGACCTATCAGACTACCTCCCCTTCATCGATAACCATCACTCGCATGACTCCTACCTTCATTGGCATGATCCCGGCACACCGTTTAATGGCGGTGACTCCCTCTATTATCGTTACTAATAACGAGTCATTGCCAAGTAAATGCATGGGGTACCGAAGGTGAGACTAGATGGAAGGAATTTGGAGGAATTCAGTTTTGTTGAAATAGTTATCCTGACATTTAGTCCTTGATCAACTGCATGACCACATTGTTGGTGGTTTTCATAATGCATCAGCCTCGTGCATTATGGTACTATGCATTAGTAAGCTTCCTGTTGCCACCTGGCAGTGATTCCCTGCCCATAAAGTCGGGGATAAACCTGACAAAGGCGATGCCCTTGGTGTATTTGCGGTTAGTTGCAGAGTATCATGTGCTGGGTGTTGCCACCTTTAAAATGATGTGCTATGGAACTACCTTTAAACAATGAAATTTTACAAGACTTGGAAATGTTGGGGTCTTCACACCTCCATGTGGATACATTCTTGAATAACGAGTTGAATAGAAAGTTGAATTCCTCCATCTTCTTCAGTGTTTTCAATGTGAGTGGATATGATGTTTGTTGTGTGGCTCTTCTATAATCTCTGTGAAAATCAAATAGTAGCCCCCTGCTTGGTATTCTTTTGGGACGCCCTTTACACCTGGCAAGGTTTAGGAATCAATTCAAAGATTCACTATTCTGTAGTGAGTGGAGATAGAAGTACCAAAATTCTTGAATTCGAAATATCACCGCAGGAGTCTTCGTGGCGGATCGCCATTTACATTCTGACGTTATTCCAAATGACAAGTTGACGATAAAATGCTCAACATTGTGACTAAATAACGATAAAAGGATGTGCAACAGTAGAAGGGTTGGTTTGAAAGATTGCACTGTAAGCTTCGTGATTTTCAATGAGACCTGTCTAATTTTGTTTGGTGTTGAGGATATAGTGAGTTTTAGACGGTGTGATGTTAGTTGGTAGTCATGCCTGTTATGAGAGTATTTGTCATGAAAAATTTACTGTGGAGACACTGCTTAGTCGGTTATGACGACTTGAACTCGATCGCGTCTGCACAGTATTTCTAGTTACAACTTGAACTCTATCATGTCCATGTAAACCCAGGTGTATTATTAGTAAGATATCCATGGGGCAAATGATTTATAAAGACCTTTATTTACAGTAAAATGTTTGAAGGGTGGAGATGTTTTGTTTTTATTATCGAAATTAATAGTAAAACCAGTCGGGAGTTGTGACTTTAGAGATGGCTGCACTGTTTTGTGACTTAAATTATTCACCATTAGAAAGTTGCTGCAACCTTTTTGTTCCCCTTTGATATTAATATCACCTTGTTTTGTTTTCATATATTTTCACAATTCATTCACCTTCATAACAATGTGATCATTTTGAGAAGTTTCTAACCTTGCATGTTTTTTATTTGAAATTCAGAACTTTGTCTTTGAATTGAACTGCCTTTTCATGGCATGTGTTGGTATATTTTTCTGATGGAATGTATTGGACAAGCCACAGAAACGTTGATAGACTATAGGGATATATTTGGGTGTAAAGGAAGATACCGGAAGGGTGGACCAGAAGTTGAGTTCATGTGGTACATGAAGAGGTTAAAAATTTACTGAGAATTGACTGACTGAAAAGACCACAAAGTCATACTGGAGGGATCTGGTCAATAGGGAAGGAACAATTGGTAACAGAAAGCCATTATGTTAAAGCCGTTTGTCAACAAATTTTATCAATGTTCGCTAACCTGTCCTGTAACTTCTCATTCCAGCTGAGGCCAACAAGAAACAGAGAAGAAAGACGTGGTCTGGTGGTAACGCCAGGAGCTGGGAGGATGTTGTGGGGTGAAGCTGGACGGCTGACTGGTCTGGGTGGAGGCAGAGTACCTAACAGATAATGAATGGCTGCTTGTTGGAATTGGACATCCTAAAATTGTTACGAAGCTATCATTTTGAATTCAGCCTTCTGAGAATGCCAAGTTCATCAGCTTGTGGTCGGCAAGCGTATGCAAGGATTGTATTTCTTTCACTTGTGTTGTGTTGGAAAGGACTGTTACTATTCTATACAATGGGGCGCTGATCAAGTGTTGTGGTGGGAAGTACTGCTGGACTATCCAGTGTTGTGTTAGGAAGGACTGGTGGACTATCCAGTGTTGTGTTAGGAAGGACTGGTGGACTATCCAGTGTTGTGTTAGGAAGGACTGCTGGACTATCCAGTGTTGTGTTAGGAAGGACTGGTGGACTATCCAGTGTTGTGTTAGGAAGGACTGGTGGACTATCCAGTGTTGTGTTAGCAAGGACTGGTGGACTATCCAGTGTTGTGTTAGGAAGGACTGGTGGACTATCCAGTGTTGTGTTAGGAAGGACTGGTGGACTATCCAGTGTTGTGTTAGGAAGGACTGCTGGACTATCCAGTGTTGTGTTAGGAAGGACTGGTGGACTATCCAGTGTTGTGTTAGGAAGGACTGGTGGACTATCCAGTGTTGTGTTAGGAAGGACTGGTGGACTATCCAGTGTTGTGTTAGCAAGGACTGGTGGACTATCCAGTGTTGTGTTAGGAAGGACTGCTGGACTATCCAGTGTTGTGTTAGGAAGGACTGGTGGACTATCCAGTGTTGTGTTAGGAAGGACTGGTGGACTATCCAGTGTTGTGTTAGCAAGGACTGGTGGACTATCCAGTGTTGTGTTAGGAAGGACTGCTGGACTATCCAGTGTTGTGTTAGGAAGGACTGGTGGACTATCCAGGGTTGTGTTAGCAAGGACTGGTGGACTATCCAGTGTTGTGTTAGGAAGGACTGCTGGACTATCCAGTGTTGTGTTAGGAAGGACTGGTGGACTATCCAGGGTTGTGTTAGCAAGGACTGGTGGACTATCCATTGTTGTGTTAGGAAGTACTGGTGGACTATCCAGTGTTGTGTCAGCAAGGACTGCTGGACTATCCAGTGTTGTGTCAGTAAGGACTGCTGGACTATCCAGTGTTGTATTAGGAAGGACTGCTGGACTATCCAGGGTTGTGTTAGCAAGGACTGCTGGACTATCCAGTGTTGTATTAGCAAGGACTGCTGGACTATCCAGTGTTGTGTTAGCAAGTACTGGTGGACTATCCAGTGTTGTGTTAGCAAGTACTGGTGGACAATCCAGTGTTGTGTTAGTCTGAACATGTGATGCAATGTTAACTCATCAGTACAGCATTGTGTTAGGTTTGACCAAGGAAGATTGGCTGATTTTTTGTGATAGTCGACTCAATAATATAGACTATATATGGGTAGGAACCGTAACTATTCCTCAGAAATTTTATCGGTATCTCTATGAAATAGGAAATTGACTGGAATGTGAAGTCACATAAGTGGTAATAGCAAAAATATCAAACTAAATAAATGAATATTGTGAAGTTCTGGGTATAATCCGAGGTGGTGAAATAGTGCGATGAATTGTGATGAAATTTTCCTAATATGCGTGATACTCCAAAGGTGAAATTAATTGAATACTACTTTGATATGTACAGGCGAATCTACTTGTCGATTTCTGTGTAGTTTTGTCCATTCCTTTAGAGCTAGTAATAGGGTAAGTCTGTCAAATTAGTGTAAGCAGCTGGCAGTTGCTGCTGGTAAACGTGATAGCCAAATATATAAGCGAGCCTTGTATATTTTTTATAATAGAGTAGGCTGAATACAAATGCTATACAATTTAGAAGACACTGAATATAAGTGCTATACATTATAGAAGATGATGAATACAAAGCTATACATGATAAAGGACGACGAATACATAACGTCTTGTTGCTTCAACCAATCAAATCTTATAAGATATAAGCAATAATGATAGGGATCTTATAAGCGTGCACAAGTTGTGAATTCCAGACTGTACTATGCATTTTGCACTACGATTCTGTACATAGGCAATTATATTATCTGTAAATAGCGTTAAGTTTTATACGCTTTTTAACTCTGCTCCTAGGTCATCACTTGTAGTGATAGTTTTATCAATTTTATGATGAGTCAGTAGTGGGGTGTGACCGCTGTTGGGTTCTGGGGTGTATTTGACATTTTAGGCCTGGGGTCCCCTTGCACCCTTGCTATATATGGCCCTCGGGTTGGTCATTTAAGATCAAGGTCAGACGACCGATCCAAAAATATGCATGACAAAGGGATCTCTCATCTGTGGAAAAAGATCAGTAACCAGTTGGTGGATCGGTTTTCCTATAAAAAAACCTTTTTTCCCGATTTGTGAATCTGGGTTATTTGTGAAATACATGACAATTTCGCAGTTTCCCATACCGAAGTTTTAAATTTGTACATATCTTTTGTAACTGGTAGTGTCTTAGTCCTGTCTATTTATTCATATCCTGATTGAAGATTGCATATCATCAAATTTGTGCCATCTTAATTTTGTGAAAGGTTGTAGCCGAAATAGTTCTTCAGTGTGCGGCATTGAATACTGGATGAAGCTTATCACATGTACTGTATATTCAGAAAATTAAAGCTAGACAAAAGACACTACGTTAAGGATTACTGTCAAATCAGTCGGGAACTGTCAGGTCTCTTGAGACACCTCCATCACATTTGTGAATGTAGATATACCATATTTCCACCTCAAAGCAATTACAATGTAGTTCCCATGTGGTACTCTGACAGTTCCTGACTGATTTTACTATAATCACTTGTATTATTCAGCGATGTAAGTCATTAAAAATTCTTACACCAGATTTCCACCACAAAGCAACTTGTTCCCTTGTCGAACTGTGACTGTTCTTGACTGATTTTACAGTTATCTCTTACACCACTGGTTGATTCTCTAGTATTAAACTTGTTAAATGCCAATGATGTTTCCAGTATGTTCATGTTGGTAAACCTCTGTTACTGTAAAATCAGACAAGAGCTGTTTACTCAACGAGGAGAAATGGTGCCTTGTGATGGGATATGTGTTTCCAAGTTGCTGGTCATCCAATTTATAGGGCCTACTAGAGTTGGCCTCATCATAAGACTAGTGGTATATGATCTGGTCTTATATGGGAATGTTCAACTCCGAGACCACAGAATCTTTCTAGGTTCAACAGCTACTGACAGATTTTACAGTAAAATTAATGTAACTTTGGAAAGATGTTCTTGATGAGGTAAACGGGGAAAAGCCACCCCTGGCTATACCTTTCACTGTGATGTTATCTTAACTTTTGAGGGTACAATTAATAGAAAACAAAAGTAGGAGCTAGCTTGCCCCCTTTACCTTACCATGGTATAAATAATTGATAATTTTGTAGTGTTATTGTCAATTGCGGTATGAACAATAATGGCCCAGGGCGGCCAATAGAATCCATATGCCGTCCAGTAAAGTGTAAATAGAAATTCATATCAGTATTGGATAATTCAGGAACATTTTATACTGTGCTTTAATACAATTTCATGATATTTCTCAACTTTCAAATTAAGATAATGAAAGATTCATTTTATTTCAATGAGTTGTTGTTGGTTTATTATTTAGGTGTACTTGAGACAGCACGAAAGCCTTCCTACGTTTGTCAGAGCTTCTGTGTCACTGTGCTCTTGACCAGTCCAAGTAACCTATCCATCCAGTTGAGAAGGATGTGACTGTCACAACCAGACCAAATCGGGCCTGGCTGCTCCACCACCGTGCATATATACTGGGTGATATGAATAAAGACTAGCAAATGCTTTTACTTCAATTTTGTACAGAAAGGCCTGGTGTAAATGTACATGGAGTTTTAGATAAAAGCATTTGCTAGTCTTTATTCATATCACCCATTGAGTTGAGAGCTGAGCGTCAACAAGGACATTATTAGCTCTATAAACCATATTGGGCAATTGTCATGTAAGTAGGAGGAAACCGGAGGCCCCAGGGAAACCTACGCTGTCAAAGAGAATCGCCCTCTCTATCACATGAGTGTACCGGGATTCGAACCCGGGATCTCTGAGATGACAAGCGCAAATGTTACCACTACACCACTCCGCCAGCCCCACCACCACCATGTTGCCAGCATGGTGAGAAAGATGACACAGTCACAACCAGACTAGCCAACATGGTGAAAGGTATGATACAGTTGCCACCGGACCGAAGCGGGCCTGGCTGCACCATTAGCGTGTTGCCAACATGGTGAGACAGATGAGATAGTCGCAACCATATTGAATCAGGCCTGGCTGCTTCGTTAGGGGGTGGTCAACATGGCGAGATATATCTGATAGTCACAACCAGACTGAATTGGGCCTGGCAGCTCCACCATCATGTTGCCAACAAGGTAAGATAGACTAGACACTCAAAACCAGACCGAATTGGGCTAGGCTGCAACATCAGCATGTTGCCAACATGATGAGATGGATAAGACAGTCACAACCAGACTGAATTGGGCCTGGCAGCTCCACCACCATGTTGCAACCAACACTCAAAACCAGACCGAATTGGGCTGGCTGCAACATCAGCATTTTGCCAACATGATGAGATAGATCTGATAGTCACAACTAGACTGAATTGGGCCTGGCAGCTCCACCAACATGTTGCCAACAAGGTAAGATAGACTAGACACTCTAAACCAGACTGAATTGGGCTGGCTGCAACATCAGCATGTTGCCAACATGATGAGATAGATGGGACAGTCACAGCCAGACTGAATTGGGCCTGGCAGCTCCACCACCATGTTGCCAACAAGGTAAGATAGACTAGACACTCAAAACCAGTCCGAAATGGGCTAGGCTGCAACATCAGCAAGTTGCCAACATGATGAGATAGATGAGACAGTCACAGCCAGACTGAATTGGTCCTGGCAGCTCAACCATCATGTTGCCAACAAGGTAAGATAGACTAGACACTCAAAACCAGACCGAATTGGGCTGGCTGCAACATCAGCATGTTGCCAACATGATGAGATAGATCTGATAGTCACAACCAGACTGAATTGGGCCTGGCAGCTCCACCACCATGTTGCCATCAAGGTAAGATAGACTAGACACTCAAAACCAGACCGAATTGGGCTGGCTGCAACATCAGCATGTTGCCAACATGATGAGATAAATCTGATAGTCACAACCAGACTGAATTGGGCCTGGCAGCTCCACCACCATGTTGCCATCAAGGTAAGATAGACTAGACACTCAAAACCAGACCGAATTGAGCTGGCTGCAACATCAGCATGTTGCCAACATGATGAGATAGATCTGATAGTCACAACCAGACTGAATTGGGCCTGGCAGCTCCACCACCATGTTGCCATCAAGGTAAGATAGACTAGACACTCAAAACCAGACCGAATTGGGCTGGCTGCAACATCAGCATGTTGCCAACATGATGAGATAGATCTGATAGTCACAACCAGACTGAATTGGGCCTGGCAGCTCCACCACCATGTTGCCATCAAGGTAAGATAGACTAGACACTCAAAACCAGACCGAATTGGGCTGGCTGCAACATCAGCATGTTGCCAACATAATGAGATAGATGAGACAGTCGCTACCAGACCGAATTCAGCCGGACTGCTCCAACAGCGTAGTGCTGGAAACAAGGCGAGAAAAATGAAACAGTCACAACCAGACGGAATCAAGCCTGGCTGCTCCACTGCCCCATTGCCGGCATGGCGAGAAAGATGAGACAGTCGAAACCAGACCAAATCGGCCTGGCTGCTCCACTACCGTTTTGCCAGCATATGGTGAGATGGAGGAGACGGTCACAACCAGACCGAATCGGCCTGGCTGCTCAACCACCGCGTTAACAACATGGCGAGAGAGATGAGACAACCGCAACCAGATGGAATCGGCCTGGCTGCTCCACCAGTGGGTTCCGAATTTGCTAATTCTAATATTTATCTCTCTCTTCGTGGACTCCCGCAATGCAGTCAACTTGGCGGGATCCTGGTTGTCTTTCCCTCCCGGGCGACAGGACGAGGCCTGTCCACTACGTCCGCGAACAAGAGACCAGCGTAGCGGCCTGATCGGAACCTATATGAAATATCTTGACCTCACTGATTGACACGTCTCTGCTTCCAGACAACGCACGAACGATATGATATGGATTCATACAACTTCCAGCTCTTAAACGGTACGTTGATGAATTAGAGGGCCTTAAGGGTGTGGCTGAAATTGGACCCTGTTGCATGCATTCTGACCTTTTGTCAAAATAAGTTTAGCATGGGTTTGTCACAAGATAAAGCCACGATTTGGGTATTTTTCTTCCGCTTATCTCAGGTGCACTCGCCTGACTACATGGTAAAACTAGCAATCGGTTAATGAATCTGACACCAGGTCACAAGCGATACCGTTGCCTGCATATCAACAGCAAAAAGCATTGTCCTCGGGTCTTGAACAACATCACAACATCTAAACCTCGTTCGCATCTGTTGATATTCGTACGGGAGAAAAACCAAACCATTTATCATGTTGACGGCTCCACCAGTGTCGTGACCGCGGGGTGTTTTGTTTTGGGTACAGAAAGTGGCTAACCACATGGGAAAGAACTTTTTGCTCTCTTCGATGGTTTTTTTATTGTGCGACACAAACAGAAATGTATCCGTACCGGAGAAAGACCATTTGCGCCACAACCAGTCGCTCTAGAGAGCGCCAGCGTCATGAGGTTGCTTCGAACCAAAGGTATCATGTTTTAATAGTATAAATACGGGAGAAAAAACGTTCCAGATTACTCGATGCTTTTTGTGCAATGTCATCGGGTAAATAAACACGATTGTATTCATACTGGAGAAATACCATTTACCCGTGACTGCACCTGGGTGACCGCCGACGCATGGCTTGTCTTATTCGAAAGTATCTGCTGCAAGTAAGGGCCGGCTAGGCCTTGTCAATGTTTCAATTTGATATAAAGGAAACGCTCTGTACTGTAAAATTTACGACGGCAGTCATTATTTACGGCATGGATGAGTTTTACCGTCGGTGGATTTGTGTGGACTGGTCGTTCCTCCAAATCAATTATATTTGAATCTCCCACCAGTTTCCTCGGTCCTTGTCGGGCGTATTTGTAGACCCTTGTTCTAGCCTCAGTGTGAGTCAGAAAAAAAATGTCGGATATCATTGACAAGCGCTGTCCCGGTATTTCAATATTATGCCTTTATTCCGGTAAGATAATATTCGAAAATTGCTTTAGGCGATATAGCTCTTTGAAATAGACCTTTAGACATGTCAGACGGCTTTTGGTGATATTTTTATATGAGACCCTTTTATACCAGGCGGAGTCATTGCGGGCCAAAAATAACCATGTGGTGAGCGACCATGCGGTCTTTTGTGTGCTGTTTGTTTGTTGTGGCCTTCAGTGTCTTCCTCCGCCTGGTGTAAGGGCCTGAGCGGCAATTTTAGGCCTACATGTCATGATGTAGTTGAGGACTGGACGTGTAGAAAGTTCTCTTTAAGTAGCCCATCCGGTTTTGGAAATACAGTGATGTTTTTCTTTTTTTTGACTTTAGGGGTTTCCTGTAATATCGCTCTCTGTTTTGGTTCAGGATAGGAGCACAGGGAGGCCTTATTCTACACAGTATATATCTATGTAATATGATAGATGGTTTGCGAAACATCCCCCCCCCCCCCCCCCCCAATTGCTCACTTGAAATCAAGTAATTTTTTTACATAACAAGCGATGATTTTTGGTCCGACTGTTGCGTCATTCCCTTGTTCGTATTCATATAGAACTTTAATTACATATGGCATGGCCTGGTTTCATTTCACTCTCTACACCCGTATTTACACAAAGGTCTGTTTGAAATTGATCTATCGGCCTATCCTGGCCATGTGAGACTAGTTCATATCAATCACTGTACATTAATAGATTGAATGTTTACCTGGAGACAAGTTTTTTTTTATCGACAAGGGTGTTGCCTCAATTTCGGGCTGGGCTTTCAATGCATGGACTTATTGCACGTGAGATGTTCGTACTACGTCGTTCTATCAACACGGGTAACATAGAGATTTGCCCCTTTCCGCAAACTATTATTTGCTGTGGATTTTGGAACTTCCTGCTTTATTTTCCAGGTATGGATAAAGCAGTTGACGACACATTCTTAATCAAGGATTATACGACTGGCTGGTTATTCGAGGACGGTGACAACATTGAGTGAACCAGCCCTGCTGTGATCCTGTGCAACCATACCTAAAAGGAACCCTTACGGCTACGTCGGTCTATAGTGTAACGATTGCGAGGGGAGGAGGATAAGACAGACTCAGACTCAGACTCTGGATTATCTATATAGGATGCCATGACAATGCTAATGGTGGCACCGGCGTCACCGGGATGTGTGTGTTAAATGTGGGCGCCGCTTGCCAGCGATGGAAAAAACACTAGCTATGTCTGGACATAAATTCTCGAGGCATTGATAATTATTGTAAGTTGACTCTTGAATATATTTTAGCAAATAGACCATATGCAAAAATAAATTTCGGCCATTTTGGAACCGCCATTTTGAAACGGCCATTTTGAAACGACCCTTCAAGCGATTTACTTGAAGTTGTCCATGTCTTTCAATGTTAATATTTTGAATGTTTTGAATGTTTTGAATGTTTTTGGTGATGATATAATTTAAAACATGACTTTTATGTCATGGTAAACTTACGCTGCATGTAAAATGGCCGAAATTTATTTTCGCATACGGTTTATTCCTATTGATATCCAGTCAAATGATATATACTTATTAAACATACGATCGAAATCAGACTTGTTCTTTGTCTAACTTAAACTTTGTCAATCCACGAAATCACACTTGTAGCCTACGTTCTCTGTCTAATTTTACTTTACTTTCATTTCAGCCTCTCAACGAAATCGTCCTTGTCATCCCTCTGACACCAGACTCGGCTCCAGCCCATCATTAAAGTCCTGTTTCTCCGCATTTGACACCGCAGCCTCAAAGTCACACTCTTCACTTGTTAGAAACCATCCGGAGAAGCGAACATTAAACCCTTATTTGATTTCCTCAGGACCATTACAAACAGTTGTTCTTCTGTATCATCTTTTCAAATCATGAATAAACGGCTTATTTTGAATTTTTGTGTCTTCATTGAAACCTTAGAGGGGTTTCTAGTCTTGCAAACGACCAAATTGCTTGACTACCCCCTCAACACTCTTTTTGTCATCAAAAAGTTACGGAGCGAATCCACGCAAAAATTTTTTTTGGGCCGCGAAAACACTTATACTGAATTCTCGAAAAAAAAAAATTCATATATATACGCCATAATTACTTTACGCTGGATACTACAATGCACTCCTCACCCATACATAATTTCTTTACGCTATATGGCTACTACAATGCACTTTCCTATTATTGACCTCGTCAAAGAAATCGAACTACAAATACCACTTTCATAAAACAATTCCTTTATTCACCACTATAATGTATTCTGAACATTAGCAAGTCGCAATATGGATAACTGATGCGGACATCACCGGGGGGGGGGGGGGGGGGGGGGGGGGGGGGGGGGGGCAAGTAAAGGCTTTAATAATTCAAAGACAAGACCAACAGCTGGTGCCAGCATCTCATTGACAACACCAGGAGGGGCAAGTAAAAGCTCTGATAATTCAAAGAGACTAATTGGAAATACAAAACGTCAACAGATGGCCAGCATCTCATTGACATCACCAGGAGGGGCAAGTAAAGTCAATCAACAAGGACACCACGGCTTTGATAATTCAAAAACACCAAAGTTAGTCAACTCTAATTGTAAATATACACAAAATATCAAGAGAAAATTAACAACTGGCGCCAGCATCACTGGAAGGAGCAACTGAAGTAAATCAACAACTGGTGCCAGCATCACCGGAAGTGGCAACTAAAGTCATCAACAAGGACACAACGGCTTTGATAATTCAAAGACTGGATCCAAAACACCAAAGTTATTGAACTCTAATTGTAAATACACACAAAATATCAAGAGAAAACTAACAACTGGTGCCAGCATCACCGGAAGGGGCAACTGGGGTCAATGAACAAAGACACCATGGCTTTGATGATTCAAAGACTGGATCCAAAACACCAAAGTTATTCAACTCTAATTGTAAATACAAACAAAATATCAAGAGAAAACTAGCAACTGGTGCCATCATCTCATTGACATCACCAGGAGAGGCAAGTAAAGTCAATGAACAAAGACACCACGGCTTTGATGATTCAAAGACTGGATCCAAAACACCAAAGTTATTCAACTGTAATTGTAAATACACACAAAATATCAAGAGAAGACCAACAACTGGTGCCAGCATCTTATTGACATCACCAGGAGGGGCAAGTAAAGTCAATTAAGGACAGCACGGCTTTGATAATTCAAAGACTGGATCCAAAACACCAAAGTAATTGAACTCTAATTGTAAATACACACAAAATATCAAGAGAAAACTAACAACTGGTGCCAGCATCACCGGAAGGGGCAACTAAAGTCAATGAACAAGGACACCACGGCTTTGATAATTCAAAGAGGGTACCCAAAACACCAAAGTTATTCAACTCTAATTGTAAATACACACAAAATATCAAGAGAAAACTAACAACTGGTGCCAGCATCATCGGAAGGGGCAACTGGGGTCAATGAACAAAGACACCATGGCTTTGATGATTCAAAGACTGGATCCAAAACACCAAAGTTATTCAACTCTTGATATTTTGTGTGTATTTACAATAAGAGAAGACTAACAACTGGTGCCATCATCTCATTGACATCACCAGGAGGGGCAAGTAAAGTCAATCAACAAGGACACCACGGCTTTGATAATCCAAAGAGTGTTTTGAAAACAACTGGTCCAACGATAATAAACAAAATAATTCAACTTTAATTGTTAATACACATAAAATATTGAGAGAAGACTAACAACTGGTGCCAGCATCTCATTGACATCAACGGGGTGGGGGGGGGGGGACACGTCAGACTTGCTTTGATAATTGTCAAGACAGAAAACTTTAGCTATCCAGATGACCAACATCTGATTTCATCACCAAAAAATACCTGATAGTCTACAGTCTACAGTGCATTCACTCAGCTATAAGAAATTCTTGTAAAAACAAACATATTTTAAATATCGAGACTTCTTTATTACCCTAATTAACATCACCAAAGAATACCTGGGAGAGCGAGACAACATTTTAGGTATCGAGAGGACCAACATCTGGTGCCACGATAGTAACGAATGTCCATCGCAGTCAGGACGTAAGCTTCTAGGGATATACAGTCCAACTGATGTTACATACATCTCTCTGAAATGAGAGGAACTGGTGCCGTGATGATAAAGACCATCAAGAATGTCGATGGAAATCAGGAGCCCTCCGGACGTTAGGTTCTCGTGTACACTCCCGTCACAATCCACGATATGGTATCAAGAGCCCTTCGGACGTAAGGTTCTCGTGAGAGGAACTGGTGCCATAATGATAAAATCCATCAAGAATGTCGATGGAAATCAGGAGCCCACCGGACGTTAGGTTCTCGTGTACACTCCCGTCACAATCCACGATATGGTAAAGAGCCCATCGGACGTTAGATTCTTGTGCAGGCCGAATACACTCCCGTCACAGTCCACAATGGTAAGACGATAAAGAATGTCAATGCAGCCCTCCGGTCTCTAGGTTCTTGTGAGACATCTATGCCTGAAATGAGACGGTAATTTATATTGTTAGTCATACGGAGAGAGAACTGTATGGGGGTATAGTTCTCATTGGTAATTCCTCTAAAAGGCTAATCAGTGCACCTCTGGCTGCATAAAGTGAAGTGTGACACAATATTGATTCACCCTAAAGTTAGGATATTTCCAATTCTAAACACCACGACAATGCAACTGTTTTGATTTATTGGCAAGGCTATTGCAAAAAAACATATATTGAGTTGATAAATATTGATATCTTTTTTGTTGAGGATGAAAACTGGGCGCTAAGTTGATATGAGAAGCAGGCTATTCATTAGTCTTAATGAATCATTACTTAAAATTTGGCAGCAGGAGAACAATAAAGAGATGTTTAATGTCAACAAAGGAACAATGTCAACAAAGGAACATGTAACTAAAGGCTTTTCATATACAATGAGAACTATTGTGTCACCAGCCAACAGCGCACGTGATCATTTATTTCAATAGGCCCATGTAATTTCATTGGGTTGATGACGTATGAATATTGTCCAAGAGTCGGTCACTAAAACGTGCCCCTATCTTTCGTAGCGCGTAGTGGCCTGGTGGTTAGGGCGGACGATTTAGGGCGTTTTTTAGCCCGAAGATCGCGAGTTCGAACCCCATACGCGGTTTCGACCAAACAAAACCGGAAGGTTTTTATTCTTTTTGTCATCGAAATATATATATCATTATTTTTACAAAATAAGGGTTGACCATAGGCACCACCATTTTGTGGCTTAAAACTTCAAATTCTAAAGCAATTAATTACTGTTTCAAAACAAAGTGAATGCCAATTTCATGAGTGGAAGTTAGTTCTTTGTTTACCAGAGAACACTCCCATCCCTTGAAATTGGCATACACATCATTTTGAAGAAGTTCTCATTGCTTTAGGATTTAAAGTTCTAGTCAAAATGGCAGTGCCTATGGTCAACCCTGAAAGTAATTTGGGGAAAAAATAAGTTCAAAACATCATTGGAAAGAAATTGTTAAAAGTATACGAAAACATTTTAAATTAAAAAAGGGACGGTTCGCTTGATTACATAGAAGTACAACATTTTACTCACAATGTATAGCACATGATGATGACAATAATGGCATAATTCTTCGTTCATTATGATGATAATGGTTTACTGAGATCTCGTCCAAGAGCCGTCGTGACGTTGGCGGTGATATATGCTGCAACAGCTATGTTGTGTGATGTTGTGAATCTTGGTGATGATCTGACATGCATCGGCTTGGTTCTGTTGACAACGAGAAGATGAGATACGCCAGACAGATATCTAAAATGAAAGAAACAAGGCAGGACGTTATATGATTATAAGGACAAAGAATCCACCTAAGACACTATTCATTTTTGACCATTTAGGATTGTCCATCGTTCGAGTATGTTTATCATGTTAAGAATTAAAGAGAGGTGAAGCAGGAGACAGAATATCGCTTTCAACGTCAAAGCAACAGACACGCCATCTCCAGGTTGATGACGGAACTGAAAATGCCTTGTAACAAGCTGGGAGTGTTGAAATAGTGGTTGTTTTGGTCATTTTTTGTCGCTTATTTAAACAAGAAAAACAATTTTTTTACTGCTAGAGTGCATAGTAATCTCTTCTCTTTTGATTAATTTGCCAAGCTATTGCGAAAAAACATATATTGAGGTGATAAATATTGATTTCTTTTTTGTTGAGGATGAAAAATGGGCGCTAAGTTGATATGAGAAGCAGGATATTCATTAGTATTAGGAACAATGTCAACAAAGGAACATGTAACTAAAGGCTTTTCATATACAATGAGAACTATTGTGGCGCCAGCCAACAGCGCACGTGATCATTTATTTCAATAAGCCCATGTAATTTCATTGGGTTGATGACGTATGAATATTGTCCAAGAGTCGGTCACTAAAACGTGCCCCTATTTTGCGTAGCGCGTAGTGGCCTGGTGGTTAGGGCGGACGACTTAGGGCGTTTTTTAGCCCGAAGATCGCGAGTTCGAACCCCATACGCGGTTTCGACCAAACAAAACCGGAAGGTTTTTATTCTTTTTGTCATCGAAATATATATATCATTATTTTTACAAAATAAGGGTTGACCATAGGCACCACCATTTTGTGGCTTAAAACTTCAAATTCTAATACAATTAATTACTCTTTCAAAACAAAGTGAATGCCATTTTCATGAGTGGAAGTTAGTTCACTCCCATCCCTTGAAATTGGCATTCACATCATTTTGAAGAAGTTCTCATTGCTTTAGGATTTAAAGTTCTAGTCAAAATGGCAATGCCTATGGTCAACCCTGAAAGTAATTTGGGGAAAAAATAAGTTCAAAACATCATTGGAAAGAAATTGTAAGTACACGAAAACATTTTAGATTAAAAAAGGGACGGCTCGCTTGATTACATAGAAGTACAACATTTTACTCACAATGTATAGCACAAGATGATGACAATAATGGCATAATTCTTCGTTCATTATGATGATAATCTGTAGACCATGGTTTACTGAGATCTCGTCCAAGAGCCGTCGTGACGTTGACGGTGATATATGCTGCAACAGCTATGCTGTGTGATGTTGTGAGATGTTGTGAATCTTGGTGATGATCTGACATGCATCGGCTTTGTTCTGTTGACAACGAGAATATACGCCAGACGGACATCTAAAATGAAAGAAAAAAGGCAGGACGTTATATGATTATATGGACAAAGAATCCACCTAAGACACTATTCATTTTTGACCATTTAGGATTGTCCATCATTCGAGTAAGTTTATCATGTTAAGAATTAAAGAGAGGTGAAGCAGGAGACAAAATATCACTTTCAGCGGCTTTCAACGTCAAAGCAACAGAAACGCCATCTTCAAGTTGATGACGGAACTGAAAATGCCTTGTAACAAGCTGGGAGTGTTGAAAGGGGGTCGTTTTGGTCACTTTTTGTCGCTTATTTAAACAAGAAAAACAAAAAAATTACAGCTAGAGTGCAGATCAGTCTTTTCTCTTTTGATTAATTGGCCAAGCTATTGCAAAAAAACATATATTGAGGTGATAAATATTGATTTCTTTTTTGTTGAGGATGAAAACTGGGCGCTAAGTTGATATGAGAAGCAGGATATTCATTAGTCTTAATGAATCATGGTATCAGGAGAACAATAAAGAGATGTTTAATGTCAACAAAGGAACAATGTCAACAAAGGAACATGTAACTAAAGGCTTTTCATATACAGTAGAACTATTGTGTCGCCAGCCAACAGCGCACGTGATCATTTATTTCAATAGGCCCATGTATTAAATTTCATTGGGTTGATGACGTATGAATATTGTCCAAGAGTCGGTCACTAAAACGTGCCCCTATCTTTCGTAGCGCGTAGTGGCCTGGTGGTTAGGGCGGACGATTTAGGGCGTTTTTTAGCCCGAAGATCGCGAGTTCGAACCCCTTACGCGGTTTCGACCAAACAAAACCGGAAGGTTTTGTTTTTTTTGTGATCGAAATATATATATCATTATTTTACAAAATAAGGGTTGACCATAGGCACCACCATTTTGTGGATTAAATTCTAAAGTAATTAAGTGTCAGTCCATGATACCACCATGCAGGATCATGCAAATGGTGGCAAGGTGGGGATCAACAGATCTAGTTGTAATTTCTACCACAGACCTGTCCTAGGGTACTATGAAGGCTGGTGGATTGGTTTCGAAAATAACCCCACAGTTTTGGGGTACGGCTGTTAACCATTTCCTACTCATTTTCCTTTTAAAAAAACATGCATTATCCCTCAAAATAGGCTAAGTCTTTTGTCAATTTTCGTGCATCAAACAGAATTATCACTAAACACCGCCTATTGAAATTGAAAGTACATGATCTGAGCTACCTTTTCATGCCTTTTGTTTTGCCCCAGGTACATTTTAATGACAGGTACAGTACGTCCCAAAAACAATGCAATCTCAAATTTCAGTAAAAAGGCAATTTTAACTCTCCTTTAGCTCCAACACTGCAGTTTTTTAGGTGATGCCACTTCCAGGTAAGGAAGTCAGAATGCTGTTTTTTAATTTGCAAAAGAAAAAAATCCGGCCGCCCTTACGGTTTTCCGGTGAGGGGGTCGAGTCGCGCCCTTCTCACTGGTGCCCATTTTTTGCCCATTCCCTCAGAAAACTGACGAAATACACATGCTTTCCAAATAAAATTACATTTTTAGATGTTAGTGAACCCCCCTCTCCCTTGTCCCTCCCACACACTCCCTCAAACAACCTAGAGGCCTTTATATCCCCTGTGGAGGCTTAGCGGTCTTGGCGGAAACGATCAGCAGCAACGACAACAACAACAACAGTTACAGTTACAATGCATTGTGTACATGCACGTGTACATTGTGTGATAGTCAATTGAAAATGGAACCTGAAAAATCACAGTTGAAATGTGGATTTGCTGTCATATCCAAGGATATCGAGTGTGGTACTGACGCTTCATACCCCAATGACAAGAGTGTGATCCCCTTGAAACAATGTAAGAAGGACGTGCACTCCCATTTGATGCGTTGGATGTCCTCCAGGAAAGCCAGTCAAGTCAAAAGTGAATGGGAGCTCATAGCACTTTGTGATGGCGTGTTTGATATGAGTTCTCCAGTTCTGGACACCACAATATGCCCGAACCACCGATACAAGTTAAGTTTATCATGGAATCAGCAAAGGAGATGCCAGCACCCACTTCATCAACCCTCTAAAACAAGTCGGAAGCCCAGAAAAGATGGTGGTTCAGTTCATCGAGTGATGTCTCGGGGAAATATACATCAAGTGGGGAGTTTTTGTCCCAGTTGGCTCAGGTAAGGGATCAGTCTCAAAATCACTGAAGTAGAAAAGAAGCAGTAGGCCTGTAATGATACCCACTCTGACTAAACCTAACTTTGGTGCAAAACCAACTGAGTGATAACGATTTACCACTTCACTTGTGTTCTTCCTAGAAAGTTGATTGGAGCCTTGGCTTGGTGATCAGGAAGTCCCAGTTATGATTCCCTGCCAGTGCCACTGGAGGTGATGCTTCACTGCCGTACAAAATCAGCATGGCCGGTCGCATTATCAAAACAAGTCTATCATCATCATCATGTCCTCACACTATTATATTGCACATCATATTATCATTACCCCCATAATCTGGTGCCTTTTCAGCTCTGTGTAAAGGATGTGAGGCTAAACATCGAGTATCTGTGGCAAATGTAGAACGAGAAGTAGAACCAGCACCCATGGATACAGAGGTGAGTTGAATGAAAAAAAGGGGAGAAGATTCGGGGCAAGCCAAACTGAATATTGGTTAATTCTGCCTGCAGCGACTGACTTGCATGTAAGAAGGTCACTGATGAGAGAGGAGGGACTAAGCTGAAAACCTTGATGCCATTCTGGCTCCCATCTCCTTGGCAATGAGGGATTCTAAGCCAAACCTGATTCTCCATCAATATCTTTTTTCAGTCCGCTGTTGCCTCTTCCTCTGTTCAACCAGCCGACGCCTTAGAAAACCCAGCAGACGGGACAGAAGGGCAAATTTGATGGGTAATGTTGTTGCAACAGTATCATAAGGACTGCTGGTCAAGCACTCTTGAGCTGGGAGAGAGAAATGATAAGAGGGTGGAGACAGATTTTCTGAAATGTTGGTCTTTGAGTCATGACTGGGCAGAATCAGCCCAGTGAAAGTTGTCAGCTACACATCAAGAATTCTTGATTTAGAATGAAAGGGTACGACTTTATTGGATGTACATTCATCAGGCTTGACCTGAGATTTTCCACGCCATTGATTGCAAATGCATTGTTCGCATTCTGCAATACATCTCTCTTTTTCTAAAAAAATACATGGTGAATTTCCTAAAACTGTTACATGCTGTGTTTTTGTCTCCCTTGACTAACATAACCTGCAATATGAAGGACATCCAGATTTGATGTTCTAGTATATCTAGCGGATGGTTCATCAGGTAAAATGCGGGGCTTGGTTAAAAAATGATTTTATAGTGATATCTTGGGATAAATTTGAACTTTGGCTTTCAGTAAACAATTGTAAATGCCAAGATAGATTTTTAATGTCAGTATACTTAGTAGCGCTAATGTCAGTTTTGAACAACCAAGCCTGCTACTGGAAAGTGGGACTCTCTCCTGATACTATCCTGCACTTGGGCCTGACATGTAGTACCGTAAATGAGGTGTTACTAGTATTGGTCCCTCCCTAGTAGTGGTTAGTAGTGGTTTGGCTATTGCCTGCAAAATAGCCTTTTTTCTATGTATCATTATATTAGCTTGTAAATAAATCACCCATTTGTAAAAAAAAAGTGTCCCTTCTTAAGTGGCAGCACTGTCCTCTGCAGACAGGTACAAGTGTAGCATGTGGAAAGTTGTGATCTCTCCTAAGGGACTGGACAGTACCGTAACTCAGTTCATGAAAAACTTCTCCATTCCAGTACATGTATATGTACAATTTAGCCAATGCTAGAGCAACTCCAGGAGAACATTTCAGCGCCAACCAAGGAGCTAAAAACTTCCAATAGCAGTACTCTGACGGTGCAGCCAACTGCAGGGTTGTCCTCATCAAACAGTAATTACAGTAGGAACTGCACCTTTGGTCAATTGGCTCCTTAGCAATGGAAGGTGTTACTAGTATGTGAAATGAGCACTTCTGCAAGGTTCTTAGGAACAGGATGATCCCTGCATGGGTTGATAAAGATGTATTAGTAGGTCATACCACATGCCCTTCAGGTGCCTTAGCCATGGGGGGGGGGGGGTCCAACCCTTACAACATGCTCTGGCAGCATGACACAGGCTAATGAATGGGTCAACATTAGCATCCTCCCCAACAGGGGGGTTTCTTAAGGTTTTCGGACTGTATGAAGGCCTACATGTAGCTTATTCAATTACGTTGCCATCAGGTAGGCCAAGGCCGAAATGTTATTTGAAATTCAAATCAGCATTTCAGGACCTATGGGGCCCAATTCCCCAAAGGGCTTTCATCAAGGGCAAATTTGTAGTGATGAACTTGTTCTTTTTTGGGGGGAAAAATGCAAGTGGAGTTATTTACCGGTAGGCCTACTTAAATAAGTTAAAATAGGTTAGTAGGCCTAGGCATGGGGGGGGGGGGGGGGGGTGATCATGGTGGTTGACAGTAACTACTAATCCTCATGGCCAGCACCAAGCATAAATTATGTGTTCATTATGCATTTATTTTATAATTCATCAAGTGTACACAAGGTGGCAGCACTAGCCAATGAGTGTCATTTTGGTGGAAAATAGCACTTTTTCCTTGGTTTATCCTGGGAAAACAGTAAAAGCGGCCGGAAATTTTATTTCTGATTTTGAAAGTAGGTATCATTACCTTTATCATGTGCAAGCCACAGCATTCAAAGACCTGCAGTGTTGGAGATATGAGCGTCGATAGAGAGCTCTTCCTAAGCACTGCCCCTAGGTATGCATAATTACTAGG
Organism: Lineus longissimus; assembly: GCF_910592395.1. Classification (NCBI taxonomy): domain Eukaryota; kingdom Metazoa; phylum Nemertea; class Pilidiophora; order Heteronemertea; family Lineidae; genus Lineus; species Lineus longissimus. Next base: position 8,519,941 of record NC_088315.1, read on the forward strand.
CCTAGCACGACCAAAGTATGAAGTGTTACTCAATGACCTGTTGCAGAATGGAAGATCTCATCAAATACTTCCATCATAAAAAGGGGGAAAATCCAGCTATTTTTTTTAGTCTCTGCAGGAGTGCCCAACATTGACCCAAAAATACACAAAAAATAGGGGGAAAAAAGCTAAAACAAGCCCCCTAACTAGGCCTGCCCCTAACTCGGTTGCTAGTGATTTTTGAGAGTCATCAATTGCTGTGTAATGATGTCTTAGTGGAAGGATCTTGCATACCTAATCTCGTTAAAAACGGTTGACCCCCACCTTGCCACCCTCTGCATGGTGGTATCATGGACTGACACTTAATTACTTTTTCAAAACAAAGTGAATGCCAATTTCATGAGTGGAAGTTAGTTCTTTGTTTAACAGAGAACACTCCCATCCCTGGCATACACATCATTTTGAAGAAGTTCTCATTGCTTTAGAATTTAAAGTTCTAGTCAAAATGGCAGTGACTATGGTCAACCCTGAAAGTAATTTGGGGAAAAAAATAAATTGAAAACAATCATTGGAAAGAAATTGTTAAAAGTATACGAAAAACATTTTAAATGAAAGAACGGACGGCTCGCTTGATTACAAAGAAGTACAACATTTTACTCACAATGTATAGCATGAAGATGATGACAATAATGGCATAATTCTTCGTTCATTATGATGATAATCTGTAGACCACGGTTTACTGAGATCTCGTCCAAGAGCCGTCGTGGCGTTGACGGTGATATATGCTGCAACAGCTATGTTGAGTGATGTTGTGAATCTTGGTGATGATCTGACATGCATCGGCTTTGTTCTGTTGACAACGAGAAGATAAGATACGCCAGACGGATATCTAAAATGAAAGAAACAAGGCAGGACGTTATATGATTATAAGGACAAAGAATCCACCCAAGACACTATTCATTTTTGACCATTTAGGATTATCCATCTTTCGAGTATGTTTATCATGTTTAAGAGTGAGTGATTTTTCTTTCTTGTCTTTGTGGAACACCTTAAAAATGAAATAAAGAGAAAATGTCTTTGTTTAAGGAATTGAACCCGAGGCGGAGGACCTTGGTTGAGTTACCAAGACACTCGAGGGTGGAGCTAAAATACAGTCCAAACCCGAGCCGACAGGCGAGGGTTTGGACGAAATTTTAGCTCCACCCTCGAGTGTCTTGGTAACTCAACCAAGGTCCGAAGCCGAGGGTTCAATTTCTATTCTAAAATACCTCAAACTTAAAAAGATAGGCCACGAAATAACTTGAATATGTGCGAATTTGGCAAATTCCATCCATCGCCTGCCCGGAGCGCCGGTAGCGCCGTTGTTTACATTATGTTACGGCAGCCCGTATAGGAAGTCCGGATCGGCTCGCTCAAGTGACGCTAAAATCCGCGCAAATGGGCTATTTGGAGCGTTTTTCTCAGCAAATATGTGTAGTGCTCATTAAAAAACTTAGGGTGGTTGATGCTTCCTTGGCTGATTTGTGTTTGAAGCAGTGTTTTGAGAGCCTCAAACTTCTGAAGTGAGCTGTGTGCATGGTTCCACATTTTAGTGCAACCCGAGGGAACTTTGGTAGAGCATCTTGGTTGCGTGTCCAAAACACTCCACTCTCAGAACGAGGCTTATGCATTTTCCATTTAAAAGTTGACTTTACGGTACCAAGGTATTTTAGAATTCAAAACATAGCATCCCCTCCCCAGCCGCATATCAGATCACTGAACGTCAAAACAACACAGACGCCATCTTCAGGGAGATTATGAAACTGACTCAGATAATTGTAAAGCGATTCAGAGGGCGCTTTCAGGGAGTCTGGGAGAGACCGGAGTCTTTCAAATAAGTTTATTTGAAAGACTTTAAATAACTCACCCCTAGCAAAAGAGCGTAGCGGATCGAACTTATTTCAAAGGGACAACTTGGGCGTGAGATTTACCTGGCCTTGGGGATAATGTGCCAACTTGACACCATGCGCCGCCACTTGTAGTATCACACTGATGTATTACGATTTTCACCAGTGTTTGAAGGCAATTTTAGGCATAGCTTCTAGTATAACTGTGATCTCGGCCAAGAGCCCGTAATCGTGACGTTGAACCTACTGTATGCACCAGCTTTGTTCTGTTGACACAAGAGTGGACACCCCAGACACACTTAGTGAGATGAAAGAAGCAGTGAAGGACATCAGATAACGAATTCGGCTATGATCAAATTACTTTTTTACCTATTAGGATTGTCAATTAATCGAGTAGGTTTATCATGCTTAAGCAGGAGACAATATTCATTGAGTCTGTGGAAAAATATCACTTTCAAAGGCTTTTGACGTCAAAGCAACACAAACGCCATCTTTAGGTAGATGATGGAACTGAAAATGCCTTGCAATGTTACAAAGTGATGAACCCCGCCCGTCACCACGTGGATCTGGAGTGTTGAAAAGGGGTCGTTCTGGTCACTTTAGGTCACTTTTTGTCACTTATTAACAAGAAAAACAAAATTTATGCAGTTAGGGTGCATAGTAGTCTTTTCTCGTTTGATTTATTGGCCAAGCTATTGCAGAAATACATACACAGGTGAGGTGATAAATATTGAAATTCACATGCCATGTCCAAAACAATATTGTCCAGAATCATTTTTGTGGAATACCACTGAAATCGGCGCATGGTGGCGCAGGGTCATTATCCTCTTGGCCAGTTAACTAAAAAACACGTGGCACCAAGACTAGCCATGCCACCTGCAAGCCGTGACAGTACCTTGCCGAGTCTGAGTAAGGATCATCAAAGGATCACTTTTCATAACGATGTAATTCTGGTGTAATTCATTATGAAATCTATTCAATCCACCAACTTGACTGGACAGCAATTTATAATCATCACCGATGGACTTTTGACATCCAGCACAGAGTACTGGCGAGGTTACGCAAACATTACGAATGTTCACGTTTAGTCAAAGATTCAATGGATGATGTTGAAATTTTGGCATATAGGGTAGAGTGGGGTAATTGTAGCCGCGGTTTATTTGCAGCCCCTGCATTGTTTGATGCATGGGGATATCAATCAATATCACAGGCAGGGACTACAATTAAACCGGGGCTACAATTACCAATTACTAGGTCAATTCATATAAACTCGTCAGCGGATTCTCCATCAGGCAGATTCCGCAACCCTGACAGTTGCCTCTGAAAAAGGAATCGTTAAAAAGGTGAAACTGAAGCGACTCTATTTTGTCATCTGAGGAACACCACCAACTGTGACAGTACCCTATCAAACACCAAAAATCGGACAAGATTGTGTGTCGGAGGTCATGCACACCAAAGGTGACACTGTCCTCCGGGTAATACTTTTACCATTTTGTGAGTTTTGAATGAGTTCTGGTGTTTCTTAGATTGGCCTAATGGAGTCACTTTAGTTTCACCTTAAAATGGCCGAAAAGTGTTTTCGCAAATTGTCTATTATATTCATTAAACACAGGGGAAAGTCTCGACCATTTCGACAGACTCGGGGTGGGGGTTTGACTGGGTATCTTCTGGTGACAATGGTATCGGCGTTTTCGGCAATGCTCCTCACAGGCCTTGTTCGAAGCACGAGGGATGAAATCCGAACATAAAGTGGTTCTAAATCACGCAAAAATTGCTACTTACAGCAAACTTTTTCTCTCCACAAGTTTGATAAGTCCTAAAGTTACCATTCGTAGAGATTGAAATAATTTTGGTAAAGGATTACCGAGATAACATCGGATAAATTTGTCTCAGAAATTATTCGACGTTCTGTTTGACCTGTTCCTCGCCGCAAAAAAAGTGCCTGGGATGTGACGTGTAGGTCATGTGATAATCCCATAAGGCCTGCATAATTAATATGTCAGAAGTTTTGTCCAGACGTCCAGTTTGACCTGTTCCTCGCAACAAGACAGTGCCTGGGATGTGACGTGTAGGTCATGTGACAATCCCATAAGGCCTGCATAATTAATATGTCAGAAGTTTTTGGCGCGATAATTCAGGGACACTGAGAACCAGATCGGGTGCACTGCAGTCACAATGATGTATGACTGAGATTGGCTGCACCATCTTGAACGAGCCCAGACAGTCACAACTAGATGAAGTTCGGCCTGGTAGCTCAACCACCGTGTTGCCATCACGCTGAGAGAGATGACAGTCGCCACAAAGCCGTGTGCCTGGCAGCACCACCATCATCTTTAATTGCCAATGGTGAGACAGATGAGACAGTCCAAGCTGGACTAAATTTCTTGCCATTGTGGAGAGATAGATGAGACAGTCGCAACAAGTCCCGATTGGGTGTGGCTGCTGCAAAACATGGTGTAAGAGGCGAGCCTTTAGACATTCAGAGCAAACCACCGTGTCGCCATTATGGTGAAAGAAACGAGACCGTCACGACTCGACGCAGGTCATGGCAGGCTGATCCAATCTGGTTGTGACTATGTCCAATCTGTCTTAAGGTGTTGGCAAAGCAGTGGAGCAGCCAGGCTCGATCAGGTGATTGTGACTGTATGATCTGATGTATCATCAAGTGGGCAACATGGTCGTGGTGCAGCCAAGCCCCATTTGTTCTGGTTGTTATTTTCTCATATGTCTCATCATGTTCGTAAGACGTCGGTGGAACAGTCTCGCCCGATTTGGTCTAGTTGGTTGGTAATGTGTCGTGTCTTCAACCCAATGTTTTCAACCCTGAGCAGTATCGGATGATTGGGACCGACGCGTCTCTCTTAATATATCTGCAACACAGTCGCAGTGCAGCGAAGCCCGAGTCAGTCTGATTGCAACTGTCTAATTTATCCCATCATGTTGGCAATATGGTGGCAGTGCAACCAGCTCCGACTCGCAGCCAGTGCGACTCTCTCCTCTATCCCACCGTGTTGGTTACACAGTGGTGGAGCAATCAGGCCAGATGCGGTCTGATTGTTAAAGTCTCCTCTATCACGCCGTGTTGGCAATACGGTGGTGATGCAGCCAGGCCTGACTCGATCTGATTGTTACTGTCACCTCTATCTCACCATGTTGGCTACGCAGTGGTCGAGCCGCCAGGCCAGATTCGGTCCGGTGGCAACTGTACCTCATACCTTTCACCATGTTGGCTACGCGGTAGTGGAGCAGCCAGACCTGATCCGGTCTGGTGGCAACTGTATCATACATTTCACCATGTTGGCTACACGGTAGTGGAGCAGCCAGACCTGATTCGGTCTGATGGCAACTGTATCATACCTTTCACCCTGTTGGCTACACGGTCGTGGAGCAGCCAGACCCGATTCGGTCTAATTGAGACAGTCTATTTATCTGACTATGTTGGCAACACGATGGTGGTACAACCGGGTTAAATTCCAACTGGTTGTGAGGGTCTCCCCTCTCTCAACATGTTGGCAACACAGTGGTGAAGCAACCAGGCTTGATTCGGTCTGGTTGTGACTGTCTCCTCCATCTCATCATGTTGGCAACACGGTGCTGGAACAACCAGGCTTGATTCGGTCTGGTTGTGACTGTCTCCTCTTTTTCACCATGTTGGTAACACGATTGGGGAGCGGGGGACAGCCAGGCCAGATTGGACCTGGTTGCGACTGCCTCCATCCTCTCACCCAAGCAGCCAGGCACGATTGGGACTGGCTGCGACTGTCTCCTCTATCAGACAATGTTGGCAACACGGCAGTGAAGCAGCCAGGCACGAATCGGTCTGGTTGCGATAGTCTCTTCTAACTGACTGTTATGGAGCACCTAGGACCATTTTGGCCTTGGTGTGACTGTCTCTTCAATCACACCATGTTGGCATCACGGTGGTGGGGAGGAGCATTGCTCATTCCGCCCGGTTGTGACAGTATATTGTCTCTAACCATGCTGTGAACACCATGAGTGAGAAGCCACGCCCGATTTGGTCTGGCTGTGACTATCTCACCTTCATGGCAACATGGTGGTAGAGCAGCCATGCTTTATTAGGCCTGGATGTGACTCTCTCACTATGTTAGAAACACGGTATTGGAGTAGCCTGGCTTGACTCGGCCTGGTTGTGACTGTCTCATGTCTATCACCATGTTGGCAACATGGTGGTGGAGTGTGGTCTGGTTGTGATTGTCTCATCTAACTCACCATGTTGGGAACACCATGATTGAACAGCCAGGTTGGCTTTGGTCAATTTCTGACAATATCGTAGTGGAGCAGCGAGGACAGTTTCAGTCTGGTCGTGACTGTCTCATCTCTATCACCATATGTTGGCAACCAAATATGGTCTGGTTGTGACTGTCTGACCATCTCACCATGTTTGCAAGATGGGCAGCCTGGCTTGATTCAGTCCGGTTACAACCGTCCTATCTCTCTCACCATGTTGGCAACACGGTAGTGGAGTAGCCAAGCTCGATTCGGTCTGGTTGTGACTGTCTCAACATGTTGCCAAGACTGAGAGAGCCAAGCCCCAGTAGGTAAGGTTTTGACTGCCTCATCTATTTCACCATGCTGGCACCACAATTGTGGAGCAGCCAGGTCGTATGTGGTCTGGCTGTTTATGTCTCGTCACTCTCACCATGTCTGCAACATGGTAATGGTGCAGCCAGGCGCAATTCGGTCTGGTTTCGACGGTCTGGTCTATCTCTACATGATAGGAACAAGGTGATGGAGCAGCCAGGCCTGATTCTGTCTTGCTGCAACAGTCTGATCTTTCTCGCCATGTTGGCAACACATCGGAGCCGATAAGTAAAGATCAATTGCAGTGCATGTAGGTCTTTCTTATCTCACGAACTTCATTTATACATGTGCACTATATATTTAATCTGCCAAAGGCACCTCCTTCGGTGGCTTACACATGTTTCAATCTACAGGTCTTATTCCTAATAGCTATATGTGTGCTAAGCCGTACATGCAGTTGACAATCATTCATTTTTATGTGCACTAATCTACACAAGTCTCATTGCACCCATATGTACTGATCCACAATTGTCTGACTCTGTACATATGTACTAATTGACACGCACAAGTCTACTCGAACTCCTTATTGTATCCGCCAATGTGTTGAGTAATGTTGCATACTGTTGTCTACAATTCATAAAAGTCTCATTCATTTCATGTACATGTATATCAATCCGCAAAAGTCTCAATCCTTTCATGTATATCCATCCGCAACAGCCTCATTCCTTACACGTGTCTTTATCCTTTTAAGTCGCATTCCTTACACAAGTATCAGTCAACGAAAGTCTCATTCCTTACATGTGTACTAGTACACAAGCGTCTCATTCCTCACACGTGTACTAATCCACGAAAGTCTCATCCCTTTCACATTTACTAATCCACAAGTGTATCAATCCATACGTGTACTAACCTGAATCAGTGAGTTTCACTCCTTATGTGTGCCTTATGTGTGCCATCCACAACAGTGTCACTGCATACACGAGTACCTATCCAACAGAGTGTCTTCCTATACAAATGGCACGTACACATTCACGTCTCTTTCTAAATCTGATCCGAAGCCGCACATTCCTCAAGTCCTCATCTTCTTACCTGCAGTGCTTTCTTGAGATGAACAGCCAAATGATCTCTTTCCCTCAGAAACAATACTCGTATCAATTGGTGTTTCTTTAGGTGATGGCTTTGTCTCATTTTCTTTGTCGTCCTGGAAAGAAATCAGGGCAGATCAAAGTTACCTGTGTGTAACCATAGTGGTCAGCCTAACATTTTGTTTATTGGCCACTGCCAGTTTGTTTAGGCCTATTGACCCCAGGATAGCAGTTTCATTGGGGTTGATGTGATTTGCCTTTGCCAGTTGAGGCCTAGCGACCCCAATGATAGCTTTAATGGGGGTTGATGTTATCAAGATTTGCCCTGATAACCTGTTGATAAGACAGTTAAACAAAAAGAATTCAGGCCAAGGTGTGAGCAGGCTTTGTTTAAAAAGACAATAGACGGCGTATTGGGCTGGGGCTGAATTCTTTCAACAGCGAGGTAAGGGGCAAAGGTGAAATGATGAGAGGTAGCGCTAGTTGCCGAAAAGATCGGCACAAATGTATACTGCACACTTCCAGTGTTGCAGGTGCTTACATACGCATGCTTGAGTCAGAAGAATGTTTGCGTACATTTCTAATGCATCTTCATTTCTGGGAACAAGTTTCCATGATTTGCCCAAAAGCACATCCATAGCTTTATTTTTAATATTTGTTTCATTCTTACCTTCTGTGACGCATGCTTTTTCGTCCATTCTGCAGCTGTTTTCAGAAAGAGTGGCTTGTTGTAGCAGAATTCATTGGACTGGAAAGGAATTGGAAAGAATTAATTAATAGGTGAGTAACAAAGATATTCCTGGCCGAAATGTCAAATCCCTTTTGAAGGATACTTACAATGTCTGCCATGAGTTGCTGGATCTGGTTCAGTATGGTGGAGATGAAAGTATACTTACAATGTCTGCCATGAGCGGATCATCAGGATTCGGCTCAGCCATCAGTTGCTGGATCTGGGTCAGTATGGTGGAGATATTGAGTGAAGGTTTCCACGCACCCTGCAAATGAGAATTATTCCATTAGGCACACATTCAGCTCAACAGAACTGCCCACTCTGCAACACCGAGAGACTAGCCACATGTCCACACGGTGCATCAATGGAGACGAAGCTCTGAGTATCAAGGGAGGAACCAGTGACGACAGCCAAGTTTATTAGAGACATAGGCCTAGTCCTGTAGTATAACAGCCATAAAAAGAAAAGCAAACACTAAGAAGACGCAGATAAATAGCTAAACAGAACTACTTGTACTTGTTTTTGAAGGCACTACTGTATTAAACTCTGTGTTAGTTCTTTGAAATAAAAGCTATTGCTTTAAAATACAAACCTTTGGCGGCATCTTGAGACTATCCAGGCAGATTCTTCCGCCGTTGTCGATGTTTGGATGGTAGATTGGAGTTACGAACTTGACTTTCGGAGGCTCAAATGGATATCTAGATAGAAGACGAGAAATGCCAGCTTATATCACTGAAACATGTCAATGATTTTAATGTCATCTTCACTTGATCTCTGTGTTAAATGTTTTTCTTTAGATAACAGGCAGGACACGTTGAAGCACTCGACAGATTACTTTTTGTTTTTACTCTTCATTGAATTAAATTGTAACACTTTTATTCTACATTTATACTTTGAAAACAACCCGTTGACTGCAAAAGTCTTACATCATGTGGTCCTTTTTCTTCTTTTGCTTCTTCACTTGCAATCCTAAGGTCATATCTCAACCGAGCCAATTTTGACACCTTTATCTCGAGAAAATGGAATAGTTACCTGTCTGAGATATTAACTTCTAGCTTAAAGATCCCACCCTCGTAGGGTGTACCCTCACCGCCAATAATATCTGAAGAAAGGAAACAACACTTACGTCAATGTATGGCTTATTATACTCATTATCATTATCCTCATCAACATCATTACATTACCAGTGTGGTAATGCTTTTGGATTTTTGGACGCCCGCACTATGCTTCTGTCCACTTTGTGGGATCTTTTACTTGCCCTCGCATACACACCCAGTTACAAGGGACCTTTACGCCTTATCAGACATCTAGAGCGGTGAAAATAAAGGATTTCACGGCATCAAAACTTACTTGCTTCCAGCTCAGTGAGATGGTTGCCTTTTGTCCAACATGATATACCATGTGGTGGTGATTGCTGGAAGATCTGTACTTCTCTCTTCATACGAGCAACTAGGGCGGGCTTCTGCATGACTCCAGTGGCAATGACTCCGTATACAGAAAACTGGAAAACTTGCTTGATGGAAGAAGTGCCCAATTCTGAAAGACATTATTGATGATTATGAAATAAAGATCTGATTTCAAGGGTGGGAGTCTGCTCCCTTGAAAATAGGTCAAAGAAAGGAAAATCGACTCCTGCTTTTTAATTGGCAGCCACTCTTAGTTCTGGCCAAAACGGTGATGCCTATGGTCAACCTTTAACATTAGACACGGCACAAGGTCAAGGATGCATACCTACCATCCCGTACTCGGTACGGTGATGATTGACAGTGATGTGCAAAGCAGCCAACTAGGCCCTTTGTCAGATATGCCGGTACAACCTTGGGTCGGACCAATAAACCGTCTTTACAATAGATCTTCATGGTAAAAGGACGCCAGACAATGGCTCGAGAGGCGAGATGGAGAGAAACCACACGATGAATGATGATGATGATGATGATACAGTGACACACTGGTCACTGTCACTGACAGTGACACACATGGGACAAAGACACGTTGTTCTGTCAAATATTATTTATTTCCTGGTTTCTGTTCACAAAATATTCGGCTCGGACAACAGCCATTGTATTGTAGTTCATTTCTACATACCTCAAACGGAAAAATTGACCCAGAAATAGAGAAATTTGACGAAAAAATCTGGAAAGAACTGTCAAATGTTGAGAATTTCGCGCTGCCTGTGAGCTACGTCACTAAAGTTAGTGTACTTTTTATGACGTAGTTTACAACTAGTTGGCGCGAGTTCATATGTTTGCGATAAACGTTTTTTAATTTCCAGGTGTACTGCAAATCTCTCTAATGCATTCCAGTGATTTTAAAAATCTGCGTAATTTCCTTTACGGCATATATTTATTAAGTCAAGGGAAATATTTCCCCCCTAAAAAAATTACGAATGAACATATTTTATTCATACTTTTCCTGTGCGGTTGTGACAATTGTCTTCACAATTCTGACAACAGAAGTGTGCCCTAAAAACTGACTACACCTTGATTGTCACAGAAATTTCATTGTACGAGCACCAGAACAAAGGGATTTTCTTTCTATAAAAGTCTGATACATCATCTTGACCTGCAAAATTTTGAGATGGATCCCGATAGTGGTGACGCAAACGCATGAGAATCAGGATGCTGATACATAGACATCGTCTCAATCCAGAAGAGAATTATCAAAAATCGTATTGCCAGGACAGGCCTATCCATGGCACAAGTTGGCCTGGGCGGTGGTGGGGGAGGGGGCGTCATTGGGAAGTCTACGATGGCTGGCTATTTTATGTAGATACCATCGGGAAATCTGACCTCTCTCAGGGGTTTGTACAGGTTCACCATGGCCAAAGAAGCTCCCTCAAAGGGCAACAAAAAGGAAAGTCTATCCGGCACTCAACATTGGCGCAGATGGCCCTTGTACTTTGACATTAGACTACCATCAAGTCAGAGACAAGAGGCAACACCATCATAGCATGGTGAACTGTCCAACAAGTTTTATTACGACCACAAATTGTCTCTGCTGGTACCAAGTTTAAAAGGAAAGGAACAATTGTGACCCATCACAGCAAAACCAGGCGCATGTCGCACAGAAGATGAGCCTAAATGACACCAGGAGATAATGGAAGAAATTGATGTGCTCCTATTTCACAAAAGGCAGACAACAGAAAAATGAACAAACAGTCCGTCTCAACCTGCCAAGCTCAGAGCGACATGCGCCTGCTTTTGCTGTGACGGGTCACAATTTAGAATGAATGAAAATATTTAGTTTATATTTCATTTAATCGACAAGAGAACAATCATGGTAACGAGAGATTAGAAGCATCTTCTATTAACATGAATATAAATAACTAATTCTCAACTTGAAAGGTTGGACAAAATGTTATCAATGGTAAATGCCATGTATTTTCTTATACATATTGTTTGCATTATTTAAAGGGAGACCATTGGCAGGATTGGCAAGGCAGGTCAGATTAAGTTACTCGAAATGGCCAATAGGGGTCTCTCATACTTTGGTTGAGTGATGCAAGTTAGACAAAGAGTCCTGTCCAGAGTCTCGGGCCAACAGTGTGGATCGAAGGAGAACTTCCCGATGGCTAAAATCATAGGGACACATGTCACTAGGTCATTCTCCTTTTAGGGACACTATTACTGGCTCCTTTAAGGGAAACTATAGGCAAGAGGCAGGTAGGTCATATTAAGTGACTTAATTGTTCATTCCTTGATCTAAATCTTTAATCCATGAACAAAAGTCAGCTCCCTGTATTACGGTATTCATTCTGTATTCCACTTCCTTAATCCACGAACAGGAGTCAGATTACTAAATTATTCATTCAGTAATCCATGAACAGGAGTCCAATTACCAAATTGTTCATTCAGTAATCCATGAACAGGAGTCCGATTACTAAATTATTCATACAGTAATCCATGAACAGGAGTCCGATTACCAAATTGTTCATTCAGTAATCCATGAACAGGAGTCCGATTACCAAATTATTCATTCAGTAATCCATGAACAGGAGTCCGATTACCAAATTGTTCATTCAGTAATCCATGAACAGGAGTCCAATTACTAAATTATTCATTCAGTCATCCATGAACAGGAGTCGGATTACCAAATTAGTCATTCAGTAACCCATGAACAGGAGTCCGGTTTCCAAATTATTCATTCAGTAATCCATGAACAGGAGTCCGATTACCAAATTGTTCATTCAGTAATCCATGAACAGTAGTCAGATTACCAAATTGTTCATTCAGTAATCCATGAACAGGAGTCCGATTACCAAATTGTTCATTCTGCAATCCATGAACAGGAGTCCGATTACCAAATTGTTCATTCAGTAACCTGTGAACAGGAGTCCGATTACCAAATTGTTCATTCTGCGATCCAATATGGTAATTCCTGAACAGGGGTCAGATTACTAAACTGTTATTCCTTATGTAATCCATGAACTCCTCCAGGATTTAGATAACATCCATGAAAGTCCTTCGGGAACGTTGTATCGAACTCGACGCGACCAAGTTCAGTGAACGTCTTCGCATCCAGCACCAACAGGAATGACCGGTCCTCGTTCACTCGGTCCATCACCGCAGAGAGTAGCACCCCTAGAAAAGATGAAATAAGATATGAGGTAAGGTGCAACAATTATAGCCTCAAAACCTATTGGATTTCGGCCTGTGGTATGGAATCCACAATTGGCCACTGCCAAACCATGTGAAATCTTATATTTGCTCTCCATAGACATTTAGGTTCAAGGGACCGTGGCTTTTAGTCTCATCTGACAGACCCTCGAATATTCAAACGTTGTGTTGTGAATAGCCAGGAATTTTAGTTCCATAAATCCATGCAAGTTTATCCAGAAATACGATCCTGGGTTCTCCCCAGGATTGAACCTTGGCATTATTGCATAGTAGCCAGCAGTGTCAACTAATGGACTACGAGACTCCTCACATGATTAATTCAGTTCATTATTCGGATAAGTCCAACCCACTTTTTGATGTCGGAGGTTCAAAAATGACACCGAGTTCAACCTGGGTGTTGGGACAGTGCGAACGTTCAGAACACTTACCATCATCCTCATCCTCACCACCAGGAGTTGCCACGAACACAACCTCACTCGGGAAGCAGCCCTCCTCTTCCCATTGCAGAACATTACGTGTGGCGATATCGATTTTAATCAGCTGCAACATATTCAAGACAATGAATACTCTTAAAATTACAACTTTGGCATAAAAATGGCTTCTAAATAAGGATCGTGTCTTCTCCGAGCAGAATCACTGAAAAATCATCAAAGTGCACTGGAACGGACTGTCAATGATATAATACAGAAGCACACCAGGAATGTTGCCACACCCAAAGTTTTGGGTCAAGTATGAGTCGAAAAATTGGACTTCTATCACCTACCAACATCCTAAAATCTTCGCCTAAACCCATACCATTGAAGACCACACCATAGAGGTATCTGTATTTCTTGGAGTTAAACTTGTAGTTGATCATTGGAAAGTCAAAGACTGGAAGGCAAACAAGATTCTGATAATACTTCTGCCTCACATTTGAAAAGTCATCAAATGAGTACTGGAGGTGACGGGAACTCACTTCATTTCATTTCAACAGCCAACATCGGTCTTTTCGGTCTTATTGAAACACAACCGTGGCCTGAATTTAAAATAGTGAAATCCGTCCGACACTTTCAATGTACACTTCAATGAATAACTGTGAAAATTTGTTCAATTAAAATCTTTGAAAATTATGTATGGTATGGCGTCGGAGTACCGTAATACATTCTGATATAGAACAGACATATAAGTTTTAACACATTAGGGCCCGACAACAGCTTTTGTGTTGGACGGAACGATAATGCCAAAGACTCCACCATGTCAACATGTCAAAAGCTTATAGTTATAATTCTCACAAGAGTGACACCCCACCTTCCTCAGATTCGATGTTAGTAGTTTCAATTCAATGTTTTTGGAAAGTATGTTCGTTTCTACGGAATTGGCATTTAAAACTAACATTGGCCTATGAACAAAATGTACAAGTGCAAGGTAACAGAACAGGTTGCCCTGCATCAGTTTCAGGCATGAAGATTTGAAAATGTCAAATACTTACAAAAATCTGACAATTGGTCATACGAACAATTGACCGTTTTGTCATCGCGGAGTGATGCCGTCGCCTTCGTGTCTTCGAGCAGCACCAGGTTCTCACCGACCTTGGTCTTCTCGTCGAGTTTCAGCGGAAGCACGTAGCGGCGTCCGTATGTCTCAATGAAATCATTTCCCGCTTCCACAGAGATATTCGAAATGTATTTACCGGAGTCTCCACCGCAGACGTCGAGGACAAGATGGCCTGAAGAGGAATACAAATGACATTCAGACTACAAGATATCTCTGGGTGTGGTCCGGAATATTTGCTATTCATACTAAATTTGATCTGGTCTAGTGTTTTTGATATCATTCTGGCCAAAGGTACTTGGTTGAACTCAGGAATGTGATCAGATCACATTTACCACCACATAGTGGTGTTGCTCGACACTAGCTTATCCTGAGGGTAGGCCTAACCAATGCTGTAAAGTAATACTCTTGCACGCTGTCAACAAAAGTCAACTATGACAGCGTCTGCCTAGGGCTTTGATACATCACTATTTGTCATCACACTTTTTACAGTTGGTGACAAGAGGTCAGCCAAGTCCTTCGGCCAGACCTGAAAAACTCTTCAGTCTAACTTGGAAATTAGTAGGCTTGCTGACCTGACCCAGACAATTTCTGATGCAGTCTGAATTCAAATATGTGTTTAGTGTCAACCGCTCCTCTAAAGTATCAACTCACCATCCTCCTCATAGGCATTACCCTGGTGGAATATCATCAGTTTGTCTGTCACGTAAGTGTAGCCCGGGTTCACCTGTTCACCAGTCTTACGGTCAATAATAAGGAACCGCGTCTGGAACATGATATATAACACTTCATAAATCAATTCAGGGATTTCCAACAAAATTTGGATTATTTCCAGTGGATTGTCTAATCGAAAGTCCCAATACTTCATCCCTCATGTGAATATTTGGAACGAGCCAATCAGAATACTCTATTACCGGCCTAGTCCCAGTCAAATTCTGCTTTCATAAATCGGCTTTAATGAACTTTCCAACCAGGAAACCCTCATGCTTTCCAACTTACCGGGAAACCCTCATGCTCTCCAACTTACCGGGTATCCTTCATGCCACTGCATGCACGTTGCGATAGGCACGTGGAGCAGTTTATGTGTCATTATCCTGGGAACGTTCATACACAGCGGCTGTTCGATCAGGATGAAGTAGTTCTCGGACATACAGAAGCTGTGCATGTAGCCTGGGTTCCATTTCCAGCGCGCAGGAATGGACGCGACGACTTTCGCACCATCGAGTGGTTTTTCTGCATTATTGCCTGGAAATCGAATAAGATAGGATAATGCATCATCATCAACATCATAGAAAGTTATACATACTCGGTAGCAGAAGGTGAAACAACTCGAAGAAAAAGCCATTTTTGTTTGAGAAACCAAAATATCTTATTGCCAAGTTGACCCTTTAATGTAACTGTTTGGGATAACATGGATTATTTGTGCGTTCGAACAACTGGGCCCAGTGATTTTCCCCACTGTGCTATGGGGCTCCTCATGATTCTGGAAAGGAGAATGAAATCGACTTACCTGCAGCTGAAGGTGGTACTGCTATAACTTTATACACAGGCCCTTTATCTACTCCCATCCCGATGTTGTAGTAAGTCCCATCGGGGTCGTAATGGGGGTGAGCGGTGGCACTGTGGACGCTGATGTAATCAGTATAGTCGTGCTGAAATAAAAGGGTTAACCACTTAAAGGGCTACATTGTTGACTTTAGTGGTCGTTTCCATGAAAATGACACAGGCTACTGTCATACCTGCACCGAGATTTAGTAAAGAACTGAGAAGACTGAAAACGGTGACAGTTGTTTTAAAGTGATACTATGATGTGATTTACAACTTTGCGGAAATACGTCCGTTTTTAATTGTTGATCACAAATGTAAAGCTCAAATTTTCCATTTTTGATTAGATTTATTATAAAATCGCTGAATGTAAACCACCGCGACCGCGAAAATGTTCATGTTGTGACGTCATCAACGAAAACAGCATCGAAGCGAGCCGTCCAGGCGGGATTAAACCATCAATTTCTGGAAAATGTGCATTTCGATTCGAAAACCTTACCAATTTATGAGAAAGTGACGTAGTCATTTGTCAAAAACAGCTAAAACATTATATGGTGAAATTTGATATGAGTTACCCTTTAACGTTCTTGAGACAGACCTAGAAAGTACTTTATTTTAGTGGCAATTATCATGAGAAAGCTTCTTACAAGGCGAAGTGTATCCAAAGTTTCTGGGTCGATCTGTTGGACCTTCATTGTTTCTGTTGCAGCAATGAGTGCATCTTTGATGGGGAAGATATTGACGAGACAGTTCGCACCAGCGTCCGCTTCTGGGAAGAAATAGGTCATGAATCTGAAATGGTTAATGAGCTGGTAGTCATAAATCTATCGATCAATGACACTATGACCTTGTGACCAGAGACACTGTTAGTAATGCTGGGCCAGTATCAAAAGGTAAATTGTGTCTGACACTTCACTATTTCCACTTCAATGAATAAGTGTGAAAAATCGGTTTATCTGATATCTTTGAAAATTGTGTCTGATATAGTTGTATATATTGTTGAGTACAACATTATGCAGCAGAACCGGAATTAATGTTTTAAAGTGATACTATGATGTGATTTACAACTTTGCGGAAATACGTCCGTTTTTAATTGTTGATCACAAATGTAAAGCTCAAATTTTCCATTTTTGATTAGATTTATCATAAAATCGCTGAATGTAAACCACCGCGACCGCGAAAATGTTCATGTTGTGACGTCATCAACGAAAACGGCATCAAAGTGAGCCGTCCAGGTGGGATTAAACCATCAATTTCTAGAAAATGTGCACTTCGATTCGAAAACCTTACCGATTTATGAGAAAGTGACGTAGTCATTTGTCATAAACAGCTAAAACATTATATGGTGAAATTTGACACGAGTTACCCTTTAACCCAATGTAGCCAGAAAACCCTTTTTGAGAATTGATACTAAAAGCATGGCAACAGACCCATGCAATGGCATCATTCCCACTTAGCATGACACTTTTATTGACCATCACACATTGACAGATATTTTGCTCATTTGCTTCAAACTTGCTCCCTTATGAAGAACAGTGAGGGATACTGACCAAAGGACACCTCCCTGAGCACAAATCTCTGGTGTTCTGTAGTGGAACTCTCCAGAACAGTCAACTCTGTTACTGAAAACAAACCGACTGTCTAGTGCTCATCTCAAAAATTACGAATGCAGAAGATTTCAATATTATAACCACTGGTAAAGACCATACCTCTGGTACATGGACTTGCAAGGGTCTGGGGTCGCCAAGGTACCAAACGTCGACACGACAATCCGTTTTGCAGCCATGTTCTTTTCATACATGTCACTCCGGATGAACTTTCGGTTGTAGGTGGCGGTGCCATCTTTGATTTTGAATTTCTGCACCATCGCCATGCCGTCGAATAAGTGTTTGTAGGAGGTACCGCCGAGACTGTAGCGACCTGGACCATTTCTGAAAAGGTTTCCGTCCAACCAGTTTGGAATTGTTCCTAGAGGAAAAAAATATCAGTGTGTGTGTGAGAGCGAAATAGAACCAGACAGACCTGTGCAGGGCATAGGTAAGAATACAGTAGAATCTCCCTACTAAGACAGACACCGACGGGCTGACAAGTGTTTGCACCAGCGGAAAATTCTCAGACTACCAACCTTTGGTGGTTCCCTGAATGGGCTGCTCAAGTTCCTCATAATCCTGCATGACAAGCTGGGAGAAGTTTTGCATCACCGGCTTGGCCGTCTCCGTTAGTGGCACGCTGGTCCCCATCTTTGATGCCAGCTTAAAATGAGAAAATGAAATTCCGTTGACTGATTCCTGAATGATAAAACTGCAAGTGTAATGAATGTTATGAATATAGATATCTGCTGTTCCAGAGTGGTGATTATCACAACTAAATTTTACCCTTGAACAAAGACTTGTCTTTATTTATTCTTGACAATATCTATAGATCATAATAATGACAGTCGACAGGTCAAAAGGAAGAGATTTTCAACCTATCTGTTTATATGGAAACTCTGCGGTCAAAAGGTTATGCTGGTCCCAGGCAGTTTACGACTGCAAGAAAGTGGAATAAGTGATCATTGACCCATTTCCCAAAGCGATAGATAGCATATTTTAAGGGTTGACCACAGGCACAAGAACTTTGGGCTAGAAGTAATTCCAACTCCTTCAAAATAAAATGAATGCCAATTTCAAAGGTGAGAGTCTGTTCTCTGGAAAGGAAAGAACTCACTCGCACCCTCCAAATTGGCACTCACTTTGTTTTGAAAGTGTACCGATTGCTTTAAGATTTCAATTTCTAGCCAAAATGGTTGTGCCTGTGGTCAAACCAATTTATGCAAGTAGAACAGCTCTCCAGAACGGTGTGATTATTTGACTTCATAATATTGAAACATTGGCCTATATGTCACTCACCAGTGGCCTTTTATTCCATAACAAGCTTGAGAAGTGTTTTGATTGGCATGCGGGCCAGCATGAACAGGTCACTTTGTGTGAACACTATTTAGCTGATTAAAGGGAGCCTGTACAAATTCCTATATTATGTGTAATAGGCCTATTTAAAACTAACTTATCAATAGCATCGACACAGTATGCTTTACATGAACATGTAGTTAGACTTTGTCAAATACCAGGCTTTGATAGTTTTCTTTATCTTATCCTGACACTAGATATATAGGTCACACTGTCTAGATTTTTGTGAACATGATGTTTTGTAAGATAACTCACCATTTCGGACATTCCATCAATCTTTCCAAACTAACGTATGCAGCATAATGTCGCTGAAGCATCTCGACCTTCAATCGTCCTCTTCCCCTTTTTAACCAATCTCAACCTGCCTGCAAAGCGGGTAATTTGATCTCAGTCAGATATCTTCCTCTCAAAGCTTATGCATGCTATTGTGGTGGCATGATCGTACTGTCTCCTGGTGTACATCCATGTGTATCTTAAGATCTGCACAAGTAATTCATTAGTATTTCATATTCGACTCGTGATCCTCAACAATCCTTGACTCATGGTCATCCGAAAAAAGTTTAGACTCAATCTTGAAATGGCATCGATGTACCCAATAAATCTCAACGTAGCAAAAGTTCTCAAATCTCTTACAGAAAATTAACTCACAAAGGACCACGGTACTCCACAACACATTCTCCAGCAGGCAAAGAATCCATTGGTGTAATGCCTGTTTGAATACCCTCTGACCTTGAACAGAGTGCAGGGACCAGTCCTGGACTTTCCAGTGGAGTAAGTACAGCCATGGTAACATCGTTGCCAGGAGGCCCAAGCACCGAAACTGACTGCCCAGCAGACGTCATCTGTTCAGCAGACGTCATTTGTTCAGCAGACGTCATCTGCTCTGATTGAGGAATGTAGAGAATATGAGTCGTCTGAACATTGACAGGACTGGTTATTGAATAGGGACATTCCATTTGGTGATGATCGAAAACCTGCTCATCGCTACCTGCTGCCGACTGATTGGACAACCCAAAAGATGGACACTCCGTTGACGCCGTGCGAGGTTCTGATCCACTAGGAGCAAATTGAATGTTTTGTTGCTCTGAAATTTTGCATTTTTGGGTTGGAATTTTGGTCTTGTCACTTTTTTTCTGTCCTTTTCTCGATGCATCATCAAAATGATGGCGCCCAACGTGAAAGTTCAATGCGTTCATCTGCCGGCAAGAATAGTCACAAAGTTTGCATTTGAATGGTTTCTCATCTGTATGCAGGCGCATATGGACAACAAGATTGTGCCTCGAGCGAAACGCTTTACCACAATTTTCCTCCTCACAAACAAACGTTCGTTCCTTTGTATGGTGCACACAAATATGCTGTTGCATTTCGGCCATTTTAAAAAACGCTTGGTCACATTTGGGATAGGTGCAGGCGAATTTACGAACCTTTAAATGTACGCGGTCAACGTGCGCTTTTAATTGACTCTTCGACGGAAATAATTTGTCACAATTTGAATGCCTGCAGACGTAATCTTTCGTCGAATGGACCCGTTTTTGATGCCTGTGCAGATATTTTACGCTCGAGAAGAGTTTGCCACAGTCGTCACAGACTTCCTTTATCTCCTCCGATTTGTGACACAGAAGATGCGACTTCAGGGACGCCTTGTTTTTCAATGATTTCCCACAAACATCGCAGAAGACTTTTTCCACTTTCTCAGGGTGGCTCCTTTTCGTGTGTGCACGAAGAAAAGGCACATAGTACGTCGAAAATGAACATAAACAGCAGTCAAACTTATTCCCGCTCTTCTTCTTCTTGTGAAAATACAAAGCATTTTTGGTCGAGAAATTTTTATTGCAGCACGTACATTTAAAGACTTTCCCATGCGCAACCAAATGTCTTTTGATATTCCCAACAGACGCGCGCAAAGCATGACAAATTTTGCATTCGTAGGTGTTCTTTTTCTTCCCCTTTTCATTAACTTTCTCCCTTACAGTATAATTCATCTCACTGGCAGAAGTATCATCAGACTTTAACTTTGCCACCTCTGTTTTCTTTGCATTGAAATCGGGAAATAAACACCTCTTTTGACCCTCATTGCCAGCCTTGCGTCTGCTTGCCCTCGCTGGCTGAAACCTCGGCATCTCTGCAAAAACCTCTCCAGTGAATCCAGTGTTTGATTTGTGTCTTTTGCGTCTGCTACCAGCATTGGCAACCTCAACAGTTTCAATTTCAACATTTTTCTTTTTTGTTGATCTGGAAATGGAACTCCTTGATGAACGATCCGACGGCTTCCGCTTCGTAATTCTGGCGGGTTTCTTTGCCTTAGGTTTTGTGATTTTCAATAGGATGCCGTCTGCACTGTCGGACAACTCTGGCTCCACCATCTGAGAAATTGAGTCAGGTAGGCTTTCACAGACGTCATTCGGGAAGATGCAGTCAAGGTTTACAACCTGGTTAACTTGTTCCCCAACCTTTTCACTTGTACTGTCATCAATAAAAAGACTGGGAAGAGAAGCTTTCGTACGCCGGAGCAGAATTTCTTTGAGTTTTACACAACTTGGCGGTGGTTGGAATACTTTTGAATCTCTTTCACATTCACTAGGGGCAGCAGATGTCTTTTGGGTCGTCTGCTTGCTTGTCGTCTGCTTACTTGACATCTGCAGGTCCTCTTTTATGGTTTGGTTTTGAAGGCATTGTTTGTCGTCTTTCAGTAACAATGTCTGCTGCTGGGCGGCCAATGGTTTGGGTGATGCAATTGGAAGGTCGTGAATGGTAACTTCATGGGATTCTTGGGACTTGCCGACAGTTTCTGCATACTGTACTGCCATGCGTTTCTTTTTTCGGTCCAATATGTCTGATTTATTTGTCAGCATGGCAACACCAGGAATAGGGGAAGATAAATGTGAAATTGGGGACAAGTTTTGTTGTGAATGCCTCATGACATGTATCTTAGGTACTTGTTTTAGGGGGTTCCGTGCTCCTAAACTTTTATCTCCCAAGTTAACACCTGGCACATATTCGGTAGCCAACCCAGCATCAATAAGTGCTTGTCTTGTGTGTGCAACTCTCCAAGATGCATCCATCATATGACCTGAATTTCCACTTGTAGTTTTTGCTTGCACAGAAGCACCCTCAGTGTTGCTCATCAGACCAGCCACGAGAGATCCCCCATCAGCATCAACACTTTCTGGAAGTTTCGTTTGAATATGACTGTCATGGCCAAGGGCGCTGGTTGCTAAAATCTCCAGGCCACTTTTCCCCATGTTTCTATCTTTTGTTTCGACGATTTGATTGTAAATTTGAGCATGATCTGGTGGAGCATGACCGTCTGTAAGATCTGTCCTCGTAACTTCCCGCAAATGAGCGTTATTCAACACGGCTTGCTCTGGAAGCTGAATACGTTCAGTTCTTACAACCGATCTTGCACCGATTTCGCCTTGACCCATTGCTAACGTAGGCTGCCTAGGATGCAACCCTTGGTGAGGACGGACACCAATACCACTCACACCTGACTGGTATGAATACAAAATGCTTGGAGTCTCTCTTCTGCTCTTGACATCCGAACTGCTAGAACTTCTGACACCCTCGCTACACTGAAACAGAAAATCTGGTTTTTCTGAAGGAGGTGCAGGCAATTTCGGTACCGGTACATGTTGGCCAGTCCTGGCTCCTTCCCTAGAATGGATGTTGTTGCTGCTCAGTTGAGAACGATACTCTTCCCGGATAAACAGGGCATCAGAAGGTTTAGAAGTCAGTAGAGGTTGGTGAGAGGCACTGGCATTATACTTTTGGTTGACTTCATCCAGATTTTGCTGAGCTTGAAAAGGTGGAGCAGACGACATGCTTTGAACAGAGTGGTTTGATCTGGTAATAGAAATGTTCGGATTTTTCTGAGCATAAACATCATCTCTGCTTGGTGGAGCAGGCTGTTGCCGATGATGAAGAACGACTGAGGGATTGCTGATGTTTGCAGATTTAGGATACTCTCTTGTTAAGACATGCACTGGCTCACGTATCTGCTCATGAGGACATGGAAGAGTTACTTGAAGATTGTGCAAAGGCACAGTTTGAGGATGCTCTCTGCTGGTTATGACTGGCGCAGGCTCTTGCATCTGCAGCTGAAAAGTCACTGGACAATCCTGACCAACCACAGTTTGGTGGGGCTCCCGCCTGCCCATGACTTGCGGACGGGTATTAACTTGCAGGGGCGGTATCACTGGCCCATCGTTAACATCAGCAGTGCGGTACTGTTCTGAACTTGACAAGACTTGCAGAGGGGCAGATGGTGCTGGCTCCACAGAAACCATGGACTGATTGTTAGCAACAGAAGTTTGGTATAGTTCCCTGTTTGGCATGACTTGTGGTGGAGCAGATAATATTTGCTGGGTATAACTTCCCGATTGATGGTCAACAGCTTGAGTTTGCTGATGATATTGCCTGTTTGAAAAGACTTGTGGAGCTGTAGATGGTTTTTGCGCGACCGAAGTTACAGGTGGATTGGTAGCAAATGAAGGCCTGTTTTGTTCCCTGTTTGGCATGACTTGTGGAGGAGCAGATGATATTCGCTGGGTATAAGTACTCGCTTGATTATCAATGATTTCAGTTTGATGTAGTTGCCTGTTTGGCAAGACTTGTTGCGGGACGGATGGTACTCGCTGGAAAGGCGTTCCAGAAAGGTTATCAACAACTGCAGCTGGGTGATGTTCCCTGTTTGGCAAGACTTCTTGAGGAGCAGATGGCATTCGCTGGGTATAAGTTCCCAGCGAATTATCAACGATTTCAGTTTGATGATGTTCCCTGCTTGGGAAGACTCGTGGAGGAGCAGACGGTATTCGCTGGATTGGTGTTCCAGATAGGTTATCAACAGCTGCAGCTGGGTGATGTTCCCAGTTTGGCAAGACTTGTAGCGGAGTAGTCGATATCAGTTTCTGTTGCTGAGTTGTCACAGCAGGGTTGCAACCTTGGTTATTACTAACTACTTGATGCTGGCTATAATCTAGACACTGACCTCGGTCATCAAAGCCCTGAAATTGTCTCTGGCCGTACAGAGGTTGTGAATCTGTTCTAGACTGCTGAGCTGAAGTTTCTGGCATTTGAAAACGTTGTGTCACAAAAACCGGAGTGTTCTGGTGCGCAGAAACTGGATGTGTTTTCGACAAGAAAACTTGACTGCTCTGGTGTGCAGACATGGGGAGTGTACTACTTAAACTTATCTTCAAAGGATTTCTGATGGAATCTGAAGACTGTTCTTGAACCGGGTGACTGGCAGAGATTGAAGAAACAACAGTCTGCAATGATGGATCTTGAACATTGAACACGTTAAGTCTTGTTCCAACGACAGCATCTTGCGAGACATCCAAAACAATATGGCCTGGGACCAATTGAGTGTCTACGGGTAAAATCGTAATAGGTGCATTTGAGTTCTGTATCATATGATGTTGCACTGGTCCACTAGTAACAGCGTTGTCCATTCCCTCTTGAGGTGCACAGTGAACGATAATGCATTTCGTAGTCTGGCTATCCTGATTTTGCTGATGGGAATGAAAGTTTTCCAATACCATTATCTGAGATGACTCTTTACTATGCCTAGCTCCAGTTGTCAGACTCTCTTGAGTTATCTGGTTTAGACTATGACCAAACGCACCTGAGCGTAGCTGACTTTGGTATGAAGGGACTGGTTCATTACTTCGGTTGTTTCCCATCAGAGGGCGAGAGTTTTGCTGCATTAGTGTTTCGTAACTACGAGTTGTACAGACAAGATGCCCGCTAGCTGCGTGATTGCTTGAGAGATCTTGGGGTACATCAAGAAGCACACGCTGGCCTGTGGAAGAAGACTGCTGATCCTTCAAAGCCGGCTCACAATCCTGATTCTGTCCATGCAACTGATTTTCAAAGCCTGAATGATGTCCTGGGTTTCTAATAGTCTTGGAATCGACCTTTGTAGCAGAGTCATTCATATTCTCATTGCTTACTCTCTCAACAACTTCTAACGGTTCAAACATTTTGAGATTTCTATCTGGCGCAACAGACATTTGTTTATTCACTTCATAAATCCCAATTGGTTCTGACAATGGTCGGTCTGGTACGTGTTGATACTGATATTGATACTGCTCTGAGTCTGAGTGTATGAAAGTTTCATTTGGACGATTCTGCGATTTCTTGGGAGGAGCAGACGTCACGATGTTTACCTCATAGTTACCATCTGGAACAGGTGACTGGAGAGTACTTAGATTAAGAGCTTTCGCCAGAGGTGGCACTGGCCTCTCACCTGATGGGGTAAGAGTAAAAGAATGTAGGCCATGTACTTTGGTTTGTGTCACATTTTCTGGTAAAACATTCACAATCACTTGAGTGCTTTCCAGAATATGACCTTGAATTTCATTTCCTTGAACTTTGGTACATCCTACATCACCTCGAGCATGACCTACACCTCCTAAATGACAAGACTGAGCTTGACCTTCAAAGGACTGACCTTTAACTGTAAAAGTTTGACCTTGACCTTCAAAAGTTTGACCTTGAACTTGCGGGAGAGAACTTGGTATTTGTTTTGGGTCTTCGATTATCACAGACTCACTCTGAATCACAGAACGGCTTTGAAACTCAACTGCATCAACATTTTGAGAAATTTCAGCTCGAGTTTGACCCAGCTGATGATCCGGTTCAAATATTCCTGTATGTGTACTTTTTTCTTCGCCTAGACAGCTAACACCAGAGCCAGTTACTTGCGGAGTCTTGCTGGAATCATCTACGGTTCTTGACCCGTCAACAGATGATGTCTTTTCAAGAAGTTGACCTTGCAACTCTTCTACAAGTTTGGAAACAACCTCTGGTCTGAAAGGAAACATAGAAATTGTCAACAAAAACAAAAATAAGATTCTTTTTTAAGATTTGAATTCAAGTTATGAACTCTTACGAAAATGTTCATAAAGTTCAGAGAAATTAATGAAGTCAAGTGTAAATCTAGGACCACCAAGCCCAAAGCACCATTCATGACAGCGGCCCATTCAGGAAGCACTGAAGACTATTGGACAGTTATTTCATGAGACACTTTACAATGACAAAAAGTGACCTGTCCACTGTTTACACCAGTTTGTGCTAAGACAGAAGTGCATAATGTCATGAAATTTGGGAAACAAGATTCAGAGAACTTTCGTACCGAAATTCTTCGCCAATATCATGCCACCTGGTGTACAACAGAAGAAGATGGATGATAAACGCCGACGGTTCCAGCTGCGAGTGGGTATGGAGTTTACAAAACCAGCGGTGGAGGTCAAAGGTCACACGTAAACAGATGAAATACTGTGGTGGGCCATTTGGGTCGTCTTCATGGCAGTGTTCTGAAACAGTGTGAAAAGAAGATGTAAATTAATGATATTTTGTAACTCTACTCAATATTTTGTCCTACTATACAGGTTGTATTGTTGCTGTTCCTTGATGAGAATAAGAATCAATGAAAATCAATGAAAAATATAAGCCTTCAGAAACGCGTAAACATACAGTGGAACCTCCCTTAGCGGACACCTCTCTAATAAGGACAACCTCTCTACTAAGGACACTAGTTTTTGTCCCAAATTGGTTGTTCCCATTCATGTTGACTTCTCTAATCTGGACACCTCTCTATTAAGGACAGCACTGGTCACTCCGAAGGGCCCATATTAATTATTTTTCTTAATCTTTCTTTTTCCTCAATTACTTTTCTCAAAGCACAAACCTTCTGGAGTGATACATCTCTCCTCTTGTGGTTCGTCGCCTGTGAAATATGATGCCAGCAGCTCCATATGTTTCTCAGCGAATTCCAAGAGCTTTTTGGTGAATAGAGTGTCTCCGTCGTCACAGTAGGCCCGCTTGATGGCATTCCATTTGAGGACGTTGGCAGCCCCTAAAAACAGAAGAGTCAAACACAAAATTCATTTCAATTTGCAGGAAGGCAAGGTCAATATTTTTTGAGGGACAGGCCAGGGTAACACAAATTGATTACCCATAGTTTGATCCATAATCACTGAATGGTTTTCCAAACCAAAACTCAAATCTTCACCATTTCTATAATCTTCGAACACGGCCAGAGAGTGAAATTCTTTTCAGATCTGAATACTGTAAAAAGTGCAAACATTTCAAACACCTGGGATTCATCTTTGGTTGGCCTGATATTTCTGTATCCCATTATTCATCACTGTTCCAAGCTATTTCAATCCTTCTAAAACAGTTTGAGTAATTCACGTAAATGTACAAAGGAACCTTGTCTTATTTGAGAAAATATCAGATATCAACTTACCAATGTACACTTTAACCTTATTCTTCAACTCACTGGAGAGTTCCCTCTTTCTGCCAGAGCCCTCGCGTTTGCCTCCCCGGCCAACTAATGGCTTCTCAGATTTCTTAATCTTTGGTTTCATTCTAATGACAAAATAGTCAATAGGAGGTCTACAAAATAAGAAGCACAAGAAAGGGTCTTCAGGTTATATTATAATAATTAAAGGGTTACGCAGCTCATATTTAGGTGGGTTAGGAAAAAAGAAAATGCAATGTAGTGGTGCCTTTACAATGCATGCAAATTTGCTGAAACTTGGAATTTTAATAACTCACACAACGTAGTGAGTGTAATGGTTACGTATGTATAAAGTGTAAACAAAATTCATATATCCATCATGTCCATCGAATCTGAAAAAATTTGTGCAGACCCATGACAATTCTGGTTCCGGTACAGTTTGTCACATTCCATAGGGGCCGCACGTTGGCCGATCCTGCATTCACGACGCACCGCAACCACAGTTACCACGTCGGACGTGATTCCCATTGTTTCCTTCCTCGTGACGCAATTATTTCATGACGTCATGAGCCATTGACCATTCATACAAGTAGATTTATTCACACCGGCGCCACTGAAGTGCGGGTGTGGGACATCATGTATTTAAAAATCGTCTGCTAGGACATACAGGACAACGTCGACGGAGACAGTTGTGACATTTCATTGCAGACAAAGCAAACGTCCTCTTCTTCTCGATTTACGTACTTTACTTCAAAAAAGTCAGTTTTAACACTACTAAATCCCGATCCAGTCACGTGATTTCTAGTAACTGCCAAACTCGACCCAGTGCCGGAACTGTGAAGTAATGATGTAGGTCACGTGGTCAGAGTGCAGGAGTTCCCGTACCGCCTGGCTATCCGATTTAGCATCTACTGTTCCGGAACGACATCAGCACCTCTAGTGTCAAGATCATAAATTTGCCA
Source organism: Lineus longissimus (assembly GCF_910592395.1). Lineage (NCBI taxonomy): Eukaryota > Metazoa > Nemertea > Pilidiophora > Heteronemertea > Lineidae > Lineus > Lineus longissimus. The sequence continues at coordinate 8,548,006 of NC_088315.1, forward strand.
TTCTTGATTTTGGCGCCAAACGAATCCAAAAAAACGTGCTAAAACAATTAAGAGTATATCAGCTACAAAAATTCTGTATTAACTAACTGGTGAAGAAACATACACAAATATCTAGGCTGGCAGGTGGAAAATTCAATTATTATTTCACCACAAAGAGCTGCTTCTGTCCGCAGATATGAGACAGCTACCGGGGCGGGGACTATTTCTTTATGGGGCCTTATTGTTCAGCGTCTCCAAGGAATTCTATTTTTAGAGTCCAATGGGGGGGGGCCTTCCCCCCAATGTACTGACTAAAACCTGTCACTTTCAGAGAACGGGGGAGGGGGTTTGGGGGACTCATCCCCCAATGTACTGGTTAAATATGTCAGAAGGACGGGGGTTTGGGGGGCTCCCCCATGTCAAACAGTTGTGTGAGTTCACTAGAGCTTGCTCTTTACATATTATTATTTGTACTGGGACACCTGTCAACATTGCAAACAGAAATTTTCTCTACAATTTGAAGGGTGAAAAAGCTTGATCGGTTCAAAAAAGGCTCCTTCTTCCACGAATGCTTTCCCGACCGACTGTTCCTGTATGTTTGGTCAAAGCTGCGCATTAGCCATGCAGTTTCAACATCATGGCATCAGCAAAATGGTTGATTAACATTGTGCGATATTGTATTGCCACTTCTGCATTCTCAATTACGTCGACATTATTAGGCCTACCCAATAAGAAATGGCAATATTACGCACAAACTTCTCACGACGTGGCAACGTTAGACTAACTAACTTAGTGTTCATGTATATAGATATTTCTATGCTAATTTAATTCCAGGCGGAGGGGCCTACTTGTATTTCAGCCACAGCAGTAGACTACTTTTTCAGAGACACCCTGTGGGCGACAAAGTCGGTGTAAAAATGTTCAAAACATCGACATTTTCTTTACCTTATGCACAATAATCGATGAATTCACTTCGTGCAATTCAACACTAATGGTCTATGGTTGCTTACTAAGAAATTGAAAGCAATAAATAACCATTTTCCTGGAGATGAATGATCAAAATAATGATATATTTCAAGGTTTTGACATTTCCCTGTGATTAGTTCACACAACGTAGTACATTTACACTACAGTGTTGTCGCCGTCGTTCTACAACTTATACTGAAGAAGCCGCTCTCTCCTCATTTGCGTCTCTGCCGGGGTAGGTGTAAACTGTAGACGAAAGTGTGGACGAAAGTGTGGACAGCGGCCCTCTAAGTTTGGTGGCCTGGCATTTCTTTGTCTTTCAATATATTTAAAAGAAATTGCAGTATATTATGCATTATAATCTTTTTGATGGGTCAGCGACAGAAAAAAAGAAAAAATTATTTTGATGGGTGATTTTGATCAATGAGTGGACGGGGTTTTTTGAAGGTTTTCGAAGTGGCCTTTGACTTTGTGGACGGGGAAATGCGAGGTCTAGTGTCCAAATGTGGACTAATTACCAAAGAATTTGTTGAAACTGTGATATTTCTAACTAGTCCAAATAATATTCTTTCACAAAAACTACTTTTATTTGAATGACAATGACAATATCATTCACTTGTAGGCAAAAATAGTTGCCCTCTCTCAGACCAACTTTCGTTGATCCAAGATGGCGGCACCACTGAAGCCCTGTTGAAAGGTTACTGTAAATCAGTCAGGAGCTATACTAGTCAGTTTCACCGAGACAAGTCATACCGTAAAACAGATCAAAATATTTTTTTTCTTTTTTTCTTTCGCTGACCCATTAAAAAGATTAATAATGCATAATATACTGCAATTTCTTATAAATATATTGAAAGACAAAGAAATGCCAGCCCACCAAACTTAGAGGGCCGCTGTCCACACTTTCGTCCACAGTTTACACCTACCCTCTCTGCCGGCCGTTGTGCTCTTACGCATTCGACTGGTGTTGTAATCTACTTGATATCTGCTCTTGTGATACCCTAAATCGTATGAACGGACAGAGGACTGTCGTATTGTTTATTCTGTCCTCTATCAACCAAGTACTTATTTATGGATGCTTATTAGTAGGGCTAAACCAGGCCCCTAGCCGTCACTATGAAACACCTCCTTTGGCCTCCCATCGTACGGCAAGAATATCTGCATGAAAAACACGTTTTTTGAGATCACTGCTGGGGAGGGCCCCCCTGTCCTCTCTAGGTACGGCTAAGTATGGTAACGAAGAAAAGTAAGGAACGCTTGATGGATACAGCCAGTTGGCATAGGGATAAAGTGATATCAGTCCCACTATATGGGTCTCTGAATAACCACATGTATACCTAAATCCCCCGCTTAATCGGAAGATGGGTGCTCATTTTCACAGCCTACGAAAGCTGACTTTATTTATCATTAATTAAACAAGGTTTGATACTGTAACGTCTTCGTCAGCAATTGGCATGGGTTGAGTTGTACTTGTTGCAACTTTCACCCAAAGGACAAATTCCACTGTAGGGTGATTTGCCCATTGGCGGACAATACTACGCTGGTGTTTGGTGTTTGTACTTGTATATTTGGTAATTCAAATTACCCAGTAGCGTAGTTGGTGGCCGGGAGGGCGAAAATAATCATCAAAAGTCACCAACCGAACCGACAGGTAATTTTTAATATATAAGTTCTAAAATACCACGATTGCAGCTAGCTGCCCAGAGCAATGTCATCTCATTAAATCATGGGGTTACATAGCTGTTATATGCTTCAACGTCCTTTGGAAGTGAAGCTCTGGAACAATGGGACCTCTCGCTGACATGGACTGCGGAAAATCTACCTCCTACATCGATCAGAAATTGTCTGGCGAAAAGCATTGTCAGGGCGACGTCATCTTATAACGTCTTTTGAAGCGGCCAAGTTCCGGATCAAGTGGTCCTCCTCCGGATCATTACTTTGACCTTCCACTCTGACCTAAGAAAGTTGATGATTTCCGACTTCAATGAGAAGCTGCCCGGTGAAGAGCATTGTCATGTGATTACATTTGTCGTATTGTGATAACATGTTGTTACGACTTTTAGAAGTGAAGCGCCGTATCGACGAAATCTCAACCGATTTCGCTCCATGCACCAGCACTCAATATTTCGTTTTCATGATGACCTCTGACTTGGAAGTGGTTCCGCTATCTTTCCGGTCTCCTTTGCCGGCGTTAAAGCCGTTCCTGAACATGGTGACAAGATCCTTCCGGAACTTCCTGCAGCCAAGGCAGTATATGTAAAAGTTGATCGACGAGTTGGCGAAAACGAGGAAGAGAACCCACTGAAATAGAACCAAAAAAATCGATTGGCATATAACTAGTTCCCGGGTGTTTTCGTCTTCCGACTATTTTACTTCATGGTTCGGGGAACACTTTTATAATAATAACAGACAATAAGTATCGACGTCTCCTTACCGATGGCTGTATCTGCAGTCATTGACAGTCTCCAAGCCTCACCATTTGGTGACGGTTGTTTAGTGATTATAGCGTTCATTGGCCTCTTCCGGTTTCAGAGGCAAATGGAGCTCGTCCTTTTATTGGGAGTTTGCTATCCTTACCTCGTAGACAACTGGTCGCAACCTCTTCAGCCAGAAGTCATTGGACGTGTTTCGGCCAGTTATAAGATACAGCAGGTACCGCCAGACGTAGTTATCCACGATCCAAGGTAGGTTGGTGGCGACAAACACGCCGGTCACAATAAAGAGGAGGACCATTGCCTGGTTGCTAGAATCATTCTTCTGAACGCCCATTTTCTCTTGATTTTTCTTCCTTTTGGCGACCTAAATAGGGAGCAAGAATGAAAATGCCAATTATCTTTTAATCGGGAATTTAAAAAAAGATTTGCCGTTAATAATTGGCATTATTTCCCAAAAATCCTTCCGGCGGGTGTGATGTGAACTATAGCTTTTCTCTTGGCTTTGCTCGTCGCCGTTGATTCTTCGGCTCATTCCGGCTTCGCTCCAGACGCAGTAGCTCGGCCTCATCCCTTCCCCTTGGAAGACTACTTTTAGGGTGACGAATAGACTGCCTAGAGGGTCTAAGGACGCGGCCGCATTTTTGCCTCTTCCTTGGGAGGAACGGTGGGGCCAGAGGAGGCCGCCAGTCTCTGAAGATACTGAAGAAAGGACCGTTTGAAACTTACCGAGGTGACGATGAAAAGGTTCAAGATGACTACCCCAGAGAGGGGAATACCAAGAGACCAGAAGGAGAACACGAAGAAGCGTACGTCCGTGTACGCCGCCGGGTACGGGATGTATTCCTCTAGGAACTTGCAGGTCGCTCTCCCCAACCGCGTCCGTATCCCTTCGATATTTGGCCTCGTAAACAGATTCGGAGCGTTGAACCCGATGAACATTAAAAGAATCAAAACAGCCGAGATCTTAGCCCGCCTTTTCGTGCACCACGTGGCCGCCTTCAGCGGGAAGCAGACGGCTATGAACTTGTCGACGGTCATGCAGAGGACGACCCAGTTCGATATCCCGTAGAAGTTGGCGGAAAAAAACCAATATGGCGGACAGAAATATTTTCCGATCGAGATGAAGAATTCTGGGTACCACATCAGAAAAGTCCTCTGAAAGAAATAATGGAAGTTATGAATTTGGTGTCAAAGTACGGTTATGCAAGCACGGGGTCTGCCTCAATTCGTTCAGACAACTCTCCTGGTATTTATAGGAGGGACGTCCACTGGCGTACGAGCAGTAACGCCACGATCGCTTTTCAAAATTATACTAAAAATTTCAAATTCATATTTTTTTTAAAAGTTGCCTTACCGGTATGTTCTTGAGAACGATGATGGAAGTATCAAACACAGCCAGAATCCTCATGTAGAGACATGTCGTCTGGTTCCGGTACTGAGGCTGCAGCAATACCAGGAACGCCAGGATGTTCCCGAACAATCCGAGGCACAAAACGCATGGATCGAGAATGTAGTGAATGATGAAGAGAAGCGTGGTGAAAAGATAATCGTCGAAGGGAGAAATCGTCTGCCCGGGGATTGTTGTCGTTTGGGTCGAAACCCATCGATCGTCGCCATCAGTTGCGTTCATTTTGAAGTAGATGGTTTCATTTTAAGATAAATGTGGCCCAGGCTTCGAAATTGGTGTCCATTTCGAACACAACGTATCCGTCGACCATTTTGAATTTAGTTGCGTCGTCCATTTTGAATTTTTAAATCAACTAGCGGCGTCCTTTTTGAATTCACAGTGGCATTACATTACACAGACATTGAAGTCAAAGAACGCATTTCACGATGTACATTTTGATTCAATCAATGGACATTCCCAGTTGAATTTGGACTCGTGCGCATTTAATTTGGAATCGCCGAACACTGAAGGTCAACTTTGGATGAAAAGACAACACACTTTTTGCAGACGAAAGATCCTAGCGCGAATGAGGAACAACATAATATAATCCCACATATGGATTGTAAGAAATACTACTGTGCTTGCCTAGAATTTTGGTGCCCAAGTCTTATTAAACGCAAAACAGGACATCTGTGCATCGAATGGATAACGACTCCATCATTATTAAATTAAAATGAACAATATTTACGACGCACGAAGCTGTCAGGCGCATCAGGATCGCTACAGGATCCTTCGGTCCTGGAACCCGCAACACCAGTAGAGCAAAACCGTTACAACGAATGAGCACGCGAAGGATGAGAGCCGGAGCAGAACGAAACTGGTAAATAAATGTTTGAAGTTGAAAAGATCCACAAATTATTCCAAACGTTGCAGAAGATGCTTCGTATAAACTGACGCTGTGGACAGAGATATTAATGTCCGATGCTTCGGAACGTTTCGTTTCCTGTTCGTGTCGGTTCCTTGCTTTCGCTGACTGGGCGACCAGCGCTTCCCCGATGTTGAGCCTCGGAAACTTCGAGTCTGTCTCGCTGTGCACTTGCTGGTTATGGACTGTTGCGAGTCTCGGGTTCACCGGAACACAGAGAGAGATTGGACGTGTACCTGGCTGGTGCGGGCAAATGTTGACGTCGTTTCTTTGACTTGTCCTGAGTGAGTAATCCGAAGCAATGGACACCGGTTGCCAGTAGAAGGGCCTTCCAGCCAGAGGAGGTCGGCACTGGATTGTAGCTAAATTTCGATGGACTGAAATGCCTGATACGAAATTCTGTGAAATGTTAGACCTGATAAGGATCGCCCGGTAGGATGTTGAGAAGACGAGTGTTTCGTTGCTGGTGACGTGGCTCCGCTGGACGAGATCGACTGTTGGCTTCGTCGAATCGTTCAAGAACATCAGCTTCATCTCCAACCCTTTTCAAAATGATGACGATCCAAGATTGGTGGGGATATAAAGAATTGTAAACTACAACCTGCGATCGGATGCAAATACAAATTTAATGATTTGTAGTTGGGCGAAAGGCACCAATTTGGTTGAAGCATGCGTGATAGTCATCCTTGTTTTAATTTTCGTCCCCACTCATAATTTTGATGAGGATCCAAGATTGGAGCGCATGTGAAGAATTAAAAATTACAAGTTGCGATCGCGTGAAAAATATCATAATTGCTAACTTGATTATTATTAATATTAAGCATAATAATTCGGTCGTGGTATCTTATTATAAACTGCGTGACAACATTCAACGCTATCTTGATTATGCCCGCGGGGAAGTTTTAGACTCATTTTCCCATCTCTGCTTGCTCTGACACGTAAAGTATTATTTTCAATTGAACATTGATGAATTAATTTTGCTACTTTTCCCGTCTCGCCGATTTGACTGATTGTTATCCCAATAAAAATTAGCACTAATTAAAATTCAGAACCATTATTATCGTTTGACAAATGGAAGAAGCAGACTTTTTTTCTCCGAGACACCAAAAGCGAACACCATGCATAATTAAACTTTGCGTGAACTTTTGGCCGATACTTTTAGAATGTCGCATTGTAAAAATATGTTGAATGGATGTAATAACAGGTTTTGAAACACTGAAGTCAATAGTATTGTCAAATAATCCTAATCAAAAAATGAGGAAAAATATGATACTCGAAGGGTGTAATTAATCTGCTTCCTAAAACGCGCGCATGAATCGTGCGTGCTGTATTTAAATCATGCTTATGATATACTTTAGTAATCATACGACGAAGTATTTCTTGCCAAATAAACATCCATTAAATGTAAACATTACATGACATAAAGCGTCGCACGCACTAATAAGGAGATACCGGGTGGACCAAAAATGTGTCTCTCATACCGAACGTACTCAAATTTACTGTCGCAGGTATTGCACATCCTGTGTCCTTTTCCGGAAACTTTGGTTAAACATTTTGACGAGATCCTTCCGGAATTTCCTGCAGCCCAGGCAGTAGATATAAAAGTTGATGGAGGAGTTGGCGAAGATCAGGAATAGGACGCACTGAAATGTAAAACGAGATGATAATAATAAAATAATAATAAATGAGTCTCTTATAAAGCGCTGTTCCATGGTAGTCCTTGCTCACAGCGCTCCCTCCCCAAAAGCTCTCACAAACAGCCATGTCTTTATAGCTAGTTTGAATTGTTCAGTGTCCTCAGAGTCTTAGGTCACTTCCCGTAAATATCACGCTAAATCCTCATATAGCCTACCGATCCGATTGTCAAAGTCAATTGGTGTTGACAAAGTGTTCACTAATTGACAAAGCAAACATGGAATTCATCTTTAAAAGCCAACAAGTACGTTTTTTGCGCGAACCTTCTAGAAATGACGCGGTTATATCCAGATTAGTCGAATCGGCGGGCGTTGTCGCAAAATTGCTCGTTTTGGCGACAGTTCTTGCCGTTCGGGGATCCTTGCCAGACGGTTCGTCACATTTTCCTTTAAATCTTCCAAGCGATTATAAGTAATTTCATCAAATATACGGAAGGGTAGTCGACCACGCTCATATCACTTTGTATTCTATAGATGTTTAAAAGATTGTTACAAGGAAAAGGTAAAGCAACTAGTGGAACAGTTTTGCATCGGAGTACGTCATTTTGGGTGATCAGAGCTCGGAGGGCTAGTAAACCACTTACCTCATAGCTGACAGGACGCATCCTGTATAGTCTATAGTTCGTCGAGTACGGCTGTCCCGTCACCAGCTCTATCAAATACGCCCAAACCAAATTATCTATGATCCAGGGAAGATTTGTGCCAACGAAAACTCCCGTAACAATGAAAAGGAGGACTAATGCCTGGTTGTTTCCGTCCGATTTAGCCTGGACCACGCCCATTCTTTCTTGGTCTCCCTTTCGACCGAAAACCTGAGTACGAGAAAAAGGAAAAACCTGTGGTTATCATAATTCCCAATAGCCGAAATTGTAAAGAAATAAATGTACTCATGAGACGAAAGTAAAGTAGGCTCCGGCCTCCCTCCGGGTCAAATTCGGAATAGCCAATTCGGAATATTCTTGGTCAAATTTCGAATTCGGAATATTTTTTTTAATGTTTAGCATATTCTGCACCAGACACTAAGTATCTGCATATCAGATGCCAATTTCGCTTCGTTTTCACCAGTATGCCTAGTAGAGAAGGTTAGCACGATAACACACTGCAGCACAATAATAGAGAGGTTCAGAGTTCCACAATTTGTAAACTTACCCGGGAAACGATTGCAAGATTAAGCACGACGACGATCAGCAGCGGCAGCCCCAGGGACAGAGTCGCAAAGAGCATATCGATGATCTCTGGGTACCAGCCCGCAACGTATTTCCTCTTCCAAAGGCACGTCTTCTTCCCAAGGCGTAGTTTGATATTCTCAATGTCCGGCTCCGTGAGAAGATTCGGGGCGTTCAGCGCGGCAATGGAGAGTACAATCAGAACCGCAGAGATCTTCGCGCGGGTTTTCGTGCACCACGTGCATGCCTTGAGCGGGAAGCAGACGGCTATAAACTTGTCGAAGGTCATGCAGGCAACGACCCAGTTGGAGAGGCCGTAGATGTGGTAGGAAAGGAACCAGTAGAAGGGACAGTACCATCTCCCAAGCTCCAGATCTTGGAAGAGGTCCGGGTTCCACATGATGTTGGTTCTCTGAAATCAAGAGCGATTGGAAAATGATAATTAATGGACGATTTATACTTTACCATGTCTAATAGGAAGCTATTTTAGAGATGTATAATTATAACCTAGCAGAAACTCGAACAGGATATTAAGATTGGAGTCTTGAAGTAAAAGTGTGTCTGATAAGCCGAAATCTGGCTGGCCCTTTCACTAGATATTTCCTTGACACTATAAAACGTTATATAAATGTGTGCCCTCCCCCACACGATGTGAGGGTTGAAAACTTGCCTGTATATTTTTCAACACGATGATTGAAGTATCGTAAATGGCCAGAATCCTCATGTAGAGACATGTTGTCTGGTTCCGGTACTGAGGCTGGAGCAACACCAGGAACGCCAGGATGTTCCCGAGGAGTCCGAGCGCCAGGACGATAGGATCGAGATAACGATGGATCACGTAAAGAATTGTCGCGAAAACATACTGGTCGTGCGGTGAAAGCGTCTGACCGATTACGTTTTCCGTGCGGTTAGAGATTATGCTTGCCGTGTGGTTTGCATCATCAAGAACTGTGGTCACGTGGATATCAAAAGTGGTGACATCATCGTTCTGCATCGGATCCATCACAATGACTTTGTCGTTCTTATAACTGAATCAGTTTCTTGTCAGAATGTGGTTTGCGTTTTGGACGATTTACGATGTACGGAGTTATTACGATATCGATATATATAAAGGAAACATCAAGAGAATGAACAGTAAAATCGCACAATGATGATAAGACTCATTTCGATTATTGTACGATCCTATATTTCTGTTAATTTTTTTTTCACACGCGAAACCATGAATTCAAAAGTTTAGCTGATCCTGCCGTATAATGATTTCTTAGACTCATGCTTTACAGACAGGAGAAATCACGGATCCGACTTAAACCAGGGACACATACGCGTTTGGAGTCGAACTTTTCCGCTCTATCAGGGATCAACATCCATGCCATATAATTGGAGAAGGACTGAAACGGCACTGCTTGAGGACCTCAACGCCACGATTGTGTTGAAGGAATGAGAGGTTGTACCCAAAGTACCCGCTTCTAGTTGATTGAAAGCCGACCAACACTGCCAGTGATATATTTATCATGACGTAGGCTAGGACACGAAACAATATAAACGGCCGACAGAACTCCAAACCCAACGGAAAAAGTTGTCTGTTTTATTACTTGCACCCGAAGTCAAAAGCACAATTCCCCACCTTTAAGCCGGATTTGACACCACGATCACCGAATTCCACGAATGCATCACCACACAGATTTCAATGAGGCAAAGGTAACAATCTTTGAAATAAAATGTGATCAAATCTGGTGGAATTCGCAAAACAAACACATAAAAAACGTTGACGTAGAACTTAATCACGATCACACGATGAGAAACGCAAAACACAACGAAATGCTCTCGAAAGTATGGTTTGGTCGTTTCTGTCCCGATGTTTATTTTGTTAACGTCTGCATCAACGAGCTGACGGCCTCGTTTACACTCCATCCCGTGACTGTCACCAAAACAAAGATGGCCGCGGCTTTATGGAAGAAGAAAGTTCTTTGTTTTTTTGTCTCGTTAGAGATCGATTCCATTCGTAAATTCCTATGAATTATGCCCCGCGTGGTGCAGATGATGGATCGTAATTTTCTTGGCCCCTGCTGTGGTCAATGATTATAGTGTCCAAACTGATTATAACCCATCTCTCTTTTGTTCAGGTGATCAGGTTTACCTTTATTCAGGTGGTGGATTCGGCGGGGATCCGCTGATCCTCAAACCTTGCACTTAAGGCCCTAATTGCTATACAAGTATTGTGGTTCATCCTGGTATAACCAGTGGTTTTGAATAGACCTGTAGATGTACCCCACTACACGATAACTGAATCTCAGGATGGACATGCATGCACGATGTTTGCTCTACATCCGTGATTCATGTGGCCATTTTTTGTCCTTGCAAATATTTCTCTGCATGGCAATAATGATAAATGATACTTTTCTCTGTTACATTCTTAGATTGCTAACCAGTTTATCGCTCTCCAGACATAACCACCAGTAAAGATTTTTCAATAATTTGATTTGTGATGTTCGGAAGTCGGGAAAACGATAGGAAATCGTTGAAAATGTTGCACGGAACCAAAGTCTTTCGATGACTCTGATAGAACATAAGAAAAGCTAATTCTCTTCTTTTTCTTCTTCAGCGTTCGTTCTTCACTTGGAGGTGATTTCTCCAGAGAGTATTCCTCCTCAGATCCAAGGCGGTATGAAAACAGTTGGCCCTATCTTGGCTCAATGACCTTGATCTGTGTCGCAGGTTTTACCACGGCCGTACATGATGATGATTATCAAACCAGGAAGTTTTGTTAAAAAATGAAATAAAATTGTGTAAAAGTTAAGTCGGAAATACCACAGATCTATAGACATGGATCCATGGAAATATTGACTTTGAAACAAGCTTGACCAATTTTCTAATTGTTAAGAATCGATAATTATCATGAACCCAATGCAAATTGCATGCAAGTTTGTAATTATCATCAGTTCGATTTGAATGAGTATAATTTCATAATGACATGGCTTCACTCGTAGCAAATAAACACCTATTTAAAAACACGAGGGCGTTTCTTTTTCGTGCTAACCGTCTCCCACTGTTCGAATAATGTAAATTACTGTACGCTAAAAGATATTCCAAAAACTAAAGCAATAGGCTAGAACAGAACAAAAGGTTTCAGAATACAACTAATGAGAATAAACATTAATAATGATTAAACTACACATTACGACTCAAAAACCATGTATACGCGTTAGCGATTATTTCTAGAAAGGTATAATTAGTTCGAATTTAATAGGAAAATATTCTCTTCGCATTTGTTTTAGAATGTGAGTGTTGACGTCACGATACGGCATAGGGGCTTATATTGTAACCGAGACAACACCCGTCGACACAGCGGCTGAGGATAATAGTTTCTTCGGACACTGTCGTACAGACACATACGGATCACCTACTTTGCAATTAACATGAAAAATTATACGTTTCTATTGTCAAAAAATGAGTGTTTTTATCAAAATGATAAAAATGTTTGGCTTATGCTTCAAAACCATGCGGGCGGGGACAGTATTCTATGACTTCCATTCCTTATCTACTCTCTGCTATCAGTTCACACAGCCTCTGCAAAAGATGTTTAGAGAAGGCAGAGGCTAAACAACTGCATTTGCTTTGATTGATGGTACCGACATAACGAGGTTTTAACATTGGCGTTTTTGGTTGATAGACGTTGTGAGATATCGTTTACAAGTTTTTTTCCTTCGTAGTTTACTTAAAGGGGAAATATCGTGATGATCTTCACTAAAAAAATGGCAATTAATAGTTATACAAATTTGATTGTGTACAAGAAGTATCTGAGGCTGATGTAGTAGATAAAAGTTTAAGTTGTTACCTATACGAATCAGGAATAGGCCTACTCTTAACTCCCATTTGGGACCTCATTGTGAAGTCTACTGCCTCTACTGCGAACCAGGTCCCTTGACGGGCCTCTTAGAGATGTACGAAACTTTACCTGTACCTGTCTGAGAGGAGAACGGGAAATATCTTTGATATATCGTCCCGTAGAGCAAACTACATTTACATTGTAATATTGAGAAAGAGAAGAACGCTATCGGTAAGTTCCCGTTTTTTCATTAATCCGCGTCGTTTTTTGACGGGAAAACGCACCCGGGGCCTGTACCAAGTTCAGCTGTGTCACGCAAAACGAATTTACCAGTTCCCCACTTCGGGAGGGGTAGGGTTAGCCCATTTTTAAAAGCGCAAGAATTCCATGCCGACGTATCGGCGGTGAATATCAGCCCTAAAGTCTCCGGGTGGATATGCGCACGACGCTGGATCGGCATTAGGAATTCCCGCCGCATACGCAATTGAGCCTTCTGCATGCGCAGACGGGAGCATCCTTGGAGACCGAGCTCTGGGGATCAAGGGAGGAACAAGAGATGACAGCCAGGTATATAAAAGAAATAGTCCTGGTTGTGTAGTAGAGCCATATTTAATAAATCGAACGCTAAGAAGAAGTGGAAGAAGTAGAAGAATTGGTCTTCGGTCTTGTGTGGGTCCTTGGTTGGGCCCAGGGGTTGGGCAGGGCCCTTACTGATACTATAACTGTTTTTACTACTTTAACTGTACAAGTGTACTGCCTTTCTCACTTCCATGTCTGCTATCTTTGAATGATTACCAAGGTCTTCTCATCTTATATATTTTCAGGCATTTACTAGAAGTTGGAAGTCGTAGAGTGTGTTCGGGAAAAACAAACTTCATTCCAAAGATCTGGCCGGGCACTGAGGTTCCAAAGCGCACCATTCAACTGAAAACCATGGGCGGCGAAAAGAAATTACATGCATGTGACGTATGTGGAAAAAAATTCACACAGGCGTATGATATGAAATCCCATTATCGGATTCACAGCGGTGAAAAACCGTTTGAATGCGGACAATGTGGAAGGAAGTTTTCTCAAAAATCTTCCCTAACATGTCATCTCCGCCTTCACACCGGAGAAAGACCATACGAATGCAAGCAATGCAATAAGAGGTTTGCTCAAAGTATTCATCTCAGGATTCATATCATGAGCCACACGGGAGAAAAACCATACGAATGCGCACAGTGTGGTCAGAGATTTTCTCGTACGCATTCTCTCAAAGAACACATCATGAGGATCCATACCGGTGTCAGACCATACGAATGTGAAAAATGCGGAAAAAAGTTTACTAGAATTTATACTCTCAAGGGTCATATGCGACAACACAGCGGAGATAGACCATATGAGTGTGAATACTGCCACATGCGTTTTACTCATCGTAGTAGTCTTAGCACTCATATCCGCATTCACACAGGTGAAAAACCATATGAGTGCAAGCAGTGCGGCAAGGGGTTTCCTCGAAAGGATCAACTCGATGATCACGCAAAGACCCATAGCAGTCGTGAAAAAACATACGAGTGCGAACAGTGTGATAAGAGGTTTCCTACCCTTCGTTCTCTTAAACTTCACAACAATACTCACAGTGGTAGCAAACCATTGGAGTGCGAAAAATGTGAGATGACTTTTTCTTCCAGTGGCGCTCTCAGGACTCATTTCAAAGTGCACACCAGTGAAAAACCGTATAAATGTATTCATTGTCCTATGAGATTTTCCGGAAGTGTTCCACTCAAGGTTCATCTCAGGGTCCACACAGGTGAAAGACCATATGAATGTGCGCAGTGTGGGAAGCGATTTTCCCAAGCGACCCATCTCAGGACTCACGGGAAGATTCATACCGGTGAAAAATCATATGAATGTGAGCATTGTGGTAACAGATTTTCTTGCAGTAAAGGCCTTAAGGTTCATATTCGAACGCACACTGGAGAGAAACCATATAAATGCGAAATATGCGGGAAGAAATGTTCGCAAAGTGCAAATCTCAAGAGTCATATTATCAGTGTGCATGATGGTAGTAAACCATATGAATGCGACCAGTGTGGAAAGAGGTTCTCGGAGAGCAGTAATCTCACGAGTCATATCAGATCTCACACAGGTGAAAAACCATACGAATGCAAACAATGTCGGAAGAAGTTTTCGCACAGTCATAATCTTAAGAGTCATCGATGCCAGGATTCACAGAGGTGAAAAACCACGTGGCACCGATATTGCGAAAGCCTTGGTGGTTCAGCGGTTAGAGCGTTGCACTATGGATTCGGTGGTCACCGGTTCGACTCCCGGTGAATACATTTTTTCTTTTTTTTCAAAACTTTCTCGTTATTTATTCACTCATGTAAGTTTATCAGGCGCGGATCCAAAGGGGTGCACTGGATGCACGCCCCCTCATTGATGAAAAATCTTTGAAATTGACCATGAAATTTTGGAGCTTTGATATAAGTTCATAGATTATTGAATTGTTGTCATCATCGAGGCAATAGTGTATTCACCGTGTATGATACAAAATCTTTGTTTTCATCTTCATCGTGTTACCATAAATGAATAAACATAAATGTTTCATTCAAAAATGTATAACTTCACTTTTTGACAGACTAAACCAGTCTAAACCAGTTCTCATTACACCTGACGTAATGAATGACATAAGTCATGATTGACGTATTCAAGCAAGAACATGGAACGAGACCGGATCACATTCGTCCGCAATTACACGCCGGACCAATCTATACCGATCCGAATCGATCGAGGTCGGTATGGACCAAACTGATCTCTCAAAATTCCAGTTTCTGCCAATGTTATTTGCCGTAACCTTCATAATAACAAAGTCTGTTTTTACTAATTGTGAGAAGATAAGAATACGTGACTAACTCTGCATGTACGTCACAAAGATATCCAAGAGATCAACAAACTGAATGCAAGACAAGACACTGCGAAAACTGCGACCAATATTGCGACCAATCAAAACAATGGCTAACGAAATCAATTTGGCCGGAATGGAAAAACAAAACAACGTCGTGTTTTTGTTCTGAGCTGTATCCCAAGAGTGATCCAGTGGCCAATTGTTCCGAAACATTGTTCTTGAAAGAATTGAGCACTATTGATGCGCGCGCCTCTCAGAGATGGTAAAAGAAATGGTAGTTAATCGATATCGGCGATCGATGGTATCAATTCAATAATGATGAGGAAAAGGTCGTTATCAGGGTTGACGTTACAAGGGTATCTTTTCAAACCAGAGGAAGAAGTGACCAGTCAGGCAAGGGTCCCTGAATAGCGAGTTGTCGCCAGAACGAGCTGTGTTTCGCCCTTCACACCCGCCGATTCGACTACCACCTATACTGGGATCCAGACCGCACCTTCACTTTCGTTTTGTCTGTTGGCGTAAAACCAGTGGAAAATCGACCAAGATTTAGCGCAACAGTTTTATATGACCATATTGGATATTCGGCCACATGTCGGCAAGCTATATCTAGATCCGTGAAACTTTCCGATCTAGCTACACGCCTTAGTGCAGAGTCGAATCCGAGTTTCGTGGGGATTGCCGTCTGAAATGGCGACAACTCGCCGTTCGAGGATCCTTACATCGGATGACCAAATATTGTCGTTTCCAAGGGCGGGCGCGTGCGAACAAAGTGTAGGACAATTGCATTGATTATTTCTAGTTTGTACTTAGAGTGTAAACAAAAGCCATGGGAGGTCAGGTAGACGATGTGACCCGAGGATCATCTGACCGAACGTTGTCATCTCGAAACAATCGAAGAAAGCTTGGTGCGTACCTTTAGAGAGAATAATGCAGCGCTTCTTGGGGAGAAATGAATATGATATGTGGGATTTGTTTGTCCCTGTCGTCAATAAGGTTGAACTTAAGCGTGAATAACCCAAGGAAATGGCACAGAAGCTTCGAAGCGCGAGGCAGAAGTACGCGTACCCTAGTTTCGGACAGATTGCTCATATTCTTGAAGTCATCAAGCTATAGGAGCCACGAGAGTCAAAGTAGAATTTCTACTCCATACCGGTACCATTATACCATCGGATTTTCAAGGGTAAAGTAGGGTATATATCGCTAACGCACAGCAGAACTGAGGTAAGCTTCCTTTCTAAATTATGTTTCCATGATGTTATCGCATGGGTGTCTAATAACGAAGATATATGTTTTGGGGGTAAAATCGCAAATATGAGGGCACTGGGACAATATATCTCTTTAAACAGGCCGAGGTGTAGGCTACACTGAACTTTCCTTCTCCAGATTTCAACTCCACTTGTGATTCCTTCTGCAGATTTAACTCCACTCATGATGCATCAAGAAGATTACACCATCTACTCGTGGTCATCGCTTATGAAGAGCATGGATATCACTGAGGCCATAGGAAGTGTTCCAAACCTTACCGCCCTCCCAGCAGACTATAGCACTGCTCAAATCACAGATATCTCTACAGCCCTGGGCATCTCAACGCCGACACCAACGCTGAGCCCATTCGAGGAGCACGCCTTCACCACGATCCTCTGGACGGTTCACCACGTCCTCGACCCAATCGTCCTGGCGTTCGGACTCCTCGGGAACATCCTGGCGTTCCTTGTGTTGCTGCAGCCAAGGTACCGGAACCAGACGACATGTCTCTACATGAGGATTCTGGCCGTGTTTGACACTTTAATCATCCTTCTCAAGAATGTGCAGGTAGGAGCTTTTATGATTTTCTCTAGACTTTATAAGAATGAATTAAAAAATATTCCACTAAATTTTAATGTAACGTAAAAGACGCCATACTTCCAATTTCCACCCCAGCACAACTAAGCGGCACCCTTCTTATCTGGCTCTATATTCTAGACTCCTGTGCAGTCTATATCGTCATCCTGATCGTGCGACAGGACTGACGAGGCCAGTCCACTGTGTCCAGAGTGTACTGTATTCTGGCCCCCGCAAGGCGGATCTTTCGTCCCGTCCAATGTTTTGTGGCGTCCTACCAGATCCTCCACGCTTTCGGTTGCCTTCCACTGTCCCCGCAGGATGATGTTCACGAGGGTTCCCGTGGTTCTTGTCACCCGACTTGTATGCTCACATATTGTAACATGTCATTTTCCAGCGCACGGTTATAATGTGGAACCCGAACATGTTGAACGATTACGAACTGGGCAGGTGGTTTTGTCCCCAGTACTGGTTCTTTTCCTACCACATCTACGGCCTCAGCAACTGGACTGTCGTCTGCATGACCTTTGACAGATTCATTGCAGTCTGCTATCCGTTCAAGGTTGGTATTTTAATTATCTGAATTTGATTGATAAGTAATCATTTTCCAAAAAACCAAAAACAGCCGACAAACATAGGAATCGGATGTGTTTGGTGATTAAAGGTCGATTTCCTGCTTCCCTCTCTGAGCTTAAGCATTGAGCAAACGGTGCTCAGTAGAAGTGAAAGAGGTATCATTATCATGTCTTAGTCCGACGGGCAATATGTCTACTGTTCATTTCGTTCCAGGCCTCCACATGGTGCACGAAAAGGAGAGCCAAGATCTCGGCTGCCTTGATCGTGGTGAGCATGTCCGCGCTACAGGCCCCGAGCCTCCTGACAGAGCCGGACAGGGACAACATCAACCTGGGCAAGAACACTTGCGCCTACAAGAAAGAGTTCATAGCGCCCTGGTACCCGAATGTCAGGAATATCCTTTTCTGCCTGGTTTCACTTGGGGCGCCTTTGGTCATCGTCGGAGTATTCAATATAGGTATCGTGGCTAAGGTAAGTTGAGGCCAAGTCGACCAGGGTTCCTCTTCATCGTGGCCGACATGTTCGAGTTAACTAACTTGTTAAACACCGACCTTAAGATCATGGTAGCTTCCTTTTTTTCAGGTTATCGGTCGAAAGCAGGAACAGGAAAAGATGGGAGTCGCTAAAGGTGGTTCTAAAGCTGACCAGAAGAGCGCCCAAGCCTTGGTCCTCTTGTTCATTGTAACTGGCGTATTCGTGTGCACAAACTTGCCTTGGGTGTTGGACCAGTTGGTCTGGGAGTATCTACTCGAATGGGCCACTGGGGAGGACTACAAGGATAACTACAGATTGACGAGGCTCAGGCCTGTTGTGTATGAGGTAGGTATTGGCATGCAAGGACCTCCTCTCTGGTTTCGTGGTTGTCAAAAAAATAAATGGTGCGGCACGGTTTTTTTCAGTCGTCGCAAGGGGTGATTACATGAAATCATATAGCTGGTGATACCAGTTTCTAGGCTAGCTCATTGAAGTTGGGTCTCGCTCGAAACATTTGTGTGAGACAACATACCAACGCTGCATGAGTATGAGTAAACCTACATCTTCCATGGATGTGAGGGTGTCGAACCCCTGAACCGGGCGCGGGCCATGTCATGTTCGATAGGGTGCCGAAACCTGGACCAGCATTCGACACAAAGAGTCATGAAACGTATACACCTTTTTTCTCTTATTCCAGGTGTTGATGTTTTTCCTTTTCACCAACTCCTCCGTAAATTTCTACATCTACTGCATGGGCTGCAGAAAGTTCAGGAAGGATCTAATCAAAATGATCAAAGGCGGTTACGGGAAATCAGAGCAATTCACTTCAAACGGATCGACTGGATCCGTATATACGGCAGAAACAAAAGTGGATACCAAATTATAAATTGCTGGCCGTTTCCTGGTCACGTTTCTACTTTACTTCTGTTTATAAGAGTCCAATATGGTTCAAATATTGGAGCCATATATATTTTAGAAAAGGCTCTAAAGGCGCTTTTTAATTCATGCCAGAGGAAATCGGACGTCTTGATATGTTCGACGTCTCAACAGAATATCTTCTCACTGTGAATGTGGAGCTGGATACCAGACTCCGGCTAATGTGCTTCAGACCTGCTCCCATGAAGATTAGAGAGTAATACTGGCCAAAGCACACCATCCTGACCATCCACAAAGCTTTGGCGCTCTATGGTGCAACTCGAGGACAGCCGACTTTATTACCGAAAACGGACAGACTGTCTGGCGTGCACCTCAAACATTCCGAATTCATAAGAAGAAGAAGTTTGACGCCTCAGCTCATCAGTTCATACCACAGATACAAAAGTCGATTATCTTGTTGTACGTTTCCTATTTGTTATTCTGTTCAGAGCCAGATGTGGTTCATCAGGTGCTATCTATAGTTGAGAGAACCACTGTGAGTCATGATTTCACATCTTGCCCTTGCTAAGCTTTACACAGACAACGCGCGTCCATCAGCTAGTTGCAGATGACAATGCCGCCGATTCAATGCTATCATCAATGCTAATTCTAGTTCCATTTAGCTAGTTGCAGATGGCGATGCCACTGATTTAACGCCATTTTCCATGACTGATTCTAGTTCCATCAGCTATAGCCGGATGCCGCCGATGTAATGCCATCATCGATACTGAGTGTGGTTCCACCAGGTAGTTGCAGATGGCGATGCCGCCGTTCAAACGCTATCTTCGATGACTGGTTCTAGTTCTACCTGTTGGCCTAATGGCTAGTTGCAAACCATGGCTATGCAACTATCTTCGCTGCTCATCCATCCATTTCACTCTATTTCTTCGAAGAGATACAGTTTGCCCCTTCGGCATTGTGTTTGGACACAGTTCTACATAGCAGTTGCAGCAAAGACCTAATTTACAGGTGTATGAAGTTTTTACAATTGCCGTGTTGTTAAGACTTATACATTGCATTTGAAACTGGGATATCAAATTATTTTTGTCTTCATTTTGTTCCATAAGGAACGGTCCTATTCCTTCTCCCATGCCCCTTTTGACTCTGTCAGTCTTTTCATTTACATCCGTCATTTAGAGCCATCACAGGCGCCTTTGGTCGTTGGGACTGAAAGCTGTAAAAGCAATGATAACGGGGAAGTCACATACCTCCTGAAGAACCTGACCAACCATGCCACTGACCACGCCAACCACTTCTTCCATTTTAGGCAGTGTACTATAGATAGAGCGGGATGGCATGGCATGCAGTGAGATTTCCAACCCACGGTAGACGCGCTTGCAGGTCCCTCAAACATTGCGCCTCATGGAATGTGCAGGTCGAGATCTTCAGCTAATTTGGCGTCAAAATCAGCCGAAGGAGATGAAATTAAAGGCTGATATATTAGCTTGGAAGAGCTTGGAAGATAATTTGAAAGCCAGCGTTAGCCCGGATCATAGTGGCCGCCAAAGCGTTTTTCAGAACCTGCTCCTAGTCGACGCAACAAACCAACACCGAGAACTTCTGAACCGTCGGCAACCTTTGCCATCAATCGATGGATCATATCCTCTTGATTCTGATCGGGTCATCAATCACTGAACAAGGTTTAATGCCTGAAGCCGGATTCCGAACCTGATTAACTTAAAGCCATGCATTTTATTCAATAAATTTGACAGGCAACAGGCAATTAAGTTCTGTCGTCTGCTGAAATGCGGCAGATTTTCGCGAACCTAGTCCTCAGGCGTCGGTTGTAGTGAACGGTCGATGTCGTATGTATTGTTGCTATGTCAGATCAGATACATAGTCTCGAGGTTGATATCAGTCATTGCGAGTCACATACTGTGTGATGAGGCGCCGAATTGAATATCATCGCTACTTTGGGGAATGAGTGAGTCAGTGATTCTTGCACGTCCATCTTTTCCAGGAGATCAAGACACGATAGTGTTTTCATAAAGGATTATTTCAAATAAGTCTAACATTTCAAAAAGATGTAAAATGCTATTTTGCATCAGTCTGTTATTAGGTTTGGTATGGTCGTACCTAGACTATAAACTCCCGAGGAACTCAATTCGTCATCCTTTACATGGTATTCCTGCGATAGCATGAGGAACGAGACCCTCATCCACTGCGTTCAGAGTGTAATCTGGACAAGCTCTGGATACGGGCGAACCCACAGGACTATAAAGTACCATCGTTTCGCCTGATGAAAAGAAGAGCAGAAGTTAGTCAGAGTTTGATAGACGTCGTGCAACACTGATACCCCAATTATCGCTGGATCATGATCAATCAACAACAGCCAGGATCAGTCTAATGACGATAAGACACAGACGGTCAATTCATGTAAACGTCCGCCGGACGTGGCCGCCATTGTTGACGCGGGAACTCAGAGAAAATGGCGCCCAACTCGCGTCCAGTGGCGAGATTTTCATCAGCATTTCGCATAAGTATGTACACAGTGAAAGAGCGGGGACAAACGGTCGATTTGACTGCAATAATTGGACATTTTCTACCTCATTTCACACAGAATTACCGCAATGTCTGTTGGGGGTAATTAGCGCTGCAAGGTGGTTGAGACTGATTAGCTCCGAGGCCGTGTGACTGGCATGACAGAACCCGCAAATAGCTCCCGCCGGGCCGTGGAGGGGAAACAAAACCAACATTGGTAGGCGGACCAATATCAAACATGGCCATTTAAGTTCATGGTTGTCGACGTTAGTATTATACCTCATAAATTTAGATGTTATCAGAAAAGTTAGTCTGATTCCCTAACTGCTCTGACACCTAGTCTTATACCTTTATAGTGGCGGGTGCAGAATATGAAGTAGACCCATTCTGTCGAATCGTGCGAACTTCTTAATTAATTTAGTTGCGGTTGGTGAGGTGATGAGGCTGCTTTGTGTGCCGAACAGAAATTACTTCTATTCTGTCGGAACTAACTTTTATTAATGAGACTGTAGAGTCTTTCCAAGTCAGCGATTCGGGAGAAAGTATCCTACGAGAAACTGACCGTGTTCCTTTACGTTTACGTTTACGTTCATCTTAATGTTTTTAAACCTGTCTAGTATAATTTTTGACCACACAATTTTACGACACCCCTCGAACCACCGCGTTCTTATTGCCACTGACAGACTTTCCCCGCCTACTCGAAATCTCGCGTCTTAGCAACCATAGTAATAACGTTCCCATCCTATACTCAATATTAAACATCGAATTCAATTTTCTCTGCGTTGTGGACATGGTTTTCATTAAAACGACTCAATATCGCCACATCGCAAATTCTACAGCAATACCAGTGCCTTAATGATGTCGCCAAAACTGGCATCATTACCCTAAATTAACAAAAGCTGGGATTATAAGGCTAGTTAATTTTTCATATTCTGTTTGTAGAGGTATATTAAGAGCCTGGAGGTTTAATAAACTAGGGCAGTATTAGTGTGTAAGTGGACTCGAAGAAATAGCTAATAACTCGCAACTGTTTACAGGAGATGGCGTTGATTAACACAGACTTAACCATCCGCTGGCCACACCCGAGAACACGAGACACAAGTGCTTGCATGGTATCATATCGGGTTGCCGGACATTCTGTATGAGGGGACTTACAATGATTCTCTACACTGGACTTGTCTGCAAGGGCCATATAAGGAGATACAGTGGACAACCGCACGACTTCAATGAGTTAAAGCACCTGAAATGTAATGTGCAAAACAGTTCCTGAAATCTACTCACAAATCCGAACTCTCGAATACAGAAATGACAACGAACGGACCTGGCGCTAAACGCTCCTGCTCCAGTCCAAGTGTGTGAGGAGTGACGAATGCTAAGTGACCGAAAGGGCGTATAAAGGAAAGGGCCAAAAATATAATATAGATAGACTTCGTCGCAAAAGTGCCGCCAAAACCGATGCGACAAGTGCACGAACTTCAAAACCGTAAAAGATAACGCATAAGGATGAAATTGCGTCCGAGACTCGCGTTCTGAGCGAAAAACCTGGCACCTGCCTTAGACTCCCTTCAAAGGGAGACCTTGTTGCCCGTATTTGTGCTAGTTGTGATAGTTTGGACAAACCGACAAGTGTCTTCGGCATATGCATTACATTACACCTTACGATAATTGCAAAGACATACACTCTGAGGACACTCTGAACAAGTTCAGGAAGGCTCTAAAAACTGAGCTTTTCAGAAAACATTTCTCACGCAACTAATGACTGTCAACTATAGTGGGGAGCGCTTTTGAACATTTTCAAATGGAAACAGCGCTTTATAAATTTAACTTTATTATTATATTATACACCAGGTTAAATTAAAATGAAATAGGTACATGTACATGTATTTGCATAAGTTATATATTCTTCAAGAATCTGGTCCCCCTGGTGGTTATGATGCCAACTACAGTTGGCATCACTTTCGCGGCGACATAGGAGTCCCTTTAAAAAAGAACAGGTGAATACAATGTATGTCTATGATGGATTACGGAAAATGGAGGCCACTTTCAGTCAAGTCCATTACGGGCAGACGACAGACGGACGTGGCGGAAGGATACAAGCAAGGGAAGGATGTGACATGGTTAGGGCTAATTACAGCTATTTGTTTGAGACGGTCAAATCCATTTCATGGTCGAGATCGGCAGTTATGTCGAGGGTCATACTCGTTAACTTGGACGAGATTATTGACCAGAATGGACGGGTATCCCGGGAAGGGTATCCGGTGTGACAGTGATCTAAGACCCCACCTCGAAGTTGTTGTAGTCTGGGGAATGAAATAGTTAAGAACAAGGCCATGATGCCTAAACGATGACGATGATGATGATGATATCATAGGCTAAGGCATTTATCTCTCTAACCACACCCTCGAACAATAATTGAACAACGGGTACAGCCAATTCTCCAGGAGGGTACTGAATAAACTTTCCCGCTAGAGAGTGAATGACTGGTCAGATGGACTTCCCGCCGCTGCCGCCACCGCCGTGTAAACGAAAGTCTGATCCCAGGAGTAGATAGATGTTGGCTGAACCAACTGAGTTCTGTTGCCAGGGACTTCATCATACGGACATCGTATTTCCCACGTTAAGCCGTTTGTTCAGTAGAACCTAGTTTTAAGTATCAAAACTTGGTTTCTCATATACAAACATTATATTATGTGAATGAACCAGACTAGCATTTGCATCACTTATCCTAGCGAATATTACAGATCCAATATCTTTCACAATTATACCCAATAATTTCCCTGCGGACACCAATTTACAAAATGGTCCATAACATCCGAGAGAGAGGATGACTGGCCGACTTTCAATTATGATGATGTCGCAGAAACTTTTCAGCGATTCCTGGCCGCCAGTTAGTTTTAAAGGGACAACTTCGGTATGAGATATGTTGGTTTTTCCTCCGAAAATGGCTTCCAGCTTGACCGTGAAATTTCCAAATAGTACGGGCAGGAATGTAACCCTTCGCAGGCTCACCAGAAATTCGCAAGCCATGTCCAACACCTCCTCGCAACACTAGCGAAAATCATTTATTAGAGATCGGCTATGTGCCGGCGCGTGGTGGTGAGGTGGGGTACTATCATCCTGGCCCCTGAAATTCCAAGCCCAAAGTGTCCCTTTAAGCGTCGGCTCTGGTCTGGAAGGAAGGGCACGTTGGCCCCGTGTGTCGGTAGACGTTCCCTAGTAGACATCACACTCCGTACACAGTGGATTGGCCTCGTCCCTCTACCTAAGACCATGGTCAGGATGTTTGTACATTCTTAACCTCTCTAATGCCATGGACCTACGATTAGACAGGCCCGCGCTACCTGTACGTTTGCGTTACCGTCTCCCCCGTTGCGTCATCAGTCGGATGTCTTCAGCCGTCTCCTTTCACCAGTTCTTATTCTCATTCTCACCCCGTCACCTTTGGTCTAAACCCACCATCTAGTAACATTTTCTGAACCTCTCTATTGACTTTTTCGAACCTAACAGCACATGTATGTCCGTGCTAATGCTATTGCGTTCGCGCTAACGTCCCCACATCATGTCTTATCCGTCGGAAGTCTTCAGCCGACTCCTTCCACCAGCTTTTACCCTAATTATCACCTCTGGCACATTTCGACTAATCACACCATATTCTGCGCCTAGATGCTTCAAATAAAATTTCATACATCCTGAGGCCGTCAACTCTCGCCATTAACTTGATTTCGGAACTTTTCTGATACTAAATAACTCGATGGTGATGTTATTTGCGTGATGGTAGGGAAGGCATGGAGATACTCCGGTGACATCGCTGATAATTAGGACTGGAAGTAGTCGCCTGGTCATTATACAGAGTGCTGGGGAAAGATACTTCTTTGATATTGAATTAAGGAAGAGGTGTTCCAACGGAAAGGCAGATTAGTGATTTAATGGCGGGGGTGATTGGGTTATGGTGGCCATGTCTGAGAGGTGTGTTTGGAAATAAATGGGCATGGAACACCAATACTTATAACAGGCTGTGTGCTGATTTATTATTGCATCAGGACAGAAGGCTTCCTGTAGATTATGATTTGATGGGTGTCTAAAGTGATTGGATGGATTCGGTTGGAGCGTTTATGGCTTGCCTGAGGACCTTTCAGATATGTCGCTGTCCTCATATCTGCCCGCGGCAGTCTAAAACCGAAGATTTTTTTGTCTGCCGTTCCTTGGACTATGATTTGGTCACTCCTTGCTAAATGTTTTCACATCTTTTGGAATAACTGATGTTCCTTGAGTTGTTGGGACCAACTTTGCCATGATCTGTTTTCTCCTCAAGGACGTGATTTCTCTTGGTGACAAAATATACCACCGCACCACCGCACCACCGTACCACCATGATCACTGTGCCACCCCTGGTGAGACACTATCATGATAGTGCCACTCTTGTGTTACTCTTTGGGAAAAACAGAGCCATGATTGTGCCACTCCTGGAGACAAACTCTACCGTGATTGTGCCACTCCTGGAGACAAACACTTCCGTGATTGTGCCACTCCTGGAGACAAACTCTACCGTGATTGTGCCACTTCTGGAGACAAACACTACCGCGAGGATTGTGTAAATCCTCAGCCGATGGAGTGACAGTGGAATCATCAGTGCCTGTCACCCGAGAGGGGCCAGGTTCGATTCCTGGTGCTCTCATGAGACAGAGAGGGCGACTCTCTTCGACAGTGTAGGTTTCCTCCTACTTACATTAAAAATTTCCAAATCTTGTTCATAGAGCTAAGGATGTCCTAGATGACGCTCAGCTCTGAACTCAATATTTCTTTCAAACAAAACCTAGATTGAGTCTCTCTTAAGGGACGAATGGCACAACCGTCTCACTCCTGGGGATGAATGGCATCATGACTATTACACTCCTGGGGACAAATCGTCCCACAATCTGTTCAATTGGGACAAATAGTATATGGCCACTTCAGTGTCACAAACCGTACCATTATTGGGGCAAAACGTGGGATGAAAGATCCCAATATTTAGGCACTCCTGAGGAAAAATGTGCATTTACAAAGAAAGAAGAAAAGCTCGAAATTTCAAAGGAAAATTCTATATTTCACAAACAAAACGTATGTACAATACACATGAATTTCCTTTTATTTCATATTCTATTTCCAATATACAAATAACATCATAAAATAGCTGGTCTATCTGAAAATGTCTCTGAGACTTTCGTCAATCTTGAATAATCAGAATAAGAACTTAAAACTGAGGTGAACATACACACTAAGAAACAGCCGGGCAGTAACCGCTGAAACAATTCCTCCTGATTTAATAGATTTTATTCGAGAGTTTTGTTCAATTAGTTTAGGTTGCTGTTTCGGAAGTGTGTCAAAGCAACATTCTGATGGCCATCAAGAATACAAAAAGCTCCAAGGGCACTTCCCCTTTAACATTCTTTAAAGGCAACAAATGGAAGTCTGTCATTCCAGAGAAAATTGGAGTTTATAAAGTTTGGGTCTATAAACTGATATCATCTGGGTAAGGTTATCATCCAATTTCACACTTTTGAGAGGGGGGGGGGGATTAGGTCCACTTTATTCTACACATCATTCAACTGCAATATTCTGATGGCCAACAAGGATACAAAATTTCCTTCACCACTTCCCCTTTAACGGTTAAGATAACAGCAACAAATGGAAGTCCATCATACTAGAGAGAAGGGATTTGTCGGGGATTAGAGTCCGCCTGATGCTACACGGCATTTCACTCAAGCAAAGTAGCTAGATCCGTTCGCATCAATCGCTAACATATCTAAGCACTTAGTGTACAGTAATGGAGGAGGGATGCTGCCTTGTCTTCAGACATCCGGGGGATGGAGGTCGAGGAGGCAAGCGATGTTCAAAGAAAATCTCTTTCTTGCATTTGATTGCGATGCCTTGGGATTAGATTTCGCACAAGTGCCAAAGTTTAACGATAAAAATCGTCCTCTGTCAATTTCAAAGATCATTCCAGCTTGAAATTTTCCACAGGCAACTGAAAACCAGTCCCCACTAGAAAACAGTACGTCGTATAAGGACTTTGAAATTCATGGAAATTCTCCAAAGGCAACTGAAAAGCAACCCCCACTAGCTTAAACCGAGTGCGTCATATCAGGACTTTTACCCCCATGGCTGGAATTAAGATACTCCATCTGACCCCCTTAGAGAAAAAATATATCAAGGAAAACTGCACAAGTTCTTTTGCAATGGCATGCAAAAGACCACAGCCTTTCAAATCATACAGTAAAGAAAGCTACGCCCGTCATGTCTTGAATTTTGCCGAAAATCACCAAAATGACCCCATGAAGTGACTCGTCCTTGACTAGGAAATGAAGCACAAACAACCTGTATAAACATAGTATTGACAAGAAGAAACTCACATAAATTTCTGTGAAAGATTTAAAGGAACTCTAGCCTTCCATAGTTTTAGCATCAGATATATGCGGGTCTAATAAAGACTGATCTATAGTAATTCTTGGCAGAATGCATTTATTTCGGACCTTTTACCTCACGAGTGTGAGCAGTAGGAACCCTATTACCTGACCGAAGCTATATACCCAATTTGGCCTCCTCAGTTTGTATGTTCCGTAAACCTCAAAAAAAATGACGGGTCATGATATTTCCCGTAACAGTTCAAATAAATGTTCTCTTTTATGCCATGTACTGTGAAAGCCTTTCTAAGAGGTCACAGACCATACAAATCATAGGCCCGATTACTGACCCCTTAGAAAGGATCTGACAATATTTGTGAAATCATGCACAATTGCGACAAATGATAAAATAAAGGCGTACAAACATTTCCTGGTTTAGAGCAATTGATATTGTTTATTGTGCCCTTGTTTTTGTGTAGATAACACTGACAGTTATGGCAAGCGAGAGTCCCTTTAAGACATTTTTTACAATTAATTATATTTACAAAATCCATGATACATTTTTTGACTTTGTACAAAATATTTCCTTATAATTTATTTCAGTTTTAAACAAGATCTATTTCACTGATACATAACGATCAACACTATTAAAGCAAGAATTGATAAAAACTAAGTCTTTATAAATTCTCGATGAAAGGGATCAACCCATTGGCTCCCAAGGCATGAAAAACAGTCATGTGATGGCAATTTGACCAATCAGGTTCAAGATAAGAACCGATGGGCTGATCATTTTACAATAGCTGTCCACTTCCCTCACAACTTTTGTGTTCATCAGACCATTTTGTTCAACCCTTTAAAAACAATAGGGCCAGTTTCATAAAATTCAGGAAATAACACACTTAAAATGATAAATTATCATTGGTTTTTTAGGGAAATGATGGCACCCTTAGATTTAGAGTCATTCCCTCTATGGAGACCCCGGAATTCAGGAGGAAAATGTTCCGTCATGTGTTATGAAAATCAACCCAATTGGCTTCCCTGCCAGCAGATTGGAAACAGCCAGTCACATTTTCAAGTATTCCACAAAATAAAAGATTACCCTTAAGCGCCCGCAAACAAGCAATTTTAAATTGCATGTGACAAAAATATCTCGTTTGCGGTGATCAAACCCAGCGATTACTTGTTTTTCCCTTAGACAAGAGATATTTTGTCGCAGCAATTATAATCACAGGTAGCAGCAATTTAAATTGCTTGTTTGTGTAGTGCTTTAGAATCAATAGGGTAACGCTGTCATGTTGACTCAACTATAACATTTGTATAATAGCAAATAACTTACAGGTCCCTTTCTTCAATGAAGAAATTACGTTACAAATTGTGGATAAATGCATATAAATACCCAATATTTCCCCTCAGCATGATAAAGTCGGCGATATCATTTGTCCAAGGTTCCCTAAAACACTCTGCATTTATAACTTGCACTTGACAAATTGCACCATGCCCATCATATCAAAATATGGCAACAGAGTTAAGTTTTTTTAGTAATATAAGGTGAAATGCATTTCAGTTAGATGAAATAAACTACTCGTTGAATTGTCTATTCATGTTTTTATGCAATAAATGACTGTAGATAAATAATTTGCTCCCCTATTTTTGAAGAGACCCATTATCAGCACTTCAGCATCCCAATTTTTACCATTCGGAAATCAGGAGATTTACCTTTTCAAGCTATTTGCCCAATATATCTCCCTTCTCTTTCATTGTTTTAAGAATAAATGCATTTGAACCCCTAAGTTCCGAACGACATCTTAACCATGCCATTCTCAAGCGCTTATATCAGCGCCCCCTGGAATGAACAAGACAAACTGTACAACACTATACATATTCCATAAACAGGTCAGGGACTAAACAGGCGTTTCTATGCCCCTCAAGTTCGCCAAGACGAATCAACAACGAACTGCTCGAGAATCTCTCACCTCAACAAGTCAAGGCCAACTACCTTGCTGAGCAATACCAGCCGTTTTTGTTGAAATACAGAAGACGGAGAGTCAACATCAGTTTGAAAACTGAAAACCTAAACATACTGTGGAACCTCCCTTACATTTACTTGGAGAGAATGATGGCCTTAACTAGGAGAGTTGGTTGCTGATTCCCAAGGGGTCTTGAAACAGCTCCATAGGAGATCAGCCTACGACCGGTCAAGCCCCCTAACCACCGTCGTGGCCAAAACTCAAATCTCAATATACACACAAAGAAAAGAGTTAATATTCTCACATCACAATTAAACAAGTTTACGGCACCATTAAGAAGTCAGGGTCCGAGAAAACGTCTGCTTGATAGGTAGGCTGTGGGCCAAATTCAGGAATCCGTCGTCCGTGACAACATTTCTTGGGCAAAGTAAAAAATGTCCTAATGATGAAAAGGTGAAAGCATCACGTCATTCAAAATTTGCCACATAAAATAGTTGCACCTAGGAAGGACCCAACAAAACATGCCTGTGACCGTTTTTTAGCCAAAGATTTTGACTTAAAGCGTCAGGGTAGGACATTTTCGCACTGCGTGGCATCCCCTGAGATTTAAGAAACCCTCCAGTTGTACTGCTGTGCATCGTGGGACTACAGTAGAACCTCTCTATTATGGACACCCTCGGGACTGACAAGTGCTGTCCTTAGTCGACAGGTGTCCTGATTAGGGATGACAAATTGAAAGGTAACAACCAATTTGGGCCAAACTATAGTCCCTAGTAGAGAGGTTGTCTTTAATAGAGAGGTGTCCGCTAAGGGAGGTTCCACTGTACCTATTTTTTTTCAAATTGCACACTGTCGATCGTAAAGCCTTTCAATACTCCCTAATAACAAAGATGTCATCAGCGGCTAGATATCAATTGACTAGTCTATCAAAGATACTTTCCTCCCAGAATCTCAATTTGAGTCAAAACTCCCTATTGCCAAATGTTCAAAACCTTCACCAAGCCACCCTGGTCAACAGGTCTGACAACATTACAAATGACGGAGTTTATCGTAGTTTCAGTGTCTCCTTCCTCTTCTTCTTCTTCTCATTCAGACATCCGAGATCAAAATGAAACGTCGTATTTCCTGCTTCCTTCATCTTTCCCGGGTCTGCCATCGCTTACGGCCACTGCTTACGGCCCACCTGACGACGTTTAAATTCACGGACCGCTCACTGACTTAGAATAAAATAACCTGATAAAAGTACCTGAGGTCACATGGCGCAGTACGCCACAATGTCCTAGACCTTTTGGTGACCTTTCCAGATGCTCCTATAACGAGTTTGGGCTTGGACTGCCGTACCCGCTCGATACGTCGTCACTTAAGTTCTGTGCTTGGCGCTTGATCTGCGTTAGTGTGTTGTAGTTATACGTCATACTCGCAAATACCATACGTTCCTCATAGTCGTATTCACATAATATTTTGTTGTCGCAAAGGTAGAATTTGTCCCCTACACAAAATCTGAAATAGGGAAAAAGACAATTTCAGTCACTTGTCTCAATTAGAATGAGTTGATAATGTCGAGGCCTCCTTTTTTTCTTCTGTTTACATCAGCCTATTTGGAGACGTGTGCCAGCTACCACCTCAGTGACTGCTACAATTTACAGGCACTAAAACATAAGCTAAGCTGAATTTAACATTTTCGTGATCAACGAGCCAAATTTCCTCACAAACTTTTCACCATAGGCCCTCAAAGTAAATGGGAACCTACCTGTGATTGCACTGCTGACATGCAAAACACTCTAAATGATACACGTTTCCTTTGGCCCTCATCACCATCTCAAAGGCAGGAATCATCTTGGAACAAGCTGAACAATAACCCGTCGTCCCAAATAACCTGCAAAGATTCAAATACGAAACGATTGAGGGCAAGATGGTGACCTGAGGGAATATCTAAACACCCCAACAGACTAACAGCAGAAAGTCAGCCGATGACATGATTCTATCATTGGATTAGGACTTACTGACCTTCCCCAACCCATACACTTCCCAAATAAATGAGAAGTGACCATATGGCTGGCTGGTCGCTGAATGTCAATCGTTCCGAGCCCCGGCTCCCTGATCGTTGACCGATCTATTGGTCATTAATATTGTCTGTGGATGGTTCATCATTTCCCGGTCATTGGTTTAATAGCTTTGGTCAGGTCTTTGACTGTTCGGCCATCGATCTTGATATTGGCCACCTCGGCCTGTCATCAGATCGTGGCCCGGGGTCAAGAGATCTCATTTGGTCAGTGGCTTATTTGACCAGTGTCGCGTTTGGCTTAGACACTTGACTATCGCCCCCTTTATTTCCTCAAACAAAGCCAGAACCCATCAGCGTCAAATACCATGAACAAAATCAAAAGCATCCTACAAGTCTGACCGCATTATGATCAAAGAAAATTGTTAATAAACACTGGAATTTTTCATGAATAATGAAACAAAGGACCGACGATTATGAAATTATTTTCCAATTAGGTGCGACCATTACACAAAGGCTGCCATGTTGAATAATGCATTTTGGGAATTATGGTGAATGAGACTTGGCATTGTGCAATCTTGTTAGCGTTAGCTCTTACGTTGTTAGGTGTCTCCTTAAGAAGTTGAATAAAAACTATGCACTATCCCAGATCTTATCAGTGAAACACAAGCTTGCAAACAGAATTATTCATAATTCGTGTAACAAATCCATGCTTTTCCCACCAGAATAATTTCCGCTGATGTTTTGGACATCATACCAGCCAACTTTGCTGTTTGGTGGGGAGACTACCTTTGAGTCATTATCATGATAAGGTGAAATCTTGACAATTTCATTTCAAGTCCCCGATGAATTAGACTCAGTCGTGATTCAGTCCCTGAGTGGAGGGGGTACAGGATTTACATTGACCGCTGCATAACTGATGAACATCCCTTAACTAAAGCTAATCACAAATGATAACAAACAACAACTCACCTTAAATAATCTCTTCTACATAACAATAGATTAGCCTTTGTAAATAACGTTGACCCGACCTCCCCCAGGCGACAATCGCAGCACGAACATTTTAGGCAGTCTTCGTGCCAGAACTGCTCCAACGCCTTCAGGAGATACCGGTCGGTGATTTTCTTCTTGCAACCCGAGCACTCCTGCTTCACCCCGGCGGTGGTAGGCTCTTGTGAGATCTGCATGGCACCTGGAATGATAGAGACGAGCCTGGTAAGTGCTGGTAAAAAGGTGGTAAGTGGCAGTAAAAAATGGTAAGTGGTGGTAAAAGATGTTAAGTGGTGGTAATTCTGCCTCAATCTTCGAATAACAGCATTTTGAACAACTCTGATGTCATTTGATTCACAGGCTAAAAAAGGGTTCTTCCCTCCTGTGCCCGAGAAGTTGTTCAATTGCTTCGAGACCACCTTCAGTGGTGGCATTTGAAACCCTTCACATGATTTTGCCATTGTCTTTGCAATCATAATCCGAACAGCACGACACACAATCTGAATTCTTAACCGACAACCACAAACCAGCCAGTTTCCGCGCAACAAAAAGTTGTCCGAAGTCATCATCGCCAGCATCACGACCCCGGCCACCCCACATCACCTATTTCATCTATCATCATTCAATACCATGACCAGTCACAGGTGGCATAATCAGGAGACAAATATCCAATGGAAATGGTCCCCGCGTGGCGATATCATTTTCGTTATTATTTTCGACATGTTGTTTCGACTCCTTCGACATGACAGTCTTATTATGCAGCTTGCTCAACCTTACTTTTACGTTCACAACTTCATTTCACCTGAAATTAGGTAATTTACATCACCCCGTTTTTTGTTCATTTGGACGTCGGAATATTTTCGGGAAACTGATGGGATCGCTCATGTGTGGGGAGTTATGACACTGTCCACCATGTTTACGCATAGTAATAAGGCAGGATGGTACAGCCAGGTAGTTCCTGCTATGACATTTTCATCACGATTTTGAGGTATGAAAAATGCCACTGGCTACGTTTTTTTCATTATTACAAAAAGATCACAGATATTGCATTGTGCAATAAACAGGAGTGATCATGACACCGAATTTTCTGAGAAGTTCAGGATCATGTTTTTCAAAAGACAGTGCATACCCAATGGGTTCATAGTTAGCACCAATTATGGCCTACTGTACATCTGTCTCAATTGAAGTTTAGGACTTCTGGCGACATCTGCACTCTCCGTAGCAGGGGTAATACAAGGTTGGTCAGGTCACAGACTTACATTTTAAATCTCTCCTGTATGGAAGAGCTACCACACTTGAAATCCCTTTTCTACCACGCTGATACTACTTTATAGAGAGCGTACTTCCTAAATGACCCCTTTCTAGGTCATGAAATGCCCCCTTCCTAGGTCATGAAATGCCCCCTGTCCAGGTTAATACAAACGTAATCAACCCAGAGCTACATGTATATGACTGCAATCATGAACGCAGCCCCCGATACAATCAAATTCATCAGCGCCCAACAACCCACCAAACCAAGGCGTAATTAGAATCGCTGACTTTGGCGGAATCACCGCGGTATTAGAAACACTAGATTCATAATGACTCACAATCTCCGTCTCATGATTGCTTTTTATCCCGTGATAATAGAATATGCATTCGCGATGTGTTCCTAGGTGTCGTTTTTTCTGCCCGTAAATGATTTCATTGTATATCCAAGGCTTCTCTAATTATTGGCAAACTGATGATATCGGCATCTTTATGGCGTTTGCGAAATAATTACCACGATTTTATTATCGTGGTGAATGCCATGACTTCTTATGCGGCCATGATGCTGTTTCTCGGGGTAGTGGACCATGCTGGAATAAGGCATGATGGAGCCCATTTATTCACAGGAGAAGAGATTTTGATGAAGTCTGTGGTTTTAAACCTCTTCAGCAGCGGTAAGAACTCTGCTGTTGTGAACTACCGGCATCATCCTTCCTCAGAAACTTGTAACCCTGTCAATCCCTTAAGCATTATGTTAAGTCCCTTAAGCATTATGTTAAGTCCCTTAAGCATTATGTTAAGTCCCTTAAGCATTATGTTAAGTCTATAGGTGAAAAAACCAATAGAATTTTGTCGAAGCCCCACACAGCAAATCACACAGACAAAGCAGGCTCAATCATCACAGTAAGTCGGTCGTCATTAATAAGGTGTACTTCGAACTTTTGACGAACTTAATAACTTTACCCAGTAATGCACAAGTTAAAAAGAAGCAGACTGTCAATGTTAAAGTTTTTAGCAGATAAGGTGGGACATTCAACTGTACCCGATGAATTGAAGGAGGAGGCACTCAAGAGACTGTTGTTCTACTCCTCCTTTAAATGAACATACATCAAATAAATATACCTTTCTGATGGAACTCGAGATTTGCAAGAGCTTTCCACATGTTTTTCTTCTTCATGCGGAGATGGGGTCCACAAAGTCACCAACATTTTACTTTTAAAGGGACGCTATAGACATGAGCAGGGTAGGTCAGATACAAGTTACAGAAAGAAGTCAATAGGTGTCTCTCTTACCTCTCAGTACAATGAGGAATATAATCAACGTTGTGTCTAACACGAACCAGGCCTCTAACTGTGCATATCGGCTAAAGACCACCTATTTGACCCCCTAGTCCCTACCTACATTCACCTTTTAACATACTAGCAATTCGATATATTCCCTCACATAATCTAATTACATGGCGTTACATAAAAATGGCCAGAATCATCAGCTTAGCGCCAACAAGATTGAAATTTAGCGAGTTGGCAATTTTAATTAAGTGGAAGTTTTCGACGTTAAATTATTCCCGAGAATCAGCACTGATATCAGCTGATCATGCCTTACGAAGCCCGATAGGGCTGCAAATCAGTTTAAGGATTAATTGAAACATTCATTAATATTCGTACCTCTGAGCTGAAAGC
The DNA here is from genome assembly GCF_910592395.1 of Lineus longissimus. Taxonomy (NCBI): domain Eukaryota; kingdom Metazoa; phylum Nemertea; class Pilidiophora; order Heteronemertea; family Lineidae; genus Lineus; species Lineus longissimus. The sequence continues at coordinate 8,583,804 of NC_088315.1, forward strand.
TGAATACGTTTCATCTTCGGTGAGCTAGAATAAGTGTGATGATATAGCAGTTTGTATGTGAAATGCACAGGGAATTCTTGTACCGTTAGGGTGACATAAACCGTCAGAGAAATGTACATAGATATAGATGTCTTTTCAAAATTGAATTGGTAATTACAATGAGTAAGAGCGAAATCGTGATAAAAGTTGCCTGCAATAGCCTGATATCTAGGCCTTTTAAAGCGCCATGCGAGCGAGTGATTTTTGTCATGGCAACATGTGATGATAATTGCTGCAACATGTAACAAAATGCTCTCGTCTGCGGGTAAAACTGATCATAGCTGGGTTTAACATTGATCACTGGTAACTGCAATCACAGCATCTTGTCGCATCGAGTCTTGTTATGATCAGCCTGTTGGGTCTCTAGACAGAAATCGAGTCCATCGGATGGAGTTCAACAAAACATTCGGCCAAAACATCTCAGGTTTGGCCCTTCATTTTATCTCCCCTCTCCCTGTCTCTATTTCGATGAGACCCGCCTGTGCAGTGTTACGTCCTTAAAAGAAATTGTCCCTGTGAAAACAATTGATTTTGGAGAGGTCTCAGGGAGGACAAGCACTTTGAATAAGAATTGCCTCAAATGTAAGAAAGGAAATGCGTCGAGTTTACAGGGTGATTCAGCGACATTGCAGCCAGTGACACATTCCAAGGTCACATTACTTGAAATGTACCCGAAAAAAGTCCAATAAAAATCATAACAAACAACCTAATTTAGAAACCGAAGACTTATACATCCCAAGGCATCTTTTTTTCTCTCCCTTATCCATAAAATGTAATTTCTTCTCAAAACTTTTCATTAAACTAAATTCATTTTTCCTGCTTTATCACCTCGTTAGGAGATGCTTACCCATTAAGCAACAAATGAAATTGATTTTTAATGAATTGAAGGTGTTGAAATCTTATTTACTTAAAACTCTTACGATTCTCATTTACATCACATAATTACTGGCGCTCGTTAGCAGAAGTAGCAAAAAAGATTAAGAGGAAATGACGTGCGATAAGAATGATTACATCATGAATGCATCAGAAAATATAATTTTTTTTTAACGTTTTTAAAACGCTATATCTCGGCATTTTTCTCGCCGAGATAAAGAACGAGTGAGATGGCCTCTGATGCCGAAGCCTAACCATGATACGGCCCTTAATACATATTTTTTACAAATTTTGAAAGACGGGACCTCAGGACAGGTACCACCCCCCCCCCCCCCCTTCCCCCACTTCTCACAATCAGTTGTCAGTATCGTGAGATGGAATTGTGAGATGGGGTTAGTTCTAATCTCCGAACACAATCTTTTAAGTCCAGAAATTTCCTAAAGTCAGGTGTACAATCCACTTCAGAGGCTTCAAAATATTAAAATTCTGAATAAAACCCGCCTAAAACTATTAAATCTTAATCCTAAATTTTCACGATTCACACATATATGTCAAAACGATTAGTAAATCCCCTACTTGCTCCGTCTTTTGTTTCAAAATGGCTTCCTAAATATCGACAGAGACGAATTTCGACGACGTGATACTAGATCGGATTATATGAAGAGGACGTAAAATTGGATGTGACACGACCAATCAGTGCGTGACTCCGTCTCGATCATGCTCCGTCAGAACACATGATGTTTTCCACGATTTGTATATGCTCTGGTTCCGTTAGATTTTGTCAGAAAATGGTCATTCGGTGCATTTCAGTTTCGTGCATGACTGGAAAAATGAACAGCTCTGGCCGTCACCCCCCGAGGTGTCGGGTTCAATTCCCACAGGGATGATTGACCTTTGTCAAGGAAATTGTAGTTACTTGTAGGTTCATTCCTATAGCTGAGTGTTCAAGGGCATAGGGTCCCTATACTCCATTTCACAAAAACAGCTCTATTCTCGTGATTAAAGTCACTATATCTTGTAAAACAGTTGATCTGTAATCAGTGATATCTTGTTTTTGATGATACATCACATGAAGCAAATCTCCAGTTTTATTGAATCACCCTGTACGAGACAATACAACATCAGCTACCAACCCCCCCCCCCTACATAAACAACTGACTCGTCGACTGACTAACTCAACTTCATCAAAAACAGACATACCATTTTATGATACACCCCTACGAAACAACCAGTGACATTATACACCCCCTACATAAACAACTGGGACTAAATCAAATCGGCTGACTGGCAGACATCATCGCCGATTACCATTCCAATGTCTCATCAGCAGGAATGAAGTTCACACAGCCTATTGCAATCAGACCAAGCAGTAGACTGAAACGTGGCACGAATTGGCCCCTAAATCATCGGGTGACATTAACGGCATCCGAATTGATTAAAAAAATAAATCCGCCCTTTACTGCGATCATAATACTGGAATCCGCCATTATCCGGCATCCGATAACGCGATCTAATCACTGGCGTGGACCCAGCCGACCCTGCGCGCAACGCAGACTCATTTCCGTGCACGTTAGAAGCGAAATAATTGAAGTAGTTAAGAGTAAATAGGCAAACTGCAGCCATGACACTTCGGCGGTCCCAAACCAATTACACGATGTCACTAATTTACAGAAATTAATTACACGAGGCACAGAACTGACGTGAATTATTCTCGTACATTTGGATGGTGGAAAACAAGAAAACGACTCGTGCAAGTTTCTTTACCAAAGGAATAGTAGAGGACATATTCTTCTGTGATAATTTCACCCCCTAATTTAAGTAATTAAGAAATAATTACACACGGGACAGAACCCCACCAATGATTGTTTTTTCCTTTTTCTGATGGGTTGTGTGGTGGATGGGACATGTTAGAATCTGCAGATCCCCGATCTGACTGGCGACGCTGAGAGAAAACAGTTTAAACCGAGCTAAATAATTAGTAATTCTAACGTGACAGCCCTCTTCTCCAAGATGCCAACCCTTGACCTAGAAAAGTTTGAATCCAGTGAAAATGATTTGCCCAAAGATAACGGTGGTGATGGATTAAGAAATTCTCAACTTCACTTTCCGGAAATATACTTAATTTTTCTTTAACTTTACAATTAACGCTGAAGTAATTAACAACACCCCACCGAAAGCATTGCAGGTGGCTGCAAATGACTTTCTACTGCATTCAAATCCATATCAAGAACATAATATGCCACCTTGATTGAAAATTTAATGAAATTCATTTCTTACATTTGACGATGATCCATTATCAAGTCAAAAGTTCTACCAGGGGGTGACATAATTCACATGATTTGGCAGATATGCTGAAATTTCTTCAAAACTTTTTTATGCTTGATGTAAAACAAAGTAGTTTAGCACTCTTTATTTCATATTTTTGGTGGAAATTCATGCCGAAGTTTAGTGGGATGGACCAGGTTCATGTTTGACAACATATACTCTTTCTGAGTGCCATGCACCCGTTGGTGAACCAAGATGGGTTCCCCTCGTCTCAAAGGGGCAAATCAGGCAATCGTCTTTGTTAACATGGTCAACTGAAACACAAGTTCTTCTTCTTCATCAGCATTTGCTAAGCACTTGTGGCATTCCTACCACCTTGTGACTCACAGTCTTCACCCAAATGCAGTGTCATGCAGAAAATGGTGAAGAGAAGAATCACAGAGGAAGAAGGAGGGGAAGAAGGAGCAGAAGGAGAAGGAGGAGGAGGAAGAGAAGGGGAAGAGGAGAAGGAAGAGAAGGAAGAGGAGAAGGAGTAGAAGGAAGAGAAGAAGGAAGAGAAGAAGGGGAGGAAGAGGAGGAAGAGTAGAATGGGAAGGAAGAGGAGAAGGGGAAGAGGAAGAGTAGAAGGGGAAGAGGAAGAGTAGAAGGGGAAGAAAGAGGAGGAAGAGTAGAAGGAAGAGAGGAAGGAGGAGGGGAGAAAAGAAGATGACAAATGAGAAGAAATAGAAGGAAAAGTAGAAAAGAAGAGACAGAAGATACAGTTGACAATAGAACAGAAGCAACTGTTTGGCGCCGTGGTTGCTGAGAATAGACCAGCAGCCGCCACCCGTGTGCAGAACCGTTACAACACAAGGGACTTTCTATTAGTCGAAGGAGGTCCTGTAATTACTGACTGATTATGGAGTCATGTTCAATTACAGGTGATCACAGCGAACATGGTTCTGTGATTAGAGACTGGCTGGTCACAACAGACACCAGGCTATTATGCTATGTTCCAAAATACAACGACAGGCTATTAAGTGATTATCGCTGTGATGAGCGACAAGAAGATCTCTTGTTTGACACTGATGGCGGGTAGCAGCAATGACCAATTTGTGTCGCACGAACTGTATATCATTTTCGCTTAAGACATTGGTCTTAGGTTGCGGCAACAAATATCACAAGTTTGCTCGGCACTTGAGGGCTTACTCCATAAATTAGGTCAGTCTTCTTCAGTTTTCACTCTGAACATGGAGGAATTATTCTCCAGCGAGTATATATGTCTCCTCCAAGGTGGTATGAGCATTTTTTGATGCAACTACAGTTAGGCCCCATTGGGGGTAATTGGCCCAGTGATTCCATCTCCCACTAATCTAATTCAGGTAACACATTGTGAAATACCTAATTTTTGCCAACCTTTATTAATTCCAGCCAAAGTTTGAGACACAAATTCCAAAGATATCCAGCTTACCCTTCAAGGTTTAATCTCCGGACTTTGATAATTTCCGAGGCCAGAGAATGTCATGGCGTTCGAAATTAAATTCAGCAAATGATTGGCCTGTCAAGAACTCTGCCAAGCAGACGATGGTTTATTGCCATAATCCCAACTCTAATTGCTCGTATTGATATTCTCGAGAAGCCCTGTTTGAAATGCATTTCATTAGGCGAACAAACCTGCCTCATTTAGCTCAAAACTTCAATGCTTTTTTTTCATTTCACACCAATTTAATCCTGTATGTGATCGCGGGGTATTTTCCGTGTCGCGATCAGCCCTGACGACGCCGCCTATAAATCAGTGCCAGGACGTTCGTGTAGCAGGGAAAAACCTAATCAAATACACCCCATAAAACACTACGCACCACGTGGGACAGACGGACCGACGTTTTTACCAAATCGCTCCACAATGAATAAATTTCAGCAGTTGGCACGCCGGCGTAGCACCCTGACAAAGCGTTATTGATGACAAGACTACGCGGTTTACTACAACGTCAGTGAGTCGCTGACAACGATTTATAACCGTCTTCAACGCATCTCATTGGTCAATGATAAATACCTTTCACTTTGACATCTTCTATATTGATGTCCGTTCGATTCTCGACTATTTAAAGAATCGCGCCAACGTTCTGTCACTGAGGGTATTCGGTGCCACAATTCCTACGAAAATGCAACGCATAATATTTTCCCCGTATAACTCCATACAAAAGACGAATCAGCTACCACAGATGATCTGCCACAAATCAATTTATGCCTTAATTTATCAAGATTTGTAAGTTTAGCATTTACGTGGATGTGTTTGCGCATGTCCTGCGTCTATTGTTCGGCGGATGGTGTGTTCAATTTCATTTTACAGATTAAGATTAGTGTTGAGCGCATGATTGAATTGGTTGCTCAAGACTGCTATTGGTTCAGGCGAGATTTAGGTGGTGACGAAAAATAAATATCGTGCTTTTCGGTGCACTTAGTAAATTAGTATTTTCCCCGCAATCGTATATGTCACCGTAATCAGCTTGACCGTCCGATGATAGCCTCATCGAAGACGTCTGGAGCCTTATATGATGTCATGTTATGAAATGTCAACACCGACAATAAGAGTTGGGATATTTGAAATGATATAGAAGAAACACAGGTTCAGCCAGGCTAAAGAGAAATTTGTGCAACCATAACAAAATATCAGAGGAGGTAATCTGATGACATCCAGTCGTTTGATTTCACTTCATACTGTCAATGGTCAATGCATAAATATGGAGAAAATATTTCAGGACTGTAACCCCTTTATTTTTTGTGAGCCTATTATTGGGAGAAGGGGTCGAGCTTTCTCCCCATGCCAACACTGTTGGGAAGAATCCAGAACCTTTTACGGGGAAGCAAAGATGCCCCTGTGACATATATGTATCAATGCAGTTTCCCTCAGGTGTGAGCTTATTCTGACTGTGCTAGTTTTTCAACTGGCCTCACTACACAGCTACATGTAGTCATACAATACAGTTACAAACACTGACACATTTCCCCCCAAACGCCGAACCATCTCAGACAGGAACAGCATATCACCAAGGACTTGTGTGTATCACTGCAGTTTCCTTCAGGTGCAAACTTATGCCGGCTGTGCTAGTTTTTCAACTGGCCTCACTACACAGCTTCATGTAGTTATACAATACAGTTACAGGCACTGACACATTTCCCCCAACGACGATCCATCTACGTCCGGAACGACATGTCACCAAGGGCTTAGGATAATGTGCCTCTAATTAATCAACTGGTGATTGACTAATACTGTTTATTGTTATAATTAATAAAGTTTTGTCGAGCGTGTTACAACGAATCGATTCATCCCCGAAGTAATATATCATGCGTTGTTCGTGCGGTAACATGCCAGGGATTGGAATAGCTTGGTGTGATTGTTTTGCTTGATGATGATATATTTTAACGCGTTAATTTTTGTCGTTGTACACACTTGTTTTTGGAGGGGAATGAATGGTAGATGTATGCAGGTTTTATTGTTGAGGGCTTGTGGAGGTGATTGTATCAACCTTGTCACTGCAGGTGATGTACACAGCACGTCATGTACATGGCCCCACGACGTGCAAATGACGTGCATAGCACGTCATCCACTAAAATGTCAATTCACCAGCTCTTGGTCGCACCCTCTCTAAAGATGCCAAACATATAGTTTAGTATACAAAACATACAGAGGTTTTTCAGTGAAATGGAAAACCATTATCAGTTTTTCACAATCTCAAAAGCCAGTTGGGTTTTTTCAATTTACAAAAAAATCTCTGAAGGTGCATATCTGTGTTGGCTGAAAAACCTTGAGGGTTTTTCTGAAGCCCAAAAACCTTAACTTCTGAGAGAGTATACTGTTTTATAACAATGCGATGCCTTCACCTTGGAAACATTGACTAACATGTTTAGCAAAAAGAATCACGAATCCGACTACCAGGTCACTGACCATGATATCTCATTGGAATATAAGTAACGACATCACAGGGTCATCTATTTTTCATGACTGTTGGCCTTCGTGGTGTTCAGAAAAGTTGCCACAGCTCCGAGCGTCTCAATCGATTGTCCATTAGAGACAAAAGACGTGGACACGGTCCTCGTTGAATAATTAACCAGTCAAAACAGCGCGTCAATTCATCTTCGTTCACCATGCCATCAACGTCTTGTTTTCCGAGCAGGAAACCTAATCAGAAATGACCGAAGATCACACGCCATGTTCCCACCCAGAATCTGCCGAGGGTAGCGATCTTTCGTGCGTGGTCATTGGCTCGGGCGAAATGAGAGGAAAGACCGCGGCGGGGTGATAGACGCCACCGGTAATTGAAAGTGCGAACGGTGCAATCATGTCTAGTGGTGCCACCTGTGGTGGTCAGACAATAACAGTTTAACCCTTGCATGCCTAGTAGAAATGAATCTGTTATTAAGGCACACTACACAAATATATACGGTAGAACAGAGTGGAAATATTTGGACGATTGCAGCGGTTTAAGATTGACTAGTTTCTCGAAATTTTGACCTTAAAATTCAAATATTTTTAGAAGTTATTGCAAAGAATTTGCATGAAAATTACCTGTAATGATACAAGAAATGATGCAAAAGCAGGCAGAGGCAAAAGTCTGTTGTTGTTCTTTCAGGTTTGATGTCCTTAAAGAAGCACATGAAATTGTACCCCCCCCCCCCCCCTCCTCCTTCCCCCTAGGAAGGACATATGTTGGAGGAGTTGCTTCGAGGCTCCCGTGAAAATTTGTGCTTGCCACCATGTTGGGTGCCTCACACAGGGGCCATTGGCCCTGTGACTCCACTATCCACAGAAAACGAATATCAGCTCTGAAGTTCATTTTAAAAATCTCTGAGTTCACTTCCCTTGCAAACTGGCCATTGTGATCGCTTGAGAAATTTTCCTAAGCGGCTTTAACGCTGAGCATCATGGAATCTATCACTACATATAAAGTCTCCAATCTAAGTCTTAGAGAATACTTGGCAATGGGAATGACCATCCTTAAGCCGCCTGATATTTCTGGCCATAAATCTCAGGAAGGCATGTCTTGGAGCTCGGGCTATGGACCATTAGACCAATTGGGGCCAGGATGTGACGCGGTTGATACTGGCAAGTTTCCCTCAGCAGGAAGGGGAAGCCAGATCCATTACAGAGACGTCTAATCGAAGGCTTTTCTAAGCATTGGCTGCGGACCCTTGGATTTGTCTCAGGCTTCAATGGAGAGAGGGACTGCAACCACTGGGATTTGTCTCTGGCTTGGATGGAGGGAAGGACTGCAACCACTGGGATTTGTCTCGGACTTGGATGGAGGGAGGGACTGCAGACACTGGGATTTGTCTCAGGCTTGGATGGAGGGAGGGACTGCAACCACTGGGATTTGTCTCAGGCTTATATGAAGGGAGGGACTGCAACTACTGGGATTTGTCTCGGGCTTAGATGGAGGGAGGGACTGCAACCACTGGGATTTGTCTCGGGCTTAGATGGAGGGAGGGACTGCAACCACTGGAATTTGTCTCAGGCTTAGATGGAGGGAGGGACTGCAACTACTGGCTTAGATGGAGGGAGGAGAGACTACTTGGCCATTCGTGGAAATGACCACCCTTCAGCAGCGAGGTGTTTCTGGTCGTCTCAAGAAGGCCTGTCTGGAGCTCATGCTATTCAGACGATGGTACCATCCAAATAGTTTTTGACAGTCCTTGTCACCTTAGGACAATCCTGTGACTTCCACAAGTGTTGCCACCTGTCTTCAATTTGGCCTACATGTAGGCTAATAGTCCATCGAGTTTTTAGGCATTTCGAATAGAAACACTTCCCTACTTTATAGATGCAAAGCTTTTTTTAACGAAGCACCTCGACAAAAGACTGCCTGATTGCGTCTTAATTTTCTCCGAGATTATATGAGGTTGTGTCGTTTATTTTGGCCTTGATGAGCTCGTAGGCTGATCGTGCGCTCTAATGGCACGGGAAGATTAGATTGGAATAGCTGCAGGAAATTGCGGGAGTCGATTTAGAAAAATCTCTGGAAAAATTTCGACCAGCTGAGGGTGCTTGATTGCAAGTCGGATTGGAATCTCGGATAAAAATCGCTCTATTTGTTCAATGGAATCCCCTATTTGAAATATTAACTGCATTCCTGGCAGTGATGCATCTGTACAGGCTTTGAGAGTTTGATTACTTTGAGGAAAAAATCACGGCGGGTGGGTCTGGTGGAGATGTGGATGAAGGCTCTGGTGGAGATACGGGTGAAATATACTGCATTGGACATTTATCTTTGTCATCTTAGTAGCTGTGAGTTAGATTTGAACCATTCAGTACATCTGTTTACGTCTGGAGGTGAGTATCCAAGAGGACTCCTCAGCCCACCCTTCCCCTAATTTCACAAAAATCAAAACATTTGAAACAAAGGAGGCCGTGAAGTTTACTCTTGACATCGGATAGTTTGTTTTTTATCATTACACTGACAGGTGGCGCCAGCATCTTACCAAGTTACATTTCAGACATCACTGGACTTGGAAACAGAGAGCGAACATTTCTACATGTTTCTGTTGCAGTTCAAGTTGGAAGATGGCATCATAGAATACATGTATATCTAGTTACCCATTTATAATACTCCTGGGTAGAGGGAAACAAGTAGGGTTAAGTGCCTTGCTTCAGGATACAAGTCCGTGAGTCAACTGACCACCTCCTGATTATGAGCACGGCACTCCAACCACTATGCCACTGATCCCCCTTATGATTAGGGGCACTGTCAATCAGATGGACTATGGCATAATCATTATTTTCATCAGTTGACTGTTATCCCTCATCTGTCCTACTACTTTCATTAGGTGATCACTCCCACTGCCTATTCTCATGATTGTATTCAGCACCTACGATCGCCGAGATGCCCAGTCACGCGTCCTTAGACCACCTACTCCCAAAGAAACTCTCTAATGACTTCACCACTCAGCAAATAATGGAGAAAAACGACTGCATGTCTGAACAGATAACACGTTCATTATAACCAAATAGAAGAATGACGTATTACGGCACAGTTAGAAGGATTCGTCTCCTTCTTTTTCTCACTTTCTTTTCATAAGCATTCGCTGCGTGCTACTATATATCGGCCCAGTGACTCTGTTTTTGGCCAGAGAAGGGGAGAACATCACAAGCTATCATGTTTTCTACTTGGATGAGGTATTTACTTTTCCCAGCATTGGAAAGTCCGAATCACAAGGCCAATAAAGCCAACTGGTTACTAACCATAGTAGCACATAACACCGCTCATCCTGCCTTGTAGGAGGATTACTCCGTGGGTATAACACAGTCAAGTGCTGAGCACATGCTGATCGGAAGGAAAAGAAGACCCCTTCCCCCAAATCTTTGACATGACAAGACATCTGGTATGCCCCTTTAACATTTTAACATAATAAGACAGTAGTAATACAAACCATGGGAGCCTGGATGTGTATTGGGTGGGCCAGTGAAAATGAGTACACTACCAAATGTAAGGTTGTTCAAATAGTATAAAGGCTCCACCTTCTGCTTTCCAGACACCTCACAGAAGAGGATTAAGAGTATCGATCCGTTAGCTCACATGGGCATTTTCTATTTTTTTCCTTTGAACTTATTGACAGAAAGGCAAACCACTTACCTAAAAGTGATTTAAACCTGATCAATGAAGCCAAAGTTAAGCGTGCCACAGGGTACGGACCCAAGATAGCATGGCTTTCCCAATCATTACTTGATAGCAGCTACTCTTGCGTCAGGATGGCATTATGGACGCTTGCCCCCCGAGGACTCGGAGCTAAAACAACCTAGCTAATGACATGAGTGCATTAGACCTACACTAGCCTTAGGCGGGCGACAAGCCGCAGTGGAAAGGTCTGAGGTAAGGAACATGAGGACTCGTCTCGGAGAGAAAAAGTGTGGCACTCCAGTAATGGATGTGCCATACATTAGCCTTACCCATGGGGATGATATCCACTCTAAGTGGAACAGGCTTAGCGTTGCCATTAGGAGAGGCAAACATGCATTAGCAACTTGTGACGGTTGCATCATTATATTTTTATAGAAAGTCATCAAGCAGGCAGGTGTACGTTTTTCTCAAAATTATTCACGTGGAAAAATCACCGACGTGGACTTACGTGTGTTTCTTGAGGCCTTTTTTTCACACTGAAAGGTATTTCTGATAAAAGTGTAGAAATCGCCATGCATTAGTAGTCACTTTACTTTGCTTTTTTGCACTGACGAGTAAATGTTCTTTTGACAGAAGAGGAAAGCTTGTTAATGAATAGTTGAGTGCCTTACGACATGGAAGGATTTCCACTTGCGATGGAAGATTACGAAAAGAAAATATTTGGGAATGTTACGAAGGAATTACTAAAGAGGAACAAATCAGTAGAAACTGAATCTTGAGCGCAGGCTGGCAATGTCGTGGACCTCCCCTATGCCTTTGCCTGTATCAGTCGGAAGTTCCCCCCATTTCCATTCTCTTATATCCCAACACACTCCTGCTCGTGGGATGGCTTCAAGTCCATTTCGTGGGCCTTCCCTGTGAACGGGCTTGTACCAGTCTGAAGCCCCCCTCTTTCCATTCCCTTTTACGGAAACACGCTCCTCCAGTCTGAAGTTCTTCCTCTTTCTACTCCCTCATAAAGTGCTGGTAACACTCCTGAAACTTATGCCCCAAGCCGCAATCTACAACTAGAAGCTAATTAAACGTCCCCAGCTTCCCACTTCTTGTCCCACACCGGAGCACGAGCCACAAAGACCACCGCCGATGAACCTCTGGGCGAAAGCTCTCTCGACTTCCATCAAGCAGGAACATGTTCTCGTTAATAGCCCTCTCTGCGAAAGTGCTTAAATGACTCCATTACTCTAATAACCAGACAAATACATTATAAACCGCCCTCAAGTCATCTTAAGGATGCATTTAGACATTTTTGCTAGAAGTCTTCGCCTGTCGTAACAAGCATGGACAAGCCAATAAGCTGGCCATTTCGCCGTGGAGGCGCATTGAAGTTTTCTTTGCCAATTAAGAATGCAAAAGGGATAGTCATGTTAGCTGGAAAGTCAATATAGAAAGTGAATTACTGATCTATATTGGGCATGATTAGGAAGTCGGAATGGCACATACTATATTGATCTTCTGATGAATTTCCTTTTGCACGTTTTGTTTAATTTAATACCTGAGGGTTGTCGGATAATTGAAAAGGAATCGATTGTCAGACGACGATGCTGATACCGTCAGCCGACTAAAGACATTGCAAGTGTCAGCATGGCAACATGGATATGACTGATATCAAAATTGACATCAGTGCCTGTCACTTCTCGGCCCAAGTTCAATTCCGGCCTCATGCGACAGCCAGAGTGACAGCCAGCAGTTTCCTCCCAGCACCAAAGTTTTCTGTCCTTAGCTAGGGATGATAAGTCTATCATCAGTTTTATTCCAGTTACTAGATGTGGCAATTGAAGTATGGTGACTTCCTAAAAGTCAAAATAGATATACACGCCATGGTCTTTCATCCTGACCAATTCTCTTAAAAAACTATACTATCATCTTTCCACAGTCTTTACTACAGTTAGAAACACAGAGGGGACACTTAGCTACCTGCCTCTCCCCACAGAAACAGCTCCGTATATTATGGCCTTGTCTTATCTGCTTTATATCACTAACTTATTCAAGAAAGCCTCCCCATACACTAACTCCCTTAAAATAATACCATCACCATTCAACAGTCTTCACTACAGTTAGAAACAAGAGGGGACACTACCCACAGGCAGGTATCTGTCTCTCCCCACAGAAGCACCTCCGCCCATTAAGGACTCATGTCATGAGAAAGGGTCATTATGGCCACCCGTTGATGACCATTTTATGGATGTTTCCTTTGAGCGTTACGACTCGATGAATTCCAGTCGACATGCCACCGAGCGCTATTAATGTAAACGGAACGGCGAAGAAATGACATCACCACAAGCTGGTCATGTCACCTGGGTAATTATAATCATCATTGGCAAAGAGAATGCATAGTGAGAGAAGAGGATGAGAGAATGAGAATATAAAGTGCCGCTCAGATTGACCGAGTTGCTGTGGCGGTACTATGATACTGCAAGAGAGAGTGGTTCTGAGTTTCGTTCATCTTAGCCTTCGATGACCCCATCATGTGGCCTTCAGGTCTTCCTCCGTTTCCCCCAGTTTCTTCTTGATATTTTGATTCTCTGCCCAGGTTGTGACTCTGCTGGGCTTCAAACAGAGTGCGGTCTAGGAGTGGTTCGGTGTCGTGCCAGTATGGATAACACTCACAACACTCATTACACCCACAACACTCCCGCCATACTACATGTCGCACCAGTATAGATAACACTACCAAGAAATTACACCCACAACACTCCCACCATACTACATGTAGCACCAGTATAGATAACACTACCAAGTCATTACACCCACAACACTCCCACCATACTACATGTAGCACCAGTATAGATAACACTACCAAGTCATTACACCCACAACGCTCCCGCCATACTACATGTAGCGCCAGTATGGATAACACTACCAAGTCATCACACCCACAACGCTCCCACCATACTACATGTAGCACCAGTATGGATAACACTACCAAGTCATTACACCCACAACACTCCCGCCACACTACATGTAGCACCAGTATGGATAACACTACCAAGTCATTACACCCACACAGCACTCAAGCCAATCTAAAGCTCTGGTGCAGCTTCCGAGCATTTAGTGCTTTCGCTAAGGAGGGCGACTCGACAGTGATCTTAATGAATACCATTGCCATGACACTGGACCATTCCATTAACTTCTCCAGTGTACAATTATCTATTTAAACCATTTCCATCAGGACTCACTGCGCTATCATTGTACTCTTATGTTTCTAAAATGGTTTTAAAATGCAGTTAGGAGGAATAGATCGATTTGTCGATACGGTTTTATCAGATACGCATTGAACAAGAACGATAGCGGGGATGGGGTCGAGTGGTGGAAGAGTCAGACTCCGACAAAATCTGAATATCCCGAGTTAGAGATCCGACACCTAGACTTTGACCTTTAACAAGTCATGTGATCTTAATAACATTTCTCTTTAAATGAGATGTAAAACAAACTACTTGTTGCATGGTGCCAAGGCTATGGCAAGTAAAAGATAACGTTTAAGAAAGTGACATTTAAAAGCTATAGAGATTGACTCACTGATTGAGTCACTTGGTCTCGAAACCTAATTGGTGCCCAATCAAAGTGGCACTTATTGCTCTGGTTACTCCATCTCCAACAAGGGAAAACAAGTCACAACTCACTCTACACTTGAATGGTTGTTTCCTTGCCCTGGCATACAGGCATCAGGTAGGACGAAGCAATCACGATGCAGTGACTTGCCCAATGTCAGCAGCAAATCCACAAGATTATCAAACCAACAACCCTGTGATCAAGATCAAGCTGACCATATGATCAAAGCAGATAATGGTCATCAATATAGGTCTGTTTTAGGACCATCGCCTTGAGAGCTGCTTAAGTGGAATCACAGGATATCGGTTTTTCGACCATCGCCCAACACCGGTGCAGCCTGTTGTTTTTGAGCGGTAATGGGCAGGCACTTAGCGGAAGAGACATCTGAACAAACTTTGATAGCATTCTGATGAGTGGCCGGAGTAACCTGGTACGACCCACTCTAATGGCTCATGCATAAAACATATGTCCACCTGCCGAGCTATAAAGAATGGATCAGGGGTGCGCGAAACACCGTCAAATTGAGGGTCAGAGGATGGCAGGTACTCATGCAACATTTACGCATGTTCTCCCACTGAATGGGACACCTGACCCTTGTCAACTCGAGAGGCGAGGAGAGGAGTCAGCATTGCTGAGGTTTTGGTAACCCGGTGTTTACGAGTTCGAGCAGGGGTTTGCGAAACACCATTGAATTGAGGGTCAGTAGATAGTAGGATTCCATGGAGGACTTGGATGTCCCAAGCCAACACCTCAAGCACCATCTCAGCCAGCCAAGTGAGAAAAGAAGATTTCTTCAACTGATTACAACTTGCATTCAATCTCACCTAGTATTCAATCTAGCCACTGTATTCAATCTAGCCTGATGAAAGAAACACATCAGAGAACCCTGAAAACCAGTGACCCCAATCTAGATTCATGAGCATATTTCAACCATCCTTCTCAAGAAACATGGATAGCCTTGACGACTTGTCAAAAGAACTTAGCAAGCAAATAGAAATTTGGAAGACACAAGACCACCTGTCACACAGACTCACCTTGTTTCATTTCCTCAGCTATAATCCCATCGAGCAGACTGACGCATGCATCCTATGCCCTCAGTCAATTTCCAGCTAACTCCACCGGCAACTGATCATATCACTCGTTCGGGTAGCGAGGGCTATCTCCTGATGACCGAGGCCAACACTGTGGACCCGCGTTAATTAAATCCTATTCACCCAAGTAAGAAATAATTACACTCATCTTGGAATGAATTGGAAAGCGAATCAGACAATGGTCATATCAAGATTATTGCGGGCGCTGTCGACAGAAATGGATGGCGCTGCGATCTCGAATTGCAAGGTACGATACCGGCGAAATATCCATTAGCTCCCCTTCGCGCCGTTCTAAGATAAGAACGTATTCACCATAATTTTCATTTACTTCCACCGGAGCTTGAGAAGCTGGGCACAATCCATCTTGGTAATTATAACAGGCAATCTAATGAAAAAGTAACGACGAGCCCATTAATCACAACGATAGTCCAGGCTTTGGAAAGGGAATGGAAAACGCGGAAAAATGGCGGGAAATGGGATCTGTTTGTTCATTTCCCGTCGTCAACAATACTGTGATTAGACTCCGTTTTCAAATAAATGCGCCATTCATGCTTGCCTTTTGTGCTGTCGTTAGTTAATGATGGACTCCATGTAGCTATAGAATGATACGGATCTCCATCGCCGGGGGATTTCCCAGTGAAATTGATTTGACTGCAGACGATAGATGATATTAACTCGTTGGATGACGGTCTTTAGCAGACGACATCATCTGATTGCATATTTTTGCATGTGCTGTTTGAGCTCAGAACAGATTTCAGTTGAAGAAAGCTTCTTTTCTTGCATGGCTAGATGAGAGGGAGCCGGCAGAGGTGTTGGCTTTGGGCATTCTCTCAGCAGATGCAGAGAAGATTGCTGAAGAACAAGGGCACTACTTGCTTGGAAGGGTGAGAGGGTGCTGGCAGAGGTGTTGGCTTGGGACATCTTCTCAGCAGATGCAGGGATCAGTCAGGCTGAAGAGAGGGTGCTGGAAGAGGTGTTGGCTTGGGCATTTTCTCTTGGCCACTACTTGCTTGGATGGATGAGAGAGGCGGGGTTGGCAACAATGATACTAGGGGCTCCTAAGGGGGTAGCTATATCTATATCATATACAAAGAAAGCAGTGGATGCACTGAACCTATTTAAATCAGTCATTTATTCTTCTCTGTCTAGGTGGCCCTTGGGGTTCAAACTACATTATGATTACTGCATTCGAACTCATGCAATATTCTCTTATATCAACAGACACAGCCAAATCACAAAGATAATCCTACCAGGAAAATATCAAAAGTAATGGCCATTTTCTCTCCGCTTATTATATTACAATATTAGGTCACACAATGCCATCAAATAGACATCATTTTTCAGAATATCTCTGCGGTGTTTACTTGATTATCACCTGTGTATTCCAGGAGGTAATCCATTAATATATTAGCAGGCACTTTCTCTACCAATTCAATTCACCAACTCGGAAGCCATTCCATATTCCCCAATCAACATGCCATCCCATTAGGAAATTTCGCACCCGTAATTGTGATTATGCTTCTCGTCTTTTGCACGCTCTCGCCTAATTTTCTCGCAATAAAAGTGACATAGAAGAGAAAAGCAATTTACTAGATTGAGGTGGGTAAATGTTACACGTATACCCTTTTAGTTGTCTTCTGTTGAATGTCGGTGCATTTTTTTGCGATTGGGCCGTTTATGATATAGGATCTGAAAGCGGTATTGTATTTGCATAGGTCATGATGTCATGAAAGCTTGATTAACTCAAACAGATACCTCATCAGAAATGATGAAAGTGCTGATACTGGGAAATATGATGTTGGTTTAATAGGTGAGGGGGCCCAAGTGAGCATATTTTATTCAAGGAACCATCAGGCATCGGGGACCATCCCTTGACAATGACAGTGCAGCAAATATCAGATCAGCTTGGAAAGGTAACTGATTGGTCAAGGTCCTTTAGCAGGTGACCAGTTACCGATGGCTCTCTAAGCTATATTCTTTAACTGAGAAACAGTCTATGGAAACAAGTATTTGCAGGTTCTCTGGGAGAACCATTTTAACTACGAAACGAGTGCACTGTGGCTGCACCAGGGTCACCAGAAATTCCACGTTCTCTGGGAGATGCCCTTTAACTAAGAAACAGTTGCAGTGTGGCTGGACCAGGGTAACCACTATTTAAACATTCTCAGATAGATCCCCTTTTACTGAGAACTGGGTGTGCTGAGGCTAAACCAGCACACAAGTTAGGTTCAATCGGAGATCTCCTCTAACTGAGAAAAAGCTGAGGCTGGACTTAGGGTCACCAGCTATTCAACCTTCCCTGGGAGATCCCCTTCAACTGAGAAACGGGGGCCCTCTGGCTGGACCAGGGTCACCAGCACTTGCAGGTGAACAACCCTGTACTAGGAGAGGTCCTTCAAGTTGACAAGTCCAGGGTGAAGTCCCCTGAGAAACGTGCCAGATTATATCGAGACGGCTAGTTTCTAATTCATCACTGATATGTACTCTGTTTGTAGTTAAGCGGCGCTGGACCAATCCGTCTTTCACTGGACAAAGACGCTGACATGTTTATCTTGATCTTACAATAATTGATGGCAGCTTCAAGATGGCTATTACCATGTTGACCCATTCCCACACAAAAACACAAACTCATGCTTTGTGATTTTAAATGAAAATCACTGCTGATGTGGCAAAACTCGCACCACAATGATTGATTGAATTTTCAAGGCAAGAAAAGTCCTAGAAGATGATTGTTGATCCGTTTCAAGGCAAACAGCGTCCTCAAACTTGCACTCTGATTAGCGACAAAAGTGACCATTGTCACAGCAAACTCCACCCTTAAGTGATTGATAGAGACTTGAAAACTGTCATTTTTACATCAATCCATTGCATTGAAAAATCCTTAAAGACAGTCAAGCAAAACTTGCACTTGCACTATGTTATACTACAGAGGAACCTCCCTCAGCGGACACCTCTCTATTAAGGACAACCTCTCAATTAAGGACACTAGGTTTGGTCCCAAAATTGGTTGTTTCCATTCAATTTGACCTCTCTTCAATTTCACCTCTCTATTAAAGACAGCACTTGTCAGTCCCGAGGGCGTCCTTAATAGAGAGGTTCTACTGTACGTGAAAACAAGCATTGCCACTTAATCTCGTAAGAATAGAAAAGAGCGATTGACTGCAAAATACATCCTGCAATGATTGATACCAACTTGAATACAACAAATTTCAACATTTACATTGATTGCAAAAACAGAATTTGTGCTATCCCTCATTCTGAAATTGACACAACTGCGGAGATCTGAATTCACAAAAACACTTTATTGTTGGAGAGAACTAGACAAAATTGTGTCAAAGAAAGCTGTCTTTTTTTTATAAAGACATTTGTTGTATATCAGATACCATGTAGACAAGATTGATGTTAGAGGCCAATGCCATCTGTGTACATTGTTCCTGTCTGTGCCACAAGAGAAGTAGAAAATATAAACATCGCCATATAAAACAATAACAGGACATCTGATCAATCTGATAGAAATGGACCTATATTGTACATCTATATCAGTGCACACAACAGCAGTGTTGAAATATATACCCAATCTGTATTTACATAATGGGAAAATCTCAAATTCAATTATAAATTTCAAATTTTGAATAGATGGTGTAGGCCTTTAAAACAACCCAGATTCGTTGTATTGATCGAAAACAACTGATAGGGGCAAAAAACCCTTGACACTTTGAAAATTTATTCTACGATTATTTTGCCACGAGTGTAATTGAAGAAGATAATGGGCCGACATTGTTTTTACATGCTCCCATGGTTTTACACTGTTTTAATCTCCAATGCAAATTTAGGCCAATGGAAGTAGATAATCAGGTTCTCGTCAGCACCCTCTATCAGTCTTGAACCTTCACTGAAAATTCATCCTTTCGTAAATTAAGCTACCATTTAATACATGATTTACCAAAATATACAAGAGTTTTCACAAGTACCGAATAAGAGATGAGGACGGGTCAAGAGTAACAAGAAAATAGGAAAAAACAATTAAAAGAGCGGGAGAGGGAGGGTGGTTACCTTTTTAGTGAAAGTAATTTTAAGGAAAATATGATGTAATGCAAAACAGATGATTAGAAACATGTGATGTACTTTAAATGGCCTCATAAAGCTTTCAACCTGATCGAAAAAACCTATCATAATCTTTATAGCTTTATTCCATTAAAAGATTTTCAACGACTTAGTTTGTTCCTGATTTCTGGTTTCCGAAGTTAATGCTGCTTGAAAAATGTGCACTTGTGATAAAATCAAACCCATTATATTAAGGTTTGTTTGTGTTTTTATCACGTGGGAAGCGTTTTAATGTGTTGGAACACTTATGTCACGATTAAAGAGTAAGTACATGAGAGCGGCACTGCTCTTCATTAGAGTAACCACAGTGAGAAAAAAAAAAGGAAGTAAAAAGAAAAAATAAGTAACCACAGTGAGAACTTAAAAAGACCAAGAAACTTCTGCGTGGATATATCAGGTCACACGAAGCTACAAAGGGCCCATTCATGTTGGCCATTCCCGCCAAAAAACTACACTGGTCCATGGAGGCCGCCATTTACATGGTATGACATCACAAGATTGTACATGACGTCATGACGACATCTGTTGCGACAACGTGCGTCATTTTTGCAGGTACCCGACCGTCGGCGACTCCTTGACGTTTTTCTTGGATTTTACATGACTCAGCTCCCATTAAATTTTCTTGACTGAACCTATTTTCCTAAAACATTTCCCGCAAATTTGCGGAAAGATTTCCTCTTTAACGCAAACGAGCTGAAATGGCATCAAAAGCAAACAAGTACCAATCCACCAATTTCGACAAAAGGAAAACGACACAATTAGAACGATTAAAAACGAAAAGAGAAGAAGCTTTTTGATAGGCTTTTAGCGAGCTTAACATTTCACGGAAGTAGACGACTTTAACGTAATCAGCGTAACCCAACACAGTTTTCCATTAGGGCTCCAAGATCAGAAACGGCACTCGCAGAATCCCCAAGATACTCGCGAGTAATGCTAGAAGTGAAATTCGGGGATTTGCGCAATCTGTTTGTAGATTTAATATATTCCATTAACGAAAGGCTAACAAACATCGAGCGAGTATATACATTTAAGTGATTTTCCGTGTCGCGATAATTGCCGTAATGCTATGAAAACTCGATCCTCTGTCCAGTTAATGGCGCGTATTGATCTCGAGTGTATTTTACTGCCTCTAATGCGGATGATGTCGACCCAGCGGATCCTGCCAAATTTAATGAAAAGTTGGCCAGGGAATGATCCGTCCGTTTGTGTACTCAGAGATACAATATTAAAGATGAAACAAGCGACGATCATCAGAGTGATTGCGTTATTGACTCGGGTCGTACACGTTGATCTCCGCGGGTCGCAGCCTCATTATGAGATTGAACGGCGAGGCAATGGCGAAGATTAAAGCGGTCATATTGGTTGGTTGTATTTTTCTTGGACATGCTTGAGGAGACGTGCGTTTCATAACCAGGGGGCCGCCGGCAAGAGTGAACACTCGAGACAAGTTTGGGGGAAAGGAATTATGCTAGAGTGCATATATCTCTGTGGTGACATGTTTGTGTCGATTATGATCCAACTACGAATATATACCAACTTCAATTGGGCATGTAAGAACACACATCCAACACTGTCTACCACTACACCCTATCACAACCTTCAAGTACGAGCCCGTACCATCAGCCCCAAAGAGTAAGCCCTGGTAACACCACCAAGAGCTTTGCACAATTAAGTCAGATTAAGGCTGAACTCATAACCCACCAGTTTCAAACCCAGCTCTACCACTACACCACATATCCTAACACTTGAATTCACGATCTATGTTGAAACATCAGTTCCACCACTGTCTACCACTACACCCCATCACAACTTTCAAGTACGAGTCCGTACCATCAGCCCCAAAGAGTAAGCCCTGGTAACACCACCAAGAGCTTTGCACAATCAAGTCAGACTTAGGCTGAACTCATAACCCCCAGTTTCAAACCCAGCTCTCTACCACCACACCAAATATCGAAACACTTGAATTCATGGTCTATGTCAGAACATAAGCTACCACAACACCCTATCACAAGCTTCAAGCACGCGCCCGTTAGCTGTAAAGAGTTAAGCCCTGGTAACACCATCGAGTGCGACACGCAATCAAATCGAACCCAGATTTCCCCTAACAAGGGCCCATGGGATTCTAATGGAACAAGTAAAATTACTTTAGAAAATTGCTTCGTCATAGAGCAGAAAGCCCGAACACTCTCCAGCTTAACAATCAGCGAATGTAAAAGTGATGTTTGGCATCATCCAACAATTATGAGGACCTGTTAACCCATCCAGGCCGCTGAAACATGAGGATGATCACAATAGGAGAGCTGTCTGAGGGATGTGAAGGTGGGTGTCTCTGAGATGCATCTCGTGTGCACGCTGACAACAGGGTATCACAAACAAGTTGGTGCATGGTTGAGGTGCGGGAATCCAACTGTACTGTGCGGAAATCCAACAGTAGATTTAGCGATATATCACATAGTTTTTATGTGTGTACACCAGTTAAAAATTTTTTATGTGTATAAAATGCAGTACATTCAGCCATAGTCAGTACAGCTAGATATCTGTTTCCATTAAACTTCCTAATATAGCTTTGCAGTGGTGTCTCAATGGCATACCCAATTAGAACACGTCTGCCTTTTGAAATTTGCTAGTGATAATGATAGAATCTTTGCACTAAATCCAAATCAGGCGGCGTAAAGTGACACCGATGAATCAAACCAGACCACAACACAACGGCAGACGAGTGATCATTTTGTCCCGGTATGATGCCGAGGTGATACACCAATGAACGGTCCCCGGGGACAATTATTGGCTGGAAATCGTAATTAAATCAATGACCGTCGGGCCACTCTTGCCATATGCAGCGATAGAACGGCGACAGTTGATGGACAGACTATTACCGCCTGGTGTAGGACCGATGATGAAAGTTTATTAACACCCCGATCTTGGCCCTGATGGACGCGGAGATTAGCCTGATGAACTGAAGGAGCTTTAGAGGCGGGCTGGGGCAATCAATGGTGTGGTTTATTAGGGTTGCTGCTGCATGTTAGAGGGGGGCATCATGCTACACGTAAGGTACTTCATAGCAAGTAAAAGATTCCATACAGGTGGACAGCAGCCTATAGTGCATGCCATAATACCTCCGGCAAATATCCGATTGGTAAATATCCAATATAACTTTGGTAATAATGACGAAGACAATGATGGAGAGCCTCATAAGAATCTAATCAGGATGTTGGACCCGGAACTGAGAGGTCAAGCAAACTTATTTAATCCATTTCAAAAGAACATTGGCACAACCGTCCATTTTGAATTTTTGAAGATCCAATATGACCTATAAAGTCATCATATGGTTAAAAATCTATTCAAAAGTGTATATTACATCACTGTCAGAACCCTCCAAGTTGAACGATTTGAGACATTAGCCTCTGTTACTTTTCCTTGTGATTTGAATTCAATGACACGGACATTTTCAGACTTTAGTCGTACATCATTTAGTCTCCAACCGAGTCAAAAACGATTTTTTCTCAATTACGGCAAAATCGGCCTGATGACCCCCTAAATCCAAGTGATTTAAACTCTCAGGCGTGATAACGAATTCTGACTGTCTCTTCAACGAATCACTTTGTCTCAACTGCAGTCGAATGTAATTAAGGGTCGTGCAAGATTGCTACCATTAGTGTTTGCCTAAAAGTCGACAGGGGGATCGCAACTTGATAGAAAAGGTATTACGGGCGAGCTAATTACGTGTCTTTATATGGTGATTAATACGGGCCAAAATAGAGAGGATTTTCGTGTTGGAAAATTGAGATGGAAACTTGAGACTGTCGAGACAGGATGATATTACGACTATTGGATGTCCCTGTACTGTTGACATATACAAATACAGTAGACCACTTCATTTTCGCAAGCCTGTGATTTTGTGATTTTCACGCGAGCATTAGCTTTGAAAAAAGTGTTTTAACTTTCTTTTGGTTCAAATGACCAACATCTGAATAAGACTCCATCTGTAACCTTCGACAAATATCCTCCATGTGGCATTTGGCATAATTAGTAAAAAAATTCCCCGAACGTTAGCTAAATCAATTTGTCCATCATAGCCAGCACTTTCCCTGCCAACCTAATCACCAACTCCCATTCTAATATCCATTATCAAATTTCACATTCATAGATAATCGCGGCCATTTTAGACGAGCATTTATTTAATTGAGTCTCAACAACCCTGGTTGCATTTGCTTCTGTGTTAGCTCAGTCGCTGCTGGGGGCTAGATTCACACTAATGCGATCGCAGAGCGCAACACAAATCGGAGCAATTCTCACGCCTAATACGAAACACATGTTCCCCATTTATCCACCAACTAAAAAGCTTTCGTATGTAAGTTGACTACGAACATTGTCGCTGAAATTAAAGCGGGTTTTGAAAGAGTAGCCGCGAGTTGGCGGTGATCTTCGACAGCATATTCTCATCTGCCGAGTCGACAAATGGTTTCCTGTCGCTCGGCCCCACAGGAAGGTTCCAAAATACCATTATTGGCTTATGGGGATCTGAACACATAAATGGCCGTAATATAGCCTTACCGACTCATCATATAATGTCAGAGTCAATAACAATGGCTATGTTCGAAGAATATTGTCCGGAAATGACAGGCGGGAAATTTGAAGAACGCGGTCAGTTCTTGAAAGCTTCAGGTCAATAAATAGTTACAGGATTCATGTATAGATGGTGTTACTGGTAGCAAAGGACTCGAACCCCACTTTGAGGCAACACAACACAGCTATGAAAAGCATACATGGGTTTCAGCTTCAGCCGTATGTCTCCTAATTAAAGACATTCTGATGAAACTATTTCATGCCACGTGACTCCCCATTGTCGACAATGCTAAAACTGTCATCAGCAATGGGATTTTGTGCGGAGACATTTCAAATATATCAATTGAAAAATCGAGCCTGCATGTGATGTGTGGCACTGGAGGAGAAATCGTAATACAAACCTGACATCTTGATGTACGCCACCATTTAATGAAAATGATACCAATTAGTAACTTCATTAGTGACAGCTCTTACCCTGATTGGTTCTCACCCCCACTTAGAGGAGTAGTAGCTCAATATGAGTTAAAGGAAGAGTAGCTCAAGATAATGCCGGGTCGACGGCGCTATGGATATCTATTAATAAAGCTGCACGTTTTCTAGTTCATTCCAGAACCGCCCTCTATACAGGAACTCAGAAAATTTTGTAAGCATTGACCCATTGCAATACTGGAACCTATAACCCTATCGCTTTTCAAAATGACCAGGCCTCATTGATAGAAAAGAAGAAGGGACTTCACCAAATCAGTTTATTTAAACAGAGGGTTGCCAAGACAGAACACATTTGTTACTTAATTTGACTGAATGAGGAGAGAGCATACCATTACACATCAAATCAGTGTTTTGAACATTTATAAAGAGTGTCTGGACGATTTCTTCGCAAGCCTTTAAATTCGGTGTCTGAGAAAGTGCCACGACAAGAAAAGCAAAGTCAAGTCCACACCACAGAAATCGATTCAACAGGTGCACTCTACCTTTAAATAAAGTACACTCGTAAGAAATGGGTGCGCACATTTAAGGCAAGAGCCTAAAGTGAATTTGACTTGAACTAATGGATGTTAAAACATCACTTTATAGCACTCCACCTACTGTTGAAAACTGATTGGTTTTACTCTATTCCACTTTAACGTACACCATAAATTTCTCTAAATTAGATCCACTACAACAAATGGCTTGATTGTTTTTATTCAGCGGCCATGCTGGCAAATGAACAAGTCACTCAAACTCTTGGTATCTGAAGCAAAGTGGCGTTAATCTGGATTTCTTGGGCGGGTGTATAGAACGGAAACGCACGGAAAGAGTTGTTGAGTGTGTGACGATAAGATTATTATTAAGTGAAAGTATGCTCAATACACCTTTCTATCTGGAGAAGGCGTCGAACTGTAAATTGAAAAGTTGATTCAAAATTTGCGTCTTTTAAATCTGCCCACATTCCCACAAGTGCATGTCACTTAATAAACCAATAAAGTATTCAAAGATGTAAGGCAATAGTGATGTGAGGTGCCCAAGATCACAAACATGAAATCAAGCCAATGTGGCTGTTGCATCCTGCATACTAGCTAGTGTACTAATTTTTATCATCCCTGGCAGCTGACAAAGGTTTAAGTTCAGCCAAAATTAGAATCACTAGAGTGACTTGTCTGAGATCTCAAACCTGGCCTGCATATCAGTCAGCTTTGTATCTTTCACTGCAATGCACAGGTTCCAGTTCCAGTTAAGTAAAGTGTTTTACCAAAGATCATAAACAAGGTCTGCGTATCAATTAGCTTAGGAACGGTTAAAGTTCTAGCTGCAATTAAGACGAGTACCCAGGTAGCTGCAATTAAGCTGCAATCTGGCTGCAATTAAGACGATAAGCCAGGTAGCAAACATCTCAATGTGAGTGTTTTAGAGTTAAACGACTTACTCAAGATCACAAACACCTCCCTGTGACTTCATAGTTAGCTTACTGATTTCCACCAACCTGACAGCAAGGCAAAGGTTAAAGTTCCAGCCGCAATTAAGATGAGTAGCCTGCTAGCAAACATCTTAACGCGAGTGTTTTATCAGATTTTTATCCCCGCCCTAATGGATCTCGCTGCATGGAAATGGCAAGTGGCATCCTTATAAAAGATATCCTCAATTAGGGCTAACGCCATCGCCTTATTAATGGAACCGAATCAGTGCTTTGGCTTTGTGTTAACCCCTGGAAACCTGTGAGCAAATGCAAATATGGAATCGTTCAGATTATTAAAGATAAAATATCGCTTGACACACTTTTAACTTCGGAGGAGTCAAATTACAAACAGCGAACACTAATGCATATTTATACAGCTTCAAGACAGAGGATGGTTAGGGAGTGCATCGGAAAATGGACGCAAATTTGCCTGCATCATATAAACTGCTCTACGGCAATGTTTATTTCTATTTACCTGTGCCACAAGAAACACAATCAACATGAATGTCGATAGCCTTTAAATACCTTTTCTCTTACCTCAGATACATATCAGTCGGGAAACTTACGGTCAAACATTTTGAGATGTAGTCCGTATAACAGGGCAACCCGGCCGAAAAAAACGTTAAAACGGTAAATCGTGTACTCTCCGATAAGTGTGCCTCGAGAAGATAATGACATTTCGCTCTATCGGCCATTACAATGGGCCTGAGAATGTTCTAACAGGATAAACACGGGGACATCTGAGCCGGCTACATTATTCTAAGTGCTACGACAAATCTGCTTTAAGTTAATCTTATAATGCAGGCGCTAAGTGCCCCCTTTTAAAGGCACTCAGAATATTCTTCGGCCAGAAATTTGTCCTAAAGGCAAAAATGGTAAAAACTCTCATCGAGTTTTGTTTGCGTTAACCCTTTAAGTTCCGCATCCGTCAGGTAGGTGGATGGAATTTGAGGTCGTATTCTTTATTCATTAAAGGATAAGTATAGGCACAAGCTAGGGGTTCAACTTGCGATATTCCATTGGCTATTGACCTAATCTTCTGTCAGGAAATGTTCCGTCTAAAGTTGCGAACGAAGAACTAGATCGGCTGGTCAAAATAGAGAGATGGTAGGGCAGGGCTGCATCATCATTTGGAGTGTCCTGGTGCCAAGTACCAAGCCAGACTGGCAAACAACTCCAACTCTCAAATCCAAGTCAATGGAATCAAGTGACTTGCACAAGACCACAACCATAAAAAGGAGACCAAACCTCAAGTCCCAAACCACCATCTGTCCCCACCCATCCTTCCATTACAACTCAAGAACACAACTGAATAAACAAAGCGTGTCTAATTGGCGTTTACCGACGTGAACTAAATTTCCTCTTGCCGGAAGTGCCCTCAAGTGGGAAAACACTTGAAACTATGCTTTCTTACAATCATCAATTAAAGACGAAGTCCAACGGAATTGGTTAATTTGATATCATGAATGAGTGGCCCCACCCCCAATTAGAAATAACACTAATGGGCTAAAAATATCAGGATGCAAGAATCGGGTGCAGCGATAAATCAACTTAAAAATCTTCATTCCTCTGTTGGTAGCTGGTGAGTTGTTGTGAGCCACTACCGTAAGGTGCCGATTGGGGTAATTGGTCTAGTCTTGGCCTGTTCAGAAATGAACAAAGCCAAAGTAATAAAGACAGTAGAGACACCTGTTGACAACTTTGTGTAGCTCCATCTGGCACACTTGGCTCCTGCCTATACACTATAGCCGCCCATTTAAGAACCCCGCAAACGAGCTGTATTTGTTGCCAGGACCTGCGACAATTATTGCTGGGATGAGCCAGAAAAAGGGCGTTCATCTGCTCGAACCAGTAATCAACAGGTATGATTGTGATCAATTGTCGTAGTGATCACTGATTCTTCTTGTCGCACTTGCAGGTACCGGTTATGACTAATGCAGGCAAGAGATTTTTGTTGCATGCAATCATAATCGCTGGTCTCTGTGATGAAATCTGTTCAGTTGCGAGGGCCCTTAAAGTGTTAACAGGACAAAAATATCAGCACAAACACAGAGACCAAACACCACAAATTCAGCTACGATTTCAAAAAATTCAGAAAAACTCCTTTCATAGCTATTTAATCTAATTAATCCCGAACCCATTAAACCCATAATCAATCAAGCAGAGTTCATAAAATGGAAAACTTTTGTTTTTAATTAACTTTTAAGATCCAATAGAGCGCGATCGTTTCTGGGATCAGAATGTTCTTTCATGTCTCATCGGACACGTTATATTTAAAGGTAGAACATCGACAAGATTGGAGAGCACAGTCTGATAACGGTTATCACGGGAAACTGAATGCTAGGCAGGGTCTACACTGTGTTACCGGCACAATAGATTTCAACCCATGTCAATTTCATCCACAGAAGGTTCTGTATTGCCTACCGCTAATTTACTGCGGCAGTTTTAGCCGAAGTGCTGAGCGCTATTCATAAAAAAAGACATAGAAACTAACTTATCCAAACAATGGTCCTAAATTCAAATTCGTATTCAAATGTTTGAAAATTCAAATTCAAATGATGTTTAATCAAAACTGCAATCTTAATCGCACGCATGACACCTTTAATGGAATCTTATAATGTGTAGTGTAAGTGGCCTGTTTCATCCAAATGGGTTTCTCCGATTGCTCTCAAATGTCAATACAGATCAAAGGAAAATGTTTGTCTCCTCAAATGGGCTCGTTTCGCTAATGCACTGTGCCAAATTGGGTTTGTATGTTATAGTTGTAGTCTTAAGGGCAGGCCGAGTGACACGAGCTTCCTCGGAATTAATCCCGATTCAAAATTTCTAGACACTTTTAAGTACCATCACTAGTAGCTCTTGCTAATAGAAGACATTTTAAGGCGTGTTTTATAAAAATATTATAGAGCGCTTCTTGAAGCAACCCGGTGTTTTAAGGAGACCAAACACATTAGTCTTTAGTGGAACGAATATGGACCGAGAGTGAACGATTTTCGAATTTTGAATTTCTTTGAAATCGTCCCACGATACATTAGGCGAAGCTTTGAAGTCTTTAAAACGTTTCCTGTACGATAAAATCATGTTCAAAACCAACGATATCTTGTTGCCATGGTTTTATGTTGTTTTGGCCAAGGACATCTTTCCATGCCAACTGCTGTTTTTCCAACTGTAAAACATCAATCATTAAAGTCAAGATCCATCTTTGTATAAAATTTGAAATTTGAACGTGAATTTGAGATTTTCGAACTCTTTAGATAGGTCTTTGGTGTATGTGTTCAGCAGTGCTATAGTGCGCAATGAAATAAAAACTATATACATGCCAAGTTTTGACAGCTTAGCTTGTCCTATTACTACATGATGGCCATATTTACTTCTAATTCCCTGCGGGGAACGTGAAAATAAAGTACACAAATGGACTTTGCCTTTAAATTTGAAAGCAATGACGATGACGGCCGATTGTAATGGCTTTTGTAATTGGCTCAGCTTAACCATAACTGGATCACTCGAAAACTTAATGGCATTCGCCGAGATGACATCTTGAATTAGGTTCACGACGAAATCTTTGATGGGCGTTTGCCTAATGCACTGTCTCTTGAGCTTGCATCATATGATGCTGGCGTGGTGATAAAAAAGCGCAAACGTCAAATCAGAAGTTTTCAAAATTTCACAAACTGATGTTTTGTAAATCGTAATATTGGATTATATTTTGAATTTCTACCTGATGTTACCTTCTTTAATAAAGAAGTTTTACTTATAGTTGTTTTTTTAAAAAATCTCATTATGTTTTTTGTGCGGATTCTTACGATGACGATATGTGAAGTTATTTGAGTAGGCCCGTAGGCCAGAGGGGACTGCAGTACAGGAATATTGCACACCTAAAAGACAAAACTTAGTGAAACTTTTTTTGATGTTTTCTGATGCATCCAATTAGCACAACTGATGTGACTGAACAGTAGTGATGGCCATCAGTATTTCCACAACCATTACACATGACCTGAACTTTTAAAAGTTCATAGGAGGGATTGAACCTGAGACCTCCTAATTCTACAACAGGATTTCTGAAAGTTCTGTCTGATCCAACGAAATCCCATGTGCTTTACGTATCAGTTTCAAAAGGTACTCCTTCTGAAAATAGAGTGGTCCCATTTGTGCAACAAAATCTTTAGTATCAAGAAAAAGCATTGCATCGCTAGAGCAATTTTAATCCATCATTTAATACCATCCCCTTTGAAAGATTAGAATTTAAAACAAAGAACCACAGGATATTACGAAAAACTACAAAGACCTGGGATCATTCTCTCATAGGAAGCAAAATGCATTTCACGTTTTTTTATGCCGAGAAGAGTAATGAAGGTACAGATACGCAAAAAGAAAAAGATATTCATTTCCTGGCTACGGTGCAGTGGCTTATCTGCGGTCCATTTGGCTCCGTCCAATCAGTGGCAATGGGGTTCATTCAAATATGAGTCTTGTGCAGGTTGAAGGTTGTACCGTTTTAAAGGGAGATTACTAGAGGTGTCAGACGAGATAGGCCACATGCACTCACCAATAGGCGGATCTACTATCTTACAGTGTACTGGCACAAGTCCTGCTTGAACAAGGAACATGTTTGCACCAAAGTCAAATGAGACCTATTCTCTAACTTGCATAATGGCCATCCTCATGACGGTTTGAATAACTTTTCAATGTGAAGGATAAGTTAAGAGGGAACCCAATGAGTAGACTTGTCATTAGTCTGGATGCCACCAAAGTTTAGTAAATGGCACTGTTATTTGCCAATGTCTTTGGCCCTTCTGGCCTCACAGCCATACAACTAAAAAAATCACACTTTTGCTATACACCAGGTGCCCCTCCCGACCTTCTCAAAGCCATACAACTCATCCTTGCTCTACATCAGATGCCAGCTCCGGACCTCACAACCATACATCTGTTTGCAGTCCACTACTGACTGATTTAAAAGCTTATTTGAGTGAGTTTGAGCGTAATGCCCCACTCCGTCTCCAATCTATCAAGATAGATAGGTTTTTAATGCAGGATAATACCAACTATTGGATTACTTGTCTTCCAAGCTTGTGCAGAATTAGACAACTATTTTTGATCCGGTGTCTACGAACGATGGACACAACATAGCGAATTGTCTCTGATCGTATTCATTTTCAGATGTGTGACTATAAAGGCCAACAAAAACTGGTGAAAAGTACTTGTCAACAAACTTGTACAGAGAGGGATAACTATAACCCAGTGACAATTGACTTAGGACGAAAATAACAATTCGTCTCTGGAGAGACTGTCATTCATTTTCAAAAGTTGGCGAAAATTACTTTATGTCAACAAACTTGCATAGAATTAGATGAAAAATGTTAACCCAGTATCAATAGACATAGGACACAAAGAGTGGTCTCTGCTCCTAACACACCAAGTGATTTGATGTGGACTCACATGTGAGATGTCGGAGCGGTAAAACAGATGTTTGAAATTCCAGCGCCTGTTAACTACAGGCTAATGGGTTCGATACCCAGACAGATCAATTCCATTGTGATGGGCGACTTCCTCTGGTAGCTCCGGTTTCCTCCTACATCACCCAATCGCTTTAACATCAGCCCAAAAAACGATATTTTACTCAAACCCGCATTTGCCGCTCTTATACTGATAGTACTGGATCCCTTGACCACAAGATCATCTGGTACCAAAGACCATGAAAAAACTCTGCGTGGTACAGTCCCAACTGTGCCTTCCTGCTGAGCCTATTCTTAAACAGTGATTTATGTCTTCTGAAGACTTAAACCTAGACATTTCGGATCAATTCGTTTGCACAGAATGAGATGAAAATCCTTTACCTCACAACCCAGGGAAGGCAACTCAAACACTCATCTATCTTCTCGAATCCTCACCGATGTATAAATTTGAACAATCAGGACTTAACACGCAAAAAGTCCACAGACATCCCGTGCCTGTGTTAACTTACGATTTAGTGATTTAATTCCGGATCATTTGCATAAATGTCATTTGCCCGTGCCTCCCGGCACCAACTGAAACAACATTTACTCATGCCACCAGATAAATTAAAGCAGTGTTTAATTGATTGGTTTAACCATTTTGGTGACACAAGTTTTTTACCTGCTTTGATTAAAACCTGTTACTTTTCAGTTGAAATTTAATCAGAATGGAAGACGAATTTGTCTTGTTTTGAAATTTGGCAATTTGGTCTATCTTGCCTGTTACTTTCTAACAATTTGACAACCAATGTGTTAATCTATTGGCCCAGTGACTCTGCCTTCGGCCAGAGGTAGAGTCCAATGCAAGCTACTAATGTTTCTCACTTGCTGGGGTCTATTGCTTGCCCCAGCATAGACACCAGATAGGAGGAATCTCTGTTTTACATCCCATTCAAAGGACTGTAAAGAGCCAGGAATTTCAGTTCCTTGAAAGCCAAGCCATTTCATCAAGAAATACAATCCTGGGTCCCGAGGATCGAACCCTGGGCCCTATTGCGTGACGATCCTCAATGCTCATGTTGGGATTTTTAAACTGTTGCATGGCCCATGGCATGTCTTAGAAGAGTTTTTACAACTTCCACTTTAGTATCGTTGATAACCCCTCCCCCCTCCCCCTTCTCTGGTATCCAAAAGCTAAGGAAGGAATTTCAGGGGTGTGAGTGAACTCAAAATGACACCAAAAAGAAGTTGTGCAAACTCTCATAAGACATGCCATGGGCAGAGCAGAAGCTTTTTTCAAATAATTGTTATCTCAACTTTCTTGTCAACTTTTTATCAACATGGTTCAATAGGTTATGAAAGACTGATGTACAGTTTCTCCCAATCAACAAGCTTAGTTTGATGGGAGACAAGGAGCCAAAAGGGCAGATTTTGGGGTTAGTTCCAGTCAAATTCTGATTTCAGAAATGGCCAGACAGAAACTGTTTTGAATGTTAATTGAGTGGTTTTATATTACAGTGGCTGAGCACCCCTGCCCAACATCCACTAAACCCGCAGCCCTCACCGCAAATGACAAGCGATCGTCCCGCATCAAAATCCAAAAACCGCCTCTCCGCTAATCAGAGCATCGTCAGCATTCGTTAGAGTTCCTGCCACGAATCCGCATCCTATTATCTCCTCGGTTAATTATATTACGAGCAAGGTCGTTAGGCTTATTTTGCACTTAATTAGTAGAAGAAAGACTATCAGAATGGATTACTGCCACTGAACATCACTGATTAGAGAGACTAAATGGATTTTCAAATTAATTTGCTGAAAATCAAGACTGGAGGAGTCTGCGGTTACTATTTTCGTCTCGTTATTTTCTTCGATGTCTCGGCTTATTATTTCAAATTATAATCGCCCTCCGGCAGGTTTCTTTCCTGAACTCGGGAATTTTATTTTCAAAGTTTAACTTACGAGTTGATATTTGAATGAATCATGATTAAAATTAGGATCAACGAGGTTTGATCCAACCGAGGCTATATTCTGGGACTCTGCCACTTGTGGACAACTTGACCTTCAGGAATATATCATCATTAGCAAATAGCTAATTGGTACGAACATTGACCAAAAACTCATCATATCAAAGAGCAATCTGTTCGCTATACAGTTCTGTCCAGATGTAACATACCTTGCCTCGCGCAAACTCTTGAATGTACATTATCTGTTCCTCTGATTCTATTCACTGCGTTATGTACAACGATGATTGAAAGGTTTTTTACAGTACCGTATCTGAATGAACTCTAGATTCATTTATATAAGGTCAGTTGCAAATAACCATTTCTTGGCTCTATCATTGTATTTCTACATGAATAAAGAGATCTGAGGAGAACCATCAGTGCTTGTGATAATGATTCAGTTGGCTATAGTGTCACCAATGTAAAGCAAACTATCAAAGTGTGACTGGGACAGAAAATCAACAGATCTCATGAACAAGAATCTAGAGCATATTCTCCAATTCATCTTATTCTTCCAATACCATGCACACACTTCCCTTACAGAGGGAAAATAAATTGAAAGCGACAGCCAGAACTACCGCCCTCAATGCACAATCATGCACGTTGGTAATCTTACTGGGCTTCCTCTGCCAATGAGTCAAATCCATTCATTTGGCTTCTCAATTCAATATGAAAATGGACGGCAATATTGAAAGCAATGGATTGAGCGCTTGCAGCTGATTTAGGACGGGAAAATGGACTATTTAGCCTGAATGGGGCAAAATGATGGCTTATATGGCAGAGTTGACGTTTACTTAAGACGGAAATGTAGAAATGATTTAGAAATATGGTTCATTGTTGGCGATGGATAGTGAAGTATTTCAATGAATGAAGGGAAGATATATGGATTCTTCTAGCCAGGCTCATCTCTAGAGAAAGGGGATTTCAATTATTGTGTGGAGGGTACAAGCAGTGGCCAATATTAAATTTAGACTGCACCAGTTTGCAATTCTCTCAAGTGACCGCCTTGTGGTTGCTCCTTGAAACTCGAGATTGATTTCTGTGGAGACCAGGGTAACAATATGGCATCCCCAAAGCGCTTCGAGCAGGGAATACTGGAAAAGCGACGTAAGAACTCAAAATCATCATCATATCATCAACCTCCGGTTGGCAAATCTTGTTTGCCAACTGAGCTATTCTATAATGTGCGGTCGTACAAGTATAGATGACGCCTCTGCAGTATTACCATGCTTCTCCACAGATGTCAGATCCCCTTTTTTTCCCGGGCTTGTATGGTTTTTTGGCGGGTTTGTATAGTTTTCTCACGGCCTTGTATAGTTTTCGTGCCCTCCTGGGCTCCTAATACAGTTTCAATGCAGAAAGCATTAGCATCACAAAGAATAGTCACTGTAATGGGGTCAACAGACTCTGAACCTGGCCATAGATGAATGCCAGCTAGACACATCACTGATACAACCTGAAGCAAAAGCTAAAGATCCCAAATGTCATGCTAAACCTTCATTACGCCAATGACCCCAACCTTTAGGCTGCTGCCAACACAGCCAATGATGCTGCCCCTACAGCCAAATACAGTACTTTCGCCAACCACGACCCTGCCTTGCAATTAATTTCCGACTTCCAATTACAGAAAAAAACCTGTTCTTATTTGACAAAGCACAATGGACACAATTGATTTGCACAGATTAATGAAACCTCCTGTTCACATAATGAAACCTCCCATATTTGTTCGAATCAATTTGCTCGGTTCTGATTAATACCTTGGTCCGCGATGGCTAATATCGAGGTAAATGATTTCGGAGGGGAAATGAGAACGTTACAGCCTAGTGCGCAGGGAGATGGAATCACTGCGGAAGGAGGCCTTGGCAAAAACAAGGCCAGATTGAACCCAAACTAATCATTGGCAGAACATGCTCTTAAAGACACTAATACTCCCATATCATTCTTCGTGACCCGTGTTGAATTGCAATGCAATGGTCACATGCCTGATGTACAATAGTGAGGTAATTGATTTCAGGGGTCGCAAGAACCTGCAAGTCAATGTCAAACCCAGCTACTACCCGGCAGTTTAACCTACAGACGAGAAATCCTATTGGGCACTTTAATCCCAAAATACATACCTGACATTTTCCAATAGAAGAGGAATATGGAAAGAGAAAAATAAGAGATATACATTAAACCAAGTGTAGATTAGATAGTTAAACATTCTTCTTTAATCGTTACTTGATTAAATGGTGTTGATGTTGTACAGTAGAACCTCTCTGTTAAGGAAACCCTCGGGACTGACAAGTGCTGTCCTTAATAGGGAGGTGTCCTGCCTGATTAGAGGTCGAATTGAATGGAAACAACGAATTTGGGACAAAAACTAGTGTCCTTAATAGAGAGGTTGTCCTTAATAGAGGTGTTCGCTAAGGGAGGTTCCATTGTAACTTTATTTTGGGACCTCCTGTACAATGCACAATCTGCAATCAGAGAAGCTCATCTAGAAGCTGGCAAATCACACCCGGCTTTTCCCTGTTCGTTGAAATTAAATTTGCTGATCATTAGCCAGTATAAACTCGGTAGAAAAAATAATTAATTTACAGTCATTGTCATGACTACGGTCTTATAAGTCCACACAATTAAAGGTCCGTGTTGCCCAAAACGTTTTGCAGCTTAGATATGATGTCGAGAGTAACAGAGTGGACAGTTGCATCCAATCTCTCGCTAATAGAAAATGGAAAATATAATCAGCGTTTGGATATTACATTGTACGATGCTTTATGGTCAGGAGTTGTATGTTTATTTGCTGAATTAAGCTTGCCTATCGTCAATTTTATCGCGAGTCAGTTCTATAGTGTTGGCCACAGTGGCAATTCGCTGTCAACCACCAAAATTGCCATTCACAAATATTTCTAAAAGAAACAAAAAGTTGGGTGTATACTTAGCCAAGTTACACAAGGAGGCCAACCTGGAGTCTCACACAGACTCTGGCTTTGCACCATGCCCCCAGCGTCTTTTGTGCAAAACGATATCTCAAATTTGCTAGTTAAACCCGGCACACTTTGCACACACCACCAATTATCCTCAGAATCAACCGATGCAGCCAGCAGTGAGGACTCTAACAACACTTTAATGGATTCAACGAGCTTTAATGAAAGGTTCCGTAAGAAGAAGACCCTACGTGCTCTATTGTTTGACCCGCTGCAGTAAGTGATACCCTAGCACTGCCCTCCCCCTGTTTGTGACGCTACAATAGCAATTAGGACACCACTCGACATCCCTGGGGGTGGACCTCACAATAAAGGGCTTGTTACTAAGTGAAATATCAAGTGTAAGAAATCCATGGCAACTGGTTGTACAGTGATAATAAAGGATTTCGAAAAACATGAATTGAATATAAGAAAAGTCTGTCAAGGTCTTAATTAGCACCATTTTGAGGCGGTTGGTGTCAGAATCATTATATGTCTATTTGTGTCAAGGGATGATAATATTAGAGGACCCTGGATTAGAATGGGAAGCTGTATCAGTGAAGATGTCACCATTGTGTCATCAGTGCCTTGAGGTGAATGACCAAAGAAAACTTATCCAGCTTCCACACTGGCCTAAACCATAATGTTACTTTCTGGACTAAGAAAAGAAATGATAACAGACACTGACTTATAAGCCCTGGACCGGCCATCCTGCTGATTTCTGAATCAATACGGAGCATATCCAAAGATGACATCTAAATATTGATAACTCATTATTGGATGTCATGATTAATATCAGATCTAAATTAAATGACATGCACAATAATAATTACATTTTCATATTCATGGATTGACCTCGGAGATATAATTGAATATCAAATATTTACAAAATCTGCTCAAGGATTTTCTTGTATTAACAGTGAAATGAAATTGGAAGAGACAAAGCGCCATTTATAGATTCTCTGATCGCAAATTGGTGGCGCTGACATAACAAGAGTCGATTGGTTTAGGAATTGATACCGAGCTGTAGCTCCTTGGTTGTATGATCAAGACCACTCGGGTAGACCGAAAATGCTAACCAAAACCGAAGGCAGAGACAAGGATTTGGGACGTAATTTGAGGTCTGCTCTTTGAGACAATCTCATAGTTGTTTTGAATAACATTTCAAGCCAACGTACAGCTACGTCATAGACAAAGTAGACCTGACGTAGAACGACGTCGTTTGTCGCTGAATTTGTTAACCAGTCTTGGGTTTTGTCTGAATACCGAAAGACATGGCATGCAATTAATGACATACATTTTTTAATTGATACAGTCATTTTCAAGCATCGCATTTCAAAAAACACATTGACTAAATGCTAGATACCCAGAAGAACTAAAGTGCACACCAGTAGGCAATTATCGCTGCTAAAAACTGTACTTGTCATTTAATCATCGCAGACTTTGTATCCGATGATTTCCAATTCGATTACCCAGCCACCTGAACTCTCTGCGACGAGTCTTCTAATTAACTCTGCGCTAAATATTTCATCTTATTAACCTTCCAACAGTCACTTTATTAGATCCTACAACAGAATTTCAGGAACCAATTTCGAGGGAGAGGAAATGATGGAACCTCCACCGTAATAGCTTCGGCGTACTATAGAAGCGGCAGTCGCAGCTAAGTATGCACACCAGGCTTGCAGGCACGAGGCAATTATAGAGAGGTTATGAGCAAGGCGCAGCAGTGGGAAAAGATGGAGGATTTGGTCGAGACACTAGATTGAGAAGAAGACACTCGATGTGAGACTTGGCCAAAGATAGCTGATTTGGCAGGAAAAACAGATATTGGAATTCACCGAAGAGGGTGGACTTGGCAGGAGACACCACGTTTCATAATTTATCAAAGCAGCGGATTTGTCATAGGTATACACCAGATGTCAGAATTGGCCAAAGAAAATGCAGTAGAACCTCTCTAGTGAGGTCTCCCTCGGGACTGACAAGTGATAAAGAGGTGTCCTGATTATACAGAGGTCAAATTGAATGGAAAGTACTAATGTTGGGACAAAAACTAGTGCCCTTAAGAGGTTGTCCTTAATCGAGAGGTGTTCGCTAAGGGAGGGTCCACTGTATACCAGATGTTGAATTTGGAAGAAAGTTGAATTGCCTCGAGAGAGGTCTGTGTAAACGATCCGCTCACTATAGAGACAAGCGATTATCTCAAGACCAAAACACACAGATTATGATGAAGAACCTAATGTACATCAACTTAAGCAATAAATGTACATTCTTACTCGAACGCCGAAGATAATCGCTTAATTAATGGATACTAATGCACCTGTCATCGCGTACTCGTAAACAACGGCGGGAAATTAACAACGTGCAACTCACTCGATGCATAAGTCATGACCAGTTGCCGGCGAAAGACGCAAGCTACTGCCAAGTGATCTCACCGAATATTGGACTTGAATATTGTATAACGTGCCAATGATATCGCATTCAATGACGTTATATTGCGATATCAATTTTTAATGGGGATTAGAAATCCGAAATTGGCTGGGGTGAAGACTGACACAAATAGTTATTGCAAGAGCTCATTTGTTAGGTTGCCATGCCAACCGCTCTGTTGTCACCTAAATTACTTGGACCAGGGCATAGCCTGGTGACATTTTGGCAATATAGAAAAGCAATTACATGGAAATGAAAAACTCACTGGGGCACCCAACTCAATTTCGCTGCCAATTCAACCATAGTGTTGTAATCATCATAATGAATTTTAGCTTGAGTTTCTAATCAGGAAACAGAGAACAGACTCAGACATGTTAGGCAAAAGGTTCATGGAACACAACTGTAGGAGGAAACCGGAGACCCCAGAGGAAGCCTACGCTGTCAAAGAGTGTCACCCTCTCTGGCACATAAGTGTACCGGGAATTGAACCCAGGAGGTCACAGGCGCTGGTGTTGCCACTGCGCCACCCTGCCAGCCCTACTCTAACCATTGTCATGTCACCTTTAAAATATTCACCAAATGAAATTAAACAATTCATCAAGATTAAATGTGAAATTGACAAGAAAGACACGGGACGACTCGCCTCACATTAATTTGTGAAAACTGATATCTCGCCCATTACCACAGATTCCTGATATTATCTCAAATATTGCAGGCAGGAATATAAAATTCTGTTGCCGAGAGATCAGACACGGGCCGAGGCCATCCCATCATCTTTGATTTCAGAGCCATTATTATACATCAACACCCGATCGTTTTCAGACATTAAACGGAATCTGAATTTAAGATTTATGACTGGCGAGTGTTTTATTGCAAGCTTACGATATAGGCTGGGCCGTATAATCTGATTCGCTGACCGGTATCTCGGTGATGAGATTTGATAACAATAGAGATTCAGAGGTTTTCATTCTGATGGATTTTGACTGGAATAGGTGATCCTTTCTTGTTGAAAAGTGAGGAAGCCGCAAGCAGCAGCTTACGATGCACCACAGCATAAGCTGTGCACAAGCTTACGCAAAGCAGAGTGTATGTCAATTTTGGCTAGAACTGTAATTTGCCTCAGAATTGGAGCCAAAGGACCACTCAACAAAAATGCAAGGTTATTAATAACCAAATATCACAAATTCCGAAAGCACTCGCAACATTCTGATACTCCAAATCTCCTCTAAAGATGAAACAGCAGTAATCAAGTACATTAATTCCACTTCTTCAATTAAATTTAAGCTGTATGTCCCAGCAAAAGCAATTTTTACAATAATACTGACATGCGTATAGATACTTTATATTACGGCAATAACTCTCCTCAGGGAATATGCAGTATTAAATTGAATTAAAAATTTCATGAAAAAGTAATATAAAACACTAGTATTTGCCAAAGCTTGATTTCCCGTCGGACTGAGTATCTCAGATATTGCGCTATTAAAAGCGTGATCCAATTCTGTCAAATATTTCCCCTGGATTTTGCTGATGTCACAAAGATTTGAAGAGATGACAGTTTTGTTTGAAGGTGGATTATGGTGCAGTGGAGGACGCCTTATGTGCAATGCAGTCCCGGTCACAACTGACATACCTCCTAAAGTAGCTAGTTCATGTAAGCTGTGCACAACCTATGCTCTGGTTTGGCCTAAGCTGGGTGCAGGTCACATGCATGCTGCGTGCATAGCGCGTTGAATGTTATGCACATGTTACGTGTACATATGACGATCATACTGAGTGAAAGGTGAGCAAAAGTTACGTGCAGCTCACGTGAAGGTTACAGAAAATATTGCCAGAGCATTCGTGCAACCTACATGCAAATTACGTGTGCATTGTCCAGATATTGCATTTTGCAGGAAAAGTTCTCTGTACTTTATTCAATCATCGCGAATAAAGTGAGAAATGGCACGGCCTGTCCTATCTGACAAGCTCCTTCACATGAATACCGAATTACCCATATAATATTATTCATCAGGAAAATGGGAATTGGATATGGTAGGTTGGAGGGCATGAATTATCATATGATGAGGTCGAATGTTTGTGTTTCGGCTCTGGGAGATATCAAGTTACCGATAGGCAAATTGTGTTCATTCTCAAAAAATTAGCGCTCCAAATATGATGAATATTTAGTAATTTCATTTTTCTTTCAGACACTACTGTTTCAAACCTACATATATCTTCTTCAAGAGAGGTATTGGTCTTTCTTACGCAGGGACAGGTCGAAAATTGCAGTCGAGGTTGAGAATATTCACCCTTATGCCAATCAAGACGAGCTGCGGATTGAGTCCAGGTGTAGTCGAAAATGCTAGTTGGGAACTGGGACTAACTGCCAGCTGCACAAGCCGTGGTTCTTCCTCATCCAAGCCCAGGCCCTATTGCGCGGCCGACCAACAGCTTACCTACTGGGCAAGGAGGCTGCACAAATGACACTACCGTATCTGATTGGCTGACTGGCTCGTAGCAATCCCGAGCATGATCCCATCCCCCCCTCCCAATCCAGCTCATAAGACACAATACCCCATGGTTCATTTGTTTTATCAAGCCAAATAAATAACACGTGAATGCAACGAAAATTAAGTCTCCGCGCCAAATTACAGCGACCAGCTCGTGTAATTTAGGGCAAGGTGCCAAACGAATATTAGTTAAATCACTCCAAGTGAAATGGGAAAATGTGACCAGAATTAGCGAGGCTAAGAAACTGGTGGTTCGGAGATGCAGAGGCAATGAATGGGGATCTCCTGACCTTTGAGGAAGAAGATCAAAACAAGGTTCTGTAGTGGGGCATTATCTATTTGGAATACCAAGGGGGATATATATGTAAGAAGTTTGTCCCGTCCCTGATTTATGCTTATATAAAGTTTTATAAAGGTGGGGGTACCCTTGATATTAAAGATATTTTGCCAGTGTGCAACACAAAGTAGGTTGGCCAGCAATTTAAGGTAGGATGGCCCTATAGAAACCATTTACAACATTATAGAGCAAGGTAAGGTGGCTCTTCCAAGGTAGGGTGAGTAGTAAGCTGCCAAGGTAGGGTGGGCCGCCCAGACCAATGGCCTCGTGGAGAAAAAACAAAAGCGGGTTGAATGGCAAGGCGC
The DNA here is from genome assembly GCF_910592395.1 of Lineus longissimus. Taxonomy (NCBI): domain Eukaryota; kingdom Metazoa; phylum Nemertea; class Pilidiophora; order Heteronemertea; family Lineidae; genus Lineus; species Lineus longissimus. Next base: position 8,625,817 of record NC_088315.1, read on the forward strand.
AGTAGCACACACTGATCTTGACAAACACCTTTGCTAGTCCCGAGGCTCAGGGTGTAATCATAAGCGGGTAGATTGGATTTCTTCGATAGTATAATTTGAATATGTGGTAATGCATGTTACACCTACTCGTGCAAACGAGTGATTTTTGTCACCACAAACTGTCTATATCGTGAATCCAAAATTGCACATAAATTCCTATCGATGTAACATCAAGTGGATTTCATGAAGTCCATTTAAGTCAAGATGAAGTTTAGACTCGCAAACCCAGGAGAAATTACTTCATACCAGATTTCCCAGGGGTCGAACCGTCTCCTATTGGAATCTATCGGAAAGATACAACAAGCTCAGAATCACCAAAACACAAGAGGTGCAGTTGGATTTTTCTCTCCAAAATATCAAATCAACCTTTTCTCGTCATGCTAATCAAGATTCATATTCAGGCTTTTTGGCTCAGGGACTGAACTTATAGAATGAATGCTGCTGGTTCATTTCTGGTGCAATGGTTTTTCTCAAGGGTAGTCTGTGGTGATGGCCTATTGCAAACGGTAGCCATTTTGACTAGGTAATTTTGGCTGCTCTCAAAACATGCCACGTCAAAAACTGCCTCACCAACACTGGTGAAAATCATTACTAGAGGTCAGCATTACTTTGGTACTACAAGTGGCAGCCCGTGGGGGCAAGCAGGGGTATTATCCCCCTGGCCAAGTAAATCCCACGCCCAAGTTGTCCCGTTAAAAGTCTCCAGGGGGTTGGCCTAAAAGGTGATAAAAGCACAGGAAAAGCTATAATGAATGTGATAAAAGCATAACATAGATATAGAGATAGAGGTCACCCTTGATAGTTTTGAGCGATAAAAGTCTCGGCGCAGGTGGCCTTAAAGGTGACAAAAGCACGAGACAAGGTGTTTTTCGTCCCGCAAATTTCAAGGTTAAAATTCCCACAAAAGCTCACACTGATCTCGAGGAACTACTTAATATTTGCAAGTGTAACATCCTCATCCTAAAAGGTGTCATAAGAAGTGGGGGACCTCCCACATTCATTTAGCTTTTGGCACGGGTGCATTACTTTTGAAATACCACTTACATGACTTATTGGGCTTCTCACCTTAGCCAGAAGCCCTACCCTTGTAACTTTCACTCAAGGACTCGGGGTACTGTAGGCAGGAATTCAAGGGTTCTGATTTTTTATCTCAAAGCACCAGTATGTACAGGCTTGGTGATAGGCATATTTCTCTTAGGCCACGTTATATAGGACATGTGTCACTGATGTACAAAGAATAACATGTCAACCAGATGTTACCAGCTAATATGCTTTTAACAACGGGCCAAGTGTTCCAATTTCATCAGAAATTTTCAGAAATCCCGCTAAAATATGCATGTCAATCCCAAACATCCCGGCTGCTTTTGGTCTATCCTGAAAAAGACCATTTCTCACTGCTACATAAAGCAATCACCACAGACGTGAGAAGCAGCCACACATCAGCTATTGAACTGATCAAATCGTGGGAATAATTTAGGTGAGTTCATGAGAAAATGAGATCAACTCTGAGGGGCCACGTCAAATTGACGAAACACCGGAACGGAACGGAATTGTGGAATATGATGGAACATCATAAAATCATGCCCTATACATGTTAAAGAGGCAAAAAGATGCCTTCCAGTTCAACATGTTCAAGGGAGGAGCCCGAGTAGATGACATGGCAATATCTTCTGCTACTGGAAAACGTTTAGCGATGATTAGGCATTCCATTATATTTCCTTCATTCCGCTCATTCTGTCAATTCTATATGGCCACCATGAGGAGATTGGGAAAATCAGGCACCATCTGTTTGTGATGGAAAACGTAGCTGGGACAATGGAATGATGAAATGTTTCGGATTTGCCGAGTAGAGTTCCAGCATTAAATTCTACAAGATGATGACACTAAGGTTATCAATATAGTTGGTGCTATTTTATCAAACAGGTGTTGACCGTTGGTTCTGCCGAAAAACTCAGCTTTTTTCCATCCCAGGTGCGCAATAACAGAGAACTACGATGCATCCGCATCTTCGGGTCAAATCCAAATCTCGTCCCACTTGCTTGGTAGCCAGTAGTGCGGACAACTAGGCCATGCTGCTTGTCAAAGTTTGCTGGAGATAGTTTGCAAGATGGCAAGTTACTTTTGAACAGACCTGCAGAGGCAACATCACTGATTCAAATTGCCCGATTATCATCAAAATCAACCCAAATGCCCATTAACGACATACATGATCCAAATTGAAGGTAATTTTCCCTCCTGTGGCAATCAAGCCATGGAGATAACTTACAAATTGATCTGGATACCCTTCAAAGGGTTTCGACTTTGGAAAATTATACACGGAATCACATACATCATTACTATGGTAACAGAATTGAGAAGGAAGATCTTCCAAGTTTCCACTAATTGGCTATTAGTCTATCTAAAGGTACCCAGAGTTGTGGAGAAAAACCTAAAGTGGTTATACCCTGTATCCAATTACAGTAGAACCTCTCTATTAAGGTCTTAGGACACCCTTGGGACTGACATGTGCTGTCCTTAATAGAGAGGTGTCCTGATCAGAGATGACAAATTGAATGGAAACAACCAACTTGGGACCAAAACCAGTGTCCATGATAGAGAGAGTGTCCTTAATAAGGGAGGTTCCACTGTATTTTCAAACAAAACCTTTCTCAGTGTCTCCATCAAGAGCATGACAAATTCTTAAAGGCATTATTTCTGTTACAAATAATAATACTGGATCATCATACTGCGCATCTGTGAAAGTCGTGTAAAATTGCAAATTACGGTCGCTCAGAAACCTGCCTTTACTCTCGCAAACTTCTGAAACTTGAGCAAAATCGACCATGACAGTGGATGCATTAGCACTAACTGTTTAGCAGATTCAGCCAATCAAAACCAATAAATTATTCACTGCGGAATCATTATCTGATCAGATTCAGCGGCAGGTGCACAAGCAATGGTGGGGATGGTGTTACCAGAAGAGGGTGCCATCTTTGTTTCCGGCACCGGTGTATTGAAATAGCAAGGAGCATGCGTAATCATCATTCCTTTCGTAAACAACTCCAGAAAAGGTCAGAGATGTGCAAGTCAAGAGTTAGTAGAGGCTTTGAGTACATTTTTGGATGCTTCGGACAGCCGACATCTACACAGAAACACTGTAGTTGTACTTAAGTGATGACCGGCATTAGCTTTCTAATTCACTTTTCCCTCTGTGTCAATGATTAGCCTTCTGGTGAAGCCCATTTAACTGAGCAGACACAGTACCACATGCTCTGGTAACCCAACTAACGGAGCGGACACAGTACCTGCACTCTGCATAGTACAGCCTTCTTAACTGAATGGACACAGTACACATTTCTGGTTAGCCTTTGGTACAGATCCTTTAACCGAGCAGACATAGTATCACATGCTCTGATACAACCCACTTAACTGAGCAGACACAGTACCCTGGTACCCTAGCGCACCAGGAAAAATAACCCACTCAACGAAATGAGCAAATCAACATAAAGTGTCCAAAAATGCTAGAGCCATCATTACTCGGAATAAGCCTCCAATATCCATAATTGGACGCGCCTGATATAACATTCATTCCAGACTCAACCGTCATTTATGCATAACCACCCAACACACCACACACAACCCATCGACAAATGGAAACGTAAAGTAATTGAAGACCAAAAAAAATCATAAATTGATTAAAATAGCATGGCCCAGGGCACAGAGTTCTTTGCTCAATCTAGATAATTGCATAGTACTATTAGATCAATGGGTAGCATCATCTACAATATCACTCACATCAGTTCGGCCGCCTGTAAAAGTTTTTATTGGACGCTTTTTGGGCAAAGATGGATGCATTTTAACAATTTCAAATATCTATCTTTGAATGCATAATCATTGCATTGCACTCCTTAAGCTGTGGTCCATTGTATCTGGTGTCTCTGCCTGGGAAGCTAAAATACCCCTTGGGGGTGGAGAGTACCACTCTTGCATGTGACAGTGCCTGGGTTTTAGCCCAAATGGACCAGGATTTGACACTTGTACAGTATTACAGAATCACCCTTCGGCGAATGAGGCTCTCTCTCGTGATACCATGCCAAGGGTACGCACAATATCCAGATAGAAAGAGAAGGAAAAAACTCGAGATTTATCACAGTCTGGGGCTGCAGTGGGATTGAAATGACATGGTCACTTTCAAACACTGCCTTGGAAGCCCCAACCAACTTCCTGTGGTTCGTATTGATGATAATGACAAGCCAAGCGTAAGCACAGTCATCAGAACGAAAGCTATAGTAAATAACAATAAAAAATCACCCAACTGATCACAATATCTTCTTGGGTGTCATGGTCACTGACTCCTTTGATCAGGAGCACAGATGACTTCGCTCCGAATCAATAACGCAGCCTCCGTACTTCAATCACCACGACAACGGAGAGAAGCAGACGATACATTCGACCAAAACAGGGAGCAGGCGATACGTTAATGCCTACACTCTCAACATTTTGCAGCACATCTCTTCGTTTGCCTGTTCCAAAAAGACCCCCCCCCCATCTTAAAAAATGAAGTATTTTGAGGACTCTATATCAAAATGTACCCTCTTTGGGCTCTTTCTCAGGAAAACTTCCCTAGATGTCGTCAAAAGTGCCTCTTCTCCAATAAAATTTGACTGCTGACTGAGCCCACCACGTTAACAAACTCGAGGGGACAGGATACGTTCAAACTGAACACAGAGCAGACGACATTGTAATCGGCAGCAGACGACACAGTCATCAAATGAGGAAAATCAGCAGACGCGAATCAAAATCACCCACCTTTCATCCGAACAATTGACTCAATTCTGAATGCCAAATGAACAAGTATCCATGAAGGAAAAGTCACCAAGCAAAGAACACGATGTCCAGTTAGCGTCCAGTACAATACCAGTGCAAATCTTGCGTGTATCACCGTCCAACGTACGTTACATTAAGCGCTGACGAGCGATTGCCGCGTACATCCTATCACGGGGCGTATAAGTGATTGACTGAAGCTATTCCGCCTGGCATTGCCGGTTAATACAATCCAATATCATATGGTCCATAATACTCGTGTCACAACCGCGTGGATCGCTAATTTGATTTCTCTTCTAATTTGATTAAAGCGCCGGTTTTTCATCTGGCGGCCTCAGTGGCGATATCGACTCTGCAACTCATTCCGTCTTATGTGACTCAACTATCTCGCGCTGATCCGGAGCTCATTAAAAAACTGCCCTCGGCATTATGGGAGATCGTGCCATCCATTCACATGAATGGCCGGCCACTGCGACTGCTCGGTCGTCGTTTGAATAAGCGCGCTGCAGAGGCACACTTACGCGATTGTCTACGCCAAGAATTGGATAGCTTTAGATTGAGCTCAAACATACTCGTTGACAAAATGCCTGGTTAATATTGAGTGGCACCCGTCTGTCTTCAATCACCGCGGCTGAGAATGGTCTTGGCGAGATAATGGACAGCTAAGGTCGCGTAGCTTGTGCGGGATGAAAATTCAAGATCAAGGCACCGAGGCGCGGTGGCGGCACAAGACAGAGTCAGGTGCATGTCTGTGTTCAAGGAGAGATTGTACCATGCGCGTGGGCAAGGGCGGGATGCCGCACCATTTAAATTTGCGCTGCTTTTAATTGGAGTTTACAAAACAAGGTGGACACATTGTGATTGTTCGAAGCGGCCTTATGGTTGGGAGGAGATTAACCTGGGGTAGCAACTTGGTGTCTGTATTCGTTTCCAGTGTCAGGTTTCGTTTCAAGTTTGCAAATAATGAAGTTTTTATTGTAATTTTTTAAAATCCTTTGATTTATTTTTCAATGGAGAAGAACATCTTAGCTATTCAATTAGTTTCAGGTTATCTTTTTGCACCAGCTTCGGATTTTTGCCTTTGTTAACTTAATCTCACAAACCACATCGAAAATCATAATCGCAAAAATATGAAATTAACAAAAGCAACAAATCCGGTATTTCCGTTACATAATTTAACCCTGGTTTATCCAGAAAGCTTTTTGTAGAACTTAGATGAGCTACAAAATACAGCGAGAGCATTTCTGATCAGTGCTCATTTGTACATCTGTCTGGAATAAGGCACCTGAGACAAAGAGAGAGTATGGTCTCACGCTGATTGTGGGATTTGAATCAGGGACCTCCCGACTGCTAGCCAAGTGTCCGAGCCACTAGTCCACAGCGACTCCAAATGAACAAGGCTCGGACCCGTGCTTTAAACTCTTTCACTGGCTGTGGCAATTTTTCTCAAGAAAGAAGATGTCTGAAAATCTGAAATATTATTAAAACCATGTCACATCGGTACTCATTTGAAAGCGCTCCGCGAGGGCTCTTCAATGAATACCTTTGTGATAGGGTTCAGGGTTTCAAATTGGTCAAATATAGTGAAAGGGTTGATGTACTATATTGAGGTGAATCAGATTTCGCCCCACACCAGCACTGTATCTTTAAACAGGTACCTCGCTAAGCAGACGTTATCCAAGGAGGAGTCTTATCGCAATTCAACAGACCCATCTTAATTGAATCCAATTAACAGTTTTCTATAGCCGCATTAACATAATAACTTTATTTAGGAATACCTTAAGGCCACGATTATTCATTTGCTGGTTTACGGGGCGGCCCCCGTGGAAGTGTTGGTTGAGCGGTTTTGAATTTACTAAAAAATTGAAAGAGAAAAATGGTCATTTCAAAATATTCATAGCACCAATTTGATAAAAAAACTTATTATCATAGTATAAAATGTTTTAATTCTCTTTCTGACATCTTATTTCATCATAGCAACCACAGTCGACCATTATTGTTGAGTACCATTTCGTAAGCTTGGAATTTCAAATTTCAATTTTCTCTCCTTAACATGTTTAAAATCCCCATAATACAGGTTGCCTCTCCAATAAACCATGAAGTAAAATCAAGTGGCCTTGATGCGAGCCAATTAAGTGGCACCCGTGAAATTGAATAATTAGACGGAGGCTGCCATTACGGTTTTGTTGTGACTCTGCATACGCTGGGTGACGCTAGACAATACCTTTCAAGAAAATTGCAAGATCATTCGATTATCGTCCGGGTCTTCACCCCTTTGTGGTGACACTCTCCACAGTGTTAATTTCGGAAAATATCGTGGGGCACGATGTTCTTTGTCCGATGGTAATAGGTTTGTTATTGAATTTGAGACGAGGAGGTGTGCCTGAAACTGGTCTCTGTTTTGAGAGAGATTCGTAGGTTGTTAAGGAAAACGTACACTAATTGTCAAGTGTGTCCTTGCTAAGGTGACCTAAATCTTGGATACATTTTGTTATAAAATGTACACACAATATTTCCAACTTTTGCTGAAGCCAATCAAAGGTAAAATCACTTGAAGTGGGGTGGATCCACTATAGTGCAGAAATCATTATATATCGTGCATCAGTGTTCACAGATTCTAGCCAAGAGAGCCTGGAACGTGAAATTTGATTTCCGATTGTTCCACACAGCCAAAAGGGGAAGACATAAAACTGTGAGGTAATGATCTACTTTTGAATGAAACCCACTAACTTCGTCATAAAAGAAAACCTAATTAATTTTGCCAGGGACAGCCTGCCCTGTCATAACCAGGACCATTTGGAGAGATCATGATTATGATAGTTATAGACAGTCACTGGACAAAGGACGATAATCTTCACCTGACAATGATGCTAACAAAAAGTTTTCAAATTGTAAAATAGAAATAGAATCGAATAGAATAGAACAGAAACGCATGGAACATATTTTCATTCAAAAGATGATGAGGTAGTGGTGGTTCAGTGGAAGAGCACTGACCTCATGATTGAGAGGTTGTGGGTTCAACTCCCAGCCAAGTCATTCCTTGGTTACCCGACTGGTTGAGTTCAAGTGAGGTCTTTGTGGTTGCTCCTCGAAATCACATTCTAATAATGGTGATGATATAACTCATATGGCAATGGTTTCAAGAGGGCCATTAGTCTAAATGAGTGGCTTAAGATCTATCAATGAAATCGCCTGGTGTTAGAAATAGGAACTAGATATTGTAGAACTAAGAGTAAACGTATCTAAACGGACAGCGTGCGCCATCAAAGATTCTGATTGGGCCGTTCAAAATGCTCCATTTTCATAGCGTTTTTTGCATGATTTCCTTTAAATGCAATTTCCCTTAGTCAGTCCTTATCTGTAGCAAACACAAGTCCCCTTATGACACTCATCTCAAACCAGTGGGCTCGAAAATAGCCTGGCAGAAACCGTCCACAAGGGAGTTCGAGACAGACTGAATTTTGTTAACGTGTTTATAGAGAGCATCATGAATTGAAATCTCACAAAAACGTATTGACAGTAGAGGGGTGTATGTCACAGTGCTGATCACCAGTAGTAAAGCAGGGTGTTATTGCTTTTAAAATTCATAGATTTATTTCAATTTCATGGATGAAAGGCATGTTTCCACAACTGGGGAAAGTTTGGCACGCAGTTTCACAGATTGATTTTGTTGTAAGTTGATAGTTGATGGCAATCGTCGACAAATTGAGGACCTGGCCTGGATAGGCTTAGATGGGGAAAGCTTGTGTCAACCTGCTGATGAGCAGCCGACTGATGATGATGATGATGATGATGATGATGACGATGATGATGATGATGATGTACTGGGCAGTGACCACAAAAGCCGGTAAAAGTGACAAAACTACAAGAGCGAGAGGCTGCAGTGGAATCGGCCTAAAGAGATTCAGATGCTGTTATGACCATAAAGATATATTCCTTGACTTCTTGACCAAATAATGATAAATAATGATAAATACCCTTAAAACAGTATCAAATTCACCAAAGATACTTCACAGTTCTCAATGACTCTTGAGAGAAAGCAATCGTTTATTTTAAGTATGCCGTACATGTACCATTGATACCGTACAGCACACCTGTTCTGAGTCAGCCTGCGCTCGATCCAACCATTAAAATCATTAGTGGGAGCTGTTTTCTATCAGATCTGGGCTAGGGGAGTCCCAGTGGTCAATATATGGAGGTAGCGCTAATCTCATCATCACCACTTCCTCAGCTATAAAAATCCTTTTATTCAAATGAATAACGCGAGGCGAAAAAAGCTTGGGTCAGAGCATCAATAATTGTATCAAATGGAAGATTTATTGTAGGTCTACACCCGAAAGGTTGTGGAAGTCTGTATCTTCACTCAAACCTGTATGTTTTAACCGTTAGAATTCATCAAATCTGTCTTGAGGGCCGAGTTAGGAGGCCTTCAAGCCCTTTGTCCATTCAATAATTCAAGGGAGGCTTCATGTCCCTAATCCCTCACAAAACAATGTTTTTGTCAGCTACCAGCAAGACGATCTATTCGAATTGGAATATTCCAAGCAGCAAGATATTAGGTTAGAGTGGGAACTAACTGTTTTCTCTTAAGGATGATGAACAAAATAACAAAATATTGTCCCAGACCAGGCTTATATGCACAAATCTGACACCTCAGGAAGTTATTTACTCAAATAAACCAATCAAAACGTGTCAAATGGATGACGTTGGATGTGATTCTGGTTACCATGGATAAAAATAGTCAAATTATCAAAGAGACCTGTTTGTTGGCTTAACATCGGTTGGAGTATCCATTCTTTAAACTATGTGGGATAGGATGTTGGTCGATTGCAAGATCGACCAACATCCTGCAATCGACCAACATCCAGCGGACTGATCAGGAATCAAACCCGGGACTTTAGAGGTGACAGGCATCGTTGTGCCATTCTGACAGCCAAAATATGATTAGATCGGATGTACAAAGGACATCCGCCTCACCTAAAAGATGGTCATGATCATTTGAAATGTTGCCTGTTGCAACAGGAGCACGACATACTGAAGAAGAAAGCTAGCCGTTCATCGCCAAGACGCCTAATTGCGTGTCTTCCCCTACGTTTATTATGACAGTCGCTGCCTGCGCATTAACTACAAAGAAGCGAGTACAAGGAGACATCCAACCAATCAGATCATTAGCAAAATTATTCAAACTTGCGACAGGTATAATTAGCAAAATTAGTCCATCTTCGGATGCATAATGGGAGAATTTGCGTTTTTTCTTCGTCCGCTTCTAAATAAGTGTTTTCTTCTCGGGATAAGCTTCATAATGATCCGATTAATTGGCAGTATCACAAAGTATATACGGTAGTTCTCGGACGAAATTACCTCTTTTGTTGTCCGTAGATCTGTAGCGCAACGTGAGGATTCTGAGACGTGGCTAGAGATATGAAAATCTCGTCTTGATGATGGCTGTATGTGATCGTACAAGAGAACTGCGCCAAATTAGCAGAATTACGGTGATTTTTAGAGCGGCATTCCGGCAGATTATCACACCCAAAAGGCAATGCGTTATCGGTTGATGTTCATCAAATGAAACCTGGTTTTATACAGACTTTTGTTACGTTGCATTTTTTGTCGGAGGGGAAATGGTCTTTTTCGGGAAGCCGGGATGAGCAGAGAATTGAAGTCAGAGTTTTGAAAGACATGGCCTTATTTTAGCGAGGAGCGGGATAACAGTGAATATTGCTTCAGGCTTGCTCATCGGCAATCGGGACAAATATCCTCCACTCTTTTGTCCCCTAAACACCAGGATTCTCGTAAAACAAGGACCAGACAGATGCAGCTGTAAACTTTGTAAGATGGACCGCGCCCAGGCAGACACCAGGGTTATCCTAAAACAAGAACTCAAACAATTTAAAACGCGTCCATCAAACACACGAAATGGAACCTTAATCTTCTTCTAATATAACAGCATTAGAATTTCAAGATTTTCAGTGGATAGGATCTTCTGATACCTGCTTGCAGTTTTATCTGAAAACTTTTTATTCCTTAGGCGGAATTTATGTCGTTTTGAATGATATTTTCCACTATATGAATGATGAGTTTGAGACACCCATATCAAAGCTACGTTTTCTGCAATTAATCAAAAAGACGCCTCGTCATGACGGTGTCCCGAGAGAAGGTGTGTTTTTCACACAGAACAAATTGCCAGTTTCGTGCTAAGATTACAGCAAAACGTAATGGAGTTTGTGTTAAGCATGTACATGTAAATGTCTCAAGTTATTTCAAGATGGAACAGTTTGAATTCAATTCACCTTGATATCACAACTTTTCAGTCAGTTGGCCGCGGCCCCATTTCCGCGTAATTCTCTCTGCGCTATGACGTCACTGCATATCATTACGAGCTCATTATCGCGTACATTTAGGCGTGAAAAATATGAAGTCGGAAATCGATCCTAAACTTGCCAAAATCTTTCTGAATGACATGTAAACGGAACATATTATTCTAGATGAAACATTAATTAGTAGTTTCATTAAGAAAAAAGTGTAAAAAGTCCTGAGGTTTGCTGTTTACGTGACTTTGAACAGCGGTCGTCGCCCGAAAATTTGCAATTTTTTCACGTAATTTTGTTGAATAAATGCACCTAACTCATCAAAAACATCGCGCGTGCTCAGAAGTAATGACTGATATTTATTGTTATATGTATCTTTGACTGAATAACACGATAGTGAAAATGATTATTTCTGCCGCACGGCTAGAAAATACGTTTAAGTTGCCTCTGATTTTTGTCAGAAAATGTTGCAGCCGGATTTAGGTTCCGACCACACCCGAAGTTGAGCCGAAGAGGCCCGAACACTAGGATCGCCACCATCGCTACAAAACGTGTTCTAGAATACTGATTATGAAAACTTGTCCAATAGCCCATCCTGCCGTCCCATCCCTCCTTTCATGAGACCACCATTGCCCAAATTTAATGACAAAATGATGCAAAGAAGAAACTTAACATTAAAGATAACTAATCCTCTCTTCTGCATCTTGAAACTCTTTAACAGTGAAACGCTAACATTGAAACAAGAACACCAATAACAAACAGAGAGTCAATTGTTGAAGGGTGTAAAACACAATGCCAAATTCAAATTCTTGCAAGTGGTGCTGTTGAACTTTTCAAGTGGAAGGAATCAAACTTATTTTCATTCGTGACGTTATTTGCTAATGATTGTTTACACCATTCAACAGCTTGACATGTTCATCAAACCCGATTGACTGGAGAAGTGAAAGTATTAAGCTGAAAGATAAAGCAGATTTTTCCTGAATGACAACAGCCTGGATGTACAATTACAACAGACAAATTGATGACAAACTTCAAGTTAAACCAATCACAATCTTGCAGGAAGATGTCCTGTAATAGGTTAAGTTTACACCTTTAACACTGGCATTGGTCATGCTGCTCAAATTACATACTTTATCAGCTTTTTGGTATTATCTTTTACTGATACAGCATCTCTAAAAATGAGATGATGGCAAGTTCTGTGCGCGATGTCTGGCACAAAATAACTCTTGTGGGGGTACTGATGAGGCTATTCCCGGCTTTATAAGCATCATTGATGGCTTGGAAGCCCGTTCAGACCCAGGCCAGGGTCAGGGAAAATAAACTATCCATCCAAAGGTCGTCCAAAATTACCAGACAATGCCTATTATTGAGCCATGTCACCTAGTAGGCCCTGGTGTTTTGGACCGTGAAGATCCACATTGTAATGTGTATATGATTTCTTTTCCTGAACTATGGCAGCCTTTTACAGGCAAATCTGGCAAAAAAGTGCCTAAACATAGGCAACTAAAATTACCAAACAAACAAAAGATATATCATTATGAGAAAGTTTATTTTCACAGAGGATATACAGAGAAATTTCTGAAGAATCAGCCGGATTGCCCAACAGTAGTAGTAGACATCTCAGTCACCTGGATCTTTTCGGAAGTGAAGCATCATGGCTCATGCTTTACTGTTTGAGCACATCCACACAAATCGATAGTATTCCTGGTCAATATCAATGACGATATGGTGGAACACATGACATACCTCCAGTCTCATAACATAACAATAACATAACACTCACTCAGTCACTGTCGCTCTGACATTTCTGACGACTATTCTACCAGTAGCTTTATCAAAAGGCTCAAAATCATCTGGTCATTTGGCCACAAGTTGTAGAAATTATAGTCAGACTAAGCATATTCATCAACAGAACTCAAACAGGCTACCATCATGCCATTCTCACTTTTAACCACAATTTTTTTGAGACACGCTGTGCATTAAAATATTTTTACAATATCGCGTCGTGCACGCAATTGCCGCGAAAACGGCTTGATTAACATCACGTGATCCAAAACGTCATAAATATTAATGAGATTTCTTCGAAAAATCACCAAATTAAGTGCCAAAAAAGAAATATTTAGGAAACCGGGTGCTCAAATGTTTTAAAAGATATGAATTCATTTAGGATTGGTCAACCACTTCGCAAAAAATCAATTTACCAAATATCGCCGCAAAGCTGGAAAATATCTTTGAGTGAGGTATGTTCAGCGAAGATTGCGAAAATATCATATTTCGAAAAATTGATCAAACTCGGTTGATTTTGCTTGGAATTTGATGAAATAAACACCAATTTTTTCTTTCAATAACTAACAATTTCGCCATCTTTGATCAATCGCTCTCCCCGAACAGTCGTGCATGCTACAGAGGTTTTAGTCTCTGCCACAAATATGGCGCGAATTAGTATCAAATTTTTACCGATAGGTGACAGTAGCAGCGCAACGCAGAGAGAAACGCTCTTTTGGCGCTGCGAACGGGGGCGCGGCCCACTGACTGTTTTACAAACAATTTACCTAAGATGTTGTACATTTATGTAGACGAGTCGTGACCAACTTGACATGGACTCAATACCTTTTCGATGCTGTAAGTCATTAAATACATATTCATCAACAACTTATCAAACCTAGATTCTACATTTCAATTACTCGCGTCTCTCTTGTTGATTATTTTTTGGTCGACTTGAAAAATTATATAAATTTTCAAAACTAGGCAATCCTGCAGAGGTCATCAAATGCATGTTCGTCATGAGTTTATCTTTAGAAGTAAGAAATGTGATTTAAATGAGAATTTCATTAACCCTCACATGCAGATCAATAAAGACAGAACCGAAATGTTTCGAGGGGAAAAAATGAGTACGAAGTCATCTGTCTCCATTAACACATGACAGATCATCTTTACCAAATACAAACCCTAAAAAGTTGTCGCTCAAATAGGGCCTGTTAGCTTCTCTTCAGCAATCAGTTAATTACAAGACAGTCAGAGCCTTTTTCTTGATATTTTGAGCAAATCTTGCAAAGCAATTACCACTGTTCATACAGCATCCATCAATTCCTTGATAATGCCTTTGTATCCCAATTACCACTCTTTTTTTGCAAGCAAAGGTGTCGGACTCCCAATCCAACACTGGGCTGTCAGAGTAGCTCAATGGAAACATCAGTGCCTGTCACCTCAGAGGCCCATGGTTCTGTCGTAGATTACCGGTCCCCTATGGTTTATTGACCAGTGCTGTTGTGCCCGGCCTTTGCTAGGTAACCATAGTGTCCATATTGTTGTTTAGGCCTCGGCCAATCTGGGCCGTGCTTTGTATGTTCTTGGTTACATATTCCATGAGCACAATAAACTCGGAGCAGGAACCTCGTCTTTTCTTCCCTTTTATTTTACTTTGATTTATCACGATGTGGAATCCCTGAAAGTTCAATTCCCTATTGGACCACGCATACTCTCATTCGAAAGCGAGAGCAATTCACTTTGACAGTGTACATTTTCCAATGGAATCTCTGGTTTCCCTCCTACTCTACCAATTTTATTCCCTTATATAAGTTTTATCCTTTGAGAACTGAGATCTTGAATTACGGCTTGGGTACATCATGACATGATACTCTTGCGTGATACACCATGATGTAATACTCTCGCAATTATAATCGCATTCAAAGATAATGAAAGCAAAAAACTTTGTTTTTACTAATGAACCGCTATTGTCTTACATGCATTACTACTTAAATAGTGCAATCGAACGGCACAAAATTTCCTCAGCAAAGTTTAAGCCTATTGTTCTATTCAAAACCACTAATGGATATACATTAGGCAAACATTTTCAATTGGAAATTTCTATTCTTTGGAGAGATTTTGGATAAACAACCCAATACGCTTTATGGCTGATTCATCTAATGTGCTCTCAAGTTGAGCTGTAATATTTTTGCATCTGGATCCGTATCCCAGAAAATGGCCCAGTGTTGCATTTAGAATAACGAAGTTAAAGGATGTTCAAGAGGAAAGTGTACGGAATCCAATATTTCAATGACTAGCTTTATAATATCACTAATAGCCATTTTTTATCATCCTTATAAGATATAAATGTACCATATTAGTTGAAGGAGACTTTCAAATCCAAACCAGCAGGTGATCTTTAATGCTCTTTCTTGCCATTGTTAAGATGTGTCAACCACCAACACATTTCTTCTGACCAGTACTGTCCTCACATCTATTTATAGCCAAGTGTGGAAACTAACATGTGCACTTCCAGCCTTCCAAACCAAAGCAAGTCAGTGATCTTTGCCCTTTCTTGCCATTGCTCAAATGTTATCGGCAACCTACAAGAAATTTCTTCTGACCAGTACTGTCCTAGTCACCATAAGCAAAGTGTGGGAACCAACTTCCAACCAAACTGGTGATCTTTCATGCTCTTTCTTGCCATTGCTCAGAAGTAATTGTCAACCTCCATCTTGCCTTAAGATCGTGATTGTATGATGAATATTGTATAAACCTCGGAATTACTTCTCATATTGAATCAGTTTGAAGGAAATCGGGAAGAATGACTTGGAAGCAAAATTGCTCGATATTTAAGAAGAAGTTCATTCACCCCATACCGAGCTTCAGCTGATAACATATTGGATACACACTTTTTTCAATACAATAAATTCCTCGTGACCTTGGGCAATCCCTTTACTTCAATTGCCTTGTCTTTGGAATCAGACATCAAACTGAGATACACTTTAAAACCAAATAAGAAAGAACAAAGCCTCCAGGAATGCCAAATATGAAAGCCCTCACAATGTGATGTACAGTGACACCTCCCTAAGTGGACCCCTCTCTATTAAGGACAATATCTCTGATAACGACACTACTTTTGGTCCCACACCTGTGATTTCCATTCAAATTGACCTCTGTAACCAGGACACCTTGCTATCAAGGACACCTTCTCTAACAAGGACACTACTTTTGGTCCATAACCTGTCATTTCCCTTCAAATTGACCTCTGTAATCAGGACACCTCTCTATTATGGACAGCACTGGCCAGTCCCAAGGTGTCCTTGATAGAGAGTTTCTACTGTACCATTTTGATATCCAAAGAACCTAACCTCTAGCCTAACTACACTCCAAGTTTTCCAGCATCTCGGTTCACCTCCTGCCTTTTCAAATTCAAATTAAGCAATAATTCAAACCAGCCTCTTATATCATCAGACTATGGCTAATTGAGCCTGGGTAATAAAATTCAAAGTCAAATCCTCCCAATTTCATTGTCACACAATAAAGCTCAATTTTACTGTCCACTTGTTGTAGTCTAAGCCACCGAGTGGAAGATATCTACAGACAATACCCACAACTCGACTCACTCTCCAAGCTACCACACTGACCCTTGGCCCATGGTATTATTCTTGCATTAACATTGTGATTGCGATGATGAATATTTTAAGAGTAACTGCTGATACACGGTGATGAGAAGTTGCGCGCCCCATCGGAGATGAATGGCGGCCATCATGTGGAAAATGAGATGAAATGAACTCGGGAATATCGTCTATTCGCATTGTGCAAATTCGGCCATGATCAAACGTGAATTGCATGGCCGGAGTTGTCGCTGGGTGTGAGAGTGGATTTCGAATTGGGCGATGCTGGTTGTCTATTGTGTTATAGTGTCAAATCAAGGCTGATGGCTTCGAAGCGCCAAAGACATGCCAGCGAATGGAATGATGAGGGGGAAGAACCTGTCCTGACGTTCTCTGATGGAGAGACAATGCCAGGAAAAAGTGTGACGACAAAATCGCTCACTTCTAGGGATAGACGACAAGCCACATTTAGAACAAATAAGGGCAACTCTAATGCTGAAATAGATCTCTTTACACTCTTTCATTTGGTGGTTAAAATGACATTAACCGAGGAAGTCTAAGTTCCCCCCCCCCAAAATAATCTTAAACTCTTGCTGCACCAAGCTGCTCGAGTCAGAACCTGGCCCGCGCAGAAGTAGCCTGTGGCAGTTTTCTCTGAGCCCTGATTTGGCTCGGCGCCCCAACAGGCTGCTTAGAGCAGTTAGAATGCCATCATTACTGGGAGTGTCAAGTGCTTTGGGACAGACCTTGGCAAGTATAAAATCACTGCAGCAAACCAGTTTCACGCAAAACTAAGTTTCAGGCCTACCTACCTTCAAATTCACAGTAGATAAGCTTTCCTTCCGGGCAAATCTCTCAAGCTACCAGCAAAAAAATGATTAATAAATTGATATTTCAAATATTGAGGTTGCGCATGAAGCAATCATCATGATTATCTCTGCGACTAAATTAATCAGCTGTCGACATATTAATCATAAGCTTAATGAAAAGCTTCTACTATTACTCGCCAAATTCATCATTACCTTTGTTTGCATATTTCATCCGACATAAAATACCACTTTCGTACTACGCTAATTGTTTTCCCACTCTTATAGCGGCTATGTTCTTCCTTGGCTAATGGAAAATGGCTTGTAATAATTGATGCTAGTGCTCAATAGAGAAATTGTAGCGCCTTGCAAACCCTGCAGACCAGCAATCATGATCGCATGCATTGAAAATTGTCTCAAGATAAGAAAGAAGGGAAAGTTTTTGGATTCTCTAGTCTCACTCAGGGCACTTTTTGCGTCCCTGATCTGAAATTCTGCTCAGAAGTTCAGATCACTGATCACATGAGAAATTCCCATCAGGATTCAACCAAGTCGCATAACTACCTAACAACTCTGCCAAAACCTGTCATCATCCAAAATACAGACCTCCGCCCGGCATCAATATTGTTGTCCGCTGTCAAACAATCCATAATTACGACAGGTAACCGGCCACCAATACCTGGCATTGTCGTGATTTATCGCTGCTGTGTTGGGAGGCGTAATCTCATCGACCAAGACGTATTCCTTCCCAACTCCTCCTCTCCTCATTGTTAATGCCCAACGTAGCGACAAACTTAACAACTTGTGCTCCTTGATTGTACTTTTCATCTGGTCGCGTGGCCCGATTATTTGTAATTATGATTGTATCGCCATGATAGGCTATTGTGCCGTCGTGAGAAATCGTTGCATAAGAAATGCCCGGTTTTCGCGCGGCTTTGTTAAGGAGAGGAAGCCGCGTGAAGACTGGGCGGGAGGTGAGGTTGATTATGATGGATGGGACCAAGATTGATACGAAGAAATGGAATATTTTGTAATTTTACCAAATTATTCCACCATAAAAGCATCCAGCAAACTTGTGATCCAAATCGCTGCGACCTGCGATCACGATTGCATGCGACAAAAATCACTCTTTTGCAGTAGTCACCACAGGTGCCTGCGACAAGAATTGGTGATCGCAGCTACTTGCAATCATTATCTAACTCTGTGATAACTGGTTTTAACCCCAGACAAGAGATAATTTTGTTGCTCACACATAACAGTGATTATAATTCCAGGTCCCAGCAATTTTAAATCGCTCCTCTGCCTTACACCAGCGATACAATGTTGTAGAAAGATGCTGCCCAAGTAGAGCTTAAAGATCTTTCCCAAGTAGAACTTAAAGATGCTGCCAAAGTAGAACTTGAAGAAGCTGCCCAAGTAGAACTTAAAGATGCTGCCCAAGTAGAACTTGAAGATGCTGCCCAAGTAGAACTTGAAGATGCTGCCCAAGTAGAACTTGAAGAAGCTGCCCAAGTAGAACTTAAAGATGCTGCCCAAGTAGAACTTGAAGATGCTGCCCAAGTAGAACTTGAAGATGCTGCCCAAGTAGAACTTGAAGATGCTGCCCAAGTGGAACTTAAAGAAGCTGCCCAAGTAGAACTTAAAGATGCTGCCCAAGTAGAACTTAAAGATGCTGCCCAAGTAGAACTTGGCTGCCCAATATACCAACATGCTAGATAAATCAGAGCGCCCTCACTCTCCGACATCATTACGACCCGCTTCCTCCGAAAGATTTGCCATCGGCTTCGCGTTAGCAACAGCCTCCCTTTCAATCCAAACAACCTATTACATCGGCCATAAATCACGTCACAAGACAGCCACGCCACTGTTTTACCTCCACCCATACGACGGTGTTTACACACTGACACAGGAAATTAACTGATTGTTAATGGCGGACTAACGAAGTTGGCTACTGATATGCCCGTCAAAGATCCCGGCGAAGAATGCGCCGCATTACTTCGGAGCACCTCTTTTTAATTAAAGATTCTTATCGATAGCGCATGTGCGGAAATGGCATGGAACTTCAAAGAGAAATCATTTCTAAATTAAAGATGACTATCGCGTTCCACCATGGCTGCGTGACACTCCATCATGGCTGACAACCCGCCTCGTACTGGAGCAAGTCGAATGAATTAAAGACGTATTGCCCCACCGAATCTGGAAATCGGGCGTCGTGATTGGAGCACAAAAGCTTGACTCATGCCGCTGATATGTTCTTACTGCTATTTGATGAATGTTGGCCCCTCGGGATGGCGGGCATGCCGTTGGAAAAATCTATCAAAGTGGCAGTTTTCACTTAAATGAATGGTAGTAGAAATAAACAACATAAGTGAACCTGCTTGAAATAAAGTCATGAATACTTCGTCATTCTTTTGCCTCGTCTTTTGAAGGAACTTTTGGTCTTTCCTGATTATCAGTAATCAGATTTTTATCAAAAGGAACAGCATGAGGAATAGCCATCTGATGGAAAAATGGAAACTCTTTCCCACAGAGTATACACACGAGAGCTCTTAACTCTGGCAAGAAATTTTGACTTATTCTGACTCTCATCAGTCAGGTAGGGATCCTATAAGTGTGAGTTGTTGCTATTTCGGGCTAAAGTACGCAATTTTGGCTAAGCCGGGTGTGAAAGTCATTTGTCACTCATGCCATTTCTGCACTCCCCTTTTAAATCAAACTGTGTATAGATTCAGAGAGAGATTGTAGAAGGTCAACTCTTTACCAAGCCATTGATTGATTGATTGATTAGTAAAAATCAATGTCAATTTATACGGTAATTAATAGATTATGATTATGTTATGAGAAGTTTACCACGATCCCATCAGTTCATTAAATTATTGCTAATAATCAATAGAATTTCCTATAAAACCCATCAACTGGTGCAAGGGGGGCCCGGTGCCATGGAGAGGCTAATGGGACTTGAGATTTCTTAATTCAAAATCGGTTCAGAGGCTTTTTTGAAATGTAAGGTTTATTTTTGGATTTTTGTCACTTTTGAGTAAGATTTACTACACAGGCAGAACATACCAAGTACCGTGGCTTGGTGGGGAAGTCCTGCCCGGGGTAACCCCTATTTTACCCACAGTTGTTAAGGGGTGGTTGTCTTATAAGTACAATCTCGCTTCCTTTCAAAACATCCTTCTTTAGTCAGAATGTCAATTGATCAAAATCGGCAGTGATGCAAAAACTGTTCCAAGTTGTCACTCTGATCATTTCTGATCGTTCTGTTATGATGTGAGTAATATTCGTTTATGATTTGATTAAAATGACAAAATTACCGTCAATCTTTTCAAAAATTTTGATTTATTGCTAGTAGCAATCATTCAGGGGATAAATAGTATTCACTCTTATAGCACAATCAATTTTTTTCCGAAGAAAATTGGCACATGATCGATCTGGAGAAGTTTGAACAATTTGGGCGCACACAACTGCTGATCGAGCAGAAGGGGAAGGGCTACGGGAACTAACCCACCCCACCCGGCCCCGAAAATCGTAATTTTTTTACATTCTTGGGCATTTTGGGAGCACAAAACCTTTCCCTCCCCCTCCTGTGACCAGGTCAGGGGCTTTAGAAAAAATCAGACTAACCCTTTCCACCCTTCTGCCCCTTACCGATGATTATCCCTGATCTGTACTTGCTGAAGTGGACAATATCCCCTGCACTGAAGCTCACAAGCCACCTTCATCCCCGATAGCGATCTAAGGCTAGTTTAGCTCATCAAAAGGTCTTACACCTTACAAGATAACTAGCCAGGTTAGCTTGTGCCAGTGATTAGGACAGGGCAAGTTCTAAGGAAAAGTAAACCTATTGTTGAGGGCTTCAGAGTTTAAAGGTGTATGCTGTGTGGTGTGTATCGAATCCTGGGTCAGGAAAACAGCATTCGCTCTGCACTTGGTGGTGTTATTCTCAAGGGAGTATTCCTCCTACAAGGCGGGATGAACATTTTTACATGCCACTACGTTTAGGCACCAGTTGGGTGTATTGGCCAAGAGAGAACGTCATCAGCCAGAGAAAGAGTCTATAACAAGCCACTCATGCTTCTTACTTGGTGAGGTCTATTGCATCGGTTTTAGATCCTATTCCAAAGAAAGGGAATCCAGAAGCTGCTATTTGGTTATAAGACCCTTGAATTGGAAGTTTGACACGGTGCAAAGACAGATGGGGCGAGTACGTCACTCTCCATCGCTATAACAAAAGGCATCAAAGCCACTGGCTACATTTTGCTGCTATAATCGCGACTGCTGAATTGAAGCTAAGAATAACACTTGAGCATTCTTTGCTTGCAGTTTTATCATGAACAAATACTTATTCCATAACCTCAGCACCTTTATCTAAAACCTTTGCCATCCTTTTGATAAACTATCAGACAGAACTTGCATTTCTGCATTTTTCCTCGATCTGCACTGACCAACCCGCGACATCTAAATCCACCATCTCATCAGCTGGAAAATGTTACACCACCTAACAGCAGGAAAAGTCATTACCATCATCGACCCTTCAACTGGAAGGATCGGGGAAATATTATCAGCGGGAGCGGAAGTTATCAGACCCTTATGGTTAGACCTGGTCCCAGGTTATGATCTAGGGGGCTTTAGCATGTGTCTATGCATTCATACCTGTAATTTGGACGAGGTTGGTTTCGAGTCTGATTCGAGATCAAAAGTATCAGTATCAGAAAGTATCAATGGATTTTAGTTCATTCCATGCAACGTTGCCGAAAATATTCATACCCACGCCAAACATTTTGTGCTTATGATTCAGATCACCTTTTCATGAGCTAGATGATCAAAATTCATTCCAACTGCATTTTTATATAAACTAGCCTACTCAACATCAACATGATCCACAGCTGATCAAGGCCAACTTAAGCGGAAATCGACTTAAGAAAGTCCTGAAGGAAACTTCAAGGAAAAAGCTGACAGAAAAAGTGTTGCCGGGAAGCTTTACATCAAAGGGCAAAACCTGAAATGAAAGGAATAGACTTCCCTTCAAATTACTAAACCAATCATGTGGTTTGCCAAATGATTTGAAAACTTCAACCCTTACTTGAACCCTCACTCATGCTAGCAGCAGCGGTCATACACTGC
Organism: Lineus longissimus; assembly: GCF_910592395.1. NCBI lineage: Eukaryota > Metazoa > Nemertea > Pilidiophora > Heteronemertea > Lineidae > Lineus > Lineus longissimus. The sequence goes on from NC_088315.1 coordinate 8,648,263, forward strand.
TGAAGCTAGAGGTGGAGTTTTGGAATTTTATTGACTTCCCATTAAAAGAGATGTTCTCTACTTTGCTTGCCAAAGGCGCACTTTTGAGGGGGTCTGGGGGTTCAACCCAGAAATGTTATAAAATCTAGATGCTCTGAGACGCAATTTCAGACCATTTTTGACATTCGACATTGCTGGTATTGACATGACTGACCATATTTACCCTTTTAATAGGAACTTTGCACTGAGATGTGTTTGATGCGCTGAGACATTTCAGGCAAATCTAGACAAGAGAAGTGTCAAAAAGCATCTGGAAGTCTTGGCACATTTTGGTTGGCGTCCACTGGGGTTTGAACTCCCCGAACCCATCTCCTGTACCCGCCCTTGGAATGTGCTACTTTATTATCAATATCATGGAATGTCCCCATCATTCTCCTCAAGGAAACGATTATTTGGACCAAACTACAGGAGACCTCCTGAATATGAAAGTCTGACAAGCCTAATATTCCAGACAGATTAATGAGCAATTTTGATGACAGTGTTGACCAGTTGCCAATCTAACTGATTTCCGTTAACATAGGTGTCATTTTACTTTCTCCCAAAATTGGCTCAGCTTCGGCAAACCTTAGCTTGTAGCAGACTAGCAGTTTTTATTGCAGCGATGTGCAATTTTTATGGTGTATTACACAAAACTGCCAATCGCAGGTCTTCTGCACTGATGAGAATGATTAGTATTAACACATCAATGAAGAATTCAATGACAACACAAAAATAATAGACACCCAAATACGGTCAGTGGGGGGAGAGAGGGGGACCGCATGGAAAGCAGGGATGCTAAGGTTTCTTTTACATCAATTTTGCAAAAGTTATGGTCAGTTTGAAAATATTTCCTCAAATGGGGGAGGGGGCACCCAATGTGCCATCCCCTTGATCTGTGCCTGAACCAGTAGTCAATTAGATGCAGTATTGATCTGGCCTATATCTGCAGATTTGCTATCAGCAGCCTTGTCTAGATCTGATCATACTTTCTATTGATAAAACCCACTCATGATGCAGTGCACTAAGCAGTGCTTACATAATCAGCATTGTCTTCAAGCTCAGTGTTTGTAAAGATATATGGGTGACAGGCCAGATGACTGCTGCATCTAATCAACTGCTGTCTGAACCTCTCTATTAAGGACAGCCTTGGGACTGACAAGTTCTGTCCTTAATAGAGAGGTGTCCAGAATTGATTGAATGCAAATTTGGGTCCAAAACTAGTGAGTCATTTATAGAGAGGGTGTCCTCAATAGACAGTTGTCCGCTAAGGGAGGTTACGCTGTATGACTGTCGAAAACACTTACCGTTTTGCTGATTTGGTTTCTCCATATCCTCACCTACTTTACTCATCATCATGGGTCAAGTCCGCACTACAAAAGTCAACGACGAACTGATCACAGTTAAAAGGCTCGCACTTCAGCAAGTCTAATCAAGGAGTCGATCACACTAGTCCGCAATCAACGCAATGCAATCCTTCGATGAACTCATCAGCGTCGACGAAATGATAGTCCTTAATTGCGACAAGCGTCAAAGCGGAGAGCCATCCTGGCGAGATTACGAGATCAGGTGCCCTATTGATCGATACGTTACAATTCAAACAGGTACTCGTCCACTGAATGATCCTGGAAGACCGATTGAGTATCACAGAAACGACATAGGTCCAATTGGCACAGGATAAAGAGAAACGCAAAGTTTATCTAGAATTTGACACCTAAACTTAAGAATCCTGGTTCAAGTCATGAAATGATTGATTCGATTGATACTGCCACTACCAGTGCATTGGACTCAAGTAGGTATGACAGGTCCTGTGAGTGATATAGTAAGTCCGGTTTGTTTCACTGTAGAGACTGGCCTAGCACTCGGCACAGGGGAGACAGAAATGAAAATTTTACCAGATATCAGACAAGGACCAAGAATTCCTGCAATCAAGCCTCTAATATTGATGAAACCACAACTCAAACAGGTCCTGGAGAAGTCTATTGAATAATCATCAAACTGTATATAAAACCAATCGAGTACCTTTACTGGAACTGACGAAGACGACTGAATTTGCACAGGAAAGAAGAAATGAAAATTTTATGAAATCTTTCTTAAGAATCCACAGATTTCTCCGACCCCGACGTATCCAGAGTGCAGCTGAGTATCGAGTGAACCGAGAGACGCATTAGGGAAGATCGATCATCTTGCCTCCTCCACACGTGCTGACTGAATAAGCCAGCGGGGATTAGAGCAATGCTTTTATGTCGTGCTACTGTTAGCCCTGGCGGTGTGATCAAGAGCAATTGTGGCGGTGCAGACAATGAGTCGGTTGGTTGCCGGCAGATTCCGATGCAGGGTTTGTTAAGGTCTTTTCAGTCTGGTGGCGTTGGGGACGCAAGTCCAGGTGACTCGAAATTAAAATCAACACTGTAAATAGATGACAAATGAATAATTAGTGATGGATATCACGTTAGAAATAGTCCAATCTCAAATCTTTAGTGAGTATAGTTAATTGTTGAACCATTCAGACTGGGCCTAAAGGTCTATTCCGTGAGTTAAAAAAATTTAACACATATTTTGCAAGACGTAGCCTTTAACTATAAGGTTGCTGCTACGATCTGATGAGTTCTCTGGCTAAATCTGCATCACACAATCCATTTACCACAAATGGAACTTACAGTAACAGTATTTGGCCAATAATGAGCTTTGATAAGGCGTTAAAAGCACTTCTGATGCTTAACCTACAGTAGACTCACTTTATGTCAAGAGGACCCCCTTCTGCTAAAACACAGCAAGTGTTTTGGCTTATGAACGATGAATTGCAAGACATTGCTTTCACTAATTACAGGCTAAATCAGCATCCGAAATCCACTTACCCCAAATGGAACTTACAGTAACAGTATTGGGGAGATAATAAGCTTAGATGACCCAGCACACCCTGCTCCTCTAACGCTAAATCCACAATGGGCACTTGAGTCAATATAGATCAGACCTATTCCTTGGAGTCAAGGAGACGGCTTGTTATGTTCAGTGACCTATCCTGGTTTGTTCCAACAATAAGATACTTCCGAAGGTGTGTGCCGGATTTGGAAAATCGTTTTTCATGGAAGAATAAAGCACTAGGAAAGCGCTGATGTACAAGCAACATTAGTATTAATCTGATGGCCTGGTCGCATGGCGTCGTATGTCCGATGAGGTGCCGCGATTCCAGATGGTCATTTAGTAAGAACGGTATACGGTAAAAAAGGTACAGGAAAAAAGGTACAGGAAAAAAAGGTACGGAAATAAAGGTACAGGAAATAAAAGTACAGGAAATAAAAGTACTGGAAATAAAGGTACCGGAAGTAAAGGTAATGGAAAAAAAGGTAAAAAAAATGGCATAAGTAAGTAAAAAAGGTACACCCCTCTCTACTAAGGACATCCCAGGGACTGACTAATCAAGAGGTGTTTTAATTAGCGAGGTCAAACTGAATGGAAACAACCTATTTGGGTTTAAAACTAGTGTCCTGAATAGAGAGGGTGTCCCCAGTAGAGAGGTGTCCGCTCTAAAGGGAAGTTCCACTGTACTATTATTTTGGAACAAATTATTATTGCATGGGACTTCAATTAGTATATGTTTATTAATTGGCTCCGTTCTAGGACACACCAAAACTTGATATGAGAGACTAAAAAAATAATGCAATTTTTAATTAGTCAGTCCTTAATTAGTCAGTCTCGGTTTATTCAGCAGCAAGTATACAGAAACCTTAAAGAATATGAGACATTTGATATTGAAACATGTGTTGATATTAGGATCTTTTATTGTGTTTTTTTCTACATGATTCAAGTCAAATTTTGTCTTAAGGAATCAATACCAAACTGGAGATAGTGGCTGTCTCACCAAAACCGCAAGGGGGAGCTAAAATGTTGGCCAAAACCGAGGGGGCCTTTTGTGTTAAGAGGCATTTTTTCTTATCAGTTTACCACCATCTTTTTGTCTTCAAGTCTAAATAAAGATGTAAGGTACATTACCCTTTAAAGCTAGGTCTAGACACCTTTTTGTGCTCAAGGAAGAGAGGGGGAGCTTCAGTTAGCACCTAGCAATTTGTAGGTTTATAAGTATGCCAATCTCTAACAGATGGACTGCCAAGTTCATCTCAACAAGATGATATTTCAACTTATATCGTCCTTGTCTTCAAGTGTTTGCACAACATGTCACCATTTTATCTAAAACTTGAATTTTATACTCCAACGAGATCACTACGGTCTTCAGACTCCCTGAAGCTGGCAGTACCACGCACTAGGCATACCATTGGATATCGTTCCTTCTCAGTTGCAGCCCCAAGGCTCTGGAACGATCTCCCTCTGGCAATAAAATCTGCCAGCTCGCTGCCAGCTTTCAGGAAGAGTCTGAAGACCCACCTTTTCAAATCATTTTATAATATGTATTAATACCTTTTACGTAATGTTTTTAAGTAATGTATCTAGGCCTATTTATTTTTATCTCTGTGAGGCGCTGCGATATATACATGAGCGGCGCCATACAAATATCGTTTTATTATTATTATTTAATATTTCAACTCATATCCAAGGATACCAGAAATATTAGAACTTGTATCGCAAGTTTCTGCATGATACAACAATAACTCTATACTAGGTTTCAACACAAGTCCTTCCTACATCCTACAAAAGATATTTATGCTCCGTGAAAAGATATAGAATCTTTTAGCACCTATCAATTTGTAGGCTTATGGGAATGCCAATCTCAGAGAGATGGACTGCCATGTTCATCTCAACAAAGTGATATTTCAATTAATATCTGCGCATACCTCAAGCATCCTGCTGACAGATACCTCCCAGCGGTAGACAAACTTTCTGACTATATCAAACCTGTCTGTTTATTTTGTCTAAATGGTTTTGCACTGTGGATGAACGGGAGGGAGATTCGTGCAAAAAAAAAGCCTATGCCTATCCGGATAGCTTAGGTCCAGGTGTTTTATCAAAGTCCACCTGCATATTGTACAGTCAAATAAAGGAATAGGCCTAACATCTTTACTGGGGGGTCAGTATATATCTCTATAAATAGAGATGCAGTTATGATCAACATTTATCATGCATGCAAATTTGCTGAAACTTGGTAGTTATAGTATTTGAATATAAGTCTACGCAACCACAATGTTGACCTTAATATTCAGTACGTATTTAAATTATTGGAAATTTTCAAATTCAGTGACAAATTTCGAATTTTTTAAGAACGGCGTTGGCCTTTAACAGACCTGAGCACCTGAGATGACCAGAAACTATTTTCCCATGGTCCACTCCGCGACACTTGACAATTCTCCGTCCACCCCACCCAATGATTTCCCTATCTCCTTGTCCTGAAGTATCATTGACACTACACCACAATCAACCAGCATAGATCAACATTGTTAACTAAAGGAAATACAAAGAAAATAAGCACTAGGATTCACTAATAATCAATTAAAACAGGATACGTTGTCCATACCATTTCTTCAGGGAGACAATAAGTGGACCTGATATCCGCAGCGTAATAAGTAAAGAAATTTGAGATTATTTTCAAAATAATTGGTTTGGGTGATCATTAGAATGACACCATGCCTGCCCGTTGAGGGCTGAACTAGGAATGTAAAAGGCCAATGATGATATTTGTACCCAATGATTATGTAGTCTGTTGGCCAGAGAAAGTCACTCACTTTCACTCATAAGAGAGAGTCACTCCACTCATTAGAGCATGTCTATTGGCACAGGGAGTGTCACTTATTTTCAATCATCAGAGAGAAGCTCTCAATTACACTCATCAGAGAGAAGCTCTCAATTACACTCATCAGAGCGAAGCTCTCAATTTCACTCATCAGAGCGAAGCTCTCAATTTCACTCATCAGAGCGAAGCTCTCAATTTCACTCATCAGAGAGAAGCTCTCAATTTCACTCATCAGAGAGAAGTTCTCAATTTCACTCATCGGAGAAAAGCTCCCAATTTCACTCATCGGAGCGAAGCTATCAATTTCACTCCTCAGAGAGAAGCTCTCAATTTCATTCATCAGAGAGTGTCTATTGACCAGAGAGAGAGGGAGGCACCTGCTTGTCACCAAACGGTTCGACCTGCATTATGGTTTTCATCATCTGTGAACCAAAGACAGGCCTGCTTTTTTTTAACTTCATCCACTGTGAAGAGAAGAGTGCAGAACTCAATCAGACAGACTCGACATACTACACCATGGCTTTAAAGGAATACGCCCTTTGGACTCATTGTATTTACTAGTGGCTCACGAAAACAGAAATACACAATGCCATAGTGCAGTTATCATGCATGCAAATTTGCTAAAACTTGGTATCTATGTGTATATTTGCCACATAATGGCATTGTTGAAATTTATATTCAGTGCGTATTTACACATCTGAAATTTTCAAATTCAATTATAAATTTCAAATATTTAACGAAGGGTGTAGGCCTACATGGTATGCCTAGAAAAATTATACTCACAATCAAGTGTGTATCCAGTAAGACGAGGATTTTAATCCCTCCAAAATATTGCAAAATTTAACAACCTTGGGTATCCCTTCACATTTCCAGCATGTATATCTTCTACAACCCTAGCAGGATCATTTACTGTGCAACTTCCACACTCAGAATAACTTATAGGAAATGTCAGACTTTATCTTGCACAAGGAAGTGCTCAGACCACAGCTCATTATTTGGGCCAATTATAACACTAGACTCGCCATGATCTGCCTGTGAAAACAGGACCCCACCTATATGCAAACCATGAAGTGAGGCTAATGAATGTAATTTGGCTTTTTTTCGGTACAATCAATTAAAAGCAGGAAATTTGATGCACGAGATTGAAATTAAATGATATATCTGGCAACTAGAATGAGGTTAATGGGATACAGGTGGGAGTTCTAATGCCAAGGATAGGCAGTGTCCTCCGAGCTGGATTTTTAGAGTGGCGGCTGGGTAAAGGAAATAAATAGCTATCAATGAGAGTAGGCTGAATCTAACTTTGAAGAATTTAGGTCAAAATAAGAGCCACGAGAAATGTGGTGTGTGGGATATTTGAGATGCGTGTGTGTGGGGGGGGGGGGGACGGGGTAATTACTTTATCAGACGCATTTGGAATCAGGAAAGGTTTTGGGGACAGGGTGACTGAAGTAACCCCCGACAACCCACCTCGCCCCACCCCTGCCCCCTACACAGAGTGTCTCAAAAAAAGTACACCCAATCAATACGTATGCAATCTTACCAAATACAGAAATACTCATCCATAGAAATCCTATTCCTTCAACCAAGATTTCCCTTCAGAGAAATATACAGCCATTTGACAGCGCTCGAGAACACTGTGGACAAATTTCATCAAATTTATCATTACCGAGAGTTGTACCATGATGGTCAAGTCCCAACACCAAGCCAATTAGAATTAATTGCATGGCAGCCCCAAGTGAAAGACCCTGTAACTGGCCCTACTGAATGGCCCTCACCAAATGTTAAATCTCCAATTAGTATGCACAGAGGCATAAGAAATATCTCATTAAATTAAACATTTAATTAATTTCTCTGCCGGCCTGATCGCTGCATACAACATTAACGAATGCTGAACCAAACCTCTTGAGAAATGCATGTAGGAGGCGCTCTTAGAAATTGCCGGGTATAATTGGGGAGGCAGCTAATGGCAAAGCCAGTACCACTAGGTGGTGGAGGGGGTCATGTACTATAACCAGTGCAAAAGATAAAATTCAAGTTATGCATTGCACAGTAGAACCTCGCTATTGATTACAACCTCCGGCCTGACAAGTGCTGTCCTTAGTGGAGAGGTGTCCAGATAGAGAGGTCAAATTGAATGGAAACAACCAATTTGGGACAAAACTAGTGTCCTTAATGGAGAGGTTGTTGTTACATGTAAGAGAGAGGTGTCCGCTTCGTGAAGTCCACTGTTTTTTTTTACTGTTGGCCTACTGGTGCCACAGCCCATTATTTATTTTTGTGAAATTCGACAGCAACATTTTCCCTTGGCACATTGTGACCTCTCAATGCAATGTATGCCAAAATTTCAAATATCCAAAAATAATTCAAGGATGACACTGACGCAGAAGGTCAACCATTCTCTGGACCATCAATCACCCAATAACACTATGTCCCCTTTAAGTATGAGTCGTAGCCTTTCATCAATCGAGTCACAAAGTGACGTGAATATCTTGTCACAGATGGTGATCACGTTAAATCATCTTATCCCCTAGTACAACACTATACTGCCCCTTTAATAAGTAACACTACTGTCAATCATCACCCCTGGCCCTCCAAACTATTATACCTCACTTATTCCCCCTTTAAAAACCAATGACAGCTTCTTCATCAAAGTGAACATCATCTGTCACACGATGGTGATCATCTCGAATCCTTCAATCCTCGAGCAATGCATCCATCACCGTCATGGATTATAAACCTGCGCTTCAAGTCATGCCACAAGTAATCAATACTAAAGCTTAATTAGCAAATGTTCCGATAATTGGGTCTTAAAATTTCAACCAAGTTGGAAAATTTCTTCATTAGAATGGAGATGCAGAGATTTTGAAATGTAAAATCACCTTCGCGGTGACCCTTCGGGTATAACACCGTACAAAGACTAATGGGATAGGATCGCAACCCTAGGCTCATTAGTGAAATTTTCCGCTTTAATTTGGGAAATTTTAACAGTTTTTCTGCCCAGAGAACACTATCGAATGGCAAATAGGTGTTCTACTTCTTCAAATCAATAAGCTAATTTAGTTTGCCCGCAGCTCGTGTGACGAAAATTACGATCGTCAGACATATTATATGACAGATCTGTACAGTCAACTCGGAGTAATTGGACATTTTTTGTCAACGTATCCTCTAATTGGTAATTTCTGTAAATCAAACTGGGCCCAATGTTAACAAGCGTGATTGATTCCCTATTAGAGGGGTTGCCTATTTAGAGAAGGAATCTCGCCTTGGATAATCAGAATAAGGATGCCAGAACAAGATGAAGCTAGCTTTAGTTAGCAAGTACTGACGATCATCATCATTATTGGCGCTGTAACCATACTGGATTTTGGCCAGAGGTATGGAGGCCACTATAGGCTACTGTCTACTGGTGTGGGGGGAACTCACCTGTCCTGGCAGAGACACTGAGGTTAAGTGGGACCACAGCTTTTGGTCTCATCTGACAGACCCTTGAATTTGTGAAGAGTTCCTTAAAAGCCATGCCAATTCATCCTGAAATACAATTCTGGGTTCTCCCGGGATCGAACCAGGGCCCCACTGCATGCTAGCCAGTAGTGTTAGCAACTTGGCTATAAAGATCCTTTTCATCAAAGTTCAAGGATGAAAATTCCTTAAGTGACACCCAGACACCTGGCAACGCCAAATAATTGAACAAAAATGAGAACCGACCGAACAAATTGAGAAATACGACCTACCTCTTACGAATCTACAATCACCATGTGTACAACAGCACGAGTTGACACCCAACTCTCCCACGTCAGAAATAATTGAATATTGCCAATATATTCCTATATTAATTTGATTCAATCAAATTCTGTAACTAAACGAATATACATACCAGCTCGAAGCGAGAAAATTAACAGTGAAGACATAAGAACTGAGCAAACAATTTGACAAGTTGTGTTATTGTCATTTCCTTCAACATGTCCGAGTGAAATTTAATTTCCTTTGAAACTGTTCGTTTGGAAATATTAAACATGTGGTAAGAGTTCAACAACTCCAGTATACTACTACCAGTTGTTTCCCCGCACAGAGTTGATACTCTAGTTTCTTCGATACAAGACCCGTTCTGAAACAATTTGTAACAAGGCTCTGTCAGAACCTGGATGTATCATAACCACATGGACTTGGATTTGTTAATTCTAAATTGAGTAGTTTGAATAGCATCGAACAACCATGAGCATAATATCTTACATTCTGAAGGTGCAGTTGGTCCTGTTAATACACTCATTTAAGGGCAATTAATTGGCTCAGCTAACCCCAGAACCAAACTCATATAAGTTAATCAAATTCGCTAGGTTGCTTGGATTTACGCAGTCAAGATGACAAAAATGCTTTCAAGAGATCTCTCAAAATACTTATTAGGGTGTAAAATAACAAATGCCTTGTGCAAGATATGCGGAGTGAATCACTTATGTGGAGATAGGCCTTAAAGGGTTAATACACACCATATGAATTTTCCCAACCCACCTCATTTATGAACATATCGAGCTTGTCAATTTCACACATTTTCACCCATTATCACCACATTTCAATGCAATAATAAATGCTTGTTGTGGCATTCTGATTAACTTTTCCAATTAGCGCAGAATTGCTTCGATTAACCTGATCAAAAGGTCACATGATTTGTAAATCAATTAAGTCTTCTAATGAGATAGGCGTGCATTCTCTATTGGTTTTTTTCGTGCAGACCAATTTCAATCCCAATATGGCATTAAAGGCCTACCCCGTTTGTTAAAAATTTTAAATTGAATTTGAAAAAGTCAACCCTCTTTACGTCTGGAGGTCTGGTCTGGTTACCCGTTTGGCTTTTTAAAGCTGACATGTCCTCAAGGTAAGCACCGACAGAGATGGGGCTAATTAGCCAAGATAGACCAGAGTTTGGTCATGTTCATCCCGAGTTCTACCTAAATTGGCAAAGTCACCCGAGAGTGCCTTGGGATCGAATAGTTCGATCAAACAAGTCTTAAAGGGCAACCATGATAATTACTCACAAAATTTAAATTCTAAGTCGCCCTTAATCCACAGGTGGCGTAATCAGTTTATGTCTAAATTACGCTGCATTCGGTTTCAAACGACACGAGTAGCATACCTGGGCTGATTGGAGCACAAACTTTTGACGTCTCGTGCTCCAAAGTCGCCAGGGGTATTTTGCCCACGTCTGATCTCGGGCCAATCAGTGAGGGACTTGATTAGGACGAGACAAAGTTGAAAGCTTCAACGTGTTCGAATGGAATTATAATGCGGACGTTGGGTCATTTGTCACAGCATACTCTTGCCCCTTCACAGACTGTCAGCAACTGTTGGCCATCAAAATTCGGTAGACGAATTATCCTATTTATTTATCTTGGTTCTTCTCCGACTGAGGTGGAGTTGTAATTTAAAGGCCAACACCGGTCGTGTTTGTTTAATTCCAACCTGACCCTAATGGTCTGTACTCCCTTTAAAAGTAGCCTGGTTATATCTTGATGAGATGCAAAAACATTGGTGGTCAAGACGATTTTATTCTGGCTCAGCTGAATACAAATAGACATATCTGCAGTGCACAAAACTTGGATTTTTTTGGATCGTAGAACCTTCCCTTGCGGACACTTCCTCCAGGCGGACACCCCCATTTCTGTTAGAGGGATTGTCTGAAAGTGCTAGCTCAATATGCATACATGTTGCTCCTCCCCGGCCTGCTATCTCTACAGGTAGGTAGATAGCTCAGCAGTGGTGGCTAGCGCCGTATGGCCCTAGCCCTTTAAGGATACCTACCGTAACTGTTAGGGATAACGTGCAATTTGTACTTTCCAACAACGGGGCCATAAATCTTGCTGTACTGTAGGAGCAAAAAAATAAGGCTTAAACTCTACAGCAAATATGCCTATCTACCGGGCATGGCATTGTGCGTGTCCATCCTGAAAGGAGGAGACTTTAGAATTGACCTATATCACCAGTAAGTCGGCATAACAGCAAAGTTCTTATGTAATTGCCTTCGTGGAACATGGTTTTTGCATCGTTCTTGCCCCCCTGCACTCAATACAAGACGCAACCATCAATAATTGTTCACTTGCTCCGTCAGCCCTATCTGACGTTGAATAATTGTTCACCGATGCGGCCGTAAGATAAACCTGTTTATGACAAGTTTCACAACAAATTGTTCACCGGAAACATCGCCAATTTTGACGCCAAATCTCACCGAGGTGTTATATTTGTGAAAAATATGATGATATCTTGTGTAGAGGCAGTTTTATGCTCACTGGGTTTGAAAGCAACTCCAGCCTTCTGTCAATAGTTAAAACATTTTATTCACCAATTCGATGCCAAACTCCGAAAAGAAATTTTACAAAAATATCTTGTCGTGGGAATGCCATGATTTTTAAATCCAATGCCATCTCGTTTTGATTCCACTTTTTAGATTTATGGTAATTGGCTAATGCTTAATGTTGATTATGCAGTGCCCAAGCAAAAACAAGGTACCGCACATACATATATTTACTTCAAAATCAGCAATTTGAATTCCCCACAGATACGGTCGTTAAGTTTAAGTACAAGTCCCACTAGAATGAGACATCATTAGTACATTTTACTTCCCGCTGAATGCCAACAGACCCCCAAATGACACCCCAATGCCCACTGCTCACCGTAATGACACACCAGAAGTCGCAAACCCACCAAGGGCAGATCAGGGACGACCCAAGGGGACGTTGACTACTAATTTGTCCATCCTCTCTCATCCCACTTCCAGTCCAGCACACAAAGATTGATGCCAAGACCATTATCGATAAAACTTCGGTGATTACCGTGCAAAATTTATAAACTTGCAAACTCCGTCTTATCTCTTGCCTCCTGAAAGTTTTATCGCTAAACCCAAAGGTGACGGGCTTGACTCCTTTGAGTTGGCCGCAGCTCATTTATATTCCACGTCCCTCCCCGACGTGAAATCGTTCGAGAAATTTCAAACTCCCCACGGATGCAGCATCACTTTTAGATATGTCTGGAGGTCCACCATATTACTAATGTTCATTTGTGACAAGTGACATGACTTATTCAAGTAACCTTCTCATCTGATTTACTGCCCATTGGTCATAGGATTTACTGTAAGAATACCAAGAATATGATGACATCTGTCTCCTCAAGGCGGTGACAGACTGCCTTCTTAAGGCAGTGACAGACTGTCTTCTTAAGGTGGTGACAGACTGTCTTCTTAAGGTGGCGACAGTCCACAGACTGTCTTCTTAAGGTGGTGACAGACTGTCTCCTTAAGGCGATGGCAGACTGCCTGCTTAAGGCAGTGACAGACTGTCTACTTAAGGTGGTGACAGTCCACAGACTGTCTTCTTAAGGCAGTGATAGACTGTCTTCTTAAGGTGGTGACAGTCCACAGACTGTCTTCTTAAGGTGGTGACAGTCCACAGACTGTCTCCTTAAGGTGGTGACAGACTGTCTCCTTAAGGCGATGGTTGCATACTTTCTGAAAATATCAGTTATGTGATCACACTTTTAACTATGATCGAATTTTCTGATATATTTGAATTGCTACTGTACATGAGAATGTCATGAATTCAGATATCTGCATCCTGGCATGCCTGATCGCAACTTTTGGAATTCAGGCCCTCGAATCGAATCGACACAAGTACCCTCTGAAGATGTGCATGGAATTAAAACACCCCCGGGTGACATGATACTTGCGTCAATGGTATTGGAATTGAAATAAAGACATACAGTTGAACCTCTCTTAGCGGACACCTTGCCAAGCATGACACCCTCTCTATTTAAGACAATGATTCTGGTCTCAAATTGGTCTTTTTTACTCCATTTGTCCTTGGTAATCAGGACACCTCTCTATAAAGAACATCAATAACTGTACTATGACATTGTTTATTTTCATTTTCCTGAGCCACCAGGAAATACAACAAACACATGGGGCGTACCCCCCTAACTAGGATTTTGTTTTCGTTTTTGTCCTTTTTTCTCACTCCATAAACCCAATCAAAATAACATCATTAGAAATTAATAAATTCTTCATGAATACTTGGTATCATTTGAGAGAAACATTGACTCTAAACCTTTCAAATCAATTACAACGACACAAAACTTCAATTTGACGGATCAGTGTAATATGGTCAAATTCTTTACCCCAAAGCAAAACGTTTGAAAGTACACGGATGCAAATCGTGGCCAACTATATTCATGCCATGGGACGTGATAGACTTTATGAAATAACTTATCTTAATCATATTCTTTCTGCCAGGGGCAACAGAGTTGTCATGCCATTCTTGCATTCTCGATCATTTCTTCAAGATGGTATCTATTCCTTGTCAAATCCACTTGGTTCTCCGCCCGGGGGCTATACCAGTCTGTCATATGCCAAGATTAATTGTAAGGGCCGCTGTGACAATGGTCGCTTAGGCTGTGATTGACTTTTTAATAAAAGACTTACAGCTGTATAAGCGATATGTGTTTCGATGTGTACTCCCTATTAGAAAGGTTCTACTGTACACTTTTAGGGTTTTTAGCCAACAGATATATACAACTCTTAGAGGTTTTTCAGAGAAAGCCCCTTAAGGTTTTTGAGCTTGTTAAAACGTTTTTCATTTCCCTGAAAAAACGTCTACAGGGTGCATATTTGTATCGGAAGAAAAAGTCAAACGATTTTCGGAAAGCTCAAAAAACTTTATTTTCAGGTGGATGGCACATTTTCAAACTATAATATTCTCAGTTGTAAAGGATATGCATTCACCAACAGCATGATATTATTGAAAATAACATACGACTTCAAGTAGGTTTTGATCAGAAAGACATGAGAATTCCAAATTTACAAAGACATTTCAGGAAGTTTCTAAATCACAGACTGTAAGAATCCGAACCATTCCCAGATTTGAAAACACAATTCAGAACTTTCCTCCCTTGAGCACAGTGCACAAAGTCAGAGACCTCGAGTGTCATATTAACATCAAACTTCAGATATTGTGTCCCAGCGACGACCTATTGTGCCCGGCGGGCCGTCAAGCGTCACTCGGCAAACAATCGGTACGGAAGACGGAGTGAGAGGTCGTGACAAGTCATAGACCGTGGCGTACTCTCAAGATCGGTATCAAACCTCTTGAGGCACAACCTTTCAGATTTCCACCCGAGACACATTCGGACTGTCAAGAGTTTCAAAATGTCCGATTATTTATCGAAGTTTAATGATCAATTAATAAACGCAACAGTTTCCGATTAAAGATAACGCCTTTGTCGCCCGCGATGCGTGTTGTGAGCAGTTTGCCAGGTGTTGTTGTGCGCTTGCATGAAAGCAACGATAAAGATATGTGATAATATCGTTGATCAGCGTCGAAGATGATACACTTGTTGCGAATTGCTCAATTTGGAAATTTTATGTATCTTGGCATCTTATTATTACAGATTTGCGCAGCAAATGACGAACATGAAATTCTAGACGCGTTTGAAGTGCTCAAAAGGTGTTGTTGTAATTGCTGAATTTTTAAGCATAAGACTTGCCACACTTCCTTTTGACCGGGACGTGATAGGACATGAACATCTTGGACATGAACATCAATATCTTATCTTAGTCAAGCTGTTATTGTCCAATCAATTAGCACAATTTGTAACTTTTTGTATCTTATGATTGAATGATTATAATATAGATTTGTGCTACAAATGACATTAGGAAAAACTCCGGACATGTTTGAATTGCTCCAAAGATATTGTTGTAATTGCCATTAGTTTGAAGAACTTTTGCCATAATTTTGAAGCAATTTTGTATCTTATGATTGAATAATTATACTATAGATTTGTGCTTCAAATGACATTAAGCAAAACTCCGGACATGTATCTTGTATCTTATGATTGAATAATTATACTATAGATTTTTGCTGCAAATGACATCAGGAAAAAACTCCGGACATGTTTGAATTGCTCCAAAGATATTGTTGTAATTGCCATAATTTTGAAGCAATTTTGTATCTTATGATTGAACAATTATACTATAGATTTGTACTGCAAATGACATTAAGCAAAACTCCGGACATGTATCTTGTATCTTATGATTGAACAATTATACTATAGATTTGTACTGCAAATGACATTAAGCAAAACTCTGGACATGTTTGAATTGCTCCAAAGATATTGTTGTAATTGCCATAATTTTGAAGAACTTTTGCCATAATTTTGAAGCAATTTTGTATCTTATGATTGAATAATTATACTATAGATTTGTGCTGCAAATGACATTAAGCAAAACTCCGGACATGTATCTTGTATCTTATGATTGAATAATTATACTATAGATTTGTGCTGAAAACCACGGACATGTTTGAATTGCTCCAAAGATATTTTTGTAAATGCCATCATTTGCAAAACCTGCAATTTCCTTTGATTAAGACATGAACATAGAATGTCTTACCTGGGTCAAGCTTTTCCTTAACTTACATTTTTTTCATTTTCTTCTTCTTTTTCTTCTTATACTCAGGTAGGACACTAAGAGCGTATAAATACCGAGGAATGGATTATTTTACAAACTTGTGCTGCAAATAACATAAAAACATGTCAAAGGTAAAGCTATTCATCAATGATTTTTTATCATTTGTATCCTCTGATCTTATCATTACAAATTTGTAGTGTTAGCAGTGTCTTCACAGTGTTAACCACAATCTTAAAGGGCAACTCCATTCATTCAAAAATTTGAAAACGGAACTCAAATTTGAAAACTCGTACCTATGTTAATATGCACAGTATATAAATTTCAACAATTACGTTGAGTAGACAGACACCCAAATACTATCAATGCCAAGTTTCAGTGAATTTGCATGCACAATCACTGTCCCATGGCATTGTGTATTTCTATTACCTGGACCACCAGTAAATACAAAGAACAAGTATGGCGTACCCCTTTAAAGGTTTGCCAAACGATGTCGCTTATTCTTTTGACTTGGACATGATAAGCACAGAATGCCTTAATCTCCAGCAAGCCATTTTGCAAAGAGAATCAATCATATCACCAGCGGCAATGATGAGAATTTAATAACTCTCAGGTTTCGAACCGAAGCAGAAAAAAGTTAATCACACACTGTAGGGCGCCACTGAGCCAATTTGACCGAACGGTAAACTACAATCAACCAATTACAGAATCAGAAACAAGTCGCGCTTTGACAATATTTCGGAACTTTGAAACGCTGAATTCAATTTGAGGTTTTTCAGCAATAAAATTTGTGGTGACCTTTTTTTAATTATGCTCAGTTTGTGAAATGAGCAAAGAATGCTTTTGATCTCATTTCAAGTCTTGAGTGAAATTGAATATGGATCTGCAGCGACTTTCTAACAGGTTTTGCGTAAAAAGTCAATTTTTAGTTAAAGGCCTACTGCATTCATTGAAAAATTTGAATTTGAATTTGAACACTATTAGAAAATTTGAAGTATGACAAGATCGAAGTTACCATTAGGCCTCAGGGCCATATCAAACTGTTTCGTCCTGGGGGGGAGGGAGGGAGCACACTTTTCATCCCCAAACTACATGGAAAACATAAAGTCTAGGGGCAGTAGCTTTTGCCTCCATCCACCCCCACCCCCCTTACTAGGTACAGCCCTGGTCCTAGCAGTACTCAACACCCTGACATTTGCGTCATAACAGTTTTGCGTTACTAGCACTACTGTAAATTAACTTTAATAGGAATATAATCCAGTCGGTTCCCTCCAAGTTTGGCTAATTGGCATAATCAAAAAGGCATCAAGTTCACTCTGGTTTTATCTTACCCCCGAATGCCTGCAGACATCTCAGTATTCTCGCAAATGGTATATTTGATATCGTTATAATTGGTACAATGTTTTATGTCACCTCAGAAGAAATTGCAAGACACGCCACCCAGGAATTAAATTGTGCCACTCAAACTTTACATTGCTGTGAGATAATTGACTAAATCATCGTCAAATTAGTCAGACCGGTACTCAACTAAAACACAGCATATCAATTTGGGAGTTTCGGAAACCAGAGTGATGCTAAGGGACGGCACTAACACATATGTGATGGTGTCCATGAAACACCTGCACGCATGATCAACAACGTCAGTTTTAAAGGTCTACACCCTTCATCAAAATTTAAAATTGTCTGAAAAAATGCTTTCTCAGCAGCAGCCCTCTTTCTCAGACTTCTGTTTCCGTCTCTGCAAGGCTCCAATGGATAATGGTGATGATTTCATTTGCCGCCAAAGATGACAAAATCGTTCCACGGCTGTTCAATTCCAACATCCAAACATACAATACAGGCATAAAATGAGTCTACAACAGTCCTAAACCCAAGAGCATGGTAGCTCCAACTTATTAGCTGTCACAGTGCATAAAATGTCCCCATAAACCATTGCGGATCGGCGATCAAGAGATTTGCATTCATGCATCGCTACTTCAAGCAGAGTGAAGTGGGGAGTTTTCAATTTCTTGCACCAGTTCTCGTTAAGACTTGCTTTTATTGCGACCAAGTCTACCAGCGCGAGTGTTTTTGTTGCAAGTCTCGGCGGAATTCTGATATATGTCAGATAGTGGCTCCTTTCCATGTAGAATTGTGTACAGTAATTGACGAAGGAGATGATATGATTTTAAAATAGAGGATGCCTTGTGACTCAAACAACCTTTGTCAAAAGTCCTGCTTTGTATAAGAGCCCCGCAAACAAATAATTAGACAATAATCGCTTGTTGCGGTGGCCATCACGGGTACCTGCCGGGAGATGGTTTTTCTTTTTACTGAAAAACCTTCATGGGATTCATATTTGTGATGGCCAAAAAAACCTGAAAGGTTTTTCAAAAACTCAAAAACCTTTAAGTTTTTTTGAATGATAATCTTTTCGGAATTGTGCACCAAAGAACGCAAATTATACAAAACATGCAGACATCCCCTTTTTGTCACACCTCACGCCTGCACTTCAAAACTATTTCACAGTTCTCACCAGGAAGCAAATGCAACTTCATGACTGACACTCAAAGCTACATGATCAAAATCTGATTACGCCCTAATGACATTGACAAACGGATCGTTGGGGCGCACAATGGCGCATACTTTGCGATGTCGAAGCATGTCTGCAGACGACTGATAGTTACAACTCGGTTACGCCAAACAATAGCGTCGGTTATTTTGCATCGATTCGCGAGGAATATGGAATAAAACAGTTCATTTGTCTCCGCTCCGTTTCAGATCTATCCAGTGATCGCTAATGCAACTTTCAATGGGTGTCTTGGACTCCCCCTTCTCGAGATAATGATGCCGCACTAAAAAGACGTTTGTTAGATGCAACTCTACCTACCTTAACACTTAGAAATAAAGGTTTAAAAAAAAAAAGTTTTAAGGCTTTTTTGCCTATGCAATTATACAACCCTTAATGGTTCATCAGAATCTCAAAAGCAGTCAGGAATCTTCATTTTACCAAAAAACCTGTCTACGCTGTGTTTAATGGTGTTGGTTGAAAAATGTTCAAAGGTTTTTGAAAAACGGAAAAACCTTATTTTCTAAGAGTGTATCGAAAACACCCCTTCTCTAAAAACGTTCAGCTCATTGCCGCATATCGCAGCAACAAAAATTGCTTGTTTGCTGTGGGGCTTAGTCAGGATGCTGACCCTCATTCAAATTCAAATATGTTTTGAACACTAATGTGATGTCTTCAACTCTTAGACAATTTTAACTCCCTAATTGCAACTAATATGTTTTACCACATTTCAATTGCGTAAATCTATTCTTGTGTTTCCCATCATCAGAAGCCGATTCCCACCTGCTGAGGGCTAAACATTCCATTAGGGATGTTTATTAACGTTATAGCGATACATCATAAGACAGTCATTTGAACACTCACCTGCTTTTAGCAATATCGAAATGAAAAAGAAAAACGCTTTGGTTCCTTATTTAGTTAGACGCAATTTAATTTCGACATTAAAGTATACAATTGTCATCAGTCTTACATTATGTGATATTGCATAATAGATCATGATGATATATTCAATATTTCGTTAGCCTCATAGCATAATTGCCTAAGTCATATTTTGGCCAAAATGTGAAAATTTTATGTCTATATCACTTTTCTGTGTTATTCAAGCATTATTTACTTATTTAATGGTTTTAAAAATGTTGAGACATCTGTTATAAGTTTTTGTTAAAGTTCGAATAAAAATTTCCTAAGCGTTGTCTAAAAAAAATGGTTCTTTAATTTTTCTCAAAACCTTCAAAATTAATATGAGTTAGGCAATTATGCTATGAGGCTAACGATTTGCAACACTTACATGTATGATAGACAGGTTACCCTCCACTGCCTCTCCTGCCCCCCCCCCCCCCCCCAATAGGTCCAAATCCCAAAATAGCACTGTTTAAATGTTTTGGTGGAGGGCAGTTTGATCTCTGAAAGACTCGTGTGTCAAGATCCACCCACAACGACAACTTTTCCTCACCTCATATCTCCACAGTGTCCAAATGACCCAGCGCACAAGGACGCGACAAATGATCACCAAATTGGTCGTCTTGTGAACGACGAAAACCTCTAATTAACCAATAGGACACACAGAAATGTAATCAGGCCGAATCACATCGCATCGCCATGGCAACCAAAGGGGTACAGTTAACGAGCGACTTTTCAAGCAGTTAATTTGAAATTGGTCATGTAAAATAAGCCTTTTAAAATTGCCATATCTTACATCACGGCCCTTGATTGGCTGAATTACGGCAGATTGAGGTGAGGACCATAATCTTCCGCTCTTGGCCTTCAGGGTCTTCAGTTTTTGATGTGATACAAATTAGAGATATAATTAGAACAGTCGGGTAACTTCCCGATGTTAGTCTGGGGTTTGATGTGTCGAATTGCCACCATTATTACCGATGAAGAGCAACAAAATGGCTTTGGCGCATTTCGTGATTCGAGAGATGTGCCTAGATAGCTCCCTGGCACAGTACAGCGACTCCGTAAGGGAAGTCGGAAAAATGTTGTCATTATGAGGACAGCTCTGTATTTAGCTTATGATGTGCTCAGTTCAACAGTTTTTGCTTGAGATGGATTCAGGCCTAAATTGTCTTTGGGTTTTTTCAGAAGAAAAGGTCAAATTTTATATATGTGCAGTCTGGAGGGAAGAGACATACATGGAAGTCTTCAAAGGGACTCAGGTTTCTGGCTGAAATGGAGTCCCAAATCGCCCAGCTGATTCAGGTTCAGGGAGAAAAGTCATAAACTTAGGACAAATGTAGGATAGGGATGTCACAAGCTTACTCAGGTAGAGTTAGAGAAGATGGATTGTCTCAGGTCGAGTTACAGTATTCCTAAACTGACCGGACTAACACAGAGATATCATAAACTTGGTATAGAGAAGTCACAATCTAACTTACCGGTAGATTGAGACACGAGACATAGAGAAGTCTGTAGGATTTACAACATAAGTAATTCAACATCTAAGACTACCCTAGGATTGAACTGAAATAATTCAACATATCATAAACTTAGAATAGAGAAGTCACAATCTAACTTACCGGTAGATTGAGACACGAGACATAGAGAAGTCTGATTCTAGGATTTACAACATATTAAGTAATTCAACATCTAAGACTACCCTAGGATTAAATTGTAGTAATTCAACACATCATAAACTTAGAATAGAGAAGTCACAATCTAACTTACCGGTAGATTGAGACACGAGACATAGAGAAGTTTGATTTTAGGATTTACAACATATTAAGTAATTCAACATCTAAGACTACCCGAGGATTGAACTGAAGTAATTCAACATATCATACACTTAGAATAGAGAAGTCACAATCTAACTTACCAGTAGATTGAGACACGAGACATAGAGAAGTCTGATTCTAGGATTCACAACATATTAAGTATTTCAACATCTAAGACTACCCTAGGATTGAACTGAAGTAACTCGACATCTAAGAGTAACCTAGGATAAAACTGAAGTATCTCAACATCTAAGATTACCCAAGGATTGAACTGAAGTATCTCAACATCTAAGACTACCCAAGGATTGAACTGAAGTATCTCAACATCTAAGACTACCCAAGGATTAAACTGAAGTAACTCGACATCTAAGACTAGCCTAGGATAAAACTGAAGTATCTCAACATCTAAGACTACCCAAGGATTGAACTGAAGTATCTCAACATCTAAGACTACCCAAGGATTAAACTGAAGTAACTCGACATCTAAGACTAGCCTAGGATAAAACTGAAGTATCTCAACATCTAAGACTACCCAAGGATTAAACTGAAGTAACTCGACATCTAAGACTAGCCTAGGATAAAACTGAAGTATCTCAACATCTAAGACTACCCAAGGATTAAACTGAAGTAACTCGACATCTAAGACTAGCCTAGGATAAAACTGAAGTATCTCAACATCTAAGACTACCCAAGGATTAAACTGAAGTAACTCGACATCTAAGACTAGCCTAGGATAAAACTGAAGTATCTCAACATCTAAGACTACCCAAGGATTAAACTGAAGTAACTCGACATCTAAGACTAACCTAGGATTGAACTGAAGTAACTCGACATCTAAGACTAACCTAGGATTAAACTGAAGTATCTCAACATCTAAGACTACCCTAGGATTGAACTCAAGTAACTCGACATCTAAGACTAACCTAGGATTAAACTGAAGTATCTCAACATCTAAGACTACCCAAAAGGCCAAGGATTGAACTGAAGTAACACAACATCAAAAACTACCCTCCCCTACGCACAACCTGCTCTGGAGATTATTTTGAGTCAGCGAAAGATACTGCAGATGCCATTCGATATGGTATCAGAATCACAACCAATTGTAACTGGGACAATAATTTTGGACGACTTTGGTTCGCCTGACAAAGGTGTTTTGTCAACATTTTGACAAGTCAGGCTCCTAAGTGGCAAATGAAGATGAAAAGTGTTTGCACAAGTTTGGAAAAGAGAGGCAGTAGGACATGCTCATGAATGAATTATCCGCATTAAAAGCACCGGTCTTGAAGCCAAATGTCGAAAAAAGTTAACAAACTTGGTTTCTAATTGCTTGAAAAAATTTGATCCATGGTAAAATATTCTTAGATCGGCGATTTCAAATTAAAATTAGTTTGCTTCCAGTTAATGAGATTTTCCTTGACCAGGTTTATTATGATAAAGTGGTATTCTGCATGCACTACCACCAACATTTCCAATCAATGGCACATCTCATAGTGATTCTATTCTTTTTTTCAACAATGTTTGACTTTGAGCTGTAACTGCAACTTGAAAGGATATAATAATCATGTACATGTAGTTGATAAAATAGCTGATCTGAGGTGCTTTCTGGAACAATAGTTGACAAAGATGAGTTCTGGTGAAATAGTTGACCAAGATGAGTTCTGGTAAAATAGTTGACCAAGATGAGTTCTGGTAAAATAGTTGATCAAGATGAGTTCTGGTAAAATAGTTGATCAAGATGAGTTCTGGTAAAATAGTTGATCAAGATGAGTTCTTGTAAAATAGTTGACCAAGATGAGTTCTGGTAAAATAGTTGATCAAGATGCGTTCTGGTAAAATAGTTGACCAGGATGAGTTCTGGTAAAATAGTTGATCAAGATGAGTTCTGGTAAAATAGTTGACCAAGATGAGTTCTGGTAAAATAGTTGATCAAGATGTGTTCTGGTAAAAACAGTTGATCAAGATTAGATCTGGTAAAACAGTTGATCAAGATGTGTTCTGGTAAAACAGTTGATCAAGATGAGTTCTGGTAAAACAGTTGACCAAGATGAGTTCTGGTAAAATAGTTGATCAAGATGAGTTCTGGTAAAATAGTTGATCAAGATGCGTTCTGGTAAAATAGTTGACCAGGATGAGTTCTGGTAAAATAGTTGATCAAGATGAGTTCTGGTAAAATAGTTGACCAAGATGAGTTCTGGTAAAATAGTTGATCAAGATGTGTTCTGGTAAAACAGTTGATCAAGATTAGTTCTGGTAAAACAGTTGATCAAGATGTGTTCTGGTAAAACAGTTGATCAAGATGAGTTCTGGTAAAACAGTTGACCAAGATGAGTTCTGAAATAGTTGATCAAGATGAGTGTTGGTAAAATAGTTGATCAAGATGAGTTCTGGCAAAATCGTTTACCAGGATGAGTTCTGGTAAAATAGTTGATCAAGATGAGTTCTGGTAAAATCGTTGACCAAGATGAGTTCTGGTAAAACAGTTACTTACTTACCAATTAAGTCTGGTTTCCTCTGGTCATGCCATTCATAACACAGAGCCTGAGCGATGCACAAACTCGTCATATTTTCAGCCAGCCTTGCATATTTTACTTGAGAGAATCTAAAAGTAAAATTGAGAAATAAAACTAAAAGACACGATGTTATATCAACATATTGAAGGAATTCCACCCTCTGACATATCAGATCTCAGGTGGATGAAAAATGCTACTTGAAAACAGCTTATACGGGGACGCGAGAGTACCTCAGAGAGCTTGGTGAAATTGTAACTTTAGCGCACTTTAAATAATATATTATAGTCTAACTATTCAAGGTGAAACTAATTTCAAACAGATTTTCTTTTTTGCCTGCAATTATATTTTGCAATCGGGAAAGTCACTGGGACACAAACATTTCCAAGTCTATACATGCAGTTCTTCAAGTGACTCCTTTGACCCATTTTCACCAGATGAACAGACCATTCACCACATCCTCCAAGAGTGCTCTCAGTTTGAATCTCAGTGGACAACGGCCTGGCCAGATGATCAAAATGTCTAAAGAAACTGTGGGGAATGGGGGAAGACCCCATTTCGTGACATCCATCGACCTAAGAATTTGACGATGTCGCCAAGCCCTAAGAAGAAGAAGACACATTTTTCTGAACTTACACAACCAAACCAATGGCAAATCTCCAGTTTGGCGGAGAGAATAATGCAGCATGAATAATGAAACGCGTCGCAGGATCGCGGCTGCAAATAAAAAGATAAACGTGCAAAGACAATCAAGCATTTTATGAAGACAAAGTGACATCATGTATATTCATGATGCTAGGCTCGCAATTTTTTGTAACTGCGTGACATTTGCCCCGATGGGCGACATAATCGCATTTGCCACGCCCGACTGGGGCCCAATCCAGCTCCTTTATAACGACAAGATTGAACATGTTGCCCAGTGTCATCCCTCAATAACCTAAACACATTACTTCTCATTTCTTGGTGAAATCTTTCTTCATCTTTGCCGAGCAAGTTGACACTTACTTTATGAATAATTTCCGACGTAAACCAGCCAATACGGAGAATATCAGTGACATCATTTGTTTTCATCTAAAAACGCAACCAAACAACATGACAGTATAATTTGCTTGATTTTTGTTGTGAACTTACATCCCCCCAAATGAAATTCTGACAGGGGTGTATATCGAAAATGATGTCGGTGTGTCATTCCTAAGCACACAAATTCAAATTGATAGTTTTTAGTGAGAACCATCTATCTTCGTCATTTTACGCGATGGCCAGTAATTCTTTGACTAATCATGGCAGGAAGACGAAACCCGTCATGTAAAGATGATCAATTTTTAGCAGCCTTCTGCTCCAAGAAAGAAATGAAGTGGAATTCCTTCATCTTATTCATTCGAGGCATGGTTACCAGTATAAGTACAGCGGCAAAAAACATTTTGATTTAGAACTTCTCTATTAAGGACACCCTCGGGACTGATAAGTGATGTCCTTTGAAACACTCTATTTGGGACAAAAATCAGTATCCTTTGTAGAAAGGGGGTCCTTAACAGAGAGGTGTCCGCTAAGAGAGTAATTTTCTTATGGAAGAGGGTAACATTGTAATTGTAGGGATAGTTACATTGGTACCTTGTGAGGAGCTGGGGCCGAATGCAAGGATGCGATGTAGGCCTACTGTCATGACTGCAAGTTATGTATAAAAGATAGAGATACCTAATGGAAACTTTCCTTAACTTAACTTTACACATTAATTTAGGGGAGACTTGTCCTGTTTTAGATGGATCAACAGTAGAACCTCCCTTAGTGGACACCTCTCTTATAAGGACACCCTAATGAGAACACTTAAACTTTCGTCCAAAATAGGTCATTTCCATTCAAATTTGACCTCTCAATCAGGACACCTCTCTATTGAGGACAGAACTTGTCAGTCCTAAAGGCAGCCAGGGTGTCCATAATAGAGAGGTTCTTCAAACTGTAACTGATGTATTCTGCGACCTGAAACTGTGGACAAGATTACCTTTTTCCTGGGGACTGCCTTACAATTTGTCAGTGCTTCCATCTACTGAGAGTAAATTGCATCAAGGCTCTACCTATCAGGGTTGAAAGGAATTTGGAGAACTGGCTCATAAGCTGCTTTTACCAGCTCAGCCCACCATCTTCAGGCCACTTTTTTATTATTCGTTAAACTGCCAAAATGAAAATCTTTCCTTATCTATTATATTGGATTGGAGAGGTGTACAGCCTCTTCAAATCGTCTAATTTACCTATCCTTGCGTCTAGATTACCATTGTCTAAAATGACCATTGTCTAGATTACCATTGTCTACTTTACCATTGTCTAAAATGACCATTGTCTAGTTAATTACCATTGTCTACTTTACCATTGTCTAAAATAACCTTGTCTAGATTACCATTGTCTATTTTACCATTGTCTACTTTACCATTGTCTAGTTTACCATTGTCTACTTTACCATTTACTAAAATAAACTTGTCTAGATTACCATTGTCTACTTTACCATTGACTAAAATAAACTTGTCTAAAATACCATTGTCTGATTTACTTTTGTCTAACTTACCTGGATTCCCCTCCACCCAGAGTTGATGAGGAGGAGCCCGAATAAACTTGTAGAGATGCAATTTTAATTGACATTGATCAATCAAATAAAAATAACAATAAGAAACTATGGATGAAAAATCTATGGACCTATTAGTTTTACCTTTCTGGCAACTGGTAAGGATTCCTGCTTCCCTGACCTCCTGGCTATAAGCTTAGACATTATCACAGTCATCCTGAGATAGGCCTACAGATTTTTGATACTCCTATACACTGTAGGCCTACACAAAATATATAATTTGAAATATCGAGAGGCGGAGTATATGATGTATCACAGTTGGCCTAGACCTAACAAGCCAATGGGATTCCTATGACAACCTATGGACATTCTGGAACGGGAAGTCTGCCCAAGGATAGAACCTCAATCCTTCATTTGCTACCACCACTGGGCATCAACGGGGGGGGGGGGGGGGGCATCATCTCCAACATGTGCTCAAGACTATAAGTTATTACCCCAGTCAGCTGTGGTTGGACTTGAGAGGCTCATCCCAGTGGAGTTCCAGTGGAGTTGAATTCTTTGCCTACTGGAACTATATAACATGAAAAGACCAATTGCACTTACTGCTCCCTGCCTTTTACTATTACTCATTCGATAAAACATTCGAACAACCGTTTGGTATCTAAGGCCTATAATCAGCATCCCATCATCTGTAAAAAACAATCCTCTGACACCCCTGCTACCCATGACAGTTGCCATACTATATATCGGTCCGCTCTCCAATGTTCAAGAATGTGAGTTGGTTTATAGTCCTTCGAATAATAATCATTTTATGAGAAATCTGCCATAATTTCTTCTGTAAACATGACATGAAAAAAGTATAGTAATACAATTGAGTGGATATGTAAGAAATAAAGATTCCGAACAGCATGCAAGAATCTTTTAAAATTGCGTGGCAAAGTAGTGACCGATTCCAACCATGGCGGGCTACTTATGAAATCAGAGTCAATCCTGCAGAACTGAAGAAGAAAGTTTCGATTGAAAGGATAGGAACGCGATTGATGTGTCTAGATGACACCTCCAAGGGACTGCATCAAACGACCACTGTAACCGGTCAGTTTTTGCAAATATCTGTCAACAACTCTTAATCACATTGTACCGGGCATTCAGTTTGCATAATATTCACCTCCAAACGAAAAAAAACCATGTTTGTTGGCGAAAGAAATGTTGTCCGACTATTGGACGATAGTACAAGCATACGATCTTATATAGAGGATCAAGGATGTACCTATTGTTGGACATTGAGGAAGTCGTAAGAAACTTGCTCTCTTCATCACACTATCTCCTGTCCTCTGTGGTATTTTATACATTGGTGGCAGTGGTACTCTGTGTTTTTGGTGCCATCCATCTGTGGCTCGGACTCCATTCAGTCAAGTACGGTTCACCCCTCCTGTCCTGCCCTGGCTCTCCTGTCTGCCCCACACAGTACAGGTATGCCTACAGTTGTATGTAATAACTGTAGCCAACGACATCATGACATAAAAGGGGTGTGGTCTGACTTTCTGTTTAGTGAAAGTGTGGTGGTACGTGCGACGACATAAAACTATACCCTAGGCCTAGGGTCATAGACCCTTTTACACCAGGCAGAGGAAGTCATTGCGGGACCAAACAAACAAGCAGCAAACAAAAGACCGCATGGTCGCACACCACATGATCTTTTGTTCGTTGTGCCTATATTAGGGTTTGTTAGGGCTAGCACTGACTTCCTCCGCCTGGTGTAAGGGCCCCTATAGTGCAGGATAAATGTAGCCGGACACCATCAATAAGGGACAGGAAAACAAAAGTCTTTTACAATAACCATGGAGTAATAGGTCAAATACGCCAGAAAATGGAGCTAGAGGCATTGTCTGGCATCTGACCTTTAATGAAGATGTTCTGTTTTCCTGGCCCCAGGTACATTTGGTGTGCGCATATTGTCATTGGCTCATTTATCATCTGTAGTGTAAGACACAAGAGGGAGAGGTTGATTTGTCCATAGTACTTGTATGTGGACTCCAATTGGAAATTTAAGCTCATCGATCAGAAAAAATGCACTGATTTATGGAGATAGGGACAGCCTTTCAGTCAGTCAGTAGGGCTTTTTTTCATGGCTGAAGAATAGCTTTCTGTAATCTGTACATCGCCAGGCCAAGCAGCTCTCACTTGGAACCCAAGTGAATCAAAAAACATGCAAATCTAGTTTAGATATCTAACAAATGAAATTCTATTTTATCTATTTCAGGTCTTCATAACGCTTACGGTGTAAAATGTATCCTGGAAACCAATATGGATATGGACCACCACCACCACATCCCCCTGGGCCATCGATGAACATGCCACCAGATCCACCGTACCCGCCTTGGCCGCCCAATAGACCAATGATGAGCTATCCAATGCCTTACAGATATCCCCCACCTCCTCCTCCTCCTCCTCCACCGCAACAATACCAAGACTCTGGCCCTCCTCAGGTAAACTTGGGGGCACAACAAAACCAGCATACAGAGTTCCAGCATCCCCTCCTAGGACAACCACTATTTAGTACTGGGACTCCAGTGAAAACAAATGTGCAAGTCTATCATGGTGTCAGGCCACCTGATTTTCAAAATATCAGCAGTGCGCCTGGTTTTAACCAAGACCCAAACAGCTATAATCAAGGTCCAAGTTTGAATCCGCAGCAAGCAAGTTTTAGTCAGTGCATGAATCAAAGCATGTTTTCTCCCGGTTCGTATGCCCAGACATTCCAGCCAGGATCAAGTGGTGGTGTAGGACAGTTCAGTGGAAATGTGAACCAATCAAATACAATTGCCACTGCCGCAAAAGAACTCACAAGTCGAAGTCCGATTCCATCTGTGAATCCAAGCATCGGTCTGAAACCTCGGGTTACTAGTAGGCTTTCACCTGCTCAAAATCCACCAGAATTTATTGTCCCAGTATTTTCAACTCATTCTGCTACTGCATCACAACAACAGCCATTATCAGCTAACACTATTACAACAGAGAAAATTGTTAATAATGTTAAAATTACATGTATAGTGAAGTCAGTTACTTCTAATTTTGATGCGCACTCTGTCGACTTGATAAGGAAGAATCATGATTCTGGCACCTTCTGTGAAAAGGGTAGTGCCAGATTCAATGTTGATGTGCCAAAATGTGCTGAGAGGAGTATGTTAAGTTCAGGCAACTTCCGTTCTGGTAGCAATTGTGGTTCGAATAGACGGAAGGAGTTACCAATGCAGATGGACCAAAAGAACAATTCGAATACTTCCCACAAAACGGACGATGAGACTAATGGTAATGTATCTGTTGTCCGTTGGTTGAATACCACTGTCAAATCGTCTGATGTGGATGCGGCTGATTCTAGTCAAATGCAAGACTTCGTGGAAGAAGGTGGCAGTTCTAGACATGAGGAAACATTAGTGAAATTTGTCCAACGGTCAACGGAAAGGCGGCTGTTGGCACAGACTGGTGATAAGCTTGGAATGATGCAGTCACCCAAAAAAGCTGGTTACGTCTCCAGAGATCAGTTTGATACTTCGGCTGTATCTCTAACTCCAGCAGAGTCCTCTGTAGAAGAAAGTCTTGACCTCAGGGCAAGTCGTTCAGCATCTAACAGTCAACAACCAATCGAACGACATCTGAATTCTCCATTCTCCACCGTGGGACGAGGATGGGGACGTGGAAAATTGGTGTGTAATTGAGTCTAGTGTCAGATTTTTTGTAGCTTTGTCCCTGATTGCAGCCTGTTTTTTTCTTTGTGTTACCAATTAGCAAAAATATATAGAACTTGCCCTGTCAATTTTTGCAATTTGTTATAAGAAAAAAAGAAAAAAAATTATATGGACACTTGACTCTGCTGTGTAGTTATTTTATTGGTGCAGTGCAGTGATTTAGTACATGTACAGTAGTTATTCATTTGAATACAGTAGTTATTCATTTGAATACAGTAGTTATTCATTTGAATACAGTAGTTATTCATTTGAATACAGTAGTTATTCATTTGAATACAGTAGTGTTGTTCATTTGGTTTCAGAATCACCATTGGAGTATTCGAGGACCTGTTGCTGGGTATGACAACGACTATGACTTAGAAGGGTCGGGTGACCAGTCTTGGAATTTCAACCAGCCTCGTCAAAGACCTCGAAAAAGAACTATTTTTGACAATCCACCTCCAATTCCG
Organism: Lineus longissimus; assembly: GCF_910592395.1. Lineage (NCBI taxonomy): Eukaryota > Metazoa > Nemertea > Pilidiophora > Heteronemertea > Lineidae > Lineus > Lineus longissimus. The sequence continues at coordinate 8,678,923 of NC_088315.1, forward strand.
CATTTCCATGGGAAAAAGCCCACCAAGCCAACAGATGAAGTCACTCAAGAAGCAATTTATAGGTAAATGTAGTCAACTGGACGTTGCTTGGCCCCTAAAAGTCCTGGCAGCTGTGGTATCTATCACCAGTAGCGGATGAAATCTCGAACGATGACATTTTCCTAAGGTTTGCCTGTTTTAGTAATATCAATATCATCTTCGGGAATAAAAAAAGCTATATTTTCAGATGCACTGCCAAAGGCAAACATAAAAAGCATGGACATTTCAGTTCCAAAGCATAAACCATAAATTTCAACAGTAAACACGGAAATTTGTCAACCACCAATTGAAAATTGAAAAGCTCGTGACTCACAAATTGTTCTTATTTCAGGAAAGTCGTATCCTTCATCCCTGCCGATGGTGTCATCTCAGTGCAGAGTCCTGAAATAATCGAAATCTTCAAAAGCCTGACGTCAGTTGAGAGGGAATACGTCATGAAACGTGGCACATTGCACAACTTTCTTAAGGATTGCCCCTATCTCGGCTGTTATGATTCGAAGTTTTTTGTCCGAAACGATGGCCAGAATCCTGTGCGGGTGGATGATGATGAACCTCTATTAACCGGGTAAGACGTCACTTGAAGGCCTAAGAGCACACCGGACATACATGCAATATTTTTAAAGAAGTGAGTTACTGTCAAATGCAGATAGACTGGGTTGCAGTCTGTCCTAAGAACCGTGCATTAATAGAGTGTGTCCTTTGTGTACTGAGCCCTTGAAATGCACTTTATATCAACGCAAAAGTTTTACGAAAGACTGTCCTATGCTCTGGTGCACGTAATATTCGTGTTTTCTTTTCTGTTTTGAAGGTATGATCACGCATTTCCCGGGTACCAAGGTGGCTACGGTGACTGTGGAGATATTCAGTTCAGTGATGAGGAGGTTGACGAATCACCGACCACCCCAGGTATGATGTGATACATCCTCATTCCATTTTAGGCCTACACTAATAATGTAGTAGATCGACTGACCCTCCCCCCTCTCCCTCTAAAGGACGGATGGGAAACTTCGCTTGGAATTGAGTTTTTTTATTCGCAGATCTCGAAAAAACAACTGTTTACATAAAATATTGCCACGCACCTCCAGCTCAAGTGCTGGCATTTCATGGAAGCGCGAAGAAATTGTAGCTATATTTTAGAATAAGCCAGGTGCCCAATAAAAAGTACGCTGTACATCCAAATATACGCGAAAAATGATGAACCTTGTCTTACTAAAAACTTGACAATTTGACGTACACCATAAGTCAATGGACACATTAGCTACCATATGATGCACACTGTGCATCTTTTGGTCACCAGGAGGGTTAAGTCATGTAACTTATAATTGTGAAACTTGTTTTTTACAGCCGATAAATCAACGTTGTTATGCCAAGACGCAGAAGTCGCCAACAAGCAAGACGGCGGCACGGAAAACAACTTCTTCTTAAAATACCCGGAGAAGGACCGAAAAACGCTGCCAAGGATTACCACCAGTAGCGACAAGTCTTATGAGCAGTTCATAAGCCGCCTGGATGAGATCGGTATCAAAGTTGGGGAAGCAGACGCCGAGTTGGGGGCAGGTGACCAGGAAAACAATCAAGACCTCGTGTTGTCGCCAGAGCAGGGAATGTTCCAGAAGTTTTTATCGAATTTGAAGAAGTCGGGCATAAAAGTCGAGTTGAAGAAGGAGGCGGAGGCGGATGCCTGTCCCGCAGCCGAGTGGTCACATGGTTATGATGAGCCTACAACTCATTTCGACCACTTAGCCGTTGCAGACAATACGGTTATTAACGGCGTGGTCATTCCCGATGAAGAGGGCTGTGTCCAGGTTGTGGATTACGCTGATGCTGATGATGATATTGACGTAGGTGATGATGACAATGTGGGAGATTTTGATGAAATTTACGTCAGCGATGATGAAGATGGTGCAGTATTTGCTGAACTTGTTGCAGATGCTGAAGTTGATGTCGTGCCTAATGGTGAGGAAGAGCAGGATGCTCTTCATGATGAAAATAATGCTAGCACTGCTACCTTCAAAAGCCAGAGGATGGCGATAACGACCGAGCCAGGAGCTGATGATAAGGCTGCGACTGATGGAAATGTTGACGATATTGTTGGATTTCCAGCTGCCATGAAAAAAGAAGCTGGGACAGACTTCGCACTCCAAGCTGTAACCAACACTGTTGATGTTGTTGCTGCTGTTGAACACAAGGGTTTGGCTACAGAGGCGGTCGCAAACAGTTGTGAGTTTATTGCTGAAATAGCGGCTCTTCGAGATGCTATCCTCGATGCCAGCGATCAATCGAAAGAAAGAAACGTTCCAGGACGAATAAACAATATTCTTGAAAAGATCGATGATCTAAAACATGCTGCTGAGAATTGTACCGGTACTCCAGATAATATTTGTGACGTATTAGAAAATTTCACGGATTGCATCATTGAGGCGGAATCTTGTGGCCAGGGCCTCAATCAGTTGTACGAGTTGGAGCGTTTTTTACTTCTTGAGAAAATGTTTGTTTCTTACAATGATGGTGATGCTGGAAACAAGGGCATTATATCAGAGGCTGTCAATGCAGCTAGTGTTGAAAATGGTTGTGTGTTATTTGATGAAATTGAGGCTATTAGGGATGCTATTCTTGATGTGGGAGACCAGTCTGAAAACAGTGATGTTCCTGGACGCGTCAACAATATCTTGGCAAGGATCGATGATCTTAAACATGCTGCTGAAATTCGTATTCATACTCCAAATCACGTCTTTGATGCATTGGAAAATTTCAAGGATTTTATCATTGAAGCAGAGGCTTGTGGCGACAGGCACAATTCGTCATCCGAGTTGGAGCATTTGTTACGTCTCAAGGAAACTATTTTTGCATCTTCCGTTACGCATAGTTCAGATGACAAGTCAGTGCCGTCCAACCGTAGATTGGACAAAGATATGCCGGGCTCTGGTCAAAGTGTGAAAAAGACTGCTTTTAAGGTTGGTTGTCCCGTGTTTGTGCCTGGGAAGCCATCGCCTAAAGATTTGAAAGTCAATATATCGACCACAACATCGTTGAAGTTCGATGCCCCTGCATTTGTACCTGGACTTCCGATTACTCCTCCACCAGATGCCTGCACCAAATTTGACCTCGCCAGCCCAGAATTTGTGCCACAGTCTTCCAAACCGCTGTTGGGTTCTTCTCCATTGACAAAAGATGCCACTCCGTCCCGAGAAACTCCACAACATTCCAGCTCGCTTCCGTTTGTGGTTGGAATGTCTGTGTCCACTCCAGCGGTTAAATCCGCATCGGAATCTACCTTGGCTCAACCTCAGACATACCCTGCCCCTGTAGTTATACCACACTCAGCTGTAACATCACTGCCGTTAGCAGGTTCCATACATTCTCAAGTATTTCTTCCTCCGCCTACAACAAATATGAGCCCAGGACCAGTGCCAAATCATACCTTCCCGTCGGAACAGCCTGCTCCAGTAGCGGGTCAAGGACAAATGCCGACTCTTTCTGGTCCTTCAGTTTCTTATTTCGGACCTAGTGCTGTATCCTCGCAAGGTTCTACGTATATGCCGTCCCAAGTATTTTCTCCGCCTATATCAAATACAAACGCAGGAGTAGTGCCAAATCAAGAATATGCTTCATTTCCGCAATCGGCCCAAGTAGTGGGTCCTCCTGCCTCTTATTTTGCACCTGGAACTGGACTGTCTCAAGCACCTGTATTTACCCAAGGGCGTGCACAAGGACCTCGGATGGGATCGGGACCACCATTTCCAGTGCCTGTCTGTGGCCCGCAAATGGTTCCAGGACCCCAAATGGTGCCAGGACCACAAATGGTGCCAGGACCTCAAATGGTGCCAGGACCTCGAATGGTGCCAGGACCACAAATGGTGTCAGGACCTCAAATGGTAAAAGGACCTCAAATGGTGTCAGGACCTCAAATGGTGCCAGGACCTCAAATGGTACAAGGACCTCAAATGGTGCCAGGACCACAAATGGTGTCAGGACCTCAAATGGTACAAGGACCTCAAATGGTGTCAGGACCTCAAATGGTGTCAGGACCTCAAATGGTACCAGGACCACAAATGGTACCAGGACAACAAATGGTACCAGGACCTCAAATGGGAGCCGGGCCTCCTCCATGTTCAGTGCCTGGGTGTGTTCCAGTCAGATGGCCTGGACCTACAATATTGTCTCAAGTACCAGGACCTATGCAGACTCAGTTTGTAGGCCCGGGACCGCCACCATCTCCGGTTGGTCAGCGTGTGCAATTCGTACCTTGTTCAGCCCCTCCAGTACTTTCACCAGAAGCTTCTCCTTTACACATTTCATCACCTCTACCTCATCCACATTCTCCGACAGTTTCAAATTGCAATATAGTTCCAGTTCAATTATCACCAGTTCAAGCACAGGATAAGCCGCAGTTATCAAGATTCGGCTGCTCACCGTCCCCAAAGCCCATTATTGAATATGAAGCGTGTAGCGAAGCTCAAGTTAGATCTGGCACGGCTGCTACCAAGGCATTAAGCGACAAGTCTTTGGACCTTCAAAAGGCCACGCCACTGGCCTCGAGACCCAGTAGTGCGTCACCAGCCAAGTCTGTGACAAAAGACCCGGCAACTGCTCCCATATATGCTCGTGCTACGGCTACCACTTCGGTAGGCACAGAGTCATCTTCATCCTGTACTCGTAGTGACTCTGATTTACCTGCTGCTCCTCGTTACTCTCGTAGAGACTCTGTGTGCCAAACTGATTCCCGGGACACGCAGGATGCTAGTGTGGCTACACATCGAATAAAAATGACGGAAGTCTCGAGTCAGACTGTTCCGCCGGTCATGTGCGATGTCATGATCAACACGCTCAACGACACGGAGTTAGACCTCCTGATGCCTGCAGTGGAGACCGCAGATGTCGGGACCAACACCAAGGGTCCTAAGATGATGGACAAGGCAGTGTTGACACGGATTATGGCTGAAAATCTCACGTCCTCGAAGAGCACACAAACCAAGATTCATTTGGTCTCGAGCAGTCTGTACGGGAAGGCGCTCGCCAGGGCATTAATGGCTGAGGTAAGAAGTAGTTGTGCTTGTGTGAATCGGGGAAATTTCATGGAATGGGAGAGGTTGCGCATCATTAAGTACTCTGACTTCAATTTTGAGAGAGAATAACTTTCGTCTAATGACAACTTCGATTAATCAGAAGTGACGAACGATTTCCCGTTGATAATTTACAGGTACCTGCATCGTCGACCTCTATCAGTGTCTTGGGGAAGCCTTGTCCGAACTGGCCTGGAATCAATAAAGTACAGTTCCTTATTTGTCAATTGTTCTCTTTCAGGAAAAAATCCTTGAGCTGGAGGCAAGCAAATGCATTTCCGATCTAACAAGATCGAAATGTGATGTGAGCATGAGCTACCAGCAGGAACAGGCTTTGCTCTGCTTGAGGTGAGTTGGCTGCTAGTGCTGCTACATGTATAATGGGGGTGAGAAATTCCTTACACCTCTCATGTCATCAGCCACAAAGGTGGGTCTACTGTTACTGGAAGTCTATTCCCCACTCTAGTATGGTCAATCGATTGGGCACTCTTGATCATGCTGCCCTTTAAACCTTTTAGTTGTGTCTCAGCGGAAAACTTCTATATGCTCCTGTTCGTTTTTCTTTTCATCAGCCAAGAAGAGAAAGGTGGCATGGATGAAAACCATCAGAAAGTATTGGCCAACATTGATCATGAAATAGTTAGAATACAGGTAGGTGTAAATCTGCCTTTTGTGAATTCAAAAGTTTGACATTTCTGATTACTCTCGGCCACTTTCTCCGGCAACCTGACATTTCTAGGTCAATTGTGCCTCCACATCCCTCCAGGCATTACGTATTTTGAGCCAAATACAGTTCCAACCAGGTCGGAAGGAAAATCTACCTACTGTGAAATCAATAGTTTGCCATCCCTGATTACTATAGGCCACTCACTCCTGCTCCATCGGTGTCTTGGGAAGCCTTGCTGGTCCATTTGACACGTGTTCAAAATCTTACTCATGCATCCTTACAGAACCTTCACCTGGAGAATCTACAACGACTGAGAGATGGCCAGGCCCTGGCTAAGCTCCCACCCATTACCGTCACAATGCAACGTGTTGAAACCAGAATCAACCAGAATCTGATGACCACAGTCAAAAAACAGGTAAATAAACATCACATTTCAAAGATATTGCTCTCAAAGGTGAAACCTTGTTGGAGGCGTACAGTTTCTGCATCCCAATTATTGTCCTTTTATGCAGTGTACTTTGTTGGTGCCAGCCCGGCTTAATCTCAAGACTCTGCTCATTTTAAATAAAACGTCTGCAAACAATTAGCCGTGGAAACATTGTCTGATTTACACTGTTGTGATTTCAAAGCGTGTTCGTAATAGCTGTGTACTGTGAACATAAAGAAAACATGTGTTCGCAACAACTGTGAACTGTGAACATAAAGATGTGTTCGTAACAGCTGTGAACTGTGAACATAAAGAAAAGATGTGTTCGTAACAGCTGTGAACAGTGAACATAAAGAAAAGAATAATCGGAGTTGTGGCCATTATAGTGACTTGCTGTCTGTGTGTTTTCAGTTCTAGACTTTGGTAAGGTAGAACTGGACCTGTTGTTTGAAGGGTCAGTCATATTGAGTGAAAAACTCACAAAATGTACCTGATGTGCATAGCTGCCTTGACTTATGTAACTATTTGGTCTCAAACCAGTATGTGCTATAATTGGTCAACATGGCTTTAATGGACAAGTTGGCTTTAAATTATAACAGCTTGGATTAATCTAGGCTTATCAGTATATCAGTGGTGTTGTAGTGTGTATGATCTGTAATATTCAGTGTTGAATGGTGCTCGGTGTGTGGTTGGTATGTCTTCCGATTTTAGTGTTCCATGTATAGAAAAATGTTTATTTCTTCATGAAACAGTAATGAAACAACAATTCCCTTGATTTTTCATGCCGACTCAAGTCATTTCGGACCGCGATTTCATCAGCATTGACATTGAATGATGGTGTCGCCCTCATTTCATGCAGTGTACTAAGGGGAGAGGAGAGACAAAGCAACGATCCCCAGCATTTAGAATTTGGGATGTATTCGTAGGGTGATGTATGAATATGTTTGGCAATATTCCAGGATTCCGCCGACAGAAAACCAAATATCCTGAAGGCTACGGAAGTAGAGAGTGAGAAAGACGATGAACTGGAAAATTGTCTCCATGCCAATTCGTTACAACTGGCGCCCCCTAATAGTCTGCAAGAACCGAAAGAGCCAACTGAGCGGCTGATTACCCTGCCAGAAGCTGGCCAGATAACTCCATCAGAAGCTGTTCGGATGGAAAGACCCAAACCAACCCGACCACCTGGTCTGAACACAGTACCTGTAAGTAAAACAGCAGAATAAGTTCCCTGACTGTTCGGTAATGCTCTATATGAATAACTGTATCTCTATCTATCAGGAAACCCCATGCACGTGATTTGACCAAAGTTAATCAAAACAACGGGAATATCAATTATGAAAAAATTAATTGAATCTATTTCTTTTTCAGGAGCCTCTTGCTGAGAATGAAATGGCAGAGATGGAGAAGTACGTCACCAACACAATGCTGTCTGCTCCTGCTGCAACCACTTCTAGCGTTGACCCTGTCGTCCTTCAGCAGTTAGTGGCAATGCAGATTCTGCAACAGTATCCGATGCTCGGCAATGATCCACAGTTGTTGCAGACGTTCGTTTTCCAGCAGATGAGTGCTATAATGCATATGCAGCATAATCAGCAGATGCAGGCATCTGCTCCTGAAACTTATGGTGCTCAGGCACCTGCTGAGACGTCTGGTGTTCAAGCGTCTGCTGCTGAGATGTCTGGTGTGCAAACGTCTGCTGCTGAGACATTTGGTGTTCAAGCGTCTGCTGCTGAGACATTTGGTGTTCAAGCGTCTGCTGCTGAGACATTTGGTGTTCAAGCGTCTGCTGCTGAGACGTCTGGTATTCAAGCGTCTGCTGCTGAGACGTTTGGTGTGCAAGCGTCTGCTTCCGCAACGTTAGGTGTCCCAGCGTGCGCTTCAGAAACATTGGTTCCACATGAAGCAGAAGCTCTGTTTACATCCAGTGGCCCTGAGGAAACTCGAAAGAAATCTGATGCAGCTCCGTCCAAGAACATGAAGAGAACTTGTTCAAACCGTTCACCCAGCAACCTGGAGGAAACGCCAAAAGAAACTGTTCTTTCCAAATCACGGACTGTGGCGAATTCTGATGTACCAGACTCTTGGGAAGATACTCTTGCCTACCCAGATTCAAAAACTTCAAGCAGGAAATCTTCCACTAGTTCTAAATCATTAGAGACAGCTACTTGTTGTTCACAATCATTGGGTAGAAAATCTCCCTCCTCGGAATCATCCCGTCCAAACTCTGCTCACTCCGCTACGAAATGTTTTCCTGAGGAGCAAAAAAAACCAGTGAGTTCTCTTCTGAAAGGTGGCAATTCGTCCTTCAAAAGTGGTTTCTATAAAGCAAAGGCTGCTCATTCTCAAACAGCGTCTGATTCTTATAACTCCAAACTCTCACAGAAAAGTTCGGCCGAATTATCTAGTTCTTTAGCACGTCGAGTCACTGGGGATGGAAGTGATCCAAAACCGAAATATTCCAAGCAAAATTTCGTTCCGCCCTCCCAACCTGCTCTGCCTGGTTACGGATCGGCCCAGGGATTGTCCAGTTCTCTTCCACAATCATCACAGGGCCCTCAATCCAGCTATGGATATGCGTTCCAGCCGTCGGAAGATTGGGACGAGGAGTGGGACAGTAGCGTCAGCCACGATGACAACCCGACTTTTTACAAGGTCAACTGCAGTAGGAGATTCAAAGCCAAGTCGGTTTCCGATGCCGTGGACGAGGCCGTCACAGTCGACCTCTCGAAGGTTGATGCAAAACCCCCGAAAACTCGAGGAAGGCGGGGAAGAAAAGGTGGATCGACGAGTCGAGAGAATGTCGTTGCTAGTCAAACGTCATTGAATTCCTTCGATGAAAACAAAACGTCGAGCGAGTCTGCACACGTTGGTTCTGCTAATCAAACAACTTGGGATGCATTCGATGATGTTCAGAAATCGACAAGTGACTCAACCAGTACTTTAACTCCTGCTAGTCAGCCATCTAGTTGGAATAACTTTGGTAGTGTCAAGAAAACGTCCACCAAAACACCCAGTGAGTCTATCGGCATGATAAGTTCAAAGTACAAGGCAGGTGCCTTGGACTCCTTCAGTGAGAACCATGATCCCTTCCAGCCAAAGTTTAAACCTCCGGAGAGTTTCATGCCAGCATCTGATGTGGAAAGTACGACATCGGCAGGAAGTGGGTTGAACATAGAGGTTGTGCCGCCGGAGAAGAAAGCGGCAGAATGGCAGCAGGTAATTTTCTTTCTTCTTCTTTTGATTTCTTGACACCTTGGTTAAATTCCGAGGAGGTGGAGTCCTTTATAAAGATTAAGAATTTTAAGTTATGTACAACCAGCTTGCGGGCTGTTGGTTTCCCAGTGTGCTTCCATGCCCAATTCCAAGTCCTTTGACTAATTTGTTTTAAACCATGATCCCAGCAGAGGTCAGATTCTCTCGGTTACAGTTGATGTTAAGTTTAAACGAGGTTAGCATCTGACCGGGTTGTGCTAATATTATGATTGTTTGTCGCTGCGATTTAAAATTGCTTGTTTGCTGGTCGATTCAAGCTCATCAGTAAACTTTTATTCCAGCTGACCAAGAAAAAGCCTGGCAGTGAAAGCACAAGCAAGGAGAGTAGCACTGCCGGCAAGGCAAAGAAAGATTCAGCTGGCACCAAGAAGGCAACATCTGGCAAAAGCAACAACTTTGAGCGGCTGATTACAACCTTGCAGAATGCCTTGCCTGACATCAGTCGGTAAGTCCAAAAATGCTGGTAGTTCTCACTGCCTGAGGTCTGTCTGATCGTGTCACTATTGGGGTAGGTCTCTGCTCAGAGGCTTTAAGGTAGTACGCTATGTTCAGCACACCTTTAGTGCCACTGTTATCAAAAATTTGCATCTAGCTGAATAAATCATTCGATTTATCTCTTGCAGGGACGGGGTGATCAAACTGATCAAGGAAGTGCGTACTCATAATGGAGGCCTGCAGGGACTCACCTTACAAAATATCATTGAAATGGCTGTGGAGTTGAGCAAGCAATCGGCTTCCAACCAAGCTTTGGTGAGTAGTCTGACCAAAGAAAAGGTCCAGGTCTGGCCCAAGTTGTTGATGATGAGGAGCGGAAAGTGTAATGCGTTACTGCTAATACAGTAGTCATGGTTGTGTTTCCATTTAATATACCTGTTATGGCAAACAAAAGACTTGCAGGAATACTTTATGCCTCCAAACCGCAGTTGTATGCAGAACCTCTCACCACATTAGAGCATGCATCTTCTTTGCATTTGAAAGTGAAGCTATTCGAATGACTCCCATTCATGTGGCATATTTCAGAATTATGCCAGTGCCATCCAGAACAAGACGCCCACAAAAATAGAACAGAAGGAATCCAACTCACTTCAAAGCCTTGGCAAACTTCCATCGAAAAAAGAAACCAAACCAGACACTGCGGAACCTTTCGTCCCTGCTCAGGCTCCACCCAAGCATCTAGCTGCCGCCCCAAACTCTCATCATGATGATGATGATGATCTTGATAACATGTGCGTCATTTGTCACGATTCCCTCAAGACATACAGCACCAAGACTCTCGACTGCGGCCATACCTATCATGATATGGTGAGTACCTATGTGAGGAACTTCAAAGTCTAGTGGTTAACACTGCAGCTCCCACGCTATAGGGCCTTGGGAGAAACCAGGCTTTGTGTTCTGGATGAACTGGCGTGGATTTAGGGAACTAAAATTCCTGGCTCTTCACAGTCTTTGGAATGAGACCTAAAACCGAAGTTTCTTGTACCTGGTGTCAATGCCAGGGCAGGTAAAACCCCCCACCAAGTGAGAAACATGAGTAGCTTGCGTGGACTCCCCTCCTTGTCTGAGTGAAAGCATAATAGTCAATATAATGTCCACGTCGTGGTATTGACCAGAACCAGAACCTGTACCCATAACCCCTAGAAAACCAATTGTGTGTCCGGTCAGCCTGCCTACCCAGCCAAGGCGACCAGTAACATGCACTTTTTCCCTGGGCCTAAGTTTTGCAATCAGAACCAGGCAAGATTTTGATGGACTTGTTCGGAGAGCTGGTGTAGCTGATCGTTGTCCCAACCTTGCCTTATTATCCTCTCTTGTTTCAGTGTATCAAGAAGTGGGTCTACAGCGTTGAGAGAACTTGTCCAACTTGTCGCTCACATGCATTATTCCCCGAGGAGTTCCCAAAGCTAGCTTAATAGGAATCAACCTGGGACCACTGTGGTGACAGGCGCTAATGTTTCCATTATGCCATTCCAACGGCCCAATTATGATTATGAAGGAATGATTGAGCGGAGTATTCTTTTTGACAGTTTTTATGCATACTTCTTAAAATAAACGTGTGTAGTCATGATAAAATTTCTCAGTATTAAAACTTTATGTTTTTTAGTATTAGTTATTGCTGATATCAATTATGATTCGCTGCCGATTATATGAACTGAAGGTCATAATGCTGTTATTTTGTATTGAAACTTAAGACTTATTTTTTGGAGGCAACAGAAATTGCGCCATTAAACAAAAAAAGATGGCATCTGTATACTTTTATTTGAACGACACGTAGCTGTGTTTTTCGACACTTTCAATATTCATTTTTGTCTTAATCCTTGCCAGATTTTGTACCTGTACATAAACTTGTAATTAGTTAACTTTGATATATTGAACAGATGTCATACTCTTAAAATCAGTTGTTTGTTTTGCTTTGATATTGATCTGGTCCTATTTAAAGTGTCAACGACAATGTGCATGATCTCCACTGTCCAGTATTTGGGATGGGAGAGGAACAGCAAAGACACATGCAAAACCCAAAAAGGTCTTTGGCAGAAATAAAGGGGTGAGGTGGGGGAAAGTCGCATTGAATCCCTGCATCATTGGCCACAGACCGCCTCTTGTTTTGACCTAGTCCTAGTGGTGCTCCACCCACGATGACTCACACAATCTTAGCGACGCAATTTTGGAGCAAGAAAACCCAATTTAGTCTTGCAACTGTTTCATCTCTTTTTGGGTGATTGTGACTGCCCCGTCTTTCTCACTGTCTTGGCAACATGGTCCTGTCTCATCTCTGGGCATGTGGGGAAGACGGCTGAGGAGCTGTCAGGCGCTATTTTTGTCTCGTGAGTCGTTGTGACTGTCTCGTCTCTAGCACCTCATTGTCAACACAGTAAACCAGCCAAACTCTGCCTGATCTGGTTGTGACAATTCCATCTGTCGCACGTTACCATGGAGCTCAAAGACAGTGACCGTCTCTCTCATATCTTCCCATGTTGTCAACACAGTTGTGGAGGTCATAGGCCCGATTTTGACAGGTTGTGACAGTCTCATCTCTCACCATGTTGTCAACACGGTTGTGGAGCTCATAGGCCCGATTTTCCGAGGTTGTGACAGTCTCATCTCTCACCATGTTGTCAACACGGTTGTGGAGCTCATAGGCCCGATTTTCCGAGGTTGTGACAGTCTCATCTCTCACCATGTTGTCAACACCGTTGTGGAGCTCATAGGCCCGATTTTCCGAGGTTAAGACTGTCTTATCTCTCGCCATGTTGTCAACACAGTAGTTGAGCTGACGGGCACGATTTGGACTTGGTGGAACTGTGTCATTTCTGTCACTTTGAGAGGAATATGGTCGTGGAGCAGCCAGGCCCGATTTCGTCTGGTTGTGACTGTCCTCTCTCTGTCAAATTCAAAGGAACAAGCCAGACTGCTTCACCATGTGGCAGCATTGCGAGAAAGATTGGACAGCCCAACTACATCGGACCAAACCTGGCTGCTCCACCCCAGTGAGAATATCGTGAACAAGACGAGACAGTCACAACTGAGCGTCTTTGGGCCTGGCGGCTCCTTGCCAATGTGGTGAGACAGAGGAGACAGTCGCAATCAGATCGAATTGGGCCTGGCTGCTCCGTGGTGAGGTAGATGAGAATGTCACAATCAGACTGAATTGAGCCTAGCATTTCGACCATCGTGTTGCTAACGTGGTGAGACAGAGGAGACATTCACATCAGACCGAATCGAGCCTGGATGCTCCACTACCATGATGCCAACAGGGTGTGATAGAGGAGACAGTCACAATCAGACCCGATCACCCGACTGGGCCTGGCTGCTCCACCGCTTTGCGGTGGGACAGATGGGACATAGTAACAACCAGATTGGATCAGCGCAATTTCGTCTAATCGTGACGGTCTCGTATCTTTCACCATATTGGCGACACTGTGGAGCAGCCAGGCCTGGCTGCCTCACCGTTTTGTCAACATGGTGAGGGAGACGGGACAGCCACAGCCACATAAGATTGTGCCTGCCAGCTCCACCATCGTGGTGCCAACATGCTGTGGCTGCACCACGACCGTGTTGCTGTCATGCTTAGATTGACGAGACAGTCACAATCACCCGGACAAGCATGGCTGCTCCAACATTTTGCCATCATGGTGAGACGTATGGAACAGTTACAGTCAGACATGAGCGAACCTGATTGCTCATTCGTGTTCATAACATGACGGAATAGGTGAGACATTGGCCTGTTCCTTTGAATTTAACAGAGATAGGACAGTCTAGTTTGCCAAGGCTTTGAAGTGAGTCGGGTACACCGCTGTCACAATGAGGCAGGACTGAGATTGGCTGCTCTATCTTTTTGACAACACGCTGAAAGAGGCCAGACAGTCAGAACTAGATAAAGTTCGGCCTGGTAGCTCAACCACCGTGTTGCCAACACGCTGACGGAGAGAGATGACAGTCGCCACAAAAGCGTCGGTCTGGCAGATCTACCATTGTCTTGCTTATGGTGAGACAGATGAGACTGTCGGAAGCAGGCTGAGTTGTTCCCAGCTGCTGCACTCACCGATAGGAACGGCCCTGGCTGCTCCAAAATGTAGAAAAGATGGTGAAAAAGAGGAGACAGTACAACCGTCTTACCAACATAGATGAGACAATCGCAACAAACCCAAATCGGGCTTGTGACTGTTGCACCTTGTTCACAACATTGCGAAAAAGACGAGACACTAAGAACCATACCATATCAGGCCTGGTTACTCCATCATCGTCTTGCCAACATGCTAAGAGAGGCGACAGTCACAACCAGGCCGAATCGGACATTGTGCGGGAAAGGAAACAGTCACAATCATCTAAAGAAGCCCGGCTGCCTCACCGTTTTGTCAACATGGTGAGGGAGATGGGACAGCCACAGCCACATAAGATTGGGCCTGCCCTCTCCACCATCGTGGTGCCAACATGCTGTGGCTGCACCTCGAACGTGTTTCTGACATGCTTAGATTGACGAGACAGTCACAATCACCCGGACAAGCATGGCTGCTCCAACATTTTGCCATCATGGTGAGACGTATGGGACAGTTACAGTCAGATTGGAGCGAACCTGATTGCTCATTCGTGTTGACAACATGACGGAAGAGGCGAGACACTAACAATCAGACCGACTTGGGCCTGGTACACCATCACCATTTGATTTTTTATGTTGCCAACAGGGAAAGAGAGATGGGACAGTCACAACTATAGGACCAGGCCTGGCTGCTCCACAGTGTCGCCAATATGGTGAAAGATACGAGATCGTCACGATTAGACGAAATTGCGCTGATCCAATCTGGTTGGTACTATGTCACATCTGTCCCACCGCAAAGCGGTGGAGCAGCCACGCTCGGTCGGGTGATCGGGTCTGATTGCGACTGTCTCCTCTATTACATCGTGTTGGCTACACCATGGCGGAGTAAGCGGACCAGATTCGGTCTGACTACGACTGTTCCCTTTATCACACCCTGTTGGCAACACGATAATGGTGGAACCAGGCCTGATTCGTCCGGATTGTGACTGTCTCCTCTATCACACCCTGTTGGCATCATGGTAGTGGAGCATCCAGGCTCGATTCGGTCTGATGTGAATGTCTCCTCTGTCTCACCAAGTTAGCAACACGATGGTCGAAATGCTAGGCTCAATTCAGTCTGATTGTGACATTCTCATCTAGCTCAAAATGGAGCAGCCAGGCCCAATTCGATCTGATTGTGACTGTCTCCTCTGTCTCACAACATTGGCAACACGATGGTGGAGCAGCCAACCTCCTCTATCACACCATGTTGGCAACAGTAGTGGAGCAGCCAGGACGGATTCAGCCTGGTTGTCAATGAATCATCCACTTTCAGCATGCTGTCAACACGGTGCAGCCATCAGGCCCAATTTGGTGCGGTTTCGACTGTCTCATCAAACTCTTCATGTTGGCAACATGGTGGTGGAGCCGCCAGGCCCAAAGACGCTTAGTTGTGACTGTCTCGTCTTGTTCACGATATTCTCACTGGGATGGAGCAGCCAGGTTTGGTCCGATGTGCTTGGGCCTGTCCAATCTTTCTCGCAATGCTGCCACATGGTGAAGCAGTCCATGGCTTATTCCTTTGAATTTGACAGAGAGAGGACATTCTAGTTTGCCAAGGCTTTGAGCTGGGTTCGAAGTCGGGTGCACTGCGGTCACAATGAGGTAAGACTGAGATTGGCTGCACCATCTTTTTGACAACACGCTGAAAGAGGCCAGACAGTCAGAACTAGATAAAGTTCGGCCCGGCAACTCCACAACCGTGTTGCTGACATGCTTAGATTGACGAGACAGTCACAATCATCCGGACAAGCATGGCTGCTCCAACATTTTGCCATCATGGTGAGACGTATGGGACAGTTACAGTCAGACATGAGCGAACCTGATTGCTCATTCGTGTTGATAACATGACGGAATAGGTGAGACACTGGCCTGTTCCTTTGAATTTAACAGAGATAGGACAGTCTAGTTTGCCAAGGCTTTGAAGTGAGTCGGGTACACCGCTGTCACAATGAGGCAGGACTGAGATTGGCTGCTCTATCTTTTTGACAACACGCTGAAAGAGGCCAGACAGTCAGAACTAGATAAAGTTCGGCCTGGTAGCTCAACCACCGTGTTGCCAACACGCTGACGGAGAGAGATGACAGTCGCCACAAAGGCGTCGGTCTGGCAGATCTACCATTGTCTTGCTTATGGTGAGACAGATGAGACTGTCGGAAGCAGGCTGAGTTGTTCCCAGCTGCTGCACTCACCGATAGGAACGGCCCTGGCTGCTCCAAAATGTAGAAAAGATGGTGAAAAAGAGGAGACAGTACAACCGTCTTACCAACATAGATGAGACAATCGCAACAAACCCAAATCGGGCTTGTGACTGTTGCACCTTGTTCACAACATTGCGAAAAAGACGAGACACTAAGAACCATACCATATCAGGCCTGGTTACTCCATCATCGTCTTGCCAACATGCTAAGAGAGGCGACAGTCACAACCAGGCCGAATCGGACATTGTGCGGGAAAGGAAACAGTCACAATCATCTAAAGAAGCCCGGCTGCCTCACCGTTTTGTCAACATGGTGAGGGAGACGGGACAGCCACAGCCACATAAGATTGGGCCTGCCCTCTCCACCATCGTGGTGCCAACATGCTGTGGCTGGAGCGAACCCTGTTGGCAACACGATAGTGGTGGAGCCAGGCCTGATTCGTCCGGATTGTGTCTGTCTCCTCTATCACACCGTGTTGGCTGCACGGTGGTGGAGTAAGCAGGCCAGATTCGGTCTGACTGCGACTGTTCCCTTTATCACACCCTGTTTGCAACACGATAGTGGTGGAGCCAGGCCTGATTCGGCCGGATTGTGACTGTCTCCTCTATCACACCGTGTTGGCTACACGGTGGTGGAGTAAGCAGGCCAGATTCGGTCTGACTGCGACTCTCTCCTCTATCACACCCTGTTGGCATCATGGTAGTGGAGCATCCAGGCTCGATTCGGTGTGATGTGAATGTCTCCTCTGTCTCACCACGTTAGCAACTCGATGGTCGAAATGCTAGGCTCAATTCAGTTTGATTGTGACAGTCTCATCTAGCTCACCACGGAGCACCTTGTTCACAACATGGCGAAAGAGACGAGACACTAAGAACCATACCATATCAGGCCTGGTTACTCCATCATCGTCTTGCCAACATGCTCAGAGAGGCGACAGTCACAACCAGGCCGAATCGGACATTGTGCGAGAGAGGAAACAGTCACAATCATCTAAAGAAGCCTGGCTGCCTCACCGTTTTGTCAACATGGTGAGGGAGACGGGACAGCCACAGCCACATAAGATTGTGCCTGCCAGCTCCACCATCGTGGTGCCAACATGCTGTGGCTGCACCTCGACCGTGTTGCTGACATGCTTAGATTAACGAGACAGTCACAATCACCCGGACAAGTATGGCTGCTCCAACATTTTGCCATCATGGTGAGACGTATGGGACAGTTACAGTCAGATTGGAGCGAACCTGATTGCTCATTCGTGTTGACAACATGATGGAAGAGGCGAGACACTTACAATCAGACCTACTTGGGCCTGGTACACCATCACCATAGTATTTGTTATGTTGCCAACAGGGAAAGAGAGATGGGACAGTCACAACTATAGGACCAGGCCCGGCTGCTCCACAGTGTCGCCAATATGGTGAAAGATACGAGATCGTCACGATTAGACGAAATTGCGCTGATCCAATCCGGTAATGACTATATCCCATCCGTCCCACCGCAAAGCGGTGGATCAGCCAGGCTCGGTCGGGTGATCGGGTCTGATTGTGACTGTCTCCTCTATCACACCGTGTTGGCTATATGGCGGTGTAGTAAGCAGGCCAGATTCGGTCTGACTGCGACTGTTCCCTTTATCACACCCTGTTGGTAACTCGATAGTGCTGGAACCAGGCCTGATTCGGCCGGATTGTGACTGTCTCCTCTATCACACCCTGTTGGCATCATGGTAGTGGAGCATCCAGGCTCGATTCGGTCTAATGTGAATGTCTCCGCTGTCTCTACACGCTAGCAACAGGATGGTCGAAATGCTAGGCTCAATTCAGTCTGATTGTGACATTTTTATCTACCTCCCCACGGAGCAGCCAGGCCCAATTCGATCTGATTGCGACTGTCTCCTCTGTCTCACCACATTGGCAAGGAGCCGCCAGGCCCAAAGATGCTTAGTTGTGACTGTCTCGTCTTGTTCACGATATTCTCACTGGGGTGGAGCAGCCAGGTTTGGTCCGATGTAGTTGGGCCTGTCCAATCTTTCTCGCAATGATGCCACATGGTGCAGCAGTCTGGCTTGTTCCTTTGAATTTGACAGAGAGAGGACAGTCACAACCAGACGAAATCAGGCCTGGTTGCTCCACGACCATATTCCTCTCATGGTGACAGAAATGAGACAGTCCCACCAAGACCAAATCGTGCCCGTCAACCCCACTACTGTGTTGATAACATGGCGAGAGATGAGACAGTCTTAACCTGACAAAATCGGGCCTATGAGCTCCACAATCGTGTTGACAACATGGTGAGAGATGAGACTGTCACAACCTGTCAAAATCGGGCCTATGAGCTCCACAACCGAGTTGACAACATGGTGAGAGATGAGACTGTCACAACCTGTCAAAATCGGGCCTATGACCTCCTCAATCGTGTTGACAACATGGTAAGAGATAAGAGAGACGGTCACTGTCTATGAGCTCCATGGTAACATGTGACAGATGGCATTGTCACAACCACATCAGACCGAGTTTGGCTGGTTTACTGTGTTGACAATGAGGTGCAAGAGACGAGACAGTCACAACGACTCACGAGACAAAAATAGCGCCTGACAGCTCCTCAGCCGTCTTCCCAACATGCCCAGAGATGAGGCTTCTTTAGATGATTGTGACTGTTTCCTCTCTCGCACAATGTCCGATTCGGCCTGGTTGCGACTGTCGCCTATCTGAGCATGTTGGCAAGACGATGATGGAGTAACCAGGCCTGATATGGTATGGTTCTTAGTGTCTCGTCTCTTTCGCAATGTGTGAACAAAGTGCAACAGTCACACGCCTGATCGGGGTTTGTTGACAAGACGGTTGTACTGTCTCCACTTTTTCACAACCTTTTCAACATTTTGGAGCAGCCAGGGCTGTTCCTATTGGCAAGTGCAGTAGCTGGGAACAACTCAGCCTTCTTGCAACCCAATCGAGCCAGGCTGATGCTCAATGCTGACAACATGAGGAAAGAGACGAGACCTGCCAAAGAGGCCACGAATCAATCAGAGTTGACAATACTTCAACAGTCGAAAATGCTAGATTTGACAAGTCTACAAAATACCAGCCAAATTGAACAAATTCTTAAATCTACACAATAAATTTATTTACAATAACAATACCTCAGTGCCCATTCAAACAAATGGTTCTTACACATCAATTCAGGATCAAGGGTACCCTGGTGTTGAATTTTGATAATTGTCCATGTTTTAAATAAGTTCGGAGCTGTGTTAACTCCCACAGAAAAAATGGGGGAGATGGCTGGTCTTTAGGATCCTGCAGCATATCAGCACTATTCATACAGGATGCAAGACTCTTCATCACAGAGTCGATGAAGACCCAGCTCCCCTCCAGCGCAAATTGGTCACATGGAGACCACAAATCAGACCCCCTTGCTCCTGCCTATAGCCCCCCTTTAATTGTAGCACACAGAAGTCTCTAAGAATTATTGTTCTATGGCACCAGACCGATCATGCAAGGACCGGTGGCCACGAGGGTGGAGCAAATTCTCCTAATTTCTCTTCGTAATAGTTGTAAAGACGCATGGGCTTCAGATCGAAAATTGCTCGGTCCTCTATCCGTGTAAGTTTGACTCCAAGGTCTTCTAGCGTTGGATTCTCCATTGTCATATCGGTGATGAATTCCTGTAGAGATGGAAGTTTTGAAAATGAGTTTAACCTAGAACTTTGGAAACATCCTCTGGAGTGGCCCGCCTTGAATCAGTGCGTACTTTTGTTCGTAGTCAGGTTCGGGGGACTACATCCCTCAATCTTGTCCCCAAGAAGACTCTCTTACATTTGGATTGTCTCACTTGTGCACTGATCGTACCCTGGCATGATGCCTAGGAACAAGGCGATTCTGGTACTCTCTCAGTATAATACTTAACCAAACAAATAACTCTCATATTTACCCGTTCAATTTTCTCCCAAGTCATGATTGGAGTGGCTGGGGCGTACGTCATCCATCGGACCTTGGCTCTGAAAGAAGTTTATAATGATTTGATATATTATTGATGATAACAAATTGATCAATAACTAATCATTTTTAGTACTAGTACTAGTACTAAAAACTAGTGTCCTTAATAGAGAGGTGTCCACTAAGGGAGGTTCCACTGTATGATGATGATGTACACTTACCTGAAGATTGGATCCATAAACGAAATCTTTGCGTAGTCGTTCCTCAAGCAGCGATAGAAGAACTGAACTAGATCGCCAAGATAGTATCGGTGAGGCCTGCAAGCAAGTGGTGTCAAAAGTCATAAAAGCAATTTTGATGATCGTACCGTTTTTCCCCATGATTGATTTAATATCCAGTGAAAATATTTCTCTTAAACTTTCTCGACTTGGTCCCAGTCCTGATGATAATGACTTGTGTGAGAGACTGTCCCAAACAGTGACTATCCCAAACAAGTGAATGAACAAGCCACCTTAGTGACTGTCCCAAACAAGCGAATGAACAAGCCACCTTAGTGACTGTCCCAAACAAGTGAAAGAACAAGCTACCTTTTCATTTACAAACAAAATGTTTGTATTGAAAAGGTTTTTTGAAATATATTGGAACGCACCCAACGATATCAAAGGTCTTGCCGACAGCGTCTGGGTCCTGGATGGCATTAACAATGCCCGTGGCTACGTCCCCTCTGAAAACAGGCTGTTTGATTGTTTCCATTCCCTTCCTCCACATCGGGATGCGATTTCCACTTCTTCTCCCTGCAAGGATAGAATCACAACAACTGAATCATATTCATTGACATTTTCATACATTTCTTCAAGTAAAGGATGCCCCACAGAGAGACTTGTGCAGTTTGTCCTTGGTCCATGTCTGCCTCTATCCTTACAAAATGAACTTTTGTTTGGCTTACTGGATGATCCTATGATCCAACGCAGCCTTACACAGCTGGGTGGAGTAAGACAAGTTAGACAAAGACACCTGCCAAGAGTCACATGTTGACTGTGGGGTTGAAACACATGTCACATGTTGACTGTGGGGAATTGCTTGACCGCGTCAAGAAAGCAGAAGCACCCAAGCCGTGCTGGCCAAAGAGAAAGGCTTCATACAAATTCACTTACACCACTTAGCATAATAAGTGACAAATTTGTCATAACCGCCG
Source organism: Lineus longissimus (assembly GCF_910592395.1). NCBI lineage: Eukaryota > Metazoa > Nemertea > Pilidiophora > Heteronemertea > Lineidae > Lineus > Lineus longissimus. Next base: position 8,700,290 of record NC_088315.1, read on the forward strand.
AAAATGTCAGACGGCCTGAAAACAATGGCGTCGGGAAACTCCTCTCGAACGGCATCTTCTCCGCGTGCTTTGGATGCGAGGAACTGAGAGCCCTTCTTCAAGTAGATCTTCTGGGGATTCTCGCTGGCGTTCAGGGCTGACATGTGAAGAAGTTTCTCCACTCCTGCCTCTCTGGCACACTTGGCAATCAGGCGTGCACCGTCCACATGAACATCATCGAATTTGAAATTCCTACAAAAAATATATATCATAGATGATATTGTTTACACACGAACAATGCTAACATTTCTTCCTCTTCAGCTTTCACTCGGCACTTGAGAAGTGTCCTCTCCTAGGAGTTTTCCTCCTCCAACATGGGATGAGCGATTTTCCGTGCCACTGAGGGAGGTCACACACGAACAGGGTTTATTGGCCTATTGACCGTGTCTTTGGCCAGCAGTAGAATCCACACAAGCTTCTCATGTTTCTCACTTGATGCGGTCTTTTCTTTGCCCTGGCATATACACCAAATATATAAAGGAACTTCTGGTTTATGTCTGATTTGAAGGAGTGTGAAGAGCCAGGAATTTAAGTTCCTAGAAAGCCACGCTGGTTTATCCAGACTTACAATTCTGGCTCCTCCCCGGGATTGAACCCGGGCCCTATGCTTGTAAGCCAGCATTAACCCCTAGGCTATGAGGCCCCTTTATGGCTTATGCTAGCTGCCCTTCAACAAAATATCCTTCCCCCCAGAAAAATTTGATGTCAGAGATTAGACAAGGGGCACTTGCGTACACTAACCCCCCTGAGAATTGACAATAATTGCACTCACTTTGTCTCCCACTCACGACCAATCAGGTTGATCACAACATTGGAGTACTTCATGCATCTCTTGATAGCTGCTTCATCTTGCAAATGGATAGGCTGAATCATAAAATATCTCATGATAAGCTATTGGCTTAGTATTATCCAAGACCAACCAGTTCTAATTTCCCTTCCAATGGATTTGTTTCTCCCTCAATCAAGCTTTTCATTGCTTCATGGGTGGAGGTGACTAGCTTTGACACTTTGCAGCAAGTCAGAATGAGCTGAAACATAAGTTGGCAAGTATATATTTGCCACATTCTTAGCATTTTACTCAAAAATGCACCTTTTGTGTCAGACCAAAATCACAGCACATTCAGGAAGCTCACAAGAAACAAGTACATTATTTTCATTGGCCTTATTTGCAGAAGTTTTCACTCCAGCACCGCAGCTGTTTGTTATAATTTGAGTGACTGAAGAAGTTAAAAACTTACATAGAAAAGAATCTGTCCTAAATCACCACAGAGTCTCAGCCTCTGAACTTCATATGGATCAGCTCGGTATGGGACGATCACTTGGGAACCAGTCTTTCCTGGAAATAACCAAGTATTTGTCAGACTCTACAATCGTGAATATTTTTTAAAAACATGTCTCACTAAATTATGATTATGAACTACGGCATAAGTTGTGAATGCCACACTTGTTGTTGTGTTAAAAGTGCCATATTTGTTGTCATAAAACTGTGCTTTTGATCGCAACAATAATTCTGGTAGTGCAGATGTTCCGAGTGTTTTCATTCAATAGCCAAGGCAACACTTCTCATATATCTTACCCAGCCTATTGACTATGTCTCCTCCAAGATACCCAGACGCTCCAAAGACAGTTGCGACAGTTCCACTGAAGGAAGACCGTCCACCAGTTCCTCTCTTGTAGTTGGTTAATGTATGTGACTTGTGACGTTTGCAGATTCCGACAACACCAAGTATTGGAGTCACCTGCTTTCCTGTTGAAGAGGAAAACACAGTGTCAGAGTGCGGCAAAGTAATGATAGCATAGTATTATGATTTGGGACATCGACATTTTGTTGAAGTTTGTTTGGGTACCGACGAGTCATGATGCGTTTCACCGGGAACAGAGGGTCACAGTGATGGCATTGTCCGAAGTATCCTTAGGCTTCCGATGAGTTCTGATAAGCGCATTTGATTTGTTTGGGCTGGGATTTGTCCTTGACTTTGTAGAAAGGTTCACTCCTGTCACCAAGACTGGATTAACTTTCAGCTGAGACACATTCATTGTCAACTGTGTAGGCCTATATTACATGTCATCTCACCTGCACCTGTGAGGCTGTGTATGTAATGTATGTAGTATGTATAGGCCTACATGAATGCATGCGGAGTGTACATTTTGTACACACTTTCTACTGAAGCGATGATCAACAGACTGTCACCTTTCGGAATAAATTAAACCAATAACCATGGTGCATTTTAGAAACAGCATAGCTGAATGCAATCTTTGTGAAGTGAATTTTCATAATTATTTATTGTTATCAATAACACTATATTAGATGGGTCAAAATTTGGGGAAACTTACGGCCAATTCGGCCAAATTTTGATACGACCAGAGCCGCCATCTTCTGAAGGTGACCGCCAGAGGGCGAGCCGGATGAGAAATTGCTTCAGTCTTTCAATACTACCATAACAATATGTATTTTGGCCAGTTTAAAATCAAACAAACATTCAAATTTATGGTCTTGATGAGATATGTAAGCGTATAGTGATAAAATAAGGTAATAAACTTGAATAAATTGACACAAATTGGAGAGTAAAACTTAAGCGAAATCGAGGCTATGGTACGTCGGTAAGTTCCTTGACTTGAAAAAAATCTTTGTTTTTGAGAATTTTCTGGCATTTTTGGTAATAATTCTGCATTTTTCGAATAAATCTTGGTTAGTTTCTGAGAGATATTCAGCCATCTGAACAATACATTCGTACTCCACTCACAAAATCCTCCATTAAATGATTTTATTTAGTAGTTCTTTTGAATACACCTGGTAAATGTTGGAAGTGAAAAAGAAGCCAAGGCCCAAGCGCGCAAGTGAAGTGAAGAACAGAAGTTGAACTGAAGGGGAGAACGAGTGGCCAACTAGTGACCGTATACGTACAACCCTGACAGAGAGCGTATCATCTTTGTCTAGCATGGCGTTACCATTGCCATATGTGGCACAGGCACGTGGAAATAAGAGCTCAATAGCCCCCCCCCCCCCCCAATCGACTGACAAACACACACTCACTGACGCACAGTTTCTGACGTTTCATTCGTATCATTTCTTATTCCAGGTGTTTCAAACAGTTGATTACAGAAGATGTCTTACTTGTTGCCGCATCTTCACAATGGATGGCAGGTCGACCAGGCTATCATGTCGGAGGAGGAAAAGGTTGTTGTGATACGATTTGGACACGATTGGGATCCGACGTGTATGAAAATGGATGAAATCCTGTACAAAACTTGTGAAAAGATCAAAAATTTTGCCGTAATTTATCTTGTTGACATCACTGAAGTTCCGGATTTCAACAAAATGTACGAGTTGTACGATCCATGTACCGTGATGTTCTTCTACAGGAATAAGCACATTATGATTGATTTGGGAACTGGTAACAATAACAAGATAAACTGGGCTTTAGAGGACCAACAAGAATTTGTAAACGTTGTCGAAACCGTTTTCCGTGGAGCGCGTAAAGGACGTGGTTTAGTGATCTCGCCAAAAGACTATTCGACCAAATATCGGTACTAAAAGGGGTCTTCATCACTTCACTATCATATTTTTATGGATTGGATGTTGTCTATAACAGTTCAGTAGATATTCGAAAAGATTAATCTTCTCAGACATATCCTATCTAAAGAAGAAGGACACCCTCTCAATTGGGATCAGTGGTTTTGGTCCCAAATTCATGTCTTTGTAATCAGGACACGCTTCTATAAAGGACAGCATTATCCTGGGGTAAAGGAAATTCCACAATGTCAATGATCTGAACTTTAACCCAGGCCTAATTGATGTCATTGTAGTTCACATTGTCAATCATAAATGTTCCATTTAGTAAAGCATACAAGTTTTGTCAATAGTTAGTTAAGGTTTCTTTTGTCTTTCAATGAGATATGGTTGTACCCTTGGACTTCGGACAATGTTCACAATCACACAAACTTGTGAATTGATTATGCATTTGTCACTACCAGATAAAGAAAAAAATTACCACATTATCTCTTCGTTTCCGACGTCACAACCAAGGCAACACGGAAGCAAATGTCGTTCAGATGCTGGCCTAATAGACATCCTTCCTTCAGTTGTCACAACAAGGCAACACTGAAGCAAATGTCATTCAGATGCTAGACAAATAGACAGCCGTCCTTCAGAAGTCACAACCAAGGCAACACTGAAGCAAATGTTATTCAGATGCTGGCCCAATAGACATGGAAAACAATATCCAAGACCATGGACATGGAATGTTCATTGAGGCGCATTCCAAATTCCCACACCATACATAACGATACAAAAAGGACATGAAATAAAACAAGAGCAATGACCTAATTTAGATTTTTACATCAGAGTTTATTAACAAACATTGTACTGAAGATATCCTTTCCAAAGTTCAAAACACCCTCCAACCAAAGGTACCTCTCTGTCATCGTTATGAATGAAATGAACAGGTAATCCTCTGGTGTTATTCCAATCTTGTCTAACACTGGTTTCGAGCACTAAAAGTCTTCTCACTATATGAGACAAGTCACCTCATCACAGATTTGAATACCATCATGACGTCTTCACTTGCTTCTCGATTTTTTCTAATAAATATTGCATTTGACTACCGATGTGAGGCTGCCCTCTCTCCGTCCTTTTAGCAAGTAGCTTTTGCCTCTTTTTTTTCTTCTGTTGATACGTCTCCATAGCTTCGTCACGTTCTTTCTGCTGTCTCTGTTGCTCCTGAAACTTTTTTTTCTTCTCTTCCTTCTTCCTCAGGAATTCTGTTTGTGGCTTCTCGAAGGCGCTCAACTTTTTTCCACCCCTTCAAAGAAAAATTCAGGAAATACAAATGTTTGTTGTTGTTGAAAGAGAATGTTGCTTGGGTTAGGCAAAGGGTTTGAATGGAAGTCAACATACACAATGACATTTTTTTAAATTCAAAGCAATTAGTTTTTGTACATGCAAGGCATCAGGACTGTCTCTTGGTATTATCATGAATTTTTAAGAAATCACCTTTTTTGAGAAGATTTCCCAGAACTATCTGATTTATTTTTATTTCGTCTGTTATCGCCATCATCCTGGTACAAATCCACCATCGATTTTTTCTGCTTTTCTTCATGATAGCGCTCTTTCTTCTGCAGTTTCTTGTACTGGTAAAACATCTTCTTTTTCCTGATATCCGCGAATCCTTGGCCTGAAAAGTGAAATATATATATTTGAATCTGTTAAAAAAACGTTAAAAAAATGTCTGGGACTTGGTTACCTGTAATACTGCACGCCACGGGCACAGCCGCCCGGCACAGTACGGTATCCCGGCCCCGGGGTGTCTGAGCCTGGCTGGGGTCAGATATCTCATATGAACCCAGTATATGCCTGTGGCAGACAATAGAATCGATACCATATTCATGCGATCAGGTTTTAACTGAAGAGTGCTAATATGTGACTCGCTCTACCAAAACTAGGCGCTTGTCGCATCTGAACTTGACAGGTTGATACGGACTTGTTGTTCATTTCCCTATTGTAGACCTTTTGTGAAATCTATTACAAACTGATTTGGTCACATTTCACAAAAGGTCTACAATAGGGAAATGAACAACAAGTACAACAAGTCCGTATCAACCTGTCAAGTTCAGATGCGACAAGCGCCTAGTTTTGGTAGAGCGGGTCACATATTTATTTGCCACGGAAATGTGTATCCGACAATCGATTCCCTGACCCACCTAGCACGCGGCGTTCATGGCATCAAGGGAAAGTGAGGACCTATTTCCGGACATTAAGCGGGAAAGCCGCTTCAGGAAAACAAGCATATTCTAAAAGACAATCGCCCTCCCGTACCTTGTTCGACATTTCCTCTAAAGTTCTGATGCTTTGTTTTGTTATTATCTCTTCTAGATTTTACTGGAAATGACTTTTTAAGCCGGGTGTTTTTAGATTTTGCAATCGAAGACTCCATTTTATTTCTTAACAATTTGTAAACACGAGATGATCACTTCCATCATGCCCGTTATCTCATCATGTTCATTGTCTTCGGCTGTGCACCCAAGTCTTTTTAAAAACTTAACATTAAAATCTTATAACGGTATTGTGTTGACCAGCATTTTTTTACACCTCACCAATTGACTCTATATTCAAAGGTAATATAAAACCATGAGAGTCAGATTGGAAATTTTTACTAATCTCTCAAGGTTGTTGCATATCATTTATCAAGGTACACAAGATATACCCCAGCTAGGGGGTGGATACCATGAAGTCAAGATGATCTAATTCCCCGGTATCTTCATTGCAATTCTCTAGTGGGCCATCCCGCGGCTTTCACAACCGCTGGCTGGTGTAGCAGGAGAAATCGCTCCCGGCCAGAATTGAATTAAAATAGCGACAGGCGCAGCAGGAAGATTGGTCCGTCTTTCACAACTTGTTGCTGGTGTAGCAGAAGGAATATTCAAACCATGACTGGCGTAGCTCCAGGAATAGTTAGTTATCCCTGTTTTTAGCATGCAGGAGGAACACCTACTTACTTACTTACTTAGGACCCTTCGTGCCCTAGGTGGCACATGGGGCGTTCCCCAGGGTCCTCCACTCAAGTCTGTTGGCTGCTCGCTGTCTGGCTGCCTCCCACGTTAGGCCCTTCTCTTGAAGTTCCTTTGCCATGGAACGCCGCCAGGTCTCTCTTGGTCTGCCTCTATTCCGTCTCCCCTGTGGTGTCCATGTGAGTGCTCTCCTTGGCAATGCATTTGCAGGCATTCGGAGCACATGGCCCAACCATTGCCATCTTCGTTCCTTCACCAATTCTGATATGGGCTTCAGGTTAGCGTCTCTCAGTAGGTCTTCGTTACTGATTGTCCTTGGCCAGTAGATGCCTCGGATTCTCCTCAGACACTTCGTTTGGAAAGTGTCCAGTTTCTTGTTGATCTTCTTGGTCATCTTCCATGATTCGCACGCATAGAGCAGTACACTCAGTACATTGCTTTTGTAGATCCTGTACTTGGTAATCCGGCTGAGCTTCTTTGCCTTCCAAATTGTCCACAACATCCCAAACGCTTGGCGGGCCTTGGTGATGCGTGCATCGACGTCGGCTTCGCTATCTCCATTCGAGGCCATCTTGCTGCCGAGGTATACGAAGTCGTTCACGTCATCGATTTGTTTGTCGTAGACAGTGATTGCGTTGTTGTTTGCTGTGTTCTGTTTCATCAACTTGGTTTTAGGTACGTTGATCTTGAGTCAAATTTTCCCAGCGATTGGGGTCAATGTATTTGCCTTCTCCTGGGAGTCATTGTGCCTGCTGGATAGAAGTGCCACGTCATCAGCAAAATCCAGGTCCTCTAGGAGTGTCATAAGGGTCCATTGGATTCCTGTTCTGTGTCCCTCTGTGGTCTCTCTCATCAGCCAGTCCATCACCAGTATGAAGAGGAGGGGTGAGAGGATGCAACCCTGTTTGACTCCTGTGTGTACTGGAAAGCTGTCTGTCATCTGGCTTCCACATACGACTTGGCACTCGAAGTCTTCATATAGCATCTGAATCACCCTGACAATCTTCTCTGGAAACCCATAATTTCTTAGTACCATCCAGAGTGTTTCTCTGTGTATACTGTCAAAGGCCTTTTCGAAATCTATGAACAGTACGTACATGCTGGCATTCCACTCAACTGATTGTTCCAAGATCTGCCTCAGGACGAAGATTTGGTCAGCGCATGATTTCCCTTTCCTGAAACCGGCTTGCTCTTGGCGGAGTTTTCCCTCGACTGCTGTGGCTATCCAATTGAGGATGATGCGGCAGAATACCTTGCAGGTTAGGGGGAGCAGGGTTATTCCTCTCCAGTTTCCACAGTTTCCAAGGTCGCCCTTTTTCGGTAGCTTGATGATGATGCCCGTCTTCCATTCCTCAGGCTGCTCCTCTGTTTCCCAGATTCGTTGGAGAACTTGGTGTAGCCATATTGGGGTCTCTTTGTCATCTGCCTTCAGCATTTCAGCGCTCACTTCGTCGTGGCCTGGTGCCTTTCCGTTGTTCAATTTCTTGATCGCTGCTTTTACTTCGTCAACTGATATGGGGCCAGTGTTGATGTCCATTCTTTCCCTCGCTTCTGGTATTACAGCTGGTTCTGTTGGTGGGGGTCTGTGCAGGATTTCAGCAAAGTGTTCTCTCCAACGCTCCGTCTTTTCTTTTTCGCCGGAGATGTATGAGCCATTCTTGTCCTTCACCGGGGTGTCTTGGCTTGGTCCTGTGTTTCCTCTCATTTTCTTTGTTGCCTTGTACAGTGTTGCCATGTCCTTATCCTCCTGGCTGCATTCTCGGCATCTGTGGCAAGGTTGTCGAAGTATTGGCGCTTGTCTTTTCGGCAGCTCTTCTTGACTTCCTTGTCCTTCTGGGAGTACTCAGCTTTTCGGCGTTCCTGTAGACGTGGTGACTTGGTGCTCAGTAGATTCTTCTTGATAGCTTTTCTTTCGTCAATCTTGGTCCATGATGCGGCGCTGATCCACTCTTCCTTTTTGGTCTTTCGGAAGCCGAGGATTTGTTTCCCTGTTTCTTGCATGGCTTCATTGAAAGCATGAATGGACACCTGTCTCCTACAACTCTCAGCTGGTGACACATGGGGTGATATGAATAAAGACTAGCAAATGCTTTTACTTCAATTTTGTACAGAAAGGCCTAGTGTAAATGTACATGGAGTTTTAGATAAAAGCATTTGCTAGTCTTTATTCATATCACCCATGGTGTCATAGAACTTCTTGGCCCGTGTACTGTAGGCCTATAGCAGGAGCATAGCTATCCTGTCGTCTCTCACAACATGTGGCTGAACTAGCAGGAGGAAAATAGTCAGTATTTCGCAATTTGCGAAGGAGAGCAACGGACATTAAATTCACTCTACCTTGTAATTAACTGAACTGAGTGTCTAATTATGATCATCAATTACGCAAACTTCACACCTGTTAGGTCTAATCGACTACCTAAGTGAACACGGGAAGCCATTGTTTGCGATTACTGTCCGTAATTACGAGGTAATTGAACCAAAAAGTCACCATGGCCGTGTCCGCAATTTGGAGTAGAGAGGTGTCCGCCCTACAGAGGTTTTGGTTAAAGCAAATGAAAAAAATCGGGACTAAACGAACATGTCCGTAATGCGATGGTGTCCGCCTAGCAGAGGTGTCCGCAATGGGAGGTTCTACTGTATATGGCTACAAACAAGGCAATGATTATTTTTTCCCAAATCGTTCTTGTAAGTTGATACATGGAGGTATCTTAATAATACCTCCATGGTTGATAGATGCCTCACTTTCTCCCGGTCATCTGTCAATGGAAGTGCATTACACAAATCTCTTGAAATAATGAAAAATTGTGAAGGTGGCCTGGCCGAGTCGTGTTGTCGCATCTGGCGAGGGATTTATCATTTCTCCACACGGCCATTCCTTCGACTGTTGCGGATTGAAGTGTAACGGATTATATTTACCCAAAGACCCTTGTCCAGTGAATTAGCCGATATGTTGCCACAGTGCTACATGCAACCACCAAGGGTAGCTAATTAGTGTCGACACGCGGTTGTCTTTCCAATGACTAATTGAGTAAAGCCAGTAATATTCCTAATACGATTCAATTAATTCTGTATCAAACACCATTTGATTATAACAAGGGTGCAAGAACAAAATACAAGTATACAGTGTCACATCACTGTGGTGATATGCGGTATACGGTAAAAAAGGTACAGGAAAAAAGGTACGGAAATAAAGGTACAGGAAATAAAAGTACTGGAAATAAAGGTACCGGAAAAAAAGGTACAGAAAATGGCATAAATAGGTAAAAAAGGTACACAATTTTTTTTTAATATTATTTGATGTCTCTCTTTTTCTATTCATAACTTTAACTTTATTTGTTGCGTAGGCATTGCATAGGCCTTAGAAATAGGTATATCAAATTTCCAGTATACCGTTATGGTTTTCAATAGTCGAAACACGGCTATCAAGATCATGATGATTGTAAACATTCTAGGACAATTCCCTGTGTTAAAGGTTAACTGATAAATGTACCTATGTTCAAGTTGTCAGAGACCAAGTAGTTACGAAATGTGCCCCGCCAAAAGACGTCAGACACTTCGCAGACACAACAAAATTGTGTACCTTTTTTACCTTTTTATGCCATTTTGTGTACCAATTTTTCCAGTACCTTTTTTCCGGTACCTTTATTTCCGGTACTTTTATTTCCTCTACTTTTATTTCCTGTACCTTTTTTCCATACCATTTTTCCTGTACCTTTTTTCCTGTACCTTTATTTCATAGATTCGGTGTGATATGCACATGGACATACGATGAATAAACGTACAGATAAAGGGAATACAAAGCATACCGTATATGTACTAGACTGAAATTTATTGAGACACTATTGAAATCATAGGGTTTTTAAGATTTGAAAATATACAGATATTCAACGAGGACAATCATTATTGATGCCGAGACGATATTTTGCAACTATTAGAGGGAAAAACTCGAATAAAGCTACATGTAAGAGCAGCTTCGCAATTCATGTATTGGAAAACCCTGTTGCACCCGATTCCGACGATAAAACAGCAGAAATAGGTCTTGATCGATCACTGTAGGCCATTCCCGAAGCAGCACGAGGCCCACGGTTTTTGGCTGCATCCTCCGTGGAAGTCCTTCAGTCATCATCAACTCCCCGAAGACTCTAGAATAGGCTGGCGCTCCGGCTCTCTCACCGTCTCTCTTCCCTGTTTCCACTGTCGCCAGGCATTCTTTCCTCCGCAGGCGAATACCACAGATGTCACCATGGTCGCCCCAACGATTTCCACAGCATTGACATTCTCTCGCATGAATATAGATTGGAGTATGAACGCAAGAGGGACCTCCGAAGAACCGGCCATTGCGACCACCGCGGCCGCTTCATATTTCAAAGCGATATATAGGAATGCCTGGGCGCCGAAGTTAGCCACAGCAGTTCCAATGATCCACACCCACGGTGTTACCACGGTTGGTACGGATGACCAGCCTCTTCCTACACACGCGGTCAAGATTACACCAAATGATGCTGTTACGAAATTCGCCTGGACCAGAATGGTCGTCAAGTGAACGTCCGGTACCTTTCTATTTATGATGTACATGAATGCCGTAGACACTGCCGAAATCCCTACAAGGAAACAAGCCCATGGTCGTGGTAACCACATGTCGTGATTATCTGGTACAGGCCCTGTGTTGTTTAAACCTCCCAGATAATTTCCAGCACTAATATTAGAATTACAATTCGGCATACAGGTCATCTCATCTCCGTTTCTGCTCAGGTTTAACACGTCCGTTAATACGTCACTAAAGTTGCCATCATAAAATGAAACGTCAGCCGATTTGCTTACTACCTCATGAATACTGTTGCCGTTTGCACTATCCGGCGTCCACGTATTGCATGCATTTGCCATTTTAAAGTGAAATAGTCGCTTGAGGAAGTCCGGTTGGGAAACAAATAATACACCAACGAACATTAAAATAGTTAAGAGGACATCCAGAATATCATAAGGTTCTTTCAATATCAAATAGGCTAGGAAACCTACGAATACCGGCGAAGAAAAAAAAATCGAACTCACTTCACCAACACTGAGTGAGGTCGCACTAACGGTGCAACCATAGTTTTGTACGATGTAAGAAACACCTATTAACCAAACGTATGGGTTTTTATATTCTATTGGCTTCCTCAATACAATGAGAGACACTGCTGCAACTAGGAGTCCAAAACTCGTACGGATTGTTCCTACTTGTAAGGGGTTGGCTCCCGAATCCGTCGCCAGTTTCGTGAAAAGCACAGTCAAAGCGTAGCACAAGGCCGAGAGGATCGAAAACGTGATGCCCAGGATAGTTCTGTTGTATGATGTTTTTCTGTCCTTTGATTCCATGGTTACTGAAAGTAAAGTTATTGTAAATCAGGATGGGTTCGTTACATGACGGTTTTCTGTTGGTTCCATGGTTTGTGTAAAAGTTGAAAATATCACGGAATAAAATTCAGGATAGTTTTCTTACACGGGGGTTTTCTTTTTTCTGTTGATTCTATGGTTATTTAACAGTAGGAAATATCAAGAAAAGGAAATCGGGCTAGGTTTTTACATGACGGTTTCTGCTGCCTGTTGACTCCACGGAGGCATGAAGGAAGAAGACGCTATTGTGTAAAATATCCAGGAAATGCGGGTCGGGGGTGTGTCTTCGATCATGTATGTGAGAGCTCTCGTTTCGTTTCAAAGCGAATTACACTTTATGCTCCAATGAATGGATATGCCGACCCTGGTTGACATAACGCAGAACACGTTGTCTTTAATGTCTTACTGTAGAAAACCTCGTGAAAGATTATCACATCAGGTACAGAATTCTCATCAACTGGTGTGTGACAATGTGACTCAGGTAACGTCGTTCTAGTCGGAGGAAGCCGTTGACAAAGCCGCAACAAACCATGTTTGATTTGGCTCGGAACGGCCATGCACCTCCGACTGGTGCAATGTTATTAATTCTGAAATGACGGTTCTTACCAGACGTTGCACCGAAGGAACACTTGGTACAGTTAGACCCCGATGCAGTCCATTTCGTCATCCATTCTTGTCATACCTGATACAAATAAAATTACAGAGAAAGGGAACACATGTATAAAGCATACCATTTGAACATTTGCAAATATTTTGTACACCACCAATAATGAGAGCACGTAATCTATTGATATGTGCATCATTTAAACCAACAGGTTTTTAAAAAGGTATGCTGGTGGTCCAGGAGAGAAATGCAGTTTTCACGATGCCTTCTTGCAGTTATCATGCATACGATTTTGCTGAAACGCATTTCTGTTATTTGCTTATCTGTCTGCACAAGAGCATTAATGAAATGTATAGATATCGAATTGAAGCAACTAGAAATTTTCAAATTCAATTACAAATTTCAAATTTTTAACGAACGGCGGCGAAAACATATGCAGAAATTCAACGAATACAGTTGTCATCGATGTCAAGAAGAAATTTTTCAACTCGTTGGGAAATTCATCATCCTTTTTAGGTACGGTAGGAAAGTAATACGGGAGGTCGGTTTTTCATTTTTTCTTAACACAAACGCCACGCGGAATTTATGAAAACAATCGAACCGATTTAAAAAATTCTAATACGTGTACAGTGAAGAGTAATACATGTAGTTGTGTATGATGTCGCAAAAGCAGTTGTTGTCTGTTAAAGGGACAACTATAGGGTCTGGGATACAGTATGTTGGTGTTTCATGAGGTAAACATTGGTTCCAGCACAGTCGTTATTTCTCCAAACATTATGATTGAAAAATCATTGAACTGCCATAAAGAATGTAAGAATTGGGTGTATAGTCATAGGTCTGCCTGAAATTCAAATGCCATGCCCAAAATTGCCTCGAAATACTGACGAAAATCATTACCATAGATCCCAAAGTGAGATACTACCAGTGGCGGTGCATGTTGGCAAGAAGGGGTATTATCCTCCTGGCCAGGTAACGCCAAAGTTGTCCCTTTATAAGCATGCCTCCGGCCGGCAGCGACGTCGGGGTGAGTTTCTTCATTCAAGTACGCGAATAACTGCTAGTAAAATTAATCAAGTCGTTGAAATAATCAAGAGGTAGAGTATACATGTATGTATATTGAAAAAAATTGATGTCAGGGTGGGATGAGGCATACCCGGCTTAATAAACAAGTAGGCTATAGATGCATTACGGCGTGTAATTATACATTCAGGCATTCAACTGCAGAATAATTAGTAGTACAAAGAACATCTGCCAAAAATTCGACCTAAGAAATATGATGCATGTACCTTATTATTCATATTGGATGGGAATAAAATGGAATTTTTAAGCAATTTTGGCGCGATATTATTGTTTATTGTGGGGATGGTTTCAAGAGTCCGCGAATTCTAATTTTGTTACTTATAAAGAAAAATAAAAACGCAAATAAAAAAATGCCATGCCGGGAAAAATATTTTTTCTGCAAGATTTACAAGTTGACAAAAAATAATATTGTTAACCTAACCTTTTTTTGGCTCAATTTGATAATCGGCATATTAAAACAAAAGTTCCGCCACTAATACGCCACTGAATATACTGACTTTATTAATCACGAAAAAATCCCATACCAACCCCAGTTATTTTAGTTCATTTACTGCCTCCTAGGCGGCCAAATTTGCTCCATTCAGTGCTGCTATCAAGGATATAGTTCATGAACTAAAACTAATTTTTCACTTAAGCTCAGTTAACAGGCTGTTCTGGTGACTAACGTCAATCTTTTTAGGAGAAACTGTTTTTGCGAGAACTTTTGTTTTTAGTGTAAGAAGCGATTACAACGATGATAGCATTTTCATTCTACAATCGAAATGTTGTCAGCAATAAAAAAAAACTAAGTCCCATTTTTAGATTTGTCACAGGGTCCGTAATTTTAAGTTGACCGTTTTTCCAAAGATTTAAAAAGGATTTTTATATACATTGTTTTTCATAGAAAGTTTCCCCCGTGTATGTGTACTGTCATGACCCTGGTCGTGAAGTTTGAAGAGGTAACTTCTCCTTCCGCGCACTATCCATCTCAGGGAGGTCAGCAGTCCGGTAAGTTAGAGCGAAAAATTGTCAATCCAATATTTGGCCATGTTTTTGGCAGGGATTAATTGGGAATTAAAAATGTACATGCCTCAGAGCTGGTATAATCGTATCAGATAGAGGCGTTTGCTTAGAGCACTTCTAAGAAGATAAAAATAAATTATATGTACTTTTATGTAAGTAGAAATGTGATTATTGACGTAGCCTTTTAATGTCGACATCCCGTTCGTTTGGAAATTAGAAAATCTGATTAAAATTAGAAATTAGGACGACTGGAATATGAAGGGGGTATAGTTAAAGTTATAAAGTGTTATTAGTGGTATCGCAGGCATCCGGGCATGAACCAGTAGTTTTCAATATACTCCGCCTGTCGATATTTTTGTAAATGACATAGGAGGAAAAAAGCCTGAGCCTGATCTCTCTCAGAATATGTAACAGGGTGCATGGTTTTGCTTTGTCGCAGTTTACCAACATGCAGCGCTTTAAGAATGAATTAATGAATGTGTGTCAACGTGATGCGAGTGGGTGTGTGTCCACAGGATCCGAATACCAAAGCTTGTCAGTATGAAATAACTACACGATACATAAGATGTCCAACGGCTAGTGGAAATAACTTCAACCCTCGCAAAGCTTCACCAAGGAAGGCTTTGCGATAGATTTATATAGTTTGAGACACTTTCAGTGTCAACCATTATCAAAAAGCGATCTTACAATGTTTTTGCTTGATCACAGAGACCGATGCAAAAAAGGTACGACATATATTTGTTTGCTTACAATTTTCTTTGAATAAAAACTGTCATATGCCTTCCTGACATTCATTGGTGAGGTTGCCGGAAACTGCGACCTTATTTGGAGCGGAAAGAAATGCCATTTGCAAGGAGACTCAGTCGAAAGGTTCTCTTCATCCATTTCCGGTGGAAGTTTTTCTTTCTGCATCATAGTCAGCATCAAAGAGGATTTCCTACAGAGGGTATCCCCGCGTGATGTCATCTCACTTTTTTTGTGGCAAATGGCAGTGCGTAAAAACTCATTCTTTCTCCCTCTATAGTATACAAATGGATTTGGCTTTGTATGATATCCTTCAAAGGACACTACGTAACACCTCTTGTATGTATGATCAAAGGGAAAGGATTCCCCATGCTAAAAATATGTCATTGCTTGGGAATCACGGGTATCCCATGACGTTATACGCGAGCATCGCCATTGCATTTCTCCCATGATTCTCTCATGGGGCATTCTTCTTCAGGTGCGCAAAGTACCGCAAGCAATCGGATCAAAAACCAGGTGGGTCGTCATCGAAACCGAGCACGTTGATTGGTCGGTTCGATCGACGAAGTTCGCCGAATGTCATGTGTGGGTTTCGCGGTTATTAAAAGCGTGCTGCGTGGTTGCTTAACGATGGATTTCTGTGGACTTTATCAAGAGTGATTGAGCACGTTTGACGGGAATGCGAAACCACTTGTAACGCTCTCTAGTTAATTTATAATGAAGTGCACTGGTGACAACTGTTAAAAACTCGAACGTAACAAACAGAAGAAAGGGAATAGCAAACACTCAAGGTTGACCAATCGAAAATATTTTATTAGAAGATTTATCATATTTAATCATAACAAGTTGACAATAGAGAGAGGAGAGGAAAATTGAAGTCATTTTCAGTGGTTTGGTTACCTTCGTCGGAAGAGCAAGCGAGGAGGAAGCGGGAGAAACGAAAAAGAAAGGACACTTTTACTCTTCATTTATTTCCTATCAGAGGACTCAAGGTAAGCTTACATACTTCTATTTCAATTATATCTTTGTGTTGTGATTCGTGTGATATAGCTCAGAGCAATATATTTTTAATATACTCGAAACTGGCGTTCAGCAGTGAGCAAAACGAGAAAAAGGCAGCAAACATCTTGAGCTGTGATCAACGCCTAGTCACCGGAGAGTTTCGGCAAGGTTTCCCCTTATAACTCATTTCTAGCCCTACCGAAATTATTTATTTTATCGCTCTGAGCTGATCAAAAGCCAAAAGTGCACAAGAGTTTATTAACTGTAGCAATTGCTATTATTCTCACTTGCCACAAGCTTATTTCTTTTGGCACATTACGCCCTCCACACTTGTCACTAGCTTATTTCTTTGGGCACATTACGCACTCCACACTTGTCACAAGCTTATTTTTTTTGGCACATTACGGCCTCCATATACCGGTCACTAGCTTATTTCTTTGGGCACATTACGCCCTCCACACTTGCCACAAGCTTATTTCTTTGGGCACATTACGCCCTCCACACTTGTCACTAGCTTATTTCTTTGGGCACATCACGCCCTCCACACTTGTCACAAGCTTATTTCTTTTGGCACATTATGGCCTCCATATACCGGTCACTATAGCTTATTTCTTTGGGCACATTACGCCCTCCACACTTGTCACAAGCTTATTTCTTTTGGCACATTACGGCCTCCATATACCGGTCACTAGCTTATTTCTTTGGGCACATTACGCCCTCCACACTTGTCACAAGCTTATTTCTTTTCGCACATTACGCCCTCAACACTTGTCATTAGCTTATTTCTTTGGGCACATTACGCCCTCCACACTTGTCACAAGCTTATTTCTTTTCGCACATTACGCCCTCAACACTTGTCACTAGCTTATTTCTTTGGGCACATTACGCCCTCCACATTTGTCACAAGCTTATTTCTTTTGGCACATTACGGCCTCCATATACCGGTCACTAGCTTATTTCTTTGGGCACATTACGCCCTCCATGAAAATGCTGCCTTTCTGCCATTCGTAAAGAATTGAGCAATTGACTTAACTGAGAATGGTCGAGTTTCCACAACAGCGGCGAAAGCGCACTGGCCACCACACAGCTGTATAGGTAATGGCAAATGACAGCTAGCCTACGAAAGCGGCAAAACCGAGACAGGAATCGGAAATATTTTTACAAAAATATTTTCCGCTCGGTATTTCGTCGCATCGTGCTCTGGTCAATTTTTTTCAGCAATATCAAATGTCGTCAATTTCCACTAGCACTAGTTCCAGAATCTATTCGGACGATGTACATATCGATCGGATGTAATATCAGTCACCAGAAAAGCTGTTAATTTTTTTGGAAAATCAAAGATGATTACTCAGTTATTCGTAATCTTAGATTACTCTGCATACAGTAAAAAAAAGGTACTCAAATAGACAGTTTCCTTCAATTTATTTCCTTTATTTTTCATCAATGTTTTATTCAGCAGACTATAAAACAATGGATCGATGACTCTTAGGAAAGAGTAGCCATGCTAGTATGCTTTTATGTGCTTTGATTTATAAAAAAACATCCTCTCTCTATATCAAAGTGAATAATTGTCATTTTCTCTTCCTCCAAATCTAACAACTACGGCCAATTATAAATGATGCATAGGCATTATATAGTACAATCTATACACAATACATGTAATAAGATAATAACATGGCGACCACCGACTTCCTGGTTTCACCGGACGTAAGAAAGGACCGATTTGTGCCATACTCCAAGCAGAGATTGCATCGGTTAGACCAGCACATGCAATCATCCCCTCAGATCAGCCGGAAAGGGCAATTCGCAAAAAAAGCAAATTGCCTCACATGATTATCTTATTGTGTTTCGGTAATGCCTGCATCCAATTTGAAACTCCTTCTTGTCCCTGAAGGTTGACTCTTTTTTAATGCGGACGCAGGCATTTGTAAAACTTGGGTTGCGAAATGGCCGATTCCACTAGCATTTTCTCGCTCCAGACGCCGCCACGGCACAACCCTCGACTCCGTGGCCAGCAGTTACTTAAGTTGAAAATTGATAATTGGCGTCGCCTGATTGAGCAAACGCCAAACTCCCCAGCCACTATCGATACGCTGGCGGGTATTTTGAATTACCAGTACCAAATACCAACGCGCTGGGACCAGTTAAACAATCAGAGACTGAGAGTAATTACAATGGAAGAATTTTCGTCACCAAAATGGTTGCCATTCGCCAGTGATTGTCATCGACAGAAATCTTCGTATTGCATTCCTTGTTGCAAAGGTCGGGTCGAACAGAAAATGAAAATCGCGCTCAGTAATAGTTACTTTATTCCATGAAGCCAGGTGCTCGGATGATTAGGGGACAAATAGCTTATATATCGTTTGGCAATTGTGACTTTAGCTCATAGCTCGTCTCCCGGATTGTTCGATCGATGACCGATCGCGATTCGCCCCTTCGGTCCCAATCGTAATCGCGCGCGCGGGCAGATGGCAAGGCCCGGTGATCAGCGGGTCCTGGCCAAATGGGGATCGATTGTTTATATATGGGTCACTGAACCTTCTTTCTACGAAAAGACAATTTTTATTGAGATTGCTTTGAAAGGTGCCGTCGCGTCTAGATGCCTTCCTAAAGGAGAAACGTATGTGTGTTTTGCGCCGGTGTTTTGCGGTAATCGTCGGCAAACCTATCAGCAGGCTCAACGATTTTGAGGCGCGGGAGGTAATGGTCTGCAAACTTTAAATTTGTTTCCGCATCCGCACTAAGGTTACTATCATGTACCTCTCCGATTATGAGCGGGATGACTAATGGTGATTAACTAATTCGTTCATCAGAGAGCTCAAAATCCATTGACTCACAAATATCTCATCTGCTCGACAGTTACACTCATGCCTTTTTGTTGGGCGACCAGGCCGTATGTTATTTCTTATTCTTATTTAATACATGGATTTATGGAATAACGGACAAGAAAAAGCCGCAATAGAAATCATTAGCAAATTGCCCTATCATTTTAATTCGCTAACAAGGAAATATTGTTTATGAAATGGTATCACCAATTACGCTAATTGCTGTGGGTATAATTTTATGCAGATCCTTTTAAGCGATCCGAATTCTAAAAATAAGACGCGGTATACCAGGAGTTGAATGTAGCTTTCTCGAGGTTAACATCAATGAACAATGGTTTAGTGGCTGAAGCTGTTACCGTCTAATGTTCGTTTACAGTTGTGGCTGAATCTGGAGTTAACTGTTGCCGTCTTAATTAACAAGACGTTTTCGGTTGCAGCATAGAATTTTTCACGGTTGAAATGGTAAGAAGGGTGTTGGATAGTACTGATTAATCGATGATTTAAATGCTAATTTTCTCAGTGGTTAACATCGTTAAGGAAAGGTGTTTTAGTGGTTATAAAAGGAAGTAAATGCTACTTGCTCGATAATTTAAAAAAATGTAAATGCTTCTCCCTCGCTATTTAATAAGAATATCTTGAGCAAAGTCGGGTAAGACCGATTTAGCACGACATTACTTCCATCACAACCATCGCGAACACAAATATCACTGCATATACGCAGCGCTTTGATGTAAAATCATAAAGTGTCACAACTATAATGTATTTTTTTAACAAAAAGGATGACACAGCTGTGATACTTGGATGTAACGTGATTTTCATAAGTAAGTGTTGTGCTTTGGTACGCTTTAACATTCGATGGTAGAATGAGAATATTTTAACACTATTATTATCGCTGCGGCGCCACAACGGCAAGGCACTGAGTCATCAAATCGAGCGTTAGGCTACCCGCTGCCGGAAGGCTGTGCCGTTTTTGTTTTTTTTTAATGTGGTGGAGGAGCTTAATCGTGATGATCAAACAACACATTAGTTCGGAAGGAAATCTTTGGAAGTTGACATCTCACTTCAAATGTTAGATATAGGATGACGGAAAGAATGCTGCGGAAAATATACATGGCGCAGCTGCTGGCTTCCGATGAATACACATTTTTCAAAATAGCGCCTCAAGGCCTTGATTTATTTTTGAAGCGTTACGATAGAATCTCGTTCAACCATTAAAACACTTAAACAGTCCTGTAAACGATTTTAGCATTAAGATAAGCTACTGCCACTGAACATAGAAGATTACAAGACATGATACCTAAACGCACTACATCCTCTTCGCGCGCACTATCACTATATTAGAATTAGATGACGATGACGATAGATAGACTTTTTACATCAAATACATCGATTTATGATTTCCCCACATCTGAACTGCAGTCATCTGGAGACATCGTTGACCTCAGGCTCACTAAATTGAAGCACATTTTCAAATCGATGGACCAAATTTTTATCAACAAGAATATTGAAATCCGGACCTGTGCATAAGTGGAAAATGATGACGTCGTAAGCCAGTGCTCCCGATTTGGAATACAACTTCATTATTTCCTTTTATGCGCACTTCAAATTGAAATGTTCCTCTATTCTTTTACAAGTGAAGGCAATTCATCAATGTGAAAGCGTCTGTATTCTTAGCTATATCAGAGTCTTTCAATAGAAGACGATGTCGCTAGATGACCGCTATGGTGTTTCAAAGGCAAGTCGGAGTCGGAATCGTAAAGTTCATCTTAATCTCACTATAAGCTTACGAGTTGTACTCGTCCCACGCAGGTTACAACAGGTCTTGTCTTTCTACTCATGATCAAGACCTAAAACACGGACATCCATGACATAAACAATGCAGAATCGTAAGTCTCTTTGACTTCACTTTACCTCAAGTACTCGCCGTGCGTCAGACACGGCCAGGAACAATACTTAAATAGAATCGCTTTCATCGCGAACTTAACGATACTTCAGGCTGCTTCGTGACTGTATCTATGGGGCTGATAACGGCCCCTTTTCTCTCACTGCCTTGAGTCGCACTCCCAGTTACCCCAAGGCACTTCATTCAGCCAGGTGCCAGATACGAAATTTATGGCGAACTTAAAGACCGTGTTCTTTTAAAATATAATTTACACCGTATTCTGTATATAATGTCCAAAAATCATAACAAGACCTGAAGATTTTTCTTTTTCTATGTTTTTGTGTACTCAATTCCTTTCCTCAATCAGAGCAAGCGCTTCATTCGCCTCGAATCTGTGCCGATAGTACGCTTCGTTAACTGAACTGGATGCAGCGAAGGTTACCAACGAATACGCAATTGATACTGACTAAGTATACATTTCTTCCAAACTCGCACCCAGCGGCAAACGACGCCTCAATCTCACACCATCTTTCAAATACCAATATTGTCCTAGCAATCAATTAGAACAAGAGACAAGTAAATTTTACTCGCCGTAGACGACGATGATTACATTCGGGTATAAACATACTCGCGTATAGTTTGAGTACTGCTCCCCAGGAGGCACACTGCCTTTTCAATGACGTCATTAAAAGCAACATGGCGTGCGATATTACTCGCGAAGCTAGCACAGTTTCCGCATTGTCTCTTGGTAGCCATTTGTCTTTTTCCATTTGGGCAATGCTACATCGTCGAAATATGTATCACACAGCATATCAAGTCCGGGTTCAGTGTCACTATTTGCCGTTGCAACCATTATTCGCTTACTCGATTTTGTTTTTAGTGGCTTGACCCTTCATGCACAGTCGGAGAAATTGGCGATTAACGCGCGATATGCATTAAAAAGACTTTCATCTAATCAAACGAGGTGCAATTTAGCTGCAAGAAATTAACATAAAGCTTACTCTCAACTGATTAAAAAATTCTTACATCTTAATGGACTTGACAGTAGATTAATTCAGCCATCCAATTTCGATTTTCAAAACTGATCGCGATCCTTTGAGCAGAGACGATAAGATATTCCCGGGACAACACGTTCTTGCGTTCAAGATTCAACTTCAAATAAAATGAACTGATGCGAAATGTTAATGAGCATTTGATGTGACATTCAGTGTTAACACCTTGTGTCTTCCATCCGTATTACAAATCGGTTCACGGGAAATTGCCGTTTGACAAGCGAAGTTATGCTGAAGTCACATAAAAACGGGATGAAGCAGTCTTAAATGCTCAGAGACAGATTTTTCAACGACGGTTTAACATCCCTAACTGGAGTCTCCAAGTTACAAAGCCTTATCTTACGCGAGTTTAATCTCTGAAGTAATGTAGGTGTTGGGTCTTTATATAACTATACCTTAATCCGTCACTTTATGGACACAAGTACATATACATGTATGCACCCCTCAAGTTTTTTTGGTGAAATGATAAACTCCTTAGTGTCTTTGAGATTCTGAAAAATGAAAAAAAGGTTTTTTATTTAGCAGAAAAACCTCGTTGGGGCTCATATTTGTGTTGGCCCGAAAATCTCAATTAAAAAGTGCTCTTACACTAGCTCTAATATGTAAAGAGCAATCTCTAGTGAACTCACACAACTGTCCTTCTGACATATAGCCAGTACATTGGGGGATGAGTCCCCCAAACCCCCTCCCCCGTTCTCTGAAAGTGACAGGTTTTAGTCAGTACATTGGGGGGAAGCCCCCCCCCCCCCATTGGACTCTAAAAATAGAATTCCTTGGAGACGCTGAACAATAAGGCCCCATAAAGAAATAGTCCCCGCCCCGGTAGCTGTCTCATATCTGCTGAAAGAAGCAGCTCTTTGTGGTGAAATAATAATTGAATGCATGTCATGACACCCAGGAGCTTTTTCTCATTTCTGAAACAGTTGCATGGTTGGAATGAATTTCCAAATCAGTCCGTCAAATCTCTATGCAATGAAAATTGAAATGTCACAACTGTCTCCACCTACGTTGTCCTGTATGTCCTAGCAGACGATTTTTAAATAAATGATGTGATTGATATACTTGTAGATTGGAATGAATTATTTCTTCAATGATATGAAAATTGAAAACCCTCTGACATGCCTGAGTACAAAAATGCAGAGGCAAGACACACCATGCATGTCATGACACCCAGGAGCTTTTTCTCATTTCTGAAACAATGAATTTCCAAATCAGTCCGTCAAATCTCTATCCAAATGGAACATTATGACCAATCTATATTTGTGCAGTAGTGTTAAAACTGACTTTTTGAAGTAAAGTACGTAAATCGAGAAGAAGAGGACGTTTACTTCGTCTGCAATGAAATGTCACAACTGTCTCCGCCGACGTTGTTGTCCTGTATGTTCTAGCAGACGATTTTTAGATACACTTCAAGACAGTGGCGCCGGTGTGAATAAATCTACTTGCGTGATTGGTCAATGGCTCATGACGTCATGAAATAATTGCGTCAACAAAGGGAATCATGGTAACTGTGGTTGCGGTGCGTCGTGAAAGCAGGATCGGCAAGCGCGGCCCGTATGGAATGCAACAAACTGTACCGGAACCGGAACTGTCATGGGTCTGCACAAATTTTTTCAGATTCGATGGACATGATGGATATATGAATTTTGTTAACACTTTATATACACACGTAACCATTACACTCACTACGTTGTGTGAGTTATAAAAGTGTTCTTAGAGTAATAACTGTTGTTTTCTTGCTCCTCAAAACTCTTCAACAACAACTCGCGTCGGAAGTGGTAAAAGGAAGCGATGGCTGACACGAAACCGTTTACCTTCCTTGCGAGAACTCTGTATACATGTATGACCAATGCCCTTAAGGCCTATGATTAAAAGGTCAAACTTTTCATAATTTCATCACAAAAATGTCATCAAATGCCCCGAGATTGTCCACGGAATGTCAGTCTTGTTCTTTACTATACCTTCTTTGGACTATAGATGATATTTCAACATCGTTTCATGTCGCAATCTAAAATAGATGCAAGCATTCACTTCACTCGGCTTTGATGTTTTCGAATCTGAATTGAAGGAAGATGTAGTGCTAACCGGGGGCGGGCATGGCCAAGCTAACTGGCCGAAAACGACTCCGCATTAGAAAGATATAACATAAATGCCAAGCGGTTGTAGTGCAACTCATCTTCTCTCAAAGAGAACGATCGTTAACAACTGACAAGCATTCGTGTTGGAAATAAAGTGCAACTTCTTTCAATTCGCTTTGAAAAAAGTGACAATTCTGAAAATTGACTGTCGACATAACAACATTGTTTGATACGATGAGAACATAGGAATTTTCGTAATCGCCTTCAGCGGAAAGCTGCTCCCGATTTTGCTTGAATCGCAAAGGGCATGCGTGATCGCGGAACCGAATCGTGCAGTTGGGTATGAAATAACAAATCGGCAACGCGTGCATTTTCCCAACCGCGTTCGATTGAAACTTACCCCTAACGCGATTTTGCCTGAATCGCACAGCGCATGCGAAATCGCTTAGCGACAGCTTTTGTTGGTTTCGTTTGAGTGCAGCGAAGCATAAAATGACAAAGTCGTTTGGCACCAACCTGCGAGCCAAAATCGAACCCAGTGATTACCGGTTTACCAGTAGACGAGAGATCCTTTTGTCGCAGCAGTTATAACTGCGATTTAAATCGCTGGTTTATGCAGCGCTGCTCACTTTTACAGGGTGTCACTTTCACCGGCACACCTTCAAGGTCAGCAATACAACACTAATACAATGCACGTATATATCACTTGTATAATACTATTGTGTGTCAAAATACATCTCTCCAACACCATGACATCGGCAGCTTACAGATGGACCAGTCGATTTTTTTCTTTATCTTATGACTCAAATATGAATTGTTATAAGATTATATAGATGTATTATGAGGAGCTAAGACTACTCTATGCAATTATTGTGACTTAAAGAACAAGCTAAGCTGCTCTCAACAGTAGCTTACCGCAATTCCATGGACAATTCCCGATCAATTCCATGGACAAATGAATCCATGCTTGATGCACAGGGGGTCACGTCCTTGATAAATTGACACCAACTTTTTGATATCACCCGACCTTTCAGTGCAAAATATCATTTGCCGTAAACCGCGAACTCTCACAATAAGCAGCATAACTATTAATGGCTCTGGCCACTTCGCAGTCCACGGCCGCAATCTTTTGTTTAGGTTTTTCTCTCTGTTATTCTCCCGCCCCAACACTTCGGACGTAAGTTAAGGTCAAGCTATAAAAAAATGCGTATAGACTCTAATGACGATTGGCCGGCATCTCCACGGAAACAAGACCTTTTCATGGCAAATCTTTTAGAAATACGGAATCGACCCCCGTGAATGTTGTTTCGAGGGGGTAGATGCTATCAAGATTTGCACTGTTACCCATTGACAAGACAGTAGAAAGAACAATGGGAATTTAGGCCTACGTACGAGCAGGATTTATTTCAGAGACAACATACCGTGTATAGCATTCCGCGAAGTTACTATTTATAGCTCACAAGGTCATTTGCATAAGATATTGATGACGTTTTAGTCACGTGACAGTCGGACATCGACACTTATTTCTATGCATTTGAGCTTATTTCAAAGTCAATTATCTTGGACCCTGCATTGTTTTTAACATGAATGATACCATAGATTCAGAGAGAGAAATATTCAGAACAATTATCATTTCCAACACTCGGACATGTGCCAGATTGAATCTAACTGCCCTAGTTAGAAAGCCTGAATCCATTACGAAACCGCATGTTTGTCCGACATTGCCTGTAATTCAGCGATGGGGAAATAAAGGGCAGCAGCTGCAGTGACGTCATCTTCGCGGAATGCTGTTGGGCTGGGCCAGTGTTCTTTTGACTGCCATGCGAGGTAAGGGGAACCAAGCGATGGATAACCATCACCCATTCTTAGTGTTACACACAGATAACCACACTGCTACATGGCGGAATCGATTAGAGCATCGGCGGTGGAGGTGTGAGGAAAACTATAATTATCATGCACTTAATTCTTGCACTAATGTGTATAATGATAGAAAGAATAACTCTGAGTAAACCGATCGATGTATTTCCGCTCGTGATTGCGCTATGCAGTTGAAGGAGTCTTCCGCTGAGAATCTAAAAAGATATATCCAAAGCAATGAAAATTGCACTGCGATTATAACAAATCTGCTGCCTAGTACATATACGTTTGCACGAAAAACCCCTACGATCTCCTTAAAGAACAAAACAAATTTGCCCAACTATTCGTACACAATTCTTACTGGAAAGGTTAAAAGGTCACTATCAACCAACTACAGGTACACGTACTTGTATTCACAAACGATCCGTCCAGGAAAAGTCCGAAGGATGTATTTAACTAATTGGTTCACACAAGATTATCACTGGAAAATGTCACATTATTTTACACACTTGACCGATTATACACTTAGGATTCTTACTGGAAAATGTTACAGGGACCAACCGTTCAGACAGTCACGACCTTTACTTCCAAAGTTAGAATATAATATATTATAGGGCACACACGGTCTTTAACAGGGCAAAGATGTTTAAAACCACGTCAGCTTTAACGACGGCACCGTAAGTCTTCACGTGAAAATTTTAATAGGATTAACTGAATGAGATTACTTAACGTAACCGTTAGGGATAACGTGACTTTTGTGCCGTGGACCAATTTTTACTTTTAATTCTTTTTTCTGTTTCTCGAAAATACACGACCTTTAACATATGAAAGATAAAGACTATCTCAAATGGCATTTGGTGACATTTCCTTTCTGTCATGAGAATGGAATTGACAACCCCGTGACTCCATTTCCCTCAAAGATCGAAGCTTCGGTAGTACATTAAGTGACAGGTTCGATAAAGTGTCCATTTCATTATTCTTAGAATCAATCGCTGTCTCATTAAGGCTTAATTATCAATAGGGATTCGCGATACCTTTTATAGTCGCAGGTAAATCTAGCTCACCTAGCAACTACAGGCTGCAAATGTGACGATGCTGCGCCGTTTCATTCACGGAGTGCGGTCATGCAAGAATAATGAAGTAATTGTTAACATATGGCTCATCTTCACTATAGTATGCGAGACACAGCTTGACAAATTTGTTTGTCATATTGACATTGTGCTGTTTGAACAATGATGTTTTTTATCCGACTCTGAGGAGGGCTGGGAATATGATAGGTCACATATAGTGAATGGTTGAAATGTATTAATCTGTAAATGTGGATGTTGGATTGCATTTATGCAGGTGCTTTAAACACATTCCGACAAAAAACGACAAAATACGCTGAGTTATGTTCTGACTGTAATGTTTTATTCCATTCTGGCAAAGGAGTATTTGCAGACACTTTGGACTTCGATGTTTCAGTTGAAGTTTTAAATGTTGTTCAAGTGCTGCGTTTATGAAATCCAAAAAAATCCGAGTCCCATCTTTTTGTGAAATGGACCAAAGTGTTTCAAAGTGTTCATCTTAAGCGAAAGTCTTTCAATAAAGTGTCAAATGATATTGTCGGAGGCAGTTCGACTTTTGAGTCTCTGAGACTTCAAAGAAAAAGAAAGAACGGAAAGATGAAACGATGCTGATTTCAGCCGCGGTTTTTAATTTCAATGTTTCATCTTGCCTATTAATTGGCGAGTGAGTATGCAACCATAGACTGGTAAAATGAGCAGTTATTGAGTCCGGTCCCAAACCCTATCGCGTGTCAACGTAGAGTCTCGTCCTGGCCGAAATTTTTCTTGAATCGCATGCGACATCGCAGAGGAAATGCTTTTGTTTGTTCGGTCTGGGTTTAGCGAAGCTGTGACGCGTTTCGCAATCGCACTCAGTGGAAACACGTGGAGAGTTGTCAGAAGAGATTTTAAAGTGTGCACGGCATTTAGCACTAAGGAACTTTAAAATCAGTGAAATTCTCAACGTTACCCAGCGGAACATTTCCACAAATGTTTATTCATAAACCGTAAACACGCATATATTAGATCTTCAGCGGTCTGAGGATTGCGATTTGGCTGATTGTTGCAGCTTCGCACAGCCGAAAGACCATATTAGCGTACGGAATTAATGGAGACATGCTTTTAATGAGTTTATGCTGGCTTTTCTTTCATTATCGCTGAGTTGGCTGAGAGTGGGAGATGTAGGAAATGACATTAGTTACGTGCAATTAGCGACCGTCAATAGGTGCGAATTGTCCTTTGTGACGGAGTTTCTTCCTGCGGTCTTGGATCTATATACAACCGGTAGCCATTTGCAATACGGAAAAGTACCCGGATGATGCGCATTTCACATACATTTCAGAATCTAGACGTAATTGAATCAATGATCATTATTGGAAGGGTACATTTGAATTTGTCAGGGGACGTCTACTCGGATGTGGTGGTGATAGCTGGTGCTGGTCACGGACCAATTTGGTCAATAGTGCGAGGCTCACCTAGATAGATGGCCCAGGTTATAAGTGCATTCATGTTGTAATACGATATCGTGTTATGGCTTTCCAAAGGACGCCGACGTGCTGAGAGTGCGGACACCCATATAGAAAATTATCCATTTATGCCCGTTTGCCGTAAAAAATCAAGAACTTACTGTGAAGTCATAGCTTTGTAAATTTTGAACTTTATATCAGTACCACAATCAATTCATTATCTTCTCTGATAGCGACAATAGACGAAAAACCTTACTTAGTCAGCTGATGATACCGAAATTGTCAAAGTTGGATATTTCTTTGATAAAAAATCCATTAAAATTTGTGTGGGTTGATTTTCTTTGGATCAAAGTGTTAAAATAAAATATGTTTTGCGCAGTAATGATGGAAAGTAATCAACCATGAATAATACAATGATGTATGTTAGTACTATCTGGATTAGGTTTAAATCTCAGTCATTAGTTTAGATCAGCGCACCAAGTAAAATTAGTTTGGCGACCACAAGGTTTGACATCTATAGACATCACAGATCACCTGCTGTTTCAGATTTCTAATCATTTCAAAGACACGTATATATTCTGTAGCAAAAATATGATTTTCTAATTAATTCAGTTGAATATGCCATTGTATTGCTGGTGACGGATGAGCCGTTATTTAAAAACATGGAAAATTATAACATTGCATGTAAAAAACCAGGAAAATCCACGCCGAAGAAGATATTTAGACCTGTGGAATGTCAATGTCGTTCCGTAGTTCTGTATTATACATTCGAGCACTTGATGGAAGTTAAATGCATGATGATACAAATTGAGCTTCGTCATGGGAAACATATTGAACTTTTAACTCGATTGACATCAGTTTGATACAAAACATGTCTAAAATTAGACTCGACTGACATTTCATGTTCTGAATATATTTTGAAAATATTTTGATATGATGTCCCAACGCCAACGGTTGGGTATCAGTTCACCTCTCTCCTCATGCAACCGCGGAAACCGATCTTCTTATCAGCAGGAACCAGCCAGTCAATTCGCTAACTTCATATACAACATGTTTACTCACTGGCCCGCCGACCCTTTCAACCAATGACATTACTGTACAGGTAAATGTGTTTCAGATTGAGACCGAATCGTCAATCAATTCTGAATGTTCAAAATCGGCCATCTTGTCATGTAAATGGCGCCATGTTTGATTGACTGTCACTCGACGATTCTCAAGGTTGTTTCGAATGTTAAGTCTCGCGCAGACCTACGTTATTTCACTTTACAGAAAGCAAACACTCTCATCAATAGTTTGAGACTGATTTTCAAACGAGAGGCAGTGGATTTTAATTACGGATATCAAGAGCAAGAATTGCTAATTGGTCCGATTTAAGCTCTTAATCGAACCATTAAACCTAACTTGAACCACTTGGTACCAAATGACTGTCATTAACGGGAGGACGGAATCCTCTACAAATTGGTATCGAAACTGAATACATGATTACGGAATATTAGGATTAGTTAATTATTCATGACAATTTTTATTTGAACATATTCGCTTGGTCAGTATATCAAGCATTTTTTTCTGTGCACATTATGATAAGAGAACAGTGAAAATGTTCTACACCATCATCTGTTGTTTAGCGCCCTCTCCTCTCAGAACAAGGGTTCTGATATTTTTCTGGTGACACTTCACTCTGACCAGTTCTGGACCAGCACCCCTTCCAGGGGAGTGACAGGCCGAGTCCCAGTTTATTGCTTCGGAAACCGCGATCATATCCGTCCTTCTGAGCCGTTTGGCGGTATGGACGATAGCCCACCTGACATTTAAAAAGCTTTTAAAGCTTGATAGCATTCTTCACACTTAACATTATCTCGATGCCGCTACCAAAGCTAGGGCACCAAAGCAGTTAGTTAGTCCTTTCTGTGGTGCCCATCTTTCATATCTATTTGGCCTCGCTTGACTCATAAGGACATACAAATACCATCTCCCGGCTAAATCACAAAGCTTAAAAGCCAAACAGTGTAGAACACGAAACAAAGGCAGATGTTCCTGCCATTACCCGCCTCAGAGAGAAGAGAGAAATGGCGAGGTCGTTAGAGCTAACTTACAGGTCGTTTCACCAAGGTATGTTTTCCAAGTAACACATTTTAAAACGCTTGCTGATACAGAGTCTTTCGAATAAATGAAAGATATCGTGATGATAACGAGCTAATGAAAGTTCAATATCGATAAATGTTGGCTGAATAGTGAAGAGTAATGCATTCATGGGCTTGTTTGTTTGTCAAAACTGTACATTTAAGTTGACCGCGGATAAGTGTTAAAGGAAGAGTCTCTACCAATAATATTGGGCCGACCTTTAGATACATGGTTTCTCAGCAGAGGGAGATGCGTATATGCACTGCAGCTGATAAACTGTTTGACATGACTGTATATTTTTTAGATAAATCTTTCAAATGAAGCGTGCACTCTGTTTACGAGTGTCTCATTCTCGATAGTGGGTACCGCCCTTTCGTCTCGGTTGAGATTAAGACATCTATATTTAATCTTTGATTGGTTTTACCTGTCGACGCGGCAGTTATATTCGTCCTTGCTCTGCATCATATATAATCAGATCGCCTGCGCCTTGCAGCATTCGTTGAGGGGGTTACAATATATTGTTCACGGCGACCTTGCTCACTTTCTGTAAAACTAGAAATTGTAAGATAAGCCTGTGACTTTCACGGTTTCTCATGTTAACAGTGCTAGGCATATCTTTAGAAGTGGCAAGAATTATTACGTGTACTTGTCAAATAAAAAAAAGATAATAAAACTAATGTCGCGTTGAGAGATGATTCATATACTTTGCTCCAGAAAAACACTGATTATTTTAAAATTTGTGCCCAAAAGCACTGTAAAATTGTGTTTGGCTCAGTGCATCCAGCAGATGTATGTGCAATATTCTGTCGAATCCAGTGCAATGCACTATTACTCGGTAATTACGCCTGAAATGGAGAGTCAGGCGCCATTTAACACGTAATGCATCAAGAAATTCGAGTTAAGAATCTGGTTTCGATGATGATATCGTCGACAGTAATGTGATCTAACAGAGAGAAGTCGCACAATCAGTTTCAAATGCACCCCAAGGAAACTCTATCATATCTCCACCGATAAGCCAATTTATTTCAATCACTATTTTAGTCATTAGGATTTCACTTCCCCAGATAGGCTCTCCTGTAAATCATTGATTGTATCAAAGTCATATTCCATCTTCCTTTCGAATTACACCGCCCTGTTGTCGCTCCACCCTAACCAGGTGTTAGTCTGGTGTACATTATATTAAGGGTTTAGCTTGCTCTCTCTGAATCAAGTCAGATTAAGATTACTTATGAAGCGGACCCAGTGTAAGAAGATGGAACGTAGGTGGACATTATTGACGCGGTGTATCATACTGTGTACATGATATACTGTCTTGTTAGTGTGAATCACTCCATTCATCCTTCGAGCTAAATTGTTTCCTGAGTATATATCACAACATAAGGAAGAAGAAAATCGAATTTGTTATTTTTTTATTGTACCTTCTTTCGAATGTGTGACGAACTGTGTTGTTGTTTTGTGACTTGTATTTGTAACTTTGACATATCTGTAGACACTGGTTTTTGTAATGCACCTAACCTTGCTACTCTCCGCCAAGGAGTCTTAGGCAGTGTACGATCTTACTGCAACTATGGGCGGTTATTTCCGCATAAATAGAGGTTGTCTCAAATAGACATTTTATGTCGTGTTATGACTCGAATAGACGTTTGGTGGCGCTCGTTTTAACGGAGACGTACCTGAAATAAACATATTGTGTCGTATCTCAAATAGACATACACTCAAATAAACGTTTGGTGGCGCTCGTATCTCAAATAAAGCGCCACCAAACGTCTATTTGAGTGTATGTCTATTTGAAAAGCGCCACCAAACGTCTATTTGAGTTATACACAAAAATCAGAAAACACGACAATATGTTTATTTGAGATACGAGCGCCACCAAACGTCTATTTGAGTGAATGTCTATTTGAAAAGCGCCACCAAACGTCTATTCGAGTCATAACACGACATAAAATGTCTATTTGAGACAACCTCTATTTATGCGGAAATAACCGCCCATATGCAACCACTGCATAAATGTAGGTCTTAATTTATTTTTTACTAAAAGCACTTCCATCAGAAATAGCTTTTGCGCAGAGAGAGGTTCGGGATGCGTGTTTCCTTCATTCCAGGGTCATCTACGACAATGTCTATTCCAGTCAAGAGATATTTGTAAGCGGACGGAAAAAGTATGAAATCGCCACACCCGATAATTAGGTGATCTTTTATTCCTTTATCGAAGATGATACAGAAGATAAAGGTGTTACATGTAGTTTGGTGATTCTGGGTTAAGCCCCTAACTTACAATTCCAAAAATGGATTTATATTTTTTTGTGCTGTAACTACGAATTGCTGTTGTGAGATATAAAAATTAACACTAAGTAATAAAAATATCACGTTTGGATATTGTTGCTCTCAAAATAAGCAAATGCATCAGAAGTCAAGCTCGAACCAAAGGATTTCTTTATATTCGCATTGGATGAACAATGCCCGGGGCTGTTCTACACCTAATCGTTCGCTGAGGGACGCGTCCACAAACGCTACAGCGAATATTAGTACACTTCCAATATTGACAAGCACGATATGTGTGTACACAACTCGCCACATTTCAGGGATGAGTTGGAATGAAAAAGAGATCGAGCGGACACAACTCAGGGCTGCCCGTGGGAATTCCTACCCTGTGTAAATGAGAACTTCAATTGGCGCTCACTTTGCCAGATCGGTTTCGTATTGGACAGTCTTCTCCTGAATGAGTTGCTCTATTGGGAATTGCGGCCAGGATATCTGTTTGTCTTTATATTACTTTTTCTCTTGATCTCGTGTCTTTGATTGATGACGAACCAATGATCGGGCATATTATTCAATGGCCGAAGTATTGTATTCCGATATGGTTGACATATAGATTGTCACCCAATGCCTTCATCTTTCGAAAATGACTCCTTGATAATTCCCCCCATTGGCCTGTTAATTACAAAGAATTGTAAAACATCAATGGCATAACCAAAATCATGTTGCAATGATAGTTTGTGCCAAAAAATGATGGTTATAAAGCACAATTTATGGGCTTATTTTAATTTTTGAAAAGGCACATGGAATATGATTTTTGGACCTTCTTTTGAAATGTCTGTTACATAATGAAGGAATCAAATTAGGTGCATTTAAATGCAACAGATATATGACCAACTAAATATACCATACTCTGCTGAAAACCACATTCAAATATTTTATTTTATCTCTGTGATATTTTCAAAAACGCTGACATTTACTTTCTGGTAGGAATGTACAAGCACAAACTCTTTCTTATTTGAAATTATCACCACGGTTAGGATAAAAGCATTGGCTTCAAATCCAGACAATTGCTTTTCGTGAAAAGCAATAATTTTCCATTTTGACTGTTACCAACCGAGGATTTAAGACGCAATAGGCCATTGTGTTCAGAAATCGGATACCATGGTGATTGCGGGGTAACCAGTTGACAAGTAGACAAATAAACAACTGTGTGCTTAATGGTAAACGAATCATCTGAAGTCACAATTGTTCAAAATAGTTCCAACCTAGTTGAAAACCTACAGAAATACAGAATATGGAGTCTTCGGTCTTCGCTAAACACAAATGATCAACAAACATGAGAAATATAAGTAGGCCTATGCCACAAGTTATTGTTCGCTTTGTAACTTTCCTTTCTGTCGATCACAAAAATCACCGGCAACTCGGAAAAAGGGTTAAACAAAACACCTATGCCGTAAGAACCATTTGTTTTGCGAACAAACAAACTGCTTCGGGCGTATGCTTCATACTACAAATAAGATATCTTGACATCTTCCTGACTTTTGTTTTTGCGAACAGATTTCCACAATAAACAAAGGTAAAGTTAGAGCTTACAACTGACAAAAACATGAACAATAGTCCCACAGTATCGACCCCATAGTTGCACAATGCAAAGCAACATTGGGCAGTTTTTTTAAATACTGCTAAGACTCTGATGAAGAAAACAATGCCAATGATTTTCTTTAGGAAAGGAATAAATATTTGCAGGGAACGTTGCTCTAAAACGAAAAGCTTCAGTGATTTCCTTTCGTCAAAAGAATGTTTTCTAACGAAAGTAAATATCGGTACCGGGTTACTCAGCATCCTGACTCAGGTGATGAACTCACCTCAAGTATATCTGCGAATTTTGTCTTAGATCTTTTTAATCAGACAACTACTTATCATTGCTTTCCCTATTGTTCATCATCATCCAACATCACGAAGAAAACAGTTCCTCGTTGATGTTTTCTTTTTGGAATTTGGTTATTTATTTGCGTACAAACTACACAATGCAACGTAGGTAACTTCGCTGCGGACTAATACAATTGAAATGAACTGGTCTACATTGCCAAAGGCTTTTGTGAACAATATCCCTGACCTTCCTATCCCCAGGCCTATCATAAATACCAGTAGGAGAATAAAGTTTCTACCTTGGTTTCTGTTGCTCTTATGAAACGACATGAATGTACATTATGAATAGGATGAGGAATGTTGCATGGCTTCCAGCATCCGATGCCAAGACTGTGTTCCTGTCAGGCCTGTGCCGCGTGCCGCTCATCATAACTTCTCGAGTAAAGGGTTTTTGCTCTCTTGAGCCCCGCAATGAATTGTGTCTTCTATTTAGAATACATGCCTACAACTCACAACTTCACAAAAACCCACGATACAATTTTGTCGCATCAAAGGCAAGCAAAATACATAAAAGGTGTTTGCGAATTTAACGCGCGAAAAGTGGCGGCTGCATCGTCTTCTTACATTGGTCGCGATAGCTCGACTTTTTGTTGGTAATTAGCGTAGGATGAAAAGGATCAGACGCCTTGCATGTTTGCTGAACGCAAATGGGCGTTTTGAATAATTTCTCTGAAGAGGGATTCACAAAACGAATTTATCCTTCGAATGTTTTAAACTTTTGTAGGAAGTTTGGTGGCGTATGAGAGATAGTTTATGTTGTAGTGCGTCAGTTTTGAATTGGTTTCGGTACTTCATATTTGCCGCAGGATGTATTTAAGGCGTGAAGGCGACTTGAATGCCAGAATGGGGGTCTGAATGAGTCAGAAAAGTGAAAACTTATTTTGCAATCCAAGGCTGTTGGTCTCAGCAGCCATGTTCCCCAATCCGTCGATCAACAAAATGAAAGGACCTCGCCTCCATAGGGACTGAACTTACTTTCACACCGGAACGACAAGTGTTTCGTTTCTTTTTCAAATTTTTTGAATCATTTTTTAGTTAATTTTTAATTTGTTCGGAGCTTTTCTTATGCGTTGCGAAACCTGCCCATCATTATTGGGCCCCAAAAAAGTCCACCCTTTTGGAGCCCTCTTCTATTTTATGCACACTAAAGCCACATTTACGATACAAGTACCCGACGTGGATGTGGACCCTCTATCTTCCTAATTGAAGCGTTGTTTTCGTCGCAACAGATAAACTTTTGATTACTGATTCCAATCTAGCCTCGATGAATCGTTGAAAAGAAAACTAATGTATATCAAGAGAACAGCTATATTGACTGCCGCGAGTACTACCAGGCAATGTTTCAAAAAACAGATAAATTTTACGTGATTATTTATCGATAATGATTCGGCCATTCATGATGCATACTGAATGGGGACTGGCGGCTACATGCCAATTTAGTGATTAACTTTGACTTTATGAGTATCTTCTAAATGGATTGGCTGTCGCAATTGAATTTCGAAGGTTTAGAGATATTTTAAAAAACTACGCCACTATTACATTATAGTACGCATCTTAGGCCAATAACTATTAATCAAATTTGTATATATATATTGGGGTAACTTGAGCGGGTTAGGATGTGATAAAGCTTAAGCAATGTTTACAGAAAGTAGATTTCCTCAAAGATAGACTGAAAAGAGAGGCTGAGACAAAGATATCGGTTACCAAAGTGCATTTTATCAGTAATGTACTATTATACCAGCAATATAGAGAGCTGCACTACATGTACATAATTATCAGATTTTTGCCTTTACATGTACTTACATTTATTGTACGCGTTATCTAGTAATTATAGGAGTGCTTCTTAGCAAGTGATCAATCAATTCTCAGACTCAAAAAGAACTCAAAATGTGTCACGCGACGGCGCCGTGGACGCCGTAAATATGTTGCACATTTCTCTGCCCGCCTTCCGTGGTTGACTGATCGGAGCGTGATCTTCAGGCGATTACATTCTGCCTCAGTGGTAAATAACATCAACTGCTGCTGCAGGATTCAAACCCATTTATCATATTTTGATAGATCTACTTTACCTTGTCCATAAATTCTATTCAAATCTCGCCAGGATTCCACGAGATTCCAGTAACAGCAATGTTCATCATTTCATTACCAGAAGTAGCTACAATTCATTCGATATTGCGCTATTGGAGATTAGATGTAAAATCTCGGGTCCGAGCTAATCACCCTAATTAGGCCTAATGAGTCAATCAAGCTGTATTTATCTGTATTTTATTGTTTTAGGGGACAGAATGGGTACCGCCCCTTGCCATGCATCACCGCCAGGTCTAACCCTTTCTGGTGGATGCTTTTCAGCTCAGCACGGACCTATAGTTCCTTGTTCTCAGGGAGGTATTCTTGAAGCCCCAAAAATACCGTAGGAAAGAAAACTCGCTCACCTCACAACAATCTTAACTATACCTTAAACATGTACATACTCGTGAAACCGTTCTAAGGGTACCAAACCAGGCACACGATCGCCATGCCTCGACGATAACCGTATTCGGGACATTCAACATGGCCCCTTCGCCCGCAATCAGGACCAACCACTCCAGCTCTCTCCTCTTAAAGAAAACGAATTAAATCCGTTTTGTAAACAGCCGAGAATTCTGAATTTGATTGCCACGGCCCGGTGCGGACATCGTTGCATAGGTTGCAAAACCTGATCCCGTGCTAAGATTCTAACTGGATAAGATATCGAAATAAGAACGCTCGAATTCGATTATTTGTGTTGTCGGAGGCAATTTGGAAAAAGCTTTTACCTATTAGGAGAACTGTGTTATCGCTCTTGCGCGAACGCCCGGCATTTTGAGA
The DNA here is from genome assembly GCF_910592395.1 of Lineus longissimus. Lineage (NCBI taxonomy): Eukaryota > Metazoa > Nemertea > Pilidiophora > Heteronemertea > Lineidae > Lineus > Lineus longissimus. The sequence continues at coordinate 8,738,006 of NC_088315.1, forward strand.
TATCATACTGTTGCTAATGCCCTCGCGAGTGCAGCGATCGGAGAGAAATTTTGAACTTTTTAAACGGGAGTCATAGTAACTTTCAATATTTCGAAATGGAGAAAAAACATATGAGTGTAGTTTTTTCCCGAAATGACGCTGATGATGCACTCAATAAGCTAATCAACACGGTGTCAAAAAAATCAAGAGTACGATAACGCCAAGAAAACAATCTAAACGCGTAAGGCACTACATATAGGTCTGCAGTGTTTTGATTGAGTATGACTAGTGTGTGGGTACCGGGGTAGGTATCACATACATGTATACCACCTGTCAATGGCACGAGGAAAAAAGACCATCTATAGCTAGGCGAGAATTTCCAAAGGTATTCTTACATATCATGTTAAGCTCTTTTAGAAATTAACTTTACATCATTATAGATTTATCATGTAACATATATCTGAACATATTGATCTGACAGAGTGAGCAATATCTGGATTAGTTTACCTAGTCTGGCTGTAACTTAGACCTTCCTGGGGAAGGGAAAACGTCGCATAATGGTTCCTTGGCGGTTTTTCCAGAAACGGTAAAGGTATTGCGTGTTCCAACGTGAAGATAGCATTACACTGCCGCCCGGCGGACGCTGGTGTTCGAAACATGTTTTAATGCCCTGAAACTGGGGTGCTCAGCTAAAGGGATTTAGCTTACGTAAGATAGAAGAGTTAAATTTTTGACTGAATTAAAATTCTGTAAGAAAGAGATTGATACGACGGATCAAAAAAGTTATGCCTGCCAGACAGGTCTGATCTGCGCGGAAAACATTTCGGTTTGACTTTGCTCCGGACGGGATTCAGTGAAATTAGCTGAGATAAATGTCGTTTTCAAACGTTACTGTATTTTGAGGAGTACCTCATAAAATCAGTCACACTTTCCGTTTTGTCAATTGCCATAGGGATAATTTTCAATTATACCAACGACACAAAACTGAACAGAATCTTCTTCAGAATGCGTTATTCTTGATGTCAAGTACAAGGTTCTCCTTCTTACTTACAAGTGTCTTCACCAACTTGCTCCCCAATACCGTTCAGAACTTCTCACCGTTCATACCGTTTCTCGAACTCTGCGCTCTTCATCGGCCGTTCTTCTGTCTAACCCAAAGGCCAATGTCATGTCAGTCGGTGGTAGAGCATTTTCAATTGGAGCCCCTCAGCTGTGGAACAAACTTCCTTCAACTGTTAGGAACTGCAGCTCTCTGTTATCTTTCAAGGGACAACTGAAACATTTGCTTTTTAAAGAGGCCTATCAAGCGCTTTGAGCGGGCAGTTAATGGTTGGATACTGCGCTATATAAGACTCGTATTATTATTATTATTATTATATGTAACCCCTCGAAACAGATGCCAATGTGGTCAGAGAAAATGACGGAGTGACGCCCACTTGGCTTCGACTAGGGAGGTTTTGATAAAGCATCCCTGCTTCAAACATTGTATTAACTATGAAATAGCTATGATTAAGAAATTAAACCCGAGGCGGAGGGTCTATGCCTCGAGGGTGAGATTAAATGTCAGTAGTCGGAATTCCAAGCAACATGCGAGAGTTCGACGGAATTTTAGCAACACGGCCACGTTGTCCCTTCAAAAACCATGCATGTCGGCGGTGAACGTCAATCCTAAAGTCTCCTCCTTCCACACTTGTCTCAACCAGTCTGTAGTTCCCATGCTAAAATGGTACAAAGGTTGGGGAGGCTCCTACCCCAGGCTTAAAAAATAGGCTAAGAAATTTCACATTATATTTTTTCAAAATAGTTATTTTTGCCCTGGAATTGCGTATGAAAGTTTGACACTTCTTACGTATAATGCTGCTTCATTATTGACATCGCATCGGTGGAATTCGAGATCGATCCGGCGGGTCACTCCGTTGGTATATCACAGCCAAACTCTAACTGGGGTCCACTGGGTAATGCCATACCATAAACCCACGTCAGATCGCTTCAAAACTGATTTAGATTACATATGAAAACGCTAATTAGGATTCGGATTACCGTAATTCATCACCTACGTGACTTATGTCACTTGGCACGTACGTCACTTATCATCAGCTTTTTGGCTGCCCAGACGGGAAATATGCCATTCTTGTCCTGGATTTCGGATATGCAACGGAATCTAGAGGAAATATGGTCGGATCGGGACGCCTATCTTCACATTAAACCCACAGCTCTTCTATCTTACGCCGCGGTGCACACGAACAAATGCCTTTTTATACGTGATAGACGTACAAGGAAACGCTTATGTGGAGGAAGACCCTCAGGGGTTTATAGATGACCATATATAAAGCGACCATACAACTGATGAAGCAAAACTTGGTCATTGGAGTTCTGATATGTATGGTGACATATTATACCCAAGATGTTGGACTATCCGTCTGGCCCACTGTTTCAGATAAACGGGAGCAGGCCGCAGACGAAATAGGATGATAAAGCGCTGGTTGCTCGGCCTACTTAGATATGCGTACCATATCACTTGATAAGTAACCCCATCTTGACCAATTCCAAGTGCTTGACATACAGGGTACCTGGATAATGTGACCAACTTCAATCTGATTTTGAAACGAGAGCAATCGTCAGAAATCGACTTTCCTGTAATTAGCAGAATGTTCGCCATGGATTTTTACCAACTTTATTGAGCAAGTCTCCCGGCATATCTACATCAAAGACCCCGTGGGAAGGGGATATTTGGTTTAAAATTGGGCCGATACGCTGCGATTGGGTGGATATTCATTGGACTAGGCGCCCTCACTGGTTGTATTCTTATTGGTTTCTCCTTTTGACGTTACCAAAATGAAATGGTCCAGGGACCATGTGCTCACCTCGGGTAATGTAATGCATGTCATTTGCAGTGGATTTGGGGAGAACAGTTTCTGGCTAGTTTCACCAGTTTTGATTCCATTGAATAATATTATTCTTCTCGGCTCAATGGCACAAAAGAAAATTACCGGTACCATCTATTTGAGCTAGAAGGTTCTAAACTTGTGAGGACATATATCTAGGGAACCTCTTGCGGTGACGAAACCTCTCGGAGATTTAGTGAATTTTGACCTCTGTCCCTTGAAAAGAAGGTCAAATCGAAAACCCGGGTGATATGTCATTTAACCTTATTAGATACACCCACCATAAAAATTTCGTCACTCCACGTACAACCATTAGCTTCAAAAAGGCAAAAAACAATTTCCAAGATGGCCGCCTGCAGGCCAGAAAGTAGGTCACATCGCGAAAAAGAAAAATACCACTGGGCATATTGCCCAAAGCTACCATCACACCAAGTTTTAGCCATCTAGCCCTAGCGCTGACGAAACTTGCTAAAGCGAAATATCGATATCAATGCTAATTAACCATTTATTCTTCTAAATATCACGAACTGACAACTTGGACATGTTCTCAAAATATCAACATTTTTTGAAAAAATTTTTGATGACACGGAAGACAATGTCAGTCTGAGTAATGAACCATGATTTGGGGTGAAAACATCAAAGTCTAGTTGATTGAGAGGGAATATCGTTTTCGTGATATTTTGAAGAATTACTGCCAAACCAGCATTGATATAAAAATTTCGCTTTAACATCTATCAGATTATGTATGTATCATCAATATCCCGCATTTTCAGCGTTACATCACGAACAGTTTGCGGATGCAGACCACTTTAAAAATACCTTGTACCCAGGTCTTACAGGCTTTTCAGTCCTATACATTCATGCACATGGATGGTCATATGAGCCCTGGATCCAAGGCCTCTTTTTGAGTTTGATGGCAGAATTTTGCAAAAATGTACCAAATGATGAAGCGGTTGGAATTTTCAGCTGATTTTTGCATGTAGCATCTGTACGACATCAACAACTACATTGGCAGTGTTTTATTGGTTCTGACATGTCTAGACATCAATTATAACAATATATCATTTTGGGTCATTTTTTGGATGGATTTTCAGGGCAAACACGAGCGACGCTAAGATGCTGAAAATTTTGGAACGTAATGATTAATACACAATCTCATTGATGCTAAAGCGAAATATCGATATCAATACTAATTAACCATTTTTTCTTACAAATATCACGAAATGACGACTTGGACATGTTCACATGTTCGGCGTTCCCGAAAAGGCGTATTGATGAGCCCTAGAACTGGCGACTTCGTGTGACTTGATATGACCCACCTGACACCTGCCTAGTAGACTCCTTTAAAAATGTTGCCATCGCCAATTTTTTTGATGGTTGTGTATATATTCGTACGAATGTCTCTTCTTTCCGCATGCGGCTGTTCGATTATCAATTTTGATTTCTTGAAACATAGCCAAGTTGAACTGGCAGAATAAGCTCACCTGCAGTCGACAAGGGTGAACGGTCATTTTGCCATGATTTAGATTACTCTTCATTCCACCATGAATCATCTGCAAATAAGAGCGGGCTTAGATTCAGGAAAAGACGCAGCATTAGAGGAATTGTCATTCAGTTTTGATAAATTGGAAGCATTTAATATTTGGGATGACCATAACTCATATGATTCGTTTTTTGTCGATGTGTATTAAATTGCTTATTCTACCAATAAATTCTTTGATCGGTACGTATTTTGACAGATTGTTAAACAGTTACCCTTCAAAATGTTCTACTGTCCTTCTTGTCATCATGATAAAAAAAAGACAAGCCAGAATATGAGCTGTCATATGTGTAATTATTCTTTCTTCTTACTTACGGTGTAAAAACAGATTGCAGTTTTTGATTTCCACTTCACCAAAATTCTGCCCTGAATTTCCCTCAGTTTTGAACGTTTTTGCTCGCATTCAAAGGCCGTTCTTTCATAAATTTGCTCAGATTCCACTTTAGCCTCAACGATCTTCTTTTAGAACTCAATTTTACTATTCAGAAAAATGCGGAACAGAGAAAAATTTGAGTCGAGCACATACTTTTGCAAGTTACTTTGGCCTTGACCTCATCAAAACGAGGCCAAGTCTCGAGCCGCATTATAACTTCGGTTGATTTTTTTCGTCTGTTTACAACATCGCTGTCTTTAGCATAATTCCCGCTCACATTTAGCTGCAGCTATCTCGCAATTTAGCATCACGCCTTTTAGGAAGTAAGAGGTTAAGATGATTGCCTGCACAACCTTTCCAGAATGAGGGCCACATCATCTACAACTTCCTTTATCCAATCAAACACGACTGCCTCTATCACGACAGAGTATTCGCAATATTGTCACACCCATTGTGTGCAGAGATCTCGGGTCATTTAGCTGTTCGCGGGTCTTCCTAACTCACTCTTACGGCGAGGTGCCGCTGGTAATTGCCCCCAAGATGTATCAGGAGAAGTATAAGAAATGCAGCCATGTTTGCTGTAGAACTGCGTGAGAGGAATGGCTGACCGGGAAATAACTCAAATATCCGGGACAAATATGGCGCTCGTCTGTCTATTATCTTAGGCGTTTAGGTCCCCTTGAGACTCTTGGAGGTAAATATATAGAGGATAAAATAGCAATGTTTACCCTGACAGTAATAACCAAAGGAATCCCAGGGGATTACGCCGAAACCACTGCACCAGGCGATAATATTTTGGACTCGGGGAGGAAAATGTTGAAGGTAGACCATGAACGCCTCTCGTCTGACGTCTTTAAACAATGGATAAGTACAGAACTGGCCAGAAGGGCAAGTTTTCTTGTTCATGTACGTTTTCCAAGCGCGTTTTAGTAGGGTAAGGTGCTATTCAGGTCTTCAATTGCGGGAAATTCGGGCCAACTATACCCTGAAATATCCAGGGAATGCAGCCTAACTCTGTGCCAAAATAAGCAGCCTGGATATTCATCCCACGAACAGTTGTCGTAGGATTTCATATTCAATGCGTATTGATATACAATTTCATATTTTATTTCTAATTTCGACCGAATCTGGCTGTTGAAAAATTTAAAGTGGAGTGATTTCATGACAGATGGAAAATAATTGGTTTATTCAATAACATCTACATGAAGTGCGAGGTATTTTGTATATTGCAAGAACCAAACACGCGATCAATCTCAAGATCACACCAAAACCTTGTAACCAATTAATTCTATAGTACATGTACATAGCATGATGCACGTTGACCTAAGCTACATTGAATAAGAGAGCCAGATAAGTGCATGTAGCAGTGATTTGGAGAAACTAGCTAAAGTAGTGGGCACTTACTCGCTCGCAGAGATAGTAATAGCACTTGCGATGGCCATCTATCAAGAAATGGCACTACTTATGAATCATTTACCAGAGAGAGCGTCATAGCAATAAATCTCCGTGTTCCGATTTCTTCTTGGTGGATTTTCAGGATCAAGGGACCAAGAAGAAAAGCAATGCTGCACAGATAGTGTTATTTAGAGATTTATTAAGCGCCTACCAGTAAGCCGTGGCTTTAAGATCTTACTTTTTTTTTAATTGAGATTTTTTGATTATTCAATGTTACATCGAATGTAAATTTCACCACTACTGTTGTATACAGCGATGTAGATGTACTCGATAGATCACTTATCATCACGTGAAACGACTGTTTACCTCGGTACAACGGCAGTTTTCACTTTCATTCTAGATGACGCGATGATTCAGTCTGATTCGGAATTCTAAAAATAACGATTAATGCGTTCTACGATAGTCTTAAAGCTTAAACAACATTGGGAAAAAGGCCAACACTTTCAGAAGAATAGTTGACGAATGAAACAGGATCACAAACATAATAAAATCCGCCTTCTCCTTTAAAAAGTGTAAACACTCAGCGAGTGAGATGATGTCTTGGCAGAGCCGCTTTGCTTCCTAGTACCGGACGCGGTAAATCCGACGATCAAACCTTTATATTTCCTGGTGCAGCCTGACTAAGATGGTTTTGTGTCCAGGTTATTCTGAGATATATAAGAATTGACGAAGGTAAAAACCTTGGTGGTCAAGATGGTTCTAGTGTACTGTCTTCCTCCGCGTTGATTTTCATATATGACTATCTTCCACAACATCGCCGGATTAAGGGCTAAGACACCGCGGGGGTAGTTCTAGTTCTTTTTTGATTAAACCGTATTCTTCATGAAATGCTAGGAGAGGTAGGTTTGTCTGGATTTCATACGCGTTTCTGTTTTTACCTGCTTCGAATCCTTTTTTACAAATTTATTTTAGGAGATAGGATACATATACATTTACTTGAAAATAATCGTACAAACCCCTCACACACTCTTAGAAATAAAGCTTATGAGCGGCGAACAAAAATATGTACCCAAAATATTTTTTTGGTAACGATGAAAAACTCCTAAAGGTTTTTGAGGAAAAAAATGTTAAGAATTTTATATTTCGCTGAAAAACCTTTAAAGGGTGCAAACTCGTATTGACCGAAAAAAATTAGATTTTTCAAAGCCTCAAAAAGGATTTTTTCCATCAGTGGATGTTTTCGCCAAAGTACATAATTGGATTACAATATTTATTGTTGATGCTTACGCTCTTGGTTTTAAAGATCACGGGTTAGTGTTTGTTTTTTTGTTGTTTTTTTAATGGTGACTTTGTATTTTACACCTGAATGTTAGTAATTTTTGTAATCTGTAACCTCACATGTCTTCAATGAGGATCAATAAACATTTATATATATACATATATTTCAGCCACGCGTTCTCCGTGAATAAAATAATCCTCTAGAGTACTTCTGAGCCTGAAATTTTTCTCATTGGTGTATTCAGTTTTTCGCTTTTAACAGCTAATTATTCTGCAACAAAATATTCATGCATTATTTCCTCTTGTTCGTTTCAGCCAGCTTCATTTCATTATGAAATACGTACACCAGATCGCCATCAGTATCGCTTTCCTTCTTCTACTGCTGATCGACACTACGTGTTATGCACGTCACATCGACTGCAGGTAAGACAACTTTTATTCTCATAGCAATACGCAGTCTGCGGACGAGGTTTATTGTCGAGGTTATTTGGTCCACAGGAATGCATACTTAAAAATACATGTACATGTATCATTCTCTCCATCCGGTTTTTCTTAATCCTTTACCATCCGTTAATATTTCAAAAGAAAGTACGTTTGGATGCTGTTTCGGGGATTTCAGAAAAAGAATGCGCACTCTCTTAGGCACTAACTGACTATACAACAGCATGAGAGAAATTGCATCAATGGCTAGTACAGCTGATGAACTGGTCCGACAGAGTTGACTTTGCGACTCCGAGAAATTTAGTTTTAACATTCGCTGCAGTTCCGGTAGAATAAATGTGGAACGATGCATGGAAACGATCGCGGTGTTGAAGAATGGCCCTTGCTGCAGGCAAGGTAAAGCAGGAAGGAGCGATGACAGTAATTTTTAACAAAGCGATGAGAGCAGAGGATGTGGCTTAATCATAAAAACTTGGCGTTCTATCAAATTAAAAATACCAGTATAGGGGTTGGAACTGGAACAATGGCGCTTTGTTGCTAAGAAAACAAGCCATGAAAGTCAGCCGCCGGCTCTGCCGCGAAAGCAACCTGTTCGCTTTCACAAAGTTCTCAACTACTTGTCATAGGCATTGAGGGGAAGGAACCAAACCAGGTAGTGAAAAATACGGATATCGTTCCGCTGAAGGGAATGGATTTGATGATTCATTTTTGGCAGGTTTTATAAGACTGGTGCCAAATGTGCACCAATTTCAGGTTGATCGCTGATTGGTTGCTGCCATCTTCCACGAATTGTGTAGCCGCTCGGCACCAAACAGTGCAAACATTATCAAAAAATTATCTATTGACGAAATTTCTCGGGTTTTTTCATGGAATCCTAATTTCTATACATTTAGAAGCTTTCTATCCAGAAGAAAATGTCGTGATATGTTTGTATCGTTGTTGTAATAGCGATTAAACATTTGGGACCAGGGTGATCGTAGGAGCAGGTTTTTTAGAATCTCCAAAACCATTAGGGCTTTTTCATTTACCGAATAACTTCTCCAGGGTGCATGTTTTTTGATGGCGGAAAAAAATTAGGGTTTTTGAAAAGCTAAAAAACCTTTTTATTCCAATTTGCAATTTTCACGTCATGTTCTCTTCGCCGTGCAGGCCGCGGTGCATGTCGGGTACCAACCTTTTTTGGGAGCGCATGCCAGCCACCGTTTTAAACGGCTGAGAGGTATTACCATTGTGCCAAATTGTAAAAAGCGTGGAATGTGTTTTTTTAAGAGGGAATATCTTGCAATGGAATTTACTAAAAGCTACCTCCGGCTCTTGAAATGGTCACCATCGGCACTTCTGTCTTTCAAGCCACACAAACAGTGGGTTTGGCTCGGTTCGGTTTTTCTTTCGTTTGTTGTCATTTGTCGCCAAATCAAGAGAAACGGTATGAATAAAAAGAAGACCGTTAAAAATCATCATGATAGTGTTACTGTTGTCTGAGAACAAACAGACAAGCAGAAATTCGTCTGACAAACTTGAACAAACCTTCGGCGCACACCATCTTTGAGACGGAGAGGCAACATGGTGTGACTCCTAATGGAATACAGTAGGCCCATTATTCACTGAGGTCTGCTTAGCCCGGTACCGTATGTAAATGTTGAAACGAGCCAAATGAAACGAGCCAAATAAGCGTTTTAAACCTGAAATAAAAGATCAAGTTGACATGTAACACTCATTGCAGGATTCGGTCAATAGTGTATATTTATGGCATAAAATATTAATTCACATAGTCCCATTCAATTTGGACCATTATAAGTTTTACACGGTGCACCATGGAACGTTTCATTTACTCGTTTATTTTAGCTTGTTTGAACTTGAAACGAGCCAAGCGGGCCTGGGTGAATAAAAGTGCTTTTTCATTTCATACAAATATCGACCTAACGCTAGCAATCATATCACATCCAAATGGGATCTTCGATTTTATGTTTCGAATTTTTATTTGGCTCGTTTCAATTTTTAGCTTACATACTACCGTTTTATCTCTTTGAAAAATGTCCTGTAATAATATACGTGGGAGTAACGACAAACCAAAAGTACAGCAACATTGTGGAATGCAAAATGAGTTATTGAAAACTCTTCAGATATATATTGTATAGTTGTAAAGAGATGTTAGCAAATCACAACGCTTTTCTTTTTCACGAATATACAACTTTGTAGTTCTGTTGCGAAACGAAACAAGATTACACTGCAGTTAAAAACAAACATTTTTAAATAACGTACTTTTATGTGCTGCAATTTTTATATGATTGCTTCTTTTTACTGGATCCTTTTTGTCCAATTTCCATTATTTCTCGTGTCGGTTAAGCAAGTTGAAAAAACGGTATACATTTCACCTCTATCTCACACAATTATCATTTTCGTGTTAACGCAAATAAATGATTAAAAAGGTTTGTGAGCTGTATTGTATTTGTCGGGCAAATTGTCCATTGTTGTTTCTGGTGTAAAAGGGATATGCGGACGCGTTCCTCATCGGGCATCTTGGGCGCATGGCGCAATTCGAGTAAACGTGTTCTTGGGATTCACTTGGCAAAAGGCAGGCGTAGGCGTCCAAATAGGCTAATTATAAACTATCAAAAAAAAGCATCCGCTACTATCGCACGAAACTATGGTAATAAATAGTGCCAGTTCCTTTGCTGCACCTATTTGAAAGGAAACTGGATAAATCTAGAACGGAATACAGGCAATGCGGCGTTACAGCGATATTACAACGTCTTGGCGTTAACCGCGGGCTCGACTCTATCATCATCGCCATTGTTGAACGAGTGGTAATAGGTTGGCTCTGTACCTAACACCGACAAAAGAAACGCCACAAGTCTTTATCTAATCGCGCATCCGATACGAAGCCTGTGGTACCCAAGCTTTGTTGCAAGTTAAAGATAGTTTGAACGTTATGAAGACAGACAAACCCCTGTTTCATCAGACATTATCAGGAGAAAATCCTGCGTATCATTTTGTTGCCGACGGTGACAGACAGCGATGCTTTGTTGTTGCACTTACCGCTCGGGAGAAAAGGTTTTGTAACTTCATGACAACTTTTTAACAGTACATGAACGACATTTTGTGGTGCAACCATATTATTATTGGCGTAATCCATTCCTCGCCGGCAGTATATGGTCAAACTGCATTTAGTTTGAAGTCACGATGACTCTGGCCAATCTTTGCAAACCAACATAATAAAAAAATTGCCTCTGAAACGAAAATTTGTTCTTGTTGTGGAACATGTGACTTAAGCTAAGCGCACACGGGCGACAAAATGACAAAAAAACCTGAAAACATATGTTTTCAAATATTTTTTAGCTCGAGGGCAGGTTGGTCGAGCTGTGGCAAAAAAAGGCCTGCCCTGTTCGAGGTGACCTCGCCGCTCTACAGCGATAAGAAAGGCGGTATGCCGCAATTACTGAGCTCGAGGGCAGGGTGTGACCGGGGATGTGACGTATGGCACAACCATGGTTACCCCTTGTTTTTGACGTGACCTGTGACGTGACCGTGTCATTTTGTCTCCCGTGTGCGAGTGATTGAAACAAACACGACAAAGACGCAAAACATTTCGAAAACAACTGAAAACAAATGTTTTCAGTTTCGCTGTCATTTTGTCGCCCGTGTGCGCTTAGCTTTACTGAACATGAAAGAAAAACTCGCGACACTGAAAAAATATTGCTTACACGACGGACGAGAGGTGCTTGGAGCTACCGATCGCTGAAACCCGACTACAATCGAACAGGCAGTGGGATGAGCAGTGGTGGTTGTTCGTACCATTGTCCTACGAACCTTCAAGCAGTTTCTTTTCCGAATTATCGGACAAGTAACTGTTGTGTACGCACAAAGGCTACAGAAGATAGTGCCGAAGAAACTTTCAAACTTTCTCCTGAGGTAGTGCTCCGCAACAGCGCTGATTTATGCCCTATTTTTCTCATCCAATTGTGATACTTTTATATTCCGTACGCCTTGACTCGGCCTCGCTTCCCTTCGGGGGAAACCATATTTAAGATGACGAGTTGGCCACTTTCAGGGATCTGGCGCTGATAAAAGCCCATCTTCGGGCGTAACAGACTAAACCATCAACTTGATAAAGTTTTCGCAGATATGGAGAATATCAATGGACAATAAAATAATAGCTGGAAATACAGCTGAAACGTTCAAACTCTTTAAAGTCATTTTTAAGAGGTCAGTGACCAGGCCTTTTATTTGCATGCAAGTCATCTGCCTGCTTACTACCGTGGCCCATACATGCCATGCTTATTTTTCTGCACTTTGCATATTCTAAAGACAAGTTTGTTTTTTCTTGAATTTCAACCCTGGTGAAAAAGGTTTCCACCTGGCGATAGAAATAGGAAATAGACATACGTGTAGTTGGACCAACAGTAAAAATATATGAAAAAATGGCGTACCGCTTTAAAGCCAAATATCAAGTAAAATCTAAAATTTAACGCCTAATCATTCATAATACTTTTACATGTACTCGGTCCTCACCAGCACGATGTTAAACAGAGGAATTTAAGTTAAACGCCATGGTCCCAAATTAACAAAATGGCTATCTTTCAATTCATTTCGAGTGTGGGAGTCACATTAGTACTGGGAAACTAGACTGATATTTCATAAAATGCGATCGTAGCTATGCTGAAATGTTTGGGCACTTAAAATTAATGGCAGCTTCGTGAATTATGATATCCTTGGGCATGGCATGCTTGAGTCTTGAATGAATGTCGTGCTATGTTTGTTCAGTTATCATGAAATCATGAAATTTAATCCATTTGTAATAGCATTCCGCTGAGATGACGTCACTGCAGCTGCTGCCGTCTATTTCCCCATCGCTGAAATACAGGCAATGTCGGACAAACATGCGGTTTCGTAATGGATTCAGGCTTTCTAACTAGGGCAGTTAGATTCAATCTGGCACATGTCCGAGTGTTGGAAATACTACATAATTGTTCTGAATATTTCTCTCTCTGACTCTATGGTATCATTCATGATAAAAACAATGCAGGGTCAAAGATAATTGACTTTGAAATAAGCTCAAATGCGTAGAAATAAGTGTCGATGTCCGACTGTCACGTGACTAAAACGTCAAGAATATCTTATTCAAATGACCTTGTGAGCTATAAATAGTAACGTCGCGGAATGCTATTGTTCTGTCCGCATCGTTTCGGGCTCTGAAACGCGAACTATACTGGTCGGATTTTATTAAAGTTTCGGTTTTATTCATATGGGGTTCAAAACCAAACAAGAATTCTTAATTTTAGAAACCAGGGCAATGAAATGATTTTTTTGTATGTATTTGTGTATATTGATGTAGTGCATTGGATTTAGACACTTTCTGCTCTGTACGGTTTGTTTTCGACTCATTCGGATGAACTACTCAGGCTATCATTTTTTGTATCTTTCTACTCATGAGACAACTATGAATGAGAAATACCCGACACATCTATTTTACATTATAATAACCTTGAAATCTTTGAAATTGCTGACGACGACGGACGACGGACACTGCGCTATTGTATAGACTCACCGTACCGGTGAGCCACAAAGTCATCAATTGCACTGGGGTTTTTTCTTGCAGTACCAATCGTTTATATTCAAATACGTAGTATATTAGTGCTGGTAATAGCCGCAATTTGTCCAAACCGCTTTTTGCATTTTCGCGGGAAAAAAGTTCATAGCTTCTCATATTGCTTTCAGAACACATAGAACCACTTTAAATTGGGGTGCGAGGATGATGATGACATTGCACAGACTTTTCGATCCGTGGATGCATGTATGTTCAAGGCTTATGAGCCTCGGTATAACCATTTCTGTGGTACCAGCCGATAATTCCCAAAATCATTCACTGGCATTTTGCGTGCATTTGAGGAATTGATTCCAAACAAGAGGCATTGTTTGGTCTCACTAAAACTCAATGAGGGCAAAGCTAGAATATTGGCCAATGTTGTACGTCATGGCAGCTCTACCCCAGCGACGTTTGGTGAGACAACTGCATCCATATCATGCACCAACCCAAGTTGTTTTGGCTTCCTAACCATAACCACGGAATTAACCACCAAATTGCATCTGAAATGGCTGCGGATGGAACTCAGGGTGATGTCTTCATGGAAGTACAAACAGAAAATGCCAGCGTGGTCAGCATCGGCATCTGTCACACTTGGGATCTCCTCACTCGTAATTCACTTGACACACCGCTGGACTATTTTTTTTTCTTTAATACAGTACCCCTCACGTTGTTTCTGATTGCAATTGGCCTCATAGCAAATTTTTTAGCCTATGTCGTCTTGAGCAAAGAAATGAAAAAGTCGTCGACATTGTTTTTATTAAAGTTCTTAGCAGTTGCCGATTCAAGTATTTTGGTGTCTGTTTTGCCTGTCTTTCCCTTTGTGGATATCTACCGATACACAGGACGTTTTGAGTCATATATTGAGTTTTTTATTTTACCATACGAGACATATATTTCCGCACTACCATGGGTCTGCAAGACCAGTGGCCTGTATGGTATCGTTCTTGTCACAGTGGAGCGTTACGTGGCCGTCTGCAAACCGCACAAAGCCAAGTCCATCTGCACTGTTGGTCGTGCCAAGAAAGTTACAGCTGCAATCGTTATATTTTCGGTGGTCTTTAATTCCCCCCAATTCGTCCTTTCATACGTAGAGTATGAATATGATATATGTTCAGGAAGGACGAAGCCAGTGTTATACGTATATTCTTACTGGGAAGATTACTACTTTACCACCATCTACGACATGGGGTTGACAGTATTCACACTTTTTTTATTCCCATTTTCAGTTTGTCTTGTCTTAAATGTGATTCTTATAAAGTCTCTGTTTTCGTCATCTGGTAGAGGCATCCAGGAAACCAATAAACGGGATAGGGAATCACGAGTTTTACTCATAAGAGTTATCGTGCTGGTTACCGCATTTCTCGTCCTGGAACTACCAAGGGAACTGGTAATGCTGTGCATTTCGTATATTGAAAATGACTTCCTTTCAGCAGTTAATCCCCTTTTGCATTCTACGATGATTTTGAACTCGGTCGTTAATTTTTTCCTCTATTTTCTGACTGGGCGCCGATTTCGGAAAATATTCTGGCAACTTTTCAAATGTAGAGGAAATTCGAGGCTCGAAGACTGAAATTTGTAACATGTGATAGCCTCTATGACCTTGAAAAGTAGGTCAAATTACAAACCCGAAAAGCAGGTGATGATTATGACAAGAGGCAATAACGTATTTCACCCTGCTTGTAACTAATAACGGGAGATGAAAATAGATTATCTGTTCGTCGATTCACCATATAGAACACGAAACAGGATCAAATTGAAAGAATGAATAAGATATGTTGTTGTTTTGTACAAAAACGGCTTCCGGTAGGACCGCAATTTCTCCAAACAGGATTGATGAAAACTCTTTGAACTTCAATAAACAATGCACTAGAATGGGTTGTAACCTTAAGCCTGCCTGAAATTCGCAAGCCGTGCCCGTGACCAGTGATACATGTCTGTTTCGGTGATGTTTTGGAAGATTCTCTTATGAAAAAGAAAAAAATGTCCACGATTCGGATGAGCATCACCAGCCGGGGGCCACGATGGTAAACTATGCCCTTCCAACGTTTTACAACAATTCTACCAAAAACACAAATTTTGATTGGTCTATATTGGTCTATTTTGGGTGTTAGTGCTTCGGATTGCTCTGAAATTTGGCAAACGCAATGCCGATGGCGATTATTGACTTGAAAAGGTTGCAAAATGATAATGAACTGTTCTACATCTTGGACTTGTTGAAGGACACGACAGAGACAGGCTAACTTGTCCACGCTCCAGCCATGTGATTGTGGCTAGGTTGCATCAAAAGACATCCCCCCCCCCCCCCCTGGCAACATGCGATACCTGTTGTGGCCAAGACGGGAAGATGATTAATAATCAGTGAGAATAATACCCCGGCCGAATACGATTTGTCCTGTTATATGTCTTTGGAATCCTCTTATTTCTCTCTGTGTATATCTGCCCTCTGTATATCTCTGATTGGCTTGACAATCTCCATGACAAGAAGTTCAATTACCCTGCCAACCTGCCTACCTGTCATAAAAAATCCAATATGGCGGAAATCATCGTGATTTGTCATCATGTGTATCATTACGTAGGTGGTAAACTTCGTCATCTAAAGAGGGCACGTTTGGAAAATTCTAAGCTGCCAAAAGCCCTAGTTTTCCTCGACAAACATGTCAGGAAACCAGCTACGGAATAAAATAAATCCGTGTATGACACTGACGTATACAATGACACCTGAGGCTCAAACGTAACTGCTATTTTATTCGAACATACTTTAATGCATTGACGTCCACTTGTACCGTTTCCTTATAGTTCGCTGTTTTAGACTCTTAATAGTCAGTCATGGCAACACAAACATGCCTTTCTTCCGACCATCCTCATTTTATAAAGGTTTGCATCGAGTTTACTTTGCGCGTCATTTTTTCCAATCTAAACATTGTACAAAACTTTGTTCTTCAATGTACTTTTTATCGTACTATACCCTCCATGCGCTCTTAATTATTTACATTCGCCCAATGACTTGTTTTTACAAAAAAAACTTGCTACGGAGGTTTTCAATGATATAAGTATACATCGCTTGAATATTTTGTTCCATATAATGTTTCAACATGAAATTGGTTAACCTTGATAAACACACCACATACATCTGATGCATACATTTTTAATGTTACAGTTTGGAGGTGAAATCGACCTATTTTGGTCGTGAAATTGAATAATTTGGATTTAACATATCATTTATCCTTGCTCACCGATATGAAATTTCTGAAAACTTACGACCTTTCTTTTCATCCCAGTTTTGTTGCTATTCTGCTCTCTCTCTCTCACAGACACACACGTGTTGTTGCTTCTTCGGCACTGCACTGTCGTCGGGGCTTGAATGGAAGCAGATCGACAAGCCCACCCCCCTCTACGAGAGGGATGAGCATTGCCCATCGCAGGCCGACTTATCGGCGGTGAATATCAGTCCTAAAGTCGTGAAGGGTGGATATACGCACAACGACAGTGGATCGGCATGTGCCCATCGGTGGGTGACGTTTCATTCACACGACAGAGACAGACTAACTTGTCCACGCTCCAGCCATGTGATTGTGGCAAGGTTGCATCAAAGGACATATTCCCACCCTCCCTGACAACATGCGATACCTTTGAAGTTTTTTCCACGTGGCGCCTGGCGTCACAAATCTTCATGCGCAGTGATTGGCCGATTCGAAAATAACTTATGACATGCACCTGGCGAACGTCTGGTCATCCCTAAATCTGGCCATCCTCCAATTGAGCCGGCGCCATCGTCTGCGTGACTCTAATTGTCTTATACAATGTAGATATTCGTCATACGAATTAACAACAGAGTCTGTGACCGAGCTTGACCGGCGCTGGTCCGCCCCACCATACAAGTGGTATATACAGCGTAGCGGATAGAAGCTTATTTTAATGGGGCGCACACACACGCACACACACACGCAACTGGCACGGTCTCAACTAGATAATCTTCAAAAATTTTCATCAAGAACTTCCTACTTTTCTACTTTCAGAAAATACGTATTTGCACCTAAATGCCGCGGAGTTTCTGCTAAACGATCCAGCCCAAGTGAACAGATGATAACCGATTCAACCAAAGACGAGACCAAGTAAGTCTGATTTTGATGCGATATCAGAAGAACTGGCAAAGCATTCTAAATTATCTCAACAATTATAGCGCTTTTTGACTTGCACTGCATGATTGAAAATTAAAATTTCTTTAGCGTTGAAATATACTACTAGAGCAACTAAGGCACGTGCCATTTATACTTGTGCAGAAACAAGGGTTCAATAATTCATTGTTCTGTCATAATGAAATCCATATATAATATATTCTCTGGTTGAGAGCTGTCAACACTCTTCTCATTGTTTGAACATGTTGAATGTACTTCGGTAAACAGTCTTCGATATTAAACCAGAATTAATCGGATATTGCCCTGGCTGAGGGCGAATTGATTTTTAATACGAGTCGAGAGCCTTTGAAGACGAGCTTATCCTTAGCTAAGACATAGATGCGCCATAGCCGCGAGACTCAATGAAAATCAAGGCAGGTTTCAATTTTTGGTGATCGAAAAACAATTGAAAGGTTATTGTAAATCATTCTTAGGAATACTCTGAGAGTTTTTCGGCTTGAACCTGTCAACATGTGAAATGTCGCTCTACGAGAAAGAACTGCTACTTCGTCGGTGTTTTTTTATCTTGTACATATTTATCTCAGAATAGTGTAGTTTTAAAGGGACAACATGGGCGTGGTATTTACCTGGCCATGAGGATAATGACATCACTTGTCGCCATGCGCCGCCACCTGTAGCGTCACACAAATGCTGATCTCTGTTATTGATTTGCGCCAGTGCTGCGAGGCAGTTTTGGACATTTCAGGCAGCCCGATATGATTAGACCCCCTCCCAGTGCATTGTGTATTGCAATGCAATGGCTTTCAATGGATTATCCTGTTTGGAGAAGTTACGGTCCTGCCGGAAACAATTTTTGTATGAAAAAGAAACATATCTTATACCCAAGTTGTCCCATTGAAACTTAGACAGCTGCGGTCTCAAACTAGAGCACTTTCAGACACTAAGCTGTTCTATGAAGACTCTCTCGGCACCGGACTTGCTGACCACATACCTTTTTCGCGTATACTTCAAACTCCATCGTTCGTTAGAGTTGCGAAAACTGCCTATAAAGTACGTGGCCATCTTTGTGCTACATTCCTGCTTCATTTCGCAAAGAACGTGACTGTTAACTCGCTTCATTACGGACTGCAAGTCAATTAATTTTTTTCTCAATCCAGTTAAACCTTATCTAATTAGATAGTTACACTTAAATTTCAGTTATCTACTAGACGATGGCAGCCTCGACCTAGGTGCACTTGAGCAACTTCAACAAGGTTCAGATATATCAGGGAAGGAAGAGTCATGGTTTGGGAACGAGGAAGATGACGCGGACCGAACGAATCGACTTAGGGTAAGAAGATTCATGCAAGATTGACCTTTGAGAACAGTCCTTGACAATGCATCTTTAACTGGAGAAAACAATCAAAGAATGAGCGTATCAGAATATGTGTAATGATGCTAAGGGCCGTGGGAGGGACGGCGACTAATTTTACCCAAGAAGATTATTCCCATATAAATGTCGGCCAAAACATCCACAGCAATATCACAATGACCTTTCAGCTGACCAGCAGTCAATTGTTTTTTGGAAGTGACTACTTGGCAAGCCCGGCTTACCAAACAGCGACTTTTTCTTGTCCTGAATGGAGAGCCGAACTCATTAATATTAAAGTAAAGTCTCCAGCTCGCCAAACAGGGTAGATTTTTTACCTGTTTGGCAAGCCCGGCTGGCCGAACAGGGTGGCTTTTTAGTGCTGTTTGGCAAGCGGCTCTCCAAACAGGAGAAAAAAATATGCCTGTTCGGCGAGCGGCTTGCCAAATAGACCCGGCCTTGTTTTTATCATACCTGCAATCAATTCATGGTCTACATATCATGTCTAGTGAAACAGACAATGACTCATCTTTCCAAATTTCAAAAATATTTTCAAATATTTTCACTCCGATATCTCAGAAACCAGTGCAAATTTGCGCAGAATATGAAACATTTCATTAACTACCCGGTGTAAAAAAATCACCATACATGACGATTCGACAGGCATATTCTACACTTGACAGGGAAAAGAACTGTCTCTTCTCTGAAGTGCATTGACTGTGATCTTAATAAGCTTTTGATTGGCCTTTTGTGGTCGATTTGCGACCTTTGAAATATTTTTTTTCTTCTTGTCAGTCCTGCATACAATCATACAGTAGTACCATCAATTAAAGTTGCTTGAGTGCTTTATTAATAAAAATGGTTGGTTTCCGTCTCAAATTGCTGGTATAATAACTGGTATGACTAACACGACTAACAATATTGTTATCCTTAAATTTTCACTGCATTGCTGTGGATACATTAGAAATATGATCAATTATACTCAGGAGAAACCTACTTTTGTCGAAGATATTGTTTTTAGCACTGAACTATTATTTTCGCCGCTGATATTATTCAACTTCCTTGGGGCATCTCATTGACAGGCCGGGCGATAATGTACCTTCCATGGGTTTTTTTCTGAAAGAGGATGTACGTTAATAAAATACAGAAATGTCACCCAGAGGTTACATTGTTGACCAAGACGGCTCCATGGCTGAGGTCAACAATGT
Organism: Lineus longissimus; assembly: GCF_910592395.1. Lineage (NCBI taxonomy): Eukaryota > Metazoa > Nemertea > Pilidiophora > Heteronemertea > Lineidae > Lineus > Lineus longissimus. Next base: position 8,758,176 of record NC_088315.1, read on the forward strand.
TTTCGAGGTACGAGAACCGGTACATCGCCAGACAAACAAGGGTATTATTTTCTATATCGTGCAGAAACGACACATTAAAAAACAAGAATATTGTGTTACATACATTTCTTCTCAAAAATAATTCATGCCTCATAGGCCTATAGCGGGACTAAGAAAATGAAACACACAGCGAAGTGTTGCCCGATAAGAAATTATATTTTCTTAAAAGGAAACCAAAGTTAAAACATGATTGTATTTACGGGACCAAGGAAAAAACCAAGCGAAAGGTTGCCCGCAAGAATAAAGTTAACTTACAAGGCGGCCAAAGGTGTAGCATTTGTGGAGCCAAGGAAAACATGGAGAAATGTTTGCCCGCTCACGTGACTTGGATCAACCAATCTGATTCACGGATATTTTGCTAGAGGTGCTATAGGAGAAATTGTAGCGTTTTATTTTAATAAAACGATTAAAATAAACGATTAAAATCGTTTATTTTGATCTTTGGGCAGATTTTTACTGCAAGATGTTTCCTCGTTTTTGAGAGATGCCGACAGAACTGTTCTATATTTCGAATATCACAAGGCAACTTTTACAAATGGAACAAAATAAACTTTTAATCACTACTTCCGTCACTAGCTTTCTAATAAACTCCTCAAACGCACGCATAGGGAACATAGGGCATGAGATATGTTGGATTTTCAGGGGCAAAAATAGCTTCTAGCTAGTCCGTGACTTCTCCAAGGTTGATAGTAGAAAAGGTCGTTAAACATGAAATCATAAACAGAAACATGGCCAGTACGTTTATAGCAGGAAGTAAAACTTGTCTTGTAGAGCTTATCGGGAGCTATTGGGCCGTCAATACGGATGGCACTTCCGCTCCACCATCTACAAGTCGTAAACATGTCTTCCCGAATAACATTTCGGACGATAAATAGATTTTTCCTCAATAATCTTGGATGTTTTTCATCTCGTCGACAACATTCGGAACACGTTGTTACCTTTATACAGCCTAAGAAGGGTGTTATCGGTTGTTTAAGCCGGTTATACGGTGGGACACCTGCGTGTAACGGACTATAGTCTGCTTGAAAAGTAAATGTCACTGTTCTTTGGCCGGTGTGCGTAAACACCACTTCAGCCGACTTCTTAAAACTTTGGTTTTACTACTACCAATAAGTTCCATTGATTTTCAGAATCGCCACCCAACGATTCTCATAGAAAAACCTGACGGACGTAAAAATTACAATAGTCGTCTTTCCAATACCATTTTATTCTCGCGTGGTGGAATCCTACATGTATTCTGTTTTGTTCTATTGATAATCGCACAGATGAATTCGATTTGCTGAAAATTTAATTTGTTCTTTTATTCTTCTCATTTCAGTTATCAAAATTAGACGAAATTCGTCAGTTGTTACGGAAGCTACAGTAACGCATCCGCAGTGCTAGTTGCCGCGAGACAGCTACGAAAGTATTTGTCCGGCCTGGCTTATTTTTCTACTAATGGAAATTGAACAGCCGCATCACACCAGATTCACTAGACATCGATACGGGCATCGGTTATCCCTGACGTTTCATTGGATGATACTCAATGTTTAGAGAAGGAATTTCCTGCTACCAGCCAATCGGATTACAGAATTTACATTCATTTGCTTCATCTGATGGATTATTATTTTTTAATTATACATGTATACATGACGTCACTTCGAAAGGCCGAAGACAAAATCACTCGTGCATGGGACGTAATTATATGTAACTACAAGAAATCGGAATTCTTCTTGTAAAATATAAATTGATGTACCGAGTTCTCTGGATAACTTGATAAGGCAATTATCGTGGATACCCAAGCAGGGACAATAAAACTACGATAATGAACTTTTTACCTCCATGTCATAACAGACTGTAAAAATAACCTTTAAAACGCGTATTCTTGTGTTCCCCATGGTGTTTCCTATTTGCACACCACACGTTTTACTGGTGTTTCCTGAACGTCACCGTGTGTTTTGTAAGCGTTCATTCCGCAACCGCAACGGGCGTTCTCAACACTGTGCCATGGCCTCCACAGAGTTACTATTAAGCCACATAAGACTGAAAAATATTCATTGATCATCCCTGCCCGCCCCTCAGTATTGGTAGACCGATGTTCTTTTCAAATTATGCTTTGTTCAGAGTATTGCCAATAAAACGCACGGTTGCCGGCGCTGTGACAAGATAATCGCCGGTTTTAATCATTACAAGATTTTTATTCAAAACAATTCGTTTCAAAGATGTCCTCCGTATTTGACGGTGTAGAGTGAAACCCGCGCTTTTACAAATAAACTTTTTTGAACGTTTCAACGGAAAAATCCTTATTGGATTTTCAAATAACATAAACTAATATGCACCCCACCCCATAAGGCTACATCAGCGAAATGAAAAACCTGAATCTCAAAAAAAACATTTTTTTCATTTTAGCGAAAAATCTCTACGGGGTTGGCCGAAAACCCTTTTAAGGTTTTTCAAAAGCTCAAAACCCCTTTTTTCTAAGAATGTGTCTCTGCCTGTGAGAAGCCTTCACCTTAGTTTTGATATATATGTAAACTGCCTGAAGGCACGCACTGCTGATATTGTAAAATCATATCGGGAATGGTGTTAAAATTGTCCGGTGCTTTACCAAGCGCGGTGCCAGTAATCGAGCGCACTATGTACATGTTTGTTATGAAGAAAATAGTGGAAATCTCTGTTAATATGTCCTCGACCTCGGAGAACAGTAAGATTAAGGTCAGTTTAGGTTTTAGGCAATAATGACAAAAACGTGAATTTCTTCTCATGCCGCCTGTAATGTTTATCACCGCGGTTTCGATTACCGTACGAATGACCCAGCGATGCCTTCTTGCGGATAACATGGTCTCCAGAAAAGTGCTAACCTGTGACACATGAGCAAATTGTCAACAGACTAGGTGGTTGCCAATACCAAATAGCACCAGCAGCGCTCCGCTCCTATGGCAGAGGTTGAAAAAGTGCCCGATTCTAGCAGGGCGGTTTTTTGGCCAACCTATGGTGTGTTGGTGAGATTGTTCATTGAGAAACCACGTGGTAAATATACTGATGTTCAAAAATGTGATATTCGAGCTGAGCTCAGTTCAGTCCCGAACCATTCGCAATCGGTGTCTGGTGAGATAATAAACAAGGTATAAAGTACTTACTATTTTCTACTCCCGCTTTATTTCTTTTTCTGTTCTTAGGTAACACAAAATATGCTATAAGATGATCAGCAAGTTGCCGTCGGTGGAAATTCACCAACTGCGGTTTTCACCGTCATTTACCTCGAAACAATAGGCAGTTTTCGCAAAGCCCCCACCCTAACGAGGCTCTTTTGCTCGGGGTAGGTACACAGGAGAAAAGCTATAGAAGAGAAATACCTTCACATCAACAGTAAAGGTGTCCAATATACAGGGAAAGAACCTTCACAAGAACAGTAAAAGTGTCCAATATACAGGGGAAATACCTTCACAAGAACAGAAGAGGTTTCAATATACAGGGGAAATACCTTCACAAGAGCAGAAGAGGTTCCAATATACAGGGGAAATACCTTCACAAGAACAGTAGAGGTTCCAATATACAGAGGAAATACCTTCACAAGAACAGTAGAGGTTCCAATATACAGAGGAAATACCTTCACAAGAGCAGAAGAGGTTCCAATATACAGGGGAAATACCTTCACAAGAACAGTAGAGGTTCCAATATACAGAGGAAATACCTTCACCAGAACAGTAGAGGTTGCAATTTACAGGGGAAATACCTTCACAAGAACAGAAGAGGTTCCAATATACAGACGAAATACCTTCACAAGAACAGTAGTGGTTTCAATATACAGGGGAAATACCTTCACAAGAACAGAAGAGGTTCCAATATACAGACGAAATGCCTTCACAAGAACAGTAGAGGTTCCAATATACAGGGGAAATACCTTCACAAGAACAGAAGAGGTTCCAATATACAGACGAAATACCTTCACAAGAACAGTAGAGGTTCCAATATACAGGGGAAATACCTTCACAAGAACAGAAGAGGTTCCAATATACAGACGAAATACCTTCACAAGAACAGTAGAGGTTCCAATATACAGGGGAAATACCTTCACAAGAACAGTAGAGGTTCCAATATACAGGGGAAATACCTTCACAAGAATAGTAGAGGTTCCAATATACAGGGGAAATACCTTCACAAGAACAGTAGAGGTTGCAATTTACAGGGGAAATACCTTCACAAGAACAGAAGTTGTTCCAATATACAGACGAAATACCTTCACAAGAACAGTAGTGGTTTCAATATACAGAGGAAATACCTTCACAAGAACAGTAGAGGTTCCAATATACAGAGGAAATACCTTCACAAGAACAGTGGCGGTTCCAATATACAGGGGAAATACCTTCACAAGAGCAGAAGAGGTTCCAATATACAGAGGAAATACCTTCACAAGAACGGTAGAGGTTCCAATATACAGAGGAAATACCTTCACAAGAACAGAAGAGGTTCCAATATACAGGGGAAATACCTTCACAAGAACAGAAGAGGTTCCAATATACAGGGGAAATACCTTCACAAGAACAGAAGTGGTTCCAATATACAGGGGAGGTACATTCACAAGAACACTAGAGGTTCCAATATACAGGGGAAATACCTTCACAAGAACAGTAGAGGTTCCAATATACAGGGGAAATACCTTCACAAGAACAGAAGAGGTTCCAATATACAGGGGAAATACCTTCACAAGAACAGTAGAGGTTCCAATATACAGGGGAAATACCTTCACAAGAACAGAAGAGGTTCCGATATACAGAGGAAATACCTTCACAAGAATAGTAGAGGTTCCAATATACAGGGGAAATACCTTCACAAGAACAGAAGAGGTTCCAATATACAGGGGAAATACCTTCACAAGAACAAAAGAGGTTCTAATATACAGAGAAAATACCTTCACAAGAGCAGTAGAGGTTCCAATGCACAGGGGAAATACCTTCACAAGAACATGCACAGTAACGGCAGCATTCCCGCACAAGCGTGACTAGTTTTGAAGTATAATGTGAGATGGGAGAGACCCCTATTGGCATCTATGTTACCTTGCCTACCTTAAGGGAATTTCGCCTGGTGTCCTAGGGCCATTTAAACGATCTGAATTGGTTGTGGGGATCTATTCATTCAATCAATTCTCCACTTAACTATTTTAGTTACTTGTAAGACCACAAAGAACTGATGAAATTGACGTGTTAAATGAAGCATCCTCTGATCAAAAAGCCATCAATCGATGAACAGTTTAGCATAAAATGCGATTATTTCGGTGATTGGTGAGAGGCACTTTAACGGGGTTTTTTATGCTAAGGTTAATTATTGCGTCCATTCATTATATCAACATATGAAATCATAACGTCTGTTCATTCTTCTTGTGTTATACCACGGGTGGAAGTACACGCAAAACCCGCATCGTTCTAGATGTTTATGATATGCTACGACGTGATTTTCTGTCTAAAACACCATTCAATCCTGTGATGCTCAGTGATTCTCTGTCTACAACATCAAACAAGTTCAAATCCCGTGATTCTCAGTGATTCTCTGTCCACAACATCAAACAAGTTCAAATCCCGTGATTCTCAGTGATTCTCTGTCCACAACATCAAACAAGTACAAATCCCGTGATTCTCAGTGATTCTCTGTCCACAACATCAAACAAGTTCAAATCCCGTGATTCTCAGTGATACCCTGTCCACAACATCAAACAAGTTCAAATCCCGTGATTCTCAGTGATTCTCTGGCTGCACCAAAAAACTAGTTGAAATAACGTGATTTCAGTGATTCGTTGCTAACGGCAACAACAAACCAATTCACGGATTCTAGTGATATCGGAGATTCCCATTTCAAAATAACAAAAAGTTGTGATTCCAGTTGTAGAATCAGTGATTCGCAACATAACAAGTCAAAATTCCAGTGATTTTCAATGATATTTTGTTCTCCTCTCGGCAATATCACGGCATCTCCTGCTTAACACACACTCCTGCAAAATGCAGACCGTGCCACCCTTGGTAGCTTTTTTACTTCTCATAAACTTCCTAAATACAGGAGATTGTGTTCTCAAATCGTTCGAGAAAAAGTTCAAGAAGTTCGCAACCAACCGGAAATCCTCGGTAAAATGGCAGCCCTACAAAACACTCACTACGCGCTCTTTTCTGGATTGTGCAGCACCATGTTCGTTCGAATCTGAATGTGTTGGTGTCTTGTTCTCGCGAGATCACGCCGGAACGAGAATGACGTGTAAACTCTACCAGACGTCAATTTCAAAGGCCCTGACGGCAAATGAAGTGGCAAAGGTGTTTTCCATCGATCGAGGTTAGTACAAGTCATCGGCATTCTCCGTTCTTTTGTCGAAGAGGGCAAGAAGGTGCGTCGATTATACTTGATCCTGGACACTGGATTTTGCACGCTGGATTTTCTATTTTAGTCATTGGATTGCACCGCCTGGATTTTGCAATATTATCCCCAGGCAATGACAAACATGGCCTTATCCACGGTCGGGTTGGAACTACAGTGAACAGGTTTATTGGATATTTTAAAAATCATCATAGAGATAGAGTGACAATAGCCCATCTCCATAATCTGAAATTGAATCCCCCAGTTTTCAGAGCGAAAACTGCTCAGAATGAGGCAATTGAATTATAGTAGTAGCAATACTGGCCCCACGTTTCGGTGTGGCTGCCCAGTCAATCGAATCTCATTGCCTGGGGACGAGATCGAAATATCCAGGCGGTGCAGTCCGATGACTAAAAATGAAGAATCCAGCAAGCAAAATCCATTGTCCAGGATCCAGTTAATTTGAACATCCATTGACACCAGAGTACTTATACATGAGTTACAATCATTCAATTTCAGCATGTCCATCAACTTACAAAATCCGCCTTACGGACAAAATGGGGGTGCAGCGTCGCTATCGGTTCATGATCAGCCCATATCAGACCTGGGGCAGCGCGAGGGCCAAGTGCATCTCGTATAAAGGACGCCTTGCAGAGATGGACACCAAATATGAATACATCAGGGTCTATCAGTATCTAATCAGCATCAAGAAAAGTGGAAAATACAGTAGGTGGCTGTATCCCTTTCTCGATCCTAGAACATTTTATGTGTTTCCCGGTATTTCCCTGGAGTATTTCAGCAATTTTCACCCAAAAGACCCAAGAAAACCCCCCCAATACAAGCCAGCCACTAAGTGTTCATAATATTTCATCGATAGATCCCTTACCGACCAAAAGCCGGTCAAGCCGCCACAGGTTGCATATTTGTGTTGGTTGAAGAACCCCAAAATGATTTTTTTAAAGCCCAATAAACATTTATTGTTAAAAGTGAATGAGACGTAAGATGCAGGATTGATTTGTTGAAAAAAAATTTTTTTTAAATCTATTAAACCAAAACAACACGAAAATAAACATTACAAAACAGAAACACACCTCTAATAAATATTGCCGTTAAGGAAACCTATCACGAAACGCTTATAAAAATTGGGGAGTTTTGAACAATCAAACTAAACTCAATGTCAAAGTGGCCTGAATGTGACATGGAGGATAGGCCTATGGCCAGCGGGGGACTAGAGTTACTTTCACATCAACAACTGTTGCCCTAGAATCAAACCGGTTCAAGTGTTTGAAATGTCCATGGATAGAATGTCCGTTAAACAAAGAATTCTATCATGCGCTTTAACCTCTGCGCTATTGACAATAATGGCTTCAAAGGAACCATATACCATAATCGATGAAAATACAATAGGCCGGACACTTTTTCCAGTGAGACATTTTCTACTTCTACACCGGTTTGCATCGTTAAATTTCAGATATACCGCAAAACTGGTGGATAGGCGGCATCAACCGCCATGGCGCTGCCTTCGACTTCCGGTGGGACGGGACTGGAATTAAAGTGGACAACAAGACTATTTTTTGGGCGAAAGGTGAACCCAACGGTGTCAAGGGCGAGCAGGGTTATGGTATGAGGTTGTGGTTGCTCAAGAGCTATATGGTGGACGACGCGCCTACGTCAGGCAGGGGTCATTACATCTGTGAATGCTACTAAAAAGATCGGAGGACAAATTTGAGCGTGGCTCCTTGGTACATTGGTGACAGTGACACATTCGGTTAGACGTATTAGAAGTGTAAGGAAAAGCGCGTTTATGGAAAACAGTTTAATTACACGTTCACTGCACGAATGTATAGCACCATATATCGAGTTGCGAACCGGGGTTGCGAACAGGACCAGGCTGGCGGGTCTCTGTAATAAAATTGAGACCGGGCGTACAAACTGGAATACTGCATTGAGTATGACTACAATTATATTTTCCTGGACCACCAGTAATTACGAACGGCGTTTTCCTTTAGGTATCGGATCAACAAAGTCTCATTCAAAGTCGATATGATGGCTTGGATAACGACTGCGTTGCAAACGCCATATGCACGTGTCCAATTGGAAATAAAAATGATGAAGGTGAAATATGTTTTTATGAAAACGTTAATCAATTCATTTATATCGATATACACGGAAATACGCATTTACAGAGTCCGGCGTCGATTTGCATAGAAGTGAGTAACGATGAAATTGTGTAATTGATCGTGAATAAATCGGCAACTCTTATGTCGGATATATGTAGAATGTACAACATACAGAAATCATCAGTTCATTCCGAAGCAAAGATGCCGCCAAGACAAAACAATGTCGTGGATAACGAAAATAAAATAGTCTGGGACTAGTCCCCGTGTGGTCAATGGTATTAGCCTACACAATTGAGAGCACAAACATGCGCATGCCTGGACTCCCCGACACGTGTATGACATTTTTACCATGAGGCCCACTTCAGGTTGACCGGCCCGCCCCCTCCCACTACGATCGGGACGGGCCGAGCGGATCGGAGCCTATTTCGAGTGGCTACACTTCATGGTGAAAAACATATGCATTACTTGCTTCCCCCGTCCTTAGTATCCGAATGATTTTCACCAGCAAGAGGGCACCGTTCTTTCAACAATGTTGCCCTCTCCATGTCTTCATCTTTCCAGCATCTGCCTTGTGACGGGCAGTATATCTCCATATTGAAAAGGTTACTTATTCCCCTGAAGACAGCGACAGCTATTATAATGATCGCACCAACGATACTCATGGTTTTCGGCACCTTTCCATCGATGAGATATTCCATTAGGAAGGCGAAGGCGATTTCCGACGTCTTGCAAATGCTGACGACAGCGGCGGATTCATAGTTAAGAGCGATGAAGTTAAGTGTGTAGGCGAGAGCTGCCGATATGGACATGCCAAAGACCAGCCCCCATGTCCCGAGATCTTGCGGCAGAGTCCATCCACCAATAGCCGAGTTAAGAACAATGGACAATACTAATCCTATGATCGAGAAATTGAAGGAAATTGCCGCCGTATCTAAACTACTGTATGCTCGAACCACTACTATGGATATCGAACTGAAAATCGTCCCAGAGACCGCAAGAATGCATGCCCAGGAGCGGGATAAGGCATGAGGACGCATGAGGTTTGAAATCGACCACTTTACTGGTACTTTCCGAAATTTCTGACCAGCACGAGTTTTGTTTAATCGTGCGTTGCTTTCTTCTTGTGATTGATTGCGTTTTTGCGTGCACCAGTTCCAGCAGTCTGGTTGGTTAGAAACAGTTTCATTCGAAAGCGATGAGTGGTTGTTACGATTGACCTCACAATACTTGAAGCATTCCGATTGGTTAATCGCAGAAGTGTCCGTTTGGTTGTTGGCAGAAGTAACATCTTCAACTTCCTTGGCACCACAGGAATTAGCGCACTCTGATTTGTGAATATGAAAATTAGTAGTTATATGTGAACAGTTCAGGCACTGTGACTCTGCGTCGGCGAAGATGGTCTGTGGTCGAATGACCATTATCATTCCCGCGGTCATGAGCAGTGTACACATAACCAAGACGGGTCCGCAGGGCTCCTTCAAGAATAGGCAAGCAAAGATCCCAACAAGAATTGGCGAGCTAAAATAAATTGCCGAGGCGTCTCCGTAATTCATATTGACCGCGGCGGTTAAGAATGCTATTCCCGAAAGATACATGGCTAAAAATCCCAACCACAACCAAGTTAACTTCATGTGAGGTTGCGTCTTGGTAGACAAGATCCAAATCGTCGTGACGAGGAGTAGCGATCCCATATGAAAGGTCAAATTTTCCAAAACCGTGATGCCTTCTATATTCGTCATGAAGATCATCTTGGCAGCAAAAAGGAAGGCCGAGGCAACGGCAGAGAGCAACCCTCGTGTCCGGATGAAGCATTTCATCGCAGGCGAAATAGGTCCATCATCTACAGCTGCCATTTTTTCTGCGAACAGATTGGTAAACGATTCTCAGAGGAAGGTTAGAGGATGATGTTAAGCCAGCTGATACACTGCGTATACTAGCAATAGATTAGAACCTCGACGCTGCCTGCAAAATTGCTTTTTCAACTATGGATGCAAATGAGAGCCAGGTGTTTTAATCGTTCCGAACCAATACATATACAGTGTACAAACATATTTTTATAATCTATATTCTTGTCTAGGCGAAAAAAAAAAGAAATTTCTATAAAGTTCACGATTTAACGAAATCTTCAGTGTCTGCGATTGCTACTGCTATCAACCGAAATACATAAATGTGCTATGGGACATGGTGTGACGCATTTGTACTTGAGGTGCCTTGGTAGCAATATGATCAGTTAGTATGATTGTTTTCATTGGTGTATTGGTTGGGATGGTGAAGCCTTACATAATTAGACATCGATTGGTAGGCGGGGGCTGATACAATGTGGTTTGGACACGAGTTGCTGATAGAATGCAATGGAGGGTTGACAACTCTGCCTACATGAAATTGCGTTAACTCTCGAAAACATCTGCCATTCGTATGATTGTATACAATTGTGCAATTTCATACGAAGATAACAGCCATGACTACTCATCTCCATCACCAACTCAACATGAATAACTTTGTGCTGATCCAATTAAACCCTATGCGCATCTGGCGAAAGGGTTGTAACATTTTTGCCAGACCTTTTGTTTATCGACCTAATGTTGTGCAGACTCTTCGCCTATTTGTCAAAGGTCTATCACTTATGAGGCGCGATGTGGGAAATTGATCATTCAAAAATATATATATTTGAAAACATCTCATTTTTTCAAACAATTATGAACACACTTGCATTATTTCGTTCAATGGAGTTTATTTTTGAAACAATTTTTTTTGTATTCTTTATCAAGCGATGCGCTTATTTCCAAACCAAGAAATTATGTATGCAATTGGTGCGTGTAAGGTATGTTTAAAACATGAACGAACATGAACCTCATTTCATCTGTGTACGTTTTATTCATGTTTATTTGCATTTGCGTCACCTCTGTAGATAAAATAGTATTGACACAGAATAAATTGAAATTGAAATTGAATGATAAAAAAACTAAGCTCTTTTTTGGCCACGGTCTATGGATTTGATATTGGTCGAAGGTCGTTGTGATCACCGATTCTTGTTACAGACACCACCGCAGACGAGCGATTTTAGTCGTCGCATGCGATCATGATCGCAAAGGTTGCAACGATTTAAGGTCGCAGCGATTTAAATCTCTCATTTGCGGGGTACTTTCATCCTGAGGGAATCGGTGGTTAAAGTTCGCTTCTCCGGCACTGTTTGAGTGCAGGGCCGGAGAAGCGAACATCTTACCCCTGATTTCCTCGGGATGGGGTGCTTCAGGGTCCGTTTAAAGAGCAGCATGCCGGTGGCCGTCGGTTATACAGAGAAGTATAAGATATTCTTCTAAAGAGTAAAACCACATTGATGTCGACCGTCAGAAAATCTCTGACTTCCTCTAACATTTTAATATCAAACACAGAGAATTGCCAAAGAAATTATCTACAAATTATCACTCAAGCCGTCGTCTCAGCTGATTGGCCATCTCACTTCTCTCTTGGCACAATACATCTTGACCCGCAATGTTTTGAGATCGCTAAATCACTCACGGGATAGTGGTGACGCAAACGCATGAGCGTCGGGATGGGCAAAACACTGTTGACACAGTGGCACAGAACTATACCTTATCTTATGTGGACTCATATCGCCGACAGGTATAATATGGCTGATGTATATAGACTCTCATGCGCAGGAAGACGAAAAGCCACCTGTCCTTGATGCGTTATGACGCGAGTGTAACAAGAACCATGACAACAGAGAAGATATTCGTAGCGAGTCTGTCCTTTTTGCTCGGTAGGTACAAAGTAAAGTACTTTTTTTCATAAAAAACAAAATGACGCGTTTATACATGTATAGCGTATACATTCTTTTCTATCGGAACGATTTCCAGCACAATTGACAATGATGACACACACAGCACACTTGTGCAAATGTATTGATTTCATCATTTATATCTCCGACACACTCCCGTAGTCACCTAAATTTTGATATTTATCAACACTCACTCAAGGCTGTCATTATAATCAAATGTAGATTAAAATGTACTGATGTGTACATGTATATGCAGTTGAGGTATCATATTGCAATTAAATAGCCAAACTGTTGTTTTTAGATATCCTACAATATCGCAGAATGCGATGTCCTTGATAGCGCCCAGTTAGTTGATCATGCGTGCATGTGTCATTTTGGTTATAGACTGTATTTGTCTAGTTCGACCATTATTCTTGTTTTTAATTTCCCGGTGTATAAGTTTGAAATGTCCCAAAATAGAATGTTCGGGTGAACAAAGGGTGTTATTTTTCGCTATAATCTCTAGACTGTTGATGGCCATGGCCTCTATAGAAGCTTATGCCCATGATAATCCGTCAGAATGCAATAGGGCCGGACACTTCTTTTTTGGGGACTTTTTCTACTTCTACACCGGCCTTGAATAAACAGTCCAGCATTCGATAAGAAAAGCCATGATAACAGGTATCCTGTCCCCACCCATTTTGTTGCGTTCATCAGTCAAATCTCATGCTATTTTTTAGGGCGAATTGATATTTTTGATAAAAGTCACTTCCCAAATTTCATTTTGTCTGTATTGCAGTGGTGGGCGGATTGGCCCAGCCAAGCAGTGTAGTGCGGACATACAACCCTCCGACAGACTGCACTTTCGAAACAGGGACGTGTGGCTGGCACGATGATAATGGCGGGGACGATTTTAAGTGGACACTGGGCTCTGGGAGCACCACCAATGACATCCGATATATGGCGCCTTTGAATGACAGGACTCGAAACAATTCATTTGGCGGCTACATGTTCGTAAAAGACTATGCTTGGTCGGCCACTGCGCTCAAAGCGCAACTATACAGCAACACGTTCAAATCAAACTACTCAGAATGTAAATTAAAGTTCTTCTACTACTTGACTGGGAATTCACCAGGACATTTGAACATTTATGCCAAATATGGTATCGAGGATGACAGCCCTGTGACGAAACTTTGGAGTAGCAAGTACTTGCCTTACAAGGAGTCCTGGCAAGAAGTTACAGTAGGGGTTGGTGGGGGGAGAGAAAAGTTGTTCAGTTTGGCTTTTCTCCTCACGGACATTCCCAACGGGTTTGACGGAACTGCTGCTGTTGATGACGTAACCTTCTTCGACTGCGTTCTCCAAGAACCGCCGCTGTACCCCAACCCGGGGTCGTGCCAGGATTACTTATGCCAGAACGGGCTGTGCATCTCCGGTTCAAAGTTATGTGACGTCACTCACGACTGCGGCGACGGCAGTGACGAGGATATGGAGATATGTAACACGTACCACAAATACGATTTCGAGAGTCACACAGACTTCGTACAGGGTAATGACACGATTGAGGACGATTTTGACTGGTCGTTGCAGAGTGGGCCAACAACATCGCTCCTGACTGGGCCATCACGGGACCACACCAAAGGTACTGCTGGTGGCCACTACATGTATACCGAGGCGTCACGTCGGCGTTACAGAGAGCGTGCGTGGCTCCTGATGCGGCCATTTTCGGCAAACAGCACCAATTGTCGTCTGCGTTTCTTTTACCACATGTACGGGCAACATGCGGAGAAGCTCAGCGTCAAAATACGCACGCACAGGAACAGCGAGCCTGAAGAGATTTGGAGCAAGGGTGAACCGGAGGTGGATACATGGCTACCCTCAGGAGATATTGACCTCACCCTGCCATCTACAGACTTTCAAGTCATCTTTGAAGGACAGGTCGGGGTCAGTTGGCTTGGCGATATCGCCATTGATGACGTAAGTTTCACCCCTGGGTGCAAGTTCAGCAATGATCCGACCCTTCCCCTCGCCGATATAGTGACCACCACGGCGCCCCCCGTGACAACTAAACAACCAAGCAACTGCTCTGACAGCCAGTTTGAATGCGTCACGACCAGAGAATGCATCGGAAAACAGCAGATGTGCGACTTCAGGGAAGATTGCAAAGATGCTTCAGATGAGAATGATTGTCGTAAGTCTATTTTCATTTCTAGCTGAAAGGGGGTATCGAGATGTTGAAATTCCTGCCGCCAGCTTCTCCATACACGTTCCCTTCCTTTTTCTCATCTGACATAAAACTATGCCACCACCTACTCCATATATGTTCCCATTTGTTTACTCGCGGACATGTTTTTACCCACCTGGCCCTATATTCGTTTCATCTCATCATCCTTATACATCTTTCATTGTTTTTACTCCTCTGATATGACACAAAACTGTGCCACCACCTTCTCCATAAAGGTTCACCTCTTTTTGCTAACGGACAAGTTCCGTTTTTTCATCTGGCCACCGATGCCACGGCCTCCTCCATCATCAGGTAGGCCTAAAGTTGTACAAGTATAATCCCTGCAACATAAAACACCTGGCAGAACATGTTAATCAATAGGCCGGGTCTATTTGGCAAGCCGCTCGCCGAACAGGTATCTTTTTTGTCCTGTTTGGAGAGCCGCTTGTCAAACAGCACTAAAAAGCCACCCTGTTCGGCCAGCCGGGCTTGCCAAACAGGTAAAATATCTACCCTGTTTGGCGAGCTGGAGACTTTACAACACATTAGCCAATCGGAGAGCAATGGCGTCATATTTGAATTAATATGCGTATAATTAACAATGGCCGATTGCTCGCTTTCGATTCATTTTCTTTTACAAAACTCCTTGTCAAAAATCGATGGAGAGGTGTATACACGAGTATGTGATTATGTAAAATGGCTAAGGTCCTTCGCTTTAACTCCTGTATTGAATGATAATGAGCTCTTCGAAAACTACAAATATTAATGAGTTCGGCTCTCCATTCAGGACAAGAAAAAGTCGCTGTTTGGTAAGCCGGGCTAGCCAAATAGTCACTTCCTAATCAATAATGCACACTGATGCCTTCTTTTCAATTCAAGTCTTCTAACATACGAATCGTGTGCTAAAACTCCTTCCGGCACATTTTGTTATTCAAAGTTAGAGCCAACAAGATTACGTGTGGCGCTTTCTCGAAGCTGCTCCCGCGAAAAATAAGATGAAGGAACCACTTTGTATAGAACAGTGCGTTTTCAAAAACCGAACCTTTTATCCTGTTCTTTACTTAAGCCAAGCAATATTGCACATTCGAGGACGACAACCTCGATATGGCAGACCAGCTCTGTGGTTGGAAGATTGAGGTTGATCAGACTAGTGACGTAGTGTCGCCGAGCGCCCTCTATAGATGGGAAGTCGCACAAGGCAGTGGTGAAAACCGCCCGGGTGAGTCAATCGGAGCTTTAACAAACCGAACTTCGAATTTAAAGATTGCAAAATATATCTTCGATCTTTGCGGAATTGTGTTCACATGCCGTCATTCATTTTCACCACCTTGTCGAACGACGATGTAAGAAAGCAGCAGTAAGTGCGCTCTACAAAGAACTCGCAAAGAGGTTCTCAAAATACGACTCCGCCCTCGCATATTTCCAAATAACGGAGTATAAAGACTAGTGTGCTTCGAGTGAAATGCCTCGATGCAGTGTGGCTACAAAGAGACCTGCGCTACATCAAAAAAGGTATACTCCAAGTAATACGTTTTTGCTATATGTATGTAGAATAGTTGATGTTGTTTAACTGTATCAGCAGTCATCTCCGACTAATACATGTGTTTGCTACCAATGAGATATTGATATCAGTTCTGGAAACATGTGGGCCTACTGCAATACTGACTTAATCGTTTTCCTTTAAAACCCTAGATAATGACCACACTTCGCTGTCTTCCAAGGGATACTACGTCCTTGCCGACGCAAAACCAGGCACTTACACGGATACGTCAAACTTCACAGCCACCATCTCAAGAACTGGCCCACAATGTCGCCTGGGGTTTTGGTACCGCATGTCAGGCTTCAACGGAGGAGGCTCAATAGCAATCATGTGCCAAACGCCAACAGAAGTCCACGAGGTCTCCGTCATAACACACAACGAAAGTCCGAGCTGGAACCAGGAAATCGTTCCAATCGGATCACAAGAAAACATCCGGGTCATTATTCAAACAAGGCGTGGCTTGAGCTGGGACACTGGGATAGCAATTGATGACGTGTATTTTATTGACTGTCAGCCACCAGCGATGAGCAGACAATGTCTTGAGGATGAGTTTACATGCAGTAACGGATACTGTATCAGTAGAGAAAAGAAATGCGACTACGCAAACGATTGTGGTGATTCTTCTGATGAAAACGTAAGCAAAATCATTTTTTCATTCGCTCATCGCTTCGTTTCCTCTATGTCTGGTGTGGGGAGCCGGCGCGATGACAAACTGCGATGATAGCTATTTTTGTACGAGCGGGTACAGTGGGCGTCAACTGCTATCGGCCATCTTGAATTTCTTAGCAATGAGTCACGTGCAGCCGAACCCGAAGCCTCAATGCCGGAATAAAGTGATGGAATCTGAATGAAAGATGGCTGCCACTGCGGCCATCTTGAATGAACAACTACAAACGCAGAAATACTCGCTTGCACAATGATATCACCGTACACATGGAATTTGCGATAATTCGAGATCTGCAAATATAAGTGACTTGCTTTATATGCTCAAGGTTCTTATCTCGAGGAAAGGGCATTCTAGCAAATACATTGTATACTTTATTGCTGGCAGGTCCTCCATCAAAGTGGCAATCCCACAAAAGATTGGCGATCTGAAGCTTTTGTGAAATAAAAATGTCGCACTATTTCACACTGAGTTCAAATTGCCATAGCCTGGCTATTAGACACAAATAAAATCTCCACCCTAACATAAAAAACTTCTGTGGTTCGACGGTTAGAATGCTGGACTTTCGCTCTGGTGGTCACGGGTTCGACTCCCCGTGTATCCACGAAATTTTTTCCCTTCATTTCCTTTTTTTACAAATTCGTTGTTTCAACGATCGAATTACTCCTACCTTTTTACTATAGTAAGACCCAGCGGTTCATCACTTATTTCAGGAAAAACAATGCAACACGTTCTACAAAGCTCGCTGTGACTTCGAGCACGGCATGTGCGACTCCTGGACCCACGACGAAACGGGCGACTATTTCTGGCGACTCAACAAACATGGCACTGCATCCCTTCAAACCGGGCCGGAGTATGACCAGTCCGAGCACTCCAAGGAAGGATTCTACATCTACTTGGAGGCGTCGGGGCCTCAGGTTGTGCAGGGTGAGACGGTGCGGTTGGCATCCAGAGTCATCAAGGGAGGGTTGAAGGATTGCAAGGTAATGTAAATGAGCATATTATTACTACCTAATTAGATGCAACTGCAACACGTCGCTAAATGTAGCTTTCAAACCATCATTCTCCATGCACGTTCCCTTCTTTTTACTCAAGTGAGGGTGATATATCCGTCTACCTAATATCTCGTCAGCCTTGGGGTAGGTGCCTCAGAGGTACCTCTACAGTACATGCTGTACCTATCTTCTAGACCATCAGTCATTCCCATACACGTTCCCTTCCGTTTACTCAACGATGGGCGATATACCTTCAAGTGCTGTTTCATCAGAATTTGGCCAGGTGTGTGGCTCTTGGCTGTATCTCCACTTGGTACCCAACTTCGCAAACCAACCTTCCGAAGGCCGAGCCTTTTCGTTCTTGCCAGGTTGGCGTTCGAAGGTAGAGTGACAAGCTTTGAAGCTGTTCATTTACTACCGTCACAATCTTGCATACAGATACATGTATGTGTCTTGTTCAGGACCGCTCGGAAAAAAACCTTACCGACTACTTTCACTTCAGCTGCGGTATTGGTACCACATGAAGGGCGCGCAGATTGGCTCCCTGAACATCGTAAGGCGCTATTCGTTCTTTGATAACGGAACAGTGACCCTGAAGACGCACAGAGGTGACCAGGGGAGGTACTGGCTGAGGGGAGAGGTCGACCTGACGCAGCCAGAAAACATCACCAAACAGAATTTCCAGGTGACGAAACAGGAAAATTTAGTGACCTTGATAACTCCCTGTTCATTATACAATGTAAATAAAAAAAGTATACAGAAGAAACGCTGTGGATGCAATGAAAATAGCTAAAGGAAAGGCCTGATCCAATACTACTGCAACAACTTTCGATGACGTAAGTGACCAAATCATGCAGAAAGCAGTGACCTTGACTTTAGCTCAGTCACCTTTCACCTTGACCAGTGACCTTGACAAGTCATGAGAAGACCCTTATGCTCAATAAAATGTTCGCGGCGGTCTAGACTAACCTTGTTACGACCACTGTGGTTTTGGTATGACATTTTGATATTCTTCCTTTCTTCCCGGCTGCAGGTTATATTGGAGGGTGTGGTTGGAAGCGGTTTCGTTGGGGATATTGCGTTGGACTCGCTATCCATGACACCAGGCTGTGAATGGGCCAATGAAAGTAAGTCACCTTTGGCGGATGAAGTAGTTTTGGTCAGGAGCACCTTGTTGATGCAATTCTACCATTGTATTGTTTTTCTATTCCACGGTTGTATTATCAGAGGTAATCAAAATGCTCAGAAGCACTAAACATTACGGTAGTTATTGAAGACCAGATGATTTCTACCGAATTCCCGCGACCATGATCTTTCTAAGGTTACATTGCTTTCTAAAATAATTTTGTTCTCGCATTGCTCGCCCCACATAATTTTGCCTGCATGCTGCCCCGTCATAGGATTATAAGCCAGATACGTCGAGATGGCAATGTAGCATTGATTTGCACAGGGCCACGTTATGGAAGCAGCGGTCTCGATTTTTCGATTGAGATACAGACGGCGTGATCGAGTTTCACGTGCTGTACAGGATAGGCCTACGACGGAATGGCGCCTCGGCCGGAGAGTTTCAAGTGTGTTTTGTGCAGACAACTCGTCACTAAACGTTTGGTACCCTAGTACCACCCGAAGCGATGGTGTGCCGCCAACTCAACCTCTACATCCGGGATTACTTGATTAGAAATTCAAAGTGACTGCGCACCGGAAATGGGAGAGCGCAGTGACCCCTGGGAATAGATGCTGGCCGCCGGCTCCGATTACGACGTCTTACAGCATCTGGTGAAGACATTCTTGGCGTCGTTCCGAAACTTGGAGCCGCCACCTAAGATGTACAAGTAAAAGTTGACTGCACTGTTTATCTCAGCGAGCGTAGCCATTGTCCAGATGATGATATTCATCCGGTACATCCAATAGATGTTGCTGAAGTCATAAGCGGCAGTAACCGCGGGAATGGTGAACAGGATGTCGTACAAGGAAAACGGCGCGCAAAGAATTAGAAACGTGACAGACACCAAAACTAACATTCTTGTAAGATACCGGCTTTGTGAGTTGTCTGTTTCGTGTTTCACCATCTTGTTCCTGTTCGATTCAGCGCGTCTGACGCCAATGATGATCAAGATATTCGATACTAGAATTACTGAGAATGGTATAATACTCGCCATTGTGTGGTAGTAGCCGACAATGATGGATTCTAACAAAGGGTGTTCTTTGAAGCTGAGTAAAAGCATGACAAAGTCGGTCCCAACCAAGATTGTGTTGTAGGTTAAAAACATATGAGTGTTTAAAATTCCTGGTATCACTGTCAGGGCAATGATAACTTTAGTTGCGCGCTTTGGGGTACAAAGTGTCTTTGTCAGTAGCGGAAATAAAACTGCACATGCGCGATCAAGTGTCATGGCGGTAAGGACAAGTCTTGACGATAACCCACTCGAATATAAAATGTAGGCGACTGTCCTGAAAAGGAAAAATCGAATAGACTAAATAACCGCATAATAAATGCTGCCTGCGGAATCCCGTTGAAAAACCCCTTTCCCGTATTGGAGTTTTTCGCGTGCTAGTTTCCCCAAAGATATAGTCTCAAATTTCACAAGATTCTTTCGTGGAAAACACCAGCACACGACCAACAGCCACTGCAGCCGGTCAGTAAAATGTGGTGGATGTGATATCACACAGGGCAGCAGGGAGACACTGTGCCCGAAGAGACTATGTCCACGACCGGATTGGATAAAGAGCAGTATCATCTTTCAGCTCCGGAATGGACATTATCTCGTACGCAGCTTTCCATCACATCGAGCCATAGCGGTTACATCAGACTGCCCTTGTATACAAAGGAACAGACTCCTGTTTATATTCTACATGACTTTATCTCACCTCAGTCTATACTGCCTAGAGGATACCGGGGAAATAAGACCGGACTGTCTATTTGACTGAATAGCCATCGAATGCAAAGATGGCAATACGAAGAATTGAAGGAGTATGAAGGCGACGAAGACGAAGACGTAGGGAAGAGGGAGACGGCGGAGGAGGAATAGAAGAAGAAGAATATGAAATACATTTACGTAATGCAGTCATGAATTTCTCAACGCATGTAACAAAAACCAAGAAACACTAAGATCTCTCCCGACTTTCAATTCCAGAAGTTGGCCTTGTTGCACTTCAACAATGCACGGTGTACCCTACTACTTACTTTTGAGTATAAGTCAAAATGATTTGGAAGTCGTGCCTGATGGCCAAACCACGGTTCGTCAAGAGAACCAACACCAATAAGTAGGCGAAGAGATGAATTGCGTCATGGACTGCTAATGCAGTCATATAGAGTGAGGTACTAAACTGTCTGTACTCCTTCCTCGTCGTAACCATGATGGAGGTCAAGTTGCCAAAGATCCCGATGACAGCGACAGCAGCCGGTGCCCACACCTTCATTACCCGCAGTACGACCTCCAACTCCGGGTATCTGCCTGTTTCCAACAGATAGTTTCCGGCGGTCAGCCATTTTGTTTCGGTGGTCGGCCATTTTGTGTCGGTTCGATTACTATGGTTATCAAGATCCATCTCGATCGTTTATTTTTCAACGTGGGCGCACGGAATTTGTTTTTGAAATTCACGAAATCGAGCTGCAGCATCAGAACTGGAGATTGTAGTTAATCAACCTATGTAGCCTATCATGAAAGAAAAGTCAGCAACGCGAAAAAAGACCGGCCGCACCGGTTCGACCAGTTCCGGAGTGTAATGAAGAAGCACATGTGGAAGTAATAAGGAGAAAGAAATATGCCAAGTGTGGGCTCGACTCCAACACAGCGCGTTTTGAATTTTAATCACTGCGCGTTTTCCGGGGTTTTCGAACGAGAGATTTTGTCAACGATCTGTTCAGCGAGAAATACGCAAATTACAATCATGAACTGGCGATACTGGTGTTCTGAGTATGAGAATTCCGATAACTAGACACCTCCATATTACAACAACTTTCATTACCTCTACACTACGGAGGCAGTGGACCGGCCTCGTCCCTCAACATGGAGGAAAGACGCTCAGGGTGACGAAATAGACTGCAAGAGTCTTAATAACCCCGGGCATGGCGATTAGTTTTAAACCACCGGTGTTACCCGATACACAGACCAGAAAGATGAGATAATTGTAGACCGCCACTGTTTTTACGCAAGACAGCAATCGGTGATAGAGGCTATTTGATTTACCCCGGGCGTTTTCTTCCAGCTAGAACATGTGAAACATGAATGCGCTTCCATCAATTCAAATCCCGTGGGTTTTTTTGCGCTTCCACCAGTAGATTACCGTCATTACGTCCTATGGACGCTTTTTTGTCGAGATGTTAAACCGGTATAGCAATATTTTGGCGCAAAAGAAAGCCAGTTATAGACTCACCGGCCCTACCGATACCCTAGGCTGTCCATAGTCATCCTAAACATCCTCTCGCCTGGTGGAGGGACGAGGTCGATTCACTGCGTCCGGATGTGCCCATATCGTTCAGATGTGAAATTACCGGATTTTTAGTCTTCCAGCTGGCGGGGCAGGCCAGTCGTGATTTGAATCCTACAGCATGCATGTGTTCTCCGCCAGCGGGTTTACTTTCAGTGGCATTCAATAGCACTAGCATATACCCATGGAGCGGGCAAAGTTGAAATGTAATATACATTAGTTAAATGGGCACGATGATTGAGCTACATTAAATTTCTAACGTTACTGAAGTTTTATTAAAGGTTAAACACGAAATTAACTGCATTTAGGGACTTATTGCTGATGCTATCTACATGCAACCCCCAATAGATTGATTGGAGTACGCTATTTTGCACAATGCATTGAGACCAGTGACAGCAGGTCCTGTTCCAAATAAGACCCTCACATATTAGGCATATCACCTACCCACTCCCGTACCCAATGCCACTGTCGGACCAAAGCCAGGCGCATGGAGAGATGCAGAACGCAATTCAAACTGACAACATCAGTCAGTAAAGAATAAAACAAAGAGCAAGCGCTGGCCACTGTACATATTTTGTCCATCCTGGCATAACTGTTTATTGATACCCTGACTGCATGTTCCGGTAGGCCACTCTGCAGAATTTGCCTTATCACTCAGGTCAGTGTTTCTCGAATAGAACTAAAATAGAACAGGTTCATTAATCTCCCTGCTAATACCCTGCACCATGGACCAGGTTGTATAGTACTACATACGTGCTGGAAGCTAATACTGATGTGGCAGGGAGAATATGCGTGAAGTTTGTGTATGCTTTTGAGAATGAGCGGAGCTCTCCAGTCGACGTGCTCTCTGAAAAGTTCTTATTTATTCCAAAACCACCAAGATATTCGACGTATGACACCCTCAGTGACACTCTTACTTATGATCCACACCTACGAAACCAAAAGTTGCAAGAATTCGACGCATTTTCGAGGCCCAATTTTGAAACAAAAATCGCCTCCTATTTAGCGGCCACAACGCGCATTATAGTATAGATTCCGCGAAGATGACGTCACTGCAGCTGCTGCCCTCTATTTCCCCATCGCTCAATTACAGGCAATGTCGGACAAACATGCGGTTTCGTAATGGATTCAGGCTTTCTAACTAGGGCAGTTAGATTCAATCTGGCATATGTCCGAGTGTTGGAAATACTACAAAATTGTTTTGAATATTTCTTTCTCTGACTCTATGGTATCATTCATGCTAAAAACAATGCGCAGGGTCAAAGATAATTGACTAATTTGAAATAAGCTCAAATGCGTAGAAATAAGTGTCGATGTCCGACTGTCACGTGACTAAAACGTCATCAATATCTTATGCAAATGACCTTGTGAGCTATAAATAGTAACTTCGCGGAATGCTATTTGCGTGAAATGTTCGACTCTTCCAGCCGCTTACCCATGTCAAATGTTAATGCAGCTTACTGGTTAAAGAGATCCAGTCGTGGAACAAAATCTTTATTTCGACGTCGACGTCGACTTACCTCCTATGCAGTTCATTGACTGGCCCCAACGTTATGCAATGTTACCCAGATTCCCAGCTCACATAATCAGCTACCTGAGGGCATGGAGGTATAAATCTTATTTATACCTCCATGCTGAGGGGAATTCAAAGCTGCTAAGATTTATCGATGGAAGCTTATTCCCGCCTTGGGTTTTACCGGGCCGTTCAAAACTCCCCTATTTCTAAAAGCGTTTTGTGATAGGTTTCCTTTAATGCAGCCTTTACCAGCTGGTTATTGATTCCCTCAATCCAATCAGCCTCAAGGAGCTGATTATCGATTCCCTCAGATCACTCTGCCCCTACCAGCAGGCTAATGATTCCCTCAATACATTCAGCCTCCACCAGCTGGTTAGTGACTCGCACGGCGCCTTCAGCCTCTGCCAGCTGGTTATCAATATGTCACAAAATTCCCTCCACTTGCTGGTTATGGATTCATCAGGGTGTTTTGATTGATAATTTTTTGCTGTAACATGTTGAGCGCAGCTAGGATTTCACTGCCTTGATCTATCTGAATTGCGAAAAGTTATGAAAATAGTGCCTTGAGGCAGATTCTATCCACAGCGACTATCTCCGATAGATTTTTAATATATATATTCCAGATGTTCTCCCTGGACAACCGGATGGTCCAAAGCCCCTCCAAAACAACTGCACAGACCTGGGCCTCCACCAGTGCAACAGTGGCGAGTGCTACCGTGCCAGGCAGCGATGTGACTTCATCTCTGATTGCGACGATGGCACAGATGAGATGGGATGCGGTAAGATTATATTTCTGTTCAGGTTCTTCAGAAGAAGAGAGAGTCTTAGTTCTCAATTCTCTTGTTCTCTGATTGATTTCGTACCTCAAATTAATCGTTAGCTCTTGTCGTCCATCATGATTTCATTACCAACCTTATTCTGACCAGGAACTGTCGAGAAAATGTCGGCATCTACAGGATAGATTTTCTATGCCAAAGATACTGCCTGGAAAGTTAGTCATTAGTGACATAATTACAACCAACCCCTTGCTCCCATGCAAATTTGCTGAAACTTGGTAGTCATAGTATTGTATACCTGTCTACAGCATTGTTGAAATTCATATTCATTGCACGTTTAAAATGAGAAATTTTCAAATTCAAGTTCAACTTTCAAAATTTGGAATGAACTCCGAAAGCAATTAATGATTTGTTCTCCTTTAGGTTCGAGGTGTAATTTCCAGAGTAGCACGTGTGGTTGGAAGACTCAGTTCACTGGAGCAACTACCGCACACTGGATGCGTAACAAACATGAACTAAACAGCAACCAGACAGGTGAATATTCTTCTTCTTCAATCTTCAATCTTCTTCTTCAATCAAACAGGGAGGGTTAAAACCCAAGATGTTTTTAAAACTACCCTCGATTCTCCATGCGCCTATTTGAACCACCCTCCAGAGTGGTGTGCCTCGAATACCAGCAATCACTGTATGTTTCAGTGTGTATTGTGACAAAGTCACAACTGCACTCCGAATGACAAGCGACATCTCTTAATTGGCATCATTTGTGCGTCAGTGGCACGCCAGCGCGTAGGTTTCACATGCGAAACAAAGAGAGATAACCGCGTCACTTGTGCGTCATTTGAAGCAGGAAGGATGTCAATTGTGACTTGGACTGTAGAAGGCCGGAAAAGGAGGACTTTAAACCATCTCCCTCTCATTCCAGGATCCTACCTGAGGGTCTTGTTCAGCAGTCAAACAACCACCAAGGCTATCCTGGAGAGCCCTCTCTACACTACAGCTAGCCATTCCTGTTCATTTAAATTTCGGTACCAACTTTCGGAACCCCATCATGCCGGAGCGCTACAAATTAAAGTTAAAGACACGTATGGTCACGTCACGACCGTTTGGTCCGCTCCGGAGAATGCCACGTCTGATTGGCTGGAGGCATCAGCAGACGTCGGAGGTCATGTGACTAGAGATTTTAGGGTGTTAATCGAAGCAGGGGAGCCAAAGACTAGTGCCAGCGTTGATGACATTCAGTTTAAAGACTGTGCAAAAGGTAAGAATACTATTAACATGGTCAGGAGCCGTTGTGACCATCATATTCCATTATGAGTAAGCAGAAAGTTGTGACTGTTCCTAGCTGAATTTACAGTAACGTCCAGCATTTAATTTGTCTGTGATTGCCAAAACAATGTCAGTCCTCTCTTACTGTAAAAATTCAAGTCCAAACAAAATTTGGCGCTCTAAATAAAAAAGCTAGAGATTCTTTATGACATCTCATCTTAATTTCAGCGTCCACGTCTGAATGCGGTGAAGGCTTTTTCCTCTGTCGAGATAACTCCAGCTGTGTGGAGAATCGCTACGTCTGTGACAAGACACCCGATTGTGTTGACCAATCAGATGAAGATAGAGGCATTTGTGGTAGGTTATTCAAAGCTGAAATAAGTAAGGTCATTACCTCGAAATTTCTACAACCACTATTGTTTAGAAAAGAGGTGTAGGTGATAAATATGTATGGTATTAATTTTACTGCCCCACTCTGAATGTCATTAACTAAAAACTGGTAGGATTTTTCAATCTATGTGTGATATGTACCTTTTATGCAGTGTATGACGTCACTTGCACAATATGAAATACCTAAAGACCAACAGGACCAATAACTGATCAAGTTGGCTAGAAGTATGCATGACGTTTTTAAATGAAATGGCCAGGGCCATTGTGCTCACCTCATGTGGAGGAAAGATGGATAAAGAGCATGGTATTGTGTCATGTAGTGTTAGGTTTGATGTAGGTCCAAGCAATTACAATTTCCCCAAAATGGCCAACTTACAGTACATTCGACCTCTGTGACCTTGAAAAGTAGGTCAAATCAAAGAAGACCCGGGTGACACATTGAATGGTTGTTAGAATTAGATGTACCTATGATATAAAATTGGTGCCAATCGGGCAAGTCATTACTAGGAATAAAGGCATTTTGAAGAATTTAGGATTTGCCCCCTCCCTGGAGGCCAAACGGCAAATCAGATCGCACCAAACTTCGGTACCTGAGATCACCTGACCAAGGGGTACATGTGTACTTAATTTGTGATCAATAGTCATTGCAGTTAAGAAACAGGCCATAGTTACGGCCTGACGGCAAATTTACGCCATTTGACCTCTGTGACCTTGACAAGAAGGTCAAATTAAAAACATGTGTGACATATACTGTATGGTGGTTAGATGTACCCATGATATCAAATTGGTGGCAATCGGGCAAGAAGTTAAGGAATAATCACATTTTTAAGGTTTTTGGATTTTGCCCCTGGTGGTCAAGTGGTGAATCATATTGGACTAAACTTCGGTCCCTGAGATCACCTGACTAAGGGGTAAATTTGTACTGAATTTGGTATCAATAGTCATTGCAGTTTAGAAACGTGCCATCGTTACATCCTAACGGCCAATTTACAACATTTGACCTCTGTGACCTTGAAAAGGAGGTCAAATCAAAAACCCGGAGGATATATGATGCACCTTTGCTAGAAGTACCTACCATATTTTTTTCAAAATTTCCCGACTACTATTAAGAGAGATATTGCATATTTTCACTTTTAACGTTTGGCCCCCTGGTTGCCAAACCATGAAACGAATCGGACCGAAACTTGGTCTCCAAGGTGTCATTACATAAGGGTACATGTGTAACAAGTTTCAACTCAATAGCTCTAACAGTTACGAAACGTGCCCTGCTAACGGACGACAGACGACGACGGACGACGACGACGACGACGGACGACGGACGCCACGGTATGGGATAAGCTCACCTCTGCTAAGACTACTAAGAGGTGAGCTAAAAAGACAGGTTTTATTGAGCATGTTGAGTTTTTTTCTGTTTTCTTTTTAGTGCTCCGTGAAGGGGATTGTGATTTTGAGCACAAGATGGATTGGTGTCAGTGGAAGAACTCGGGCGAATGGGTGAGAGAGAGTATGGAAAGTTTCAGTGGGTACGCCAAGAGATCAGCGAAAAGAGTCAACAGTAAGTACTGGTGTGAACAGCTAAAGGATTATAAAATTCGATTCAGTGTTCTCACAAGGTCATTTGTCAGAGTGTCCCACCCTATCTTGGCAGCATACCATTACCAACCATGGAAGCAGCCACCCTACCTAACCTTGCTCTAGATTTTGAAACGAGTTTCTTAAGGGCCTCGCTACCTGAAATTGCTTGCCACCCTACCTTGTTATCTTGGCAGCTCACCGCCCAACCATGGAAGCAGCCAACCTACCTAACCTTGCTCTAGATTTTGAAACGAGTTTCTTAAGGGCCTCGCTACCTGAAATTGCTTGCCACCCTACCTTGTTATCTAGGCAGCTCACCGCCCAACCATGGAAGCAGCCACCCTACCTAACCTTGCTCTAGATTTTGAAACGTGTTTCTTAAGGGCCTCGCTACCTGAAATTGCTTGCCACCCTACCTTGTTATCTTGGCAGCTCACTGCCCAACCATGGAAGCAGCCCCCCTACCTTGCTCTAGATTTGAAACAAGTTTCTTAAGGACCTCACTACCAGAAATTGCTTGCCACCCTACCTTGTTATCTTGGCAGCTCACTGCCCAACCATGGAAGCAGCCACCCTACCTTCCTCTAGATTTTGAAACAAGTTTCTTAAGGACCTCACTACATGAAATTGCTTGCCACCCTACCTTGTTATCTTGGCAGCTCACCGCCCAACCATGGAAGCAGCCACCCTACCTTGCTCTAGATTTTGAAACGAGTTTCTTAAGGACCTCACTACCTGAAACTGCTTGCCACCCTACCTTGTTCAACACACTGGCGAAACTTCTTGAATATGAAGGGTAAACCACCCTACCTTGAGAAAACCCTTTGCAGAACTCTGCGATTGTGTGGAAATGAACTTTAAACACATGCTCAGGGAGACAAAATATGCTGAGGATAGGCAATGGTGCATTTTGCAAAAGGTTTCTTCTTGACTGGTCCTACAAGACCCATGTCACTATGTGCCTATTATTTCATTTTTTACCAGTCAACCTCGTCCCTCCGACAGGTTTCTTTGCGGTGACGGACTTTGAGACCGAGCGAGATGCCAAACCAGGCGACATAGCGTCTCTCACCACCCAGGTGTTCCCAGCCTCTCAGCCCGACTGCTACATGAGATTCTCGTACAGGATGTACGACCCAAAGGCTGGCGTGATTGGTGAAAAGGATAATATGGGCACACTGAAGGTAAGGAATACAGGTCAAGGTCACAATTTGTCTGGTACAATGATAAGATGGACCTAGGACACATATTTGATGATTCTAGAGTTAATTTGACCCTATCATTTATCAATATTGAAGTATTCTGCCAGTCAGTTTCGCAAGAATATAATCAATGCTACATTTTAAAGCAGTTTTTGTGACATCCTCTCAAAGGAAAATTGATAGACTACACCTGGACAGTCAGAATCCGAAAGTGAATCAAAACTGACATACTTTTATATTATTAGTGATCGCCCAAAGTTAGACCAGGTGACTTCCAACCCAATTTGGTGTGACACCTCACATATTGACACCTTAAACAAATGACAGAGATATTTCTGGTCACAACATCAAACCACCACAAACACTTAAAGGAAAGGTCCACACAGCTTTTCTGGTGAATTAGTTTCACATGTCAGGTATAGGGGGCGCTTTGAAAATTGCTCTTCCAGGTGTCCACCCTGAACAAGGACAACCAAACGTCGCTGATGTGGATCAAAAGTGGTAACCAAGGAAACCAATGGCACAAAGCCAACATCCCTGTTGGCAACAACCAGAACTACTCGGTACTGTTTGAAGCCGTCCGAGGCGATGGTCCAAGGTCAAATATTGCTATGGATGACGTCTCATTTACTCCCGAGTGCAGACAGGGTAAGCAGATCGCAGTTAACACTGGTCAATGTTCACTAAATTCGACGCCAGCGGCTGAAACTTAATGCAATGGGTTAGAATTGAAAATAAGTGAACGCCCATTTAAAACATGGGAGGCTGTTCTCTGGAAAGCAAAGAACAGACTCCCGCTCTTGAAATTTTCATTCACTTCATTTTGAATGAGTTCTAATTTCTTTAGGATTTCAACTCGAGCCAAGCTGGCGGTACCTATGGTCTGAACCCTTTATATTTCAGCCTATTTACCAGGTTACAACAATAGTGAACGGCACTGTGACTTTCCCATGTTTTACTGCGGTGAGACGAATTCGTGCTTGCCTAAGGCCTGGCTCTGTGATGGAACTCAAGACTGTGGCGCACACGACGAGGTGGATTGCCTTTCAACCACGACGCAGGTTACTCCAGGTGAACATCAATTTTAGAACAACATAAACCTTCAAGACTTTCTTCACAGAACGTGACAAATGCCAATTCCAATATTTTGAAGTAACCTGACACCATGGCATTACTCATGTAATCGCTCATCTGTCCTTGACGTCCTCGAGCGATCATATCAACAGAAAGGTTTCAATGATTCTTTATTGGTGGGTTCTCCTGCAAGAAATTCTGAATGAATAGCATCCCGCGAAGTTACTATTTATAGCTCACAAGGTCATTTGCATAAGATATTGATGACGTTTTAGTCACGTGACAGTCGGACATCGACACTTATTTCTACGCATTTGAGCTTATTTCAAAGTCAATTATCTTTGACCCTGCATTGTTTTTAGCATGAATGATACCATAGAGTCAGAGAGAGAAATATTCAGAACAATTATGTAGTATTTCCAACACTCGGACATGTGCCAGATTGAATCTAACTGCCCTAGTTAGAAAGCCTGAATCCATTACGAAACCGCATGTTTGTCCGACATTGCCTGTAATTCAGTGATGGGGAAATAGAGGACAGCAGCTGCAGCGATGTCATCTTCGCCGAATGCTATTTCGGAGCAGTTCTTGCCCAGAACGGAACTGGGCTGTACTGTCAGAGTAGTGCAGTCTATCACCTTGGAAGTCCCAGGTTCAATTCCTGGTACATGTAAGTCCCGGTATACTCATGCGATAGAGCGGGTGACTCTCTTTCTTCAAAGGTGTTCTCTGGGTTTGCCTGGTTTCCTCCTACAGGACAACTCAACAAAATATTCCCCAAAGAGCCAATAATAAGCAATATTTGCTTACGTTCTCTCAATTCAATATTCTAAAAATGAATGACATATTTGATTTTCTAATCCAGGCTTCTCTACAGGCCACACCACTTCTACCAATGCTCCTACTGCTGATCCCAGGCAAGGCTTCACCATCGGCCCGCAAACTTGCGGGAAGGGAAAGTTTACTTGTGCAGATGGGAAATGCATCGATGGGGCCCTCTATTGTGACCAGGTACCCGACTGTTCGGCGGGTGACGACGAATATGGATGCAGTAAGTTACTTTTGGCTTTGAAATTGAAATATTTTAAATGGATTAACCTTTTGTTGAAAAGAAAAGAGTTTTTAACACAAGTTTCAATTTCAAATGAATTAGGGGTAGGGCGTGCGTTTGGTGTGTCCCCAACCCTTGGAGCCACCCCTTGCTTACATGTGAACATCTCTTTCCAGAACACCAGTGTCCAGTTGGTGCTACGCTCTGTCACAGCGGCACGGAATGTGGTTGCCTCTGCGATTCGAATACCCAATGCATCGATGGGTCGGACGAAGCATTTTGCAATCGAGGTATGTACAGCCTAACAGTCCCAACCAATATATTTCTGATCTAGTGACGCCAGCTAGTTCACTGTATTCAGAACCGGCACATGAGTTAGTGGTGCCAAGATTTCAGATGAAAACATTCCGTGAAAGGGCAGTTGTGACACCGACCCCAAATGTGGAACCCTCTCCGCCAATAAGCAGAAGAACTGCCGATAATATCAAACTTTTAATTGTGTAAATGATCTCCCATTGTCAACTTCTCTCGACTGGCCCGTACACATCTCGAGCGACAATAGCCTTGTCTCCAGATTCAGATTCTTTGGATTCTTCATTGAGCCCAACAACATAATGTTGTACAGTGCACGAAGGTAAATATAATGTCGTACAGTGCATGAAGGTAAATATAATGCCGTACAGTGCACGAAGGTAAATAGTGTGACCAGTACTCGACATACAATGATCATACATGTAAAATGATGTGTCTGTGAGCTCAAATACAGCCCTGCACAAGGCTTCATTTACAAATCTTTACCCGATCGTTCTTCAGATCTCTGTCAGGCCGACTTTAGATACTGCTACGGCAATTCCACATGTTCGTACACGCAAGGAATGGGAACACAGTGTTTGAAGTAGGTAGAAACGCAATCACAATACAGTGTACTTATAAACCGTGAAATGAGTCCCTCCAGAAACCAGGTGTGATGCCAATCTCCAACTTATATTTCTAATAACCAGAGTCACCTTGTACCAGGCAACATTCCTTCTAATTTAGCAACAGTATTACCCCTGCGCCACTCCAAAAATACCATATCAATGAGTGTAAATTGAGAAAAATAAAATGCCCCCAAGAAGGCCAGGATTTTCCTGCAATAAGTCCAAAATGCCAATCTCAAGAGGTAAGATGTTCTGAGCGAGAATATGAAGGGGCTTGCCACATGTGTCATGATAACCTGGATCTGTCATCAATATACTACAGTACAAATCTATGGTAGAGTCTGACGAATATTAGCAGGATTTCAATGCCATTTTTGATAGTTGCCTTTTTCTACATTCTCACAGAACAGATCGCATAAATTTTCTTTTCTTTTGCAGTTGCTCATTGGCGAATGCTGGACGTCGCTGTTATGACAAGTCCAAGCCCGTCACGTCACCACAACCACCCCAAACAACAGAAGATACAAACATAAACTGCACCAGGCCTTATAAACAGTGCAAAGATGGCACCTGCATCCTGGCATCCCAGTTTTGCGATTTTAAACCTGACTGTCCAGATCTGTCTGATGAAGAGGCCTGTCCATCCATCTGCGCATTCGAGGGCGGGCAGACCTGCAACTGGCACAGCAGAAACTGCGATAACTGTTATCAATGGACGCTAGGCTCGGCACAGACACTGTCCTCAGAACCCAAGGCACCTAAATTTGACCACACCTTGGGTACAAGGAGCGGTGGCTTCATGTACGTCATATCTGAGGGGATTGAAAATCTAAACGGCAAAGAGATACGGCTGGTTAGTCCAGTTTATACGTTAGGCGGCCTAACCTGCAAGGTATCGTTCTGGTATCATGTCTACGGTTCTTTCGGCTCTTTGAAGTTGTCAGTCAACTCGTCTGGGCAAGTTCTAGACCTTTGGGTCAAAACGCCAAAAGCCGTAGACGAGTGGCAAGAAGCTTCGGTCGAGCTACCGGTCTGCCTGAAGGAATTTCAACTCACCATAGAGGCACGACTAGCCTTTAACTGGAAAGGTGGAATCGCCGTGGACGACATCCGGATGCAGAATTGTCACTATAAAAAGAACCCGGCCACAACTGGATATTTCAAATGTAAAGATGGCAATTACATACCGCCCGACAGACAGTGCGATTTCCAGACCGACTGCTGCGACGCGAGCGATGAAACACCGGTAATTTGTAAGCGGGAAACCAGGCAATGCGATTTTGAAGTTGATTGGTGCAACTGGGAGAAACTTCCCGGTGACATTAACTGGATTCGCAAGAATGGTACTACAGCTTCAGTAGGCACTGGCCCGAGAAGAGACCACACCCTTCTTGCAAATGACGGGCACTATATTTACATCGAAACATCCAAACCTGCCACACTAAATGATAAAGCAAGGATTGGGCAATATTTTAATGAGACCGACGGAATTTGCCAGATAAGGTTTTGGTACCACATGTATGGGACCGACGTGAATACACTGAATATCTATGTCAGAAAGTTGACGTCATCTAAACTATACTTGATTGACACCAGGGTGGGTAACCAGGGCAACATGTGGCATCGAATGGATTTCCAGTTATCAGCAGATGAAGCCTTTCACATCATTCTAGAAGGGGTTGTTGGGAATGGTTACACCGGTGACATTGCCCTCGATGACTTTTCCTACACCAAAGGTTGTTCACCCTACTACGGACCAACTCCCACTCCCGAAACTGAATTACAATCAACCGTTGCTCCGATTACAAAGCATCCGACTGATTGTAACTTTGAGTTCAATACCTGCGGTTGGTATGAAGCCTACACCGACGAGTTCGACTGGCACTGGGGCAGCGGACACTCAACCTTAGAAGAGCCGAACACGGCTCCAAGAAGAGACCATACGCGCGACACCCCCAATGGATATTACATGTACGTCAGAGACAATACGGTTGCGAACCTAGCAAGCAGAGACGCCCACTTACGAAGTCAACAAATCCAAGCCACATCTTCCGA
Source organism: Lineus longissimus (assembly GCF_910592395.1). Classification (NCBI taxonomy): domain Eukaryota; kingdom Metazoa; phylum Nemertea; class Pilidiophora; order Heteronemertea; family Lineidae; genus Lineus; species Lineus longissimus. Next base: position 8,792,092 of record NC_088315.1, read on the forward strand.
GTGCAAGGTCAAGTTCTTTTATTACTTGAACACAACGAAACTCACTTCTTCTACAACAACAAAATTAGGCCTGACGGTTATTTCACAGGCGGCGGGGGAAATGGACAAGGTGAGGTTAATATGGCAACAGGCAAAGAACATGGGGGAAAAGTGGAATGAAGCAGTCGTTGGCATCGGACGCTTGGCCAAACCTTTTGTGTTCGAGTTCGTCTGCTACGGCGACGGTCGAGGCAGACGTGTCGTTGCTATTGACGACGTCACATTCTTCGACTGCATGCTTGGCGAACCAACAAGCATCTGTGACAAAGATAGCATGTTTCATTGTCCGAAGACCAGAGTCTGCCTGCAGACGCATTTCAAATGCGATATGACGGACAATTGCGGCAAGGGTGAAGACGAAGAAAAAAATCTTTGTGAAGGCTACAAGCAGCAAAATTTTGAAAATGGCTTGGGTCACTTTAACCAGGGTCGAGATGGGACTGACGATGACTTTGATTGGACCTGGGTCAATGGCAGTTCACCGTCATTCGACACTGGTCCCGATAGCGATCATACAATGAATTCCAAGCTCGGACATTACCTCCATATTGAAACATCAGCGCCGCGGAAGGAAAACGATAAGGCTTGGCTTCTTTCCCGTGTGTTTGTAGCAACCAATGGGAAAATCGAATCATGCAACATGCGTTTTTATTACCATATGTTTGGTGAGGAGGTGGATAGGCTGGCCGTTTATGCGAGATACTTTCGTTCTGGCCCGGCACAGCAGCTGCTTTGGGAAGAGGAAGGAGATAAGGGGAACTTCTGGGCAAGAGGAGAAGTGATTCTGGATGAAAAACAAGATTTCCAGGTTAGTTGAGTAGGGGTCTGTGTCTACATTCTCTGTTTCAGAGTCCCATGTTTTCGAGTTTCTAAACGTAAGCTCCCCCGCCCCGATAAAAAGAGGGTTCTATTACTTAATTTTAAATACAGTTTGAGCACTTTCAGATAGGCTTTGGTATGTACGTATAAAGTGCTATAGAGAGCACTACAAATCTGCTATCAAAATATCCAATCGCTTTGATAAATGTCGTATTATAAGCGTTACTTCCCTGTAGGTGATCTTTGAAGGGACTGTCGGCAAGGGCTGGAAGGGCGACATCGCCATTGATGACATAAGCTTCACTCCTGGATGCAGATATAGCGATACCCCACTACCAGAGTATCAACATGTCACTTCCGAGACAGGAAAACGTTCACTTGATGGTGAGGGTTAGATCAGGCCTAAAGGCCTACGCCGTTTGTCAAAAATTTGTAATTTGTAATTGATTTTGAAAATTTCCAACAATTGCGTAAAACGATCTACATATAAATTCGACATTGCTGTTACCTGTAGACAGATATACAAATACAGTAGAACCTCTCTATTAAGGACACCCTCGGGACTGACAAATGCTGTCCTTAATAGAGAGGAGTCCTGATTAGAGGTCAAATTGAATGGAAAGAACCAATTTGGGACCAAAACTAGTATCCTTAATAGAGAGGTTGTCCTTAATAGAGAGGTGACCACTAAGGGAGGTTCCACTGTACTATTCATGCAGTTGCAGCAATAAAGCCCAAGGCTGGTATCCTTGGACTGTTTGCAAGTGGCCGTCTGGCTTATTGGACGTTCCCCATGGGTTATACCAGGGAATATGCTATGGAGACAAAGAAGGCCGCATATTCAGAAGTTAACGACTTATGGACATGTAGCCCAATGAAGTCAAATGGCGTACTACTAACTTTTGTCTAATCACAAAGTAACTATTCTGTCACCTTCATTTTTTTCAGTTGCAATATCTGTCCCGATCACCTTTATTTTACTCGTAGCAATAGCTGTGGGAGCATTTTTTATATACAGGAGGGAAAAACAGAAAAAAGACACGTAAGTTCGAACAGTCACTCGCAACTTCGAATCAATTCTTGAAATCGCCATTGGTGACGTCACTGCGGCCAAATACTAAGATTTAACTGGTTCATTTCAGGCTCAGGAATTCAGACGCCTACAGCAGCAGGCGTAACATGACAGAGACCACAAGCACATCATTTGTGGTAGGTTGAAACTAACAGCTGCAGGCTCACTTCTCTAGAACCATCTCGAAGAGGAGTGCGCTGTCATTAAGAGTCATTCAAGACAATTATTGATGGTCAGCCACAATCTGCATACGTTTCACCCTTGGCATACGTTTCACCCTTGGCACATGTTTCACCCTTGGCAGACGTTTTACCCTTGGCATACGTTTCACCCTTGGCATACGTTTCACCCTAGGCATACGTTTCACCCTTGGCACATGTTTCACCCTTGGCATACGTTTCACCCTTGGCATACGTTTCACCCTTGTCATACGACTGAATATTGCCATCTTCTACCACAACTTTAAGGTTAACGCATTACCGTTGAAATGTACACACCTCTTAAGTCAAGTTTGACACTGCATTCGTGAAAATAAAATAGATTAACAAACAACAGTAATCCTCTTCAATATCTCGTTACAGGACGACGAGCCCGTCTCGATTGTGAATCCTCTCTACACCATTGTTAACCCTCTCTACAATTCAAACGTTGCAAATGGACATGCTGAAACAGGGCAGAGACGTTAGCAAACAGTACAAAACAGACAGTACAAAAATTCAAGGCGGCAAATAATTTCATTCAGATTGTCAGTCTATTGTTTGAGAAATTAGGTATTTTAAGAGGGACAGAAATATTTTGGAATTTACCATATGATACTCGAAATTGGACAATCCAAATCTTAGTATAATCCTAAGTTATTTGTACAATATGATACTCAAAATGCGACAATCCGAAACTTGTAGTACAATCTTAAGTTATTTGTACTATATGACACTCAAAATGGGACAATCCAAATCTTGGTATGTTCTTAAGTTATTTGTACCATAAAATGCTCATTGTACATATCGATATCAAATCAAGTAAATATCACAGAAATCACTGATTTAGTCCACGTAATTCTGAAGCCCACAACGAAGAATTTTAAGTCTGCAAGACTGGTGAAAGAAACACTTAAGGACCCACCCTGGAACATGCAAATAAATACACAGATTGTTTTGAAATTTTACGAAATGTTACCATAATCTGTCCGCGTTACACTTATGCAATGTCATGTATAATTGCACTTCTTAGTGCAACTGTATGTTGGGCCAGTTAACCATACTTACGAGTTTTGTGAGCAGAGCACACATTCAAAATAATGAAATGGCCAGGGCCATTGTGCTCACCTCATGTGGAGGAAAGATGGATAAAGAGCATGGTCTTGTGTCATGTAGTGTTAGGTTTGATGTAGGTCCAAGCAATTACAATTTCCCCAAAATGGCCAATTTACAGTACATTCGACCTCTGTGACCTTGAAAAGTAGGTCAAATCAAAGAAGACCCGGGTGACACATTGAATGGTTGTTAGAATTAGATGTACCTATGATATAAAATTGGTGCCAATCGGGCAAGTCATTACTAGGGATAATGGCATTTTGAAGAATTTAGGATTTGGCCCCCTCCCTGGAGGCCAAATGGCAAATCAGATCGCACCAAACTTCGGTACCTGAGATCACCTGACCAAAGGGTACATGTGTACTTAATTTGTGATCAATAGTCATTGCAGTTAAGAAACGTGCCATAGTTACGGCCCGACGGCGAATTTACGCCATTTGACCTCTGTGACCTTGACAAGAAGGTCAAATTAAAAACCTGTGTGACATATACTGTATGGTGGTTAGATGTACCCATGATATCAAATTGGTGGCAATCGGGCAAGAAGTTAAGGAATAATCACATTTTTAAGGTTTTTGGATTTTGCCCCCTGGTGGTCAAGTGGTGAATCATATTGGACCAAACTTCGGTCCCTGAGATCACCTGACTAAGGGGTAAATGTGTACCAAATTTGGTATCAATAGTCATTGCAGTTTAGAAACGTGCCATCGTTACATCCTAACGGCCAATTTACACCATTTGACCTCTGTGACCTTGAAAAGGAGGTCAAATCAAAAACCCGGAGGATATATGATGCACCTTTGCTAGAAGTACCTACCATATTTTTTTCAAAATTTCCCGACTACTATTAAGGGAGATATTGCATATTTTCACTTTTAACGTTTGGCCCCCTGGTGGCCAAACCATGAAACGAATCGGACCGAAACTTGGTCTCCCAGGTGTCATTACATAAGGGTACATGTGTACCAAGTTTCAACTCAATAGCTCTAACAGTTACGAAACGTGCCCTGCCAACAGACGACGGACGACGACGACGACGACGACGACGACGACGACGACGACGACGACGACGACGACGACGACGACGGACGACGGACGCCACGGTATGGGATAAGCTCACCTCTGCTAAGAGGTGAGCTAAAAACCAACATCGCAAGTAGCCCATGTTATGGTACAAACCACTTCGAATAGCAAGTCCATCTGCACGCAACTCTAGCGTGGCATTCAATTACTGTGACACAGAAACTGTCATCAAGGAGACCACGCCAACTGGAGTGAGATTTTCACGACCTTTCATTGTCCGAAGATTTCTTCCCTCAACTTTCAAGTGTGCAGAAACGGTGCAAGTTTCTCAACATGACCGAGAAACCAGAAAAGAAAAATTCGACAAAGAGAGTGAGAATTACGTTATCCATCTTTTTATTATATATAAAAGATTTGAACAGTTTCTACCATTTTTACATTACAGAATCGAAGCAAACGTTTTTTGAACACATTTTTTGATAAATTCATCATTTTTGCCTTTAGAATGGCTGAAAATTTGCCATGTCAGACAAAGCGTGCCGTCCCTCAAAATGCAAACGTTGAAGATGGTCACCAGAGATTTGGGGTTGAACCAGGGAAGATTTGAGACAGAAAACAACATCAATATACAGGGTGTTACAAATGAAATGTCATCGCCAGTCTTGGAAGGAAAATGATAGCCTGTTTAGCAGGCATTTAAAAGTTGCTGCACTGAGAAAGCTCGACTACAAAACTTGGAAAAACCTCCACTGAATTATCACATGATCAAGTTTTTCCAAGAAGCGCCATCTATAACCAAGACACGGTAACAAAAAAGGTGCAAAAAAGCAATGAATAAAATGCGTGACATTTTAATGCACATCTTGAGGAAAATATCATCAATAAATACCATGCTTCAAAATCATATCTCCCCAAAGATATCATCACACCTCCACTCTGGATGTGACGATTGCCAAAAGGTACAGTTTACACTATTCAGCTGGAGAACGGATTTTCGAAAAAAGAGATGTTTTGATGTTTCGTTCTCGAGTCAGCCGACCGACGTTGAACCACACCAACACAGCACAAAAGCTGACATGTACAAATTTAAAGGTAAGGATTTTTGAAACATCCCTTTTAGCTTCCAAACAAACAAAAGCGGACATGTACAATATTCATAATAATCCCAGCTTCCAAACTAAAGAAAATGTTAACGTGTATCCCCAGCCAACCCCAATTCATCTGTAAATATATAAAAGAAACTTGCGGCAAATTCTGTGACCAAAAACAACGAGACGAGGACGATCTTCAAACAAAACACAACTCACAAATCGATAACCTGATGAACTCCACTTGTTTTGGGTTCATCACTTCAGCCCGTTTTTGACACGGAACGACCCTTCAGCATGTTTTGTACCAATAAGACTCTCGCAAAATGCCAATGGGTAATGGTTCAAACTGTTCTGGCTTGTCTTCAAAACCAAGGCAATACCCTCCCTACCAAAATGTCAGTTTTTAAAATCCAACAAGACGCCAACGGTTCACAAATACCAGTCAGGCTAAGATTCCAGAACAGAGGCACAAACAAACAGCCTGCTTCTCTTAAATGTTGTTCATTGTAGGCATTCGCTGTGTTTATAGTTTATAGTTTGGGAAATCTCAACTTCACTATCAATTTCATGACAGATGGCGTAAATGAAGCCTCGGAAGTCAGAGGTCCTTATCAAGGGGAAATGTTTTTGTAACAAAAGCTGCATTTTTCTGAGATTCTAGTAGTTCAGTGACCAATCCACTAGATCTTCAGTATTCCCCATAGTAAAATATCAAGAGCAAATGTCATGCCTAATCTCATCCTATTGCGATTTATTGGCAGCAGGAAGTCAGTCCCTCAGAAATATAGCAGCAGTCGTTTAAAATCAAGAAGAATTTAGGCACAACAAAAACAACAGGGCAAAGATAAATGCATCTAAACATCAGGCCACACCAACTTAATACCTTGATAAATAGCAGGGGAGGAGGCAATTTTTTCTTCATTGGAAGAAGGGGAAAAATTTAAACCTCGCAATCAATACAAAACCTTTTGCAAACAACATCACCTCAGCACACTTGGAATTCTGTTTACACGGTCAAACTTCAATTATTACGAACTAATTATGGTACATCTAGATGTGACAAATGGAACACAAGCAACACAATTTTTCTATATATTTCATTCTTGTTTGTGTTTTTTGGTTCTGGTTGTTGGCTGTTGTGAAAAAGAAATATCATCCACATTGGGAAAAAAGACAAGCAATCGGGCCTGCTATCCAATGGATTAAACTGGTGTGGCCTTAAAAGTACTGGGTAATAAATGACCTACCATGATGATCTTGGGCATGACGTAAACAATTTCTTCGATTTGGAGACCCGATACCAAAACACATGGATGGCCACTTGTACACAATTCCCTCCAATAGTCTCTCCTTATAATTGAAACCTGGACATTCCCCTACCCATACCCCAAGTGTGTTTTTTAACACTCCGACATCCCCCTACCCCAAGTGCATCTTCGTCAACACTCAAAGCTTGCACTTAATTTAACTTAAAGAAACAGCGGCAAATACCATTAAAATGTTTCACTACAGGCCTAGGCACAGGGTCTAGATTCACCTTTGGAGAACTGAAGACAGCTTCGTAAGTCCGGCTCATCCCCAAATATGATAAAAACCTGATGAACAATGCATATTTTTCCTGATCTCTGACCAGTTTCAGCCACTTTTTTGTTCAGAATGGCATCAAAAGCACATTTGAACATACTGAAAGCACCCTGAGCTCCACATTTTCAAAGGCTTAATCAAAATTGGCACTTTTCATGCCACCCATCATGATTTAGGAGACTAGCAGCTAACAAATAGAATTCAGTTTCGGCTGAAATGGCCACTGGTAAAATCGGCCTAGGAAAGTGGTTTTGCCTGCTAACAAGTCACAGATTGAAAGTGACCAGAATGACCACAAGTTTTAAAATCGTAAATCTATACAAGAGGATTCGGATACTGAACCCAAATGATGTTCCCAAATCAACCAACTTCTTGTCTTCTGCTCCATCAGTTCTCCAAGGGCGTCAGAAACTGGTTACTTTTTTCTCTCGGTTGGACTTAACGCATCTTGTAACTGGTCGTCTCCACTGCCTCAGACAGCTCACCACGGAAATCAATGTCGATCGTAAAGTCAAGATCCCGCTGAAATAGACAAAGTCGTATCAATAACAGCTCAGATGAACAATGGATAAGGCTACCCCAAATCATTTTTTGAATCAAGTCAAGCTCACGGATAATAAATTTCAATTTATTGTCAGATTGGAATGTCTAGTACAATGTAATCTATTACAGGAGACTGAAAATGATACTTGAATATTGTCAACCCCTATTACAGCTGCAAAAGCCATTACTGTCTCATAATTTACTGCAATTAAAACTTTCGTTAAGCTTGATCTGAAGTCATAAACATAAAGCTTACAGTCAACCCCTTTGTTATACTAAAAGTATTTAACTTAATACTGCTACTAGCCTTTCAAGCTAGGAGGAATTCTGAAATAAGAGAATGCACTCCCAAAAAGATTTTGTATCAGCATCCATCCAGAGAGATTTTCATCATACCATCTTTAACCCAAAATATTAAACCATAACTGACTAATGCCACACGATACTGCCTCATGATTGGTCATTTCTCGAGACTACACTTGTGACGCACGATTCAAAACTTCTTGCAACAGGACAAGAAGTCTCACAATCTTGCGTTTGGAAATCCACATTGTGCTTGCGTGCAGTTGGGTGGTTCAGACGTGAAGAGGATTCCTTTCATACTACTTACATTGTTCTTTTTGTTTGGTTTACAGTGGAAATTTCCAAATAGTTCCTCTCCCTTCTTCACAGTTAATGAGTTTTCTAAGTAGAAGACGGTCTGTTTCCAATGTGTGTATGGACACTCAGGGGCTAGAAAACAGGCCAAAGGCTAATTGTCAATAGATTCAGAGGCAATGAAAGCAGGGAGACATGGGCTGGCAAACAGGCTGGGGTGTGCGTGGACCTAGGCAGTGGCCGACGGGTGCAAACTGAATAGATGATGTAATCATATCACGAAGACGGCCCAGCCGTTCGCGACAAGCCACATTTCATAGACGATATCAGTGATGTATTCACTGAACTGCACCATGTCAACAGGACAGTCCCCATGTCTAGGTCCACGCATCATTTCAGCCTCACATCAACAACACGTGGACACTTACATTATTCTTTGCATTAGGCTGACATTTAAAAATACCATAAATATCTTCGCCCTTTTTTACGGTTAGCGAGTCCTCTAAATAGAATACAGTTTGTTTCCAGTGAGTATAGGGGGCGTCTGGTGCTGAAAAAAGGATCCTGGTTTATTAGTCTGAAAATAGTGAATTGGCATATGGGGCACAATCACAGTATTTTCTAACTGTATAAACTAGAACTATATAACATTCCATAACCGGCCCTGGTCGTTCAAAACCAGTTTGTCAACAATGCTGGTCTGACTAAACCAAGGTGTCATCTCCTTCAGTTAAGTCCATTAGACTTGATGCCAAATTAAGCCAGCGTTTGTGACAAACTTGTCTTGAACAAATCGGCCAATATCCGGTGGGCTACCAGATAGTCCAAGTAGAACAAATTGTTTTGCTGCCCTTGAAAAATATTTTCCTCGAAACCACAAACTCCTCATGAGTTGTTCACGTACAATAGGGAACAAGCAAACCTTCAGCTGAAAATGTTGCCGAGCAGTGATGTCACTTTCAGTGCAACGAAATCGACAACGGGTAAACTTTGTAGCACGCAAATATGAAATGCCTCAGAAGTGTTTGGTGGACAGCCTTATCACCATGGCGGTGTAAGAGTGGTGCAAGGCGGAAAATCATCATTGGCTTTTCATAAGCATGCAAGGAATTCATGTATTGTTTTAGGTTCCACATTATATCAACACTTGTTCACTCACCTGTCGAGAAACCTGTCCGCTTGTGACACTTGGTGAATTCGATATTGAAGAATGTGACCAGGGCTTGGACATAGTCGTTTCTCCGCAACTGTAGATGGAATGGCGCTGTGAAGTGCAGGTCTTCCAGTTTCACGGTGTACATGTCAACTTCCTGGAAAATGAGAAAATGTTAAACGCGTCATCATTGAGACAACTTGCCATGTCTATGACAGGGAACCAGCCTAAGTATGAAGAAATCGGAGCAGACGACCCTATGTACAGTTCCTTTCTATAGATATCAAATGAGACATCCAGTCACATTTCAGCTCGTTTTGCATCACATAGCCACATCTTCGCAGTTACATTGAGAAAAGCCTAATGGTTTTTGCTAAAAGGACTGTTCCCATGATCTAGCCAAAGTTCATGCTGACAGGGTTTCTGCAGTTGTTGGTGATGAGGCCAAACTGACAAAAATTGCATTGTGACAACGAATTAAACCTATGAAATGCCTCAGAAGTGTTTGGTGGACAGCCTTATCATCATGGAGGTGTAAGAGTGGTGCAAGGCGGAAAATCATCACAGGCCTTTCATTGGTATGCAAGTGGAAACCTAGCGCAAAAGCTTTCATTCTCGCTATCGTGCTATCTTCATTTGTAAGATGGGAGAAAGTGCTTTAATTTACGCTATTATCATTGTATGATGGGAGAAGGCCTAAGTACTTTCAGTCACACTATCATCATTTGCAAAATGGGAGTAGGCCCAAGTGCTTTCATTCACGCTATCCTCATTTGTAAGACGGGACTCAGAAAACAATGCCTTATCATTCTGACGGTGAGCAAAACTTTACAAAATATACAACTCCTGTTCCCTGCCCTAAAATTTCTATTTGGTATCAAGAACAGTGGTTCAGGTACAACAAGGACTTACTTTCACCAGACACGAATTTGATACGACTTGCTTCGGATCGACAATGTCAACGAGTGGTTCTGTAATGGCGACACCTCGGATACAACTCATATCAAACCCGTAGACGTTATCCCACCAGTTGATCTTCTCGTCCTTGTACTGGCGGTCCTCAATGGCGGTGACGAACAGGGTGGCTCGGTCGGGGAAGATGAGACCATCAGAGGCCTGGAAGGAAGGATGAAGATTTTGAAAATTTGTCTTCAGATTGTTCAAAGCCTTGTCACAGCAGGTACTTTAACATGTCTAAGAGGAGTAATCATTTCACTGTAAAACCCTATAAACATTCTATCGGAAAAAACATGAAAGGCCTCAGAAGTGTTTGGTGGACAGCCTTATCACCATGGAGGTGTAAGAGTGGTGCAAGGCAGAAAATCATCATTGGCCTTTCAGTATTGAAAAGCACTTGAAAAATGTCAATTCTCCGATGGCTAGGCTAAGCCAATTGTATGGAAAAATAGCAGTCTTCGGCAAATGGAAAGCACCAAATGCCGAGAAATTGACCAGCTTGACAAAGGAGACATACTTGTTGTATGTAGCAGCAACCAAATCACTCATTTGCCAGGAGCTTTAAGTCATCTAAGACATTATGATTTCTAAATGCCCTGGGAAATATATTGCAGAAACAACAACCTACCAGCCACTTATCTCTAGCATACAAGACTGTGTTCAGCATGGATTCGTAAAACAAGCAGTAGCCCATCCACTCGCTGATGATAATATCAACTTTTTCGATGCCGTCGGGTAAGGACACTTCCTCCACTTTGCCTTTCACTACCGTTATCACTGAAAAGTAACATGGAAGAGTTAGGATAGTGGAACAGCACTGCTTTTCATTACTGTTGTCACAGTGAGTATTTTGTGACAGAACCTTCCAAGCCAAGTTCAGGTCACAATGGCTGCTTTTGACCCTTCAAAGTTTGGCATGCCATACCTTCAAAAACAACCTGCACACCTTAGCCGCGTTGTCCATCAAGGGATTTACTAGAGAGGGAATGTCCTTACCTTCAGACAAGTTATTTGAAGCGATGATCTTCTCTGCATGCTCAACTATACTTGACATCTCAATCTAGAAAAGAAAAGACCACAAGGTTTAATCAGTTTCTTAAACAGATTGCTTTGATTTTGACGAGGCTTGGAGCTACAATAGAACACAGAAGTGGTTAAATTCAATCACTATAAACTTAGAAGTTGGAAAACATGCCTCAGAAGTGTTTGGTGGACAGCCTTATCACCATGGAGGTGTAAGAGTGGTGCAAGGCAGAAAATCATCATCGGCTTTTCATAGATTCCAATCGATATACCTTATTCAACAACAATTCCGTTTGCTCACTGTCGATATTATGCCACGCTTCCATCAAATCAAACAGTATTGTCTTATCGATGTTACAACTGTGAGGGATTGCCCTGCACGAAAGCATTCTCAGCAATCAAGGTCTGGAACCAAGGTCCCGAGATCTCCAAAATCTTAAAGGAATCAAAACTTGAACCAGGCAGTTGACGACCAACTGTTACAGAACTCAAAGTGATTTTGTCAGTGCTTTCGTTTGGCTCCCTATAATGAAAGTTTAGCTCAAGCCCTAGGTCTCCTAACATTACTCTTGACATTTCAATTCAAACCAAGGAAAGTGAACAGGATTTGTTCCCATCAGCTACCTACCCCAATAACCCTCTTAGCTCCAGCCTTGGCAGCAAACATCGACAAGATACCGGTCCCGCATCCAACATCTAGCACCACCTTTCCCTTGAACAAGTGTTTGTTGTGATACATCGAATTACGATACGTCAACGTCCGCACTTCATCTTTCAACATTTCCTGAAGCAAAAATCCACCCAATGAAATTACAAGATGTTTCAACATGAAAACTAAATTTGGCCTTAAGGATGAATTCGACACATTGATTGCTCTTTTAACTGAACACACTTATCCTCTGTCTCTTTGAAAAGACTTGTAAATCTATGATAGAAAGATGGCCATGTTCTAATCTCGATTGGACACAAGTGTAGCCAGAAGGCCCTGCTCACCACTTCACCACTCAACCATATACATAGCCTAATAGGTCTCCGACTCAACAAAATCGTTAGCTTAATATTTATATGATCCAGGGTTTCTGCCAGAGGGGGGATGGGGGGATTTATCACCCCCTAAAATATTTCAATGGGGGGATATCCCCCCTTAATTTTGAGCACTAGTTTGTTTTACTCTCAAATGAGCAATTTTCATGATTTGATATGTAAAATAAGAGCATTTGGGAGCCAATTGTAGAGGTTTTAGGGCCAAAAAACGTCTCAGGAGGGGTCATTTTTTTGCTCCCCCTCAAATTTAATCCTGGCGGAAACCCTGTGATCAGTATTAGACCAATATGAAACACTACGAGAAATTACCTCGTGAATGCCAAAGTGTGCATATGAATCAAAATAGTAGTCTTTTGATGTCATCTCATCCACTGGGACGCCGGCCGCATTCGCACTGGCGGTGCCATTTTCCATTGTGCTGGTTGGTGTGGTCTGAAAAGCAATCAATTATCAGCATTAGCAGTGTTCTCCGCAACACTTTTTTTTTGGGCCGGTTGCTGTTGCCATATTTTGTCACAATTGAGAATTCACTTCAGTTCTGTACAGGTTCGCAGCAGAATCTGTCCGGGTGCTCCAACAGTAAAACCATTACAAACTCGTCAAGGAGCTAACCTTTTTGCTGGGGTGCTTATGTGGGGAAAATGAATCTCTACAGGTGCTGCGCCTGGACAAAAAACAGTTGAGAACCCTGATTAGCTATGTTCAAAACATGGCTCTATCAGTTCAATGGCGACGAGATTTCAATGCAGGCAATTTTTATAACACAATTTGTGCAGTGCAGCACACATAAAATTTCAAGGCGGGCCATATGTGGGAGACACCATCTTATAAAACATGATGGATACTGTTAAAAGCGCCCGAAGTCAAAAGACGCCCTAAAAAACACAGTGGAGAACCCTGATTAGCTATGCTCAAAACACGGCTCTATCAGTTCAATGCCAGCGAGATTTCAGTGCAGCAATTTTTATAACACAATATGTGCAGTGCAGCACACATAAAAATTCAAGGAGGGCCATATGTGGGAGACATCATCTTATAAAACATGATGGATATTGTCATCGGCGCCCAAAGTCAAAAGACGCCCTAATAAACGTTACGCACCCAAACTATGCTGCCAGAAGTAAATCAAGAGACAAACTTTTATTGGATTACTTAATAGCATGTGATCAAGAATAAGACTCGCACTGCTGTTGAATGAAAATAAAAGGGACAGAAGAAGAAACACCTTTTTTCCTTTCCTTTTTTTATTTCAATAACAGACCATCACTAAGTACATGTCCAGCCTTGAAATGATCCCAGGAATGCATGGATAACAATAACATGATGATAAAAAGACTGTGTCATGCGAATACTTGTCCCCAAATTGGGACCAGAAAATACAGGCAGGGTATCCCCAAAATCATGCAATCAAAAGGCCTATAGATTAATAGAAGGTTATTTCTTCAAATAACGGCGTAAGAAATAGGCCCAAGTCTTATTTCATACTTACTTCAAGCTAAAATATGATGTGTCTGTCAAATGTAATGAAGCCAAAATAACTAAATAAAATTATAAATGGCCAAAATGGCGCATTGATTGTTCCAGTAGGCCTAGTCTAAAGTAGCGATAGGCCTATTGTATTTGTATCGCCTGTTCTGCACCATTTACGTCATCACGTTAATTCTCATTAAAATGTGTCGATATTACATACTTACCATGCTTACTGCTGATATTACCTCCAAGCAGTGGTTACCTAGTTGGACTACTACTCGAGAAAATGTACTCGGATACACACGTCAATACCATGCAATCCTACCGGCACAGACCGTACACACGAAAACCTATGCAAAATGCACGTGGGATGCATGCAGAAACCACGACGATTGAACTGCGCATTTCGGCACTCTTTTCGGCAACAATTTTCATAGGCTAAAACGCCCGCTAAGGAGGCAAACTATTACTCGTTCCATTCCTCAAACATATACAGTTCAACATAACTGACGATCTTAAAAATCGTCCCTTTTATTTTGTCATAAATTGATTTTTTCTCTCGCAAACAAAGACGAAATTTACCTCCATTCTGTCAGCCATTTTCGAAAATAACACATGGTTGTGGACTACGTCATGAATACTGGGCTGTTCTAAAGGCGGTGACGTATTGCACAGGCAGTGGCAGATTTGGAAGATTTTTTGAGGAATTGGCTGTCAAATTTCGCGATTTTCTTCTAAACCGTTAAACTGATTATTATGAGTTACATATCGACAGGTAGAACTTGAAATCAAGTGTAAATTGTAAGTTTATGTTTTATCTATCAATATTTTTTATGTACTTTTTTTCAGGTTGATGTAGAAGAAGAGGCATGAAAACTAATAATATGCTATTAAAGGGACGATACAGGCAGCAGCTACGCAGGCAAGATAAGGTTACACAAAGTTGCCAATGGCGTTCTCTCAAATCTCACAGCAAATCGAAATGATTCTCGCTGGTTAAGAGGAATAGTGCGGAATCTGACATGACCCAGGGCCCTTACAGTCAAACAGTGTATATAAGTCACCTGAAGATGGCCAAACTAGCCCCTCTGCTCCTGCCTTTAGTCCCTCTTTAAAGTCTTAGTAAGAGTAAAAACAATGAACTTGCAAATAAGCTCTATACATGTAGGTCTAGTAGAAGTCTCCAGTAGGGTCATTGTGCAACACTTACTGAAACTGTACCAGTTCATTTTAAAATAAAATCAATAATTGACAATAGGCACACCTCTTCTGGCCCTTCAAGTACCCGTACTGTTCTGTGTTCTGGTATCTCGACACAATTGCAAGCCACGCTATAGAACAAAAGTGGAAAACTGCTATAAAAAATGAATGAGCAACTTATCCACTCCTCTTCAAGAAAAGTTCATGGACACCACTGCTGTCTGTCTTTATAAGGTAAAGTGGTACAATTATAGCCTACAATTATAGCCTCCACAGTGTAAAAAGGACCTGCAGTACAAATTAATGCACACAGAGTATAATTGTACCACTCTACATTATATTCCTTCTCTGTCAAACTTAGAAATCCAACAATCGCTTTGCTCCGAGAACTGAATGATTTTATACATAAGATACGTGAAATACATGTTAGTGGATTCGTTGGTACTCTGTGACATATGTACTACATGATATCAAGTGCATTAAATTTCATGATACTTGGGAGTACTTAATGTCTTGTGAATATTGAAATAGGATCAAGTGAGTTGAGTCATGGAGCACTTGATGGCACTATCGTCATCGGTGTGATTTATTTACTAACTTGCATGGTGTACATGAATCTAATTGAAGGCGTGATATTGCATTTTACAGAAATTCACATCTTCGAAGTGCAAAAACTTTTGCGGCAGTGTCACACACACACACACCCCTCCCTCAAACGCCCCATTTTGAAGACCCACAGCCTGCGTGCAGCCCAGTTGAAGGCTTGAGAGATAAAATGTAAAGAGACTATGCAGTAAGAGGAGGTGATCATTGCACAAAATTCATGTCACGAATGTACTAGTATCTACTTGGGATGGTGTTGAAAGTAAAGAGTTAACTGCCGGCATGAACAATACCCCATCATTATATGCAATACGAATTGATGTAATTGATTGTTTACCCTCACTAATGGGCCATGGCATAGATCACATAACAGAAACAATCAATGGGCTAATTATACTCTCGTTATGTTCATTTAAACGTTTTGTGGTGTGGAGTACAATGCCATTAAATTTGTGATAGTTTGTGTTGACGTATCAAACAACTTTTCATATACCATACCGTATTTTGTGTTGTCTTTTTCTTTGCTTGCTTATTGTCATGTAACAATAACACCTTGGAGTATCATTTCCCAGCTTGCTGAGAATCAGGAGGGCTTTCCAACTTGCCGTGCTGGCCTGTCCTGGGAAAGGGGAAAGATTTTCAATATTGTTGGAAAAATTGTGTTACTTCCAATAAAATAACGTTGTAGACATCGTGTTAAAGTTATTTTGAGATTTTTGAAAGAAAGTTGGTAAATTGGTGCGAATATTCTTTAAAAAGTGATACCGAGTTGGCTCTTGTGTGTTCCTGTCAAACCGGACAATTTTAGGTAGTTGTCCATTGAAAAGGGTTAAAATGTCCAGTAGTAATCTGACCTTATCGGAGGGTTCCCAGATGGGACCTTTCCTAGAGAACAATTGATCATAAATATCATTGCCATCTGAACATTAATGGGCGGCCTTTGTTGAGCAGTGTCCTGCAGAGTTTGGTTGACCCCGGGGCGATTAAGGGTCCTAATAACTCTCTTTGATAATCATATTTATTGGTCTGCCTTCTGCTGATGTAAATGTTGCAGTTATCAGATATCGGACTTCATGTAGTGTTATGAGAAATGGTCATGTGCTGTGACGATGTTGAAACAAAATGTTCCCTGCTCCAGTCATACACTTCCCTGCTACTGAACAGAATCTTTTGTCATACAGGACAGTCTCGAGTGTTGACGAGAATCTCGCTAGTGCTGTATTTGATGTTCACACTGAGGACATACAGTCATGACAGTTGGTGATATGAGTATAAGACTTGTCATGCTTTTACTTCAGTTTTGCAGAGAAGGACCAAGTGTAAAATTACTTGAAATTTTCTGTAAAAGCATGTATTGTAGTTTGTAATCATATCACCCAGAGTCTCGCCGATTTTGTTCTGGGACATCGTCGGATTTAAAACGATTTAGTTTAATTCTAACCTTTTTGAAGTGGATCAGTTAATGATTGTCTATCAAGCTGTCATCAACTTGTAAATGGAATACAGTAGTCAAAGGTCCAAGGTAAGCTTCTTTCATGTTTAGTATAACGCAGGACACCTGAAGTTTTGTCGTATCTGTGAACTCCCGCTCTTGTGAA
The DNA here is from genome assembly GCF_910592395.1 of Lineus longissimus. Taxonomy (NCBI): domain Eukaryota; kingdom Metazoa; phylum Nemertea; class Pilidiophora; order Heteronemertea; family Lineidae; genus Lineus; species Lineus longissimus. The sequence continues at coordinate 8,809,221 of NC_088315.1, forward strand.
GGGGAGCTATACACATATGGACTTGGCCTTGTTCACAGTCGTCACGAAGGGTCAGCTTGGCATACTCAGCTGCTAATATAATAATCTTGGGTGCGTGTAGTGACTTTAACTCTCGAAGGGTTCAGATTTCTCTATAAAGGACAGCACTTAGCCAGTCCCAAGGCTGTCCTTGATAGAGAGGTTCTACTGCAATTTCCGACCATAAACATCTGAAAGGTTGGTGGAAAAGGTTAGCAAACATCTAAAATCAATCAGCGTAAAACATTCACCTGCATTTCGACCTATGCTTCCGGTAAAAAAACCATGCTTCCCTGTCAGTAATTGGCAGAAACCAGCTCTAACCCATTTCCCATTTAAATAAAGTTCTGGTAATGTAAAACTAGCACATTTTGAAGTCGAATCTCCAACTAATTTCCTACCATACAGTTTTAAACTACTGGAAGGGTTGGCATACATTCGCTGAAATCGTTCAACAGATTATTTTTTACCTATAGTGCGGTTTTCTTTCCGGTCAAAAAAAACATGCGTAGTTTCTATTTTAGTAAAACCCCACCAGGTAAGTAATCCTGTAACACAGAAAATATCCGATAAGATAAAATGTTTACAGTTGGTATTTTCTGGTCTTCCGCCAAAGCAGTTTTTTTAATGGTACTACATGAACTTGATCTGCTGAAAAAATAAATACAAGATTCTTGCGATTTTTTTTGGCCTTGTGAAGAAAAAAAATAGTTGTATTAAAGGTAAAGCACTGCATGTCTGTCGCATTCAAATCAATAGCTACACGTTGGGAAAACATTGCTTGGCATCTCATCCCGGAGTGTTGATTGCAGACGGTTAAAACATGAAATAACATTATTGGCCATATAGTTCATCACCCTATCCCTTCGGCCTACCCATCTGTGGTGAAGCATGGATCCATACAACGTTTTACGATTTTGTTTAGAGGAAGGGCGAGCGAAGATTAGGCCAATTATGCGAACTCGTGATGATGATGATGATTTTATTGGAGAAATTGTGTATTATGTTTTAGGAAAGGTAGAGTTACAAAACTAGATCACCTGGGTAGCCTAACTTGCTCTGGTGATTGCCTGATCTTTCCTGAAACCATCAAACCTGTTGAAAGGTTGTAAATTCCAAGGCTAGATTTCGATCAGGATTTTTTCAGGATAGACAGAAGTATTCGTTGCGGGAATCCTTGGAGGTAAAGTTGAACAGGATTTTCTCTCCTATCATTATTCTCTCTCAGGAAGCTTTCATTTCAGGATTTTTGTTTTATTATCTAGAAATCAAGTGAAGGCGGTGGATTGGGCCAACAGCTTTTTATAATCGAAGGGAAACTCTTGTCTCGACCCTCAAGGACTTGGTCCTGTGCACTCCAGAGGAATATCTCTGGAAGTTCAGAGCGGGAAACCCCTAGTCCGTTATTGATTGCATTTCTAGACTGGCGTCTCACCATTAGAAGTGGCCTTATCAAGTTATGACCAATGCCGTACTTGAGATTTGATAGACATTATGGATTTTGTTTCAGGTTTATTGACACGTCTATCAGTATTATTTATGATTGTGAGTGCTTACATCCACTGATGCATATAATGTAATAGTTTAGATAAGCGAATTTGTTAACCCCCTATAGTTTACATGCACATTCTTGTTAGTTTTGCCGAGGTTCTTGGTCATTACGATTTTTAGCTCAGCTAATGAGCTTGTAGAAGAGCTGGTGTCAATCAAGGTACTCATGTTGTTCACATTGACCCATGCATTTCAGCTGAGTACCGGGCCCTTGGGCCTCTTGTTTTTTCTATTGTTCGTTCGATTTTAACAGACAACCGACTGTAGAAGGCTTAAACATCAAATTCACGCCTTTTATATTCATGATCAGTGGCCTGGCTCATGCAACAGAAAGTCACATCCGGAATGATGTGGTTTTTAGTCATTTCGCTGATGATTTTATACTCGACATGCAAGTTTTCTGTGCCGGATCTTTGCTATTTTCAGGCATGCGCCACGTTATAGCAAAAAATAAATGACTGACGGAAGGAAGGAAGGAAAAAACCATTCATACATGTAGTTACATCCTTGATAATGATTTGTGGTGTATGGCTACCGTACCCGGAGTAAGCAAGTTGTAAAATCCGCCACATACCGCGGTTAATTCTGAAGAGGTATGCCATGGTCTCTGGGCTATTTTTACCTGAGCAGTTAGTTTGTGTTTATTTCTACCTGGCCAAGCTCTCTGAAACAAATTGGATGGATCTTTCCGCCTGCCAGAAGAAACAACCACCGGGGGCAAATTCTGCAATTATTTCCTCAAATGATTACTTTCACAGTGAAGAAAAAGTTATCTTCGGCTGCAAGCACAAGTTCTTAGTAAAACTTTTAGCCTGTTTCCCATTGATTTCTGTCTGCCTGCTTTTAAAGGTTGGGTTTGTTTATGCCGAGTGTTTACATGTGGCCCACTGGTAATGCTAATACTATAAACTACATGCAGGTGGCAGCAGCAGTGAAGGCTTACACTGGCACACATCTATAAGTAGTTGTTGTAGTGTGTGGAAAGAAGTATATACAGTAGAACCTCTCTATTAAGGACACCCTCTGGACTGACAAATGCTGTCCTTAATAGAGAGGTGTCCTGATTAGAGAGGTCGATTTCAATGGAAACAACCAATTTGGGACCGAAACTACTGTCCTTAATAGAGAGGTGTCCGCTAAGGGAGGTTCCACTGTAGTTAAAAAATTATTGTCAATCCTAGAAAATGTGTGTGTTGACTCTGAAGCCATCAATCTTGAAGAGTTAAGATGTATGAGGCATTTATTTCTACTTTATCATCCAAAACTGAGTCACTTGTCGACTTTCTGTGCAAGTGACCCCATGGGACAGAAAGTGTGGAAACGTAATTTTATGGAGCATCAAAGATCAACTAATGATAAAATGATCTAGCACCATGTTGCCAGTTAAGGAATGGGTTTTTTTCATGAACTTTGGTATCTGGACGATAACGCATTTGTTATAAACACAAATATTTCGATCAAGGCACAAAAAAATGACAAACGTTGACCTTGTTTTGTTTTCTATTTAGATAAAGTGAACAAAAAATAATGGGAATTGGGTCTGCCGTCACCATCCGAAAGCCAATGACCCTGTGTAGCTGAATTCCATCATGCACCACCAAGTTTTATGAGTTTCATCAAACATATGCTTTAACCCTTTAGATACTAATTGCCCGCTCCTTCTTCTTAGCATTTAATGACAGCATCATATTTTTACGTCAGCGGGTGTCACGAATTGGGCTGTGGCCTTCAGGTCTTCCTCCGTTTCCCACAAATCCTTCTGGACATTTTGTTCTCCAGCCGCAGGCTAGGATCACAGGAGCGGAGCGCACCGGACGCAAGCCCCCTTATTCATGAAAAATCTTTGAAATTGACCATGAAATTTGTTAACACACCAGGAATTTCGATGAGAAATGCAGTGCACCCCCTCCCCTCTTTCTCCTGGATCTACCCCTAGGCCATGTTGACCTCTGGTAGGCTTGAAACAAATCACAGTCTTCGTGAGTTTGCCGACCCGATCCTCTACAAGTGGCGAAAATAGATAATTTTTTTCAGAACACCTTGTATGTGTCCCATTTCTTTCTGAATGATCACCTAATCTGTAGACACACAATATATCATAACACACTCAGATCTTTCAAAGATCAAGACTGGCAGACAGCCAGGGTTATTTTTCTCTGTAACGTATTTAGAGCACCACTTCAGTTCGATAAAGTTCTCAAGGAGAACGGATGCAGTTATCGGTTCATTCGGACTGTTGCAGACCAGAATGCAGAAACTTTAAATGCCTATGGGGATTATCTTTTATCATCTCAAGACTCAATCTCGAAAGCCTGGTAAGATCATAATTTCTTCTCTATACTTAGAATTATTTCTATCAAGTTGATGCCTTTCTTGAACCAGGTACTAGTAAATTTTTCATTTATTTATCATTGCTTTTAGAATTGGAGTGTGAACCTGGGGACGGTTCTCAGGCCCATAGGTAGCTTTTTGGTCTTGGAGGGCAAAAGGCTCTCGGCGGGGGGGGGGGGGGCATTATGACTCTCATCGAAATTTGTCAGGCAAAATCACGGTCAAAAAACATTATTCTTTGCCCTCCCCCCTATCCCCTCTAGCTGCTCCCCTGGTTCTGACATTCTGACATCATACTGTCAAACCGAGATAGACCGCAATCCCCTCCCCTTGGCCTTGTCTTCACACCTACTCTTTCCTGGTACAGAAATCTATTGCAATTTTGGGGAAACTTCAACTATCCTCAAATGATGGTCCCAGGAGGTCCTCCTTTGATCCCACCACTCCCAACATTACTCGGATCAAAATGTTTTAAGTCTAGCCGGGCCATAATCTTGCTTGAAACCAATTTCTCATTTTAGCTACATAACTGTCAGGGAGTTTGAGATAGTGGTGCTCTGATCTCATCTCTCTTAATCTTATGGCACTTAGACAACAGTTATGTACCAAAATCAATTTCACTCAAAGGGAATATTTAATAACTAGCGCATGTATTGTCGTTGCAATGTAGCAGAATGCATGTTTCGATCCATTCACGGTTGCGATGATCTTGTGCATAAATTCACGCAACAGATCAATGCTTTATTCTGAAGAAGTGGAAATTTTGTGTCAGCTCTACTATTTATATCACCCATAATGCGGGCAGGACCAGGAGAGGGGGTTAACCCCCAATCCATTCATAACAGACATGTATGGCCTACAGGCAAAAGCATGATGATGTTATTCATGTTTCATGTTCAAGTGATTTTGAAATCTCAAGTACGATTCTTGTCGTGTAGACCCGAGAAGGTGACTCGAATATCAATGAAGATGTCATGCGTTGTTGAATCGTCACCCCTCCGGTGAACATGTTTAGAAATGTCAACCTACACGTCTCGAAATCATAATCGCGATTCATTAGTGCATGACGTTATTTAACAACATTGTTGGAGTTCGTGCCTGCATGTACTGGGTGTCACAAATAAATTTGTCACTTGTCTTCTCGTGCATTATGGGCTTTCATATATTGTGCATTATGGGCTTTCATATATTCTGCATTATGGGCTTTCATATATTCTGCATTATGGGAGCTCTTGTATCGCACTTTTCACTGACAAGGGTCACTATTAGCGCTTTAAAATGACTGGCATTTTTTATGTTGGTGCTGAGGCACTCTGGGGTATCATGATGCTAAAACTATCACTGCACTCGCTCGAGTTCAGATTGTAAATGGTTACCGAAGCGAGGTTTGACCATAATCCTTGGATTGAGTGTTGGACGCCTAATAACCGACATTCAATTTGAAGTTTAGGGGAACACCATTTCCACATCTACGATGTAGTACTATAGAAGCAAATGCATTCTGATTTTGTCTCAGTGTCCTTGAGCAATACACTTAATCGTACCTTAATTTTTGAGTAGTCCTTCAAATTTAGACCGAACAAAGAGGTTTCTTGGTTTTTTTCTCATTTAAGTTCCTTCAACCAAAGAATCTAAGAGGTTTAGCCTTTGCGTGAAATATTATTTAGTCATGCTTTGTGTGTCCTTACACATGCATTATGTTTATACAAAGGCTTATTCAATCGCGCAAAAGTATATAGGACACTTTAGTACTTCCAATATTGTTCACAGTTTAGTTCAGGGGATCCTTATGCTTTGCAATAAAATGGAGTGGTAAACATAATACAAAAGAGGACGTTGCATCTCTAATTTGTAAGTTTAGGCTTTCCTTCCATCTCCCATTATGTAATGTATTTATTTCTCCTAAATTTTCTATCAGTATTAAGTTATTTATTATTGTAAAGGACGGAAAACTCGTCTTGAAGTTTAGTTGATAAAATCTTCACTCTCGTATGGTATAAACCTGGGTACACATGGGTTAAAGCAATGTGTAAATGGGTAATATTTGTATTATCACAGTGGTTAGCCTAACTAGCAAGGGGTGAGGGACATTTTGGTATAATTTTTGCCAATACGGGGTCAAATAAAAAACCCTTTAAGGTTTTTTACAAGCTCAAAAAGGTTCAGGGGTTTTGTTATTTCATTTCATTGGCTGAAAAACCCTGATGCTCAAAAACCCGCTTTATTTGTAAGAGTGCAGGGGTCACTTATCGGCCATTTTTGGGTGTATGACATCAGGAACCACCCCCTCACTCGCTGCCTTTCCTAGCATTCCTTTGACGTTGAAGGAAAAGTCTTAATCACACATTGGCCCACTTATCATACAAAACGAGTAGGCTAAATAAGGACAGGTCCTTCAGGTCTTACAAAGGGTCGAGTGGCAGGGGCCTTTCTTCCATTAACACACCTTACATGCCAAATTTCAAAGGTAAACACAGGTAAAGACCTTGTTCTGGTTAATTATGCGTGTTAAACAAATAGTGAGACAGTTTTATGGAGCTTTTGTGATGGAAGTTTATGTTGGGACATGAAGTGATACTTGCAGGTCGTTTTGAGGTTTGTTTTTATCTTCATATCATCACAAAGGTTGATAACAAAAACATATTACTTCAAATATGTTTTTGATGATATAAATAAAGACTAATAAATGCTTTTATTTCAGAAAGCCCATGTGTAAATGTACATGAAGTTTTCAGTAGAAGCACCTTCCAACTTTTAACTAATTTGGATGTGAAATAACCATATTACAGCATTGTGTATTTTCCTGAGCCACGAGTAAATACAATGAACTCGAACGGCTGTACCTTTAATACATGCTACAGGCTAGTTGTCTGGATACCCCCCTTGGCAGTTCAATCAATGATGCCAGCAGTGACATGCTGATGATGACAATGACACAGATGGAAAATTTCCTCAAAGAACTTGGGATGTCCTGGCCCCCTATCAGGGATTGCCCCACTTCCCGTTTTGAAATACAATGAGTAGTCTGTCGTATTAGGGGGCAGGTGTGGCTGTCTCCAAAACTGATATTGTCAAACTCTTTCGGGATATAAAGGTACTATAAGCTATTTAGTAGCTTATGGTAGGAACACATGTAGCTGGATTGATGCTGGATGCTTAACATGGGTGATATGGATTAAATAGCTGCATTCCTTCACTAATTCTGTGAAAAGACCATACCAGTTCATGAATTCAAACAGATAGCTTCACTGTGACCATAGACCTAGATGTAGTCGTTGTTTTGATATGATTCAGATCTTGGTACGGAGGGGTTACTCCTGTCGATGTGTGTGGAGCATCCTTGTACTGAAAATTGTACGACTGGTTTTTTTTCAGTTGGCAAAAGGTGACCCACGTCGGGCAAAGAGACGGTCGGTCTTTCAGTCAAGCCCGCCGTAAGCCAGTATACTCTAGTCTGTCCTGTCTTTTACACTGCCACATTCTCTCATCTCTCCTCGGTTTCTGTTTTCAGATTTGATTTCCACACCCACAGATTAGATGCGCAGTTTATGACGAAAACAAAATGGTGAATTCGACCGAACCTAAAGAGAAGGAGAAGACGAGAGACGACGGATGCTGTGGCATCTTCTTCCTAAAAAGCGTCATCGTTATCTTCAATGTCATTTTCTTGGTAAGTACGGTGGCACCTCCCTTTGTGGGGTCCTCAGTTAGCAGGACACCCTCTGGAGAAAGACATAGAAAATTGCCCCAAATTGATCATTTCCATTCAGCAAGAAAATGATCAGTTACATCTAATTTGACCTCTGTAATGAGGAAACTCCTTCATTAGAACAGCAATTCTTAGCCCCTAGGGTTTACTTAATAGGGAGGTTCTTCTGTGCTATGGTAGGTCTATTGAACTCTTGTTGTGTGCCACTGCAGTTTGGCACCACTTTTGGATATATTAGCGACTCTGTCTTGGTCAGTGCAAGTTAAATCCTTAATCGTGCTGACCCAAAGCAATTGCGTAGCGGGGTAATTCTTAGCCTCACAAGTCACACCAGTCCCTTAGCTATAAGCAAGGGGACTTGGGGCATTGTTTCCATTTGTCTCCATAGCATGTCCCTGGTAAAACTAATAAAGATAAATCTACGTCCGACTCTCTTCATTTCATTCAGCATCATTTCTCATTCCCTATGTCAATCGTTTTTCCAGCTCTCCGGAGCGGCACTATTAGGTGTAGGAATATGGACTCTACTGGCCAAGAGTCATTACGTCGGTCTCCTCGCCACTGCCACATTCACAGCTACGACCTACGTGCTCATCGGGACGGGATGTGCCGTGTTCGTCTTAGGAATTATTGGGTTTGTCGGTGCTTTGAAGGAGAAGAGAGTTTTACTCATGGTTGTAAGTATACCAGTTCAAAGTAGTGATAGAGAGACATCTGTACCAAAGCAATAGACTTGATTCTCATCGTCAGAAGCAAGTTCGAAGCTTCGGAACATGTCATGGCGTGACATGAAGGAGAGAAGTGATATCGTGAATCATATGTAGCCTCCTCTTTCGAAATGACTTGTGATCGCTCCCCAATACCTTTCAGAACTTCTCACCGTTCATACCGTTTCTCGAACTCTGCGCTCTTCATCGGCCGTTCTTCTGTCTAGCCCAAAGGCCAATGTCATGTCAGTCGGTGGTAGAGCATTTTCAATTGGAGCCCCTCAGCTGTGGAACAAACTTCCTTCAACTGTTAGGAACTGCAGCTCTCTGTTATCTTTCAAGGGACAACTCAAACATTTGCTTTTTAAAGAGGCCTATCAAGCGCTTTGAGCGGCCAGTAAATGGTTGGATAATGCGCTATATATAAGACTCGTATTATTATTATTATTATTATTATTATAAATGACACATTTTACCTGTTCTCGTATAATTTGCATATTCTGTCTGTTTCTCTTTCAGTATGCGTTCTTCCTCATGATAATCTTCCTACTCGAGGCCGTCGCCGGAACGCTCGCTTTCATATACTCAGCAACAGTAAGTAAGTCTACAAGATGGTGTGGTCTAGTTGTGAAGGCTAGGCAGTGGCCTCCTCCAAGGCCAGAGATAGAGTCACTAGCCCACAAAGCAGATTTTGGAGAGTGGCACATGAGGTGTGGGCCCCCCTTCAATCGCAGAGCAACAACATCTCACGCACGCTGTTGGCCTTTAAGGCTTTTGTTGTAGTTTGGTATCAAATCTCAGAGAATAGGCTCAATGATCTTCAGCGCACTGCAACTAGTCTAAAATATCACCTCTAACCTTTAAAATACGCCTACTTCTTCTAAACTGAAACTCGTCATCTTCAAGATACTTCGGTGTTCAGACTCACCTGAATTTCAAAATATAGCTTCAACCTGTAAATTATACGTTTGGTTTCTTTCATGCACCCAATTTCAATAAATTCTCTCCCTATGTCTACGTGAACCATTCTGTCTGACATCCATCGAGTTAAATTAGTTTTGGTATACAGTGTATAGTGTTGGAATTTCATGATGTATTCCACCTGTGACTGTCTAGTTTTAAACTTTACCAGTTTTTCAAATGAGAGAGCACCTTGTTTAAAGTTTAAATTCCATCTTTAGATTTACTTGCAGAATTTAGATTTCTTTTCATCCCAACTCTAAAAGTTCTAAGGTTTGAAAGTTGGTAATGTTGAAGAATCCTTATCACAAATGAGCAGTTTAAAGCTGCTTACATGCACCTTACCCTTGCTGAATTTACGTGTTTTCCTTTTAACGGCAGTGCATGTCAAATATGAAAATAAAGGTTATATGCAAGTTAGGATGTTTAAAAACAATTGCCTAGCATTCACACCGCAACTAGAGAAAATACTTAAAATATCATTTAGTAATGAAAATCAATTGCACAAGGGTAACAATTACCACATGCTGTCTCTTAAGTGTAAAAATCTGGTTGCACTGAACTCAAATTGAGTGCAATGCTGCTTTAAATCTAGTCATGTTATGTGGTAAATATCTGGTTGCACAGGAGTCGAATTGAATACCGTGCTGGTTAAAATCTGACTTGTACGTTATTTGGCACAGATTGGTTGCACAGAAGCAAAAAGGAAAACCGCTTTAAATCTTGCAATGTTTTCCACCTGTGGAATTAAACTCGTATAACTGCTCTCTCTTATCGTATCTTTACCTGAATGTAAGATGATGGTTGTTTAGACTTGAATGGAATCTTGATTAACGGTATATCTCCCGAGATTGAGACGTCAGGAACCATACCTGTATGTTAAACGTTCAGGCGATTTTTAGCTTAACCTGTTTTGCGTGGATGGCGCACTTGAGTCTTCCAAGCTTATGCTGGGAATTTTGTGGCATTCAAAAACTCAGATGAGATGATGGCTGCTGAGATTTGCTCAGAATCTTGAATAGCGGTATCTCTCCAAATTTAGCTTCATGTTGACTTCAATCTTAGCACCAGAGTATTTCGATGATCTTATTGTAAAGCATGTGCCAAACCTGCAGTTGCGTTCCGCGGGCCAGGGCCTCTTGTCTGTGCCAAGGACTCGCACTAAAAGATACGGCTCGAGGTCATTGGGACAAGTTGCTCCTGGTCTGTGGAATGCACTGCCGGCAACGATCAGAGGGTCACCAACTGTTCAATCTTTTAAGGGTCGTTTAAAGACACATCTTTTTAGACAACATTATTGTATTTCTTAACTTTCGGAGCTGTGTTTTTATATTTCGTATGTCATGTCTGTGATGAATGAATGTTTTGAATGTAAAGCGCCTTAGAGCATTGCTTTTATGAATAGGGCGCTATAGAAATGTTTTATAATGATAATGATAATGTCGACAAAGATTGAGTTGAAACTCCAATGCCTTTTAAATAATGAAGTACTTTGCAGTGGAAAGTGGTTGTCATCATATAGACTTAAATTCATACTTTGATTGTTAATGTTATCATCTATTTAAAGTGATACTATGATGTGATTTACAACTTTGCAGAAATACGTCCGTTTTTGATTGTTGATCACAAATGTAAAGCTCAAATTTTCCATTTTTGATTAGATTTATTATAAAATCGCTGAATGTAAACCACCGCGACTGCAAAAATGTTCATGTTGTGACGTCATCAAAGAAAACGGCATCGAAGCGAGCCGTCCGGGCGGGATTAAACCATCAATTTCTAGAAAATGTGCATTTCGATTCGAAAACCTTACCGATTTATGAAAAAGTTACGTAGTCATTTGTCAAAAACAGCTAAAACATTATATGGTGAAATTTGACACGAGTTACCCTTTAATTGCAGCTTCACGGGGAGATCATCCGGACATATAACAACACGATTCTTACTAATTATAACATGGACCCTACTGGAGTCATCACCAACTCAGTCGACTCATTACAAACAGAGGTAAGTGTCTCACTGTTCGGACGCATGTAGGCCTACCGGGCATGACTTGTTTCACTATCATGTTTTAGATGGTTAAGTCTGCTGGGCCAACAGGCCCGAGCCAATTACTGGAGCTGGAGCTTATCCCCGTTTCTATAGCACTAAGCGACTTACGAGTATAACTCCCCCTGGATGGGATGTAAGTCCATCGCAGATTCCCCCCCCCCCCCTGGTTAAACTGGTACCCATCACACCTGGGTGAGGTGAGGAAAGTAGGGCGGATGGATTTTCTCAAAATCCAAAGCGAGCAGTCTTGGCTGGGAATGGAACCCACGATCTTCGGATTATGAGTACGTGGCCTAAATCACCAGACCTCGCCACTCCCTGCATGTTTTAGATGAAAACCTTAGAAACACAGTGAGTAGGACGGTAATTGAGTCTTGTTTGGGCGTTACCATCGGGACATTTTATATACTGATCTATGGACACTTTCACTCAGAGTGTACCCTATGGTGCCATTGCCAGCGAATGCCTCACATTTGAGTTGTTCACGGGGGGGGGGGGGTAATGGATAGATTCAGCAGAAGACCCAAATTCACATACATGTACCCAACATTCCTGAGTGCTGGGCTTTACTGGGGAATGTATATTTGACCTGTCCAGCTTTAATTCTTAACCCTCCACACCCTGAACCAACAAAATCTCTTCTGTGTTTCAGTTTAAATGTTGTGGCACGACCTCCTTTAGGGACTGGCGGGGAAGTAAATGGATGAAAGATGAATCTCTTAATAAGTTTGGTCGGAAGGTTCCCGACTCCTGTTGTAAAACGCCGTCAGATCGCTGTGCGGTGAGGACCCATCCTTCGAATATACAATACGAGGTAAGAATTTGAAATTTTGTTTCTGCTTCGTGGAAATGATGACCGTTCCTTTACTCCTCTGTAGGAGTTCACTTGCCTGTTGTACCATTTTGACGTGGTGTCAATGTCACCTTGGAGATATTTACCAAAAACCCCTGGGCACCCAAGGTGTTAAACGTATTCAGATCCCAATATTCAGATTTCTGTGTTGATTTCAGGGCTGCATCGACAAATTAGAAGGTCACATTAAGGACCATCTCTTCCTCATTGGGTGCATTGGATTAGGCATGTGCTGTTTACAGGTAAGAAATAAAGTGCATATGGCTTAAGTCGCATTTTCTTAAAATTTTAGTTAGTTCCATTAAATTGGAAAGCATGGTGGTGTACTGATTAGAATGCAGGACTTCGGACTAAAAGGTCTTGTGTTGAAATATGAATCTCCCCACCAGGAAAAGCCCAATCCAGGATAGTGTTCATTTCCTGTGTGATTATTAAAGTAGAGTAGAAAAGGAAGTTATAACTAATAAAGTGGCATTGACATTTCACAAGTTTTATGATAGCGGGCCAAGGTCCATTTGTAAGTCTGTTTACATGGTGGCCTTCTAGAAATGCTCCTATGAGTAAGTCCATTGCCATTAGTCAATTTTCAAAGGCCTACGTCGTTCGTTTGAAAAAACTTGAATTTTTAAATTTCGAATTGCGTAAATGCTTGCAAAATTTGAATTTCAGCATTGAACCTGGGCAGAAATGGGCAGCCAAATATAGGTCCATAGTAGCCACATGCGACCTGACATCTGCTTAGAAGTTTCTGGGTCATTTATGCTGACTGTGGTTACATTAATGAAGAGGAGTTCTTGAGTGCAGGTGTAATTGACTTACTCTTTAACATAACTCTCTTAACGTGGCTTCATCTTGTTCATTTCTGTTCTGTCCACTTTCAGATAATTGGTATCATCTTCGCGTGTTGCCTGGCTCGGCAGCTCAAGATCTGGGAATATAAAAAATGCGCAAAGGATGATCCAGCGAATCAGCCGTACAGGAACGTTTACAAATATCAATACGAATTCAGGAATTCAAATTCGAATTATAATTAGTTCTGACGAAAACTTTACCTGTGACAAAACTATAGCTGTGACTAAAGTTGTGAGTTGAACTTCACATGTGACTTAAACTATAGTCTGTTGTGCCTGGAACTATAGTTATTACTAAAACTATAGTTGTGACTAAAACTATAGCTGTGACTAAAACTATAGTTGTGACTAAAACTATAGTTGTGACTAAAAAATAAGTTGTGACTTAAACTATAGTTATGACTTGAATTGTAGTCGTGACTTAAACTTCTTATGTGACTAAAACTATAGTTGTGACTAAAACTAGCTGTGACTAAATAGAAGTTATGACTCAACCTTCACATGTGACTAAAACTATAGTTACTACTAAAACTGTAGTTGTGACTTTTATCTTGTTATTGTGTTCACTCTAGACAGTCAGTGGTGTGTACCACTCTGGTATTCTATTTAGAACCAATTATTCACATGTATGTGGGCCAACTCAAGTTGAGGAAAAGTTGTCAGGATGACATTTCAAGAAGAAATCAATTTTATTTTGTTAATTTTAATTGTTTCCAAGTATGCACAAGTTTGAAAAGATTGGAATTGGGCTCACGGTACACTTTTTATAATGGATGCAGGATGCTTTGTAAGAATAACAAATACTATGTATTCATAAACTAAACCCGGTGTGGCGGGGATAGTAGTCCTAGGGCTGATGGTCCGTGTAACAATAGCCCACATTGCTAAATGTTTTGGTACAATAGATCATGCTGCTTAATTGGTCAAATACAATGCTACCGGACTATGACTCCAGGGGGACTATATCCGCTGTCACACCGGTATGGGACCATCCAGTTAGAGCATAAAAGAACCATCAAATACTGTTAAACCTTTTACTGCGGCAGCCATTTTTCAGTGGATAGCTATGTTGAATGGCGCTAACTTTTATCTGAACAGGCAAATATCATTCAAAAGTGTTGCAATCTATAGTGTTTAAATCAAACTGATGTTTTCAGAGTGTTGTATGGTATGATTGGAGAGGCTGCGCCCAATCGATGATGGATTAAAATTATAGTTGGTTATGACGTACTATGTACGTCAACCGCACGTGATGAAGAGATGTGACGTGACGTAGTATGTACGTCATCCACAGCAAAGGGGTTAACCGGGATGCTCCTTTCCTTAAGTCCTCATTGTGAGACCTGATTGTTCTGTCGATTTCATGGATGGGCCCAGAACATGCATAATATGGTCAGCTTTGATTAACATTTAGAAAAAAGACCGTAATTGTTTAACCACTTAGAATATTTCACCAAATGAGAAGTGTCAGATGCAAACCTTGTGCCTTGCATCGGTGTTGACATTTTGACGACGATCGTGCTTTTCCATCGGAGTATGAATTCTGCTTTAGAAGTACGCCAAATGTCCATTCTTTACACCAAGAAAACACAATCACTATTAAGGAATTCAACTACCGAGACGGCATCATACGATGTATACTTTTAATCCAAGCTCTTCCAGTTATTCATTGTAACTTGTCAACAAAAGTGGTAACTTGATCATATCCAGTGAAACCTCTCTTAGCGCAGTTTAGGAATACTATGAAAGTTTTTTCATTTGCATTGGTCACAAATATTTCTTAATTGCCTAACTAAGTTATTCTAAGCTTAAATTCGTCCAATTTTAATATGCATTTAGCGCCTGCTGCTTTTTCTCTAGACAGCGTCTTTCACTTAATGAGCTATTATAGTCTGTAAATAATTTCTCCGAAAAGTTAAAATGAAATGTGAAATCTTCTTAGAGATGCTTAGTATTGAAAAGTTCCTTGGTTTCCAAACCGTGATCACTATTGTGGCAAAATACAGCAGAGGACATCTATCAAACTACTTTTCCTCGTGGTTGAAGACTTCAGGACTGACCTTTATACATTAGCGGTGGGCCTAGCCAGAGAGGAGGGGCTGGGGCTTCCCCTTCTTGGCAAAATCGTTTAAAATTCCCATGACTTTTTATAAAGGAATCCACCTCTGTATACATCACGCACCTAAAGCTGGCCACATCTATACAAAATTTCTGACAATCAGGTTTTTGAGAGACGATTTTTCATTCTTCCAATAGATAGAGCACAGTGTTGTGTCTGTACTTAAACATTGTAATGTAATTTTTTTAAATCATTCAAATTTTGATACATTTTCAAATTGTTGATGTCGTAAAGTGATTGATGATATAAAATACCCAATTTTCCTGATATGCCTACACCACATGGGGTTGAGAAAATGAACTATCTTTACAATAGGCCTCACTGTCTTAGACGGGGACATTGCCTCTGGAGCCCTTGTCACCATGAACACATCTTGTAAAGATGGTGTGTTTTCCCGACCCCAGGTGGTGTATGTAATCAATTTTATGATCATCCCGTGAAAAAGATTTAACATTCACCTGATCTCTCTACCAGAAGATAGTTTGAATCTCTCGGGAGCAGAAGTTGCCTAACTGATAGCTTGTTGATCAAACTGACGTAGAGTTTTCGTCAGTTGACAATTAACGACCAAAACATGTAGTTTTATTTATTGTGTGGTTGACGACTAGGCTTCCACATTTTATTCATCGTAGCGGTTTTCTAGGGACACTTGATAATGCAAGTTGTAATCCACGTTTTGTATATATAGATTTTGTAATAAAAGAGACGTAACAGACAGAATTTTTTTGTGTTTATTGTGATCTCACGGACAAAAGATTCGACTCAGAAAATTTGCCTGATGGGTACAAACTGTCTCATCTTGTGTAATCCTGGCCAAAGACCAAATCAGAGGTCAATAAACCCAATTGGTGCCTAACTGTAGTGGCACGTAAAAAAGCTCATCCCGTCCGTCTTGGTGGACAAATACCCCTAAAGAATAACACCACAAAGTGCAGAGCAAGCGCTGGGGAAAAAGGAGATAAGAAATCTTGAGTAATCCACAATTTCTAAGGAATTAATCAAACCTGAACCCCTGCAGAAGGAATTTCAACATGGTGCCTAAGGCCTTGAATCCGTTAAAGGCCAGCTTTTTGGAAGTATCGTAGAGGTTCTCTGGGAAAAAGGAGAGGAAGAAATCTTGAGTAATCCACAATTTCTAAGGAATTAATCAAACCTGAACCCTGCAGAAGGAATTTCAACATGGTGCCTTAGGCCTTGAATCTGTTGAAGGCCAGCTTTTCGGAAGTATTGTAGAGGTTCTCACCACCAATCATCCCTTGGGGACGGTCCAACCCAACCTGAATTTGCAATGTGTTACCAGACACTAAAGGTCCTCGCTGTATTCTAGCTTGAAAGGGCGATTTACCAGCTAATTCCTGCTTGAGTTTCAGTGAATTTGGTTGTGTTTCGATATTGAGCAGTGAAGCTGGACCCTCCCCAGGTGCTTGATTCACCTGTGGGGTCAAACATATGGAAGTCAGCCCCCAGGGCTCTGCTCCTGGCTGACCTGCAGGAAGTTTTCACCTTGAAGCTTGAAAGTTGAGTCCAGATTCTTTCTGATTGTGTGTAGAAGTTTAGAATAAGGTAGTTTCGATTTGGGTAGCCCTGTTACTCATCAGAGCACATTGCTAGTGGGTGTTGCTGCAATTCCACCGTGTCATCATCTTGTGGGGTGTGCTAACAAAATTTCTTCAGTTGCCAACTTGACTAACAAATACGCAACAAGGAAAGATCAGTGGCACAGGGGTTTAATCCAGTGCCAGGCTCATAATCAGGAGGCTGTGGGTTTGACTCACAGAAGCAGCACCCATTTTGTCGTTGTGTTCTTGAGCAAGGCACTTAACCCTACTTGCTTCTCCCCACCCTTTAGTACCGTAAATGGGTACCTAGCTGGCAGAGATGGCAAACTATGAATGAAGTCCTTAGCACTGTCCCGCTGCAGCTCGGACCTATCATGCTCCCAGAGAGTAGAGCTTGAATCACGTATGTGCAGGCTAAGCACTTTGAGCAACTAAAACCAGTTGGACTTAGCGCTATAAAAGTATCATGATTATTTCTATTATCATAATCAGGAGATGTGGGTTTGACTCTCGGAAGGACCCATTTTGTCCTAGTGTACTTGAGCAAGTCTAAAACTTGCTTCTCCTAACCTTGGAGTAAAAGGAGATGGCCAAATGCGAGTGTCAGGCTGGAGTCCCGTGCATTGAACACATGCAACTCTGACATGTAGTCTCCAGGGTGTCGAGCCTGAATCCGGAACGTACTTGTACATAGCTTGGGTAATAATAATCTCACGCTGCAGTTGAGACTCACAGTTTTTGAAAAGTCTGCAATACAACCTGCAATCACCTTTGCAGTAGTAGTTTTCGTCACATGTGATAATGATTACAGGTTGTGGTGACAGAAATCACTTGTTTGTGGGGTGCTAAGAAAAAGAAAACTGAGACACATTTGGCTTATTGTAACTTTTATTGAACATATAGTAAAGTTGACAAAGATCACAATTGATGACTGAGCTAAAATGCCTAAAAGTGAAAACCATATCAGATGGTACACTAGTGCACAAATTAAAACTTATGTAACATTTCCAGTAGGTCTGTGCCAGATCATCTTGACCACCAAGGTTTTTGCATCTTATCAAGATTTTAGATTCAAGTTAGATATACCCCGGTTATGTTTAGAGGGAGTATTGACAATGAGGTTCAGGATGGTGTCAGATGTAAACCAAGATTAAAATCTAAATGAAAAAAATTAAATAAAATGAGGGCTCTCTCTCTGAAACTCACAGTTTTGGGATTTGAAAGGCCTATTTTTTGCTATTTTACCATACTGCTGCCATCCTCCCCTGAATTTAGCCAAAAAATGTACTGATGTCAGGTTACATTAGTTGGAATCTATGACTAGTACACCATGAGAGTGGTTATTGTATAAAAATATTCTATCTTAATACTATTAGCAAAGAAATATATACTTAATATACTTACATTGTATAATATTTGGAAGAGAAATAAAGTGGACGGGTTAACATGATTTGATACGAACATGATGGTCTCGTAGATATCTGGTCCTTCCATCCAACTGACTGGTCTATTCCTTTTAGTGTACCCCTTTGGGACCAAAAACATTGGTTCACTGCATCAAAAGTTAACTGTAACCAGCGTAAACTTCACTGCAATGTACAAGATGAGACTTGGGAAGCAGGAGCCTCATGGCCTAGTGGTTTACACTGCTGGCCACCACGCAATAGGGCTCGGGTTCGATCCCGGGGAGAACCCATGATCGTATGTCTGGATGAACCGGCGTGGCTTTCAAGGAACTAAAATTCCTGGCTCTTCACAGTCCTTCGAATGAGACTCAAAACCGAGGTTCCTTGTACCTGGTGTCTATGCCAGGGCAAGCTAAGACCCCACCAAGTGAAAAACATAGTAGCTTGCGTGGACTCTATCTCTCTCGCCAAAGTCGGACCACCAGGCCAATAAACCCAATTGGCGCCTAACCGTAGTGGCACGCAGGATACGCTCATCCCGCCTTGGAGGAGGATTACTCCTAGGAGAATGACCCCTCCAAGTGCAGAGTGAACGCTGAAGAAGAAGAAGACTTGGAAACAGTTCACTACGACAATGTAGGATGAACAAGGGAGGAATGGGCCACATTCAGTTGTCAGCCGCCCAATTGATACATCATTCCTTGTCAGAGACTGCCAATTCTATAACAACTGGATTTACAATAAACAGCACTTATACAGTGTAAATGCACTGTGCGCCAAAGAAGCTTTGTTTTGAAATCAGCGGTTATGGTTATAGGAAACGTTTTTGCCACACTTTGGACTGTATTTATAATGCACTGAACCGCATTTCTGTATCGTTCCGTTTGAATCTAATATGAAGAAGAAACTAATTAAGTGTTTTGCTGTCTCTGTATATGATTAAGCTTTGATAGTCCCTTTAAAGGGAGACTATAGGCAGGAGCTAGGCCAGATTAAATTACAAGAAGTTCACTATAGGAGTCTCTACCATCGCACAGTGCATCATCAGCACTATTCACACATGTTATGTACATTTATATCACTAAATCAAGACCATAACCAGTTCCCTTTAAGCAGACTGGTCACCTGGAGCCCACCAGTCAGACCCCATAGCTCATGCCTGTAGTCCTCCTTCAACACAATCAAACTTATTGACGATCATTGCATTGGATGCTATAAATATGCTAATCTCGGTGGAAGATAATTCATGCTATCATTCAATTAACACACAACAGCACATGATAAAAATATAAAATAATGGTTCACTATCACAAAACTGCAAATTTGTAAACACGCAAGAGTTCGGTCAAGAGAGACTGGAAACTACACACAGAATAATCGTGATAAACTGCAGATTGCAAACCTTAAAATTACACATGTGGTGATACAAAAACAAAGGATCAACGACAAGAAAATTCGCCATTTTAAAGCTGGTGGTCCAGTTTTGGACGGAAAAACATATAAGGGGTAAAAAGTAAACTCTGCAAAAGCAATATACAATGTGAAAATGGACATTCAAATCTGATATGTTTAAACATTGGACGGATATCACACAACAGAGTCCCTAGATGAAACAAAACTCTACTGGTAGTCTGCTCTCATCATTATAGAGTTAGATCCTGCTGGATTTTTCGTTGTAAATGAAATTGTCTATGTTACTATGATGAAAACATCATAAAACATACTCTCAATTGGCTATGTATCTATGACGAAAACATAATATAGATTGTACTTTTTCCACATAGAATTCGCCAAGATTTGATTCTTGCAAAGTGGTCAAGGTATCAGACTGTCCTTCAAGTTTTGTACATAACACAGACACATCACGTAGCTTGTGACCTTTGGCAAGTTACTTTCCTTCTATTGCCTCATCCCTGGATTGAGATGTTAATAAACCAGGATTTCTTGTACCTAGGCCTCTGCCAAAATACCCCATCCGAGTGGCCGATAGCTTGCGATGGACTCCATCACCCTGGCTGAAGACGTTGCCACCAGGCCAACATATCTAGCCAGAGTTGGCTAAAGTTGGAGTCAATGGGCATATATGGGCCATGGCGATTTAGCGGATCCTGCGGATTCTGCGGATTCTGTGGAATCTGGTCTGCAGCGGATTTTCTATGTTATGGGTATCCGGTCGTTTCGCTCCCTGACGTTTTCGCCCCCAAACTTAGCCTAATACCATTAGGCCCCACGTGGTGGCGCTGAAGGTGGCCGCTGCCGTGATGCAATGTAATCAAGCTAAATCAAGAGAGTGTCTGAGAGTCACTCTACCCAAAAATTAGTCGTTTCGCCTCCTGGGACTTGGGGTGGTTTTAAGGATCGTTGCCAGGATCTCGGGCTTGTCACCTGTCATCGCATGATCTTGCTGGCTGTTTGATCATCAAGAGTGGGATGACTGACTCGGGTGGACGTTTTAGAAAAATCTTTTATTTATTATCATGAGAGTGGGAAATTCTCTGTTTAAACTGATTTGTCATCTGGGAGTCCTGGACATCATCAGTCATCATGTGACTTGAATATCTTAACTTATGATGTATCATCAAGGCAATCGTATGTTGCTCGTGCACAATTTTGCGATGTTGTAAAATAAAGAGAGATGTGTCAACCAGGCCAGTGTAGAAGTTTAAAATGTCCCGTGGAAAAAGTGTCCGTCCCTATTGTATTCTGCACGATATTAACAAATTAACGAATGAGCGAAAATGACGTGTGTTTTTCGGGTGCGTAACGACTTACACGATTACGGGCCAACTCGGCCTATTACCAACTCGGCCTGGGTTATCACGGCCAATGTGGAAATCGTCCGATAATAGAATGCAGACATTTTTTTCATGCATGTTGGGTTTTTTCCGAAATGCTTGATAATCTTAGCGGTTTAGACAATTTAACAGTTATGGAATATTACAAATATTTATTATAAGGATAACTTATCATAATAGCGATATTCTTGTGCTGTTTTTATGCTGATTCCGCAGAATCCGCTAAATCGCCATGGCCGCATATATGGGCACACGCGTCCAGTGATACGCAAAGTCGCCTTGATGTAATGTGTCTGTGCCAGATATTGAAGCCACTATATCAGAATACGAGTCCAATACCTGAACCTCTGCCTCTCCAGTCCTATGATAAAACGCTGCCTCTTTAGTCCTATGATCAAATCACCACTTAATACCTATGAGATCACAACTTTTCTATTACTGCGCTAAACGAGTTGAGAGCATCCAGCTCCTCCATCGGTAGTTTCCACGCTGCCTCTCTCGTCCTATGATAAAATCACCACTAACACCTATGAGATCACAACTTCTCTATTGCTGCGCTGAACGAGCTGAGAGCATCCAGCTCCTCCATCGGTAGTTTCCCCGTAAAGAGCCGTCGTATGTACTTGTAATAGAAGTCGGGGGCCGTCCGTTTCATTTCTTGGAAGAACAAAAGATGGCGCCCTGTCAGGTTACTGATGTGGGACCTGGAATGTACAGGTCGAATTATGAGAAGAAGTCAAAAACTACTGAGAAGGAGTCGATGTTTTTTATTTGTACTGTTCCGAAAGTTGCCTCCGTTTTGAGATCATACGAGGTGCACTTGTTATGATATCTGATGTATAACTACACCGACAGTCTATTCCAGAGCTTGCTACCCTAAAGGCCAGCAATGTCTAAACCCACTTGGCAAAAGATGTAAATCAGCCAGAGAAAGTGTCATGATGATCTTAGAATGATTTTGATACATTCTCCGTGGTTTTCAATATACTCTGCCTCTCGATATTTTAGGAGTATCAAAAATCTGAATCCCAGGACGGGCCCTTAGATTCAAAAACTTTACCTGTTGATGCCATTGTCGTCCATCCACTTCTCCACGTTGGCACTTCCCCAGGCCTCAATATCCGATTTAGGACTCGCTGCCTCAAAGATGGGCTGAGGAGGAGGGCGCTGGGGCGGCGCTGCATGCTCATTGGGCACCAGGACAGACGACTCTGGAGTGATGGTGATACTCGGGTGTCGCTGAGGCTGAATATAAATGAAAAGGACTGAATCTCACACTAAAAAAGGGAATCCGTCTTTTTATTTCCAAGTTCCAAGTCTGTATGGATCTATACTTGGTGATATGTATAACAGATTTAATTTATACTACGGACAAAAATGCTGGTCTAGTCAAGGCTGATATACATAGAAGGTTCATTGTACAGAAGAACTTCTCTAGTAAGGACACTCTCGCTACTGCCAAACATTGGCCTTGATAGAGAGGCGTCCTGCTTACAGAGAGGACCAATTTGGGACCCAAATCGGTGGGATTAATATTGAGAGGAGTTCGACCAACTGAAGTGTCCGCTAAGGTTGGCTCCACTGTAGTACAATTTTTCTTGGTTTCAATCAATGCTGTCAGTGAGGCCTAAAAGAATCTATGACCATAGACTTCAGGCAAAGGTATTCAAACTTTATTCAAAAGTCTATCTACTCCCTCCTCCAGTGCCTGAAAATTATGGCGCCTACCATACTATGGCCTATTTTTCCCTGGTTTCCAAGCCCTCGCATCAAATTCTCCATCGTAGCCTCAAAAGCCTCTCCCCTGCTGAAATTGTAATACAACTTGGCTCCAAGAATCAGCCCCAACCAGCCGTCAGGTTTATATTTCGGCTCGACTATCAGTGGAATGATCCTCTTTCCTTTCGTAAATGCGTATTCGCCCTCTGAAAAAAGATTAGTATGGTAACCTCACATTAACATGTTTATGTTTTTGATGAACAATAGATTTACCTGTAGACAATTTAAGATCTCCATGGATGTCAGGACTGTTATCCTCGATTCCTCCCCTCAATTTAGCACCCATTTAAATCCAACAATGGCAGTCAGTGTAGAATGATTTTGAAGGAGACGTGGTGGTGTGGTGTAGTGGCTAGGGTCTCTGACCAGCAGTCAGGAGGTCTCCGATGCGATCCCCACTGTTGACATACGGCATATGCCTTTAAAATGTCACAAACAGGACACTTACCAACCCGACAATTCTGACTATTTTTGTACTTCTGCGACATTGCAACTATGACCGCTGACGACTGCTCGATTGCATCAGCCATCGCTGAGAGCGTTGAGCCTTGCATGTGCTCCACGTCCATCCAGATCTTGTAGCCGTGACTTTTCAACATGTCCTTAATCCTGATCATGAGAGGCTGGACGTCCCACTGGTAACTGATCATTATGTGTTGGACGTCGTTAATATCTGCCGTGCTTGGCCGACGTTTGGCAACCATTTCTTCAAAAACTGAAAATAAGAAGGACATCGGGAGTGAAAATCTGCTCATCTTGTCCAAGTCATGATTTTAACATTTGGATTTTTTAGCTTGAGTGTAGGAAAAAACCAAACAGGGCAAAAAGTAATTCATACCAGTTCTGACAGTTGCAATGACTGCCTTTTCAAACAAAAGAAACAACCTTAAGGTTTGCTTTTTTTTAACCTTTCGAAGCAAAGTGGTTCAAGGATTATAAAGGGGTGGACTCAAGTCTGAATATCATGGGTATATGGGTATGTCCCCTTGAACACTAGAATACTTGTGTCCTTTGGTATGTCATCGCTGTGGCATGCAATAAACACTCACTAGAGATACAGATGAAGAAGTATCGTCATAGGCCCTAAAATTTGATTTAAGAAAAAAACGAACTTTCAAGTAAAAGGCCCAGTAGTATTCACACAGAGACCAAACGAATGTGGAAATTTACTTTTGAAGCCATCTATAGATTTGCAATCTTACTCACCCACTGTGTTACCGGGTTCATAAGCCGATATCTGCGTAACCGTCCATAGTATCCCTTTTGCCATCTTGCGACACTGATGGTCAGGATCTGCGGCAACAGTTTCAAACCAATCCATCGCGTCAGCATCATCAGCCATCTGGGCCTTGTTGTCTTTGTTGAAACACAGCGTCCAGATAGTCTTTGTAGATTCTGGAATGTAAAGGTAATTTGTAATGCAAGGTAAAATTAGAAATAAACATTGCCGCAGTACAGTTATTATGGACGCAAATGCAATGAGACTAGGCATGTACACCATTTGTATATTAGTCCACACAACTGCATTATCGTAATTTCTATTCTCTTTGTGGATTTTCAAAATTAGGAACTCTCAAAATCTGTTTCTGATTTCAAATTTTGGCCTTCAAAGATAGAGTATGGGAACAATCTTGGTCATTGAAAAATAACCAATAAAGCCCTGCTAATGCACCTGCCAAACACGCCCTCTGTATTTTACTTACCTAACTGTTCCGTCGGTAGGTCCTCTCTCCTCATAGCTTTCATCAATGAGTCAAACGCACCACATTCGACAACAAGACGTTTATTCGTGTCATTTCTCGCAAGCACATCAATACCTGAAAATATTTACCAATCTTCGATTAATAACTCAACAATGTTGATATTTTGGAATACTGATCAAATCAGTCAGGAACTTTTGAGGCAGCTGCTTCGTGTACAGAAGGTTGAAGATCGTGACCCATTGGTAGCTCTTTCCCTGGCAGCCAGTTAGCCACAAGCTAGTTGAATACAGGGTAAATCTGTTCAAATCTTCTTTGCGCCTGGCACCTGGCATTAGAGACAGGAGTTTGGATGTGAAGAGCATCCCATAAGCCAAATCTCACTTGATACCAGCATATCAAAAGTGCACAAACAATGTCAAGTTACAAAATGTCTTCATTTTGAATTCATTTTGATCCTTTTTCCAGATATTCCCACCAAAAGGAAAACTCCGTCCCAAATAAAAATGTGACCCGTCACAGCAAAACCAGGTGCATGTCGCACAGAAGATGAGCCAAAGTGACACCAGGAGATAATGGAAGAAATTGATGTGCTCATATTTCACAAAAGGCAGACAATAGAGAATTGATCAAACAGTCCGTCTCAAGCTGCCAAGCTCAGAGCGACATGCGCCTGGTTTTGCTGTGACGGGTCAAAAATATAAACCATGTGCTTATATGTATGACCAGTTCTTATCTTCAAACATGACAGATCTCTAGTCTACCTGCCCTCAAACTATCATTGCCTATGCATGCCTCTGCAAACCTACCCTTTATCAACTCCAAAGCTGACCAACCCATATACTGGCGATCCTCCCGCTCTAACGCTGCTGTCAAATTGTTCACAAGTTTTTCCAGAAGAGGTTTCCGCGCCGCAAACACATGGCTTTTTTCTTCATCCGAGAGATATGCAATGAGGAAAAGGGCGGACATCTGATAGGATGGATACTTTGAATCGAGATACGCCGACCCCGTCTCGAAGGCTCCGACTTCCAGGAGGCGCTGACGGTTGTCGCTTACTCTAGAGCAGTTGTAAAGAGTAGACAGGCTGGCTTTGACTATTTTATCAACTTGCTGAAAGCGAGAGAGAAAAATGTAAGAAGAGAAAAATGTTTTTCAGTTTAAACTAGCATTTTAATGAACAGCGTAGGCCTTTAAATTTAGGAATATGAAATTCAGGAAGAATTTTCTGCTCATAAGAACAGTGACCAAATAAACACTGCAATGGCAATGCCCTACTGCAGAGAAAAGACTACTAACAAGAACTACCTTGTCAATTTCCTTAGAAAAGTGGGCTTCTCTTTTCTCCCTCAAGAACCAGACGACCAGCTCCAGAAGACCAGGGGTTCGGCATATCGCTCGAGTAAACTCCTCTGTTTTATCCGTGAAGTTGAACAAAGTGATCATGACATGGGCCACAGGATTGAAATACTTCTTAACCAACTTCCCCTCACCGTCAACAAAGTCTAACTTGAAGAAAAGCTCCAGAATTTGATTATACACCGGCATGATATCCGCATCAACTAAAGCTAGGGCGATGTCGTTCCTCAACGTATTCCGCAGCCCAATTGGCTGATGCTTCAAAGCATTGATATACGAATTTCTAATATATAAAAGCGCTTCCCGAAACTCCATATCTGTTGCAAATTGTTCCATGTTCAACTCCGTGCTCTCTGGGACACTCAAGAATTTATTTTTGATGCAAGGGATGCAATAAGAGTTTATCTTATAGAGCATCTTCTGGCGATGTTCTTTGACCTCGTCCTCAGTCAACATTTTTATCTCCTTTTTTATCTTTGTGGTTCTGGTCTTTGCGTCCCCATCTGCAAGTGTAATCGTATCCTCCAAACCAGAGAGAGGTCTTCGCCCTGGAGACACTGATGTTGGTGTTGGGGGTACCTCCCCAAATGTCACCCCTCGAGATGCCCCATCGTCAATGTTCATCACCGGTTCCGCACATCTGTAAACATCATCACTTTCTGCCATGCTTGCCATTGGCCGAGGAGCATCAATTATTTCTCCTGGTTCAGCAGATTCTTTTCGTTCTTCTTCACAGTGGAACATCTTTACTTTTGAAGCTTCAAGTCGCCCTCAAACATATCCAAGCCTTCCTGAAACTAGATTTGGAAAAAAGCTGTTTGAGGCATGAATACATTTGATTTGACTCGTCAACCTGTTAGCAATTATCTCCAAAGCGTGCACTGCGCAAACAGGTATTTTAAATAGCTGCAACCAAGGATTATAATCGCTGCAAAATGCATAAAAAGATCTCTGCGGGTAAAAGCCATAATGGCCGATTTGATATTGATGGCAGGTTGTTACTGTTACCAATTCTTGCTGCAGGCAACTGCATGCTGCACGGACCAAATGAGCAATCGCTGTTGCATGCGATCATGATTGCCAGTCGCGGTGATTTAAATCACTTGTTTGGGGGCACTCAAGTCAAGGACACCTGCTTTGATCCTGGTTAATGAGTACATCATTTTCTTATTCAGTCACCTGCCCGGAAGTGGCAACGGTACGTTTTAGACAATGGGAGAGTGCCAAAATGTGGAATTCAATTTCTGCTAATGTCGGTCCATTTGGCATTTGTGTTTACATCATCTTTCATCCTTGTCTTTGAATACTGCTCTCTCACAACCATCAGTGAAATCATTGTGCAACAACCTTATTCTGCGGGATCCAGAATTTGGACACTGTTAGTGTTACAATGACATCATATTTCATCTTTGACAGGAACAGGGAAAGTCAAAGTGAAAGTAACAATGAACATTCATCCAGTCACAACCTACAAAGACAGTGTCTTCAACAGGTATGTCATTGATGTCAGACCAAAGCATGTCTTACAAATTGTTCCATGCACCTTTACTTGTTCATCTGAGTTGTTGCTTTAGATAAGCTGCTACAGAATCGCTGAAATGCGGTGGTTTATAGCTGCATACTTGATGATTGTCTTCACACAGCAGCCATTTATTTACAATTAAATGACGTAAATGGCAACCAAATTCCTCACGGCAAAGACGGAATCAATATCGCGACAACCACAACAGCTAAAAGCTTGACGAAAAAAAATCTGTTTTCCTGCATAAATCTCTGTTTTTCTGCGTCAAGAGACATAGTTATAGTGATAGTTCGATCTCAATATAAAGATCAAAAGCATCCTTATTGTTATAGGTATGTTTATTGCTGATAAATGGATGTCGTTTGGACAATCACGTGTTTCTTGTTGCTGGTGAAAAACTTGAAAAAGTGACACACACACATGCACTGCACCACCATGCACACTCGGTACACATCGTGACATACTCAGTGTAGCATGTATGTACATGTACTATGACTTCTCAGTCATCTGAAATTTGTTGCTGGATTGCTTGAAGAAGTGGTTGTGATTCCAGCAGAGCCTACCGATACTGTACCTTTCTGAAAGTTACAGAGTTCTGTAGTTTAGTCGTCATCCATAATCAGTCCGATAGTCGTGACGTAGGCTTTGCCCTTTTTAGTTTTTGTATGATACAGCTCTATCTTATTTCTTACGTCTACAGTAGGCCTATCCCTCCCCTGTCCAGGCTTTCAGCATTAGACATATTCTGAAGTATCTACACAAGTTGCTGTGTATTCTGGGGATTCATCCATGTGGCGGTATCATTGTTGTCATATTTCTTCATTCAGGTTTACATGGCCTAGACTTCAACCATGTCATCCGAAGACGTTCTGCTGATTGTGAACCATGTTAAGCACAAGAAGGTTGAGGGCAATATGTATATGATGGACACAAGGATGGCCTGGATGCCAGCGAGTTCAGACACGTTCAAGATTAGTCATAGCTATGCAGACATTAGAGGTAAGCTGATCATTGGAGCATGTGGGTTGTTATCTTGCTCATCTGTGCAATTGTTCGACACCATCTCAATCCGTCAGTTGAAAGTTCTTGCCAATCTCCTTGGGCTACTTCAGTACAAATCTGTCATGGTGGTCCCCAGGCGTGTAGAATTTGCCTGACAATAAGACACTATGAAAAAAAATAAAATGAAAGTAATGTAACTCCTAATGAACTGCTTTATAATGTTCAAAATTCTCAAACATTTACATTTATTCCCCGGCCTACCCTGTAACCTTTCAGTTAAACTGAGCTGTTCGATCAGCGCTACAAACTGATCATCTCTCGACCAGGACCCATTTCTAAATTTTGTTCGAGTAAGGCATGTTTATGCACAGTTCTTGCAAATCTGCAAGCTATAATCAAAACCCAACTGAATGTCTTCGATAGGTTTTAATGTACCATCCATTTATTTCGACTTTCAGTCCAAAAGATCTCGCCCGACACAAAAGACAAAGTGCAGCTTCAAGTTGTGATGCAT
The DNA here is from genome assembly GCF_910592395.1 of Lineus longissimus. Taxonomy (NCBI): domain Eukaryota; kingdom Metazoa; phylum Nemertea; class Pilidiophora; order Heteronemertea; family Lineidae; genus Lineus; species Lineus longissimus. The sequence goes on from NC_088315.1 coordinate 8,838,008, forward strand.
GACAATAGTGCGAACACATTCCACTTCAACAACCCCAAGGGTCGTGCCGTCCAACAGGAGGATCGCGCCAAAATCAAAGAGCTGCTACAAAATCTCCTGCCGAAATTCCGACGGAAAATAAACAGTGAATTGGAAGAGAAAAATAAACTTTTGCAGAGTAATCCGGAGATGCTGCAACTATATAAAGACTTGGTCGTGAGTGGTGTGATCACGGCAGACGAGTTTTGGGCAAATAGAGCAAATGTGAGTCGGTGTTAAGCGCTGCGCAAACGGGTGCCTTAAATCGCTGCTGCCGGCGATTTTAATCGCTGCGATGTGTGATAAAGGGATCTTTCACCTGTGGATAAAAATGGTAATCGCTGGATTTCATATTGACTCGCTGGTGGCAAAACAAAACAGCCTCCACAAAATCAATTGAGTGAAAAAACCCATAGATGGTTTATTGACAAAGAATGTTTCTAGTTTTGCTCTGAATTTACGCAGCTGTTGTAATGATATGTTTAACTTTTCAGAAGCAAGGTTCAGGCAATACGGGGGGTCAAGACGTTGGGGTTTCTGCTGCTTTCCTGGTGAGTTCCATAGTTAAAGTGATACTATGATGTGATTTACAACTTTGCGGAAATACGTCCGTTTTTAATTGTTGATCACAAATGTAAAGCTCAAATTTTCCATTTTTGATCAGATTAGATTTATTATAAAATCGCTGAATGTAAACCACCGCGACCGCGAAAATATTCATGTTGTGACGTCATCAACGAAAACGGCATTGAAGCGAGCCATGCGGGCGGGATTAAACCATCAATTTCTAGAAAATGTGCATTTCGATGCGAAAACCTCACCGATTTATGAGAAAGTGACGTAGTCATTTGTCAAAAACAGCTAAAACATTATATGGTGAAATTTGACACGAGTTACCCTTTAAGAACTTATGGCAATCCCCTTTTTCTATATCTCCCATTATAGCTCTCAAGTTTCTTTTTCAGAATATTCAGTTGAGCCGAACTACTTATTTATCTCTATTCAGAATTCTTTTATCATAAAATTCTCGTTTCCACCATATGCATTCGTGTCCTACTTGGTTACAGATGTCACGATCAATACTTGAAGAATGTATATTTTATTTCATATTTCAGGCGGACATTAAACCCCAAACAGACGGCTGCAACGGCCTCAGGTACAATTTGACTGCTGACATAATAGAATCTATATTTAGAACATATCCAGCTGGTAAGTACGTGTAAGGGGTGATTGCAAAAAAAGTTTGTTTATTATGTGTAGACCCTATTAACGAAAGGGCTAGCCAACTTTGGCTCATGAGACACTGTTTACTTGCAAACTCCTCACTCGACGTCTAAAGCCAGGCACCTGGTGAGAAGGCACTTTGAACCCTATATTTAATTAGCTGGCGGCGAACCAACCGGCCACGTCAGAAACGGGTTACCAGGGGGCCTTGAACCTTCGACTGATTGTTAGAACTTTAACTAAGAGCAGCTGGATTGGAATGGCAGTGCTTTTCATAACTATGGTCAGAGTGAGCATTTAAAAGGAGTCAGAAATTCTATTGAAACTCCATACTGTCCGTAAACAGAAAGATTAATCCTGTTATAATCAATATTTTTATTTCAGTGAAAGATCTTCATGCCAATTCGGTGCCAGACAAGTTATCCGAGAGTGAATTTTGGACCAAGTTTTTTCAGTCGCATTACTTTCATCGAGACCGTATCAACATGAGTTCAAAAGACATATTCACTGAATGTGCAAAGACAGATGAAAAAGGTAAATTTCTCACATCATCATCATCATCATCATCATCATCATCATCATCATCATCATCATCATCATATTGGCATCCTGCAGGGATGCGTCTGAGAGAGACTTGAGTCCATTTGCATTCATACGTGAATATATGTACCGGTAAACACATTTTTACTACCTACATGTAAGTCACAATAAATAAACAGCTGTGTTAAATAGCTGTGTTAAATAGCTGTGTTAAACAGCTGTGTTAAACAGCTGTGTTAAACAGCTATGTTAAACAGTTGTGTTAAACAGTTGTGTTAAACAGTTGTGTTAAATAGCTGTGTTGAACAGCCCAGAAATGAAACAGGCAATAGCTGGTTTTTATGTTGCATCCTGCTACTCCAAGAACTTTGTAGATCGCCAGGCATCCCTAGCTTGAAAAATGGCATTGGCTAATTGAGATACCTATTTATCATATTTTCTGACGGCTCACAAAAAAAACACGTAACACAAAGAAGATAACACTGTTGCTATCAAGTTAATGATGTCACTGCTACTGTTGTTTGTGGTAATACATCACCCTATCAGTAGTATTCTGTCTACAACACAATGGCCTCCATCTGGCATTTGACAAGACTTGTTCCAAGGAAAAGGTTTCTCATCAAACTGTTGTCGTTTTTTCAGATATACAAAAAGAAATCCACACAAGTATCAACGATCCGTTTATTGATCTCACCGAGTTTAAAGATGACACTTTGGATGAGGTATGTTCATGGGGTCAGATCATTTTAGGGTTTAAAGGACCAATGGCATTATTTTGATAATGCCTTAAAGAGCATTTATACCAGGCTGTCGGTTGACCAGTCACCTTCCGCACCTCAGTGATAGTTTCCATCATCAAGTTACGTATGAATTGGAAAAATTCAAAATCTGATTGCATTATCACGCTGCACAGATTACCCCTCTATGTAGACATATTTTATGATCCATTCTATATTTTCAAGGGTTATGGTGCGAAGGGAATGGAGGCCCGTCAGCAAATGAACGCCACAAATCTCTCGATGATTCGCCGCTTCAATCATCACTCGACTATGGTGCTAAAGTCTCTGGAGCAGAAAGAGGCTGCGTCGTCTGCTGCTGGGTCGTCGTCTGCTACGACGCAGAATGGAACGAAAACGGCCGAGAGTAGCAAGGAGGAGGAGTCGGAACCAGAGGCTAAAAAGGTAGGCATCAGTAGAGTTGCATCCCGACTCCTAGGTTCCCTGGGATCGAACCCAACCCTGGGTGGTTTTAGCAGTGATAACCCCTGAGCTTTAGGGCTCCTCAAACTATTACTACAAGGGGACAACTTGTACAACATTTAATGTATCTTCTTGTGTCCTTTTAGAGAAAGATAAGAGAGAAAATAGAAATGGAAGATCTTGAGGATGAAGATAAGGCAGCTACATCGACATTAAAATTGACCAAATTAGAACGCTATCTCCACGGTCCGACACCGGTGGTCGCCACTAGTGTCGAGACGACAGAATCTCTAATGGAAGCATCAGAGTCAGCGCTCCGCGAAATGGAAACTTGGAGACCGAATCTGGTGCAGGTAAAGTAACAAAGTTGTCTTCAATTAAGAGGCGTCCTGATTGAGAATAAGCATAAGAACTGCCAATACTGTTGACAGTTTCAAAAACTTATTTGAGACATTATTCAAATTACCTAACTCCTCAATTTAAGTTTTAGGTGTTTCCTGCTAAGGCAACAGAACTTTTCAAAAGTGATGTCCGATATAATGTTGGCCCTGAGAAAAGAATATCAAAACCAGCTTTGACCTATTCTCCATCACAAACATTTTGATATCCTCTGACCAAGGCCTTTCACAATCAAATATAATCATATTCTATTCAATGGGCCTATTCCTTGCTAGACAATCATAATAAAATTCTATGATTTCTTCCTCTCAGGTTCTCGACAGCAAGATGGCTCTTAGTGTTTTAGGCGAGCTGTCACCAGGGGGTGCTCTTATGTATGGGACAAGTCAACAACAACTTTCACGTAAGTTCCAGCTAAGGGTCTTGAAGGGGTTGGTGTGACGTTTGCCATTACTGGTGGTCCAGGAAAATAGAAATGCACTTGTACACAATGCTGTTGTGAAGTTTTTTGGCATACGAATTGGCTGAAACTTTATATTTTTGGTATTTGTACATCTGTCTGCACAACAGCAATGCTGAAATTTTAATACGAATTCATGTGGTTGGAAAGTTTCAAATTCAATTATAAATTTCAAATTTTACGGCGTAGGCCTTTAAAGTTGTCTTATCCAGACCTTGTGGTCGTGACTTTGTCTTCGTAAGACCAGTCGGGGATGGCAAATTTCATCAAATATCTCAGAATCCCTCTAGGTGCAACTCGGTGATGATAAAGACATTTGCCACATCTTTCCATTGAATCGGGAGTCACAATGGCCTCACTAAGGCCTATTATTCAAGGCAGTAAAAGACGTTTTCACAGCCGACAGACACTGGAGATCAGTTTATCGCTTCTGTTTTCAGAAATGGTCCCGCAAGATCTTCAGCAAGAAATCAAACAGAGTTACTCAGCGCTGTGTGAGCTTTTACGCCATTTCTGGATGTGTTTTCCAACGAATACAAAATTTTTAGAAGAAAAGGTATGTACTCAAGTTTGAAACCCAATTAGGACTCTCTGATAATGACTTAGAGTGTGTAGATAACTTCATATGACATGCAGCTTGACATATCAATGATGGAAACGCCAGAAGAGTATGAGTGAGGTTACCAGGACGTGTTGTCCTTGATGTTAAGTCCTAACGGCGACCTCAATTCAGCGATTTAAATTTCTGCTACCTGTGATCATGATTGTGTGCAACAAAAATTGCTTGTTTGCTATGGTTGTGACAAGAATGGGTGATTGCAGTGACCTGCCATCACTATCAAAACCGGTGATCAGCAATTGTTGTCATTGGCTTTTATTTCCTTCTTTCAGGTAATACGAATGCAATCGAATCTTGAGCGATTTCAACAAGCAAAGTTAAATCCATTGAAGGACAAATTACGTCATATCAGTTACAATGTAAATGTAAGTAATATGGTAGAATGAGGTGTTTCCAAAATCACTAAAAACTTATCAATGGGGCAGTAAAATGAAGTATTTCAGTGCCCTAAAACTTTATCTGAGTTACTGAGTCAATACTGAATTTTTGGTAAGGTATAAGAGTTATAATCGTAGCAAGTTCAGTGTTTGCGTTACTGAGTCAATACTGAATTTTTGGTAAGGTATAAGAGTTATAATCGTAGCAAGTTCAGTGTTTGCGTTACTGAGTCAATACTGAATTTTTGGTAAGGTATAAGAGTTATAATCGTAGCAAGTTCAGTGTTTGCGTTACTGAGTCAATACTGAATTTTTGGTAAGGTATAAGAGTTATAATCGTAGCAAGTTCAGTGTTTGCGATCTCTCTCAAATCTTTGACAAATGTTTTGCCTAAAATATCTCAATCTCGGTTACACATTGTTGGATTTCGGCAAAGTGAGTGTTTTAAGTGTTGTTGGGGTTGTGTTATCAAGCTAATATTATGTTTATCTGGTCTTGAAGTGAATTTTTGGAGATTGGATAACGTTATTTCATTAAACAGACTATAGATAGGAGTCCCTTTAGCAGACGTTGATCTCCTCAAGACCATTTTATACATCCTCATTTAACAAAGCATACCTTTTTTGCAGCTGACTGGACACATAGAGGAACTCTTAAACGCAGCCTACATCAAGTTCGAAACGTGGCAGGCCCGCCGACAAAACAAGCGGTGACAGAATGAACAAGCATAGACTATGACAATATTTTTGTACTCGGATGAAAATTATGACAAGGAAATGTCACAGGTTTTGCAGTAACCACAAGAAAGTTCCATTGTTCGATGGTTTTTACCTCTGTCGTTTTGGCAGGGGTGCCGTTCAAAACTGTTTGTTGTTGTTGTTACCTTGAACACAAGGAATTCAACCATCTACGAATAGCAGTGTGTTGTTAACTGCTCCGCTGTCTAAAACCAATTCTTTTTCTTCCAAAACCCGTCAAGAAATGTACATTATACTAATCAAGGTAAAAAATAGTTTCTGATGACAAACTTTTTAAGACAGCCATCCCTGTATAAGCGTTAATGAGTTTTGTGTCAGTTTGAGAAGGCCTGTGATATTCCTGTTGTGTTAGTGTAACCATGGCAACTATGTAAAGGATGTCCGACATTGAAGGATAAAGTTGCATGTGATGATGCAAGAGGGTTCTGAGCCCTTGAACAAAAACGTGAAAGATCAGTGTCCTGGACACTGAAGTGGAGGATGACCAATATGATCTCTTGCAAAAACCCATTACTTTAGGTTCTTGCCAAAAAATATTACTTTGAAATAATAGTCATTAGAAAAACCCATTACTGTGAACTAATGGGTTTTGCCTCTAGCTAGTCCTACCTCTGTGAGTTAGTGTCTCCGTACTCCGCATCAAACAACAAAATAATGGATAGCTTATATGCACTCCGTGGTATACTATGAGCCTACGCTCTCAAAAAGGTGTAGAAGAATCTCTTATTGTATAAATAATGGCCCAAGTCGAAATGTCCTCGAGTCAAATTGTCCCCGGGCTAGCAGGCATCAAAACGCCCTTGATTAACTACTTGCAAATTTATAGGCATTTAGACCAATTTAGTACCATTCTCATCGTTGAGCTATTGGAAGGAGAGAGAAAATAACCTTTTAAACAAACATTTCTTTAAAACATATTTGACAAATGTAAATGTCGAAATGAATTCAGTGGAACCTCCCTTGCAGACACCTCTCTATCTATTTAGATCGCTGGGTTTGGCCCCAAATTGATTGTTTCCATTCAATTTGATCTCTCTAATCAGGACACCTCTATTTAGGAGAGCACTTGTCAGTCCCGCGGGTGTCCTTAATTGAGAGGTTCTGCTGTACATAGCAGACTGGTTATGATGGTACTGGAGTTGGACCAGAATCTAAAAGCGAGGACACTTCGAATTTCATGACAAGGGGACTTGATGTCCTATAATTGCCCAATACTGCCATGCATCATTACAATCAGTGTCAATCATTCACCCGTGATGACATGTATGATCACAATCATTGTCAAACATTAACCAGTGATGACATTTATGATCCTTATCATTGTCAAACATTGACACATGATGACATGTATGATCCAACATTCAAACATTAACCTGTGATGACATGTATGATCTTAATCATTGTCAAACATTGACACATGATGACATGTATGATCACAATCATTCAAACATTAACCTGTGATGACATGTATGATCACAATCATTGTTAAACATTGATACATGATGACATGTATGATCACAATCATTGTGAAATATTAACACATGATGACATGTATGATCACAATCATTGTGAAATATTCACACATGATGACATGTATGATCACGATCAGTGTCAAACATTAACACATGATGACATGTATGATCACGATCAGTGTCAAACATTAACACATGATGACATGTATGATCACGATCATTGTCAAACATTAACCCGTGATGACATGTAATATGTGCTCCTTTTGTATCAATAAACCACATTGTTGTATTGAAAGTTGTTTTGGAGATTGTTGTTTGCTTTTGCGGCTCACCACCCTAGCACATCCCAGTCGAAGATTTCTGGAGAGTTCGTTTACCTGGCAAGGAGGTCAGTGGCATAGTGGTTAGAGTGCGGTGAGAGTGCCTGGCTCGAAATCAGAACGATCACCTCTGCTTTGAGCAAGACATCTGAGAACCTACTTTGCTTCCCTCGGCCTAACAGTATCGGTGGGTACCAGGAAAAATCAGGCCACTGTAGCAGACGCTATTTTGCACGCTCCGAACAGGAAAGTGGGTGTGGAAGTACAAAGCACACCCCATTGGGCAGGTATGCTGTACATAGGCATTCAAAATATGGTAGTCATTGTTCCAGGGGTGTCATGTCGCAAGCAGATTGCTTTAAAGGGGTACGCCGTTCATAATTACTATTGGTCCAGGAAAATAGAAATGTAGTTATACATAATGCTGTAGTGCAGTTATTATGCATACAAATTTGCTGAATCTTAATATTCTAACACACAAAGTGGGCCTGCTGATAACCGGTTGGTGAGGCTGATGAGATCACATCCAAATGGTCCTGGAATCCTCTCCCAGTGGATTTTCTGCCTATTTTGTGGTGTCAGCACCGATACCCCATCCCGACAATATCGGGCCATTTCACTCGATACATACATACTCCATCGGAACCATGCGTAAGGAGAAGTCGTGTTGTAGGCCCTGTTTGCAAGAGGATGCCGATACCCACACTGCAAGTGAACAGTACAACTCAGATCGAGAGGGAACATTTCTCTATATTGTGCCAGTTTCATACCTGAATTAACAATCAAGCAAGGCTTTTTTCTTTGACACGTTTCAGCTTTATTCATATAACTATAAGGACTGAAAAATTTAGCAAGGTATAGCGCTACACACACGTCGGGACTAGTCCTACAAACACGTAGGCTTGCGATTATGTGAGGCATCAACATCAAACAAATCAAGTGGAGTCTCTTTTAGCCCTTTCACTACCGCAGGGTTAAGGCAGTGTACCGCAAGCCTGGCCCACAGCCGGTATAAACCAAGCGGCCAACTTGGCTTGGGAAAAGTTTCATTGTAAAAAACTAGCATTACCAAATTTTAGAGACAAAATCTGCATTGAATTGACTTCAGTTCTGCCATCCCAATAATTGTGATTCGCTAGAATCAGATATACAGAAGTTCTATTAAAATTTTATTCAAGTTAATAGAATTTCAAAATGCCTATTGTCATAAGCTTGAATCTTTGCTGGAAAGATATTCTAAGAACTTTAATATTTCCTCGGCAAAAAATTGTGGGTACTTGAGGTGGGGATGGTGACCTCCTGCATTCAACTTTACACCTCGAGGATAACCTTTGAAGTCCACTCCTGGAAAAAAAAGAGAAGATTGCTTTCAAGAACTTTTACATAACCATGATAACTTCAAAAAGCCTCGAAATCTATTGCATGAGGATATACAGTCATGAGAGAGACTCTAAAAGCTTTAAATTGAAGGCAGTGTCTATTCTATCGAAATTTGACGATGTCAATTGGATTGATAGGCCACACTGCCAACTCCATGGTTTACAAAGTAGACTTGTAACATTTTAAAGAGGTTCAGATTTTGATCCGAAAACAAGAACAAGGTGATTCTTTCTCTGGTTTCTGAGCATATTCCATGAGAATTTACACACAAACAACTGTTACCACTTCTACAGTGTTCATTGATTCCTCCCCATAGAATGGTCACGGTCATGCAAGAAAGATTAGAAGATTATGCAAGGAGCCTCATGGCCTAGTGGTTTACACTGCCGGCCACCACGCAATTGGGCCCGGGGAGAACCCAGGATCGTATGTCTGGATAAACCGGCGTGGCTTTCAAGGAACTAAAATTCCTGGCTCTTCACAGTCCTTCAAATGAGACTCAAAACCGAGGTTCCTTGTACCTGGTGTCTATGCCAGGGCAAGCTAAGACCCCACCAAGTGAGAAACATGAGCAGCTTGCGTGGACTCTATCTCTCTCGCCAAAGTCGGACCACTAGGCCAATAAACCCAATTGGCGCCTAACCGTAGTGGCACGCAGGATACGCTCATCCCGCCTTGGAGGAGGATTACTCCTAGGAGAATGACCCCTCCAAGTACAGAGCGAACGCTGAAGAAGAAGATTAGGCAGACAAATCCCATGCTCACCTGACGTCTCCACACCGCCACCCACATCAAGTGTGGCCACCCGGTGTGGACTGATGCCAAGAAGATCTAGAAACTCGGCAGCCTTATCTGGTGAAATGAACCGGTCATCGTCAGTGTACACGGCCAGGACTGGGACGTGCTTTAGACTGAGGGACATCGCAAAGCTGCCTATCTGTCGTGAGAAGAGAAACGGATTATTTTGTCCGCTGCAGAAATGGCAAAGTACGAGCTGCAATGCCAATGATAATCACAGCGAAATGCACAGGCGAGGGAAATTTAACAATGTTGTAAAGGGAGTCTGTAGGCAGGAGCCAATAGGGGTCTCTTCCATCTGACAGTACATCAAAACCATTCACGCTTGTACGAGCAATGTATTTCATGCCAAATCAAACACAACTTGGTTCCCTAACTGTGGATAGAAGTCACCCAAAGATGACCAATTTGACTCCCTGGCACCTGCCGTTTCATGACCACCACACCAATGATTGTGCGCTGTGTCAGAGTATGAATTCGGCCAGAGAGAGATGAAATTAACACAATGCCTTACGTCTCTGAACTGCGAGTTTGATATGGCAAGAAGGGCTTGCATCATGTGTCGAGGGTCTTCAGCTGTGAATCCAAACTGTGTCGACTTATTTCTGACGTACTTCTTGGCAATGTTTTTCCAAAACAAACTGTCTTGCTTGCTGGCCAAACTCTTCACAAACAGATAAGTCTCAATGCACCTGAAATATGATTGATTTTGATAGTGATAAATTCACTTTCAGTAATCATTTCAGTGGAACCTCCCTAAGCAGAATAATCTATGAGTAGGTCACCCTTTTCACAACAGCAATGTTGAAATTTATATTCAGTATGTATTCATGCAATAGGAAATTTTCAAATTTAATTGAAAATTTCAAATTTTTCACCAATGGCGTAGGCCTTTAACATATCCCCGAGATAGGACAATTTGGTCAGAATTACTGAGCTACACTTGAGGCAGGTCGAAAGCGGAGTGTCTTCATGTCCATTTCTTCCGTGAACATATTCAACTTACTCGAGATTGTGTGGTAAAGGACAAATAGTGGTCAACGCTTTGACCTTATTCGACTGTGACAATATCTTCAAAGCAGCAGAACTTCCAGAACTGTGGGCAACAATCATGTCTATTCTGGAAAAAAGAAAATAATTCTTGTCCATGTACTATATCATAAACTACATTTTTAATTTTAATTTTTGATTAGTTACTCAGTAAATAACAAATTATTGTCAGTATCTATCTTTTGATAGAACAAGTACAGTGGAACCGCCCTAGGCAGACACCTCTGTATTAAGGACACCCTCTCTATTCAGGACCCATCTTTTGGTCCCAAATTTGTTCTTCCCTTTTCATCTGACCTCTCGAATCAGAATGCCTCTCTATTAAGGACAGCATTTGCCAGTCCCGAAGAAGTCCTTAATAGAGAGGTGCCTCGGTAGTTCACATTTCTTGTAGGCAGATTCTCTCATGAAATAATAATAATAATAATAATGAGTCTTTTATATAGTGCAATTCCATGACACTATAGTTCTCGCTCAAAGCGCTTTGGGATATCATATTATTACCCCGGTTTCCACAGAAATCAATCAGGGGTTTCAAGGAGCAACCAGAAGGTGCTCACTTGAACTCGACCAGTAGGGGAACTAAGCAGTGACTCGGCCGGGAGTCGAACCCACGACAAATATCATCGGTCAAGTAATTGCTCCGTTGATAGGGTCTGTTAGAAACTACATAACCATCCCCAGTTATGCATGGACTGTTCGGCTGGAACTTTACTCACTTTGGTACACCTATTTCACTAAGGAAGTCGAGCAAGAAGTCTGTACGTTCTTCTGTACTCTGTATAAAGGCCTCATCGTCCATCTGTACAAGGCCTTTTGTAAACCCATATCCTAGAGAGAAATTTGTTTTTTATTGTAGATCTATGTATACTAGTTAATTTCATAATTGCAAAAAAAGTAATAAAACCGAGAGGAAAAAGGAATGCGTATTTATGTCTTGATCACCCTGACAGAGTTTGCTGCCAAAAGTCTAAATGAAGTCTAAATTGTTTCGAAATATGGCTGCAGAACCTGGCCAATGAAACCAAAGGTGGAGAAAACCGATGTATTTCTTACCAGGCATATTAGGTGCAATAACTCGAATTCCTTTCGTTACAAGAATATCGATGATGGGCACGAAATCATGATGGGATCCTGGCGCTCCATGAACCATCATAACTGTCTGACATTCCTCATGACCACGAGCTCCAGTATCTATGTAAGAAGTACTGAATTTGATATGATACGGGTCATCCTCGTATATTTCTCCACATGTTTCAACAAGCGTTTCTTTTATCGGCCAGCGATCGTCTGTATGTTTGCAGGTGTGTACGAAGTCGAACTGTCGTTCTTTGCCTGCTCCGGAACCAAAAAGATGCGCTCTTTGAAAGAAGTTCACACGTTTGGTGAGACTGTCCCTCTGATTGAAATTTGCGAATGACTGTGCCAGTGGCAGTGGTGATGCAGAAAACAGCGACAAATTAGATGAGATAACGTCCATTTTTCTTTGCTTAACATGGGTTGACGATTTTCCTACCGGGGACAGGAGATCATCTTTAATTGAGGTCAACGTCACAAAAGTTCTCTGGTTTAGCAGTGAGGTAACATTTTGATGTGTCGACCCAAACTTGTTTTGTTGAAATTTTCCAAAAACGTTTTCTGCACTTTTTTGTAAATTTCTGTTGTTGCTTCGACTGACAAGCCGACACAGTTGAACCTGAGTAGTCCACATAACTAGTTCTTCAAATTCAAAAGTAGATTTTCAGTAGATCTTCCTGTAAATCATGATTTTGATGCGATTCTAAATGTTCAATGTCATGAAAGCCACATGGGGGATTTCCCAATGATTTGTAACTCAGAAACTGTAACATTTCAATATTTCACCGCAAGTTAATTTCTTTAATGGATCATTAAGAATAATTCTATGATAACACATCAAATATGGTTTTGATTCAGAGTTGACAGTAAACATTTACATTATTTATTGATTCTTTAGAAAACTGTAGAACAGGCTTTCATAACCATTACATTTATCTGATCTGTTATAGGATTCCCCAGTTCCTGTGACGTCATCACAAAAGGTAAACACGGAAGTAAAAAACTTTTGAGGTTTTTGTGGTAATGTGGTTTTCAAAGTTATTCTTGTGGTCATTTGGTGATCGAATTGTCGTTTCTTTGCCATGTTTAGTTTCAGATGCAAACCCAGCATTATTTGAATATGTTGTGGGTTGATGGCAGTGCTGTTGTCTAAGTAATAGGATTTATAGGGAGTCGAAAAGTCCCATCTACCTTAATTCCTAATCCCTTCCTACATCCTAGTTCCTAATTCCTTAATTTCTTTCTTCTTTCCTGTTCTTTCTCTTTCAAAATGGTTTTTCTTCTCATAGCAGTTGCCACAAAGTGCTGGCTAGGCCTTGACCAATACGGTTTTGCCTGTGAAGACCTATTGGTTAGGCGATTTATTGTTACTCACTTACTGTCATCATGTCCATCTATGCCTCAATATGAGGTCACGTCGCCAAAGATTCATGACTTTTGAAATACGAATGGTTTATCACCAGTATGAATCCACATTCCTCAGATGACCACAGTCACTTGCATCACCAGGTGGAACCCCAAACCCTCTTGGAAGGCCACCTGATACTAGTATACTAGAGGTGGCTAAATTGGATTTGATTTTAATGTGTCATCAATCTCTAACCCTCAAAAGGCCCCTGCCTGCTAAAAAGCTCCCTAGGAAAACATAATATGAGTATCAAACTCTATTGTAAAATTACCTAAACCACCCCATCCCCACCTGACAAGTAAAAACCAGAAAGAAAACTCTGCTGGAACCCCAGGAAACTCCCTTTAATAGTACCAATTAATCCATGTAATTAAAGAACCTCCTAACACTGTAAATCACAACAGTAAATTGCTCAGGTCCACATGGTTAAGTTTACCTTTCCAAAATCAATAATTTTTCAATAAAATTATTAATTTAAATCATGAATGGATGGTAGTATTGTGTGATAAACGATTTCTGTTTTCATTATGCTAATATAAGTGCTGCAACAGATGGTTGCGTGAAGAACATCTTATTGAAGTAACTTCGAGTTGATTAAGGAGGCCTACATCTATGGCTCCATGAAAGGTGGCTTGATATTTCCCACAAAAATCAATTTCAATAGAACTTGTGGCATTGTCTGTGATGGGCTGACTGGGGTTCAGTAGGGGCGGGCTGCATTATCTACTCATGGTCAGTCTACGTTTTATCTAAGGCTGTCCCATCCCTTAAAGGCTTACACCGTTTGTTTACTTTGCTGGCCGTAATGAAAATGTCACACGTCACTGCCATGCCAGCATGCCCAGAGAAAACCTATCGTTTTTTGCAGATCTGTGATGATTAAAACAATACACCGTGTAATATTCTCGTACGACAACTTGAGTACACAGATACGCCAAATTAACATGCAGTGTTTGGGAAAATTGATCCACGCAGCAATTGTATACATATAACGTGCAATGATTCAGACTATCAGCATCGCCTGGACTTATATTTTTCAATATGACGACATCGAATGGTTTGAGAGGGACTACGTCCGTCCCCAAACCTCGCCCCAGTAGACCTTCTAATGTTAGAATCATGCGAATGAGTAATTATGGTAAACCTGCCTCAGGTCTGTCCAAATTCACGCTAGGGCGGTTGACTCGGAGCCTCAATGTGGCCAAACCCAAAAAAAGCTCTTGCCCACCCACAGATCAACACAGCTGCGTGTTTGAATACCAGCAACTTTGTTTGCCAGACATGTGGAAACAGTCGATATTGTGAGCCTCCCTTTGGGGCCCACATGTCCACAGCTGTTCGTGATGTATACATTCTATAGTTCGGCTGTTGGACTCGACCAACCGCTATAAAGCAGAATACTGATGGTAGTGTCTGTTCGGGTCAGTCTGTATCTTAGGGTGTAACAATTTGAAACATAAAGAAAGGATAATTGTTTCAAGCGGAAAATTTTTTAAATTTTTGTGGTGAGTATATTTATCTCATATTTGCCCTTATCATTTCGAATTGTGTGATATTGCATTTCTTGATGATGAGCATGATGGGTTGCGCAATGACAGTTATGAAGGATTAACTGGTCCGTAGAGGCCTATTGGCGGAACAAGAATTCGTGGAGGTCTAACGTGGGATTTTCCCACTGTCAAGTGATCATCCACTCTTTCAGTTCAGTAGAAGTTATCTTTTGAGCAGTTTTGGGGAGCTTTGGGAATTGGGATTTGAAATCTTGTCATGAAATTATGATCATAATGTAAACAAAGCATTTGTGAAAGGCATTTGTAATAGTATATGCCTTTCGCTTAATCAGCTCAGTTAATCATATCAATGGATAACAAATGAGACTACATGTATAAGTCATTTCTACTTGACCTATTGACCTGGCATAAAAAGCTGTGACGTCTGAAATCCCATGATGTTGGTGATAACAAATATTGACTACATCATTGCATAGAAGTATTGGTACAGCCTTTGTCAAAGATCTACTTCCTGGTGGGTACTAGGGCCAGAATATTTGCTGAAGAAGCTTTGAGGTAAGCCTGTGTCCATATTTTGCTTGCAGTGTAGCATACCTGAATATTTTCTCAAAGTTCTTTCTCACTGATTTGAATTTTGTCTGGCTCATGGCTTCTGTCCTATTGTTTCCTTTCTTATCAAATAAAATTGACTGAGTGGACTTGGTTTCAGTGGCCGTCATTATATGACCTTGTCATGGTCACAGCAGTTAGAATTGATTGGATTATGTCACAGCCATCTGGCAGATACAGTCACAGCTGTCTGACAGATGGGCTTCAGTCACAGCCGTCTGACAGATCGGGCAGCAGTCACAACTGTCTGTGAGATTAGGTTACAGTCACAGCCATCTGTCAGATTAGGGGACAGTCACAGCCATCTGACAGATTGGACTGTAGACAAAACTATCTGACAGATTGGGCTGCAGTCACAGTTGTATGACAGATTAGGTTTCAGTCACAGACATATCAGGCAGATTGGGCTACAGTCACAGCCATATCTGACAGAATAGGCTACAGTTTGAGCCATCAGACTGATTGGGCTGCAGTCACAGCCATCTGACAGATTGGACTACAGTCACAGCCATCAGACAGATTGGGTTACAGTCACAGCCATCTGACAGATTGGGTTACAGTCACAGCCATCTGACAGATAGGGTTACAGTCACAGCCATCTGACAGATTGGACTACAGTCACAGCCATCTGACAGATTGGGTTACAGTCACAGCCATCTGACAGATTGGGTTACAGTCACAGCCATCTGACAGATTGGACTACAGTCACAGCCATCTGACAGGTTGGACTACAGTCACAGCCATCTGACAGATTGGGTTACAGTCACAGCCATCTGACAGATTGGGTTACAGTCACAGCCATCTGACAGATTGGGTTACAGTCACAGCCATCTGACAGATTGGGTTACAGTCACAGCCATCTGTCAGATTAGGTTACAGTCACAGCCATCTGACAGATAAGGTTACAGTCACAGCCATCTGACAGATTGGACTACAGTCACAGCCATCTGACAGATTGGGTTACAGTCACAGCCATCTGTCAGATTAGGTTACAGTCACAGCCATCTGACAGATAAGGTTACAGTCACAGCCATCTGACAGATTGGGCTACAGTTACAGCCATCAGACAGATTGGGTTACAGTCACAGCCATCTGACAGATTGGGTTACAGTCACAGCCATCTGACAGATTGGGTTACAGTCACAGCCATCTGACAGATTGGACTACAGTCACAGCCATCTGACAGATTGGACTACAGTCACAGCCATCTGACAGATTGGGTTACAGTCACAGCCATCTGACAGATTGGGTTACAGTCACAGCCATCTGACAGATTGGGTTACAGTCACAGCCATCTGACAGATTGGGTTACAGTCACAGCCATCTGTCAGATTAGGTTACAGTCACAGCCATCTGACAGATAAGGTTACAGTCACAGCCATCTGTCAGATTAGGTTACAGTCACAGCCATCTGTCAGATTAGGTTACAGTCACAGCCATCAGACTGATTGGGCTGCAGTCACAGCCATCTGTCAGATTGGGCTACAGTCACAGCCATCTGACAGATTGGGCTACAGTCACAGCCATCTGACAGATTGGGCTACAGTCACGCAGCCATCTGACAGATTGGGCTACAGTTACAGCCATCTGACAGATTGGGCTACAGTTACAGCCATCTGACAGATTGGGCTACAGTCACAGCCATCTGACAGATTGGGCTACAGTCACGCAGCCATCTGACAGATTGGGCTACAGTCACAACCATCTCATTACCAGCTATTGCGGGCCTAGCCAATTAAGCCAATTAGTGCACCTGCTTAATTGGTCCTGGCAAGCCTAATGGAAAATGCATAGGAAATATCAATAAAGTAGGCTTTTTGGGCGGGGTGTTAAAATAATCCCAACTCCCGACTTCTGACACAATTCTATATATGTCTAGGTATTTACTGGCAAAATTTGGAGTGATTTGGATGGAAATTCGATGTGTCCATCTATAGGTTGAAAATTTTGGTAAATCTGTAATGCTTCACTCGTAGCCTGTAGTGTAAATTCCTGAGAAAGTGGGTTTTGGGGGCTTTTCTAGCTGCACTAGCTCCAAAACTATACATTTGATACAAACTCCCGACTTCAGACGTGGTTGATATAACTCTTAGGATTATATTCCCAAGATTTCAGCTTTATTGGAGAAAAATTCATAGTGTCCATAGGGGGGTTGAAAATTGGAGGATTTTCAATTTTTTTCCCAACAAATATGCGAAAAATATTACTTTCCACCTAGAATTAATCAAAATTTCGCAAACTATCATAAAGTACTTCCTTGCAACAATCATTTGTGAAGCTTTCAAAACTTTTGGCTGATTTATTTGACCCTAAATCAGCAAAAACCAAACATTTTAGTGTTTGTATGCACCAATGCACAGGAGGCTAATTGCCAGATTAATTCACACCTTTCCAATCTCAAACAATAGGAATGATGGAGTCTCCCTCTATTCAAAACAGAGTGTGCTAGGCCCGCAATAGCTGGTAATGTGACAGATTGGGTTACAGTCACAGCCATCTGACAGATTGGGTTACAGTCACGCAGCCATCTGGCAGATTGGGTTACAGTCACGCAGCCATCTGACAGATAGGGTTACAGTCACAGCCATCTGACAGATTGGGTTACAGTCACGCAGCCATCTGACAGATTGGGTTACAGTCACGCAGCCATCTGACAGATTGGGCTACAGTCACAACCATCTGACAGATTGGGTTACAGTCACAGCCATCTGACAGATTGGGTTACAGTCACGCAGCCATCTGACAGATTGGGCTACAGTCACGCAGCCATCTGACAGATTGGGCTACAGTTACAGCCATCTGACAGATTGGGTTACAGTCACAGCCATCTGACAGATTGGGTTACAGTCACAGCCATCTGACAGATAGGGTTACAGTCACAGCCATCTGACAGATTGGGTTACAGTCACGCAGCCATCTGACAGATTGGGCTACAGTAACTCTCATCTGACAGATTGGGCATTTGACCATCATCACAACTTGTCTTACAGAGTTTTATCTTGAAAGTACCAGAAAAGATCGATATATATATAAATACGAATTGGGGAACTGGCAACAAAGCATTTATAGGTGGCAAAACAAAGAGTGAGAAGGTTACACATAATTTCATGCACTTCTAGCTTGCATGGAAATTTGCCAGTGATAAATTGCAATTATTGTTGACTGAGCTGAGGTAATGTTAGAAACGCATACATCAGCAATTTCTGTACAGTTAAGTGGTATCTGTATTACTCTATGTCTTAATGGTGTAATTATTAGGGTGCAGCGAATACTGAATGCAAGTAATGAGGAGCAATTTCTCTTTGACTGCTCTTGATACATATGAAAGCGTACTTTACATATGAAGAAGAGAGGTAGTGACGTAATTTTGGGAACCTCTGATATATGCACTTCTACCAGCCTATGATGCGATGTTTCTTTTTAGCCATTCTTTGCGTTAGGCCTAAACTGTTGCAAAACAGTCCCTAAGGAAAATTGTAAAGCCGTCCACTTGCATGTGCAAAGCTTCAATCCTGGTAGTGCTGATTTCGGGCTACTGGAATTCAGTAGGTTGATCTATTTTCAGTTGACTACTAGACCACCTGTTTGTGCTCCAATGCCTTATGCTCACAGTGGTGTGATCAAGTTAGCATGTGACATGGACAGACTGCTGTCTTATACTTTCTTTCATTTAACCTAGACTTGGACGTTGGATCTCTACCAACTTCTTCATGTGAATATTGTACACTGTTGGGACACAGGCATTCAGTGTTCCCAGGAATTGGGCTGGGATCTGATGGGTCCAGTGGGTGTACCATTCTTGCTTGTCTATCAAGCCCTAAACAGTTTAACTTGGCTGACCTAGATGGTTGAACATACAGTGGCGGTTTTGGGGTGGACTATGAGGTGCCCTATTGCGTAGCAACGATTTTTCTGCAAATTTCTCCAGAGGCATGTCATTATCATACAGTAGAACCTCTCTATTATGGACACTCCTACTGGCCTTGATAGAAAGGTGTCCAGATTAGAGAGGACAAATTCAATGGAAACAACCAATTTTGCACCAAAACTAGCATCCTTAACAGAGAGGGTGTATTAGTAGAGAGGTGTCTGCTGAGAGAGGTTGCACTGTACTATAAATTTTAGCCCTCCAGTTCATACTTTCTTTTCATTTTTTTCCAGTTTTGGCTGACTTAGCCAGTGACGATGGAGAAAGAAGCACCACCCCCGAGCTATGGGGCTGTGGACGGGCAACAGCAGCCACCATATCCACAACCAGGTGAGTGATCATCTTATAGCTAAACTGACATTTTTTTCTTCATCTTACAGGGCTCATCCTTAAATTTGGCAGCTGAATTCTCAATACTGTTTTTTGATTCCAATATCCTCACTGGAGCCGACTTCAGCACCAAAAAAATCAGTGCTTATACAAAATATCTATTGTCATTGATAATTTAGATCATTTTAACTTTTATTCTGCCTTTGTTCCTTTGAATCATGTTACTATTCCAGGCATGCCTTATCCCCCTGCCCAGCCGGGCCCAACAGGGGCACCTCCAATGTATGAGCCTCCAAAAGACAGGGCACCCCCAGGGGCAGGATATCAACAACCTTACACCCAACAACCACAGCCAGGTAAAATTTGAAAGCATTTTTGCCTTCTTTTTCTGTGATCCTCAGGCCAGGTCAGATGGTTGTGAGAGTTTAGACAGAACTAGTCAAGCCACCTGGGTTTCTTTGGGGCCACTCCGGCCAAGTCCTTTGATCAAAGCCACCCGCCATCACAGTGTATCGCAACTAATTGCTCACTTGGCCTTCGAATTGAAAATTTTCAACCCTCTTAGTCGTGGCCCACTGAGTCACTGCACTTCCAACTGCCTTCAAATGTATTGAGTGACATGTCGCTGGTTGTACCAGAGCAGATCACAAAATGTGACCCGTCACAGCAAAACCAGGCGCATGTCGCTTTGAGCTTTGCAGCTTGAGACGGACTGTTTGATCAATTCTCTATTGTCTGCCTTTTGTGAAATATGAGCACATCAATTTCTTCCATTATCTCCTGGTGTCATTTAGACTCATCTTCTGTGCGACATGCGCCTGCTTTTGCTGTGACCGGTCACAAATGTCCATCGACACCTTTGAATGGACTTTAGAAAAGGGCGATCAGTCCTATAATTTTCTTGTTGGTGAAAATATTTACGTTAGGATTTTTACCGTTAGGATTTTTATCGCGTACCCTAACATGGTTATGCATGAATGTTTCATTCTAATGCAACACTACATCAATGTATGTCAAGGGTTTTGTTGTCGTTCAGACACATGTATGCAGTTTGCATGTGACAGGTGTAAAAATTAAAGGAAACCAGTCGCGAAATGCTTATGAAAATGGGAGCGTTTTAAATGGCCCAATAAAAAAACCTATGCAATCATATGGAGAGAAATTTTTTAGTTTATTTCAAGCTTGAGTTTGTTTATTTTGTTTTCTTTACATTCCTTAATTTCAGTTCTTCAAACGTTTCTTTTTGGCAGTGCTTTCCTTTATGTTCAATTTAATTTCAGTTCATCAAACTATCATTGTAAATGCGTCTTTTGGTCCGCAACCCATGACTACGACCTGTCCAATGTGTAATGCATTTGTCACCACCACTGTTGAATATAACGCCGGGGCCCTCCCATGGATTATTGCAGGATTATTATGTCTGTTTGGGTAGGTAACAGTTTTGAAAGCACTGGTCAGAATTATTGTAAACCCCTTGTATTTTTGTAAAATAGATTTTTTAAATCTTTTATTATTGTGTCAGTATCAGTGTGTTGCAAGTGTTTGAACAAACTGCTGCTGCCAAACCAAGGGGCAGTAAATATGTCCTTCATTCTAATTGAGGTGTGCTGAAGAACTGGACTGAGAAAAAGACACTCCGGAGAACACCATCAAAAAGCTTGACTGCTTGCAGCTCCACCCTGGGATTGCAGGCCGTTTCGAAATTTAGACTTGAAACACTAAGTTGTTTACTCAAAGAATGCAAAAATAATGGGGTTTACAGTAATATACAGACAAGCCCAAGTCCCATGTTGATAGCCTCCATATAATGCAATTTTCTTCCATTTTAGCAAAGATGGCGCTGCCGGCTCACTCTCAGAAGCATGGGCTGCCAAAATGGCCACTATACTAATGATTTAAGCATTTTTCAGGTCGGACCATAATCGTCATGGAGGGGATCCGATTTGAATCCCTTCCTGTCACCTGTCGGTGTCCATTTTGTAAAGCATGTGTGACTACAACGGTTGATTATAATGCGGGCATCATAGCATGGTTACTCTGTGGGTTGCTGTGCTTGTTTGGGTATGTAGATTGTGGGAAACAAACGTTTTCAAGGGTGTAGCCTTGTGGACTGAGGAAGTAAAGAAAATTGCTCTCCGATGGAATTTTCAAAGGAGACATCAGGCAGCAGTCGACGAAATTGCTATCAACTCCTTCCTAACCTTTTACAGGGGATGACAGCACGTCATGTCCTGCGGCCCCATCACATACGTTGACGTGCATAGCACGTCTTACGCTACGTGTTATCCTTGTAATCCTCAGTCCCAAGGCATCTAGGGTTTCTAACTTGCAGCGTTTGCATATCTCTCTGTATGCGGCATATCTCTTGAAATTCTTCCTCTAGGTTAATGGTTCACTAACATTTATGTCTTACAGCGCAGCAGACTATAATTATTGCCAATATAACATTTGGTCCTCATCCCATTACGATGCAATGCCCATATTGTGAGGCTCATGTCACAACGACAGTTGCGTATCATGCCGGGGTTCTGGCGTGGTTGATATGCGGACTGCTCTGCCTATTTGGGTATGTGGCGGTAATGGCATGATTTTTTTCACTGGGAGAGTCCCTTGCGGGTTGGTCCTTGCTTTCACCCAGTTGTTGGTAAAGGATGCATGTCTCTTGGTTCCGTAGTTGTGAGCTTACTACTAAGCTAATGGCTTGGAGAATAACTTCCAGGTCCCTCCCTTCCCCTTGTCCTGCATATTGCCAAAGGGCGTGTTTAATGTCACTGGGAAGATGCTGGCAGTATTGAAATTATCATCAGGAATTTCAATAGCAAACACGTTCTTTTCTGAATTGTCTTTGGCGCATTCAATAAATCTTGGTGGTGATGTCTTTGCTTTGGATACCCATGCTAATGATCAATGCAGCGACCTACCACTTCCGTTCATGTTTTAAGGCCCATTAAACTTCTGATCACGTGACAAATCGAGTGTTGTGCGACGTCACCGGTGACATCAGACATGCCGTTTACCTTCATCATGACGTAAGGACGTCATACAACACTAGATTTGTCGCGTGATCAGAAGTTTAAAAGCCCAAAAACACAATTTTATGGCACTGCGAGCGCCACCTTCTGACCTTACACCAAAGCAGCAAGTCCCATTTTGGTAACCAGTTTCGCCTAGCGTTTCCTGTCTGTCTTTCTGGGAATGGTTCTGTTATTTTCTTCTGCTTCATCTCTTTGAGCCATTCTGCCTGGTTTAGTTTGACTTAAAGTACAGCATCGTTATTTTGTGCTTTTGAGAGAACTGCTTGGCTCAAGGGTAAACCTTTTAGAGGAGCTTTGGTAAAGGGTATGTCACAGCTTGGTGAAGGAAGGTGGAGTGCATACAGTGGAACCTCCCTAAGCTGACCCTCTTTAAGCAAGACACCCTCTCTTAAGGGCACTGATTTTGGTCGCAAATGGATCACTTCTATACAATTTCACCTCTGTAATCAGGACACCTCCTTAATAAGGACAGCACTTGTCGGGCCCTAAGTTGTTCCTAATGGAGAGGTTGTGCTGTACTGGTAAAATAATTGCAACAAAAACCGGGGAATAACTCTTGTGAGTGTCTGCTTTGGTGCCAAATCGATTACACCATGAAGCCTGTACATACGTCTTTGAAATGCCATTATATTTTTGCAACGTTGAGTCATATAATGAATAATGATCACATTTTCACTGTAAATAATGTCATGATAATATGAGGCATACGGTGGAAATCTGAAATTTGATATTTGAGGACGTATGTTCCCACGATACCCACTAGTACAACTGTATTGCGTGGGGAATAGATTTCCGGTAACAATACACCTGCCCAATCTTTTTCGACTGGTAAAATTAAGGGGTGTAAGGAGTACATTACACCCCTCTGAAAGTCGCTTGAGAAAAGATGGTATGGGACTATTGTTGCCGGAAATCTATTTCCGCAAATACCGTTGTATGATTGGTCAGTGTGGTCACATGGATGCCCAATTCATACAAAATGTCCCCCTTTTCTCGCCTCAAAGTCAAGCTTAGTTGTTACATGAAATGTACAAATCATATGGTGATGTTGAAGTACGGTCAGATTGATTTTCATTGCAAAGTCATATCAGCTGCTGTGCTTGAAATTGATGTTAAAGGGGTACGCCGTTCATAAATACTAGTGGTCCAGGAAAATAGAAATGCAGTTATACACAATGCCGTAGTGCAGTCATTATGCATGCAAATCTGCTGAAACTTGGTATTTATTGTATTTGTATATCTGTCTACATAACGGCAATGTCGAAATTTATATCCAGTATGTATTTACGCAATTTGGAATTTTCAAATTTAATTACAAATTTCAAATATGTCACGAAAGGCCTTTCAGCAGTGTATATTGATCTTGGGCTTGTGGATATAATAATATATCGCATCTATGAAATGAATCAATGAAATAAAGCTTGGAGTATTGACAACTTGCCGGATGCACTAATCGTTAAAGGTCCGGTCCATAAATGAACTGATTTACGTTTTTGGCCCACCAGAAATGTTCCCCTTTGAACTGGTGGTGCCAGGCAAAGATGACGTTTTAAATTTGTTGCCGAGTGGAATGGGTCATTTTAGGACACAAAGTTTTTATCTCTCATTTGGAATATGGGGGACTTTCTTTTTTGTTTCGGTTAATTTGTAGAGCTACGCATCAAATATTCTTAAACTGGTAGTTAGATGGCGCTAGAGTGTCATCATAGAAAGACAAGTAATCAGCCAAATTTAAATGTTCGTGAGTTATTCTATGAGTGTTTCTTATCCCTTTCAGATGCTGGCTAGGATGTTGCTTAATTCCATTCTGTGTGACAGACCTCCACGACTGCACGCACACGTGCCCGAATTGTAATCGTGTCCTGGGGCGTTACAATCGTATGTAAGACGAAAGATCGACCATCGGCAGCCGTCGAAGCAACGGATTCGACCAATGGCAGCCACAGCAGCAACGGATCGATTGAGGAAATACAACGCCATGAATTGTATTCTCTAAAAGCCATGGAACGTCTTATTCAATTAAGTGAATGCCCATTAAAAAACCTATGAGGCCGTTATCTGCAAAACAAGGAATGGCTCCAACCTCAAATTTGGCATTCACTTCGTTTTAAAAGAGTTTTAATTGCTTTGAATAGTTGTACAAATGTAAATGATTACAAAGAGTGATGATATATCTATACTGTATTTTAGAAATATTCAAGAATGGGGTGTGTGGGGGGGGGTCTGTTGAGTGCTGTCCTTTTTGATGTAACATTTATTTTTCAAACATCTTCCAGAAATCCAGTGTGTTCCAATGTGTGTCTCTATTCATTTTTTTTCCAATCTGATTCCACCAAACACGATCCAGTCAACAAAAGGTGTTATTACATGACCGCTGTGAATCCTTGCGCCTGATTGGACCAACAACATCATGTGACCGATCAATAAAAATTGACGTTTCTTGGTGACGTCACGTCCGCGAGCAACACTGAACTTTCAAAAATCATGAATTTATATGCAGTGGCTTGTCGGTAATTCGCAGTGGTCATGTAGTAAAGAAAATATAGCCCTTTTTCTCAGGCAATATGAGTTTTTCTGTCCCATGAAATTTGACATTGCCCTCAAAATGGGCTATATTCGATGATTACCATATTTGGCAGGGAAATACATTTGCCAGTCCATTTACACCTGAATTTGTTACCAAGTAACGTTTGAGATACAGTGGAACCTCCCTTAGTGGATACCCATTGGTGGACACCTGTATGTAGGACACCCTCTGTATAAAGGACAGTGATTTTGGTCCCAAATTGGTCATTTCTATACGATTTGACCTTTGTAATCAGGACAGCTCTCTATTAAGGAGAGCATGTCCCAAAAGTGTCCTTAGTAGAACGGTTCTACTGTATTTAAGATTTTCTTGTACCAGATTTAGCAAACAAAGTGACTATGCAGCCTCTTCCTCCTAAACAGATTTTGACCTATGTAACTTTGAGGTTTTACAATTAATTCGTGTCATTGATTAGCTGCTGAAATAAGATAAGTGTGGAGAAGTTGCTGTATTTTAGATTTAGAATTAGAATTAGAAGGTACGTCATTCTTAAGCTGTTACTATAAACTGGTCGAAAGTTGGCGAAGTTTTTATTTGGTAGAGACTAAAGTCCATGCTTTACTGCAAAAAATTTGATGGTTAACTGTGAACTGTAAACTGTAAACTCACTCAGGAGCCAGCACAACCTTCAGTGGGGCAGTATTTGCACCGTTCATACTGCAGTCGGGCATGGCGGAATTGGGGAAATTTGTGAGACTGCTCCTGATCGATTTTACAGTAATGGGAAGCCTGCTTTTGTGTAACTTCCATAGATGAAATGAGATGTATGGTTGCTGTAGAGTTTATCCGTGGTTCAGCTTTATTGGGATAATCCATCGACTCCCAGCTTGCTGCTATCAAGCTCCAGCATGTTCCTGTCAAAGTCCCAGAACTGTTAGAGTTCTTTGATAGAGTAACGATTAATAACATAGTTTTTGAAGATGTAACCTCAATCTCCCCAATCCGTACTACTAAATTTTCATAAGTGCTATTGTTCCCGCACAGTCCCTGTAGGTTTTTGGTTGGTTAGCCTAAATGAGATGGCAGCACTGCATTAAATTCAACGAAGACACAGCCCTGATATTTGGTAATGCTCGTTATTTTTAAATGAAACTTTTCCCGAGCTAATTAGTTGGGATCCGGGCCACACGGTGTTTACCGGTGCTGGTCAGGAGATGATGGATTACCCTCATTAATAAATTAGCCTGTGATAGGTATGTGTACTTTCTGGTGGTGGATGGTAACATTTTGATTTAATGTGCTGTGTAATTGTGTGATGAATATTATATATATTAGCATAAAATTTTCTTGTCTTCGTTTTCAAATTTTCTTTGCCCTACAAAACTTAAAAGATGCTCAATGACCTTTTAGTGTGCTAGAGGACTGCAGAGACTTCTGTTATACCAAGTGCATGGACCCATCTTACCCCAAAGAAGTCCATTTCCACTTTAATAGAGCACATTAAAGGGACAACATTGGCATGAGATAGCATGGTTTCTTACCAAAAGTGGCTTCCAGTATGAACGTTACTTCTCCATGCAGGATCACTGAAAAATCATTAGCAATAATCTCGACCAGAACGAAATGTTACCGTAACCCTTCATGAAATTTGGAGGCCATGTACATAGCAGCTCATAACACTAGCGAGTTGGGGACATCATTAGAGATAGCTTGAGTGGGTTGCTATATGTGATGGCGCATGGTGGTGAGCAGGGGTATTATCCTCCTGCCTGGCCACATCTTGGCCCTCAAGCCTTGGATCCTCTCCGCCAACCCGGACTCCGTTACACCAAGTATGAGGGGAGGTAACGGACCGATTAATTCCGATGGTTCTGAACGCCTGGCCAGGGATATCCCACATCCACAACCAAGTTGTCCCTTTAAAGGGGCTTTGCAATCTCGGAGCCTTGTGTGTCAAGATGAAATTCCTTAGTGGAGATATCATATCATCACTTAGCGCATTTTTACTAACAAGCTCACTATTATGAAGGAGGGGATTGGACTAATAAGGGTAATAAGGGTAAGATGATACTGATTGATAGGCCTTTCTATTAAAATACAGTTTAGGATGACAAAGTTGGTGGATTGTCGACACCGGGATTGTGGATCCTTGACCTGCTGTTCCGACAGTCAAACTCACAACATCTAGACTCGTGGGCCAGTCTATAACGTCATCCTAATTTGGTCTCACGGTGAGAGACGAGGACGGTCCACTGCGTCCAGAGTGCATTACAACCTCCTACTTGTGTACCAGTCTGGTGTTCTAACCACTCCACCCATTGATGTCCATTTTCAGACGTGCTGATATGAGGATTTGAGTAAAAGAGGACCCATTACCACAATGTCACAATCAACTACCTGTTTGTCGGCCGAAGACGAAAGTGTTGGCGGCCGTCATGGAAATAGTCAAAAGAAAAGATAACAAAAAATAATAACAAAACGAAATTTTCTAAGAAATCCATCATGAAATGTGTCTGAAAATCACATTTTTCTAATTGAAATAATCTTAAGAATACATAGATCATCACCTGCAAGGTACAGGTGAGTATACATTGGCAATGTCAACTTGAAAAACGTTGAAAGAACCTCGGAATAGCAAAATGTGTGAGGTTACTGTCACTGACTGTCAGATCTGCACTGCAGATCATGAGTATGATTAGATGCAATATAGTGATAGATGATCAGATATCAGATGCATCTGCTGGATGACAGATGCTTACTGACAGATGGATAATGTCAAGTTCAAGTGAGCGCCTTCTGGTTGCTCCTTGAAACCCCTGATTGATTTCTGTGGAGACTGGGGTAATAATTTGATATCCCACACCGCTTTAACAGTTCCGCTACTGAGGAGCGCTGCGTGACATTATTATTGTCATTAACCCAGGAGGATAAATGTTGATATTCGCAGATTCTGGTTCCGCGTCTGTGAAAGATTTGATTGCTATACCCTGGCTGGGAGGGACTATCATTATCACTATCCGTATCGATTTGTCATTGATGGGAACTAATCTGTATTGTGGATGGTGACTGGGCAGCTGACACTAGTGACAGCTTCGAGATAATGTTCTTGGCCTTAATAACTCTTGTTGTCCTGTAGAAATTGGGAAAACCCATATTGCACCATGCATTACATGTCTGAGTCATTGTTACTCATCTAATCATCATGTGCTTGAAGAACTAGGTCAACAGAAGAGGTACAGTAAAACCTCTCTATAGAGAACATCTGGACTGACAAATGCTGGCATAAGAGAGAGGTATCCTGATTACAGAGGTCAAATTAGATGAAAACAGCGACTTTGGGACCAAAACAAGTGTCCTTAATAGAGAGGGTTTCATTGATAGAGAGGTGTCTGCTAAGAGAAGTTCCACTGTACTTAGTTCTAGCGGTGCCATCGCCTGCTGTCCCTCCCCTAAATAGCCAGAAGTCAATGAAAATGCATCAAAAATCAGTACTATACTATACAAACTATAGATTGAAATACTCTAGTATCACCGACCTAAGACCGGTTGATTTTATTTATTATGAAATCGAAACAAGATTATAGCTAGAACAAAAGGTCATGATGAGCCACAGACAGCTTTGTGTCCAGGGGCGTAGCTAGTAGGAGCAAATGCCCCCCCAAAGTCTCCTATGACCAGGGAGCCTTTTACCCCCCCCCCCCCGCTCCCAACTAAAAAGCTAGCTATGCCCCTGGTGTTGCCAATTATCGTCTATCAATCAATCTATCAAAATTGAACGATTTGAATGGCATTGAACTCCTGTGGGCATGATAGCTAGCTTTGAACTGAATATTCAGAACCGGTCTTAGGTCGGTGAAATTAGAGTATATTATATAACATATTTAAGCTCGATCCAAGTCACAATCCAAAGAGTAAAGCATAAAAAGTAAGTTAATTACCCTGGGGTGTCCTAATGGACGTAACAGCCACAGCTTTTCATCTATGTCTAAACTGGGCCTGGGAAATTACCGTGTCTATTGATAGCTGGTCACATGAAGCTATTATCAGTATAAAATGAAATCACATGCTGTTGGTTTCTCACAAACACTGCCTGGCCTCGCCTGGATAAATAACTTAATATATAGTGATACAGTCTCGGATTCCTTGAATCTTCTTTAGGAAAAAAACTTCTTTTTTTGTGTTTAATTCAGAAACTTTGCAGGTTGGTCTACTCTAGTCTAAACCTTGTACAGCCTTAATGCCATGATAAACAACCTGTATAGCGATTCGATCTTGGATTCATTGTTATTCTTGTTCAAGATGAAAAAAGTTTTGATTTGCCAAGTCTAGACAGATAAATGGATACTGTACATGTGTATACAGTAGAACCTCTCTATTAAGGACACCCTTTGGGACTGACAAGTGCTGTCCTTACGAAAGAGCTGTCCTGATTAGAGAGGTTAAATTGAATGGAAACACCCAACTTGGGACCAAAACTAGTGTCCTTAATAGAGAGGTGTCCACCAAGGGATGTTCTACTGTACCAAATTTCAGTGAATTCATGATTTTAAACTTTTTTTGACAGCATGTGCGGGTGGTACCCAAACTTGAGCTGGATCCCCATGTTTCTCGGCTGCCTGACGGTGGTTACATTCTTTGTCTCGTACGCCATCGCCATCTATGAAGGAGATGTCGCAGCATATTTCCCGTACATCAGGTAGGTGGCGGTCCCTGTCACTATAGATTCATGCACTTGATTGGGAACAACGTTTACATGACGTAGTGTTGGCCGTCGTCACATCACCATGCATTTTACATTACGGTAACGTGACGAGACGCGACGTTTTCGTAAACGTTGGTCCCAATCAAGTGCATGGATCTATACATGCTTCCCGAAATTGGTGGCTTGCATGGGAACTAATTTTTTCCCCCTTGTCCGTCATCAAAGGCATTCAAGTGAGTTGGTCAACCATGTCCCTCCACCATGAGGCCTAGTTTCCCCTTATGACATCATTATTTTGGACACTCAGCGCCCCATTTCTTGAAAGGTGTATTGTTGGAGCCAATAATGGCATTGCATTCTGACACTTTTGCGGCTTATGATACATGATAGTGTCCGGTAAGGGATGTTCCACTGCACTCTTATTTGCAATCTCCACACACACCTATGCCACGTCAGCCGCTTACACCTCTGCCACAGCCTCTAGGATCTATGTGAGTAGAGATTGCGTATTCCCCATTATTCCCAGTGCAAGACATTTGCTGCTGTAGTCAACGACTGGCAAACCAGCAAGGTCAGGGTCAGTAACGATAAAAATTTATGAAATTCTTCTCCTTTTTTCAGCGACACTGGAGCTAACACTCCAGAGAGTTGTATTTTTGGTGAATTTCTCAACATTGCTGCTTTTTTAGGTGAGTACCTGTTATATTTGAAGAAAACATTTATGACGTCATTTGTGCTGTTTCAGTCTACAGCTCTGGGGCATTTTCATCATCCTCACTCAATCACGCCTGCAACCTGACATTTCTATGTCAACTGTGCCACTTCGTCCCTTGAGGCATAACGGTCATGAGACCTCTGTGTCAACACCTCTCTTGCAACTCCAGCACTCTCTGCATCGAGGGATACAATACATCCATCATGCATGTCTGGCTCAGTTCCCTTCATCGTTTGCATCCAGCATCCTCTGGTTGCCACTCCATAAGTATCTTGGGATGCCTTACTGGTTCCATGGCTCCATCGGACACACATTTCCAAACCAACAATACCAGGGCCTGGTTGTTCAAAGACACAAACTTCACGTCGTCTCTAACAGTTACTTTAAGTAGTGGACCCAATGGATGTGCCTTATAATTTTGGTTGGAAAGAACTATGAACTTGTGCATCCTTTAGACAATAATAATACTAGACATGCTAGAAGCTGACACATGGAGTAGTCATATCTATGGGCTTTATTTGACCTTGAAATTTGGCATGTTTGTTTAAGATTTATGTGATATTTCTGTCCTCTATTTCAGCCTTCATCACAATTTTCATCCGGTTCAAACTGGTTAGTTCGTTCACCCGAGACACGATTCGATCAGTGAAGATTTTGAACGTAATTGGTATGGTTATTGGTGCTATCTCAAGTTTCGGGCTTACAATGGTCGCTAACTTTCAGGTAAGAATTATGGTCTTGTGCATTATCCAATCTCCCTGTGCAAACTCAGTTCCACTCAAGTGGCTATTTGGTAATTCAAATTACCTATCAGTATGGTAAGTGAGAGGCAAAAGTGTCTCCAAAATAATCACTGTTATAATCCGTGGTGAGTCTAAGTGAAATACCTGTTTTTTTACAAACTTTGGTGCAAAAATTGGCCTTTCACTTTCAGAGGCTGCTATTGTTTGGCGCTTCAGCACAGGCCAAATTGTTTACAGCTAGTGCTCTGATCTAAAAAAAGTCTTAGATTCAAATATGCTTCATCAATAGATCAACAACTTAAAGTGGCTGTAAGTCTAAACCTATCTTGCATTTCTTTTCAGGACAATAAGATCGAAGTTGTCCACATCATCGGTGCCTCGTTCGTTTTCGGCCTGGGTGTTGCCTACACCTGGGTCCAGGTTGCCATCTCATTCCTCATGTACCCGGATTACAACGCGCTCACTATATGTGTTGTGAGGGCTGTCATGTCATGCATCTCTACGATCAGTATGGTCATGGGTATCCTTTTTAAAAGATCAATTTCAGCTTCTTTTTGGGACCGACGTAAAGTTTCTTCAGGGTGGTACAGAAAAACTTTCCTCAAAACTTGAAGTTTTGTTCTCTCCTCATCGGGCATAACTTGTAGCAGAGCATTTTAAAAGGCTCCTATTTTCAGAAAACCAATTTCCACAAAGTTAAGAGTCTATGTTTTTTGTCTAATCTAAATTTCTTGGTATCATCATGTTACATCAACTAACCAAGGATGTGCAGTGCAGCTTAAAAGGCTCCCATAGAACACAAATTTCGACAAATCTTGTAGAAACGGTTTAGAGTCGATGCGTTTAGTTGAATCTAAATTTCCTGGTAGGAACATGTGCTGAGACAGGAAGTGCAGTGCATTTCAAATGACATCCCATATCCGGAAAGACATATTACAACAAATCTCCTGTCGAGTCGTTGTCAATTTCTTGGTAATATCGTGTTACATGATAGGAAATGCAGTGCTGAGGCCTGACTTATGTTCGGGATATTAGAACTTGGCTTGGTCATGTCTTCTCTTTACTTCCGAAAGTTGTGCTGTGGGAAAAATTTCATGTATAGCCTCTCTATGAAAGACACTTTAGTATAGAGAACTGTCCGTGCTGTGCAGTGTTATTTCCTTAACCCTCAATCCTTTTGCGTGTAAAAATACTAATACCGGTACCGGTTTTATAAATCGCATGCAATTTTTCAATTCATTTCTGATTTCAATTCATTTTGTCCTGAAAGGGTTAATTTCACTTTTTCTTTGTTTTGCACTTTCTTTCCTTGACATTCTTGTGTAGCTTTCATAACTGCTATTATAGCCAATCATGAATGGTTTAGCTCAGGTTCTCATGATCATTCCCGGTCGGTATGGAAACCAACAGATCCTGTAAGTTACTTTTAGGAGATGTACAGGATGTCACAGAAAATGGCTTCTTTCACCCCTATAAAACCATCTGGGTTGCCCGTATCTCCCCTATTAGCTGTCGTTTGCATATTCCTCATCCAGCTGCTAATGCCTTATAAGGTAAATTCATACTCATTTTCCTAAGACCGCCGGTTCCTAAACTGTCACAAAATTACCCAGCATTCAAAAATGTATGTGCCACTATTGCTACCAGTTCTTGTCTACTTGCCTATCCCGAAGAGATTTCAAACTGATTTGGTGCTCAAACCTCTAAATGCAAAAATCTGTGTGGCACAAAGATGAAAATAAATGACGTCACAATGGCCCAGCCTCAGGATGTTGTCGGCGTTATGTAACATCATGATGTCACCACCGATGTACGGAAAGATCAAAAATGATGTCACTGACATCGTCACGCATCAGAGATGTAGTTGCGGATAAAAGAAAAAAACCAAGATGACTTTGTTGCTTTGTGCTAAATATGTTACAGAGTTAGAGGTTGATGACGTCACGAATATCATCTTTGCGCCTCCCTGGTCCTCTCTGCCCCCCCCCCCCCTCTTCTGTCTGAAATCGTTCATCCCTTGCTTCCGTTATAACCTCATCGACTTGCGTTCGCTTCTCAAGTTGTGTAGGGTTAACATGTAAATATCTAACCTTGACCTTCACCCAGCGTTTGTCACAGCGATGATTGCACGGACGGCATGGACAAATAGTGGCCCTCACGACCACCCGAGACAAAAGTGGCAACCAACAGACCCTGTAAGTGAGGCAGCATTTTGTATTCCTTGGTTGGTTCACGAAAGTGCCCTGCACAACGAGCGATTTTTGTTGCTGCAACCTTTGACAGTTATTGCTGTGGTGAGCAATGAAAATAACGATCATCTGCGGGTAAAATCGGTAATTGCCGGGTTTGAGATTGATCACAGTTCACAGCGATAACCGATTCTTATTGCAGTGACTATCGCAAATGAGAGATTTCTGTCGCATGTGATCATGATCGCATGTGGTAGCAACAAAAATCACTCCTTTTTGCGGGGCACTTTAAGGACAAAAAATGATTGGTGTCTTTTCTTTATATACATATGATTTTGAAGTTTTTGCATGAAATAATAAGACGTACAGTTCCATCAACATTTAAGTCCCGCACCACGAAGCAAGTTCTTTCATGCTATTCAGTTCAGTAAGAAATAAACTAAAACATTGGCAATCACTTTTGTATCAGAGATCATTGATTATATTCATTTGATTTGGAAATACTTTATGAATCTAAAGTTTTTCTGATGGTGACACCGTCTTTCCTCAGAAGTTTCTAGTTTGACCGGCAAAACTTAGATCCCACATGTAGTCTGTAACCTCTTCCTCCTCCTCCCTTATCTCGATTCGAGCATGAATAGAGTTTAAGATTCTAACACTCGTACACAAATGTATCAATGGCAGTGCGCCAGCATACTTGACAGTACTGCTAAAACTGTACTCACCAGCCAGGCCCCTGAGATCAGAAGCACAGGCTCTCCTCATTGAACCACGGTTCAACACTGATAAGTTTGGAGGCCGAGCTTTCTCCAGGAGTGCCCCTAGGCTATGGAAAAGCCTGAACAGTAACATTAGAAACAATACTTACAATGCATTCAGGGGACAGATAAAAACAGAACTCTATAGTCAATACTACAACTCGACGGGAGGGCGCACTTGAACAGGACTAATTCTGGAAAGTTGCACCATATAAATAAAAATTTTATTATTTATCATTATTCATATTAATGATAATCTTAGAATCCAAAGCGCTTCCTTAACCTTGCCGACTCTCTGTCAACCAGGTTGCCTTTATCCCATTCAATGTTATGATTGGTTCAGTGATGTGTTGATGTCACTTAACAAAGAAAAAGTGTAATGTTAAAAAGTAATGTATTGTCAGAGTGTAATGTCAGATAGTAATGTAATGTCAGAGTGTAATGTTTGATAGCTATGTAATGTCAGATAGTACTGTGTTGTCAGAATGTAATGTCAGTGAGTAATGTCATGTCAGAGAGTAATGTAATGTCAACGTACTAATGTCAGAAAGTAATGTCATGTCAGAGCGTAATGTCGCAGAGTGATGTAATGTCAGAGAGGAATGCCACTCATAGCTGTTACTGATCTTCTTTCCAGGGTTTCGATGAGCACATCGTCAGCACATTCAGTGAGTGGGTCATGGCCATTGCATTCGTCCTTTACTTCTTCACCTTCATCCGCGACTTCCAGAAGATCAAACTCAAGGTCACCGTCGATCCGTTAGTGCAGCATCTCGGCGAGGCACCCCCACCAAGGAACGTTGCGCCTGCAGCAAACGAAACGAGTGGCCTGCTGGCCCATGCATGATGAATCTCTAGACTTGCTTATACAGCTTTCATAGGGCAGACTTTCTTTTTAGGTGGGACTATAGGCAGGAGCTCGGTGGTCAAATTCAAGGTCTAAAGTTGACGAATATGCACATAGGGTACTGGGTCATGTTTGACTCAGGGATGAATATATTCTTTGTACAAGTCTAATTAGTTTTGATGTACTGCGAGGTACGATATTCCTATATGCGCCTTTTGTCTCATTCAATTTGACCTACCTGGCTCATGGCTATATAGTGTCCCATTAAAGGAGTACTTCTCAGTTGTGACATAGCATCCATATATCGCTAAACTGCATGCAAATAAACTCACGCTGTTAGTGTGCTGATATGTTTGATTTTGGTGTCCAATAATATGCAACTGGAGATGTATTAAAGCTCTTCCTATATCATCTACTGTAGGCCCTAACATTTTTGTGACCTGACTCATTTACGGCTGGCTGCTAGTAGATCACAAAACTTAACAACGTTCATGTATATCTTGCGACAGGTCGTTTCATGCATAATGAGGTTGCTATGACCACAAAATATAATTGCTTGGCATTATGTGCCCATTGACCAAGATGCATCACTTAGGAGACTTTTTGCAGGAGCCAGTAAAGTCTTATCTTATTTACGGCTGGCTGCTTAGTACATCACAAAACTTAACAACTTTCATGTACATGTATATCTTGCGACAGGTCGTTTAATGCATAATGAGGTCGCCATGACCAAGCTTATTGACCAAGATGCGTCACTTAGGAGGCTTTCTGCAGGAGCCAGTAAAGTCACTTCAGTATTTTTCGGAGTGTTCTCATCACACGCCATATGCGTCAGACACTTGATGTCTTCAATCATGGTTCCTTACGTTTGTTTCACCGCAGGTTTATAATCATATTGTAATATGTGCCCTGTTTGACCAAAATGTTAATTATAGGCCTGAAATTTCAAGGTGACGACTTGGTAGCATGAGTCTGACATGCGTTGCCTGTTATGTGTATTTAACTCGATTTCGTAATTGTTTGTTTTTGAGAAAAGGGCAGAATTTTGCTAGTTTATGTGATTTTGTTGAAGAAGAACAAATGTGGATTAAAAAATCAAATTTTTAAGGTTTGGTGTATGGGTTTTTGTCTGTGAAGTATTTCAAGCTTTCAATGGTTTGGAATATGCAAAAAATTGGCCAACAGATACATGTATATCACAGTAGATATAAAGTGTACAAACATTTGACAAATTTCAATTCTGAGATGTTTCATGAAAACTCATGAAAATCTTTTAAAGATATGATTGATAAACAAGATGAGGTTGGACCCATTTGACTGTCATACTCGATTACATAAAGATCTGTGTATACATACAAATGCATGTAGTTTTATATTTGTCTCCCACAGTGTATCTAATTCTCAGAAGATATAGATGTTTTAGTATTTTAAATGTTTGACGGCCATGCATTATTGTGATAAGTTTTGTACAGATTGATACAACATGTATTTATCCAAGAAATATTTTATAAATAAATGCTAATTTTAATAAGTTAACCTTGTTTTTGATTTCGTCAAGTTTTCTACCCTCAGCCTCAATGAGAGATCAGACAATGCACGCTTCCCAATTTCCATTTCTTGCTCAGAGAGAGGACAATCGTCTCTCACAATGCATATTTTCTTGCCCAGGGAGAGGACAAAAGAGAAGATGGCCACCTCTCCCTGTGCACATTTCCCAGCTCAGAGTCCTATTGAGTATTGAAAGAGAGGGCAGCCATCACTCACCGTGAATATTTCTCTCCTTGGAGAGGATGAAAGAGAGAACAACTGTCTCTCACTGTGCTCATTTCCCTACTCAGAGAAGACAACCGTCTCCCACCATCTGCTCAGAGAGGATGAGAGAGAGAACGACCGTCGACTCTCTTACTGTGCACATTTCCCAGCTCAGAGCCCTATTGAAAGAGAGGACAGCCGTCTCCCACAGTACACACTTCCCTGCTCAGAGAGGGGACAACAGAGAGGACGACCGTCTCTTACTGTGCACATTTCCCAGCTCAGAGCCCCATTGAAAGAGAGGACAGCCATCTCCCACAATGCACACTTCCCTGCTCAGAGAGGGGACGACAGAGAGGACGACCGTCTCTTACTGTGCACATTTCCCAGCTCAGAGCCCTATTGGAAGAGAGGACAGCCATCTCCCACAATGCACACTTCCCTGCTCAGGGAGGGGACGACAGAGAGGACGACTGTCTCTTACTGTGCACATTTCCCAGCTCAGAGCCCTATTGAAAGAGAGGACAGCCATCTCGCACAACACACACTTCCCTGCTCAGAGAGGGGACGACAGAGGATGACCGTCTCCTACTGTGCACATTTCCCAGCTCACAGCCCTATTGTAAGAGAGGACAGCCATCTCCCACAGTACACACTTCCCTGCTCAGAGAGGGGACAACAGAGAGGATGACCGCCTCTTACTGTGCACATTTCCTAGCTCAGAGCCCTATTGAAAGAGAGGATAACCACCTGTAACCAATTTATTAATTTCAATCACCACACTGGGACATCTTTCTCACATTACCATGCATATTACCAAGCTCAGAGCTATATTAAGAGATTGGACAACCGTCCCCAACTGGGCACATATCCTGGAAAGGACATAATTATTTCTCCTATGGTAATTTTTCAGCTGGAGACCTCATTGGGAGATGGAATTAAAGGTATCAAGGACAGTCTTGGAACTGACAAGAGCTGTCCTTATTAGAGAGGGGCGTCTGGAACTGACAAAAACGTACTGTCCTTGATAGAGAGAGGTCTCGATTATACAGATCGAATCATATAGAGAAAATCAATTTTGGACCACACCAACTGTCCCTAATCGAGAGCGTGTCCTGCTAACAGAGGCTCCCGCTCAAGGAGGTTCCAATGCACAAGGTTATCCCTTGCGTAATAGGAGGCATTGTTCCTTTCTGTCCAAAAAGTCCTGTACCAATAAAATAAATGAAACAAGAAAATAATATCGAGCATGGTCCACAGACATTTATTCAAAAACCTTATAAAATATCCATATACAATGACTGGGTACATGCACTTGGCGGGAATACTTCATTTAAAATAAAACCAATCCAGATATGCCTACCAGTAAAATGTGGTTGGTTTTTTCTCCCAGGGAATGTGGCCCTGCCTTTCAAAAGCACATAGTCAAATTCCCTTCACCCAGATTCCCGGTCAGAAAACCAAAGTTGTGTCATTAAAGGCAAGGTTCATCTGTGCATGTTGTTTATACATGTGCCACTGGTAATCAGAAACAAACATGGTCATAGCGCAGTAGCACAGTAAGGCGTGATGAAAGTTGATTATGATGTATAGTAACCATTATGATTACAAGCAAATGAAGTACTCCCTCAAGTTAAGATAAAACAATTAATATAATATCATTATTTCAGTATTTGAGATGAAAATTGAGCTCGCTTTAGCAACGAATGTACAGCATATCAGCAAGGCTTGCAAAGATACATGCGGGGTAACACAGGATACAGCGTGTCCCAAAAAAGTGGCACTTGGCAGTCTTTGCTGTTCTTTGCAAAATATCAAAATTACCATTGGATTTTCTATGCCTGAAGCAACTCATCTAAAACTATTGATAGGGAGAAAATGGCTCTCCTTTCTTACTCAAGGACCGAAAAACTGAAATTGTCCTGCAGAAAGTTGAACCTATGACCCCTTGAAAACAAGTCTGGATATTCATTTATGACACAACTAACCACACTAACTACTAACAAAATCAATCTGGGTGGTCACATAGCAATTTTTAACAATATCGTGCAACACTTTTTTTCCAAACACACTATAAGAGACAGTACTTACTAATAGATAATGTACATTACAAAACCCTTGTGATCATAATTATAATACAATTAAAAGGTTGTACGGGAAAGTATTTTTTTAATCTTCAATCCCAACTGATATTTATGTATAAAGTAATTTATTATAGAAACCTTCCCCTTAAGAACTTGGCCTGTTTTTCAACTTTTCAATCGCAACTTACATTAATGCCTTCAGTAAAAGAAGAAACCTATTTTGAGAAATTCGTATAGTACCATTCCACAATTGAGTACACATTCCTTTGAAGTAAAGTACAGGACAGAA
Source organism: Lineus longissimus (assembly GCF_910592395.1). Taxonomy (NCBI): domain Eukaryota; kingdom Metazoa; phylum Nemertea; class Pilidiophora; order Heteronemertea; family Lineidae; genus Lineus; species Lineus longissimus. Next base: position 8,877,126 of record NC_088315.1, read on the forward strand.
TGGTAAAAAACGCTCCATGACCAATAATACAATAGTGCTATTTTTACCCTGTCCCTAACGGTGCCTTTATTGGACCACCCTGTAGAACAGGTTGTCGTGTTATTCCATCATCTTCGACAAAATCATCTGCCAAGTTTAGAAAATCGTCCAACAATTTACAACAAAACTTGTTAACATCTCCTACCGGTCACAGACGATATGGAACAATTGATTATTTATACCAACTAAAATAAAAACTAACACGAACATTATCTAAATTCTAATTTTGCCAGTAAAGGTTGATCATGGCGACTTTCCGGCGGTGTACATCAATTCAAAAGTCTTCTTAAAGGATGGATAAGACGCACAACGACGGTAGATTGGCATGGTGGAGGTTGTGTGTGAAATTGAATTTCATTTTGCTACAAAATTTCATAAGAGCAAAGATTTACAAATAACCTTCCTTAAAATGTTTTCCCATCGTCGCTATACTTTTTGAGAAAATGTTGGAAGTAAATGTCGTCTGCAGAATCCTTATGTTGAATGAGTCTAACTCCAGGAGGCACCACCTGCCTTACTCGCAGGTTTAGTTCCCAGGCAAGCGCCGAACCCATTCACACTCCCAGGTGGAGAGAAGCAATGTAGGGGTACGCGTCTTGCTGAGAGTGGAACACACGACCTCTTGATTATGAGACCAGCACTCTGCCACCAATCTCGAGCTCCATAACTATATGGGTGAAAAATTGCAAGATGTTTGAAAAACTTTCACGCACAATCAATAACTACACCACAATTCACAATAAAAAATACAACAAGATATGACGATTCAAAACTTTCATTATAGTCATCTCACCTTAAAACTATCCAATGTCATGATTTCATCACAACAATTCTAGACCTCGGACTTCTTATGAATACAGAATGAAGCCAAAGGGACAGCCTACAATATCTCACTTAATTTTGAAGGCCAAAAAGGGCTAACTACCGCACAACCCCTGGACCCAAAATGGGAACAGGAACAAAAATTACCGTCTTTGACTCAACGTCAGAACGGGTGTGCAATTTTCAATTGAGAACACCATTTATGTGCACTTATAAACTTGAAAAAACTTCACTGTGCGAAACAATTCCACAGAAGTTGACAATCTTGGCAAACCTGTTAAAGATACACCAAGACATGTTTCTTCATTCAAAAACATTTCTACATTTAAAGACTTTCTATACCACGAGTTGACATAGCTTTCATCAAGAACATTTCCACATTCAAAGACTTCCTTATACTCTTTCTATATTCTTTCCATATCTTTAGTTGACAAATCTTTCCTGAAGAACATTTCTCCATTTAAAGAGTTTCTATATTTCGAGTTGACGTGATTTTCCCCAAGAAACCCTGACAGAACCTTGTACGTTGGCCCTGCTCATCTCAGACGGTGGCGTCCCTCAGGTATTTTGTTTAGGAGAGCAACCCTGCCAAATGGAATCCCATCTAATGCCACCCGAATCAAAAAATCTGCCACCTTGAAAAGAAAAGAATTTGATTTTGCATCACCCTGATTAAATTCATAACCCACCTTGAAAAATCAGAGCAGTCTTTCCCACACTCAGAATATCTGCCTTTCATCCCGATAAAACACATACAAACTTGCCATTTTCAAACCAAATGTGCAAATATCGTATTTCTTGATTCCAATCTTTGTTCACTTCTTGAACCCTCTCATCATACAGATCTAAAAACACCGAAGTCAATATTTGAAAACTGTGAAACAATCTCCAAATTACTTGGACAGGAGCAGACGGCAAGAGAATTGCATCGTTTTCAGAAAACATTCTGCCAGTCTCAAAAAACATTGCATCAAACTCGCCAGAATATTCCACGATTCTAGGAAAACAACATGTTCTTCTCGAAAAACCTTCTCTCGTTCTCAGAAAACATTGCATCAAACTGGCCAGAATCTTCTACAATTCTTAGAAAACAATGCGTTGTTCCCGGAAAACTTCCTGTCGTTCTCAGAAAACATTGCATCATTCTCACAAAAACGTTCGATCACTCTCGGAAAACACTGCATTACTCTCTTAAAATAATGCGTCATTCTCGCTCCGCGTCCAATCTAATCAAAAGTGTCCATTTGAAAACTGTTTAACAGCCTTCAAATCTTCGGTAATTATCAAACTCGCAGTATTTCTAGACAGTTGTTGTAGCAAATGGCGATCCAGTCTGGCTGCGTCGACGACCACTGGACCTGGTTGATTTCTCCCGAGGACGTGTAGGCGAGGATGGGGTCTTCGATGGCGCGAGGCATCTGCTGGATGTCCCAGATTAAAGCCTGGTGGTCGTCGGCTGAAAAGAAAACAATCTCTACAGCCCTTTTCAATTCAAAGGATACCTCGGCCAACAAGAGATATTTTACGAAACTCGAAGGCTTTGTGGTAATTTGGAAAACGTTGCAAAATTCCGGGTTGAATACTGTGTGTTTCCCTGCTTGACAAACCAGGTCACCTTCAATTTAATACGCAGAGTCTCTTTGAGAAGTTCAACTGTAGTCTCTAGCTAAAGATACCAACAGCTCTTCAACCACAGCACCTTTTTCTTAAATCTTTAGGTCTTTTCTAATGATCGACAGGTATATTTTGGGATATTCTCTATGAAAGACTTACCGGCAGTGCATATGTGGCAGCTAGAATGAGGCGCCCACGCGATACCATTCACGCAGGCGCGATGATTGTTCAGCCGAGCAACAGGGGTACACGGCACTCGTACGTCAAGGATTATAACCTGAAAAACAGGGATATGATATTTTTAAAACTGATATTAATAACAATTGTTAGTTCTTTTGAACTGAAAAGGCTTACAGCTTACTCCTGTGAGTATGATAAAACAACTGCAAACTAAAGTCAAACTTTAACAGAAATGGAGAGAAATGAGAAATTAATTCAAAGCCCTAAAGCTATATATGCGCTTGACATTTAAGAGGTCGGCACGGGTGTGGACACATCCTCGGCAACATCTATTGTCTCGCTAGGAAGTATTGGGAGAGATGGGACAGTTTACTTGAGTTAACAAGATGTTAAGTTCCCTCCCTCCTCACTGAAAAATCCTCAAATAATGTGAAACCAACCAGGCAAATTTCAGGAAAATCAAACACTGATGGAATTTGACAAAACAAAGCATTATACCTCCATTGCGTCCATTGCCATGGTTGCTAGGTAGTTAGGATCTTGTTTATTCCACGCCAGCCTTAGCAACGGATGATGCTGTGGATCCTCGTAGATGATTGTCGAATGTTCAAGATGGCGGAGATCAAACATGCGCACTGAACCGTCGGCACCTGGAAACAACAGAATGGCGTTACAATAGGAACGAAAAGAAACAACTGCTTTTTCAGTCTAAATTTAAAGTTAAAATCATGTTAAAGATTTGCTTGAAACTGCACTGCTTTTCATTGTAGTCACAGTTATCATTTATGAGAATCAAGAAAGCCAATCCGGGCACATTTATGTTTGGCTGGTTATTCCTGCAAAAAACCACACTGGTCCATGGAGGCCGCCACTTACATCAAGTGCCATTACAAGATGGTCCACTACATCACAATGACCTCGAATGGAATGTATCGTTGATACAGTACCCTGCTGTCAGCGACACAATGAATCATGGATTTCACATTGTACGACATCATTTGTACTGACATGGTTGACCTCTTTTTTTGGAAACAAATTGTTTGCCCCTTGAACGGGAGATTTGAATATCCGATGTATTTCATGTGGCAATATTTCTTGATGGTGTCCCAGAGAAGGTGGCATGGAACTTTTCTTTACCCATAGAAGGACCGAGGACTTACCAACACTTGCAAACATGTCCCTTCCACCTCCCGCTCGGCTGAACGCAATGTCATACACCTCTTTATCATGTGCAATAAGCTGTGTCTTCACGTGACCCGACACGAGGTTGACCCGGCCGATTACCTGGCCCGTCTCCAAGCCCCATATCGTGCACGTGGTGTCTATGCTTGATGTCCCCAGAAGATTCGGATCGACCTCGTTCCAATCAAATGATGTGAGTGGGGCACAAAAGTCTGAATTTTTGTTCTGAAAGTAAAATGAATCAAATTGAATCTCAACCAGTAGGCCCTAACTCTGACAATACAGTCATTTAAGTGATGCACCTAGTGGTCAATTTTAATAATAAGACCAATACATGCACCAGGCAATTGAAATTATGAACTTTTGCATCGTTACTCTTGGAGATCCAGTTATCTATGACTTGACTTTAGCTGACACAGAGTGCCTGGGATGGGCTGTTTAGAGCCGTTGCCCATCTTTGACTGCGGGTGAACCTACCTTTACAATGTACATGTAAGCATAAAGAAATTCTATTACAACACAAAAACACTTACATTGTTTAAAAGGCATTCTAGTCTTGTCTCAGTGTCTCCAACCCGCCATACTCTCAGGTAGTCACCACTTGTGGCCAACAGATCTGGAAACACCCCTTTCTGAAAAATAGAAAAGTCACAAATCAAAAGAAAACATTTCAATCACGATAACTTTTTGTTTCAGGTATACAAAAATCTCCATCTCCAATCAAGCCTATCATGCACTGCATGGACTGGAGTGTACTGAAAGAATGTAAGATTTGAACTTAAAGATCTGTTCTGCAGTTTATAATAACTTGAGATAAACACTCATGCAAATTCTGGTCGCTTGCTGTCATTCTGCTTCCTGATACTCGTGCTAGTTCATTTATCAGTTGAGTGGTCAGTTATCTGCGATGCTAATCACTTACGTTATCTGGTATCCACATGATTTTTGTGGTAGGATACGGATGATCGAAAGTGCTTCTTGATGTGAACTCCGAGGACTCTTCATCGAGACAGACTATCTGCACCTGAAAACAATTGGAAGGAGAATTGAATGAATGACAAGTACGGATGTTCAGTTGGGATGGACGATCAAAGGAGAATATGAAAAACATCTCCAACAGGTGCAATGATGTACATTGGATTGCGGAGGAAGCTATTGTGAATGTGAGCCAGAACAACCAAACAGCAAAGAAAAGACTGCATGGTTTGTACTTGGTAGGTTGTGCGTATATATTTAGGTTTGTTTTGGCTCTGCAAGGCCACCTCCAACTGAAACAACATTATCATTCAAGATGAAGGTGCCAAGAATAAGATAAACAACGCTACAGTACGGACAACTGTATACAACTACTATAGGGATAAGGGAGGGCCTACCTTGTTGTTGTACTCCTCAACGAAGCTGCCCAGAGCGAGTCGGAACCGCTTGTCTGGCCGAACGCTCCAGTTCATACTGTAAACAGTCCACGGAGCTTCATATTTGTAGATTTCTTTCCGCTTACCCGCCGGAGGGGGACCCGCCGTTGCCGGCAAAGTCGACATCTTGTGACTAAACAGTTTGGCGGTTGGCGGGACTGTCGGGAGAACAAGCAAGTTTGATCGTACTGCTGAATGATATATTCAGCAGGAGACGTAAAGAAGGAACAAATTGAGAGATCAGCAGGAAATGGCAGCTGAGTAATCAAATGGGCTGAACCAAAAATGTATTTCTGCTTGGGTTTCCAGAAGAAGCCCTTTCTTCACTTTTTGCAGAGATTTTCCTAGCAAACGGACAAGGCGATCACCAAAAGCTTCTGTTTCAAGTATAGGTGAGACAAAAGTCTATTGATTACTCGTTAGATTTAAAAAATTTCCAACTAATTTCAGGCAAAATCTGGCTTTTTATTTGATAAAGTTTTATTTCAAATTTTGTCAGAATCCAAACAAAAACAATATGGCGGACACACTTGACCACTTTACGACTAACTGGTTTTTATCAAATATCTTCTAAACTAAGCATTTGTTTATTTTGATACTTCCTGATTTTACTTTTTTAGACATTTTTAATTAGATTATGTGTAATTCATAATTAAATAATGAAATATATAGCCAAATTTTGCGACGGAAACATCAAATTACCGCAAAAAAGTGCGTCGCGGGAATTTTTCCGAAATTCACAAAATAATCGATGTTCAAACATCAAATAAACTCATAATGCCAATCACATTTGGTGATCCAACCGCACTGAAGGTCCCCAATGGGTTGTTCAAAGATGTGAAATATTACCTGATCGGAAATCTTGATGAAAAGGTCCGAATTGTCCTCATAAATTTCGCCAGGATTTTTGCAGAAATCGAAATGTTGTTGAACATGTACATGCACATGCACTACACATTGTACACAATACATGAACAGTTTTCATTATTAATATTGGTAATGTTTGTTGGTTGATACCGCCTTTAATTTAAGGGCCAGGACTAGGAGGTCACTGCTTTTAGTTGCACTTTCTGCCGTTGAGCGTTTCCTGACATTTTGTCGTCTACAGACAGTTACATCCTACACCATGAATCGCCAATGCCTGTGCTACTGCTACTGCTATCTATGGCCCATGGCCATAGGCATAGGCCATACCGTTGGCGTTGACATTACTCATTAGGGGTTTCATTATACCCCATTGGCATTAGGCTATATACGGTAATGGTATGGCTGGTCAGTTACATAGTCGCCATTCCTAAAAGGCAATAACTACTTTGCAAATCTAATTTCAGATCCACCAACTTCTAAAAGATGGCGGTGGTAAGCGAGACACGTATCTCAGTGAGATGGTCAGCCATGCGATCGCTGACAACAAGGACCACGATGACTACAGTGAAGCTGTGGAACTCTTCGAAGTTCCAGTTGTTTCTGTAAGAATGATTAAGACATTAAATAATTCTATAGTTAAAGTAACCTCAGATTATCTGTACAACAGAGCTCTGAAAAAAATAGATTGGCACTCTTACTGAAAGCTCTATTGAGCAGGTAAATCAGATATGGGAGCTACAGGTCTTCTTGGGTCATTCAAATAGCTGACTTTCTCAGAAGTCCTTAAATATTTCAAAAATAATTAAAGACAATGTCACAACCACAGGACAGTGGGACCTCACTTAGAACCTCACTTGTGAGATGCATGGCAGACAGTCAGTCCATTTTTGATCAGAAAGTTGCCTGTCCCAGAGAGTTCCATCCCAGAGCTAGTGGTCAGGGTGGTACCTTTGGCCAGTATTCCTCTATTCTTTATTAGGGACCAGGTCTGAAGCACATGAGCTGGAACTGGTCTCCAACTCCCCATTGACATTGAACAGATTAAAGTAATCATCTGTTAGCTTTCTTTTACTTTGATAGAGTGGTTGACTCATGTTTGAATTTCGTTTTTCAGCCCAGCTGGATAGTGATGTGTGTCAAGTGTGAATGCATCTTGCCGTATCCTTTGAAAAAAACTTAAAATCCTATCTTATGGTGATTTGAAGTTGACTTATAAAATGATATATCTGGTTCTCTCAATTTCAAATTCTGTATTCCCAACTAAGATGATGCAGAAAGTTACTCAAACATCTTAAACAGGACAGGATTAAGATAGAATTATTTTAACCGGAAGAACTACTTTTGCAAACGTGGTCATTACTACACATACATTGAAAAATCATAAACTGTTACATGTACAAATAATCCAGGTTTAGGCCCAGGCCTGCTCTGGTTTAGACAATGACTAAGAAAATACGCACCTCGCCCAATCTAGATAACCTGTAGAAATCGAATATACCTTACCTTATACCACTGGATTATTTTCTTAACCCTGATTAAGGACCAATGCATTTAACCTGGAAAATTATGACATATTTACTGGAGTTGTTGCTTGTCCATCCCAGGTAAGTAATAATACTGGAAAAATGTATAGGTTTGAATTTGATATTTCTCTAAAATGATTTCTCTAAGATAAAGATATGAGACATGTTGTAGAAAATGTCTCATCAGATTTGCCCAATTGACATCTAAATTAAATTTGTATTTTGGACTTTCCTATTCCTGGTCTGTGCGTTCTTAATTCCGGACAATTACTGGTGACATACATCCCTGGATGCCACTTTTTTGAATCCCTCCCAAATTTCTTTATCTCCATTACAGATTCCTGAAGCTGATCTCCAGTCTCTCTGGGCGATGATAACGTTTTATGGCGGGCAATGCCAGCGTGAACTTAACCGCAAATGTACCCATCTTATAACCATTAAACCATTAGGGGTGAGTGGAATGTACCCATCTTATAACCATTAAATCATTAGGGGTGAGTAGTCATTATTCCTATGAACCAGTGACATTTCATTAAAAAGGACATTTTGATGGCAGCATTTGATGGACAAGAGAGGTAAAATTGTTTTGAAAATTGACATACAATTTGTATCTGTCATCAATTACAAAATGTCTTCATTTGTGAGTAGGCAGGTACATGTAATCTTGTCATTTCTGTGTAGGTAGGTAATTTGATCATTTCTGAGTAGGCAGGTAATGTTATCACTACTGAGTAGGCAGTAATAATCTCTGAAAACTTGTTTTCAGGCAAAATATGACTTCGCAATAGAAAAACCTGATCACTTAGAAATCGTTACTCCCGACTGGGTGAGCGATTCTGTTGACAAGAAGGCCAGGCAGGATGAGACGATTTATCACCCAAAGTTACTGATACTGGAACAACCGCCGCCAGACATTGAGCCAGACTCGGATAGCGGGGAGACGATCGTGGATGCAGGACCGGTGTCGCCATCGCGTACGCCCGATCTGTCGCCGCCAGGGGATGAGCTGGTGCAGACGCCGGTCGCGAAGGAGGCGCTGTCCAAGATGGTGCTTGATAGAATGCAGGTGAGAAGTTTGGCTGCATTATGAAAAAAAGTCCGGGAAATGGCTATTCCTTATTTCCAGGTTGGTCCAATCAATGATCTTTGCATGGACACTCTGCCTGTGTAGATGTGTCTGGCTTGGACAGTGGCTGAGTATGAATTTCCAAGATAATTGACAGCGCTTTCATAACATAAAAATTGTCGTAACACTCTTTAGCTTGTGTTATGTAGCATTGCCTCAAAAATGGAGTGACAGAAAAGAAGCTAAAATGAAACATTGTCCTTCCAGGCTGCTGATAGAGTGGGGGAAACGCCTGAAGCACAGCAATGCCCCGTCACACCGAACCTACCCATGTTCAACACGGGTACCGAGACACCTCGTACGATGCTGCGTAACATCACCAACAGCCACGACCAGCCCAAATCGCCTGCCAGGATGGGGCCGCAGAAAGTCAGCCAACTTTTGCAGACTCTTGGTAAAAATGGCCGCGGTCTGCAGCAGGCAGTGCAAGAGCCACCAATCATCTACTACGGACATGAACCATCGGAAACTGGTGAGTTCAGTATTCTCCAAATATAATGTTTCTTGTTTTGTGTAGATCACACTGGGCCTACGTCCACAATATGACCGACTGGATATTACAAATCGGCTCGTCATGGCCTTTGTCCTGCCATTTGAGTAGGTATATAAGGTTCACCAGACAATAGCTAACACTTCAAGTAAGGTGTCTGAATCCTCATCACACTTTTGGCGTTCCATGCAGTGGACACTGAGAAACTGTGAGTGTTGTAGATTGGTCCTGTTCATTTCTGGGCTAATTTCCTACAACTTTCACTCATCAATATCCTGTGACGAGGGCATTCCTGATGTTTCACTAGCGCTTCTAGGTAAACTGGTGTCCAGTGAGATCAGTCGTTAATGTGATCTGTCTTGTGTGATAAGTTTAATCTTAGTGTTATTTTTTTTCAGTTCCCCCCGATCTCTGCCTCCTGGGCTGCGTGTTCTACATCACAGACTATCAAAAGTACCTCGACAACAAACAGATTGAAACGTGGCAGATGGTGATAGAACAACATGGCGGTCAGGTGGACCAGGCCTACTCAAACAGAATAACCCACTTACTGTGCGAAAACCAGAGAAGTGACATATTCCAGTTGGTACGTTTTGAATACCTTGTCTCCCAGAACTGTTTGCCTGTTTTCTTATAGAAGACAATGAACTCATCAAGTTTTTGGGCTGTCAAAGTTACGTAGTGGAAGTTGTCAATTCTAAGGTCCTTAGTGTTTCACCAGAAATCTGAAAAGGCTGGCACTAGAGAAGGGCCATGCTTTAAAAAGAAATGCATTGGCCTCTGATGAAGAATAGACAGATTACAAATCTCAATGATAAATTTGAAATTTTCTATGATCCGGGTAGGCCTTTGACCAAATCCCTGATACCGTCCGTCTCTGTATCAGAATCTTCAGTTTCATTACTTCGATTCAGGCCCTTAAGGATGGCAAGCGGGTGGTGACTGCACATTGGTTGAATGACTGCCTTATCCGACAGAAGATGTTATGCCCGTGGCACGCGCTGCACGTTCCATCAATATACGGCGATCATAAGCCTTGTGCTAACCAGGTAGGGAATTTTCCAAAATTAGGGTTCGATTTTTCTTGCAGTGCGATGTGATTTAGAACAATATGCGACATGGTGACACAAATGAGCGGCGCAAAGGCCCTCGGCATGAAAAAGTTCTTTGTTTGCATACGTATGCTTTTATGTAGACCCCCTCCCTCTACTAATCATCTCGTACGCCCTTGCATCAACCCCCTCTCCCTTGGTGCATACTTTGTGGACAGCCCATACACTTATTGGTGTATTCATATACCTATCTCTTGCGTTCTCCTTTCAGATAATTTGTGTGACAAACTTCGAAGGTGATGAAAGAACAAAAATCAAACATATGGTAACAGTGATAGGTGCAAAGTACACGGGTTATATGACACACAAGAACTCAGCATTGGTTTGTAAAAAGTAAGTAGCGTTCTTTTCAGCAACAAAAAATGCTTTTAAAATGCACAAGTTTTTCAATCGCGTGCCAGAAATGTGTTGCTGGTGTAAAACTAAAAAACCTCTGATCTCATAATCATGTAGTTCTCAATAAGGTAAGGTGGTGCAATTGTAGCTCCGGTACAATTATAACATCTATGTGCATTGATGTGTGCTTCCATCTCTTTTCAACATTGCAGGGACCTATAATTGTGCCACTTTACCTTACCTCTTGAAACAGTTATAGAAAAAATACAGATTACATATTCTGTCTTGCATTAACAATAATAGTACCATTGAAAAGTGCATAACTGTCTGGAGTAGGTGGTGTAGTGGCTCACGTGTCTGACTTGTGGCCATGAGGTCTCTGGTTCGATCCTCACTGCGAGACTCTAGGCAAGTCTCTTTGCATAAATGGCCTTACGTGTACACCACCCAAGTGTATAAATGGGTACTCGTCAGAAATGCTCAGGTTGTAGCACTGATTGAGCCACTAATCTGAGTTCCTAGGAAAGGTTTTAGGATAGAGGGGTGTTAGCCTAAGTCAAATTATAACCTAGCCTCTGCCTTTGTTGATGTCAGACTATTAACAAAAAACTTTTTTCTTCTCAGAATGGGTGGTCTGAAGTACGAAAAAGCCAAGGAATGGAGAATCCCAGTGGTCAACGTTGCCTGGCTCAGTGACCTCGTTCTCGGCAATCTCGATGCCCTACGTATTCCCGTCCACAAAAACTATCATCAGTTTGGCTTGGAAGATGACTTCAAGATCGACAATGCCAAAGTGACAAAACTGCTAGGTAAGTTGTGGGTAATAAACCCTTAATACAACACACTAATCGACTTCAATAATGCCCAGTGACGTAACTATTTGGTAAGTTGTGGATAATAAAGGCCTTTTACAAAGTACTAATCGACTTGATAAAAATTGCTTGGCGCTGAACTCCCTGGGGAATATCACAGTCCAGCTGCCGTCACCCCTTTTACTCGCATTCAAATGGACCATCCCTGCCAGCAAGGTACCTATTTGGAGCAGTACAACGGTTAAGTGGGATGCCCAAGGACACTTAGAATAAGCAGTGTTGATTATTTGGAGAATTGAAACCTAATAAGCCTAGTTGTCTATGATTATTATGATTACCCTTACAAAAGTGTGCAAATGTGATTTTTTTTTTTCAGTTGGATGGCGATCACCTCTAAAAATACCAAAGGATCTCATTAAGAAATATCAACCCAGTCTGCTGCTGAAGAAACCCGAAGATAACACCGCTGAAACTGCCAAACGGAAATTAGAGGACGCAACCGAGGACGAACAGCCAAGTAAACGAGCGAGATTAACACCGACGTTCGAAATGGAGACCCAGGAGGAGACGTCGACCGAGACGGTAGCCACTGATGAGGGGAAACCGCGGGTGATGATTACGGGGATACGGAAGGATTTGGTCCCTGCTCTAGTCGAGGTGAGGCTGCCTTTGAACTCTCTTTGGGGATAGGCTGTTGGAACCTCTTAGCCTCCACAACTTTGAGTACCTCTGTACATGTCTTCATTCTCACATTTTTCTTCTTAAGGTGTTTAGTTCTTATTATTTTGCATTCCGTGATACCAGATGTCTCGGAACGTGGTTTAGGCACAAAATGCCCGGAGTCCGGGATTCTGAATCTCCAGGGTGTTTTTGCCCTAGATTAACATGCAGCAGTTTGAAAATTGACACATACTTTACGCTTAGATACAAAAATTTTGCTGATATGCTGATATATATTTTTGCTTCTATTGATTGTTGACTTCATTTGGTGCAAGAGTTATGCACTAGATATAAAAGTACGAGTAGTTCAATAGCTGCATAGTGAGAAAAAATGAACACGATCATAGTAGGGCTTTAACTTGAGCAGGTGGCCTCATTAGTTGTTGACTGATTTGGAATCGTCCCTTTCAGAAAGTGGAAAAACTTGGCGGGAAAATGGCGACCCGTTCAAAGGAGGTCACACACTTGGTGGCCAGCACGCTGTCACGTACGATGAAGTTCTTCACAACCGTCCCCATCTGTAAACACATTGTCACGCCTGCTTGGATAGAGGAGAGTGCAAAACTTGAGAAGTTTTTGGGTAAAATATTCTCCTTCTATGCATTCAGCAACATCATTATGGGTAATTCTGCAGTTGAAACAAATTAGGTTGTAGCCCTCAGGGTCAAGTCAGTCTGTCCCCGCAGTCCATAGATATGTACCACTTTTGTGGCCACTTGAGTTGATTTGAGGTAGCCTCAAGGAGGACCATTTATACATCTCAATCTTTCTGATTGTATCGTGTGTGTCAGTCTTGTTGTCAATAATTCTGTAAACCTTGCCAAGGTGGCAGCACTATGGATTTAACCTGCACTACATTTTACCATATTCCTATCCGCAGATGAACAACCATATGCCCTCAAAGATAAAAAGAACGAAGAAACATTCGGAATAAAGTTGTCAGAGTCGCTCGCCCGAGCACGCAGAGTTCCACTGTTTAAAGAAGTCAGATTTTATATCACGCCAAGCACGGAGCCAGGTGTCGGGCCATTGAAGGAGATTATAGAGAACGCTGGGGGGACTGTCGTGAGCAGAAGATCGCCGGCCAGGGTCATAGCAACACAGAAAACATCTCAGGTTTGTACCAATGCCAGTTTTAAGACTAGGCCTCTCAGTGACCCCAAGTGCACAACTGTTTCACTCAGTTATCCCAAGTGCACAGTGTGTATGTCTGAACTAGAAGGGAGGGGGAAAAATTTCTATTGTGACTTCCTTCTAGAAGTTAGAATGGAGAAATAAGCCTGTTAGTATGCTTAGTTAAATTGTATGAGAAATGAAGTAAGTCACATAATCATACCAAAATAGACTGATGATTAGCAAGCGCTAAGAAAATTAATTGACTAGTTGATAACTGTTTCTTGGATTGTATTTGCTTCCGACCATCTTTAAAAGTACCGTATGTTTATTCGCGTTACAGGGTCGACCGTCTTTCATCGTTATTGGTTGCGAAAATGACCTTCATATTCTTGGCGACATGTTCGACAAGCAAGTCAGTAAGTACATGTACCTTTTATTGAGCACCAATTGGATTTATTGGCGTTGTGGCACTGCCTTCAGCCTAAGGTGGAGTCCCTCACAAGCATGTTTCCCACATGGTGGAGTTGGTCTTTTGCTTGGCCTGTCATAGGCACCAGCTAGAAGGAACCTCATTATTACGTCTCATTCGAAGGACAAATACTTACATGTACATTTGTAAATTGAATCATCATTTTGTCTGCTTTCAGCTGTATACAATGCAGAATTCGTCCTGACCGGTGTCCTGAAACAAGAGTTGGATTACGACCAGTTCCATTTGAGAGTGTGAACTGGACACTGGATATTGGACCTAAAGCTCGGCGCAAAATGGTACTCAGTCTTATTTTGCACAGTCATATTCTGGTAGGGACCGAGTTTCTTGTGACACTAATAACACTGTGCTGCTGTGTGCTGATGACTGTCACTGCCTCCTGACCCTACCACTCGATGGCCACGTGTAAGACATTTGTTTATCTTACTGAGGCCTGGGTACTTGTCTTTATGGTCCCAGCCGACAAAGGAGGAAGGATAAGATCATATTAGTTGTGTAGCGGGTTGTGTGTGCGTACGTGCATGTTTGCATGTATGTCTGTCTCTTTGTATCTCTCCTTAATTGCTATTGGTTGATCAAAAAAAGTTCTGTGTTTGTAGGTTCTGGGTGAAAATACAGTGGAACCTCTCTATTAAGGACACCCTCGGGACTGACAAGTGCTTTCCTTAATTGAGAGGTGTCCTGATTAGAGAGGTCAAATTGAATAGAAACAACCAATTTGGGACCAAACCTAGTGTCCTAAATAGAGAGGTTGTCCTTAATAGAGAGGTGTCCGCTAAGGGAGGTTCTACTGTACACAGATATTTTTTCTCTCAATGCGACCCCAAGTAGGGTGGAAATCTTAAATTTTATTTTAATTTTGTAACATCTGGTTGTCGTTGTTTCTTGTTAAGAATGGTATCAAAACTACCGGGTAGGTAAACCAATACTCATTTTTTATGTAAATATTTGTAAATGATGTAAATACTGTAAAGTAGGGAATGATGCAATGTGATTGCATTATTTATATCGGGACCATTGTATTGTTTTACTTCCTGTACCAGTGGTATATTTGGGGTGTGGCGCATGAGGCGTGCGTCTGCCCGTTTTCGTTGGAGAGCAACGATTTTCAGGATGTCTCCCCACAAGAACATATAATGTACTAATGGTTTTAGCCCTCGGGTGCCCAATAACCGCATTTTGGCATTATTCCAAAATTAATTTTCAGATCCTCCCTTGTTTCCAAGATTGCTTAGGGGCTGTCTGGGTGGCCCTTTAGGAAATTTCAGTACCAGATTGTAGTCATTTAGCAATAAATATTTTAGACTCATTCCTGTCAGTGACTTTATATCTGTATACATATACTGCATTTTGTAATTTTTTACCGCTGCAGCATGTAAAAATAAATGTTTTATTTACAATCAACTGTCTTCCATTGTTTGTGTATTGTCATATGAAGAAGGTATGTGACTGTTATAAATTGCTCCAAGATGTTGAGAAATTTTGGGGGAGGGTTGGTCGGAATGAATTTTAGAATGGATCAGACCGAAATTCGTTCTGGGTTACAAAGAAGTCCTTAACCCCAGCAGTAACGAAACTGCCATGATAACGTACGACTATATTAAGCTCACTAGGTGAGCAAATATTGCTACTGTCCCGATATTTTTGCAGACCAGTGTGCAAGACAAGATGGCCATGAGCAAAATTGCACATTGACCAAGCTTGCAGGGTGGTTTGGATTTTGTGCTGGGATTAACATCATCATCATCCACATCATTGTTCAGCTCAGTAACCCGTCGTGTGCCGTATGTACTGTACCCCCAGTTATATGGCACAGCTCAACCCGCTGGCCATGGAGGAATTCCTTTATGGCCTAATGGTTGGTGTATTGTCTCCAGAGTTGGAAGTTAAGGAACGTTGAGCAAGGTCAGGCCATCAAGGAATCCTTTATAGCCCTGTGGTTGGTGTGGATGTCCCCATCATCAAGGTGAGCAATGTTAGGCTTGCATTGTAGCGATTTGGTGGATGGGTGGCATAATGCGTGTTAAATTGGAATTGATGTAGCTCGCGGATGAGCTCTCTTTGTCCAAGGTGGAATGGTGTGTTGAATATCTGAAATATACAACCTCACCTGACCAGCCAGGCTATCGACTAAGGATTCTTTTTTAACCTCCACAAATAGGCAAACACAAGACTTGAAAAAAACATAATTGCAGTATTTTTTACATTAAATGCATAATTTTATTACAAAGAAAGAAGGTATACATATGTAAATATAAACATAAAATGGCATGAAAAAGCTGTAATATTTGAAAGCTGTTTAAAACATGATGAGATTGCTTCATCGACATTTGCTGGTACTTTAAATTGATAAAATCTAAGAGATCTGTCTTTGGTTGTACTCAAAGATAAAAGTATACAAAGCGTTTCATCCCCTGACCTCCCTGAACTGAACCTCTGTCCTATATCTGTAAAGTTCATCGTCTTTTCTCGCCGACTGCAAGGCAATGTATTCATAATCCTCGACGGTGACGTTAAATCCAAACGAGACGTACAACGTCATCATGACGGCGAGGAGGAATCGATCCAGCGTCATTATGGGATGGCACCATAATATGAACGTCAGGCAGCTCGTCCCTGGATGACGCATCGCACGGTAGAGGTGGCGGGCTGCCGGAGACTTGTACTTCATCGGGTACTCGGCTCCAATGCAGTAAAAATACACCTGAAAGGAAAACGATAACAATAGAGACTTGCATTTGGATGCTATCTGAATTACTTATTGGAAAATAAAATGATGAAGTGAAAGTTAAAAGACTCTAGCTATATCACAGCGCCCAATCAAATCAATATACTTTTTAAAAGGGTAAGAATACACTCCCCCAAGTCTTTTCTCAAACAAATTGTAGGAGAAATGCTTATTTTTGATCCAATCTTGAAAATTCAAAGATTCACACCGAATTGAGACAAAGAACTTTCCATTCCACTTATTTAATTTAGCATCTACTGAGAGAAAAAAGTCTGAACTCCACCCAAAATTGGAACTTTGACATCCCCATGATACAGGCCTCGTCCATTTACCTGTTTGAGTCCGATCAATTCTGCTAGGTCCATGGTGAGTACTGCTCCTAGTAGCAGGACCCAGGCTATGACATGGATAACGACGAAGACAGTCCACCAGAAGATGCTCTGAGAGGTGTCAAGATGCCATATGATGTACTCAGTTACTGGACACCAGTGTGAAACAAGAGTCTGAAAGTCAAGAAGAGATTTATAATTTATGTAATTCATTGTCTCCAGCTTATTTATTGTACAGATGGCAAACCATGAAGACATTGGCAGTACTTTTGTCAGAAAGGTCCGATAGAAAAGGGAATCTAACGTGTGTCCAATTTTCATCAGGGTTGTACTAACTCCAACTGGAATATCAAATAGTTTCTAATCCAAAGTACTTTCACAATCATGAACATCAATCTCGATTCGACACTCAATTTTCACATTCCACAAAACTTGGCCTTGGTTAAAAATCATCAGATGCACTTACATACAAGACAAAAGAAGTCATCAAAACATAGAGAGATCTCTCAACAACGATGCCACTCCTGTTGCCATAGATGAACCTTTTGAAGCACGATGACGCCATTATGCTGTGTTGCAGGATGAAGAGTCCAACCAGGAGAAAGTCCCAGAGCAATGCATCCCATGAGCTCCAGTCACCTGAAAAAGAGAATTTGTTCCATGTACAAGTACAGTAGAACCTCTCTGTTAAGGACACCCTTGGGACGTACATGTACTGTCCTTAATACAGAGGTGTCGCCCTGATCAGAGTCACATTGAATGGAAACAACCAATTTAACTTAAGTCTTAAGACCATAAGGCATAAGTACTAAACTAGTGTCCTTAAAGAGACTGTACATATACATCATCATCAGTCAATATGATCAGATATATTTTGTGCCATGAACCAGTAAGAAAGTATCCTTGTTGTTTCACTTGTCCTGGCATGCATGGTTGGTATCAAAACCAACCTTGTCATCAGTCATGACATGAGCCCCGAAAAAATACACTAGGCCTATACCAGATACAAAGTCAGATTGAGATGAGGTGTTGGCTACTCAACTCACCAGGTTGGTTGGAGTTTTTGGGCCAAAACTGGCTTGAGCAGAAGCTCACAAAGAAAAGGGTTGACATAAACACACTACAAAAAGATATGCAGGCGATTATCATGAGTGGAATACGTTTGAATAGTGTCTCAAACATGATTTTGTTGACAAAAAATCTTCAAATGGACATCAGCGACCCCTATATGATGTTTTTGTTCTTTACAATTGTAATTAAATACTTATCGAAATCCGCTATAATTGCCTATGGTTCATTTCTTATGTTTAAAGTATAATTTCATTTTTGATACCAATTTAAAGATTCATAAGTCGACAAATTGAAAGAAACTGTTTAGTAACATATATTGTATGAATTGTTATACACACTTTCTAATGACGTAGTTCACAAGCAGTGTGGCAAGTGACGTGTCGAAGGAGTAATTCTTTGCAATATTTTGTTATTTATCACCTTTTAAGAGTCGATTTTGTAATTCATAAGGAGGATGAGGCGTGCCCATGCTGGTGTGTATCTGTCAGATTTGAGAAAATGGGATGAAAAGGTGTTTCATGGCAGAAATATCTACCTAACACTACAGTACTGCATGCATTGTACTTTTGTTGTAGGCCCTGGCCTATGACTATGTTATGTACTGTACTAGGGTACAGCCAAATCTAGTACAGATTAAGTCTCATCTAATCTACCACTTTACAAGGTCGACTATTTTAATCAGGGTGTCTTGTGGCTGTTTATCAGTATCACAAACTTCGGCTGCTGGTAGGATAGGATGCAGCCATGGATAAAGTTGACCATGACAATTAACAACTCCCAGTCCCACAAGCTTGCAATCAAAGTCAAATGGAGGCTTGGACTTCAGTGTATGAAATGTACAGCGTCTCGTCACTGTGAAACCTTGTGTCAAGTGTTCTTCGAATTAACGTAGCTATGTTACACACATGTGGAAAATCCGTTTCCCTTCTCAATCTAATGTTCATGTCAACTTCTTTTCAGCGGAGGCCAGCTATGCAGCTGCCAATGGCAACAACCAGATGGTTGAAGATGAGAACGAGAGACTGGAAGAAAACTTGCAGTTTAAAGTCAAAGCTTTGAAATCTGTAAGTCTATACATGCTAGGAACAGCTAGGAACCTATTTACTCCTAGTTGGAGAAAAGAAAGTAGGGTTAAGTGCCTTGCTCAAGGACACAAAGACAAAACAGTGGTAATCCCACCAAGTATTGAACCCACTACCTCCTGATCATTGGCAGGCGCCCTAACCACTATGTCACAGATCTTCCCTAACTCTGAAACGACACCAAACAAACAGATAACCCGTTCTTGCCATTCATTTCAGCTGAGCATAGATATAGGAACAGAAGTCAAATATCAGAATAAGATGTTAAAAGACATGGATGAGGACTTTGACAACTCTGGTGGAATACTGAAGGCAACAATGGGGAGGCTGGGAGCGATCGCGAGATCCGGTGGAAATCGATTTATATGGTCCCTGCTTCTGTTTGCCCTGTTGGTCTTTCTAGTCTGTTGGTTGATTATCAAATTCAGATGAGAGGAGAGATCTTAAGATACTGTTTGATTCTTGTTATCAGATTAATGCAAGGTGTCTTTTCAACTTTTGTAACAATTTCATTTAACAATGAAATGTACAAATTTAGGCTAGGCAAATGTCAACCAGTCGAATCGGCCTCTGACCAGATTGGCCCCTGGTCAAAACAGCCAAACTTTTACTTTTTAAATTCACTCCTGAGAGTCTCTTTCAGTTTGTCTTCTTACCAGATAAAGGCAAGGTGTCTTTTCAAATTTTGTGGCCACTTCTGTTAACCTGGGAATATAGGCAAGGCAAATGCTTACAATCAAACCTGGAGCCTTGCATTATTTCTGTAACAACCTGTGTGCAGGTGAACATTAGAAGAATATTTGTTGATTTGCCACCCAGATGAACTTGTCTGGACATGTCTAAAGTAATCTGGGTGTCAAAATCACCAGGTTATAAGTTTGTGGTGTTCTTCATGAATCATTTGACATTGGTGCTGACTTCTCATTATCATATTTTATGGGCATCAAGAAAAGTGTATAATTTTTCAGTATTGGTGAGAAGTTTTTAATGTTCTTCAGCGTTCACTCTCCACTTGGAAGTGTTATCTATCCTCCAGGAGGTGTTCCTCCTCAATAATGGATGAACATTTTTTAACGTGCCTCTGCGCTTATCTTCAAGATGATCTTCAGTTATTGTGTTGTACCATGATAACTGGACCTGATTGACACAAGTCATTTTAAAATCACATTGTAAATATGGACAATGTACATGTATTTATTTTTGTAAATAAACTATAAGAAGTAGATATGTCTTACTTTATTGACAGGGGCTCTTGACACTACAGCACTGTGGCTCCCGTGTTTTGCTCAAGGACAAAGATAGGAAACTGCATTGATCCATCCAGGAGTCAAAACAATTACCAGTCATATTTCCTTCTGGTCCAATACCAGCGAATGACTCCAAACAATTAGTCTTCATACATGTTTTATTGATGCTGAGAAACAGCCGGTGGGTGGAGTGACCCCGCAACACACTGCTGTGGTTGCCGAGGACTAGGGCTGTACCAATTTGGAACATGCAGTCTAAAAAAGACATATAGCGCAGTAAAATTTGTTTGCAGCAGCAATCAAATTGATCTTGCCTGATTAATCTATGGATTAAATCCCCAGATCCTCCAGTTTTGATAAATATGGGAAAGCGTATCCCAGCCTTTGAAAATTCAGCCATGGTCGAATCCTGATATAGCGCCCAGTGTATTAACACTTGGGAACAAAGTGAGTTACATGTTGGAGGAAGTCCCCAAGGAGAGGGTCCAGGCTTACCGTACTTGAAAGCTACCGAAGTCCCATTCATCATTTTCAGAACAAAACAAGATGAAGATGGGATTGCTGGATATTTACAATCGGTTTAATATAAAATTCATAAGCTGTACACTTGAAAATACACTCATCCGTGGCAGTGTTTCGAAATCGTTTTGTTACAATGGTTATACAGAAATGAGATACATGAACAATTTCTTTTAACCTTTAAATTATTTTTGACTATACAGGCAGTAAGCTCAAGCTCCCCCCACAGACACACTATGAATTGGTTGATTGTACACTTAGTAATGTCTCCAAATCATCTTCCAAGGACATTTAGCGACATTCTTCAGTCTCTTGACTTCAAATGTTGCTTGAAGGCTTGCGATAACTCAATTGTTACATGTACGACAGCATACATGTACTGTGTATTACCCCTACATATTTAACTTTCTGAGTTACAATGTAATTCAGGAAGCATAATTTCATCTACGATCCATAAAAATAAAACTGCTAAAAGTCTAAATTTACAAATAAAAGCATTTGGCGACATTCTCAAGTGCACTATGATACTAGCATAAATTACATTTCTACATCTCGTTATAACTAATAGATGGAGTTACAAACATTTATGTTCCACAATTACATATACCTCAAACGAAATTGAACGCTCGGCCTCGTCTGTTACCCCAACCTTTTTGATAATTCCCCGATGCACTCCATTTTTCGAAGTGCACCCTACGTTACAAGCATTTCTAATTTAAAGAGAAAATACTTGTATTTTCAGAAGTCACAATCTGTCGCATACATAAGCTCTCTCCAACAAACACATCACTTTCACCATCCAAACAGACACTTCTTTACTAACTATACTAATAAACCATGGGCACTTCCAGGCACTGTTGATGGGGTAGAGGAGTGTTTACAGTAATATGGATATTATGTACCCCGTGTGTATTATGTACACTGTGTGTAACGGATATTGTCAGTGAATGAGATGTTTTCCCAACTTATATCTACCCAATCGACAGTGCCTGGAAGTGCCCATGAATAATTAACATTTCGTCAAAGTTTGAGGAGTATTCAAACCTCACGGCTCACCACTCAAACATCCTCCCTAGTCCAAAGAATCATCTACATTTCCAGCAATGGAAAAATTTACACTTTCTATCCAAAAGACAGTCCATTTAACAGGGATTAAAGAGCCCTTTTCCCAGATGCGTAGAGCAACCAGAGGTTGGGAAATAGCGCATTTGACTGTAGACATCTATTATAAAGATGTTTTCTTTTCCTATTGTACAGATATCATTTTTTTGTAAAGGTGTTTTGTTTTCTATGTAGACTTCAGGTGTTGCGAGTGTATCTGGCCAGGGGCCTACAGTAGCCTCACGAAATCAGTGGACAGTCAAACACCATGTACAGCAGTTTGCGGGAAGTCTAAAAGTTTGTCCTTTACTTTGACTTCTTCTGAGCTGTTCCAATGTTACACTGGTTCACCTGAAAAGAGGAAAAAACATTTATCGTGCAGCAATAGTCATACTTGACATTTGAAACATTCATTATATTTATAAATTATAATTGTTTTTTAAGGGGTTATCTGGACAAAGGACGTTCTTATTAGAAACCTGGGTCAATCAACACTTGAATGACCTTGATGTATAAATTACTCAGTTTTTCAGCTCAAATGAAGTTACGTCAAGAAAGATGCTTTAGCTTTAGCAATTGAAATAAAACAGTTGGAACAATCTCTTACCTTTGTAGCAAATCGCAACGAATTGAGAGTCTCGCTAAAGCTGTCCTCTTTCGGGGACACGTTGACGAACATGAGGGTCTTGCTGTTGCCACCCAATGAGTTTTGGAGAAGGTGTGTGAGCTTGCTGTTACGGTAAGGGATATGATTGTCCTGTAACAGATCGTAGAAACGGGGTCAGACAGTTTCAAGTAGTAATACCAAATTACGAAATCTCATTTCACTAAGCTGATTTCAAAATTATTGCTTAATGACCACGTGTAATATTGTCCAATCAGAGCAAAGAAGAACGACTGGTTTAAACTGGATTTTGAGGTCTGGAAAAAGGCCTAAAAATAAAAGGGGAACTTAATGCAAACTGCCAAACACATTAGAGAGGTTTAGAAAATACATGAAGAGAGGTCAAAACAATTACTATACAACCATACCTTGTTAGCCAGGGCCATGATGACATTGCCCAGGTTGCTGAGGCTCTTATTGATGGCCTGCGTCTCCTTAAGGCGTGCTCCTTGCGAGCCAGATTCCTTCAGCCGCTCACTGCCAGCAAGGTCGACCAGATTCAAGTTTCCTGGAAAAGAGATAGGAAAAAATGGAGATAATGATGACAAAAGCCTGGTTGCATTTCATAGATCCTATGTAGTAGTAGTAGATACGTGAGAACCATTGTCAGAAATCAAATTTTATTTCATAGAAATTAGACACTCACCAACGCAGGACTCTCCTGTTACTGAATTATTACCAGTGATCTTCATACGGAATACACTGTGACTTCTCGATGAGCGTTCGTTACATTTGGTTTCCGCGACTGCGCGATTATGGGATGCATTCGTCAAGAGCGTGTGGACCTGCTCCTGTGTCTTCACGTCCACCAAGGTGAGGTTAGTCACAACGACCTCGTTGCTGTTTGGTCCTGCCAGTTTGATGTCGTGTTTCTGGTCGTCTTTTCCCTCGCCCAGCAGGTCGCGTAATGTCTCGTTGTAGATTTCAAGGAATGATGCTTCCAGTAGATACTGAAAAATACACAAAGATGGTGTTCATAATTCATTGCTTGATAGAAAATACTTGTTCTTAAGCATTGATTTGATCATTACGGTTCCAGATTTCATCAACTTTGTAAATGACAGGTTGTCTTGATTGAGATTTGTACATTTATTTTTTTGTTATGACGCAACCATGAATTTTAAAGACTTAACTGAGTTACTCTTCAACCCAAGCTACATGTATTTTTTACCTGCCACCCTTTGTTTTCTAACTGTTCAACCCAAGCTATTTCTCACCTGCCAGCCTTTGTTTTCCAGATCTTTCGAGGTGTGGAATATTTGCTGAATAGCCCGAGGTATCATGCCCATTGTCTCTGTATCTGTACCATTACCCTCCATTGTATATGTCTTGCCAGAACCCGTCTGGCCGTACGCGAAGATACAGACATTGTAGCCATCGAGAGCACTCTATAATGAAAATATTATCAAATTCATCACTGATTTTCCTCTGGTGCCAACTGCTGTCCGAGACAGGGTACTACTTTATTAACATACTGCATTATGTTATGAGATAGTCCCATTAGTTTCAACACATATTCATGTCACTGAAACAGCTGTGTTTCATTCTATTTTATTTGCAAAAGTTACGACAAAGGATTGCCGTAGTCTGAAGTGTGACCTGTTGGCTGAACCATACGATGAATGAGTGAGCAGACGATCTCTGGTGTTCTGACAAATCATATTTCATGATTGAGGACTCTTCCACAAAGATATGGAAGTTCTTCTTTCTTTACAAAAATCATATCTTCGCAGAAGACGTTTCAACAATCAAACAGAAGTAGAAAGAGAAGAGACTTTCTAGTGGATTTGATAGGCCACTGTGCCAGCGACTGTTCTATCTTTCAGTGTTGGCTCAGCACACTGCTTTGAGAGACAGTTGTCCCTTGCACACTATTGCTCATGAAGGAAATACATAAGGGCTTACCTGAACTAGTTGGGATATTTCCTCGAATACGCAGGCCTGAGATGATTCGGGAGAGAAAACCCGGTCAAATGCAAAGTCGTGGCCCTTTCCATTACTTCCATTTTTGCCGCTACTTTTTGTCTACGGGAGAGAAAAAAAAACACTTTGAATGTTTTCAAAAGCCATCACTGACAGTTCATGCATATTTCTGGCGAGCAAAGTCATGGTACTCATTTTGAAAATGAGCCAAGAAGAAGTCTGCAATTGTGTTACGTCTTGAGGAGTCAAAACATTTTCGATTTCAAGATAATTACAAACTTACATCATTCAAGCTTGATCCGGTGAGTTTCTCCATCTCTAGTGTCTTGCAGTCGTCGGGGAAGTGCATGTGCGTGACGACGCCATCTTCATTGTCCTTGAGCTCTTCTCCTAATAGGGGGCGTACTCGGCAGAACACGCGGATGTTACCCTGAAAAGTTCATCAAGATTGTTGAAGATTATGTACCAAACACGTTTTTTTTGTAACTCACATCTGGAGAGTTGGAGGTGGAGTTGCCTACTTGTTAAAGTGTGTGATTCATAACTTGTACAACTACGGTTTGCATCCAATGCAGACAAAATGTTTATTACCTAGGGTAAGTCACTTTGATGTCTCAACACTTGAATGAAACAACTATGGGTATTTTCTGGTCTCTACGGCGAGCAAAGTACTCGATCAAGTGGACTTTATTTGTTGAAAAATGTCGTAGAAGTCAGCATACTTTTTCTGATTGAAAGAATATCAAATGGGTAGAAGGATTCTACACTAAGTATCGGAAACCTTCGATCAGCAGGCACAAGGTTTATACCGAATTCTGTATTTTATACAAACCTTTAGCTCTTGAATCGTATTATGCAATTTCCTTCTCTCTGTCTCGTGTTCGATGAGTTTCGATGCCTGGTCTTCATTCGCCTGTATTTGTGCAGCCAGACTTGCTTTCAGTTCAACGATTTCACTGTCTTTTAACCTGCCGTACTCTAAAGATTGCTCCAATTGAATCTGAAAGAGGGAAAATCAATTTTTTGTGTGGACACTTAAGCATATGTGCCTACAAATGATTTGTTGAAGACACACAACTGCTTGGAAATCAGGAGTTTTTGAACATCTTAGTACCAGTAACAAGACTCTAAAGCAATACAATGAAAAATCACAAGGAATTTAGTGGCCGATGATCCTATGCTACTGTAGACCCCAAACCAGCATACCTTGGTAGCCCCGAACTCGGCATTGAGTCCCGCTTGGGCAGACGTCAGCTGAGCCAGAGAAAGTTTAAGGCCGGAGATCTCCTGTGTGGCTGCGTTTATTTCACCCTGTAGCGTGTCCCGCTGTCTTTCTATCCTCCCGTTTGACATCTGCAGATCTTCCAAGTCGTTGTGATGTTTCCGCTTCATTTCTGTGGTGGCCTGTTCAAGATCCCTGGAAGAGATATTGAAATATGAATTTTTTAAACATTGGGTTGAGCGCTGAGTTTGAAAGCTGAACAAGGACATCATAAACATATTGAGCGATTTGTAATGAACATATGTAGAAGGAAACCAGAGACCCAGGGGAAACCTATGCTGGCATTGGGATTCACCCTTTTCATAGCATAGAGACGTACTTAAACCAGGATTCGTACATATTTTGGAGTCGAGTCCAACACCTAAAGTCAACAGCAATTACCAGCCCCGAAGCATATCAAGTCATACCTCAGCTGCTTTTCCAAATTTTGCCTCTCTTTCGACACTTCATGCTTCTCCACCTCTTTGACACCGATGTCGCCTTTAAGCTGAGCATTCTGCGCCTCGAGAGCTTGGATTCGTGAGTTGAACGTCTCGATGCTGGAGACCAGGTTGTTGTTGGCCGACATGTTTTTGCCCAACATTTCCTCCATGTCTTGGAGGCGACCCTTGTAATCCCATGCGGCACGTTTCTTCGCAGCGCCACCTGCTGAAGGAGCTGAAAACAATGCGAAAGACGCTTTTGTCAAATGCAGTTTAACCACTTCAACTAAAGGGTGTATCCAAATGTTATCATGCTTGAAGCTCATTATAATCTGAAGTAAGAAAATTAAACCAACAGCCTACCTTTTGCAGCACCTGCAGGTGGTTTCGGAGCTCCTCTTGATGTGCCAACTGGCCCTGACACACCTGAAAACAGAATAAATCATAAAACATCCTCATCGTGATCAGTAGGCTTTGCTGCCCTCCTTAACCCATTTTAAGAAAAAATGGCACTACACGCCAAAAAAGTTCAAGAAATAGTTGTCAGAATTTCACTGCAACTTCAACTGGGACAGCTCAAGACACATTAATGGGAATACAATTGGATTAGGAAAGGTTTTTATAATGTAAAGTTGTGCTAAAGTAACCTAGTCTGAAGAATGACATGCAATCATGCAAAGTACATGAAAGCACGCACCACAACAAGGTTCTTGTAGAGATGATCCTGAATTGCCTAAAAAGCAGATTAAGAATCACTGTTACCAAATTTTAGGGCTTGACATACATGTTACTACATGGCAGGTAAAATAGCGAACTGCTGCCTTATGCCCTCATAGTTTTCAATTGAAGTTCGCCAATTTACCCAACAGGCATAAAGGTATGAATACCCATCAATAATCTGATGAAATATTGTTGTATTTGCACAGGTTACAAACGTAATAAGTCCTGAATTTGCCTTCTAACGTCCGGATCCTTTATTCTAACACTGCTTCACAAAATTATACACACCAAAGTCATAATTGATAAAATAGTTCGTCGGGATGACGATTCGTGCACGTGATTATAAAATACTCGGGAGACTGGAATAACTCTCTATCGCTCTCTTTTTATCTCTCTCTCTCTGCCGAGAGCGTGCGGACAGCTGTTTTGTATTCACGCGCAGCTTTGTCTGCACCAATCAGGGGGCAACGTTGATGCGTCTCCATCCAATGAGGAGCCGCATCAATGCTGACGTAATTGATCACGCTGGGGAGAATGGAGGATTAAAAGTAGACCGTGGGAATTTTCACAGGTATCTTATCTGAACCCAATTCCAATAATCCCGCACACTTAATTCCAAGAATTACACATTACAGTGCTACTCATAAGAAAGGTTTTACAATTACTATACAACAATATCTACTGTCATTATCAATCTCTTATGTTTATGATGCTGCATAAATATTAATTCCGTTTCAAGGTTCTTGTATTTTACTCGTACTTCCCAGTGACAAATCTACAGCGCCACTGTAAGTGTAACTTTCATAAGAGACAAAGAGGTCCAGCAAAATCATTCGGCAACTTAAAATTAGTAGAAAACACTTACTCCTTTTGAGGGTAGCTGCTGGTCTCCCCGTGTTTGTTCTCGAAGGGACTGGCGCTGCATTTCTTGTCTTATTCACGGTAGGTCTTGACGTGGCATTTCTGGTTGGACCTGTATGGGATCGTGTACCGATCGATGACGGCCGCCCGTCCAGGAAATTGGTAGTCTTTGAAGACCTCGTCCCTATGGCTGATGGGCGCCCGTCGAAGGTGTTTGTCGGGCGGGGGAACTTAGATCCAGCAACAGCACCATCAAATTTCTTTGTGAATTTGAGTTCACGCTGAAAAACAGACAAAAATATTACTACATATTAAACTTTAAAGTACTAAACTTGGTTAAAATTATAACTGTAGTATAATAACTCAAACTCCAATTTTGTCACAAGTTAAGAAACAAGTGAGAAGGACAGCAAACCTGGCATCGTTTTACACTGAGATTCTTACTGGATCAAGGTCATCAACTGCCTTCCTCTTCACTGGTCCAGGAGCTGGTTTCTTTGCGGAAGACATTGGTAGTTTACTTGGAGGCTTCAACTTAGAGACCATCGTAGGTGCCTTGTTCACATCTTGTGATGCAAGGGGCTCTCTCTGCAAGGATGATGGAAGAACAAAACTGTAGGATGCAAGTTTATTGATATCTTGGAAACAGAGAATGACAAACTTGAAAAACTTTGCACATACCCAAATATCACTATCAGCCTCACTGCCCTCAGGCTTTATTTTGGCTAGCAATTCGTGCTAACACATGTATTGGTTCGTAGGGCACTGACTGGAGGGCCACACAAGACAAGGGCAGGGGTCAATCGGAAACACACGTGCATATGCCAATTGGAAACAGAGATCAACAACAATGTCATTGACGATTGTCAACAATGTGAATGTGAATGTATGGCCATGCCCATGCCATGGGTAGCAATATTGAATACGCCGTGGCAGATATATCTCTTGACGAGCATGCCCCCTGGTAGCCCCCTGGCCCTTTTCCAGACGCGCATACACAATCATGGGTCAAAACCAGGGTCAGGGCATGATGACCTATATGGGACCCTACAGTACATGATGCATGCATGCATGCAATGATAGAGTTGCCAGTGCATTTCTGCACAGTTCAGAGTTCTGAATTCCTAAACTTTCAATCGACTTATTTTCATTATTGCACCGTGATCATGTTGTGCGCGTAGTGCATAGTACATGTCAATCAAGTAATGTTCATCTACCTCTGACTCAGTACCCATTTTTTTATAATTTGGGTGTTTTCTCACGGTTTTCAGCAATGTTTTCGTAAAAATTTGATCAAAAAAGCCATTCAAATTTCCGGGCACAAAATTGTTCTGTTACACGAGTTTTGATTGGCTATATTCTGAAAACCGTTCAGCCATTCTGATTGGCTCGCTTGAAAAATAGTTTCTATTTTCAACATATGGCGGCGCTCGTAAAAATATTGTCTGCGCATGTCAAAATATTTCTAATGAGAAAATGGAGAAATTTTGACAGATGATTGAAGGGTAAATAAGTCTGATTTCTACCAAAGTGATAAGAAATAACATCTAAATTTCACCACATCTAACGAGTTCTTTTATATCTCTATCAGACACCATTCGTCTAAAGTTTTAAAAATTTATGATTTTTCCACACGAAGATTTTGAAGTGGAGGGTGACTTTCTGACTTGCATGATGAGAAGACACATACATTTGTAGTGCATTAGGCCTATGTACAAGGAGAAAGGGTACATTCTTGTTCTCATAAAAAAATCAAGTGATCATCAATCGTGTTCATTCACTGATTCAGCTTCAATTTCAGTTGATTATCTGTTCGTATCAATACATAGCAAGGTTACTAGAACTTCAACAATGGCTGGTGTAGCGAATTGGCAGTCCATACCGCCATACCGGCATACAGTATACACGTAGCATAGCGTAGCTTTTCGGAGTTTTCCTTTTTCTCTGATTTCTACCTGGCTTATCTCAATATCTTTCATGCTTTTGCTTAAGCTGATAAGTGATATTCATATAGACCTATAGGCCTACGTCACTTCAGAACTTCGGTCCTGGATGTTACGATGTCGATGGTATGGTTTGAGAAGTCTCGCGCGTGCATTACTGATAAGACCCTTGAAGCCTATCTCCTTCAATCAAAGAAAACACTGCTTTCCGCTCATCTGCAAGTGCAACACTGTGTTTCCTTATTATTTTCCATCTTGGCTGGCGCGTTGATGCCTGGCCTTGGGCTGGCTCTTTTAATCCTATCGTTTATCAGTTGTCAGATTCGGATGGTGCCATCAACAAGACTTTGAATGTGATGCTGCAAGTCCTTATGTGGACACAGAACATTTCAGAAGTCCTATCAATCCTTACTCTTAACATCATGACATTATTTTCAATGAAATTTAGGCTGAGCAATGAACAAAAGACTGTTTGGTATGTGGTCTCTCCTTTGACATGTTTGCTGTGGCTCAGTGGCCTTTGCTGATGGTACAAAGTAAGTTGACCATCGCAAATTTGTTATTTTAATGTTGAAAGTTATCTCTTTCAGCAAGGAATTCACTATGCAGACAAGATAGCTTCCACAAGTCAGAAAGTGTTTCCCAATATTAGCACTTCCTCTGCTATTTGTGATACAAGTGCAATTGAATAAAAATGGTAAGTCCAATATCTTCGAAATATACTCTTCTATTCTAGGTTTGGTGATGTTTTCTTTGGTCTGCTAACATCTGAGCGCTGATGCTCAATCATGATTGAAGACAAACGCCAGCATTTGGTCAACCAAGCGTCATCTCTTTCAGTAAACTATAAAATCAACTTTTTGATTGTTTTCAATTTGGTTAGCCAGCCTCCTGACAAAATCATACATTTTTTACCCGTTGTTATATCCATTGAAGTTCTGGTGGGAAATTGTTTCACAAATCAAAATACTATCTTTTCAGTCTAAGTCAAAAGGTGGCGAGTCTGTGAAGGTGGTGGTGCGATGTCGGCCAATGAATGAAAAGGAGACGGCACAGGGACATGAAAGGTTAGTAAAGAGGCACATTATACACATTTTGTGCTGCTTTAATTTTGATACGCCCTTTAACTATAAAATACATGTAGCCACATTGAACCTATTTTGTCAAACTCTTAGAAAAGTTGTCATTGTACTGTGATATAGCGTGATACTTCGGAATCAGTAAGCAGTATTTCTGAAGTTGTGTTGTATGCGATTTCTCCAGATGTTTTTACGATTTTGTCAAAATCAAAATGTAGTACCTTTCGATATAGTATATCGTATAGTAGTGGGTTGGGTTGTGAATCTAGAGCTCTACAAAGTAGGAAGATGTTCTTCTACATGCATCTCAATGATGAGTCTTCTCTTAACACTGCAGGTTCCCTTTATATATAAAACACCCATTCATAAATTTAGCAAAAATGTCCAATCTGCCTGTATCATGATTATTATGCCGTATTCTTTTAGGGTGGTTGAGATGGACACCAAACGTGGTGTGATCACAATCAAAAATCCTAAAGGTTCCTCTACCGATGCACCCAAGACATTCACATTTGATTCAGTTTATGATTGGAAGTAAGTGCACCTTACAGTTTCACCTGGACTTGAAATTGTTATTAGCCAGTTCATACCTTTAGTCGTCTTTTGTGTTATAAAACACAACACAACCTGAAGTGTACTTACTTGTCTCGCTCTGCGAGCTGTTAGGAGAGATAATATCTGCAGATAGCAAATATCTGCTGTGTTCGTTTACCAAGGAGTTCACCGAGTCTTTATTTCAAATTATTGAATCAAAAATATGACTTAGACAAAGTGCACGTCAAGGGGTTGTCCTCCTTTGTATTTTCATCAGTTTTGCGCCAGCCTGAGACAAACTTTTCACTGTAGAATATTCAAATCATGTTGAAGTTACAAATGGTCAATTCTAATTAACGTATTAATTCTTAAAACTTTCAGTTCGATTCAGCGTGACCTGTATGATGAGACGTTCAGAGACCTGGTGGATTCTGTCCTCCAGGGTTTCAACGGGACCATATTTGCCTACGGGCAGACCGGAACCGGTAAGACGTTTACGATGCAGGGCGTGAAGAACGACCCAGAAATGCGAGGAGTCATCCCAAACTCGTTTGAGCACATCTTCCAACACATCGCCAGAACCGAGAACCAGCAGTTTCTGGTTAGGGCTTCGTACTTAGAAATTTATCAGGTGAGAAACATGTTTTTGAATAGAAGTTTGAGCAGTGTTGTTGTTTTGCCCAACACTAACAAAGATTTCTGCTGCAAAAGTAAACTTCTTGTTCTGCGCCTTTGGAGCACTTCCTCATGCCACTGCGATTGGGCACCATTTGGGGTTATTGGCCCTGAATCTTCATCCAGAACTTCAAGGAGGAGGGATCTGAGCTTTTCCTGTTCTCAATTAGAATTTTGGGTCTTATCTTTGGCTTGCTCTCGCATGGTGCCAATGAATCTTTATAATAGTGTTTCAACATGATTTGAAATTAACTCTGATATTTGAAATTTCAGGAGGATATCCGAGACTTGTTATCAAAAGACCAAACGAAGCGACTTGAGATGAAGGAGCGACCAGATACGGGTGTTTACGTCAAGGATCTCTCCTCGTTTGTTACAAAAAGCGTCAAAGAAATCGAACATGTGATGAATGTCGGCAATCAAAACAGATCAGTTGGGTGAGTGTGTTCTCTCACTCTTATCATCATCATCATCATCATCATCATCGTCATGCTTTAACCGAAGGACTGTGTCCCTTGGACCAATTTCAGTGTATTATCGAATTGTTATATCTTGAGTGGCGTACAGGGAATTGCTGCTTACATGTTTGTTCAAAGTATTAACCAGTAACTCAGTGTTCATATAATTATATATATACAGTGCTGTTTGGATCTTTGTTATAAAGGAATTCTGATCATATTCTCACTCTCTTTTATTTTTTTTTGAGAGAGGCCTATAATGGAACCAATTGATCACTTAGACAGCATTTATTGCAACATAAAACAACGTCAACCTCTAAAAGTGAGGGAGAACGTGGTGAATTGTATGATGTCTGTTGAAAACCTACTTCAATGAATCACCTCTTCTCTTTAGTTTACTTATTGATGAAAAACATCATTCTGTTCCAGTGCTACAAATATGAATGAACACAGTTCACGGTCGCATGCTATTTTCATCATCACGGTCGAATGCAGTGAGGTAAGAACACAATTTATAAGGGACCCTAGATTCCTTCTACACCAATAATCACAGCAAGTAGTATAATTGGTCATGTTAATATTTTGTCGATCAAAATCACAGTTCACAGACAAACTGTGCTAATGACAATTGGTAAAACTTTTTAAAAGTTGGAATTTTAAAAAAGGAATTTTAGGGGTGGCAATTTTACACCTTTCAGTAAATAGTTTTGATTAAAATTGTGATCTCCCTCAATTTTATATTTGGCAACTTTCTATGTTGCAGATTGGTGTAGATGACAAAGCCCACATCAGGGTTGGCAAGTTGAATCTGGTTGATTTGGCTGGAAGTGAGCGACAGGCCAAGACTGGGGCTGTGGTAAGTCTTGTACATTTCTTTGCTGTTTATCTGTTGACAGAAGACTTGAGCCCTTGTGGTTACAGTCTTAACATGAACTAGTGAAAAAGACACAGAACCAACATACAAGCATGACTGTCCATCTGAGAATACTGAGGATGAAAAGATGTGGACTGTTTTCTCAGCAATTGATTTGAATCATTGTGTCTCGTTCTCGTTACAAACATGTGGCCTGAGTTGGACCCTTCTGCTTTCCAGGGTGATCGGCTAAAAGAGGCCACCAAGATTAACTTGTCGCTGTCCGCTCTTGGTAACGTGATATCTGCATTGGTCGATGGTAAAAGCACACACATTCCTTATCGTGATTCCAAACTCACGCGATTACTTCAGGGTGAGTATTGCATTCTTAGGAATTCACAACAACTGCTTAGAAGAGAAGCCTCGGAGCCTGGTGGTTTTAATACACTGCTGGCTACCACGCAATAGGGCCCGGGTTGAATCCTGGGGAGAACCCATGATTGTTTTTCTGGGTGAACCGGCGTGACTTTCAAGGAATTGAAATTGTCAAACTGAAGTTCCTTGTATCTGGTGTCAGAGCAAGTAAAAGACTCCACCAAGTGAGAATCATGAGTGGATTGCATGGACGACAGATTCACTTGGCCAAAAAATCCAGTCGGCGGTTAACCGTAGTGACACATAAAAATGCTCATCTCCCCATGGAGGAGGAATATTCCCTGGAGAATAACACCTTCTTATACAGAGTGAAAGCTTAAGTAGAAGAAGAAGCTTCGATTAACATGCCTTGTTGTCACTGGTGGGTTCTGTGTACTAAATCTGCAGTATATTTCGTGTACAACGACTGTATAGATTTCCCAAATGATTTTATCAAATCATTTCATGTCAATTTCAGACTCCCTTGGTGGAAATGCAAGAACTGTGATGGTTGCCAACATTGGTCCTGCAAGTTATAATTTTGATGAAACTGTTACGACGTTGAGGTTAGTATCATGATGTGTGTGGAATAAGTGGCATGTTACTCTGGATATTTCTCATTCATTCTTGAAACATGAGTAGATGGACACAAGAAATTAATGACCTGGACATTTCATCCAGATTGATTGGTTGAGAAGTAAACTGTACGGAGCGGATAATGCAAATACATACAAAAACATTTATTTCGTTAGAGTTGTTACTATAATGGAAAAAAACTTGTTAAGTTGTGAAACAATGATAAAAAACAAACTTCAAAGAAATCCGACCAGTAGTTTTGTGCTCCAAAATGACAAAAGATTTCCGAATGGACATTAATGAGGAAAGGGCTTCTTTGTGGCAATGTTATTTGGTAATATCAAAATAAAAATTAATCGAAGAGGTTTAGAGAAGGTTGAAGTATCTTAAATACTTTCCCAACTCTATCATTTCCAGGTATGCCAATCGTGCCAAAAACATCAAGAACAAACCTAAGATTAACGAAGATCCGAAGGACGCGTTGCTGAGGGAGTTCCAGGAGGAGATCGCCCGACTCAAGGGTCAGCTCGACACGAAAGGCGGACCACGCAGGAAGAAGAAGAAGAAGAAGAGGAGGCAGAGGAGAGGTCCAGACGGTAAGATTTTGATAGATTGCGTAATTGGTGTGTTTAACATCCCCTCTACATTGTATATGACAAGGTGTGGATTCTGGAATGAATGGTATTCTTCTCTTCGTTGTGTCGCAGGTGTGTAGGGTCCCGATTTTTTGCGTTTACTGCCCAGGTTTTATGTCGGAGTTTCCTTTCTTTTGGACTGGTTGCCTACCAGGGCTTAGAACTTAAGAAGGCCAGTCCCCTCCTCCTGAAATACTTGGCACTGGTTCACAGAAATATCAGTGGCAAGAAGTCAAACCTGTAGCCAACCCGCATGAAGCGTGGTAGCACCTGTTTTGATCTGACCTGAACAGATGAACTGGTTCAGAGGCCACCAGTGATAACCAGTTTAACCTGAGCTGATCCACTATCATTATTGTTATGAGTTGTAGCTTTGGTCCTCTTCTCAGTGACTTATTTTGTTACCCTCGTTTCTAGGCGAGATGCTATCAGAAGAAGAGACTGATGAGGAATCGGATGATGAAGAAGGAGCAGAGCAGGACGAGGAGGAATTCATGAGGGAGCAGCAAGAGAAGCTGGATCAGGAGAAGATGGCCATTATGAACAATCAGACCATGATCGCTGAGGTGAGGCTGGTTTTCTTTTATTGTATCCAAATGTGTAGTGCGACCTAGCCAGCCAGGTTATGGAGGATTCGTGTACGGATCCCCTTATCATCGAAGTTCGGCAATGTTGGGTGAACTAGTCAGCGGATGGGTAGTATGATACATTGTTTATTGAATATCAGATGATGGGGGGGGGGGGGGGGGGGGGGAGGATGATGAAGAGTACATGAGAAGGAGAAGATGCCTATCAGGCCAAGTCCATGATTGCTCAGGTAAAGATGATTCCCAGCTGATCTGCCTTTTGTTTTTGTCAATAATACATTGACCCCTAAAAATATTTTGGAGAGTTTATAATTCCATGAATATGGATATTTGTAAAAAGCACACTCTCACAAGCTTTGGGGTTCTGCTGGTTGGTCAGAGTTGTTGGTGCCATCTCTTGATGGTGTAGCCGGGAGATTCCAAGTTTGAAGTGAGGATCCAAAATATGTTGTTCTTTCAGGAGCGAGACAAGATAATGCAGGACTTGAAACACCAAGAGCAGCGCTTGAACAAGGAGCGTGAGATGAAGGAGCAGTTAGCGAACAAGATCAAAGCCATGGAAAGCAAGCTGCTGTGTGGTGGAAAGAATATCGTGGACCATACCAACGAACAGCAGAGGGCGCTGGAACAACGACGACACGAGATTGCTGAGCAGAAGGTTTGTACTCCTCTTGTTCTTTCTTCTTCAGCATTTGCTCTGCTTCGTGAGTGCAGTGTTGTCGATAACCAGGTACCAGGCTTTTGGCCCAGCTGACAGTGGCTAAAGCTAAGGGGTCAAATTGGCCTTCATGAGACTCATGTCCACAGTTAGGGGACTGGGTGGTTTTTTGTTATTGACAAATATATTCCTGATGTTTAAGCGTGAACAGTTTTGACCTGCTGTAAGATAGGAGAGACCTCTGTTGGCAATTTCATGCAACTTTATCTTACCTACCAGGCTGCTATCTTTAGACTCCCTTTAATGAAAACACTGGTGATTGTTTTTTTCAAGTAAACAGGATGAAACATGAGTCTGAGTTCTCGATTTTTCTGCCCACGGACACTTTTTTAATCATTTACTTGTTTGAACAGAGAGTTGAGCGGGAGATTGCCCAGAAACTTGAAGAGAAGGAAGACGTGGCGCTCGAGTTACAAGAGACCTTCCAGTCACTGCAACAGGAGGTGGAGGTCAAGACAAAGAAGTTGAAGAAACTCTTCTACAAGTTACAAGTTTGTAAACAGGAGATTTCAGATCTGCAAGAGGAACATATCAATGAGAGACAGGAGCTTGAGCAGACGCTAAATGAATTGACCAGGGAGGTCAAACTTAGGTGAGTACCTTTTGAGACCAATTAATTGCTCTGTTTTGAGGTCATAGAAGATGTTAAGGACAACTTATGTCATGATTGGCAACGCCACTGTTTAATCGAGGCGAATTATGTCCAGAGATCAACCCATTTAAGTAATCATTGCTTTATTTTTTTCAGACAACTGATAATTGAGAACTTTATTCCACCTGATGATAAGAACAAGATCATGAACCGTGCCAGATATGACGAAGAGGAGGACAACTGGAAGCTGGAACCTCTCACAAAGAGCGGGTGAGTAGAACCGAGGTGTCTGTTAAGGCTCCACGATTTGATCGGTTGATCCTCATTAGTTTGATTTTGGTAGCAGCTTACACTATCCTAAGGGCTGGGATTATGGAAACTAGCAAAGGAAAAAGGGAAATAAGCTGGTTTGATCAGTCTTTCACTCCCTGTTCAAGCGCTAAGGATACAACTGGGGCAGTTGACCAGAGGTAGTTTGAGCGTGTGGGTATAGGTTCAAACTATTACCAGTAAATAATGCAAATCAGGTAGTTATTGAATACAAATTCTGCCTTTGTGGAGCTCTAAAAGGGTTCTTTTGGCCAGCCCTAAAAGGTCCATAGCAGCATACTTTGTTATCTTTTTCAACATTATGTCGTCTGCTTGCAGGCCCCTGACCATGGCCAAGCGTCCCCAGTCAGCCGTGGGTAACCGGCGTCCGATCAGCGAATATGCAAAGGTGATGGCCGCCACGCAGATCAATGCAAGCTTTAGATATAAGGTTAGTGATATCATATGACTAAAGAGCTCAGGGCCTGGTTGCTGTATTAGGGGTGAGTCAGCACTTTCTAGGTGCCATCTCCAATTAGTGCCATGGTCAAGTGAGTGTTGTCTTATAACCTTGGACTGATGGTATGTATGTTGTTTTAAATTTTTGTGGAAGACAAGTTTATGTGTTAAAGTAGTTGGTTTATCTTTGATAGTGTCACCTCAAATGATAGGGCCAGCCAGATTTTGAGACACTCTTTACTTCCAAACTCCCACACTAATGCCAGGCAGGTGGTGAGAAGGCTGCTTTTGACCTCCCATTATTAGGTGGATGCCTTAACCACTAGGCTATCGGGTTCAGTTACTAACTTGTTTACTCACTTTGTACTATACTTTTCCAGGGAGAGAATATCCTGATGGTTGAGCTAGATATGCCAAGTCGGACGACCCGGGACTACGAAGGTCCCGCAGTGGCCCCAAGAGTGCAAGCTGCCTTGGATGCAGCGCTACAGGACGAGGATGACCTTGATATACAGGTGGACGGGAGTCCGTCAGTGTTCAGTAGTAAAGCCAAATTGAAGACGAAAAGAAAAGATAAAATACCAGTTAGGTAGGTTGGTTTGTCACTGGCACTAGTTAAAATCTGTTGTAGGCCCAGATGAACTAACTTCGAGTTTGAAAAATTGATAGTCTCAGTTCTTTCTATTGACCTTGAGGAGCCTCATATCCTAGTGGTTAACTCGGCTGGCTACGACCTAATAAGGCCCAGGTTCGATCACGGGGAGAAATGTATTCCAAGATGAACCAGCGTGGCTTTCAAGGAACTAAAACTCCTGGCACTCCTTAGCCCAAGCTCAACCGATTTTTGCACTTTTCATCTTCATATTTTATATCAAGGGGATAGCTTCATGGCTTACTGTATAATTTCCTTGTTTTATCCTTTCAGAAAAACAAAAAAAGAAGAATTTCCCACGTCGAGAGGCCTCGTTCCGAAGTGATGGTGTCAATTTGATAAGCGTTGCATTGTACAGACCTGTTTCCTATTGGTCACCGCTCTAGGTTTCCGCTACTACTTCATCGGTTTGGCCACACTGATTGGTCGACAAATATGCCATATCGTACTCTTCATCATCATGACAGGAATTCTAAAAATAGCACAAAAAAACTAGCACTTCCATTGGTTCATTCTCATCACATGGTTTTTTGTCGTATCAAGGATTCAGCAGAAAAGTTTTGAATTT
This sequence comes from Lineus longissimus, assembly GCF_910592395.1. Taxonomy (NCBI): domain Eukaryota; kingdom Metazoa; phylum Nemertea; class Pilidiophora; order Heteronemertea; family Lineidae; genus Lineus; species Lineus longissimus. The sequence goes on from NC_088315.1 coordinate 8,915,968, forward strand.
GTGAAAATTTTGTTGGTTTTCTTTTTTAAAGGGAGAAACATTTTACCACGGTCTTATCGTCATTAGAGATGTTAAGATGAATTTCCAACTCCGATTCAGTCTCATAGGTGAGTCGGGGTTTAATTCCGAAATTCATAACGTCTCTGTTATCATGAATGAATAGTACTGAAAAAAACAGGTTTTTATGGAGAACTGGGTAAGTCTTTTTCCATCTGAATATCAAAATAAATTAGACAATGGTAAAAAAAAACATGAGACCAGAATTGGTTGGCCTGAGTTTAGGTTTAAGTTAGGTTCATCTTGAACACAACACCTTTGTGAGCCATACATATTTTACCGTATAACTTGTGTGTTTTGTTGAAATACTGCTTGATCCAGACCAATACTCCACTGTGGCAAAAAGATAAAGTATGTATGGTTCTGCAACAATCTCCGCTTATCAAATATATGTTACGTTGAAAAGCTTTCAAATATTGTAAACCCTTTTATTTTTGTGGCTCTAAATTTTTGCAGAAATGTCCTTTTCAGATTTCATTACCGTTAAATTCCCATGGGTTTTCAACGAAAATATTAGGTTAGAAACTTTTATTCTCATTTGATTAGATTGCATTACAGAATCCACTTCTGCCCTCCAAGACCATCCCACCCAACACCATTAAACTACATTAGCCTTCCAATGTGCAGGTTTTACCAAAAGATTTATCTCTTTAAACCAAAAAAGCCGTGTCCTGTGTTACTTGTGTATGCTGCATGCATTGACTGTGTCATCTATTGTGTGCTATGAAGAAAAAAAATGCTTTGTGTGAAAAAAATCAAATTGAATTAATGGCCAGGTGTGTTTCAACTTCAACAGACAAACTCTCCTCATGAAATGCATATATCTCAGTGCAAGTAAGTGTTGTTATCAAGGGCAATAATGGAAGCCGTCAGCTGCCCAGCCACTTATACTCACAGTAGTAGTTCCCATCATCGAATTTGATATAAAATGGACAAATTCAAAATCGGACTGGTTTATCATCCCACTCCCCATCTTATTTCCGACTGAAACTTCGGTACAACATTCATCTTCGTGTGGATCAATGCATTGACGAAGCGCTGCGTGAAGGCGAGAACCTACTCTGTGACGTCACCGTGAAGACCCCGCTTCTATGACGACAATGAAATTGACATTACATCGTGATGGAGGGCATGGTGGGGTGATGTAAAGTGCAACCTTGGGTGCACCTGGGCGGTTGGAAGTTTTCCTGCATCTGGCGGTGTGTGTCTTTGTGCTGAAAATAACAAATAACATAGTTTTCTAGTATCGAGCAGTTGTAACAAAATGGGAAAAACACTAATTCATTTAGGGAAAAATACCTTTATTTCTTTGATAGAGTTGATGCCTCTATGAATGACTGCTTTGCATTTGGCTGAATCGGCAGGTTTCCTTCTTTGGAAAATTTCTGTTATAGGTGTGCTGAATTAAAGATCTTGGTTTTGAAGAAGTTGAAACATCACCTGGTCTCCTCGGCCGTAGCAGACGATATTGAATTATTGAGATGTATATATATGGATGTATATATTTATTTGCACTATTGTATTTTGCATGCTTTTTGTAGAGATGAAAAATGACTTGGCAAGTTTGCCAAGATGATGTGTTTGTCCAAGTCGTGAGGTGAGGTGTCAAAGACTATTGTAAGACACCGCCTATATGCCTTATAATCTGGTTACGACACACTTTATCCCGATCCAAGGGGTTTTCGATATCTCACCAAAACCTCTGTGGTCAAACCGAGGCTAACACATGACTCCTTATAAAAATAAAACATTGTAACCAAGGTTTTTTAGAATGTGTAATATAATCAGCATGACTTATCTAATTTTACAAAGGTCCCAAGAAATCAAATAATATGAGATTAATGTGCTAATCATGTTTTTGACGATGTTATAGCATGCTTGTATGATCTTTTACTAAAGGTCTGTGTGGATTTCAACATAGATTATTGGGTGTACTTAGATGTTATGAGATTCAGACGTGGAATACTCAAAAAGTGTCGGCCTTGTTCCTTCAAAACATATCTTAGTTGTGCAAGTGTAACAAGTCTTGACATAACGTGATCTGGATGTAAAACCCTGCATTTTTTTCCCATAAAGGCGCCATTGGTTTACACTGCTGGCTATTACCAAAAACTCGTTACTTACACAATAGCCACAGGATTGTATTCTAGATGAACGGGCGTAGCTTTCAAGGAATTTAAATTTCTAACTCCTCACAACAAGTTTGAGGCTCAATATGAGGTGAATTAATAAGCGTTTGTTGGATGAGACTTAAGGTTATGAGTGTCTATGCCAGGGCAAGTAAAAGATCCCACATAGGTGGACAGTAGTCTATAGTTGACTCCATACCACCGGGGACTTGAATGACAATTTATCTTAAAAATAGACGCTCTGCACAGCCACTTCAGGCTCTGCGTCAGAATGTTTTGTTGTGTCATTATGCACTTATCGTATTTGATTTAACTCTGTCATCCACCATATACATGTAGTACGTTATTGTACGGTTTAGCTAATACTTTAAGATCTGTTTATTATTTATTGATATTTATGTTTATTTATCAGCCATTGTTTGTTGGTATGTGTATTGTGCCATCTTAGACACATTTTGGACATCGACAATCTTACAAATCAGAGACATTCTAAACCCGTTATTTTTATGGTCTGAAAACCAAAGTAGTAAATCGAACGGATGGAGCCCTATTTATTGACCAAACATATGATATTTATTCCGGTGTTCATTGGCATCACAATGACAGTGACTATTTCGAGATTCCTGAATTGAATCTTCTGCAGAGAGAGCTTATAAATTATCGCATAGGCTCAACCCTCTTGCATATCAGCATCAGAATCAGTTGTCCATCTTGGCTTATGCATTGAGTGAGTCCCGTAAAGTCGAAAACCAGCATGATGTGACCGACAGGCACCACCTGACGGTATACTGTAGTTTGAGACTGCAGAATGGGTCAGATATCTAGAAACTGGGACTTGATGACAGTTGGAACAATCGGTTGCTTTTCACCCTATAGTGAACTGTCTGTGGGTTCAGTTGCATTAAAATGCATTGTGCAAAATATTTTCTCAGATTACCTGTAGTTAGTTCAGTCATCTCTGATATTTGTGCTGGCCAGTAGCTTAGATCTGTGTAGATTAAACATGAAGAAAAAACTGCTGAAACTTGATTGTTTGCTCTGTCACACCCATCTTTATTGTCTTGTATATAATAAATTTCCATCTGTACAAAAAAATCTGCTTTATTTGCTTGTCCTTGGTACTTAACCACCCAGTTGCGACAGGTTTGACCCTGTGAATGACGTGTAGAGTCCTGAATTGGGTGTCTACCGCAAGATAGTGTTGGAGAGTGTCACGTCATGTGTGACGTATTTTCCTTGGTACTTTCGACGGGATACGGTTCAGGACCGTTTTATTTTCACTGCCTACTGCCTCTTGCTCACTTGGGCTTGTTGAAGTTGTCATAGCTTGGACGGCTTGTACAAACTGGTATCAGTCATGCAGGGCTAACGTAGTGAAATTTTTTACGCCATACGCCCTCTTTTCTGAGTGCCCCTGCAGCACCAAGTTCATACATGGAACATCCCTCTCCTCAGTGTATGGCATCTCTCAGCTTGGGGTACGTCTCACAACATTACATAAAGTTAATGCCGTTGTCATGGCAAACATGCGGTATTTACTGAGTGTACCTGTCAACGTGGCCGGACCAACATGTGGCTTGTATATAATACAAAACAACCCAACGTTGGCTGATCGATTAATGGACTTCAAGCTGCCTGTTTCCAATAAGTCTTCTACGGCTCAGCTGGGACAAGGGTTGATGTGTGGGGCAGAGGATGAGGGTGATGGAGTTTTCATTTGAAAGATGGCTGGTGCAGACGTTTTTGTCCTAAGGTTTACTCGTTGGTGCGATGAAGCACAAAATTGACAAGAAGATAGCATATCTGTGTTGCGTTCCACAGGTTGCCGCTATAAACGAACTTGACTGAAGAGGGTGTGTGGTGGAAATCTCTTAGTGAAAGACGTTCTATGTTGTTGCCAAGCTTTGGATAAACTGCCTACTTGTCTGGTTCTGTGTGGTGACAAACCATCAATCTGTCAGTAACACTCAACAATAATAATTGCTCTGTCTCTGTAGAGTATGTGACTGGAATACCCCTTTGGTTTTGAGCTTGTCTGAACCCTCATGAGATGATGGCAAGTGAGCATTTGTATGTGCCCTTATGCTAATAGGGTACTGGATTTCTTCGCCCAGTGACTGGATCTTTGACCAAGGAGAGGAGTCCAGCTTTTATTTGCCTTGAAATATGTGCCAGCTGCAAGGAATTTGGAGATTATACAAAATTGGCCTTCTCTCCCTTTTGAAAGAATGAAGTGAGGACAAAAACTCAAGCTGCGTTGACGGGGATTCGAGCCACATATCTTTGAATTGCTTGTCCACAATTCTATCAATTGAGCTATTGAGGTTCCCCGATTTTCTGCACCAGGTGACACCATAGAGAGCCAACTGAAATTGAATGTACTTTATTTCTTCATAGTTGGCCACAGACCATATGCCGAGTATTCATCATTCATTCTCCCCTGGGGAAACCCTATCTCTCCTATTCCGCTCAACAGCCAGGGAAATGTTATTTGATACCAAATGTATTTCTGAAGTGTCCGAAAATCAATCGCAATCAGATGTTCCTTTAAAATATGATACTACAGACAAAATATCATCCGGACTCCAGGTGTATCTATCCTCAGATCGTGTGGTCATTCTTTAGATAAAGTGGATCATAAAACCATGGGGCAAGGTTGGGTGTGAGAGGCTTGCATGTTGGTTGAGCGCATTGTGGTGCACATGGTTCTCTGAATAGGTTGTTTTGTCAACAACGGATCCATCCATTGTTGATGTTTAGGAGTATTAATTGGCAATGCCCTTGTATACATATTGGTGTTATATATAATGACATTGTAGGCCAGATGTTTGGTACGGTCAACATCCAAGTATCCATGTATGAAGGCTATGAAGCAGGATCGACTGATTCTTGTTGTTAGCAAATGTGATAACCCTTGCAGACTAGGGATTTTGTTGGGAGGTTGCAATAAAAATCACTTGTCTGCAGAGGATCCAGACAACTGATGCAGATGAAATGATAAAAACAAAACACATCATTTTAATGCATGATTTGATATTAAATTAAACAACATGTACAGCAGCACATTCAATACAAACAAAAAAAGAGTTTTTGATCATCATTTTGATAACAAATATATTTTGTCCAAGAATATAACAACTAAAGCTCGAAGAGAATGCCAGGCAGAAATACTGGTGCACTGTACTGTAAACCTGAAAACGTTTGCGGCCATACTATTTCAAGATTTTGTGAACTTGCATTAATTGCAACTTTTGCATACCGGTGCTTCAGTTATTTCAATTGGATTTTATTTCGCGATAACCTGTAAATGCGAAAAATAAAAAATACAACGCACACCAATATTTCTGGGAGTCTACAGTATGTTTACATTTACCATCGTCCAGGCTTTCTTGGAGTTCTAAATATTTCGCCTTCTTGCCGATAACAATATCATAAATTTCATACAGAACTTATGAAAATACCAATATATTTACAACCAAAAAGGAAAACATAAAATTGTGAAAAGATACAAATTTTACGCCGGATTAGCTCCGACAACAAAATAAACATTGACTGGAATAAAAACATATTACATAACACTTTTACAAAATAGTCATAAAATCCATCATTACAAAGCCCAGAAAGAAAAAAGATGATGGGAAATTTTATGAACAGATATAGTGATACATATCCAGGTCATCCTGAGGAAATCAGGGTATAATGTTGGCCAGAGAAGGAAACTGGTTTCGTAAGGATGAATCCAGATAGGCCCTGGGAGGAATGCAAAGTATGGAATGAATTGTGGGTTGACCATTTTGGCTGACTTGAAATCGTAAAGAAATTAGAACTCCTTCAGTGTGAGGTGAACGTCTGTTTCAAGGATGGGAGACACTTCTTTGTTTTCCCGGGAACTGACTTCCTCCCTTGAAATTGGCATTCACATCATTTTGAAGGAGATTTATTTGCTAGTTCTAGCATATTTGGTGGTGCCTGTGGTCAAACCCTAAGATTATACATATTTTTGATAACATATGTAAAATGTGACCTAATCCAATACAACCAAGCTCAAGTTGCGCGACGTCAGAACGACTTCACTTTGTAAACAAAGATATATATCTATAAAATGGCTTAACAAAGTAACAGATACCAATACACACATGTTACCATTCACTCCAAACCAGCTGACCCCAACGACTATTTTGTAGCAAAAATTAATTGCTTTCGTGCCAAGTTTGAAAACAGCTGGCAGATGTGTTACAAATTTTACAAGTCATAAAAACAGGTCACAACTCATTCTTAATCAATACCTCTTATTCCAACAAAATGTTGACACGGTCAGAATCGCTGTCAGTAGGACCACACGGGAATACTGTCCAGGTTAAAGGGAGAGTATAGGCAGGAAAGTCATGATGGCATGGAGAGGTGCCTGCAGAATTGCCTCAAGGGGAAAGCAAGTACACCTGCACTACTATGAACCCAGAAATATTTGCTGCCATCTTATTTTGCAGTTTTGTGAAATAGCAAACTTTGTGTACTTTTAATTTTGCGTTTTGACAACTCCGTAACAGTAATTTCTAGCTGTCTCTACAAGTCACCTGAAGACTGCCAATTTGACAACAAGTTCCCGCCTCTAGTCTCGCTTTAACAATGATAATGATAAATGTTACACGACCATTAGTTTGCAAATTTTGAAACAAAATTACAGTTTGAGCAACTAAGCATAGAAAGCAGGCGGAATTGAAACGGGCAAGAAATCTCAAAATGGAGAAGGAAAATCAAAATAAAGTAACAAAACCCTATAATTCTCCACTTGCACTGGAATCCTGCAGGAGTTGCACATCATCCTCTAAACTAAAGGTTACTTTCTTCGCAGGCCGCCCTGCTGAGTTATTTCCTACGTGATTATTTGATTTGGTCACATGGTTAGAGTTTGTATTTCTGAGATCCAGGTGGTCGACCTGGTCCATTTCGATGTCCTCACCGTCCTCTTCCACGGGAATGCTTGCGAGCAGACTATATTTCTCTCCACGATTCGATGCTAGATTTTGTAAAATTACATATATAACACAACAAAGTAGACTAGAAGCGAACAGAACATAAATTAAGAACATTGGCGTTTTGGCTTCGAAAAGGAAACCAATTAAAGTAGGCATGGCCATCTCACCTAATGCAGCACCGATGATTAGAGTGGCCGTGATTTTTCCTGTCATGTTAATGTAACGTTCGGCCCACGAGAGCATGGTCGGGAAAAATGACGCCATGCCGATACCTAGTAACGCGGTACAAATCCACATCGAGAGATCGTTGGTGTTTACAGTCAACAACAACGCCAACAACGACACTGAGGTTATCAACAAGTCAACAATGAGCATTACTGTCGGACGAAGACACTTCGCAGCGACGATCGAAAGTAACCTCGTCAAGGCGAAACTTCCCCAGAACAAGGCGGTGACGAAACTACCGTCAGACTTATCCCATTTCAAGTAATCCACAGCGAAACTCATGACGAACCCGCCATAAGTCACTTCCATGCCGACGTAAATGAAGTTGAAAAGAAACAAGAGCAAGATGATTTGAACTTTGAATCCGATGCTGTCGCGTTGCTGCAGATGATGCAAGTTGTAACTCTGCGCGATCGGTCCGTTATTCCGCCGGTCTAAACAGCAGCAGACGCTACAGAACATCATCGCCACGACAACAAGAAATATCGAAACGATTAAGTAAACAAACTGCACTTTGGTAATTTCAGCGGTAAAAGTATGCCAAGTTTTCTTGACTCCTGTTTTAATTCGTGTCAGAAAACTATCCTCCACAGTTGAGTTAATCACGGTGGCAGTAGGTTTTAATGGCATCCAATCAGAATTGAGCTTCACATTTTCATCAACGCCAACCACATTTGGCGCCTCACTCGACAGGGATGGCGCCAAAGAAGTCATTACAGGTGTTGTTGTCGTTGTCGTAGAGACTGTCGTCGTAGTGACAGTAGTAGTTTGAGTTGTCATTAAAGGAGTAGTCGGCACATCAGTTTTTGGCACACCCTGTGTAGTGCTATTAAAAGGTGACACTGTCACATTAATTCCTGTGATATTACTCTGAACAGTTGTATTGGCAATCACAGGTGGTTGAGTAACAGGTTTCTTAAGCCCTTTTTGTACATTATCCACCAATTTCCTCGGGACATTTTTACCGGCAGCAACGTCTTTGTTCTTGCTCAATATCCTTCCGTTTGTTAAAGGCTTTTTAGGCCTAGGTATTAATGTAGTAGTTGTAGGTAACGGCGGCAGAGTTGCATTGCTCCTTAAGTGCGGCGTTGTAGTTTCAAGTTTATCGCCCAACTCTTTATCCCCAGGCTTCTCAATACGTTTTTGCACAACTGGATTACCAGGAAGTCCACCTGGGGGCTCCGTGTCGACATTTTCTCCGGAATTCTGCCCCGGAGCCACTGCGCCTACAGAATGAGGCTCCAAGTTTTCAGTTATTTCAGAACCACCAGAGGGTGCTCCTTGGGGTTTGCCCACATCATGCAAAACCTTCAGATTTTTTCCATCAGCCACTTTAGGGTCAGATGTCAAGAATTTTCCATTGGCAAATGTGGGCTTTTTTATCTTTTCCGTAGTTCGATTGGAATTAGTTTCCAACAATGAACTTGCATGTTTTGTATCACGCAAATTTTTCTCACTGATGTCCCGGCGGTGAACATGCTTCAAACCAAGATGGCCGATGTCACGTCCCGACAATGGAAGGACATTCCCCATCACTGGGCCCTTGGGAGTCGTTGACAAAAACACTGTTTCAGGAATGTCAGTGAATGTCGCATTTAGCGAGAGAACTACTGTGGCGTTCCTCTGTGACAGGAAGGGCTCGGCAATCAACGGTGCTACAAATGCACCAAGTCCGAAAAAGAAGTGCAATGCCTGCATGTAGGGGGGACTCTTCCGACCCCAGGTTTGGACGCACATCAGGTTTCCAGCTGAAATAAGAGAAAAAAAACTTTGAAAAACCAATGTAAACATCCCGGGTGTCTACATATTTTTTTTAATCCTGAAACCTTTTAATTGCAATAATTTTAGGAAACATCAGCTGGCCCATGGTCATGATCATCATTAGGCTTTAATGAACTCATTTTTTAACGTAGCGGTGCACAGGGAATATTTAAGTGCAAGCAATATATGTAATCAAAGTTAAAATTGCTTTCCATCAATTTGACCAGGCGTACAGACTGATTTGCTTGTTCTTAAACTCCTGTCACTAACCTGTGTCCACTAATCCCATAGACACACCCTGGAATGCGATGGTGATGATAAGTAGATAAAGTCTGGTGCACCATGGGAGAATTGCCGTGCCGATCGCCATCAGCAACAGAAACATGCTCATGAGGAACGACTTGTTCATCATGTCAATCAGAAGTCCGCCGATCACTGAGCCAATCAAATAGCCCGTGGATCGACCAATGAAAATGCGTGATATGTCCTCTGTGTCGGTGTTTGTACGTTCTTGAAGATCGAGGAGCGTTGGTCCTGGGAGAGCCATGCAAAGGCCCTGAAATTGAGACAACTGTTTGATAAATTATGAAGACAGAAAACCTGGTCAATGGCCAGTAAGAGACAAGTTGATTTACAATCTATATGACTTGACTATATAGTAGTCTCAATATCGGACCCCATTTTCTTTCTGTAATACACGAAATCCATAAGGTGGAATTGGGTAATATTAGCCCTGGTTTATTTGTAGCCCCTGCATTGTTTGATGTATGGAGATATCAATCAATATCATAGGCAGGGGCTACAATTAAACCGGGGCTACAAATACCCCATTCAACCTTATACACAAATCACCAACAGACTTGGAATTTGGACTTTATTTAGGTACACTGTTCATTTATCATGTTTATGGGAGTCTGATATATGCGAGGTTTACCGTAACAAAAGCGCTGCACAAACAAGTGATTTGAATCGCTGCAATCTGCAATTATTATATGAACGCTTCTTTTCAGAGTGCTTAAGATGAAGACCATCCTCCAGTCAATGGCATACTCACCAGACCACAGAAAGCAAGGAAAAGCAGCATCGTCGTCCAAATTCGATAGCATTTACTGCTGCCAAACTCGCCTCCTTTGTGGACATGATTCGGCAGCAGATGTGCCTGGTCAAAGATGACATCGTCTTCTTCATCTTCGATGGTCATAACAGGATCTGTCGGCACGTTGTCAGTCTTATTACTGCGGCGATACGCGCGGTGGTCGAACAGGACGTCTTCTTCTTCTTCATCTGTTGGCGCCATCATGGTTGATGAAACTGCGCTATCCTTATCTGAAAATAGAAAGTTATAAAAAAATCAAGAGATGCAGATAGTTGAGATAGATGCAGCCGTTTGTGCCAAGCCTCAAGGGCAATAATTTTAAAATGGGGGAATAAGCAATCAGTTGATTTATTCATTGTGGTCGTTCAGGATCGGATGCGTTTTAAATGACTGAGTGTGATTTTCGATACATGAGGAGTAACTTGAGAGTAAGTCGCTTGGTGTCGGCCTATTAAAGTCACTAAAAAATTCACGTTTCGAAAATCGGGCCGGCAAAGATTTGGCACTTGGTATTTGAACACTTACATCATGTAGGATATCAACTCACTGAGTCTGTGTAGTGTGACTCACTGACTCACTGTTGATTTGAAGAAGAAGAAGTAGGAATCATGTGAGCACGATTCATTCACTGCAGACACCCACAAAACACAAAGATCATACCTGATGTTAAATTTTCCTGAATCCTTGAACATTAAGAAATCTTTTCTGATAACTCTGATAAATATCTTATGCCTGCTGACATTATAAATCGCTATTTTATCACGAAAAAAGAAATATCAGACACACAGATTAGTTTATTTTGGCACTGATAGACGGCGTTGTTGACGCACATATTTTGCACGGTGCTGCCGCCTATGCCAGCACAATTGAAACAGTTTCAAACTGGTCACCCTCGACGTCCTCCGTTGTACATTTTCGTGTACATTGTGGATGCAGCTAAATGTTGCCACCCAAGTAGCCAAGGTTGGCCGAGTGTTTTGCTGCTCCCGACTAATTTTTCCCTGATAAAAGTCTCATTTATCACGCCTTGCAAGTTAGATCATGGCTTAAAGGTAGATATTTAAAATATTGAAAACTCCACCGGCATTTAGAACCGAAATTTTAGATTATTGCATTTTTGGCTCGACCATGAATATGATAATTATGTGGACTTTCCTGAATCCTGTTGTGTTTCCCTCCATTTTCTTTGAACGGATACTGTGTATCACTGCACTCAGCACTGTATTTAGCGTACATACTCGATGTACACACACATACAGTTGTCTGGATCTGGATCTGGTTGATAATCGACAAACCTCCAGTTGGAGTATGACGTCGATGAGTGAGTGCGCTCACTCATGATCATGGGCCTTTGTCATGATCATGGGCCTTTGAATTTGAATACAACCCTGAATAATGCAAAAAATACATTTTTTTGGTTGGCCTATGGCAATACCGATTACCGTACCTGACGAAGTCACTGGTCTAGACCTACGCCATATTTTTTATACTGTCGTAAGACTCGTACGGGACCAGGGAACATGGTGATGGTCACGTACGGCCAGGGTCCAGGCAGGCCCTGGAAGTTGAGTGGGAGCGGTAGGCATTGGTACTCATGGTAGGTAGGTGTGGACGCTGTGCCTGTGGACAATGCAGAAGTAGAAATTTGTGGGTTAGATCAAAGATTTTCTCGGTTCCGTTAATACCATAATTTGGGTTTTGGTTACATTCTGACATGTCGTTGATGATCAAGAAAGAACGACACAACAACATCATGGGCAAGGCGCAGCTGTCGCCCGTGTCGGGTCAGCTGTCAATGTCAGGTCAGAGCTGGCCATTCTAGCCAATCGTCCATATACCATTGGCATTGCAAATGATTGGTCGACAGTTGGAGATGGTCAAAGCCAAGGCACTGCGGCGCGAGGAGGGACATGACAAAACATGGTTTGCAAGAATACCTACGGTCATTGTGAAATCGCCCTTGTACTTCCACAGGCGACTAGAGTTAACCATGACGTTAACCATGAAAATCTTTCAAATTACATGTTTGAATAATCTTTTATTTCATGGTAACCTCCAGTTGCCTGTGGAAAGAGTGATCACTAAGAGGCATACTGACGTTTTTTCAACAGAATAGAACATAGAAGTGCCTGGGTGCTGGACCTGGACAAAAAGACCTAGTGGAGGGCCCTAAGACCTAAGTAATAATGCATGTAGTACTGTAGGTTGAGGCTGGTGGACCAGCTCTGTTTCCTCTTCATGTTATTCATGTTATTGAGGTCGCACAACAAGGACGCATGTGTCAATTTAGTCTGACATCATGTTGATTAAGATGATCATATTTATTTTTCCCCTCCCAATCATCAACAATTGATGAAATAGAAGGCAGTCGACAGTCCGAAAGAAATTTCGTTTTTAATGCCAATAAACGTCACATTGAACTGAAAATGCCACCATATGTCTTTGTTTGCTTTCTATCTTCTTCTGCAGAGTGCTCTGCGCGCAGGTCTCCCAGTGCTCAGTCCCAGTGTCAAACAAGGATTTGACTCTGTCTCAAGTGTCGGAACGAAAATGGAAGCAATACCTATTGTCTAGTCTCCTTCCAACTTCTATCAGTTCCTATTGCTATCTCTGATCATTAAAACGCTGTTCTTAATCTTATACATTGTAATCATAACAATTCTATGAAATCCCCCCAAAAAGTTGACATCTGTTCAAAAATTAAGAGAGCAGACGCCAAAACAAAGAAGACATTTTTTTAATGGTCCCAAAATTGTTTTCTATCATCATTCACATTCTGTCAGATTTAGATAGTCCCTATTTTGATTAGATAGTCCCTATTTTATTTCAGTCTTCCTCTGACACTTGGAGCCCTGAACGCATGAAACATGTCTGATCATGAAGATGTCGTGCCGGCAAAGAAAAGCCGAATGTCAACAACGAATACGGATAGTCGGGATGCATCCGGAGATGAAGAGGATCTCGTCAGCGTTGCGAGTACAAATATTTCACTAGATAGCTCGAGAAGCGATACTCCAACTCAGCTGGGCCGGCGCAGAGGAAAAGCTAAGGGAAAATACAAGCGATGTAAACTGCAGTACAAGTGTACAAACTATTTGAAGGAGGATCATGGGCAACCAATCTTCGGTGTTCAAGTTAACTACAACACGAAGGACGGTGATCCAAAGTTGTTTGCCACCGTTGGTAGTAATCGCGTCACGATCTATGAGTGTCATGATGGCGGCCGCGTTAAATTGCTGCAGGCGTACATGGACCCCGATCCAGAGGAGAGCTTCTATTGCTGTGCCTGGACTTATGATGACGTAACGTATGAGCCCTTGCTTGCTGTTGCTGGTGCGCGTGGTATTGTGCGAATATTGAGTACGACGACCATGCAGGGCATACAACATTTTGTCGGCCATGGCAACGCCATCAATGAGATCAAAGTCCACCCGAGGGATGCTAATCTCATCCTCTCTGTTAGTAAGGATCATGCGCTGAGGTTGTGGAACCTAAAAAATGATCAGTGTGTCGCATTCTTTGGAGGAGTTGATGGACACCGCGCCGAAGTCCTGAGTGCCGATTTTAACATCGATGGGACTAAAATTGTGTCTTGCGCCATGGATCATTCACTGAAAATCTGGAACATCAGCAAACCTCAGGTCCAGGATGCCATTAAAGCCTCCTACGCTTTTGATAAGTCGTCAAAGGACCCGTTTCCTGTCGCCGGCGTCCATTTTCCTGATTTCTCAACGCGAGATATCCATAGGAATTACGTCGATTGCACTCGCTGGCTTGGCAAGTTCATTTTGTCCAAGTCGTGTGAGAATCGTATCGTTTGTTGGAAGCCAGGTACCATGCACCAAAAGGAGGTGCGTCCAACGGACAACACCGTCACGATCCTTCATCAGTTCAATTACAAAGAATGCGAGATCTGGTTCATGCGCTTCTCGCTTGATTACCACCAGAAGATTCTGGCCCTTGGCAATCAAGTTGGCCGTCTATACGTCTGGGATTTGGATGTTGACGATCCGACAACAGCTCGCGTCACCACGTTGGGTCATCCAAAGTGTATTACAGCAATTCGTCAGACCCATCTCAGTCGTGACGGAGACCTTCTCATTGCTGTGGCTGACGATGGTTCAATTTGGCGTTGGGATAGAATTAAGTGAACTGCTGGAGGGTTGTGCCAATTACAATGTACAATATAAATACACTGCCAGTGATTTAGAAACAACACTATCACAACACTGCCATAGATTTAGACAGACGCTTCATTTATTTTACTGTACATGCTACTTATTCGTTCTCTGTGTTATTGCCTGCAGATAATCGTGAATTATGTGCCGAGTAAGGAATTTGGTTGACGATGTGTTGTCTTTGTCCTAAGGTTCTATTTTTACAAGCAGAAGTTCGAAGTTGTTGGTTGTGAAAAATACAACATTTGGGCTAAAGCATCATGAATCAAGCTAATGAACCTATTTGAATGAGTTGTCTTCTTTCAACGAGCAAAAACATGTGCAGTAGTCTTAGAACCTCTCTATTAAGGACACCCTCGGGGCTGACAAATGGTGTCCATATTAGCGAGGTGACTTGATTAGAGGGGTCAAATTTATTGGAAACAACCAATTTGGGATCAAAGCTATTATCCTAAAGAGAGAGGTTTTCCTTAATTATAGAGGTGTCCGCTAAGGGAGGTTCCACTGTACATGTAATGTCAATTGACTTGGTAAAGGATGATAGCAGGACTTCCGTTTGAGACCTTACTGAAAGCAGTGGCCTGTACTTCCTTTCCCTCATGTAGTTGTAGGTTGTCAAAACTTGACATGAATCATAAATTTGAGGAATAGAAAATCATTAGATTTTATCACAACTTACGAATTATGATAGTTATTTTGCTAAACGCTGTATTTGCTCAGGCTTTTGTACTTTTCTCAGTTCTTTTCAACTATTTTTGTTATGTGTGTATTTGACTTGTAATAAATTGCATATATTCAAACTTTTTGTTGTTCATTTGTTAATAATATACACAACGCTGGGCTAGTACCAGCACCGTTTCATCACTGGCATTCAGTTTCAGATCATCCATTGATGAGTTGTTCATCCTCTAGACAATTTGTCTTCAAAATCCAAAAACTTCACAGCTCCAGTCTTGGCAACAAATAGTCCTTGGAAAGACCACGTGCATTAAGTGGCAAATTGTCCTTGGAGTGCACAACCAAGACTATGAACAAAGTGTCCTTGGGATGTATGTCCCTACCATGCAGATTGTTCCAGGCATGCATACAATTGACACTGGGGATAAATTGTCCTTTGAATGGATAACCTACGTTGAGGCCATGAGAACAGCCTCTATAAAGGGTAAAATTGTTTTGCTTGGAATGGACGGCCTGTATTGGTGACAAATTGAATGTACATCCTACATCTAAGAGCTAAGTGTCCATGACATGTACAACCTACAATCTGGAGAGAGGTTGTCCTGGACGTATATTTGCACTGGCGACAAATGGAACTTAAAATGTACAACCTATGTGCCGGGACAAAATGTTACCCGTCACGCCAAATCCCGCCTTGGAGGAGAAATACTTCCTGGAGAAAATCGCCTCCAAGGTCAGAGTGAGGGCTGAAGAAGAAATTGAGCCAAACAACTGTAGACTTGACAGATGACCATGGATGGACAACCGACCTGGATTGAACAGCACTTCCTGGATATTTCTCCAAATAATCACATCAGGTTTCCTATGTTCTTGGTTGGTTTCAACCTTTGCAGTCCATGCTTCTTGCATGGTCTTGTTCGCTCCATACACAGAAGCTCGATTCCTGATGTTGTGTATTAATGAGAAACTTTATTACCAGTAGGTGGCAGTAGCAGTCCAATAAACAAGAAATTTCCAGCCCATCGTAAAGAATCTTTGCATGGAGAACGGCAGACACTAATAGCATGGTAAAAATGCTGCTAGTGCTATTGTTCCTTTAACGCTGATGTTGGTTGTAGCCTTGCTCTTGTTTCATTGGCGTTTCTGTGTCTTTCCAGACTCTGACGTCCAAATCCAGATCAAAAGAATGAGAAGAAAGACTATGGAACTAGTCTTCAAAGTAGGGTTCTCACTGGTCATTGGTCTCTCATTGTTGACCTACTTCCTCATGGAACATCAAATGAAGCAAATGCCAGAGGCAGAGCAGACGGAGTTGGTTCATCAGGTCAAGGCTGTCGTGGGAAAGGAAATGCCTGCCGAACCGTCCAAGAGTTCAAATAAACTCATAAGGTGAGAGTACGGAGATGCCTATGTCCCCGACTACAATAGTTAGTGGGAGGTTGGACTCTGGATTCTGAACATGAAGCTGAATGATTCCAAATCAAAGAAGATGCAAGGCCAGTGCCATTTGCACCAAAACTTAACAAAACCCTCATTGGCTAAAATTTCATGGGACCAGTTCCAAATTTAGAACTGTTGCATAAAACTATGCTGTAAACTTTTCAAATAATTGAACAGGGCCCGACAAGGCACTTGCAAGTAAAGTAGCACAACATGGAAGACTATTTTGGAATTCTATGCACCCGATTCATGAAAGTACAAAATGTATTGTTTCTCTTTTTCCCCAGTAATCATGATCGTGATAGAATTCACCTTGCCATCGTAGCCTGCGGGGACGACAAGTATCTGGAAGAGTCTTTGGTGGCCCTCAAGTCCGCTGTGATCCTTGCAAGAAAAGATCTTTATTTCCATATATTTACAGATGATAGATTAAAGCCTTTATTTATTGAGAAGGTATGTCGTCACTTTTAAAAAGACTTGTGTCGGTCGAGGTGATCCTTTTATTAATTAGTTGAAGCAAAACTTTGGTCGATTTCTCATCACTGACAATGGCCCAATTCCAGCTCCAATTTCCGAGAAATAAAGCAGACGTGAAACACATTACAAGCGAAATCAACTTAAGCCACCAAGCACTTCGAGTACGTCGGCCTTGTTGACAGTGAAACAGAGAAGTATTGTTTTGACAAGTTATACCACAAATTACAGATTTTGTACCTGAAATCAATTATAGATTAATCCATACTTGCTGAAATGCATCATTGACCTGCCTCAAGCATCAGAGATCCTGCTTTCTGAAGGTAAATGAAAGATGTCTTCATTTTCAGATTGACACCTGGCCATCTCGTTTTCGCTCCAAAGTTAAGCTGACGTTATACCCGATTACCTACCCCAGTTATGTCAATTATGACGAATGGAAACGAATATTCAAAATGTGTGCAACACAAAGAATATTTTTACCAGTGAGTAACAACTCCTCCCCCACACTAAAAATTAGAAAGGGCATTGTAGTCCCATTGGTTGTTGTGTTGATGATGGTGGAGCCACTATCCACCATTCTGAACCTTATCCTGGTTGGGGTAAACCCTTATCCTGGTTATGGTAAACCCTTATCCTGGTTGGGATAACTTCAATTTTGTATTGGTTTCTAAGTCACCGGTATGCACCATTTTCAACTCCCACTCCGACTTCAAGTTTGAGAGAGAATTATTAAGCAACAAGTTCGATTTGATTGAAAATTGGTGCCTAACTGTTGTTGCACATAAGAACGTTCATCCCACCTTGGAGAAGGAAAACTCCCCGGAGAATGACACCTTCAAGTGCAGAGCAAACGCTAAACAAGTAGCCCTGTACAATTACCCCGGTGGCTATTTTGAAAAAAACATTTCACAGGCAACTGGAGTAAACTTATATGTCGGGCCAACCTAAACGTCCGCTTCTTTGAAAATTGCCCGAAATTATTTCGTGAGTCATGTATTAGTGTCCTGCTACTTAAAAATGAGTTCAAACTGATATTTTTCTTTTCAGGATATCCTGCCAAACATCGATTCTGTGATATACATCGACACGGACGTCCTCTTCATGCGGCCAATAGACGACCTCTGGGATCATTTCACCAAGTTCAACACGACTCAAATAGCAGCGCTGGCTCCCGAGTCAGAGGACAAGGCGACGGGATGGTACAATAGATTTGCGAGGCATCCGTATTATGGACCTCTTGGTAGGTTGGAAGTGCCTTAGGTAGGATGCCCTTTGACTGCTTCCAGATTTTGCACCGATCAAAGCGGTTTTGGTCACTGGTACCTACCCATAACCGCTGAATTCAAAACGATGCCTCGTTGGTGCACAGTGCATACATTTTGAAGTGCAGTTCATTCTAAACCCAGGTGTTATAGTATTGTAAACACGAGTAAGGCCTAAACTTGTCCATTGCCAAAAATAGCTCCCTTATTGGACTTTGTGGTAAATGTTTCTAGTGCATCTTGCAGGTGTAAACTCTGGTGTCATGTTGATGAATCTCACTGGGATGCGTGCCATGGGATGGGTGGAGAAAATGGTCGCCCATTTCCGCGAATACAAGTTAATGATTACGTGGGGTGACCAAGACCTGATTAATATACTCTTCCATTATCACCCAGGTGAGTAGAAGAAGCTTGGCTGCAGAATGCCTGGCAAATGCTTCAGTAAGCAAAGGGGTTTGGGTTGAGGTTAAAGAGTAAGTAGATGAGAGTCACAGTGCTTTTCATTACTGTAGTCACAGCAAGCATTTAAAACGACCCAGAAATTCCTGAGCAGATATCAGGTTGTATATGACTTCTATGGGCCCATTTACGTTTGGCTGGCCATTCCCGCCAAAAAACTGCACTGGTCCATGGAGGCCGCCATTTATATCGTGTGATGTTGCAAAATTGTATGTCACGTCATATCGAGCTAAAATGCAGGCCAAAACCTAGGTGTCTCGCTGAGCTCCATCTGTGCCAAAACTGATGTGGCCAAAATGTTAAATATTATGGCATGTGTACAAGCACATCCTTGTATCAAAACATGGGTGGCAAGGGGTGTTTTTTCAGTTAGCACGGCATGTGCTATGGATGGCAAATAGATCAGCATCTTTCAGTCAAGCCCCGCAATAGGACCAGGACCAGGACAAACTTTGAGGTTGAGGTTAAAGAGTAAGTAGATGAGAGTCACAGTGCTTTTCATTACTGTAGTCACAGCAAGCATTTAAAACGACCCAGAAATTCCTGAGCAGATATCAGGTTGTATATGACTTCTATGGGCCCATTTACGTTTGGCTGGCCATTCCCGCCAAAAAACTGCACTGGTCCATGGAGGCCGCCATTTATATCGTGTGATGTTGCAAAATTGTATGTCACGTCATATCGAGCTAAAATGCAGGCCAAAACCTAGGTGTCTCGCTGAGCTCCATCTGTGCCAAAACTGATGTGGCCAAAATGTTAAATATTATGGCATGTGTACAAGCACATCCTTGTATCAAAATATGGGTGGCAAGGGGTGTTTTTTCAGTTAGCACGGCATGTGCTATGGATGGCAAATAGATCAGCATCTTTCAGTCAAGCCCCGCTATAGTACCAGGACAAACATGTACTTCAAAAGGCCCCTTATTTTCAACTCTCTATTTATACTGAAATACCAAACTAGTAATATTTTTCCCCAAACTCAAGTTTATGCATCAGTACCAGTATAAAGGATTTTATATATGAGTGTACACCAGCAATTGGGGGTGGGGATGAAAATTATGCCAGCAAAGAGAGGGGTGGAAATTTGATATTGTTGTTCTCGGAGGGGTCTATCAAAAACTCAAGGTACGAAGATGCTCTACACATTTAATTGAGAGTGGCCCCCCTCTTGAGTCATTGACACCAAGGTGTTTCAGAATTCACCTTTACAGCATGAACAATTTCTAGATTTGCCAGCTAGTTTAGAGGTGGACTGACTCTTTCATATCTGTTGCTTTTCAGATAAATTGTATATCTTTCCGTGTGAGTGGAACTACCGAACAGACCACTGTATGTATATGAGTGTCTGTCGAAGTGCGGAGAAGACCGGGGTTATGATGCTCCATGGGAGTCGAGCAGCATTTCAGAACGACAAACAGCTGGCATTTAAAGCTGTTTATCAATCATTTAGAGATGTAAGTACATAACCGCGAGGTATAAGTTGGCATTGCAGTGACGTCAGTGAGTATCAATTGGGTGTTAAAGAGCGGAGTGACGTCTAACTGTATACCTTTCTCTGTGTCCTGCTGATTTGTGTGGGATTGTGGACAGCAGATCAGGCATTAGCGTTTCTCTCCAGTCTGAAACAAAAGTTTCTTCCATGAGTCTGGTGTTGTAGAACACCAATAAATAATGAACACTAGACTGAAAGGAACAATGATGAATTCATCTTTTGATTTGCTAACTGGAGCTCAAAGTTTTGGTTTGCATTTATTTAAGCCTGGGGAATGAAAATCCTAAACTAGACCAGTAGGCCTCGCCACAAAAAATGGCAGGAAACACGTGGCAATGCTTTACAACACATGTAGGCCGTACTGTATTGCCATATATCCCAAGAAAAATCAACTACCGGCCACAATGTAAGCTATATAGTAAGGGTGTGTATGTATTGTCCGCTAGCAGTCGATTGATTGCCAGTTAAAGGGTTAACTTCGTCTTTGTGCTTTCAGCACCCATTTGATGCAGACCTTGAAAAACTTCTCGTGGCCATGGAAGTGAATCTGGAGTCGTCAAAGGGAACCCCTTGCCACAAGATCTCGCACATATTCTACAAGAAATTCCAAGAATACGTCACGGCAGGTCCGCCAATCCAAGAGCCAGTCGTAGAGAAAAAAAAAGAGAAATAGTGGTGATATTTTCGGTTGTTATCACGGGATGTGAGAGTTGCTCTTCTTACATACGGTATTTTTTTGGAAAAAATGATCCGTCCCGACTAATATGTCTTCCTCGAGATGCCTACCCGGTAATGATAAACTCGGGAAAAGAGCATAAAAAAGATCTGTGAAAAATTATTTTCTCGTGAACATGCCCGTCCTGATTCTATAATGTATTTCCAGTTTAATAGTCGAATACTCGAGGCCAAATTGTTTCTCAAAGTATCCAGCCATGTTCCATGTTAGCTGTTGATGAAATTGGTAGAGCAAAAACCCGAATTCTATAGTATTATCGCAGGCATCTACATACAGATGGGCTAAATCAGAACTTACACCAGTTTTCCACACCATTGCATTTTCCTTCTATAAAGGTGCTTGCTCCACCTAATGTCCAAGGAAATTGCAAATTTCCAATACTTGCATTTTCCTGAAGATTGCAAAAGGGTTTCGTGGTATGAATCATATGAGATGAAAGTTTTCGCTTGTTGTTATAGATTATTTTATACAACTACCAGAGTAGTTCATTGTTGTTACAGCTAGCCTCAGGGCTCATGGTATTTCATGGAAAAAGCTTCTACAAAATATTCGATGACTTTACCAATTTTCAAAATACTTCCAAAATTTAATGGTTATTGTGCAATAGAGTTGAAATTTTTGCACTTTTCAAGTTAGCATTTGATAGTACATTCGTGAAAACAATGAAAAAAGAAAATGCTCTTGAAAATTTCAGTTTACTGTATTTGTTGGCTATCGTATATGAAATGTATAGATATGCAACTGATTTTGTACTCATATTGGCCAATCTGAATTTATTCCTTTGTGTTTTCAGTGGATCTCGATACCCTAATTTTTAGGGGGACTTGAGGTAGGTGCTATGGGGTCAGATTGGTAGTCTTCAGTTGACTAGTATGCATAGTTAAGGGGCTGGGTTATTTTGGATTTGGCAATAATTATGTTCCTAGTACAAGCGTGGATAGGTTTGATATACTGTGAGATAGGAGAGGCCCCTATCAGCGACTATGTGTGACTTAATCTGACCTACCTGGCACCTGCCTAGTTTACCTATCAATCAAAATGAGGGTGTTTATGGTGCCAGTATCCACTAAAGTGATCAGTGACACTTAACATTATACGGAGCAAAGAGATAGGTTTCAAGTGACCCACCAATACAGCTTTAACTGGAACAAATAGTTATCAGGGTTACAACGGCACTATTTGCCATTTTGATTCGAATGTAGGTAAAATAGGTACAGGTAAATTAGGTACGGGTAAAACAGGTATGGTAAAATAGGTACGAGGTAAAATAGGTACAGGTAAAGTAGGTACAGGTAAATTAGGTATGGGTAAATTAGGTATGGGTAAAATAGGTGCTAGGTAAAATAGATACTGGGTAAAATAGGTACACAAAAAATGAAACGGCCAGGGGCCATTGTGCTCACCGTATACATCTTTTAGTAGGCAGGATCATGCTTAGTTTAGAGGTGAATATGGTGAACACAATCAGGCATGAAGACTTTTTTTAGATGTGTATTGATGTCAAGTAATAAGACAGGGCAGTATATATAAGTTTATGATCCAACCAATAATTGTCTATGACATCAACAAGATCAATATCGTGTGATTGCTAAGAGTCCCTGCAATAAAAAATTCATCGAAAAAAAGTCATTAATAAGCAAGATATTGCATGTCCTACTTTTTCAGTTTTGACCCCCTGGTGGCCAAATCAAGAATCAGATGAGGCCAAAATTCGGTGTCAGAGATTATCTGATGTAGGGGGTTACATGTACCAACTTTCAAGTTCATAGCTTCAGCAGTTAAGAAACGTGCCATAGTTACACTCTAATGGCCAATTTACGCCATTTGACCTCTGTGACCTAGAAAAGGAGGTCAAATCCAAAAATCGTAGGACATGTGGTGTATCCTTGCTAGAAGTCCCTGCCATAAAAGTTTTATCGAAAACAATTCACTCAAATAAGCAAGATATTGCACTTCTTCCTTTTTCCATTATGGCCCCCTGGTGGCCGAATAAAGAATCAGATCAGGCCAAAATTCGGCATCAAAGGTTATCTGATGTAGGGGGTTATATGCACCAAGTTTCAAGTTCATAGCTTTACTGGTTAAGAAACGTGCCATAGTTTACACTCCAACGGCCAATTTACCCCATATGACCTCTGTGACTTTGAAAAGTAGGTCAAATTGAAAACCCATAAGACATGTGATGTATTCTTCCTAAGAGTACCTACCATAAAAATTTTATCGAAAACAAGTCACTTATAAGCGATATATCACACTTTTTAGATATCCACTTTTGGCCCCCTGGTGGCAAAGTTGAGAATCAGATCAAACTGAAATTCAGCACCAGAGGCTATGTGATATAGGGGGTTATATGTACCAAGTTTCAAGTTCATAGCTTTAGTGGTTAAGAAACGTGCTATAGTTTACACTCTAACGGCCAATTTACGCCATATGACCTCTGTGAACTTGAAAAGTAGGTCAAATTAAAAACCCGTATGATATAAGATGTATATTTGCTATGAGTACCTACAACACAAGTTTCATCGAAAACAAGTCACTAATAAGCGAGATATCACACTTTTTAGATATCGACATTTGGCCCCCTGGTGGCCAAGTTGAGAATCAGATCGGACCGAAATTTAGTGTCAGAGGTCACCTGACCTAGTGGGTGCTGTGTACAAAGTTTTAAGTTCATAGCCCTAGCGGTTAAGAAACGTGCCACTGTTTTTTAAATAGGATACGACGACGGACGACGGACACTGCGGTATTACATAAGACTCCCCTACGGTGAGCCAAAAATCAAGAAAATGTAAGATACAAGTCAGAAAAGACAAAAGGGAAAAGATAAAAAATAATAAAATAAAAAAATATTTTTGGCCGTCCCTGACCGGGGTTTGAACTCACGACCTTTGGATTGCCACAACACGAAAAACACAAAACATGCAATTTCGGCCATATCTGTGTCTGCGTTGTGACCTCTGTGACCTCGACAAGTAGGTCAAATTAACAACCCATATGATATATGATGTATCCTTGCTAGGAGTACCTACCACAAAAGTTTTATCGAAAACAAGTCATCAATAAGCGAGATATCACACTTTTTAGATATCCACATTCGACCCCCTGGTGGCCAAATTGAGAATCAGATCGGACCGATATTCAGCACAAGAGGTTATCTGATATAGGGGGTTATATGTACCAAGTTTCAAGTTCATAGCTGTGGCGGTTGAGAAACGTGCCATAGTTACACTGAAACAGCCAATTTACGCCATTTGACCTCTGTGACCTTGAAAAGTAGGTCAAATTAAAAACCCGTATGATATATGATGTATCCTTGCTATGAGTACCTACCACAAAAATTTCATTCCAAACAAGTCATTAATAAGCGAGATATCACACTTTTTAGATATCTACATTCGGCCCCCTGGTGGCCAAATTAAGAATCAGATCGGATCGAAATTTAGTGTCACAGGTCATCTGACCAAGGGAGTCCTGTGTACAAAGTTACAAGTTCATAGGCTTAGCGGTTAAGAAACGTGCCACTGTTTTTGAAACAGGATACGACGACGACGACGGACGACGACAGACGACGACGGACGACGGACACTGCGGTATTGTAAAGACTCCCCTACGGTGAGCCAAAAAGAGAAACTAGGTAATATAATTTATTATTTTAATAATTTATTATTTTTATAGCGCCACTTAAAAATTAATTGCCAGTAGCGCTTTACAAAAGTGCATTCATACAGTAATAATAGGAAAGACATTTAAAACATGGTTAAAACAATTACAGGACAGTTTAAAACATAGTTAAAACAATCAGTGATAAAAGGCTTCCTTAAACAAATATGTCTTGATGCATTGTTTAAAACTTTTAAAACATACAATCTGCCTAAGATGTGTGGGCAATGCATTCCAAAGCCGCGGAGCACAGACCCCAAAAGCTCTATCACCAGCAGTGACTTTTTTGGAACGTTTCCACACCAGGGCAGGAGCCGAGTGAGCTCTGGTTCCCTGCCTAAGACGCTGGAGTGGAAGCTGAAGATAGTTGGGGCCGGTGCCCTGCACGGCTTTGAAAGCGAAGGTTAAAATTTTGAACTTAATACGTTGTTGAACGGGGAGCCAATGAAGGTCATATAAAACAGGCGTGATGTGATCATATTTTCTAGTACCCGTCAAGAGTCTGGCTGCTTGGTTTTGAAGTTTCTGGAGGCGGTTAATTTCACAGAGAGGGAGACCATAGTACAATGAGTTACCAAAATCGAGTCTAGATGTAATAAAAGCATGTACAAGATTACCTAAAAGGTCTTCAGGTAGATATTTCTTGACTGACGCAATCTTGCGCAGGTAAAAGAACCCGGACGAAACAACCTGTGATATTTGTTTGTGAAAAGTAAGGTTATTGTCAAAAAGCACCCCGAGATTGCGCGCCGACTCGCTTGAACGAATTTCTGCATCACCGATTTTAAGACAGACATCACTGAACAGTAACTTGTCATTTTGATAAGGAGAACGAAGCAGTAAAAACTCTGTTTTTAAGTCGTTTAGTTTGAGCTTATTCTCCATCATCCAAAGGCGCACATCGCTTAGACAGTGTTCAATTTTAGTGATCACTTGGGCTAGTGAGGTAGAGTCATAAAAGCTGAACGCGTGCCAGCTCTGTGTGTCGTCAGCGTAAAAATGGCCGCTAATATCGTGATTGTAATATAAAGGTATGATCATATATTTTTATCATGATTCTTTTATTTCTGATTTTATTATTGCTTATTGAAAGAGTTCTCTTAATGATTACTTTTTACTTTTTATGGGAAAAAAATCATGCACTTTAGATAAGTTTAAGTAAGTTCAATAGATTAATGCATTTTCATTTAACTGTGCCAAGTTTGTGCTGTAACTCAGAGGTCGTCATTTGTGTAAAAATAAATACATGCAGTTTCATTAAACTATATTTTGCCTTCGTTTTTACCACTTGTCGTTGTCACCAAAAAACTCTCAATTCAACATATAAAAAAACCCAGGAACCCAACCCCAGACTTGAAACCTAAGAAGCCATATGATCATTAAAGAAGAACTTTTCCCCTCTGTTATTTTTGATGAGACACAGAAAATATCGAGGCCATACCAAGCTGTTGGAAACCATACAAAAGCAGAAAGAAGCAGGTGCACTCTTGCTGTTCTACCAGACAAATCTATTTTTCTAACAACAATCAATCATAGTTACTTAGCAACAGTTAATCATAATTAGTATTAGTTGGTAGTGATATCACCACCAGAAAAAAACAACAATCACTAGAGAATTATTTCAATAACAAGCATTAATTAGCACTCAAAGTAATTGATTAAAACAAAATTATCATAAAGTGAACCCTTTCAATAGCATTGAAGAAGTGAAAAATTTAAAAAATCAGCAAAACTCTGATAAAATTTTGTGATTGTACCTATTTTACCTAGTTTCTCTTTTTTGTGTACCTATTTTACCTGTACCTATTTTACCCGTACCTATTTTACTGGATACCTTTTGATTCAAGCTGGTTTTGAAGAGTGCTTTAGTACCAGGTTTGTGAAATCTAGCCAGAGATTGATGATCAACTTTTATTTAAAGGGTAACTCGTGTCAAATTTCACCATATAATGTTTTAGCTGTTTTTCACAAATGACTACGTCACTTTCTCATAAATTGGTAAGGTTTTCGAATTGAAATGCACATTTT
Organism: Lineus longissimus; assembly: GCF_910592395.1. NCBI lineage: Eukaryota > Metazoa > Nemertea > Pilidiophora > Heteronemertea > Lineidae > Lineus > Lineus longissimus. The sequence continues at coordinate 8,942,622 of NC_088315.1, forward strand.
CTAGAAATTGATGGTTTAATCCCGCCCGGACGGCTCACTTCGATGCCGTTGAAATTGCGCTACGCCGACGACGTTTTTCGTTGATGACGTCACAACATCAACATTTTCGCAGTCGCAGTGGTTTACATTCAGCGATTTTATAATAATGTGACAATATTAGGAATTGCTTACTATATCTGTAATTATTATTTCTGTGTTTCTCTCTAGCCCTGGTGAACCAGACACCCAGGATCGTTAACCATTATGAGTTTCAACACCTGCCTTCTTAATTGCCCCTTTCCATTGTTTTATAATCTCTATCTTTTAAGCTGTTTGACCCCTTTTATGATCTTCCTGATTAGCAGCTGGTTACTAAGCCCCTGCCTGATAATCTTGTATTGATGCTGCTGTGTACTGATTGGTTGTTTCCGAGTTCAGAGTTGCAAGAAGTTTATACGGTGGCAAAATATAATAAGCCCTTTTACCGCTACAATAAGTCTTATCAAAAATGGAAAATTTGAGCTTTACATTTGTGATCAACAATTAAAAACGGACGTATTTCTGCAAAGTTGTAAATCACATCATAGTATCACTTTAATGATTCGCTTTTACACGCTGGGACAATGTTTTGTCATTTTGGTACTGTTTATTTTTATTTTGGAAAAATATTAGCTGTGGTTTGAGATCAAATGTGCTGACCTTTGTATCATATTGTTGATTTGCCTCAAGTACAATGTAAGGATCTTCTGGTACCCATCTACCTCTTAGAACTAAGATCTGTTTGTTTTCGGGTTAAATATATAAGTGAGATCACCTTGACAGAAAGTATTATATCGAGCACTGCCATATAACTAGCATTAAATATCGTAATATTGTACAACTGTATTAATCAGTTTTATGTATAGGAAAACTGATCATGAACATTGTGTAAGTAAATATTTGATAATTGGTAATTCAGTTATCACTTTAGAAATAAATTATTTTTGGCGATATTTGACATTTTTGTTCATCATTTGATAGTGATTATCTGTTGAAGTGCAGAAGTACTACGAGGTGACACAAAAAACAATACATTCTTTTAACTTGAATGGTTCCATGAGTAAAAGTTATATTCACTGAATCATTGTGAAAGAGAGCAATACTTTTTGTGTCGGTTTTATAAATTCAAATTCGTGCTGTGTTGATGCATAGCAAGTAAAACTGATTGCAATTTTGATCATGTCAATTGTGTCAATCCTGTCAATACTGTTAGTTAATATGGGGGGAATGGGAATTGTAACACCTGCAAAATTTTCCTGGTTCCAGTGTACTATATTGCGCATTGAATTGCTCTCTCTCAAATACCAGAAGCCTGGTACTCATTTATGCACACTGCTGCAATTGTGATTATTTGGAAGCAAAACTGCTGCCTTTTATTGGATAGAACATGAGGAGTAATCTTGACCATGACCATCACCATTTTGGCTAGCACATGAAATCTTATAGCAATTAGAACTCCTTCAAACTGAAGTGAAGGCCCATTTCAAACGCTGGAAAACAAAAAACAGGAAACCCGCCCCTGAAATTGTTGTTCACTGTGTTGTGAAAGTGTTCCGATTGCTTCGGGATTTCAAGTTCTAGGCAAAAAGGTTGTTGTTGTGGTCAGCCTGTACCACTGGCTGAGATTTGGTATGAAGTACTCGGGGAGTTATTCAAAGTCAAAAGGATTACGGGGCAACTCGGCCTATTACCAACTCGGCCCACCAACTCGGCCTGGGTTATAAATCATCGGTTTATTGGCATAAGTTTTCCTTATATTTTTTTTTTTTTGTTGCTATATATATAGGCCTACTATTTATTCATTCCTGTTGGAAATTTGAAGAGAATTCATCAAGATTTGGAGGATAAATCCATGAAATCACAGTCATGAATGTGCATTTGGAGTGCTACCGCGACTTTTCCACACTCGCCACCGTTATTTCATGGATTTCTCCTTCAAATCCCAATAAATTTTCTTCAAATTTCCAACAGGAATGAATACATAGTAGGCCTATATATACCAACAAAAAACAAAAAAATATAAGAAAAATTTATGCCAATAAACCAATGATTTATAACCCAGGCCGAGTTGGTAATAGGCCGAGTTGGTCATACACCGTCAAAAGAATGTCATCTATTCTGTGTCATCAAGTTATTGTGAACGAGACATTGAAGACTGCTGCTACAAGTACTGCCCAATTGCAGTCCCCGAGTATACAGCATGGAGGGATGCATCGGAAAATGTACATATACATTCTGCCAAGTATGGATTAAATCTATACACCACACATCGTGGGCTGAGCGCAAAACTGTTGTAACTGACAAATTTGAAAAAAAAGAGTTAGCCCCAGAAATCAATGCAAAAACATCATATCTACAGTATTATTGTGTTGATTAGTGCTGCCTTCTATCATACGCCCCTAAACTACCAATGTAATACTATTGTATCTGCAGATTACAGGAAAACATGAGTGCAAAAACATTGTATCTGCATTCAAAATGGCTTCCTCAAAACAAAAGAGGCTGATGACTGCTGATGAAGTTCAAATCTTTGAAGTCATTTTCCTCAAAACCAAAGGAAGTGTAGATACAACAGTTTTGCTCAGCCCACGACATGTTCTTTTGTTGTGCCTATATTGAGGTTTGTTTGTGCAAGCAGTGTCCACCTTATCCTCGAAAATCCAACCAGGGGTTAGAAACAATGATTTCTCCCTGTTTGATTGGTTACGTTTCGTTGCGCAATGTTTGGTAAGCCCGCCCAGTGCAAATGCCACGTGAACATACACGTGCACTCCAATCCAAGGCAAAATGGCGACCGTTCAAAGCGTGAGTAGCGATCTCTCCGAAAATGTTTAATTTTTCGTGTATTTCACTGGTTTTATTTATTTATTTTGGTTGTGCAATTAGATAGAGATTTATAGGATCTGTTCATCGATAATAAATGATCGGTTGTTATGGTTTTGACTAAGAAATACTCTGGATTCATAAATGAAAATCGTTGCGATACATAATTTATCGGGTGGCTCAAAAAAATTCACAAGTCGATACCTCCTTTACATTCTTTGAAAGATATCATCTCTGTCTTTGGGTCCGAGTTCAGATTACGAAACGTTTACGGTGACAAACGTTATAAGCCCTTTACCACTACATAGGCATAGTAGCCCACCTTAAGGTCTTCAAATCTATCTACTATTGGAAAGATGGTTTGTTGGTGGGACCCGGCCTAGGTGGTAACGGCATATCTGGCGAAGGCCCGATTAGTATTATGATTATTCTTTATTTCTTATCTTTTCCTTCTCCGCATTGCAGGATGATCCCACGGTCATCATACCAAACTTATGTCGGATACTACAAGAGCAGGGTCACATGGTTGGCAGTTCCGGGTCAATCAGTATCACCAGGGAGTAAGTACATGTAGTGGATTAAGGAATTGAACCCGAGGCGGAGGACCTTGGTTGAGTTACCAAGACACTCGAGGGTGGAGCTAAAATTTCGTCCAAACCCGAGCCGACACAATTTCTATTCTAAAATACCTCAAACTTAAAAAGATAGGCCACGAAAATAACTTGAATATGTGCGAATTTGGCAAATTCCATCCATCGCCGGCCCGGCCGGAGCGCCGGTAGCGCCGTTGTTTACATTATGTTACGGCAACGTTACAGAAAATGAGACATGTACATTTTGTACAGCGCGCATAGGAAGTCCGCATCGGCTCGCTCAAGTGATGCTAAAATCCGCGCAAATGGGCTATTTGGAGCGTTTTTCTCGGCAAATATGTGTAGTGCTCATTAAAAAACTTAGGGTGGTTGATGCTTCCTTGTCTGATTTGTGTTTGAAGCAGTGTTTTGAGAGCCTCAAACTTCTGAAGTGAGCTGAAATTCCATTGACGTGACGTGTGCATGGTTTCTACATTTTAGTGCAACCCGAGGGAACTTGGTTGCGTGTCCAAAACACTCCGCTCTCAGAACGAGGCTTATGCATTTTCCATTTAAAAGTTGACTTTACGGTACCAAGGTATTTTAGAATCATTCTCCAGTGTTCTCGACAAGGCCATTGTCAATGTCAGGTTGTCCCACCCTACCTTGGAAGAGCCAACCGACCTTGGTCTAGAATTTGGTGACGTCCACGTCCCTGTTTAAAATGTTCTGCTTCAAAGTCTCCAGATTTCAGCAGATCTGCTATCTCAAGTCATTATTTGTCTTGAAACTTTTTAACATGGGCGTAGACAAGGGGTTGGTGGGTGGTTGGGTGGTTGGGTGGCGCAAACATTGTGTGAAAATCCTTTTGGTTTGGAAAATGTCCCTCCTGGACAAAATGACCACTCCTACAAAAAGCCTGGCTAAACATTTCATTCTAGTTAGTCATAATTATACCGGTAACTAATCTATACTCTTCATGTTTCAGTGGTAAAACTTACTTTACACCGTCAGGAGTTCTGAAGGAGTATATTCAGGTGAGAAATTGTTGCGAGCGCTATAATTGTATGTTTCAGTCGCAGAGAATGTTGTCTTTACAAGTGCAATTAATGTCTAAAGTTATTTTCTCTTTGGTACATATGGTCACTTATAATTTGCAGGGTAAAAAGTGGCAGTTAGTGGGGTGCTGAGCGGTCCTCACAATTTAGATGGAAGAACTACGCCATCGCCATCTTCAGGGCAAGGTAGGAACTGAAGACCTTTTCTTCTTTTTTTCAGTTCCTGCCGTGCCCTGAAGATGGCGATGGCGTAGTTAAGAACTAAATGACTTCGAATGAATGAATGAATGAATTTTATTACTCAGACCTTAATAAAATGTACAAGAGTACCAAAAGATAACATAATAACATATATACAAGTGAGAAATAAAGGAGGAAAGCATCTATACTCTATCAACATTATAATTTCTAAAATTTTAAATTAAAACTTCATGAAAGAACTACGCCATCGCCATCTTCAGGGCAAGGTTGGAACTGAAAAGACCTTTTCTTCAGTTCCTACCTTGCCCTGAAGATGGCGATGGCGTAGTTTCATGAAGTCCATGAGACTCCGATAACCAGCTCAAAGGGGGGGGATTTGGGCCACGAAGATCTACGTGGTTCGGCGCTGAAGGTGTCAAAAGAGAGGTTCTACTGAATTACTTTCTTGATGATTACATCGGTTCATCGGTTATGTAATCTGTAGATCTACGTGGTTCGGCGCTGAAGGTGTCAAAAGAGAGGTTCTACTGAATTACTTTCTTGATGATTACATCGGTTCATCGGTTATGTAATCTTTCCAGCCCAATGACATCTTCATCTATAAGAACAGCACTCCATTCCACAGTCCACCGCCAACAAAGAAATTGAAAAGAAGCTCTAACTCGCCACTATTTGAGGTGATATATGACAAGACAGGTAAGCTAGCTGTTTCTGGGCTTCATTCATGTTTTGTAACTAGAACCAGCACATGAAAATATAGTGTAGTTTTTGTTGGACCTATTGTCTGCAGGTAAGACTGCCGGTTGACCTGCGAAATCCGTGAAAATAAAACGCCAGCGAAAAATTGGTGGTTTTCAGTATCAGAAACAGTCAGTGGTGTTATACAGTATTTTCTAACACGAAAACTTACGCCAGAATCCGTCGGAATCTCTAAACGTTTTCGTTGATAATTTTTTCGATTCAGATGCCGATACTGGAATCCACACCCATTGTATGTCCTCCAATCTCATTACTCAGGTCACGGCCGGGAACGAAGTCCGGATTCAAAATCAGGAAATGATCAAGGGCATTGCAAAGTGTAAATCAGGTATGAGTCACTCGTGTGGATTTGATTGGATGTCATTGCAATATTCTCAAAGACAGAGAATGATCAATATGCAGAGGAAACGCAATGCAATTTCACAAAACTACGAATTATAATAGCCACAAAAGTTCCCCTTTTATGGTACATATTTTGGTCGATGAACCCAGGGTGATATATTGTTCAATTTGGTTGAAATATTGTTGTTTTAGGTGGAATGTACAAAAATACGGACGAGCTGATTGTTCCTATTGTCGAGAATGCACCGGAGGAAGCAGATTTACTGGTAAATATCTTCTCTTTATAGGTCGTCTTTTTCTTCATGTTCTCTTCTTTGACGGTAGGCCCTGTTTGTCAGATGTTCTCAGTCATCCTCCACAATTCCATTTTGTCTTCGCAACTGCTGATCTTGGACACCTATCTATTAAGGACAGCACTTCTCAGTCCCAAAGGTGTCCTTAATAGAGAGGTTCTACTGTTATTTGAAAGAGGAAGAAACTACTGTATTAAATGACAAAATATTATATCATTATTATTCTTTTGTCTTCAGCCTGCTATATCAAAGGCCATTGACGACTACCCCGAAACATGTGCTGTCCTTGTACGTAACCATGGCATCTACGTTTGGGGGAAGTCTTGGCAGAAAACAAAAATCATGTAAGTGGGTTACCCTGTTAAACCTTGAATGCTTCACAATGACAGGCTCTTATTCGGACCGAAATACATATACAGGTCCCATGTTCTTACATGCATGACATTGGGTCAGTGCTGCTCAGTAGAAAGCCATAGTAAATCCAAACATGTAGGAAATTCACGTAGCAAATGATATTTTTGTGTCTCATGTGTCACTTGCTTGTTCGACCCCTGTCAGTGACCTATGGCTGTAAGGGCACCAGTGATGTGTGCCTCAAATATGTTTTTGCTGTCTTCCGTGTGTGTTAGCCATCTTCAGCTGCCCAGAGGCTGGTTGACTTATCAATGTTGTCCATCAATATAGTCCTTGGTCTTTCTCGGAGTCCTACCTTCAGCTGCTGTGCTGTGAGTGTGAGCGGTGGATCTTATCAAGCTATCCATTTCGAAAGGGTTGAGGTAATTTGGGGGAGAAGATTTTCCTATGACAATGACTTTCATGCATTTTTAAGGATAAATTGTGAAAAAGTGATGACTCTTTCAGGTACGAGTGCTATTGTTACCTCTTCGACCTGATGATCAAGATGAAACAACTTGGTATCACGAGATCGTGACATCCCTCCTCCCATTCGGCCTAGTCATGAAAGTCGTGCAATAAACCGGCGTCGTCTTCTCACAGATGAACAATTTGGTGCTTCGTTTCTTCATTCCAAGAATTTCCCACCGTTGTTTGGAAACTGGGGCCACATACTTCATTCCAAGGTAGTCGTAACTGCGAAACTTGGGGACAAACTTATCATCAAGAGGCAGCAAAAATGCGGCGGACGATGCTCAGTTTTGCAGGTTACATTTGAATAATACGTGTGGAGATCTCAAGAAGGAGCTGCGACTTCAGGGAAAAATTGGCAGGTCGTCAGTAGGTGCTTCAAGTTGGTGTGGTAGATAGAATATATAACATAATGCATGTTTTACTTGCAAATGATGCTGTACATATCTTTGGTATGGTTTGTCTTTCAGATTTCAATCGTCTTTCAGATTGCATTTCATGTATTGAGAATTTATGTAGTTTTAAAGTCATAAGTCGCACTTCCACCTATCAAATCCCCGTGTCTTTTGCGCTTACACCTATGAATTGCCGTGTCTTAATAGACCCGTGTGTCAAATCCCCGTGTCTGTTAGCCCCATCGAGCTCGATGGGGCTAATCGGGGGCTAATTTAGACCCATGTTCAACACAGGTTCTTTTATAGGTGGAATCTGAATAGACAGGGCAATTGCAAGTTCTAAGATCTGGCGACAGATGGCGCGGTGTAGTTGCCTCGGTATTGCGCCCCCTCCAACGGGAAAGAAACACAGGAGAGCTCCCTACCTACAGCGCACCTGTCGCCGGGGCTATTAACCATTATCTAACACAACTGATAGTGTAAGTGTGCCGCGGGTTTTTTGACACACGGCGAAGACACGGGTCTTGAAAAAACACTGGGTTTTATGATAGGTGGAACTACGACTATAGTCAGACTGAATTTTTGCTCACATTTCAAAGTGCACCCTAAATGAATGAATATCGTTTTGTTAGCAGCAAATTTATGCTACCTCTTCTGTGAGAAACTCACTAGATATTGATATGTTCTAAATGCCTGGTATTTAGTTTTCAGGTGATATACATGTAGTGGCGTATTTTCGAAAAATCTTTGGTCCATTTTTCTGGGTGATTGGTGATGGGTGTTGCCAAAGGACGTCGATTCTGAGTCAAGTGTCTCAGGGCGTGAAGAACACTTACCCAAACCGGGGGATGGTGGTGGTGGTGGTGGGGGGGGGGGGCAAACAATCCACATGAAAGCCTTCACTTTCTTTGTCAATATAATGTTTATCCAGGTCATATTTTGGGAAATATTTATCATTATCCCCAAACATGCTTTCATAATCAAACAAAATGAATACATACATCTTTTTCTAATTCTCTATTCACCTCTAGCAGCCTGCTCCTTCTTCTGCTAGAGGTGATAATACAGTTCATCAAGTTGAACCTGATTATCAGCGGTGTCATCAACGCCCCAACGCACGAGTCCTCTTTCAAGAAGCCCGATGAGCATCTCCTCTGCACCATTTTCCATCCTCATATAGCAACAATGCTCATCGGGTAGCACCAGAATTTCTCAAAAATTTACAGAAACGTTCACCGCATCAATGAGGGTTATCTAGGTCTTTATCTTATCGCGCCATTCCTGTGAAAGGTCATCTAATTTCGTGGGCGGTTCCAAAACTGAAGCTGCAGTTTTCATTCTCTTCCGATTCCTTTCATTCACCCCGATTTCTGGCGAACCCATGGTGTCTGTGATGTTAACATTACGAACAAATTGGGAAATTTCATCGAAGTTATGTCAACCAGATCATCCAATTCATGATATAAAATATAAAGATTTCTTGGGCTTATATACAGTTGGGCTTATATACAGCCAGGAACAGGTGTTTATCTAATAAGATATATCACCCTGATTCTGCTTTCCATGACCCAGTCCAAACACATTCCCAACGTGACCATAAACCGTTGAGATATTTGCCTAATTAACGAACAGGTTATCATCACTTCTATAACAGATTGAGACATGGGGGTTTGTTTGGACGCACTGGGGTCCTAGGACATGTCAATGCCTGTTTCACTGGTCTCCATCTGGGCTATCTAATTGAGGGGGGGGGATTATAATCCGGACTGTTGGGATCTGTTTGTTTGTCCGACGATGGTGTCTGTGGCGTGGATGAAGCTCTTATCCTTTTATTTGTGGGAGGGGGATGTTCTAGCTCAAAGGGATAGAGTCACTGTGGCTTGTGACAGGATCTAGGTTTGAATATAGGTGGACTGCCTCCCTTTTCCTGCGCTGTGATGTTGAATTACCGGTATGGCTCCAGGATGTTTGATCCAAGGACAAGACTTGACTTTCTCTTGAGCTATTTTATTCTTTTAATACACAGCAGGGCTGCTTCATCCTTGTCTGCAATACACAACTCAAGGAAGACTTCTCTGGTGTAACGTTTATTGTAGAACTGGCATCTCTTTTTCTTATTTTCAGGGCCAAGCCAACTCTCTCTCTCTGTCCCTTTTTCACAACAAGAAAACCACCCTTGGTAACCAACCATACATCATCCCCTCTTTCCCAAAATACCCAATCAGGACTTGGCTCTGACCAACATATAATATGGCGTGATACGACCAGACGTAAGAGATGCCTATTCAATTTCAAGGCTTCTTTACTCAATCAACTTTTATAATACAGTAAAACAAGACCAAAATGTGAAGGACAAATCAGCTAAGATACAGCGTCTTCTTTCCCGATCCTGTCAATCCATATTTGGTGGATGAATGGATATGGAGGGAAAACAGAAATATGCAAATTTTTCCTCGGTGGCGCCACCTAGTGGCCAATTTCAGAACTATATGTATCCTAGGCTTACTGCGGCTTTTTCTCAGAGATGGTCAACAGAAACACCACATCACTAACAGGACTTGTAGATGAGACATAATACTACAAATACTCAGAGGGAAATTTGGGGATAGTTTGGGTTTTTCAGGGCTTTTTCTAAGGGGGGCGTCATAAACTAGGTCGCGACCTACTTTTTGGGCTATTTTTAGCATCAACAAATTGATGAACTAAAAAACGGCTCTGCCCACGAGTTAGCCACGATCCATCAAAACTAACCATTAGATTGATGATACCATCTTCACGAATTTCTGAGTCTAATTCCCGATACACTTTGCGGACAATATTTGCAGCATGTTTCAGTGTGACAGATTCAACATCCTTGATTGATTCTATAAATCCCTTCTTATTTTCCTCGTAGCCTTTTTTACTGAGACAAGGAAATCCGATGAGTTTGCACATTTTCATTAGGCCGTTTCGCCCAATGCCGACATCCGTGGCAGCTGCACCTAACGTCGGTTTATCTCAAAGGCAGTTTTGCGAGTCTGTGTATCGTTTTCATCCCTTGTGCTCCCAAGCCGGTCCGAAGTGTAGGTAGATCCAAATTTCTCGCCACATACTCCACAACGAGTTTTAAGTTTTACCGCCATTCCGTCTGGCTTAGCATTGTCAACAGGCATAACATACAGTTCAGGTTGATTACAAACACTGCACTTCAGTCCCTTCACAAGGTTTGAAAGAAGTGAAACCTGAACATGCAGGCACATATCATCCGGTGGGCCAATCTCATCATCATCACTTTCTAACATGCCATAATATGTCAGTTTTCTCCGGGTTGCTGAAGGGGGCAAGCGATCAGTCTGCGATTCGGAGAGACTGGCATCCTGCTCTGCACTGGAACTAGGCATGCTTCAGCTAGGTGTTGGACTGGAAGGCCTAGAAGTACATGCATGTGCATGAGTAGGTATGTGACATGAAAATTTCAAAATTGGTTGATTGAGGCAAAATTGGTACCAACAGTAAGGTATTGAAAAGACAAATACATGGGTGTTTGAATTATTCAATTCGTATGTGTATTAAGAAAGTTATGACATTTTGAAAATTGCAATTATGGTGGTATTTTGGTATTGGTATTACAATAGATTAATTAGAAAAGTTGTGACCGCTATCCATGCTGGCAAATCTTCAACATGGCATAACGTACACATGCGGCTCCAAAACATCTGAAATTTCCATGCTTTCTGCCCCTGAAGTAAACTCTTCATCCCCTCATCGTTCAGAGGGCGTATGGAGAAACTATCCTTCGATGCTTTAGAAATTTCATCATCAGATTACGCCGAAATCCACGAACTTTCATCGCTCTCCTGGAGATGGCGTCCTTGACAATGTTTTCGGTGGGCTTTGTCTTAAAAATTTAGAAGGAAAATAAATGAACTTTCCAAATATGGAAACATTATAGGTGGCAGCTCTGTCTTTCTGTCTTAATATAGAAAGCCACATGCTTCTGTTTACAAACTATGTTGGAGGATGTTGTTTATTAGTTTTTTGGTAAATCATGAATGAAAAGTGATTAATATTGCAGTCTAATTTCACATTTTGAAACTGTCCTTTAACAAGCTTGACACAGACTCAGTTTCAGAGGTCTGAAAAGACTCTGTTAACTTTTGTGAAGGCATTTTTACACAGAGTTTTTTCTTGCTGATTTTCATTTGAATTTTACCATTTGCCAGCTACATTTCATGCTGAATTGAATGGAATCATGGGAATTGCTAGATTTCTTTCAATCCGGCAAATGAAAAAGTTCATTTACAGGATGTTGCAAATAGACTGGTTTGGTTAGAATAGCAAGATTGAGGTGGGTTTTCTGCTTTTTTTTCGTTTGATTTGTTTAATTGGCATACAAATAGTTTTATTACAAATAATATTGTCCTAAAGCAGATTTTAGTGATGTTTTCTTTAAAATTTGTAGAAAACTTAATTATTTTTACCATTCAAGTCCTATTCAGCAGTGCCAAAATTAGTTCCCACTAGGATTCGAACCCAGATCCCATATCATCAAAGTGATAAGTGTGTTACCATTACACCATAGGAACAAAATGTTTTTTGTTGCACTGTTAATAGTCCTCAAAATGGTTTTGGTTTTTTTTGTTTTTTTTTGTAGTTTTTCACTTGAGTTTGTATTAACACTAGCGTGTGCAGCCAAATATATATTAGATTCTACCCACTGGACATCACTGCAATGAAGGCCTTAGCCTCCGTCTAGTGGGTAACCAGTGTTTGTAGTCTGGAATCATGTTCGGGAGATTTACTTCTTCTTCTGGATCCGTCTTTCCTTTGCAGCGGCCAACCATTCGTCATAAGATTGTGCCGAATTCTCTGGGCAAAGCCACTGGCCGAAGTACGCCTTATGACCAGTGGTGGCATCTCTTTGTTTCCCACATTTTGAACAGATCTTGTGCATCGTCTTCTTGATGTACTGCCTGGTTGGACTTCCCTTCCTTTTTCTGTAATATTGCTGGCTACGGGACACTTCTTGTGCAGACCTCGGGAGGAAAGGCTGGCACTGGTCGCACTTGTTGAGCTGGCATCTGGGGTGCTGGAATCTCTGGATGGACTGGCATAGGACACATGAAAATTTGAGGGAACTGGAACTGCGGTGTGGTGCTTGGTCTTGGTGCTATCAGGATTGGTTGAGGCAAGTTCTGGCGTGGCTGGATTTGTAGAGGCAGGATCGGTAGAGGCAGGGTACATGCTGGTGTGGACACCGGGTTGCTGCTGCCTTGAGCTGCTGGTGCTGGCTTCTTCTTCTTCTGAACATTGAGACGAGCCATGCCAACGGTGTTCTGCGGCAGGTCAAAATGGTGCATCTGCTGTGCTGGGGTCTCTGGGTGAGTCTGCAGGAGCTCTTTTGGTTCTGGCAGTTGGTGAGTTTCTGTGGGTGCTGGGGCTGGGATAGTGATGGCTTGTGCGAGGACTTCTTTCTCTTTCCTCTTTTCACTTCTATGGTACCTGAATTTAATACGTGCAAGGTGTCAGGTGGCAGGCATGCAGTGGATACAAGTGGACAGAATTGTGCAATGGAGTGCACATCCTAAAAGGTGGACAGGCCCAGTTTTCTCATGCAAGTGATTAGTTATGCAGGCTTCTTTTTCTTTTCTCTTAAATGGTACTTGAAGTTAACACATGCAAGGTGTTAGGTGACAGGCAGTGGATACAAGTGTACAAGTGGACAGAACTGTGCAATGGAGTGCACATCTTAAAAGGCGGACAATCCCTGTTGCCATGCAAGTGATTAGTTGTGCAGGCTATTGTACACAATAACTCCATTAATTTAGAAACAAGCAAACTTACCATCTACTAAGAGTAGACGCATTTATCTCCATTAGTTGCAACCCAGTGTTGCCCATCACTCTGGGGTTGCCGACGATAACCTCTCTTATCTGTTTGTACTCTCTTGCCACCAGCGTCATTTGTTGGTTGATCTTATTGCCCTTCTTTACTGGAGATGGAAAGAGGTGACACAGCCTGATGACAATGGCTTCCATGTAGCGGTTTGCATCTGGTTTCACGGCTGGCGCAGCATTCGGACCAAGGAAAGCTCTGAAAAAAAACAAACGTACATGTAGAATTGGTAAAGTCTGGCCCAACCTAGAAATATTGCTGACACATTTTAGGTTTTCTCTAGGTTGGCAGTGACTCAAAGTTTATTTTTTGTCTTGGTAGCACAAAATGACCCAGTTCAAAAAGTTAGTAGCACTCAATGCATTTTTCTATTACAATTTTGCAAATGCTGAAAAAATTTTAGTAGCACAGGGGGAAAACTTGGTATCATAGTGCTACCAACTGGTCTTAACTGCAAGATTTATTTACCTCTGAGTAGCCTCAGCTCCAGGTGCAACTTTGGATTTGGCCTTGAACCGACCCTGCAGTGGTTCCTTCTGGTGTCGAATAGGTATTTTTGTTGGCCGCTTGTCATATTCTTCAAGGTCATTCCACAGAGGAATGACACTGTCAGCCTGTTCATTGGTCAGTGACAGCTTGTCCCGAAGGCCTATGAGAAAGCCAGCAAGGTTGTCCACATTTCTGATCCTCTCATGCATTTGTCATGAATGTGCATCTCGTGTACATTTTGTACAGGGTAAAATCTTTCCAACATTCCGACGAAATTTTTATGACTTTTTCGCAATCTTTTGAACTCAGAGTTAGGTACTTTTGTCTAAATACCTTTTTGAACAATCGCTAGCAAACTAGATCGCGATCAGAAGAATAATTTCAGAGAAATCGTTGATTTTATTTGTAGTTGTCAGAATATCAGCTTTCAAATTGAAACCGGAAGCTACGTCATGATTTTTTTACTGTAAGAGAGCGTATGATTGGTTAGATTTTATGAAATTTTATGAATGTTCCTCTCTGATTTTATGCCAATCGTGGCTTTTCATTGGTCGACATTCATAAATATTTCATAAATATAAAACGAAAACATTGCGTGAGTCCATTTCCTTTTGCGATAAAATAATGCACTTCTTGACACTTCTTGAGAGGCACGAGACGGCGCTGACTGAGATGGAGGAACTGGTGACTGGAAGGATTGCATTTGACCACTTCCCAATGGCAGCATGAGGACCTGTCCTGATTCATTCACAATGCGAAGGAACTGCTGTGGTTGAGGGGTAGCAATGGCGGGAGGCGGTGTCATGATGATGTTGGGAATCTGTGGCATCATAACGTTCTGTGGCATTGCAGTGTTCTCTGGCAGATCTGGAGCCGGTGTACTGATGGTGGCAGATAACGGCGTAGGCGTACTAACGGTAGAAGGTTTTTGTTTCCTGACGGGAGTTTGGCCAGCTGTATTGTCTGGAAGTAGGAAGCGATGCTGTTGTGCCTCTGGTACTTGGGGCAAGGTTGCCGGTAACGCCATGGCTGGTGGCAATGGTCGGGGCGCAATCCTTGTGGGCTTGTCCATTGTGATTGCCTGCCCAAGGACAGCTTTCTCGGCTTTTTTCTCTTTGTTGTTGTACCTAAAAATATAATCAAATGGGATTGAGATTTGATAAAAGGCTCTAGGAAAGTAAAGCCTGTTTGCCACCGTTACTAAACCCTGAAGCATCAGCAGTTTATCATGCCAAGCAAGTTTACAACATCAATATCAGCTGGAATTATTATAGGAAATGCATGTATAACTGTTGAATGTACCAAACACATGTGTTATACATGTGTTACAATCTTTTTTGGAAGAAAGTGTACCGGTAACATGTAAAGACTCTTACCAGGTAGACAACGTTGAATTGTTCACCTCGAACAGTTGTATCCCTGTGTCCTTCATGACCTGTGGATTTGCCAAGACCAGATTACGAATTTTCTTGTACTCCTTCAACACGAGGGTCCAGCGCAGGGTGGTTGTCTGTTTATTCTTACGCGCCGAAATCGATTTGGGATGGATCTCACACAGCCTGAGCATGATGGCCTCGACGTACCGATTTCCACTCGGCCATTGTGCTGGGGTAGCATTTGGACCCAGGAGAGATCATTGCTGTCTTTCTGTACTACGCTGTGTTTTGATGCCGGCGGAATCCCGGGATGAGGTCAAGGACCTCATTATAATATTTGGCGCGAGCTATAATTTGGGTAAATCTTCTAAGGCTAATTACGGGGCTAATAGGTGACGCATCGAATTTTTATCTCTGGTGCATGGTTTTTGTGGTATTTGGCACATGTTTATGTGGAAATTAATAAGGAAAGCCGAAATTCGCGAGAGACCTTGCGCTGTCTCTTTAAATCCAATTTTAAAAGGAATGGCATCTCTGTGTTGTATTCCGAATCCTCCGTAGTTGCCTCCCGAAGTCCTTGACACGTTGAGAGAAATGGACAGA
Source organism: Lineus longissimus (assembly GCF_910592395.1). Lineage (NCBI taxonomy): Eukaryota > Metazoa > Nemertea > Pilidiophora > Heteronemertea > Lineidae > Lineus > Lineus longissimus. The sequence goes on from NC_088315.1 coordinate 8,958,289, forward strand.
ATCACGACTGGAGTCGAGTCGAAGCGACTTCAGATCGTCTTGATTCTGGGAAACTTAATATGATAGATCAGATGACACTTGTGCTTGAGCAGCAAAAGTACTATTGCTAGGCTCTGAAGCCATGGAAGCCTGAGCTACATGGACTTGGTCCGTAGGTTGGAAAGAAACCTGCCTGGTGTTGGAAGCAGACTGAGATTGAGAACCATCAAGATCTGGCGAAAAATCAAAGAACTGTTGGGCCCTTGCGGCGAGTGCCGCAGCATTGGCGTCTGCCGGGACAGACATAATAACAGCAGCCTGACACTGCGAAGGGAGAACCTGGAGAAATTTGTCTCGGACTTGTTGGTTACCATAACCGATACCTTGCGTTGGGCTGCCAATCGTATCTTATTTAGGGTTTGCTCAGCCGATTCACCAGCGGTGTGGGTGAGACTGTGGAAGTATTTGACATTGCCAAAGTTTGAGTGAGATGGACTGAAACGCTGTAAGACCTGATCCCTGATCTCATTAAGGGTTGCAAAATTTTTGCCCTCTGCCCAGAGACGGGCTTTACCAACTAGAGTGGTTTTGAAGAGAGTGTTAATGTGGGCAACTTGAGCTACATTTTGAGGGTCATCTAAATCATGAGCCAACAGGAAGTCGAAAAATGACAAGTAGTGAGCATGACAAATGTCATAGTCAATGATTTCGCCTGTGAATGGTTTAGGCAGAAAGTCCGTGGGACGTAGTTGTACGGCCATTGTGAGCTATAGTTGGAATAATGTAATCTGAATCTAGCTAGCGATGTAAAGATGGGGTCAGTGTACAATGACATGTACCTGTATGAGTGAAGGGTCTTACCTTTTACTGCAAACTACTGGAATAATGTTTACTGCAAGCTAACTGTCTACACTATGTTAGATGAATTGAAGTCTAGAGTTGTTGATATAGGTTGAAAGCTGTCAGGCATGCCAGGCTAGAAAGCTACATGGGGTATTGGAATCAAGCGGATTATTTATGTGGAAGCAAAAGTCATAATATCTGGGAAGAAAAAGTTAATAGTGATCTGCAATGAAATGGGGAATGCCATGGGTCAGTCAGAGGTTGTCAGGCGTCCTGAAAGGGGACATGGATTAGAAAATGTTTAGATTAAAACATGTGTCTCAATGGATGAATGTTGTGATTGCTAATATTACGAGTGCGGAGTCTGACCAAACGTCACTATGGCATCAAAGGAAGAATTGTGGGCCTATATATTATGACAAAAGTGATAATAGTGATGATCTTATAAGGTAAAAAGGATATGATCAGCTGGAGTGATGAATCTGAGTGTCTTTAGATAATCCGGAGAATGAAAAGTTCACAGTTTATAGTCACTTAGAGTTCAGTTGAAACCAGTTGGGGCATCACAGGGGGGTTGTAGAATGGTATCTGTAGAATCACATCACATCACATCACATCACATCACATTTGGACTTACTGCATGGCTGATTGAATGGTTGAACATCGACAGGTATCCAAAGATAGACAATGTAGGCAAGACAGAGATGTTGACGGCTCTGTTGAGTCACCTCACAAAGCTAAATCTAGGGATTTCAAGATGATGTCCAGTCCAATGTACAGTCAATGTACAGTACAGTCAATGCATTGGATGCATAGGTGAATGTGCACACAAATGTACACAGATCCGGAAAGTTGCACGAGGCAGAAAAGTTCGCACAAGACGAGAATATGACGAATATAGAACGAAAGTTCGTATCAGACGAATAGCATACGGAGTTTAGATGATCAAATGGTATAGAAAATCCGGTATAGAACAACACGTGTTGCGTTAGTCCATTTTGACTGGGAAGGTTGCCATGTTGTATTCCGAATCCTCCGTAGTTGCCTCCTGAAAATTCACACACTCGGAATACTTACTGTGGTTTATTCCATAGAAAGATAGCTCAGAACAATTGGTCAATTGTTCCACATGGTATAATCACCGGATCGGCACAGCCAGTCTCCTCATGTACAAGCTAGAGAGATCTGGTAAAAAAAAGGGGCTGCGCGGAAGCGCATGCGGCTTTTTAGCTCACCTCTTAGCAGAGGTGAGCTTATCCCATACCGTGGCGTCCGTCGTCCGTCGTCGTCGTCGTCCGTCGTCCGTTAGCTGGGCACGTTTCGTAACTGTTAGAGCTATTGAGTTGAAACTTGGTACACATGTACCCTTGTGTAATGACACCTTGGAGACCAAGTTTCGGTCCGATTCGTTTCATGGTTTGGCCACCAGGGGGCCAAACGTTAAAAGTGAAAATATGCAATATCTGGTAGGTACTTCTAGCAAAGGTGCATCATATATCCTCCGGGTTTTTGATTTGACCTCCTTTTCAAGGTCACAGAGGTCAAATGGTGTAAATTGGCCGTTAGGATGTAACGATGGCACGTTTCTAAACTGCAATGACAATTGATACCAAATTTGGTACACATTTACCCCTTAGTCAGGTGATCTCAGGGACCAAAGTTTGGTCCAATATGATTCACCACTTGACCACCAGGGGGCAAAATCCAAAAACCTTAAAAATGTGATTATTACTTAACTGCTTGCCCGATTGCCACCAATTTGATATCATGGGTACATCTAACCACCATACAGTATATGTCACACAGGTTTTTAATATGACCTTCTTGTCAAGGTCACAGAGGTCAAATGGCATAAATTCGCCATCAGGCCGTAACTATGGCACGTTTCTTAACTGCAATGACTATTGATCACAAATTAAGTACACATGTACCCCTTGGTCAGGTGATCTCAGGTACCGAAGTTTGGTGCGATCTGATTTGCCGTTTGGCCTCCAGGGAGGGGGCCAAATCCTAAATTATCAAAAGTACGTTATCTGCAAAGCTGATGACATCCGATAAAAAACCCTTTAAGATCATTCATATTTTAGCTGAAATAAACCCAGCATCATTCCAGTGACACAACAGTGACGCTCACAGAAGAACAATACATTCGATTCACCGATTGAGACGAATAAACACGCAATAGACGAACAGTTAATTAACATGAACAGGGAAAAATCTTCTGTCAAAGAAACACACAATCTGTGGGCAGCCAATATCCCCTGCGAAATTCGACTTGAAATTGTCGGCAAAAGCCGGGAATTTCCACCTAATTCCAAACAATTTTTCCTTGCCAGAGGCTGGAATTAGCTGGAAATTCCAGAAAATGTCAGGGCTTGAGTTTGGCAGTATTTTGGTAAATGGCAGTGCCAGAAAATGCCAGCTCTGGAAAAAGCTGGCATAACCTGGCATTAGCTGGAACCTAATTTCCAGAGCTGGAATTAGGTGGAAAAATCTTGACCCAGGCCTTCCAGCTGATTTACCAATGTCAGGGCTGTCATTTATTGGAAATAGCTGGCATTAGTTGACATTAGCTGGAAATTACAAATTCAGCATGCAACGAGGAATGCGACTGTATCCTCGGGATTGTCATTTGCTGTCATTTATTGGAAATACCTGGCATTAGTTGACATTAGCTGAAAATTACAAATTCAGCATGCAACGAGGAATGAGACTGTATCCTCAGGATTGTCATTTGCTGTCATTTATTGGAAATAGCTGGCATTAGTTGACATTAGCTGGAAATTACAAATTCAGCATGCGACCGGGTAAGTTCGCATCTAATCGATCCGCGCTGAAAACAAGCGCTTTTGTTGTTCAACTGAGTGACCTAAATGATTATAATTGTTGTGGCATGCAAAAAGAAGATTTCTTGTCTGACTTTTTTGAGTAAAATGGGTAATCGGTCGGTTTTGATTTCGCCAATTACAGGATAGGCAGCAATCTTGTCACATACACCTGATATTATCATTGCAGACAGGCAATTTTTTCACTTGCAGTCATGATCGCAGTTTGATTTTGCTTGATCTCTGGTTGTGCGATTTCCAATTCTAACTGTCGGCGTCTGCAGTAAACCGCAAACAAGCAATTTTTGTCTCACAGAAACATGATAAGAGTTTGCAGGTTGATTTTGCCTTCAACACAGGTTTTCTGGATAACCAATTCTTGTTGTGTGTACCTGAAATTATCTATGCAACCATGTGGTCACTTGCAAACAATGATCACAAGATGCAGCAACAACGAGATGTGTAGCACTATCAAGTTTTGAGCACATTGATGTGGCCGACCTAATCCTTTAGATTTCTGACACGATCTAGTAACACTGTTTTAATGTAAATCTATCTCTATCATTCATCATGTGCGTTGACCATGGCATGATATACCAGCACCAAAGGCTCCTCATGTAAGACATACAATTATTGCTTCTTGCACTGCGCATGTTAAGACGTGATCATGTAAGAAATCAATAGAAGAAAGAAAAAACATCAATTTTGAATAAAATAATTACAAAAACTAACCAAATGCAGGAATTACAAATCACTGAAATCATTTTTAATCAGACATAAGAAGTTACAGGACATTTAAAGAAAACAAAGAGTTCTAGAATTTCTTTTTAAGTTTAAGTTTAAGTAGGTCTGTACAGGCCTGTCGAGTTCTTTATCATGTTTATTCCACGTTTCTGAAAAGAAAAAGGTTGAAAAAAACTTTACACATCGTCCACAACTGATATTTGTCAGCACATGCTACATTAATATTGCCTGGTATATGTAAAGTAATCAAAATTAAATGACATTGCCTTATTAGCCAGACGGGTACGTCAGGCTGTTTAGTGTTATGAGCAACGATTTAACGGGAGTCGATCGCTTTTCTACTGTACTAACATTGAAATGAGTGTAATACACGTTTTATTCAAAACAAAGGGGATATTACTTACTTGTGCATCTTCTTTGCGATTTTCAGCCGGCTCCTCATCTTGTCATTGATCTCCTTGATCGATAGGTTATATTTCTTAGTCATAATTGCTGAAGGAAAAAAAACATCATGTACTTGCCAGACAAAACAATTGCTGAAAAAAAAAGAAAGGCCAGGGCCATTGTGCTCACTTCCCTCAGAGTTTTTGATCTTAGCCACGATTATTGCTTCTTGCACTGCGCATGTTAAGACGTGATCATGTAAGAAATCAATAGAAGAAGGAAAAAAAATCAATTTTGAATAAAATGATTACAATAACTAACCAAATGCAGGAATTACAAATCACTGAAATCATTTTTAATCAGATATAAGAAGTTACAGGACATTTAAAGAAAACAAAGTGTTCTAGAATTTCTTTTTAAGTTTAAGTGGGTCTGTACAGGCCTGTCGAGTTCTTTATCATGTTTATTCCACGGTTCTGAAAAGAAAAAGGTTGAAAAAAACTTTCACACATCGTCCACAACTGATATTTGTCAGCACATGCTACATTAATATTGCCTGGTATATGTAAAGTAATCAAAATTAAATGACATTACCTTATTAGCCAGACGGGTACGTCAGGCTGTTTGTGTTATGAGCAACGATTTAACGGGAGTCGATCGCTTTTCTACTGTACTAACATTGAAATGAGTGTAATACACGTTTTATTCAAAACAAAAGAGATATTACTTACTTGTGCATCTTCTTTGCAATTTTCAGCCGGCTCCTCATCTTGTCGTTGATCTCCTTGATCGATAGATTATATTTCTTAGACATAATTGCTGAAGGAAAAAAAACATCATGTACTTGCCAGACAAAACAATTGCTGAAGAAAAATGAAAGGCCAGGGCCATTGTGCTCACTTCCCTCAGAGTTTTTGATCTTAGCCACCTGGTGGCCAAACAAGGATTTGAACTGGACCAAAATTTAGTGTGAAGTGTTTTATAACATCATCATTGAAGCATCGTAACCCTTTTGGATCATTGCCTCAAGGAGGGCTACATATGCACCAACTATCAAGTCCATACATTGAGACCACGAAAGTACCGCCATTTGCTAATTCACACTATTTGACCTATGTGACCTTGAACAGTGGGTCAAACTAAAAACCAGTGTGATTTGTCATATTTGTATCATCATTACATGCACCCATGATAAAAACAAGAGGATCATATGAAGTTGAATGCTCCAACTAGTTACAAAACATGCCTTGACAACAGACAATGACAAGAAGAGAGGGCATACGCTGTGCCATAAGATAAGCTCAGTAATCTCAGAGAACACTGTCTTTGTAACCACCAAAATAAAGGACCTTTTATAAAGGCGCTAAAAAACCCTAAAGGTTGTCACACTCATAATGGTCTTTAGGTTAGTTTCACATTCATTGGCACCTATAGAACCTCTCCAGCCTTCCCCACAATTCCTAATCTGACCAGGCACACTGCCCAGTTCACTAAGACCAGGCACAGCGCCTGGTTAGATTGCCGAAACTCACACTGCCTTTGAACCTAACTTTTTGTTGTGATTACACAGTCCTCTACGAGAATGGTCAGATTAGATCACAGTGTGCACCACTCACAAAACAATGACAAAAGTGACATATTATTTTAAGCTCACCTTCAATGACAGATTTCTTTTCCTGCGGGAGACCGACAGAATTTCCATTTTTTTTGGTGTCCACACCAACGAGAGAACATCTCACAAGTACTCTCGGTGTGAAAATCATTGAGAACAGCATCCTCACAGCATGTGACGGCTTCTTGTGGTTTTCAACGGCTGTAAGAAGCTCTGCCTGAAAAAAGTTTCTTGCATTAACATTGATATTCACCATGCCTACATATTTCAACAGGCAAGAATTTTTTATACTCAGTCCTTTCTCTCACTAAATATCGGCCTCAACCAACACATCTATGCTACTATAAAAGTATAACTATCAACTTTTCTTTAAAATCACATATAGTTGAAATAAATCTCTCAGTGTCATTTATCCAAGATAGAGTCAACAGATCACACAGAAACTTACTTTAGTCTTCCCATTGAACGTGGGACAGCCGTTGACAGTTGTTATATCTAACGTCGATGTCGTTTCATCAGCATTCTGAAAAAAGCCAAGAGTTTCTCAAACAACGTCTAGAATTGCTATCATGTACATGTTTTTGTTTTTTGAAAACCCTTTTCCTACAACAAAATGGTTGGCAGCATAAACTGTCCTGGAGGCTCAATCCTGCTGAAATTCACAAAATCAAAGTAGTTAGAATCAGTTATCTGCGGTGAAAGGAGGAGACTTTAGGACTGATATTCACCGCCGATAAGTCGGCATGTGAAGGCGGAGCCAAAATCAACTTTAAGCGAAAGCTTACAGAACAATGAAGGCTTGCCGAAATCAACATCAGCCAAGGCTTACAGAACACTGAAGGCATTTCAATTACATGGGATATCGACGAATTGGGTAACTGTTAATCTGCCAGTTTTTTCCTGGATTTTAGGTAATTTTGGTTTTCGGGAGTAGACGCCTCCGATATTTGAAAGTGATAGCGTTTTAGTATCCCAATTGGGCCACCATAACATCTGAAAAAAGGCAATTTTCAACCAAAATATTTAACAAGTAAAATCTACTGTTTGAAACTTGACCAAAAACTTACTCTTGCTCTTTTTAATTCAGCTACCTCAGCCTCGAGAGTAGCTACACGCTTCAGGAGGTCTCGCATAGCCTTTGAATTGTCTTGTTCATATGGTGATTTATATTGTGCAAATGTATCTTTGGTGTCTTCAAGTGTACTGTATGTGGAGTGAGAGTAGATGCCAGGTGTGTATGATTGAGTTGGTAATGGGACATGTATGTAGGAAGCTGGTGACTCATGTGTGTTGTTGTGAATGTCAGTGTAGCCAATAGGTTGGCCTTTCACAGCAAGTACTATGTCAATAATTCACGCAAACACCTGTGTAAATGAAAACCATAATATTACTATAAATGTTGTCACAGGGACAGACAGGGAGAAAATGGCATAGATCTGTGGTGCCAAAGGGGTCATACCTATGTGTCCCGGTACCTATGTGTCCCGGTACCTATGTGTCCCCATGTTAAAAAAGGGGTATTATCTAAAGTCTCGAGATAATAAAACTACACGAGATATGTCTCCCTTAACATGTCTTTTATTACAAATCAAATAATACCGAATTACTTTTTTAATAATACTGAATTACTGTGGCACTTATCTTTTCAATACGGGTCTCACAATTCTTATAACACAAACAAAAAACATAAAAATCTGTTAACACAAACGAAACGAAACAATTCGAGTTAAAACATATTAACATAGATGATTTTAAGGTGATTGATCGGTCGCAGTTGACAGCCTTTTGCAATAGCTAATTACATTCATTAATCACAGGAGGCATAAACAATGATATGTATATGTGACTTTATTCGTACCCAATGCAATGCGATACTGCCCTCCAGTACGAATTTAGGTCCCGGTCCCCATCTTCATATTGGTGTTTGAGACGCACAAGCCTGGCCTCCAGCTGGCGCCACTTCCTTCTCCTTGGTGCTGGTGCGTCTTCACGATCGGCAGCATCGATGGATGTCTCAACAGATGCCTGGTTGTCCTTTAAATACCTGATAAACATCCACAGTGAAGGGTGCTTCACAACAACAGTATCATTAAGCTGCTTATGATAACCTGTAATGAGAACATTTCAAATTGAAGAACATCACTAACCCCCTCAGGACTAACTCAGGAACAGAGTCTACAAAAGTCGACAGTATCAAAAACGGCTACAACTTGTGAAAAGGAGGTGCTAACACAAAGCATCAGTTAATACCACTGGTCAGGAACATAGAATTGAGAACACTTTTTCAATTTGGGATTTTTGAATAACCCCGTTTTAGTTCTGGAAAGTTAGAATTAGTGGGATTATTTTCAACATGTAATTACTTTCAACGTTGTTGTTCATACGTAGATCCATGTTGCGATCATAGACATTCCACAGGGCTGGTGATAACGTTCTGTTGACGTACGTGTTCCTTACGTAAGCAAAGAAGTCCATTATGCCGGATATCTGTTGATGAGGTTATTTGTTCTCCTCGCTGCATGTAAAAGATTGAAATTCAATTGGACTAATGCCAAGGGAAGGTAGCTGATCGTGTGCGTTGACCATGGCATGATATACCAGCACCAGAGGCTCCTCATATAAGACATACGATTATTGCTTCTTGCACTGCGCATGTTAAGACGTGATCATGTAAGAAATCAATAGAAGAAGGAAAAAAAAACATTTTGAATAAAATAATTACATTAAAACTAACCAAATGCAGGAATTACAAATCACTGAAATCATTTTTAATCAGACATAAGAATTTACAGGCCATTTAAAGAAAACAAGAGTTCTAGAAGTTTGTTTTAAGTTTAAGTGGGTCTGTACAGGCCTGTCGAGTTCTTTATTCCACGGTTCTGAAAAGAAAAAGGTTGAAAAAAACTTTCACACATCGTCCACAACTGATATTTGTCAGCACATGCTACATTAATATTGCCTGGTATATGTAAAGTAATCAAAATTAAATGACATTACCTTATTAGGCAGACGGGGACGTCAGGCTGTTTAGTGTTATGAGCAACGATTTAACGGGATTCGATCGCTTTTCTACTGTACTAATACACGTTTTATTCAAAACAAAGGGGATATTACTTACTTGTGCATCTTCTTTGCGATTTTCAGCCGGCTCCTCATCTTGTCGTTGATCTCCTTGATCGATAGATTATATTTCTTAGTCATAATTGCTGAAGGAAAAAAAACATCATGTACTTGCCAGACAAAACAATTGCTGAAGAAAAATGAAAGGCCAGGGCCATTGTGCTCACTTCCCTCAGAATTTATATTGAGTAGTTTTGATTCAGATGAAGCATCTAAATCATTTAATAAGTTGTCCGTCCCAACCAGGGACAATGGTGTCATTAAGCCGCCATAGACCTTATACATCAATGCTGAATAGGGGGTTTTCAGCATCCTTGTGGTCCTGGCCAGGAGAAGCGGAGACAGTGATACTGCATCAGGAATGCACGCTGTCCGCTCCGTACTCCTTTTTTAACCCCTGTGGCAAGTTGCCACAAACCAAATTTAGTAATACTCCCTTACTTATTTATAAACTGAATGGTCAAATAGGTCCACTACCTTACAATAAGCTCAGTACTTTCAGAGAACACTGTCTTTGTAACCACCAAAATAAAGGACCTTTTATAAAGGCGCTAAAAAACCCTAAAGGTTGTCACACTCATAATGGTCTTTAGGATAGTTTCACATTCATTGGCACCTATAGAACCTCTCCAGCCTTCCCCACAATTCCTAATCTGACCAGGCACACTGCCCAGTTCACTAAGACCAGGCACAGCGCCTGGTTAGATTGCCGAAACTCACACTGCCTTTGAACCTAACTTTTTGTTGTGATTACACAGTCCTCTACAAGAATGGTCAGATTAGATCACAGTGTGCACCACTCACAAAACAATGACAAAAGTGACATATTATTTTAAGCTCACCTTCAATGACAGATTTCTTTTCCTGCGGGAGACCGACAGAATTTCCATTTTTTGGCTCACCGTAAGGGGAGTCTATACGATAGCGCTGTGTCCGTCGTCGTCGTCGTCGTCGTCGTCGTCGTCGTCGTCGTCGTATCCTAACAGTGGCACGTTTCTTAACTGCTAGGGCTATGAACTTGAAACTTTGTACACAGAATGCCCTAGGTCAGCTGACCTCTGACACTGATTTTCGGTCCGATCTGATTCTCTGTTTGGCCACCAGGGGGCCAAATGTCGATATCTAAAAAGTGTGATATCTCGCTTATTAGTGACTTGTTTTCGATAAAACTTTTGTTGTAGGTACTCATAGCAAATATACATTTTATATTATACGGGTTTTTAATTTGACCTTGTTTTCAAGGTCGCAGAGGTCATATGGCGTAAATTGGCCATTAGAGTGTAAACTATGGCACGTTTCTTAACCACTAAAGCTATGAACTTGAAACTTGGTACATATAACCCCCTATATCACATAGCCTCTGGTGCTGAATTTTGGTTCGATCTGATTCCTAACTTTGCCACCAGGGGGCCAAAAGTGGAAATCTAAAAAGTGTGATATCTCGCTTATAAGTGACTTGTTTTCGATAAAACTTTTGTTGTAGGTACTCATAGCAAATATACATTTTGTATTATACGGGTTTTCAATTTGACCTACTTTTCAAGGTCACAGAGGTCATATGGCGTAAATTGGCCATTAGAGTGTAAACTATGGCACGTTTCTTAACCACTAAAGCTATGAACTTGAAACTTGGTACATATAAGCCCCTATATCACATAGCCTCTGGCGCTGAATTTTGGTTCGATCTGATTCCTAACTTTGCCACCAGGGGGCCAAAAGTGGAAATCTAAAAAGTGTGATATCTCACTTATAAGTGACTTGTTTTCGATAAAATTCTTATGGTAGGTACTGTTTGGAAGAATACATCACATATTTTATGGGTTTTCAATTTGACCTACTTTTCAAGGTCACAGAAGTCATATGGCGTAAATTGGCTGTTAGAGTGTAAACTATGGCACGTTTCTTAACCAGTAAAGCTATGAACTTGAAACTTGGTGCATATAACCCCCTACATCAGATAACGTCTGATGTCGAATTTTGGCCTGATCTGATTCTTTATTCGGCCACCAGGGGGCCATAACGGAAAAAGGAAGAAGTGCAATATCTTGCCTATTTGAGTGAATTGTTTTCGATAAAATTTTATGGCAGGGACTCCTAGCAAGGATACATCACATTTCCTATGATTTTTGGATTTGACCTCCTTTTCTAGGTCACAGAGGTCAAATGGCGTAAATTGACCGTTCGAGGTTAACTATGGCACGTTTCTTAACTGCTAAAGCTATGAACTTGAAAGTTGGTACATGTAACCCCCTACATCAGATAATCTCTGACACCGAATTTTGGCCTGATCTGATTCTTGATTTGGCCACCAGGGGGTCAAAACTGAAAAAGTAGGACGTGCAATATCTCGCTTATTAATGACTTTTTTTCGATGAATTTTTTATTGCAGGGACTCTTAGCAATCACACGATATTGATCTTGTTGATGTCATAGACAATTATTGGTTGGATCATAAACTTATATATACTGCCCTGTCTTATTACTTGACATCAATACACATCTAAAAAAAGTCTTCATGCCTGATTGTGTTCACCATATTCACCTCTAAACTAAGCATGATCCTGCCTAATAAAAGATGTATACGGTGAGCACAATGGCCCCTGGCCGTTTCATTTTGGTGTCCACACCAACGAGGGAACATCTCAAAAGTTCTCTCGGTGTGAATAACATCGAGAAGAGCATTCTCACAGCATGCGATGGCTTCTTTAGGTTTTCAACGGCTGTAAGAAGCTCTGCCTTAAAAAAGTTTCTTGCATTAACATTGATATTCACCATGCCTACATATTTCAACAGGCAAGAATTTTTTATACTCCGTCCTTTCTCTCACTAAATATCGGCCTCAACCAACGCATCTATGCTACTATAACTATAAACTTTCTTTAAAATCACAAATAGTTGAAATAAATCTCTCAATGCCATTTATCCAAGATAGAGTCAACAGATCACACAGAAACTTACTTTAGTCTTGCCATTGAACGTAGGACAGCCGTTGACAGTCGTTATGTCCAACGTCGAGTGAGTTTCATCAGCATTCTGAAAAAAGCCCAGAGTTTCTCCAATCCAATACAGCAAGATTCGATCTCATCTCATAGCTTATCTTATCAAAAACTATATGTTTGTCATGGTATTGTAAAAGGGCATTGTTATAAGATTCGACATAATGAGTGTCATTACAGTCCTTGTAAAGCTCAGGTTGTTTGTAGATTGGAGGGCTGTGGAGATATTTTCTGAGGGCCTCTTCAGCTTTCAATGAAGTAATCGGTTCTTTACTCGGCTCATAATCCGGATCTGCCCTGCAGGGTGAGTCTTGGTGACAACTGCTATGGTCATTTTTTTGTGAGGTATGATACTATCAATCCCTGCTTTGATTTTTTCGGAATCACCGCCACATCGTTTTATGCTAATAGGCATGAGTTTTAACAGAGGCACCCTTATCTGACAATTCACTAAACCAGGACTTCCCTTCCAAGTTCTTCCTGCCCTTTGTTAGCTTTGCCATCCCTTTCGCAATACCCTTGGTCATATGCCAAGTATCCAGGGATGTCCTTGTTGGAGTCCGCTCCTCCCTGACGAATTTGGTCACCGACGCATTAGAATCATGGGAATGGATTATCACTGGCACCCCTTCATCATCAAAATGCCCATAAATCCGTTTTGTTCCTATCAGTTCATGGCGCTGTGATATCTCATCATCCTTTTTGGAAACTACTGCTTCTGCAATCACCTTGTGGGTTTTATCCCCGAGACGGACAACATTGGTGAATCTGGCATTCTTTCGCCAACAATGTCTCGCATCCGTCGCAATGTCAATGCCATCCAGGCCATTTACTTCAACAGAGGCAGCAATCTCCTCGAGGACGGCATCAGACTTGGACTTGTTCGCTTTTATTTCTAGCACAGTTTTATAGGTTTGCTGCAATGTAGTAAGAGATTTCTCACCAATCTTACCAATATCTGCCCCATCACAAATTCGTTGATATTGATTTGGTAAGATGCCAGAAGCAAAATAGCCATGAGAAACCCGCAGATTCCCTGAAAACTGCCCCCCTTCCACATGAGGAGAAGATGCCCAATGCATTTTATGGACACCAGTTTGACATGCAATGTCCAATATCGCAACAAGCTTAGTAAATCTTGCCCTTTTGGCCTTTATCTTAATATCATTTTGATAATCTTCCATTAGGTAGTGGCTCTTAATGTTGGAATAAAGGAGCAATTTGCCTCCATCCTTTTGGGTTTCCACCATTTAAGATTTCCAGTAGACTACAAATTTTTGTCTTAATTTGAACTTGATGATTTGACATTACATTTGTCAAGACTGGATCCCAGTTGATGAGATAGTTTTCTAGAAAAGGAATACCAGGAAAAGGTGTTTTTCCGATCTATTTCTTTAGACTCATTCAGTGCGTGGGAAAGCAATGGAAAGTCATTCACATACTGGATGTGACAATGGTTGTGCCATGAGATAAGACAATACCACGGACGCACAGTCCTGTGGAATCTTTCAGAGTGCATCACCTTTTTAGCTCACCTCTTAGCAGAGGTGAGCTTATCCCATACCGTGGCGTCCGTCGTCCGTCGTCGTCGTCGTCGTCGTCGTCGTCCGTCGTCGTCCGTCGTCCGTTAGCAGGGCACGTTTCGTAACTGTTAGAGCTATTGAGTTGAAACTTGGTACACATGTACCCTTATGTAATGACACCTTGGAGACCAAGTTTCGGTCCGATTCGTTTCATGGTTTGGCCACCAGGGGGCCAAACGTTAAAAGTGAAAATATGCAATATCTCCCTTAATAGTAGTCGGGAAATTTTGAAAAAAATATGGCAGGTACTTCTAGCAAAGGTGCATCATATATCCTCTGGGTTTTTGATTTGACCTCCTTTTCAAGGTCACAGAGGTCAAATGGTGTAAATTGGCCGTTAGGATGTAACGATGGCACGTTTCTAAACTGCAATGGCTATTGATACCAAATTTGGTACACATTTACCCCTTAGTCAGGTGATCTTAGGGACCGAAGTTTGGTCCAATATGATTCACCACTTGACCACCAGGGGGCAAAATCCAAAAACCTTAAAAATGTGATTATTCCTTAACTTCTTGCCTGATTGCCACCAATTTGATATCATGGGTACATCTAACCACCATACAGTATATGTCACACAGGTTTTTAATTTGACCTTCTTGTCAAGGTCACAGAGGTCAAATGGCGTAAATTCGCCGTCAGGCCGTAACTATGGCACGTTTCTTAACTGCAATGACTATTGATCACAAATTAAGTACACATGTACCCCTTGGTCAGGTGATCTCAGGTACCGAAGTTTGGTGCGATCTGATTTGCCGTTTGGCCTCCAGGGAGGGGGCCAAATCCTAAATTCTTCAAAATGCCATTATTCCTAGTAATGACTTGCCCGATTGGCACCAATTTTATATCATAGGTACATCTAATTCTAACAACCATTCAATGTGTCACCCGGGTCTTCTTTGATTTGACCTACTTTTCAAGGTCACAGAGGTCGAATGTATTGTAAATTGGCCATTTTGGGGAAATTGTAATTGCTTGGACCTACATCAAACCTAACACTACATGACACAATACCATGCTCTTTATCCATCTTTCCTCCACATGAGGTGAGCACAATGGCCCTGGCCATTTCATTATTCTTATCATCCAGTTCCATCCCTATTTTGCTCTTCACATTCTTAACCCCAGTCACCCTCTCCCCCCCCCCCCCATTCCGCCCCGGCCTTTAATATAGGAACAACACGTGCCACAACACTATCTGACAATTGTATTTGGCGCCATTCTTGCATTATCATATATTTGAATTTTGAATTATGAACCAGGTCAACTGGCATTGTTATGTTAATCACTCACCTCTTGCTTTGCATCAACTTGACCTTCGACCGTGAAAAAGTGCGGCGGTGAAATCTCGAACCCAGCGGTAAATTGCGAGATTGGAACGCCTGCTTCCATATTGACCAATCGAAACCAGTCCACCTTTGGGTTTTAGGGTGAGATAGGACCAATAAAAACCGAAGACACAAAAAGCTTTCTCAACATCCTGATTGGTATATCGTCAATATCCCAAAGGGGATATAGCCTCCCGATAGAGGTACCATCAAACGAAAGGGGATATCATATCCCGATTGGGCGGTTCGAGCTGACTGCCTTTTAACCCCCGAAGACGTATTGTCACAACCTCGGGGCTAAAAGTACCAGTGGTGACCTCCAAGTCAGAGCCTCTGGCCAAACTTACTGATCCTCCTTGTCATAAATTATCTCATCCCAAAATGACGCCCCCTGATATACACTGACATCAGGCGGGTAATCCAATTAAATAAAGTCCAGGCCAACAGTTAAAATATACGGCATTTATCCTCAATAATCACCCCACCCACACCCGGTTACAACATTAATATATACAGGTACATCACAATAGTCAATACAATCGCACATAAATGGTCCTTCATAAAACATCAGGGAGACAGACCACTCATCCGTGGCAATACAATCACTTCAGATATACGTCGTCAGGGCAACAGTTAGCAACTGTTGCAAATCAAGGCAGGATGGCGAGGGGTTAATCCTCAGGAGACCGGCATGGAAAAATATTTTTTAAAAAAACCTCTTGGAATAAAACTATTCCAAGAAGAATCAAACCACACCTCGATTCCAGGTGTATAAAAGTTTTGCCCCAGCAAAACAGAAAGATTCCCGCAATTGAAACTACCCAATACAAGAGATTCTGGGCCCGTTTACCAGTCCAACCTGGTGAGCTCGCCAGAAGCAAAAAAACTGGTCCAAAGAAAATTACGCGAGCTCAACACACATATCGGGAGGTCTAGCGATTTCGAAATGGTCTGCAGTGACCGCAAGGCCCCAGTGATCCACCAGCAGCACGAGGGGTATGCAGAAAAAAAAAGAATTTGTATCAGTCAGAGACTTGAGCAAGTCACTGGCCTCTCCACAGACAGAGGAATAAAAAGGGTACCCTCAACTCCTGAAGAAAGGAGGAGATAAAAAAAACGTACCAACGCTCGACTCTTAGCAAGAGGAGAAAAACGTCTGCGTCTAATCGCATCTGAGCCGGTCTGCTCGGAAACCCACGCTATCCCATTAAATACCCGAAGTCCACGTGACCACATGATAATTCAACTGACATTCCGATCCACAATGCACTGCGTACACAAAGACACCCCCAATTAAAATATGAAAAGATCACCAAGCAACCCGATACAAAAGCCTTCGTTTCCTGGCAGAGATCGCACTGAATATAACTTAAAACACCGTAGTTCGAGGCACATGCTAAGGAGTGATTAAATAAGCTTACGATTAATCGAGATAAGTTCCAAATTTGCAAGTTAACAGAAGTTTTTGTTAGAGAGGTAACAATGTAATTTTAACTTTAGCGGTGCTGTAGGAAAGGAGGTCATTCGGCATTCCTCAGCCACTCACGTGATAGGAAGAACCAATAAAAATACGAGAAAATTGTAAACAGTGATGGCCGCCGTCCAGGTCACATGACCGATAAAATGGCGACGCATCCAGGAAATTGATAGAAAGAGTTGTTGACAATTTGTCCGAAAATAAACGAAATAAACCGTTGTGCCTGGAACTAGGTTTACATAAAAGGTTACGAAAATAAGAAGGTAATTTCGGTGACCGTTTCATTAGGTAAAAAGGATATGATCAGCTGGAGTGATGAATCTGAGTGTCTTTAGATAATCCGGAGAATGAAAAGTTCACAGTTTATAGTCACTTAGAGTTCAGTTGAAACCAGTTAGGGCATCACAGAGGGGGTTGTAGAATGGTATCACATTTCATCACATCACATCACGTCACATTTGGACTTACTGCAGGGCTGATTGAATGGTTGAACATCGACAGGTATCCAAAGATAGACAATGTAGGCAAGATAGAGATGTTGATGGCTCTGTTGAGTCACCTCACAAAGCTAAATCTAGGGATTTCAAGATGATGTCCAGTCCAATGTACAGTCAATGTACAGTACAGTCAATGCATTGGATGCATAGGTGAATGTGCACACAAATGTACACAGATCTGGAAAGTTGCACGAGGCAGAAAAGTTCGCACGAGACGAGAATATGACGAATATAGAACAAAAGTTCGTATCAGACGAATAGCATACGGAGTTTAGATGATGAAAGGTTCCATCAAATGGTATAGAAAATCCGGTATAGAACAACACACGTGTTGCGTTAGTCCATTTTGACTGGGAAGGTCGCCATGTTGTATTCCGAATCCTCCGTAGTTGCCTCCTGAAGTCCTAACGATAAGCACGTTTGTCAATCAAGGCTCCTCATATAAGACATACGATTATTGCTTCTTGCACTGCGCATGTTAAGACGTGATCATGTAAGAAATCAATAGAAGAAAGAAAAAACATCAATTTTGAATAAAATAATTACAAAAACTAACCAAATGCAGGAATTACAAATCACTGAAATCATTTTTAATCAGACATAAGAAGTTACAGGACATTTAAAGAAAACAAAGAGTTCTAGAATTTCTTTTTAAGTTTAAGTTTAAGTAGGTCTGTACAGGCCTGTCGAGTTCTTTATCATGTTTATTCCACGGTTCTGAAAAGAAAAAGGTTGAAAAAAACTTTCACACATCGTCCACAACTGATATTTGTCAGCACATGCTACATTAATATTGCCTGGTATATGTAAAGTAATCAAAATCAAATGACATTACCTTATTAGCCAGACGGGGACGTCAGGCTGTTTAGTGTTATGAGCAACGATTTAACGGGAGTCGATCGCTTTTCTACTTTACTAACATTGAAATGAGTGTAATACACGTTTTATTCAAAACAAAAGAGATATTACTTACTTGTGCATCTTCTTTGCAATTTTCAGCCGGCTCCTCATCTTGTCGTTGATCTCCTTGATCGATAGATTATATTTCTTAGACATAATTGCTGAAGGAAAAAAAACATCATGTACTTGCCAGACAAAACAATTGCTGAAGAAAAATGAAAGGCCAGAGGGCATACGCTGTGCCATAAGATAAGCTCAGTAATCTCAGAGAACACTGTCTTTGTAACCACCAAAATAAAGGACCTTTTATAAAGGCGCTAAAAAACCCTAAAGGTTGTCACACTCATAATGGTCTTTAGGTTAGTTTCACATTCATTGGCACCTATAGAACCTCTCCAGCCTTCCCCACAATTCCTAATCTGACCAGGCACACTGCCCAGTTCACTAAGACCAGGCACAGCGCCTGGTTAGATTGCCGAAACTCACACTGCCTTTGAACCTAACCTTTTGTTGTGATTACATAGTCCTCTACGAGAATGGTCAGATTAGATCACAGTGTGCACCACTCACAAAACAATGACAAAAGTGACATATTATTTTAAGCTCACCTTCAATGACAGATTTCTTTTCCTGCGGGAGACCGACAGAATTTCCTTTTTTTTTGGTGTCCACACCAACGAGGGAACATCTCAAAAGTTCTCTTGGTGTGAATAACATCGAGAAGAGCATTCTCACAGCATGCGATGGCTTCTTTAGGTTTTCAACGGCTGTAAGAAGCTCTGCCTTAAAAAAGTTTCTTGCATGAACATTGATATTCACCATGCCTACATATTTCAACAGGCAAGAATTTTTTATACTCAGTCCTTTCTCTCACTAAATATCGGCCTCAACCAACGCATCTATGCTACTATAACTATAAACTTTTCTTTAAAATCACAAATAAATCTCTCAATGCCATTTATCCAAGATAAAGTCAACAGATCACACAGAAACTTACTTTAGTCTTGCCATTGAACGTAGGACAGCCGTTGACAGTCGTTATGTCCAACGTCGAGTGAGTTTCATCAGCATTCTGAAAAAAGCCCAGAGTTTCTCCAATCCAATACAGCAAGATTCGATCTCATCTCATAGCTTATCTTATCAAAAACTATACGTTTGTCATGGTATTGTAAAAGGGCATTGTTATAAGATTCGACATAATGAGTGTCATTACAGTCCTTGTAAAGCTCAGGTTGTTTGTAGATTGGAGGGCTGTGGAGATATTTTCTGAGGGCCTCTTCAGCTTTCAATGAAGTAATCGGTTCTTTACTCGGCTCATAATCCGGATCTGCCCTGCAGGGTGAGTCTTGGTGACAACTGCTATGGTCATTTTTTTTGTGAGGTATGATACTATCAATCCCTTCTTTGATTTTTTCGGAATCACCGCCACATCGTTTTATGCTGTAATAGGCATGAGTTTTAACAGAGGCACCCTTATCTGACAATTCACTAAACCAGGACTTCCCTTCCAAGTTCTTCCTGCCCTTTGTTAGCTTTGCCATCCCTTTCGCAATACCCTTGGTCATATGCCAAGTATCCAGGGATGTCCTTGTTGGAGTCCGCTCCTCCCTGACGAATTTGGTCACCAACGCATTAGAATCATGGGAATGGATTATCACTGGCATCCCTTCATCATCAAAATGCCCATAAATCCGTTTTGTTCCTATCAGTTCATGGCGCTGTGATATCTCATCATCCTTTTTGGAAACTACTGCTTCTGCAATCACCTTGTGGGTTTTATCCCCGAGACGGACAACATTGGTGAATCTGGCATTCTTTCGCCAACAATGTCTCGCATCCGTCGCAATGTCAATGCCATCCAGGCCATTTACTTCAACAGAGGCAGCAATCTCCTCGAGGACGGCATCAGACTTGGACTTGTTCGCTTTTATTTCTAGCACAGTTTTATAGGTTTGCTGCAATGTAGTAAGAGATTTCTCACCAATCTTACCAATATCTGCCCCATCACAAATTCGTTGATATTGATTTGGTAAGATGCCAGAAGCAAAATAGCCATGAGAAACCCGCAGATTCCCTGAAAACTGCCCCCCTTCCACATGAGGAGAAGATGCCCAATGCATTTTATGGACACCAGTTTAACATGCAATGTCCAATATCGCAACAAGCTTAGTAAATCTTGCCCTTTTGGCCTTTATCTTAATATCATTTAGATAATCTTCCATTAGGTAGTGGCTCTTAATGTTGGAATAAAGGAGCAATTTGCCTCCATCCTTTTGGGTTTCCACCATTTAAGATTTCCAGTAGACTACAAATTTTTGTCTTAATTTGAACTTGATGATTTGACATTACATTTGTCAAGACTGGATCCCAGTTGATAAGATAGTTTTTAGCTCACCTCTTAGCAGAGGTGAGCTTATCCCATACCGTGGCGTCCGTCGTCCGTCGTCGTCGTCGTCGTCGTCGTCGTCCGTCGTCCGTTAGCAGGGCACGTTTCGTAACTGTTAGAGCTATTGAGTTGAAACTTGGTACACATGTACCCTTATGTAATGACACCTTGGAGACCAAGTTTCGGTTCGATTCGTTTCATGGTTTGGCCACCAGGGGGCCAAACGTTAAAAGTGAAAATATGCAATATCTCCCTTAATAGTAGTCGGGAAATTTTGAAAAAAATATGGTAGGTACTTCTAGCAAAGGTGCATCATATATCCTCCGGGTTTTTGATTTGACCTCCTTTTCAAGGTCACAGAGGTCAAATGGTGTAAATTGGCCATTAGGATGTAACGATGGCACGTTTCTAAACTGCAATGACTGTTGATACCAAATTTGGTACACATTTACCCCTTAGTCAGGTGATCTCAGGGACCGAAGTTTGGTCCAATATGATTCACCACTTGACCACCAGGGGGCAAAATCCAAAAACCTTAAAAATGTGATTATTCCTTAACTTCTTGACCGATTGCCACCAATTTGATATCATGGGTACATCTAACCACCATACAGTATATGTCACACAGGTTTTTAATTTGACCTTCTTGTCAAGGTCACAGAGGTCAAATGGCGTAAATTCGCCGTCAGGCCGTAACTATGGCACGTTTCTTAACTGCAATGACTATTGATCACAAATTAAGTACACATGTACCCCTTGGTCAGGTGATCTCAGGTACCGTAGTTTGGTGCGATCTGATTTGCCGTTTGGCCTCCAGGGAGGGGGCCAAATCCTAAATTCTTCAAAATGCCATTATTCCTAGTAATGACTTGCCCGATTGGCACCAATTTTATATCATAGGTACATCTAATTCTAACAACCATTCAATGTGTCACCCGGGTCTTCTTTGATTTGACCTACTTTTCAAGGTCACAGAGGTCGAATGTACTGTAAATTGGCCATTTTGGGGAAATTGTAATTGCTTGGACCTACATCAAACCTAACACTACATGACACAATACCATGCTCTTTATCCATCTTTCCTCCACATGAGGTGAGCACAATGGCCCTGGCCATTTCATCTAGAAAAGGAATACCAGGAAAAGGTGTTTTTCCGATATATTTCTTTAGACTCATTCAGTGCGTGGGAAAGCAATGGAAAGTCATTCACATACTGGATGTGACAATGGTTGTGCCATGAGATAAGACAATACCACGGACGCACAGTCCTGTGGAATCTTTCAGAGTGCATCGCCTTTTTATTCTTATCATCCAGTTCCATCCCTATTTTGCTCTTCACATTCTTAACCCCAGTCACCCTCCCCCCCCCCCCCCATTCCGCCCCGGCCTTTAATATAGGAACAACACGTGCCACACCACTATCTGACAATTGTATTTGGCGCCATTCTTGCATTATGATATATTTGAATTTTGAATTATGAACCAGGTCAACTGGCATTGTTATGTTAATCACTCACCTCTTGCTTTGCATCAACTTGACCTTCGACCGTGAAAAAGTGCGCCGGTGAAATCTCGAACCCAGCGGTAAATTGCGAGATTGGAACGCCTGCTTCCATATTGACCAATCAAAACCAGTCCACCTTTGGGTTTTAGGGTGAGATAGGACCAATAAAAACCGAAGACACAAAAAGCTTTCTCAACATCCTGATTGGTATATCGTCAATATCCCAAAGGGGATATAGCCTCCCGATAGAGGTACCATCAAACGAAAGGGGATATCATGTCCCGATTGGGCGGTTCGAGCTGACTGCCTTTTAACCCCCGAAGACGTATTGTCACAACCTCGGGGCTAAAAGTACCAGTGGTGACCTCCAGGTCAGAGCCTCTGGCCAAACTTACTGATCCTCCTTGTCATAAATTATCTCATCCCAAAATGACGCCCCCTGATATACACTGACATCAGGCGGGTAATCCAATTAAATAAAGTCCAGGCCAACAGTTAAAATATACGGCATTTATCCTCAATAATCACCCCACCCACACCCGGTTACAACATTAATATATACAGGTACATCACAATAGTCAATACAATCGCACATAAATGGTCCCTCATAAAACATCAGGGAGACAGACCACTCATCCGTGGCAATACAATCACTTCAGATCTAGTCGTCAGGGCAACAGTTAGCAACTGTTGCAAATCAAGGCAGGATGGCAAGGGGTTAATCCTCAGGAGACCGGCATGGAAAAATATTTTTTTTAAAAACCTCTTGGAATAAAACTATTCCAAGAAGAATCAAACCACACCTCGATTCCAGGTGTATAAAAGTTTTGCCCCAGCAAAACAGAAAGATTCCCGCAATTGAAACTACCCAATACAAGAGATTCTGGGCCCGTTTACCAGTCCAACCTGGTGAGCTCGCCAGAAGCAAAAAAACTGGTCCAAAGAAAATTACGCGAGCTCAACACGCATATCGGGAGGTCTAGCGATTTCGAAATGGTCTGCAGTGACCGCAAGGCCCCAGTGATCCACCAGCAGCACGAGGGGTATGCAGAAAAAAAAAGAATTTGTATCAGTCAGAGACTTGAGCAAGTCACTGGCCTCTCCACAGACAGAGGAATAAAAAGGGTACCCTCAACTCCTGAAGAAAGGAGATAAAAAAAACGTACCAACGCTCGACTCTTAGCAAGAGGAGAAAAACGTCTGCGTCTAATCGCATCTGAGCCGGTCTGCTCGGAAACCCACGCTATCCCATTAAATACCCGAAGTCCGCGTGACCACATGATAATTCAACTGACATTCTGATCCACAATGCACTGCGTACACAAAGACACCCCCAATTAAAATATGAAAAGATCACCAAGCAACCCGATACAAAAGCCTTCGTTTCCTGGCAGAGATCGCACTGAATATAACTTAAAACACCGTAGTTCGAGGCACATGCTAAGGAGTGATTAAATAAGCTTACAATTAATCGAGATAAGTTCCAAATTTGCAAGTTAAAAGAAGTTTTCGTGAGAGAGGTAACAATGTAATTTTGACTTTAGCGGTGCTGTAGGAAAGGAGGTGATTCGGCATTCCTCAGCCACTCACGTGATATGAAGAACCAATAAAAATACGAGAAAATTGTAAACAGTGATGGCCGCCGTCTAGGTCACATGACCGATAAAATGGCGACGCATCCAGGAAATTGATAGAAAGAGTTGTTGACAATTTGTCCGAAAATAAACGAAATAATCCGTTGTGCCTGGAACTAGGTTTACATAAAAGGTTACGAAAATGAGAAGGTAATTTTGGTGACCGTTTCAGTATCTACGGAAAAACAAGACCCCAGATGGGGACAACCCCTAGACTTGGCGGACATGTGGAGTTCCCGGTTGATGGAACACCAGGGATAAGCAACTGGATCTTGGGACCTGAGGTACCGAAAATTTTGATCGTAAAAAAGGCAATCACCCCCTTCTGAAGCCAAACTGCGGACTGTCTCCACATACTGAACCAAACCAGCAGTGGAGTCGGGGTGAACCTTTGAATACACCGCAATAAAAACGTTGAATGCAGTACACCAATCCTCTATGGATTTTATGCGACGAGCTTTAGAGGAGGGAACGACCTTCAGGGTACCGTCCACTAACTGGAAGGTGCCAGCTTCGGGGACCAGATTTGAAATGGAGGGTTTGGGCAGCATTGAGTCCAAGTCTACATACTTGTCAGCGACGACTTTAGCACGGACGTCATTTGACACATGAAGATCTATGGGAATGCCCTTAGAATAGAAAAGTATAGGGGGTTTATCGGTCGAGTTTTTGATGATAATTGTTGTTACCCCCTCCACTGGAAAACCGCTTTCAAACGTTAAGTTTTTTTTCTCTTCGCTAATGATAACTTGGAATGTATTCAACAGCCCATTTTGAAGAAACCTGCAGAGAAATTGCCACGATTCTGTTTCATTATCGAATGACTTCAAGGTTGGTTCATCATTCATACTTTCATACATTTGTTTTAGTTGATATTTGCTAATGACCTGTTTTTTCAGTAAAACATTCATTATCCGCACTATGATCTCAGCCATATTGTTTTGCTTGACAATGATTGATGAAATTGATAAAATGACTTTCAATACTCTTTAGATCTTCAATCGATTTTGTTACAATCACACCCTTTTCTTTGAATAAACGAATATGATTGCTTTTTGAAAATTGGCCTACCCTCCTCCCTATATTGTCTAATTTGACGCAAGTAATGGTGTCTCCATTTGATTAAATCATCACGTTCAATCAATAAACTTTTCCTACTCCTTTTGTTGTATCGAAATCCTATTTTCCTAATCAACCTGCACATGGTGCTTCGTGACATCATTGGGAGATGTTCTTCCTCTCCATCCTCCTCCTCTCTCTTTTTGTCGTACGCTTTCTTCACCTTGCCAAGGGTTGGAGGCTCATTGTTCATGAAGAAACTATGGACAAGACGTCTGAGGGCAGAACGTACAAATGAATCATAAATTCTAGGGGAAGGCGTCCTTTCTTCTTCAGAGGTCTTTCTCTTCTTCCTTGGGGTCACTAACGTTCCGTTCCGGTGTCTTTTTTCTCTCTTCTCACATTCCAAACTGAAGTCGTTCCAATTCCACATGCTTCAGCAGTCTTATTGACACAACTTTTGACTGTCCATTTCGGATGTTTCGTTTGAAAAAACTCAAACACGTTAAGGACAACAACTTTGACTTTGCTGCTCAAAGTAGCCCCTGGTTTGTGCTTGCTCAGTCTACTGCACGATGCCCCTACATCCTCTCCTTGTAAAATAGGGAGCATAAAATACACAAATAACTTTAAAATAAAAGCACAAGAAACAAGTCCTGGCACTGGGAACATCAAAATTCAAATTCTTTTATTACACTAAAAACGCCCACTAGGGGCCAACGGTAACGTACAATAATTACAAAATATATCATAAGAAATTACAGGGTATCATGTTGAAGTATGTGTGAAGACAAAGTGAAGCAATCTTCAGATCCCAGAAGCCTGTACCGGTACCACTAATTCATTCCGATTCAATCTAAGTTTACCTACATGTTACTATACATCATACATCATTGTAAGCACTTAGAAAGCTCAAACCATGATATAAATACTCTGGACTGAGACAGGAAATTCCCAGTAAACTGTGAGGTCCGCTGTTTCCAAGCAAAACAATACCCTGTTCTGAATTTTAGAGTAAAATGTTCATATGAATGCGTTATATCCACTTATGATCTACACATAAATGTATGCAAGCAATCAAAATGCTATATTCCAAAAAGTTGAGAACAGGCTATAGCTACCTAAAACTGCAAGGAGAGGCTGGGGATGCCCCAGATCCTAGAGAGATATTTATGGCTGACTTGATAAGTTAAGTGGCTGCTCAACAGGGGTCTGTTTGATGTAGCCGCCACACTCTCTTCGGAAATAGACTTGAGGTCCACTCCCTAACTGGTGTCGATGCTGCTGGGTGGCTCCTCTCAGTTCTGCGGGGACTAGCTGGGATAGGGCCACCACACCAGGTGTTGCCTCATCTTGGTTTACATCTCAGCTACTTGATCAATCTAAGGACAACTCATGATTCCTCATGATTCTGGTTTAATCTCGGCGTATGGTATATGGTACACTCTCTCATACAACAAATCCTGTGTAGAACTAGTCGACGACATTGCTCAGACCCGACTCTCACACAACAAATTGTTGGTAGCTCGCCCCAATAATTAATCAAAATGATATATAATATTCAATGGTGTGATCTGAACCTGTAGGCCAACACATATTTTAACCCTTGTGGCAACCTGCAAACAACCCTGGGATTCCTGATACCTGTAATACGTTACATGCTAATGTGAGCTATATACTAAGCCATAGGACTACATCGCAAACACCTAACCTTACAAATGTTCTATATTTGCGATATTTGTGATCTCTTGTGGAGTAGATGAAAGGTTCAGGGCTGAGCCAATCACATGTAATTTTCATTGTCTATCTCCCACAAGAGAACAGCATGAGTCGCCATTGTGACAATTATTGGACTTCATCGGTTGTAATACAATATGATGATAGAAGTATTTGTCATGAGATCTCTGTGCGTCATCCTGATTTTCGCAAAATTGGTGTACGCGTCTTTGTCGGCTAGTTTCAGAAGAACATGGTCGAACTCCTAAAGTTTGTATTTGGAACTGTTGACAGCAGATGCACTGGATGACTTGGCTGTAAAAGAGAAAAGAGGTCATGAACATAATACAATGTCGCACCACACACGGGCAGTCCTCATGGACATGGTCTAGTGTGACTGCCCTTATTGAATGAATGTATTGTGTCGCCTAACAGAATCCCAGCGCAACAGAAATACATTCAAGTTTGTCTTTACGAATGCATTGAGCCCCCAATTGTTGCGAAATCTGATCAGGGCAGCACCACGTATCATTCAGTAGACTTGATGATTCCGTCCTTTCTGTTGCGTCTGTTGGGTAGACTTATGTACTGTAATCCATGAGTTTTAATCCTTCTGTTCTTAACGTTGGACAATACTCCTCCAACAAACCTCGACAGAAGTCACCCAGCACAAGGCAAACAACTAATCCATCAACTGCCATTCGGACACTTCTTTTTGCCTGTTCATTATCAGGTGTCGCCGCTGGGAAAAAGAAATGACTTTTCCTCTTATATGCTACCGGGATGTTTGGTATGCTGGATCGAGGGGCCAATCTCACTAGGGGGCGCCCTGATGAAGGGGTCACCGGCGCTCAACCTAGGAGAAAACTCGGGGGGCACACCTCCGAATGGAGGGTGCCCGGCCCGAGCCCCTGAGTCGGGCGCCGAAACGGCGCCAGAGCTCCGGGGGCCTCGCCCCCGCTGAGAAGAAACAGCGGAGGGGGACTTAGAAGAGGCCACACCAGACTTTCTGGGGCCTCTCCGGGTCGGCTTCTGCTTCTTCGACGGCCGAGGGGCCGGAGAAGCTGAAGGCTGCGTCCCGGCAGCGGACGAAACCGCAGTCGCAGAGTCCGACGGGGCGGACTGGCGAGCCGGGGACGAACCGGGACGGGGACTAACAATCCCCGATACACTGGCACCCGGGCACCTGAATACCCAGAAGGGTAACAGGCCCAATTAGGGGGCTGGAAAGCCCAATAATGATAAGAAAGACGCTAACAAGAGCGGCAGAGCCAGCATCTTGAAAGGCCACACAAAAGAAGTGAACAATAAGAAAATTTATATTTATTCTTGGTCACGTGACCGGAGCCTGGAGCGAAAAATTTTTGGGCGAACGGCGGAGAAAAAGCGTTCTAAAGTGGCGAAATCAGGGAAAGATGAGTAAAGGAGTGGTCTCACCCGCTTCCTGAGATCGACAGCTCCAAACGGACGTCCGGAGAAGGATCCTTCTCGATACTGTCACGGAGAATTCGACGTAAACAGCAGCAGAAACTCAGAGCTTGTGGTACAAGGCGCCGAGGAAAAAGTACTGGCAATATGGCGGCTTGCACGGTTGATGGGCTGTACAGGGGCGCCGCCTGGACGTAGCCTTGTGAACTGGCTGGTTATTTTTCTAATGTAATTAGTTAAATAATTCCTCGGGTAGATCCGATATGAGTACATATGCAAAAGTCTGACCTGGGTAGGTATGAACTAATAAAATCACATTTCCACAGGAAATGGGAATTCTGGTTCTGGACCAAGAGCATCGATTCAGTATTTTATGGGGTGGGGGTGGGGTGGGGGGGGGGGGTATATTACCATTTGGTGTCTGGAAAAGGATTTTTTTCATGGCAACATATAATGTTAGGCAATTTCCGTTGAATATTATTGTCTTTGTTGGTTGTAAATGGGGGTGGGGGACTAGTTTCTGAATGTTCATAGAATGAAATGAAGCTCAATGTTGTCTTAGTCTGTTATAATTGCCAAAGCCTTCCAAAGCGACTTCTCAACTTCTCAACATCTCAGGATGTCATCCTCAACTGTAACAGTGCAAAAAGAATTTGGAATGATCTCCCCATCTTCACTGTACTCATTCAAAATAAAACCGTCCTCTGTGGGGGAATGATAGTGCTAAAATATAACACTAAGCTCAACAAGTTTTAACTTGAAGTTAACATAAGGATGAAAATCCAATAAAGATGCAGTAGGTGCGCAAACAGCAACAAGATCTTTGTTTACATCCTAAGTAAAATGTTAACATCTTAAGTAAATTTAAAGAACATTAATTCACAAGTCTTATTTCGAACTCTAAATACAAACTTATTTGGTGGGTGGCATGGGTGAACATCGAGCACCTCTTCTAGATATCATGCTCCTGCACACTCAGTGGGTTACTCACTACTGGTTAGGGAACAAAGTTCAGTAGGACTAGAAGCAGGATGAAAGAAGTCTGACATGTCGGGATGTCTGAATTCATTAGGCCCTACATAACAAGTAGAGCCATAGGTTGGTATGCTCACCAGAATCATCAAAGGTTGCAAAGGGGTCCTCTTCCGCTACATCAGAATGATCGTCATCCTGATACGGATCCTGCCCGACTGGTCCTGAAGGGTTATCCTTAACATCAGCACGTGCAGCTGCAGAGCCAGAGGGGACCATGGTGTCGACAATGTTGACGGGACAATGGATCGGCCGTGCAGATAACACATCATTCAAAATCACAAACTCTTCATTGTTTACATTGTTCCGACCAGAGGTGCCGGAACGCCCAAAGTTTGTCTTGGCTTTCGACCAGTCCGACTTAAGTGATTTCAACTTATTTCTACACTGCTCTTGGGAGCGTTTGAACCCGCCCCTCACCTCCAGCAGTTCAGAAACTCTGCTGTAAATGGGCAAATTCCTATGCATCCCCTGCAACTGCCCTTCCACGTCTTCATCTCGCCATATATTCAGCAGGAGCAGGATTTCTGCCCGAGTCCAGACACTCCCCCGATTGTTTGCCATGTTTCGGAGTGAAAATTGATCGAATATTGATGAAATAATGATGATTTTGACACGACAATGACTGAATTGATAGAACTGTAGAAGTTTGGCGCGGAGAATTAACGGAAGAGGAAGTGCGCCGGGTGCATGCGCAGTGCGATCGAAATTCTTAATTCGTATTGTATGGCAGGGGAGTGTAAATGGGGGGGGGGGGGGGTGTTAATTATACTAAACGATGAGGAATGAGAGAAATGATGGATGTCCGTCCAATCCGGTTGTAAGGTGATGATGATGTATCCGTCTTAGAGAGTCCGTTGTTTGGGGGGAAGACTAGCCTATGGGGAGATCGCTTGTGAGAAGGCCCAAGATTGCCCCGTGTGTGTGTGTAGCCTGCCGCAACCGAAAATAGAACCAAAGTCCACGACTGAAATTAACAACATAAAGAGTTTATTCAGTAATCCAATATAACACTGCATGTGATAAGTCAGGGATGTTAAAACTACAAATAACTGTCAAAGTAATTCCAAGATAGTGTAAGTCTCGGTAAAGCAATAAGTGTTCCTGAGAAGGCTAGTCAGTTAAATTAGCCTTTTGTGAAGCAGTCTCTTTGGGAAATCTTTGTAGAGAGCCTTTCAGAAGGAGCGAGAAAAGGAGTGTGTGTGATATGGCGGTGCATTTTCTTAAATACTTGCCCGCTCCTATCGACCTCGGAAGATCTAATATTGATCAACTTTTACTCAGGAAATTACATTGATTTACCATCGACCCGGTTATCGATCCTCAAGGTGCCAAGAATTATTATTTTGGTCCTTGGTCCGAGAAGAACGATCGATATAGAGTGTTGGTTAAGTAAATTATTAAACAGTTGGCTTATTGATCGTTAGTTTCTGAGGTCGAGCAGTTACCGTATGCATTAACATTGCTACCTGTCCTGGAATCGGGTTAACATCCTTACAGTATCAAGCGCGTCACACTTGAAATCTCTATACGGTTTCGTTGATTCGGATTAGCTGATTCGCATTCAATTCGGTTTAAGAACCGTGTTTGTTAAAGCGGATTGAGATTGGTATGAACCGAATTGAGTGTGACGCCCCAATACGTATCAACTTTTTAATTCTAATTCAATTTGTGTTAAAACCCCAGTGTGACCACGGCTTTTGAGAGTCTGTTGACTAATCTTCACAACACGTCCGGCCACTTTCCTGGTCTTCTTGGCAGGCTCGGGTTTAATAGTGTCTGGGAAATTGGGCTCTTGAACTTCCACCTGACTAGGAACTTGGTTGAAATAATGCTTGAGTGTCACATGTTTCATCGTAACTTGACCCTTATTTTCGAAATAGATGATTCGGTTTCTTGGGGATGACAGCAGCTGTAGTGGGATGCCTTTGAAATTCTCTGTGATTAAGTTTGCAGGTTGGAAGGAGAGGTAACAGAGATAACCAATACGGAAAGATGGATTGCTCAATACACGGTGATTTCTTGATGTTAGGTAGGGACGGCTGTGATCATTGGAGATGAGCGAAAGGACGTCAAGTTGAGGTTGAACAGAAAGTGGTCTGGGTAGTTGTTGTAAACCTTGTTAATTGTATCCATCCAGAGGCTTTCCCTCAAGGCGGAAAGAACGTAGATCCTCCTCAAGTTTAATAACTGGTTGCACAATAGGAAATTTTTTCAACTTACGAGAATCTTTTGCAATCCTGACATGTGATATTTGACGTTACAGATTTTTCTGACTGAAGATCGGGATGCTTTAATTTCTTATGGCGCCACAAGGACTGTCGACTGGCAAGTTCCATATTACAGACTGTGCATAAATGCTTTCCATTGGTCGTTTTGGCGGTAGTCTGGAAATTAAATGAAGCCGTGTAGCTATTAAAGGATAGCTCCTGGAATAAATCGTTGGCAGCCTTTTTGAACGAAACCAATGGAAATGTATTAAATGAGTATTCCTCTTTATCACAAACCTTTTGAAAGTGGAAGAAATATTATAGTTCAGGAAGAAAAAGTGATATTAATAGTGCCTATTTTACTGACATGAACGACGCCATTTTAAGTCAAATTTCCATCGGTGATGACGCGGTGTGTGCAATGGCAGTGATTGGCTGAAATTCCGAAGCACCGATCGTGCATATCGTGCGCAGTGTGTGAATCCATGTCAATATCCGTTTCTTCGCGATTCACATCTCTCTCGCATGTCTCAAGATTTTACGCAATTAAATCTTTCTAATTTCGTTTTATTTGGACATTCGCGTAATATATGGATTGCTTGAATGCAAAATGCCTCGGTGCATGGTCCTCATTTTGGCCATCAACATCGGGTCCAGCTGCATCTTCAATAGCTTGAGCCATAGCGGCAAGCTCCCCCTCTTCATATTCTGGCTCAAACTGGTAGCCCTGTACACCAGCATTTCCCCCTACATCCAAATCTTCATAACTCCCGCTGCTCATCGAAGTGTCACTGCTGTCAACGTAGCTTTCATCATCCGAAGCCGCCATGATAACAATACAATAACACGATCTCAAAATATCAATCGGCTGACTGCTATTGTGACAATACTGACATGCGGTGAATTGCACACGTGACGTCACGACTCTCCGGTTTTGGAGGAGAGGTCGCGAAAAAAGTGAGAAAATGGCGCCCTCCATAAACTCTGTGTTTAGTGGTTTGAAAACACCTTTATGGTACAAACGCAAATTTTTGAGCGATATACAGTCCTATATTGGAATAATAATGATATACGGAATATGCAGGTGCGTTAGTTTTCCCGATTATCGCTATAGCGATTTATTCCAGGAGCTATCCTTTAAGGGGAGACACCTGGTTCCAAGAAAAAAATTTTATTTTCAACTTTATTAAACTGTAGTGCCGGCCACTTTTAGCGAGGGGCCGGACGGGGTGACCCACGGGCTGATACAGGTGTGCACTACCACAAATATTCAGGTGCGAGCATGATACGGTGCATTATGCATGAAATGTGCACGAAACCGGACAAGATACGTGATGAACTTACTTTATTGACTTCTGTTGTTTTCTGCCCCGAGACTAGGCCTGGGAGGGCTTTTATGCGGTCCAGGAGTGACGTCACTGGGCCCTCCACCTGCTGACGTCACGGGATACCGGCTGTTGGCGACGCGCTCGGTACCCCTCCGCACCACATTCCTCCCCCTTAGGTCGTCTCGGGATTTGGGATGATGATGGTGATCACAGTCTTCTGGGGGCTGCATGATCTTGTCGATGAACGTATTTACAATGTAATTCCCTGCACGAGCCTCCTCAGCCTTTTTATATCCGAAGAGACACGCCGGGTTTTTACCAAAAAAAACTTAACCCCACTCGGGCCTATAATATGTATGAAAAAACTAGACTTTATAGTATATTATACAAAACTTGGACTGTGAATGCCCAGAAGGACCCCTCAGCTCACAAAGTCCGAAGAGCGTGCTACGATGGGACACTCAGTTCCAAGGGCACTTTAGATCATGATTATAATAACTATATACACGGAGGGAAGTAGGAATGTCCTTAAGGACCCCTCAGCTCACAAAGTCCGAGGAGCATGCTAAATTAGGACACCCCGTTCCAAAGACAAGCTAATAGATACATAAAGGAAACTGGAATGTCCTTAAGGACCCCTCGGCTCACAAAGTCCGAGGAGCATGCTAAATTAGGACACCCCATTCCCAAGACAACTTAATTTTAATACAAAAAACAAGGGGCTCCTCAGCCTTTGATTGTCCGAAGAGGCCAAACCCGTATAAGTAAACTGAGTGTAAAACCCTCCCCAGGTCATTGCCGTCCGGAGATTGGACCAAAGAACGCAACATAGGATTACCATGATACTGTGACGTGGGTGGCCCACGTGATATAATCGGTTCCAAACCGTCCGATAAGTCGAATTCAGACCAGCCTCTTGGATCGTGCGATGGCGTGCTTACAACTTGCGGTCGCGCATCAAAACCTGGCGGAGCTCGCGCAGTGGGCCTAAGAGAATAACTCCCATTAGGAGCTAATAGGCCTACAGTACGGCCTAATTCCTTGACATTGGCAGGAGGAGGGTTCCCCCAAGTGATATTACGTTCCTTTGGATGAACACTCTGGTCCTTCGATGGAGAAGAGAAATCAATGATGGACAAGTTACGCCAAATGTCAAGGGTCCTATAGTTAAAGACGGACAACAAGTTGTCGTATGAATGGAATATCTGACCCCGCGCACGCGCCTCTTTCAAAGATGCCAACTCCGTCTGACTCGCCGGAGCGGCAGAAGGAAAGCGAAGTAAACGATTTAATTCCTCATCCGAGGACTTGTTTATTGAAACCTGATTGTCATAATCTTCCGAAGCGGAAGCAAATTTAAACGCCATGACGAAAATGGTAATATAATAATATAATAATAAGAACTAGGCGGACGAAATAGTAATATTACGAAATCAGAATAGAAATTCTAAGAACCGGGCCTAGGTATTCACTAGACGAGAGAGAAATAATTCAAAGGCCTAGACGGGTGTGGCACACAATAATAATTCACAATCTGACTAATGAAACTGATACGACTGAATATGCGGGTACGTAGCCGGTGCTCGGTACAAAAATACAGTGCGGAATAAACCAACAAATTCAAAATGTGCAAGTGAAATATTAGTCGCAAACTTTTACAAAACTTCAGATACGAGAGATACTAATTGCCACACCCAAAATGTCTGAGCTAAATATATTTACTAAGGCAAAAACGCATTCGCCCGAAGTTGTCAGCACAGTGCAGTGACTTGCACCGTCGCAAAACTACAGCCGCAGTGGGTTCGAACTAAGAAATCCTCGTCGCCAATTGTCGTGCCGGCCACTTTTAGCGAGGGGCCGGACGGGGTGACCCACGGGCTGATACAGGTGTGCACTACCACAAATATTCAGGTGCGAGCATGATACGGTGCATTATGCATGAAATGTGCATGAAACCGGACAAGATACGTGATGAACTTACTTTATTGACTTCTGTTGTTTTTCTGCCCCGAGACTAGGCCTGCGAGGGCTTTTATGCGGTCCGGGAGTGACGTCACTGGGCCCTCCACCTGCTGACGTCACGGGATACCGGCTGTTGACGACGCGCTCGGTACCCCTCCGCACCACATTCCTCCCCCTTAGGTCGTCTCGGGATTTGGGATGATGATGGTGATCACAGTCTTCTGGGGGCTGCATGATCTTGTCGATGAACGTATTTACAATGTAATTCCCTGCACGAGCCTCCTCAGCCTTTTTATATCCGAAGAGACACGCCGGGTTTTTACCAAAAAAAACTTAACCCCACTCGGGCCTATAATATGTATGAAAAAACTAGACTTTATAGTATATTATACAAAACTTGGGCTGTGAATGCCCAGAAGGACCCCTCAGCTTACAAAGTCCGAGGAGCGTGCTACGATGGGACACTCAGTTCCAAGGGCACTTTAGATCATGATTATAATAACTGTATACACGGAGGGAAGTTGGAATGTCCTTAAGGACCCCTCAGCGCACAAAGTCCGAGGAGCATGCTAAATTAGGACACCCCATTCCAAAGACAAGCTAATAGATACATAAAGGAAACTGGAATGTCCTTAAGGACCCCTCAGCTCACAAAGTCCGAGGAGCATGCTAAATTAGGACACCCCGTTCCCAAGACAACTTAATTTTAATACAAAAAACTAGGGCCTCCTCAGCCTTTGATTGTCCGAAGAGGCCAAACCCGTATAAGTAAACTGAGTGTAAAACCCTCCCCAGGTCATTGCCGTCCGGAGATTGGACCAAAGAACGCAACATAGGATTACCATGATACTGTGACGTGGGTGGCCCACGTGATATAATCGGTTCCAAACCGTCCGATAAGTCGAATTCAGACCAGCCTCTTGGATCGTGCGATGGCGTGCTTACAACTTGCGGTCGCGCATCAAAACCTGGCGGAGCTCGCGCAGTGGGCCTAAGAGAATAACACCCATTAGGAGCTAATAGGCCTACAGTACGGCCTAATTCCTTGACATTGGCAGGAGGAGGGTTCCCCCAAGTGATATTACGTTCCTTTGGATGAACACTCTGGTCCTTCGATGGAGAAGAGAAATCAATGATGGACAAGTTACGCCAAATGTCAAGGGTCCTATAGTTAAAGACGGACAACAAGTTGTCGTATGAATGGAATATCTGACCCCGCGCACGCGCCTCTTTCAAAGATGCCAACTCCGTCTGACTCGCCGGAGCGGCAGAAGGAAAGCGAAGTAAACGATTTAATTCCTCATCCGAGGACTTGTTTATTGAAACCTGATTGTCATAATCTTCCGAAGCGGAAGCAAATTTAAATGCCATGACGAAAATGGTAATATAATAATATAATGATAAGAACTAGGCGGACGAAATAGTAATATTACGAAATCAGAATAGAAATTCTAAGAACCGGGCCTAGGTATTCACTAGACGAGAGAGAAATAATTCAAAGGCCTAGACGGGTGTGGCACACAATAATAATTCACAATCTGACTAATGAAACTGATACGACTGAATATGCGGGTACGTAGCCGGTGCTCGGTACAAAAATACAGTGCGGAATAAACCAACAAATTCAAAATGTGCAAGTGAAATATTAGTCGCAAACTTTTACAAAACTTCAGATACGAGAGATACTAATTGCCACACCCAAAATGTCTGAGCTAAATATATTTACTAAGGCAAAAATGCATTCGCCCGAAGTTGTCAGCACAGTGCAGTGACTTGCACCGTCGCAAAACTACAGCCGCAGTGGGTTCGAACTAAGAAATCCTCGTCGCCAATTGTAGTGCCGGCCACTTTTAGCGAGGGGCCGGACGGGGTGACCCACGGGCTGATACAGGTGTGCACTACTACAAATATTCAGGTGCGAGCATGATACGGTGCATTATGCATGAAATGTGCATGAAACCGGACAAGATACGTGATGAACTTACTTTATTGACTTCTGTTGTTTTCTGCCCCGAGACTAGGCCTGCGAGGGCTTTTATGCGGTCCAGGAGTGACGTCACTGGGCCCTCCACCTGCTGACGTCACGGGATACCGGCTGTTGGCGATGCGCTCGGTACCCCTCCGCACCACAAAACCCATCTTTTTATACTTTGATTGGAATGGGAAATGATTAAGAATTGGGGAAAATTTTTTTATATAAATCCAAGATGGCCGCCATGGCGGCCATTTTGAATTTTCTGAGGACAAGGCACGGAAACGGCCATGTCTCAAAAACTAAGCAAGATAATGATATGCAACCACCTCCTAATGAAGCATAACAATAAGATATGTGTTATCAAGCATTCCTGTGCCTAAATGTAGCATATTTGACATTCATCAGAAATACTGAATCACTGGTATGAAATTCGCTGACTGGTGTTCCAACCAAAATGTTCATCAGAGTGCACATTTATGTCCTAGGTTGATAAAAATGCTTGATAACACAGTTTTTTGTGTCTAGAATATGTCCTGAAAATCTCAAGAAGATACATTGGATACTAATTGTGAGAGCAAGGTCTTTTAATAGTCCTTGTGAAAAAAAACAAACCACTTGACGAACCCCTAGTAAAATTTTGTTTGGTTTCCCCGTTTTTGTTGCCAATTAATTAAAACCCCTGAGACAAATGAAGTCCCTGGTGATGGTCAATGGGCATCCCCTTTAAAGTGAAAAAAATATAAATAAATATTCTGCCTCTTCTCCTGCTTGTGCCCCCGAACCTTTTTGCCACCTTCCACCCCAAATTACCTGAAGATGAGAGCTCAGTATACACACAAATTTGGCAACCAAAATGGGAGTTTATGAATACAATATCTATAAAATCTTTTATCAACATGCAATTGTTGAATTTCCACGTCATGTTCTAGTGTAAAGCTTTGAAAGTTCAAATCACCATGACCTAATGACTTGTTTCAGGTTTTGGTTTCATGATCAGAACACAGAAAATTCAAATTACAATTGCATTCACATTATTGAGCCTAAGAATCAATTTAGAAAACATGTTTGGCATCTTAGCTTCAGAAACCAAGATGTTAACTTGAGTTTGTGGTTTATGCCAAAGTGCTTTATTGTGGACAAGAGAAATGAAGAAAATACCTGGCATGTCCAGTCATGAGCTGTAGCGTGGAAGACACTCAGGAAAGGCTTTGTATAACGAACAAGTGCTGAGTGGTCACTTGCAAGACTTGGGAGGATCCTTTCCAGGTAAGGCCAATATTTGCAAATGATATCCTGGCATACAAAGTCCACATTCGTCATATCATCAAGCAGCTTGTGGAGAAACATTGGGTAGGCGTATATCTCTCCTTGAAACATGTTGAGAGACTTCAACAGGTGAGCATGTCTGCAAACGGCAATTTCCAGCCCAGTTTCCGCTAAAGCTCTGTGCTGCTTGCTCTGGCTTCTGGCAGCCTTCCAATGCGTCTCTCCACACGTGCTTGTACCCTGGAAAGTGTCCCAAGAAAAGATTTAATCAAAACACTAAGACACAGGTGCAAGGGACAGTGGTGTATTTACCAATGTTGCTGCTATTATGTTGTCTGAACTGGTCTTAAGGTTATCCCTTCCTTCAATGGCTGGGAATTGTTTTCTTAGTTTTTCACTTCAAATGGCTAGTTCTTGGTCGTGTGCTGTCCAATTATGTCAAAATTAGAATTCTATATATTTTAAACTACCAAGTTATACATAAAATTTAGGACAACCAAAGATGGTGCTATTTGTGCTGGCCTCACCAAGTTCCAGCAACAGCAGCAAAATCGTGATTGGGTTTTGAAGCACTTCAGGAATTATACATTGATGTGAACCCATTGATGTGAAGTGAGAATGTCATAGATAAGCCCATAGTCATTATAACTGCTTGTTTGTTGTTAACGACCAACTACATGTACATGCTGCGTTCACCACATTTCTCCTGTAGACCGAAAATACACATTATGCATGGATATTGAAAAAGCAGTAAGATATGTTTACCTGTTCTCCAATGTTCTTCACTTCCTTCACAAATTCATCGACCTCCTTGTCTTTCACAATAAATATATCACCAAAATGATTTTCTGTTGATGTTCTGAAAAATAATCCATGATTGATATACGAGTGCAGGAGGTTATTTTTATATATTTCCACACTTGTACTATCATATAGACAATATTTGGAACAAAATCATTGTCAGTTTCACTCCTTGGTTCTGTCCTTTAAATCGATACAATTTCTTATTTCCATCGAGGTGTACTGCATTATTTTCGTCGCGATTTACCACTACTACTGTTTCCACAGACACATACTCCGCGACAGTCGCTGCATTTGTTCTTGTCGCTGTAGTTGTGCACGCGACTATTGCGTACAACCGATGTCCTGCTGCCACTGCGTTTCAGAGAACCCATTTCGATATCCTTGTCATCGTCGTCGTCTTCGTCAATAATTGAACTGTATTCTTTCCTGGAGAAATTCTTAGTGCGTTTGTTATTGTCGATGACAATGTTTTTTCTTATAGACGCCACCACTATGAGAATAATCAGCATCAGAATGAGAAACAGTACGTAAATAGCTCCTTGCACACCTAGAAATGCCTTGATAATCATAGGCATCTTCGTAAAGGTGATCTCCGTGGATAGCAGACTTTTTACAATGTTGTCCGCCAACTGATTCGGATTAGGTGTGGTTGTCATTTTTTTTATATTAAGTAGTCGAACTATCTAACGTAACCGTATGTAGTTTCACAACAACCTCGGAGATTTTTATATTTTGTGAAACAGGGTGGCTGGGTGAGATGACTAATAAACATTTTATAAAATAATAGCACAATAGTCTTTTTGTGAGGCTTAATATATAATATATATATGATTTACAGTGTGACGCTAACCGTATCCTAGGAACATAGGTTTTTTGGCGTTTGTTGGTGGGCAGCCCGTAAACACAGGGGAATAGTTGCCCATTTCCAGGAAAAAGCATGAACAGTATACAACTGGAAAAAAATCTCCGGGACTGTTTTAAATGTTCCATCAGCTGCCCAGTGAGGCGAATTATGCAGTTTCAATTTCACGGGGGGGGGGGGGCAATTTTACAGGGGGCAATTTCACTGGGGGTAATTACCTAGGGGGGAGTTGTCGGGGGGGCAATTGACCGGGGGGGAGTTGTCCGGGGGGCAATTTTCCTAGACCCGGTGGATGGACAGAGCGCACCGCTCTAGTCGAATCATCGATGTCGGCAAGAGGAGGCATTTCCTCCTCCTCTGTGGGAGTAAAGTGATCTAGCAAGCTGGCAAGCCACGTGTTTGGTCGATAATTTAAATGTTTAATAAATGCCCTAGGTGGAACGGGACAATTTTTTTAAATTTCCTCGCGCTTCGCAAGGACTTGGGTGGTCGACCTCCCTGCTATTACAGAGAGAGGACCATGCCTCCGATAACTGAAATGGGTACCACAGGCCGGACACAATAGCTTTGTGAAAGAGTTAAACATGTGCCATACTAATACGATCACGCATCTGACATGTATGACGTGATGGCAACAAGGCATAAAATATACTGAGGGCTGAGGGTGGTAAAACGACTCCAACTCCGTATATGACTTGTCGCACCGTGCGCAGGTCTTCCCATATAAAATTTTTTGAAATAGATGAGCTCGATGTCTTGTACGCCGTTGAAGTTTTTTGTTTAGAGAAGTTGCCACAAAAGGGCCTCTACCCACTCCTGAACGATCTACTAACCCATAAATATGCGACCGAGACATCCCCCCTTTTTCCGAAATGTATTTTACGATAGCTGGTGTAAAAGAGTTGTGAACCCCGAACAAATTTAGTAGACGGGTCAAAATGGACGCCGCCGTTTGTACATTCAGATATTGCTGCACGGTTTGACCAATCATGTCAAAATGTTGACATTGAAGTTGGGTGTACGGCCACTCCGAAACCCTACGGTAACAAACGTTGATGCTAACCTCTATATATTGTCGGAAGACAGTCTGCTGTAATGAGGAGCTGTTTAATATGAACGCTGCCTCAAAATAGTCATATAGAGGATAGCGGCCAAAGTCTGTGGGTAAATGCAGCAAATACCTTAGTAACTGCACAAAAACAACACCGGACACCACCGCCGGCCAATCGTGAGTAGTAGATAATTGATTACATACAACGCCGCGTCACATTCTGCGTCTCAATTTGACGTTATTGGTCTATTCTATGCAAACCACAATTTCAAGTATCAACGAACGTACACTTATCTAATCATCGATTAGATACCATATAGCATGGTACGCGGCGTTGTGTGTAATCAATTCTACTATTTTACCTCTTTTTTTCTATCATGTGATGTCGCTAATCATGATCTCTCCATGGCGAAGAAAACAGTTATATGAAATTTCATTTACATTCATTCATACATTCAACTTTCTCCGGTTTGGGAGTCTTTTCATGAACTTGACTCTTCTTTTTAGCTCACCTCTTAGCAGAGGTGAGCTTATCCCATACCGTGGCGTCCGTCGTCCGTCGTCGTCGTCGTCGTCGTCGTCGTCGTCGTCGTCGTCGTCGTCGTCGTCGTCGTCCGTCGTCCGTTAGCAGGGCACGTTTCGTAACTGTTAGAGCTATTGAGTTGAAACTTGGTACACATGTACCCTTATGTAATGACACCTTGGAGAGCAAGTTTCGGTCCGATTCGTTTCATGGTTTGGCCACCAGGGGGCCAAACGTTAAAAGTGAAAATATGCAATATCTCCCTTAATAGTAGTCGGGAAATTTTGAAAAAAATATGGTAGGTACTTCTAGCAAAGGTGCATCATATATCCTCCGGGTTTTTGATTTGACCTCCTTTTCAAGGTCACAGAGGTCAAATGGTGTAAATTGGCCGATAGGATGTAACGATGGCACGTTTCTAAACTGCAATGACTATTGATACCAAATTTGGTACACATTTACCCCTTAGTCAGGTGATCTCAGGGACTGAAGTTTGGTCCAATATGATTCACCACTTGACCACCAGGGGGCAAAATCCAAAAACCTTAAAAATGTGATTATTCCTTAACTTCTTGCCCGATTGCCACCAATTTGATATCATGGGTACATCTAACCACCATACAGTATATGTCACACAGGTTTTTAATTTGACCTTCTTGTCAAGGTCACAGAGGTCAAATGGCGTAAATTGACCGTCAGGCCGTAACTATGGCACGTTTCTTAACTGCAATGACTATTGATCACAAATTAAGTACACATGTACCCCTTAGTCAGGTGATCTCAGGTACCGAAGTTTGGTGCGATCTGATTTGCCGTTTGGCCTCCAGGGAGGGGGCCAAATCCTAAATTCTTCAAAATGCCATTATTCCTAGTAATGACTTGCCCGATTGGCACCAATTTTATATCATAGGTACATCTAATTCTAACAACCATTCAATGTGTCACCCGGGTCTTCTTTGATTTGACCTACTTTTCAAGGTCACAGAGGTCGAATGTACTGTAAATTGGCCATTTTGGGGAAATTGTAATTGCTTGGACCTACATCAAACCTAACACTACATGACACAATACCATGCTCTTTATCCATCTTTCCTCCACATGGGGTGAGCACAATGGCCCTGGCCATTTCATATTTTTCTCACTCCACTACAAATATGTATAGTTCTATAAAGTGATATGTTGCACAAATGTTAGCGTATCAGTGATTAACACAACGATGAATAGGTACATATCACTTCATAGGTCATAGTCATGGACTTTTAAATGGATACATGTACGTCATTGAAAGGAACAAGGCTATCATTTGTGCCAAAACATACCTTTTTATTTCTATTATGAACATGCGTAGACGCGACCATATATATATATATATGTTTACATATACTGAGGAAATTTTCAATTTGAAACAGTAAGCAAGTTAAGAAAATACAGAAAACCCTCATCCATCGTTTTCACAATGCACGCCCGTCAATAACGGAAAGTACTCCCAAACTGCTCTTTACCCCTCACTGTGCACGAGAGTCTATCTACATGAACAAGTTCTACGTTGAGAATGGGTAATATCACAAGCTGTGCTAATCTTGCCCCCTCTCCTACAAAGGCATAAGGATCTGTACAGTTGTGGTAGGATCCGTGGAGTATAATTTCTCCCCTTGAGTCTGAATTTATAATACCATCATATATTTGGACACCATGTTTCAGTGTATAAATCGGTCTTGGAAGAATACGACCAAAATACCCTTTTGGTATTTCCACCGCAATTTTGGTGGGCACTTGTTGCACTTTCCCATCAGGAGTAAACCTCACTGTTTCTGCGGCATATATGTCAAACCCCGCTGCCTCTTTCGACATTTTAGTCGGTATTCTTCCCTTTGCTGACAGCAATTTTACTTTTACCTTAACAGAATCATCACCAGCATTAGAGGATGACAGGGATGATATCGAAAAAGTGTCATCACTTTCACTGTCAGAAGATATACTGACACTATCATTATCACTGCTGATATAAACAACTGAGTCTTCGTCAGAATCATCAACCTAGTAGGCCTAACCTTTAGAGGGATTTTTCCCGTTATCGGATCTTGATCGGCAAGATATGGTTGTGTCCTCGACATGATGGGATTTACTAAAAAAAAAGGAAAAAAAAAAAAGAAAAATTATGCGTAAATGTTTGCCTATTTTTCCACCGTTGTTAACATCCAAAAGGATGATTCATCCTATCAATTCAATTGCGAGCCTAAACTGGCCTACTTGTTTATGCATAGACTGATCACGAGGGTAAGAAACCACGGGTTTAAAGTTGACTCTACCACGGAGGTACCTCCATGACTCTACTGTATGTTTACATTCGGTACTCTTGTAATACACGCTAATATTTGCTGAGGTGTGCAACACGTGCTAAATGTCTATATGGCTCACCATTCACAAATCAAATAAGCGCTTACTCTTGCGGAAGTCAATGATGCAGAAAAAAACACTTTGTCCCTTTTAAATTACACCTCGAGTTAATACAATTTGGTTCAATGTTGTTGTTGTTTTTTATTTTAAAGTTTTTATAATGCTAGTCTTCAGATTCAGATCCAGGTCAGCTATTGGTCTGCCTTGCGGCGGTTTGTAAGATTTTTTCAAAATTGGCAGGCAGTGCTGCGGGCAGTTCTGACAATCCCGTAGTGATATATCGAACTTGAAGAATTGGGAGGTGA
The DNA here is from genome assembly GCF_910592395.1 of Lineus longissimus. NCBI lineage: Eukaryota > Metazoa > Nemertea > Pilidiophora > Heteronemertea > Lineidae > Lineus > Lineus longissimus. The sequence goes on from NC_088315.1 coordinate 9,002,019, forward strand.
GTTTTGATATCTCATCTGTTTCCAGTTTGTTTTGGAAAAATTTCTCGGTACTTCTTTCGGTTTTCTCCAGAACATTTCTTAGGCTAACCGCCTGTTTGGTTGTTTTTTTAATTTCTTCGTTCATTTTTAAATGATACCCCCCAAATGATTCATAAGCATCGCGTTGTACACCTCTGTCAACGCACATTCTGTCAAAAGAGTCTTCTAACTCTCTGCGCTTTGCCACCGGAAGTTTCTTGTCAAGGCACTTAAAGATAGTTTTTACTGTTATTTCATCTTTTGATAATTGAACTGGAGTCTGATCTCTTTCTTCTATGAATGAAGAAATCTTTTTCACCTCCTGCATGTCATGTATGATTGGTGTGTGTGCTATTCTTTGTTTTTTTGCAGGAGGATGAGGGTAGTCCTCATCTGAATCTGTTTCTTTCTTTCTACCCTTTTTGACCTCAACATCATGGTCGGAGCACTCACTTTCACTTAACTTTGCCATTAACGAACGTTGAAGAAGGTTGGCGCATTCATTATCTGATTCTCCTTCACTTTCACCAGAAGTTGAAACAGCTAAGTCAAGTGCAAGTTTTTGTTTTTGTTTTTGTTGAGATGATGAAGGAACACTCTCTTCTTCCTCATATTCGCTATCTGACAGAGGTGAATAAACTGGTGAAGACGTAACCAGCACGCTCTCTTCTCCCAGTTGAATTACGACTTTGGCTTTAATTGCAAAGCCAACAGTCATACATAGCTTTCTCTTTGGGTGGACGAGTTTTATTTGAGTGTCTGAGATGAACCGCAACAGAATACTAAGTAATGCTTCCCAGCACGCCTTATCATCGCTATCAAACTTGGACAGCTTTCTTGTCAATGTTTCAAGTAAGGGAGTTTTGTCTTTCTTGTCAACCACCTGCTTTTTAGCTCAGCTGACAAGCTGAGCTATTCATATGAGTAAATGGTAGAATGAATGTCCGTCTGTCTGTCTGTCTGTCTGTCTGTCTGTCCGTTAAACAGGCACGTTTCAAAACTATGGCGGATAGGCGATAGATTTTCCCTATAAGCCATTTAGACCCTTCAGGACTCCTGAATAGACCAAGTGTGGGTCCGGCAGGATTAACAGTTTGGCCACCAGGGGGCAAAAAGCCTAAATCACAAAACAATTTTTTGGCGCTTTATTCAAGCAGATAGAAGCTTGAAATAAAGTTGAAAAGGACCGCATGCATGTAGGTCTTGAAATTACTAAGAGTAGTTTTGATTGATACTACCAGTTGGCGTTACTGAGCCGAAATCTGTGTTGACCTAGTTTAAGCTTGATTTGAATTTCCCGCTCTTGTATGACTCTGAAGGTTGTGGGTTCCAATCCCACTTCGGGTCAATTTTTTTTTTTTTTAATTTTTACTTATTTCACTTGTAAATACATTTTCTTTACTTTTTTGAATAATTTGGTGGGCGGCCATCTTGGTTTTTTTTTTCTATCTTAAAGCCTTTGCTGTATCCAGAGTGACATGAATTTTATGGTTGGTGTACAATAAGTCTCCTTTACATGATATCACATGGGCTTTCTATTTGACCTACTTTTCAAGGTCAGCCTGGCTCAGGCACTTAGATTTGACTAATAAGCGGCATATTTGTCACCATTTAAAAGTCTTTTTACTTTGGTATGTTTGCCTGATATATTGACAAAACTGAGGTTGAAAGAGATCTATCGGGTACTTTCCATGTTCATATATTTCAGCTGAGCGCCAGGCCCTTGGGCCTCTTGTTCCCAGCTGGGGTTTGTGTGGCTACCTTCACGGACTCCCCCTCGATCCAGGAAGTCACCCTTGTGGAGGATCCAATGGACCTCATTTCAGATGATTTCCCTCATAATAAACCTTTGCCTTCCGACGATACCCGCTATCCGGTCGAGCAGGTTGACCTTTCCAAATGCAATTTCCAGCCGCATCAGCAAGACTACCTCCTTCGCAATTTCAACCATGTAACCAAACTCTGGCTACTTATATAACACAGGTTCTCGCTCCAATCCAGCAGTCGATAGAATACTGCTGGAGAGCACTGCGTGGAAGGAACATCTGGAGCATTTGAGCTGTTCTAACCGACGAAGAGATAAATAACGATCCGTAGTTAAAGATGATATATATATTTATCCTGGGTTCCAGAATATTAGCAAGATGTACAAAACTACAGAGGGTTTTTGGTGATGAGAACGGAAGCATTTCCTGTACAGGTCTTTCCCGTACTGCTGGAGCGCACTGCGTGGAAGGAACCTCTGGAGCATTTGAGTTGTTCTAACCGACGAAGAGATAAATAACGATCCGAAGTTAAAGATGATATATATATTTATCCTGGGTTCCAGAATATTAGCAAGATGTACAAAACTACAGAGGGTTTTTTGTGATGAGAACGGGAGCATTTCCTGTACAGGTCTTTCCCGTACGGATAGCTATACGAGAACTCCCTACTTAACAACCGAACGATCGTGACCAATGACAACAGTGACGTGGACATAAACATGATTAGCACATTTCGTACTCTAAGCAAAAACTCGGGTCTCAACGTACAAGTTCTTGCATAATATTGTGAACAATTCCAATGCGAGTCACTGACAAAACAAGAGATCAATCTTCAATTGCCACAAATAAGTGACTGGAACCTGATTCGATAATCCCTAATACTCATAATCTATACGTTAAAGTTAATGTTCCTGTATGAAACGTGTACATAGTCCTCCACGGTAATAGTCTAACGCCTTCCACGATCCTCGCCCAATTTCTCCGATTGACAGTCGTGCTTAATAACATACTAGCTCCAATAAATCCACTAAAAACTTAGGCCAGACTATCTAGTGATCAGTGAGCAGCGGGGTATGCTCGACGCCCAGGGGATCGGGACGCAAAGCGTCCAGAGTCCCGCTCACTACGACCCCCTGTGAAAGGGGGGAGGGGCCAATCTCACTAGGGGGCGCCCCGATGAAGGGGGCGCCCCGATGAAGGGGCGCCCCGATGAAGGGGGCGCCCCGATGAAGGGGGCGCCCCGATGAAGGGGGCGCCCCGATGAAGGGGTCACCGGCGCTCAACCTAGGAGAAAACTCGGGGGCCCGGCCCGAGCCCCGGAGTCGGGCGCCGAAACGGCGCCAGAGCTCCGGGGGGCCTCGCCCCCGCTGAGAAGAAACAGCGGAGGGGGACTTAGAAGAGGCCACACCAGACTTTCTGGGGCCTCTCTGGGTCGGCTTCTGCTTCTTCGACGGCCGAGGGGCCGGAGAAGCTGAAGGCTGCGTCTTGGCAGCGGACGAAACCGCAGTCGCAGAGTCCGACGGGGCGGACTGGCGAGCCGGGGACTAACAATCCCCGATACACCGGCACCCGGGCACCTGAATACCCAGAAGGGTAACAGGCCCAATAAGGGGGCTGGAAAGCCCAATAATGATAAGAAAGACGCTAACAAGAGCGGCAGAGCCAGCATCTTGAAAGGCCACACAAAAGAAGTGAACGATAAGAAAATTTATATTTATTCTTGGTCACGTGACCGGAGCCTGGAGTGAAAAATTTTTGGGCGAACGGCGGAGAAAAAGCGTTCTAAAGTGGCGAAATCAGGGAAAGATGAGTAAAGGAGTGGTCTCACCCGCTTCCTGAGATGGACAGCTCCAAACGGACGTCCGGGGAAGGATCCTTCTCGATACAGTCACGGAGAATTCGACGTAAACAGCAGCAGAAACTCGGAGCTTGTGGTACAAGGCGCCAAGGAAAAAGTACTGGCAATATGGCGGCTTGCACGGTTGATGGGCTGTACAGGGGCGCCGCCTGGACGTAGCCTTGTGAACTGGCTGGTTATTTTTCTAATGTAATTAGTTAAATAATTCCTCGGGTAGATCCGATATGAGTACATATGCAAAAGTCTGACCTGGGTAGGTATGAACTAATAAAATCACATTTCCACAGGAAATGGGAATTACGTTAAAACTACGTGTATAAAGTAAGGTCCGTATAATAAAACACCTCGGTGGTGACCTGCACATCCAACGAGTCAACCACTCCATTAGTCTTATTACTAAGCTGCATAATCGTTGGGTATAACGGACAATCAAGCCTGAAAACCTACTGAGGCAACGAACGTTCGGAAACAAGTCGAGTGACATAAAGTCTAGGCCAACATATCATTAATCGTAAGGCCGCTTTGGTGTCTTTATAGTTTTCTTAGCTCGGAGAACTTGCCATATTAGCCGTATATGCCTCTAGCAAGTCTCATGTATTATCCTGACGGAAATGTCTCGCGTATCCCATGCCGAGCCTATGTATTTTGTCCTATTTGTAACTGACAATCATCGGCGTCATCAGAACGTCACTATATATTTTCATTCCAAAACGCTGTGCCCTCATTGTCTGTCACTCGTATCAGTATAATTGCTATATGTGGCTGCTCAGTGCACCAGTATATACGCAGTGATATACATAAATTTCTCTCTCCGTCGCTGGCCTATGTAGCGCCAGTAATATTTCAAAAGTAATGTTTGGTGTTGTTGTTTTTTTTACATCGATCTAGCTGCACAGTATATCCGCTGTGTTATAAATAACAGGGGTCCGACCTGAGTATATAAAAATAAAATCCGTAATGTCCCTGACAATCTGATAATATGTTATGTATATCACGTAACATCCCTCCCCGTCGACACAAGGCAATGTCCTCATTGTCAAATACTAGATGGAATAGAAGCATAATTGGAATAGGAGAAATAGTCACTAAATGATTTCACCACTCGACAAACAAGTGTTTCATAGGTGGTATAGACGTTACATCAGAAACCATGGTATTCTGATCATTAATAGAAAATTGCAAGTCCTCGCAGGAAATATTGTGTGGAGACAACACACGTCCATATACAGAAATCTCTCTCACGAAAGATACATCCCCAAAAATGATTTTACAGTATTCCCGGACACAGTCATCAACGGTTGAATTTCCTGGCATGTGTAGTGTCCGACTTAATATTGGGGAAAGATTATGGGTATCATTATGATATATGGGCACAATGCGAACGTTCAGGCTGGATTGGTGTTTGTCTAGATCGTTCACATCCCTGGAATTTTGAGAACTCGAGATATCATAGACTGTTCTGTCGTACTCAGTGGACGAAAAAAATTTGTAATGTAGGTGACGCCCAGCCCGTGGACACCCTTGTTTGACATATTGTGACCATTATTCCGATATTTCCACCAAAAAATTACGACGCAGCAAACCCGCTTGCAATAATAATCCCGACCAAAAATAACTATCGCTCGTCCATCTCACCATATAGCCATCACATAGTGATGATAATCTAGTAGGCTTTGGTTCCGCAGCGACCAAATGACCAGCCGTCGCCATTCACCAGGAGCTGTTCCCCATATTTGCCTTTAAAATTTGATATGTGGGTCAATGCATAACTGTGGCCTCATTTTGCGTTGGACAGAGGCTGAAGCTTTTCACTCAGGAAAACCAGTCCAGCTGTTTCCCAATCTTATGCTCCACCTCACTTGTCCTCATTTATCGCCCGAGGCTTAATATATGATATATATATGATATACAGTGTGACGCTAACCGTATCCTAGGAATAGATGGTGGATGGACAGAGCGCACCGCTCTAGTCGAATCATCGATGTCGGCCAGAGGAGGCATTTCCTCCTCCTCTGTGGGAGTAAAGTGATCTAGCAAGCTGGCAAGCCACGTGTTTGGTCGATAATTTAAATGTTTAATAAATGCCCTAGGTGGAACGGGACAATTTTTTAAAATTTCCTCGCGCTTCGCAAGGACTTGGGGGGTCGACCTCCCCGCTATTATAGAGAGAGGACCATGCCTCCGATAACTGAAATGGGTACCACAGGCCGGACACAATAGCTTTGTGAAAGAGTTAAACATGTGCCATATTAATACGATCACGCATCTGACATGTATGACGTGATGGCAACAAGGCATAAAATATACCGAGGGCTGAGGGTGGTAAAACGACTCCAACTCCGTATATGACTTGTCGCACCGTGCACAGGTCTTCCCATATAAAAATTTTTGAATTAGATGAGCTTGATGTCTAGTACGCCGCCGAAGTTCTTTGTTTAGAGAAGTTGCCACAAAAGGGCCTCTACCCACTCCTGAACGATCTACTAACCCATAAATATGCGACCGAGACATCCCCCCTTTTTCCGAAATGTATTTTACGATAGCTGGTGTAAAAGAGTTGTGAACCCCGAACAAATTTAGTAGACGGGTCAAAATGGACGCCGCCGTTTGAACATTCAGATGCTGCTGCACGGTTTGACGAATCATGTCAAAATGTTGACATTGAAGTTGGGTGTACGGCCACTCCGAAACCCTACGGTAACAAACGTTGATGCTACCCTCTATATATTGTCGGAAGACAGTCTGCTGTAATGAGGAGCTGTTTAATATGAACGCCGCCTCAAAATAGTTAGGATAGCGGCCAAAGTCTGTGGGTAAATGCAGCAAATACCTTAGTAACTGCACAAAAACAACACCGGACACCATCGCCGGCCAATCGTGATGGGTTAGGTCCCCCACGGACTGGCCCTGCATCCCTCGAAATCGATAGACCGCGCTTACATAGCCGGAAGCGCGGCAAAGAGTTCCTTGCTGCTTTTTGGTTAGCTCGGGTAGGCTCACCCGTTGTCCTCGTGCCGTCGTGGTGCCATTATTCGCCATCTGAGGAAGAAAAGAAAGCTGTTATACATTTACCCTTTTTTAGATTGTTTCTTATGGCCCACTCATAATATTGCTGCATCCTGTTTATTGTTCTGTCAGTCAATTTGCCATACCCCCTACATTGTACAGGCCTTTCAATTACGTGGAGACCTTCAACGTGCAAAAAGGTAGATTTCATTGGAATAAATGCAGCATCATTGGTACTACAAAACAGTGTTTGTTATCAATAATACCAGGACCTACATGTAATCAGCAATGTCAATTTCATGGTCATGTATGTGCAACTGCTTCAGTAAACATATTCATCTCCATCATCACTGTCCTCATCTTCATTCCCTTGCAGTGGCCGTGCTGGCGCTGCAGGCCCATCATGTGGTGGCTCTCTATAGAACGATATATATTCTTCAGGCAGAACTCCTTTGTCAACTACTTTTTAGCTCAGCTGACTAAGTCAGCCGAGCTTGTCAAATAAGTTGTTCAGTGGCGTCCGTCTGTCCATCCATCCATCCATCCATCCATCCATCCATCCATCCATCCGTCCGTTAAACCCATGGTGCACATTTTGTAACCGTAAGACCTAGAGACTTCAATTTTGCATTTCTGGATACTTCTGGTCAAACTCTACTTTCAAAACAAAATTTGTCGCCATTCGACCTACTTCCTGCGAGCGAGAGTGCATGAAGGAAAATGGCCTATATCGGCCTAGGAGCAGCAGAATTAGTCGAAATATGCTCTAATATTAAGATAAAATTCTTGAAAATCTATTTTATTGAGAAAAAGTTCAAAATTTTAACAGGAGAGGGCGCTACCTGCCTTTTAATTATTTCTGCCGATTCAAATTCCCGCCCGATGACGTCAGCCATCAATGAAGTCTCATATTTGCCAGTTCTCAAAACATGGCAGCTACACAACAAAAGCAGTAGCTCCAGGAATAAATCACTGTTCACTTCAGCTTCGTAATCGATTGTACCCCCACTTTATTGTGTTTTGTGTGGTGTTCCTATTCAATCAACGATGTAAGGCCTTATTATGTTGGTTTTAATTGAGAAGGTGCATTATAAGCGGCGTACGAAATACCGAAGCGGAGGCAAAATGGCGGCATGTTGTTTACGCTATGTGCAATAATCTTGGAGCTCAATGACACTCAAGTACCCAATTTTCTGCTTAAAAAGTAGTCTGGTAGGCGATATTATCACTAGTTCGTTTCAGTGGTAGTCATAAGGTCTTTAGGGACTAAATTCAGAAATTAGTTCTTGAATATTTGGCGACATTTCTGTGAAAACGATATCGGAAGTGCATGCTCTGTTCGCGATGACATCGCCGATGTATTTTGAAGTGGAGAATTCCCACAGTATGTGCAGTGAATCGGCATGATTCTGTTCGCCTATTATGTTTTAGTTCTACGATTCTTTCATGAGTAAAAAGTAGACATTCTAAGCAATACAATAATGTCACTCCCATAAAAATTGATTGGAAATTGAGGGAGCTACGGCATTCTCTTCGGCAACTGGCAGCGCTGAAAAAATACATTGCATACTGTACAATACCAAATGGCACATTTTAAAAAGCGCTCATTGGACAACGTAGGGAATCACCAGAAATGACGTCATCGCTGGTCTAAATAGAAAACTACGGTGGCGCAGTAGAGCACAAGAAAAGGTTTAGCATTAACTTCGTCATGCAAGCTTCAGCAACAAAATGATTTCTCATGAATGATTTATTTGATCATCATCAGCTTGTTTCCCCTGATAGATAAAAAAATGATTTACAATTTCCATCAAAGTTTTCTATTTTGTGTATAGTCACATGTTATTTAACTGGCAAGGAGCCAAGCAGTTTTGAATATTCGCGGGAAAATACTTCGTACTTGTAAACGAGGCTATGACAATGAGTGTCCTCATTCATGGCATAAACTTCATGTTTCGGTAAATATTTTCATACGATGATTTCACCCGAATTATGGTCAGGATTGAGGAATGAACAGTGGCATAATTATGTCAACCAAAAACATTGGTACCGTAGTGAACGCAAAAGGATATCAAATACCATGGAGCATGCCATTTTCATGCATAATGAACTAAACACCGGGAAGATATTAATGATATTAACTCAGCTGAGCGCCAGGCCCTTGGGCCTCTTGTTCAATTAAGTCCCTGTATTTGGCATGTTTGATTTTTACATCATAGGCTACATATCTTGGTTGTACATCCTGTGCAAGGTCTAAAACACGTTTCAATGGTTTGAACTTCATCCAGTCCGAAAACCACATTATGGACCTTATCTTTGCAGTTTCGTTTGTCTGACCTCGGCTGCCCGAAACTAAGATTGAAATCCTTGTTAAAAATGTCAAGATACAGCCAATATTTCACCTTGGGATTGGCCTTATCTCGTCGTCTCAGTTTCTCTAATTCTGCCGGCTCATGGACCTGAAGATACATAAGCCACATATGACGTACTGTAAGGTTTTCACGAAGATACAGTCTGTTTGGATTTTTTATCCTGCTATAATGCGACTGTCTTTTAGGAAATGAGTGTATGTGTTCCTTGACTTGATCAATAACGTTTTGACTGATCTTTGGATGATTGTCATGTTTTCCTTGCTTATCTCATGGCGATGTAATTCCACTTCCTGATGACTTTTGAATTCGTTGAAAGCGTTTTTTGCCAATACCGTACACAGACATAAATGCTTTCTTACAAATTTCAAGAGTCTGTCCCTCTGAAAGTTTCACAACGTATTTAAATGTGTTTTGGCGTGCATGCTCTGTATTTGTTCGTTCGCCGGTTCTTGGTCGTTTGCATTCTACAGGAAAGCACTGGATTCCACCGAATAGGGCATTATCCTGCAATTCCTTGTCAACTATAGCCCAAAATGAATTAAAGATACCTCGCGCATGCTCTCCAAGTTTTTCAAAGCAATCTTTTCTGCAGTTACATGGAGGACCCATTGCTGCTGACGGCACAATCTTGTTTTTTGTGGACACATGTTCTTGACCATAGTTCCTATTTTGCATTAGGACATTTCTTGACCACGTCTCTGGTTTCCTGCGGCGTTTCTTTCCTTTTGTCATTTGTCCTTCATTATGTGGATTGCCTTCAGCTCCCAAAGGTATTTTAGGATTGGCTGGTGAAACTTCCTCAGGTCGCGGCACATCCTGAGCTGCCACGTGATTTTCTACTTCTTGGGCACGTTTTTCCTGAGCTGCCCCTGCTAGCACATCATCGTCATCGCTGCTCTGGTCTTCTTCCTCTGGTTGATAGTCAGAGTCATCTTCAATAATGCTCTCATCCTCGATTTCGAGTTCACCACAATCGAAATCCAGATGTTCGATGAGATCAAAAAGCTCTTCTGCTGTCAGGTATTTCTTTGCCATCTGAACCTGAAAAAAAACAACAAGATAATAGAGTACTAAAGGGCTGGTGGTGAACTTTAGAGCCTTGGTTACCGGGGGTTGTATTGTAGTCCAACAGTTATGATAAAAGACATGTTATTCAGGCCTATGTTGATTCTTCTGTTTCATTGTATGGCGTTAACATTCAAATGCCTGGTCACGCCAAAGGAGCCGCAGACCAAGAGCTGATAGAAATATATTCAGGGTATATCGTACAGATTTTCCTCTCTACCAGGCTTTTTACACTTCCCCCATGCCTTCAAAATCAGAAATATAGGGAAGATGACACACACCAACGTCTCTGCCATACAATCATGTACATTGATGGTGCAAACACCAACTGCAACCATTTTCACCATTGAACTGCTTGATATTCTGCAGTAAGCATCTTGCCAAAGAATCACAACTGCATGGAACAACCCTTGATGTAACTATTTCCTCTCCTTTCAACCAGCTGAAGCCAGTTTCACTCAAATGTGACATTTCATTTACAAATGGTTCTAAAAAGGTGTTAATACATGTATTTGGCTTTTGGGGCCCAAACCAAATACCTAACAAAATGACATTTTGTGCCCTAAGATCAGGTGGCAACTCGTTTATTATTCTTTGCAGTGGCCACACAGAATAATTAGAGGATTTGAATAAGGGAAGGCCATCAGTGCTGAATGTTAGGGATAGAGCATTGCGGTCTTGCATCAGCATACCACCTGCTATTGTTTGATACAACATCCCATCATATATGTCTTCAATTGTGTTGTCGTCAACTTTTACACGGTTGAATCTATAAGATAGAGTGGCCCCAATGTCTTCTCTTTGAAGCACTCTCGATAACTGTTGTTGGACAGGGAAATGGATGAAAAACTTACCTAATTCCATCAGGTTTTTTTTCTGGTACCTTTCGTCACAACTGACACAAATGAACACATCAACGTTATTTATGTCATTTTCAAGAAAGCACTCACAAACAGGACAATACAGTTTGTACTCAAGTTGTCCAAAACTTCCATGAAATACTTTCTGAAACAGGTACTTCGATTGTGGAAGGAGAGAGTCGCGATGGCTGAATGCCATGCCCATCATTTGATGTGGCGCACAGATTAATTCATACAGATCTTGTAGTTCAGTGACAACAGGCAAAGCCGTCAATTCAACCACACAGTCTTTCAGTTCTTCACAAGACTTCCGAGCAAACACAACTTTATTTCCAGGGTTCAGCACTTTAGTTCTAACATTGATCTGAGCCTTCAGAGCTGCCATTGATTTCAGTTTACCCATGTCCTTCATGTGACGTGTCATGTCTCCTGGATCTCGCCACAGCCCACCAACTTTACCCATGTCCTTCATGTGACGTGTCATGTCTCCTGGATCTAGCCACAGCCCACCAACTTTACCCATGTCCTTCATGTGACGTGTCATGTCTCCTGGATCTAGCCACAGCCCACCAACTTTGAATAAGTCCTCAATGTATTTCTCATACTTCTCCCTTTCTTGGTCCTCCTTCTGAAGAAGGGCATGCCTTGATTCCTTTAGAGCAGTATCTATGATTGGACCAAGCTTTATCACCTACCAGTGATGACTGCATAAGGTCTTTTGCAGTAATTTCTCGAAGACAATGTCTTCATGAATCAATAGAGCTATGTTAGCCACACTCCTTTACTATATTTTATTATTTGGTTGAAAAATGACCCCCTTTTCCAACACCCCCCTACCCCCTAAAAATTCCTGGTGTCGTAACAGCTTTATTTTGTTATTCAGTGGATTGGTCTTTTCAGTTCCTACCTTGCCCTGAAGATGGCGATGGCGTAGTTCTTTCATGAAGTCCATGGCTTTATAGCTGTTTACTGTATGTGAGTTTATTTGGTTTAGGGTTTTTTCCAGAGGAAGGCGATGTTGATTCATTGATCCAATGATGCAAGATGACGTGACGGACACTTAGCCCGTTAAGAGGGACCGGCCACGTCACTTGTACCAGGGAGAGATCTCACCATCACCTTGGTAACAATGTAACTAACAAAGAAATGTATAAATCTGGAGGTTCTCTTGCCCTTGAGGAGAACCCAGCAGACAGACTAACAAAGTGTAAGCAGAAGCAATAAAGAGGAAAAGATCTGGGAAAACAGTGTATTTATTAAAGTCTCCCGACCAAACAATACAACAGAGCTACAAATGCCTCCAAACTGTTCATGCAAGTGGGGCTTCGAGGCTATGGTTCTTGGAAGTGCGTAAAAGCCCCATTTAGTAGGTTGTTAGATGCCGGTTGTTACTTCATGTCTTTGAAACTTCAAGGGTTACAAATTGAGTCCCTAATCCTTGTAATGGTTAAACCTGAGTGACACGTCATAGCAAAACCAGGCACACTTTGCTCTGAGCTTGGCAAGTTGTGATGGACTGATTGTTCATTTCACTGTTGTTTACCTTTTGTGAAATTGGAAGTACATCAATTTCTTCTATCATCTTTTGTGCGCTGTGCTCCTGGTTTTGCTGTGATGGGTCACGTTTTATTATCCTCATACCGGTATGTAAATTTATCTTCTTCTTTTAATGACAAAACTTTTAATTGTCTTCCTAAATATCTTATTATCTTCTCATGTAAATTTTACTTATTCTTTGAGTGGTAAAACATGTATCATCATCCTCGTGTGTAAATTGTTCTTGTTCTTTGCATGATAAAGCATTTAATTGTCCTTATATGTAAGTTTATCAGATATGTTCATAAATAAATTTGTTACATCTACATTGTTTATGATCGCGTTGTTCTAAGTTTGTTTGAAATTACCTTTAAAGGTATTTTCATACTGCAAATCTGAAATCATGGGGCAAACAAAAAAGACAACGACAGTCACAATCACCCAAGCAAGCCTCCCACCAAATTGCAAAGCTGGCGAGAGAGATGCGACAGTCACAACCAGATTAAATAGGAGCTGGATGCTGCACTGTGTTGACAATCTACCTTGTGAATGAGATGATACATTGGCGAGACTTAATCAGCATGGCTGCACCACTGCTGTGCTGCCATCATGGTGAGACATTCGAGACAGTAACAATCACCAGAACTAGACTGGCTGCTCCAGTGTCTTGCCAACAAGATTACGAATTTGGGCATGGCAGCTGACCCAGTGCTGTCAACGTTCTTGTAGATCAGACAGTCATAACCAGGATGAGTTACGACTGGCTACTACGCCAGTGGTGAAAGAGACAAGACCGTCACAACCTGTCTAAATAATTATGGCTGGAAGCCATACGTCTTGACAACATTGTTAAAGAGAAGAGACGTTAACAACCACACCAAACAGGTCCGTCAGCTTCACTGCCGTGTTGCAGATTTGTGATATTTCAACCACTGTACACTGGCATGGGGTCATTAGCTGTTCTTAAGCTTGTCATTGCAAAGGCATATTATTCGTAAGACTTTACTGTTAATAGCTCTAGATTTTGTGGCGACACTTATAGCTGGGACAAAGTCACAACCACAACACTAATCTGTTCAGATTGATGGCCTTGTCCAAGCCATGCAATCAGTACAAGGTCAATTCTTGGCTTGTGACAGACCACCAGATTAAACAGGTCTCACTCAAAGCTGAGGTGTAAGGCCAACTACAAAGTAATCTAAATTTGAAGACACCTATGTATAAACATGACAGAAGTGGCGCATCATTTTCAAGTACATGTATGATACACCATAGAATCATAAAATGCACTTCAATTTTTTTCCAGGCACCGAGAGTCAAAGCATTTTTCAGCTTCATCTTATTCTTCTGCAGTTCCAATTCTAATGTTATGCCATAAAATAAACAAGCAAACATCATGGCAATACTTATGAATTAACGGTTTTTACTTGAATTACTAAATTTACAAATAACAATGCACAAAACTCCATCCATCAGACTGTTCTTTCTTCCCACAAAAATGGAGCAAACAAATCTGACATGAAACAAGCGACATTATTTAACAATTGAAAAGGAAGAGCACTTTGAGGGAACAACACATAACTATCAAAATACAGACTCTTCATTTCATTTGTAAAGTGGACCCAGTCCAACAGAAAAAGCCAAGTCTGCCCATAACTACTGGTATGCGGATATGTCATCGAGGCAGGCAAGACCTGAACACTGCCACTGCTTCACAAGTTTAGCAGTGATATTGCTTCAAAGCAAAACTTAAGTCTGCACATAATTACTGGCATGCAGATGTGCCTGTTCGACAAAAAGACCCTGAACACTACCGAGCAACACTAATTTACAATTGACATGAAAGAGTATACAGTTTGAGGGAAAGCCACATAACTATCAGGTATTTTCCCTCTGGACTGGTGACAATCAGACTGGCCCGAAACTCTCATTATCGACCACTCCTCAGTGGAAATGAATCCAACAAAAAATGGGGTCATTGTATACAGTGGTACTGTATTACCCCGATGAGAAGCACTTTACTGATGTCCCCCACTCTCAGCTAAGATATTTTTGCGCGTACCGGTTTGTCTACGGGCTGAAGTTGACGATGTACTCCTGACGGAGCCATTGGGTGCTTCGCCCGCTCATTGACCGAGGCATGGTGACCTGGAGACAGTGACCGGATTAGCACTAGCTGGTCGAAGGACACTTCACAGGGCGTCAATTCGCAACTTCTCATCATTTTTAAGGCACGACCCATTCACGTGGACCAAGTCTTACCCACAAACCTACTCCTTACGTAGCGTGGGGTACCAACCCACCGCAGATTCAGGAGTGTGCAATGGTTTATGAATATCCTACACCCAATTGTGCTGCCCATTCGCAATAGGTTTATACCACCGTCATGCACCCCCGACATTGCCATCTCTCAGACAGTGACAGGAAATGGTGCAATCTGGCTGCAAATTTTTCCCAGAGGGGCAGGATAATGATTATTTCAGACCGATCAGAGTGTCACAAGTTCAGAGCGAAATCACCCGACAGTTATATGGAGTTGCATCAAAATGCAGACTCTTCATTTCATTTGTAAATAGGCATCGATTATTTTTGTTACATTCAATGGAACCAGTCATACAATCTCTGGAAGAGCCAAGTCTGCACATAATTACTGGTATGCAGATTTGCCCGCGAGGCAGAACAGACCTGAATATTGCCACTGCTTTAGGAGTGTAGCAACAATATTGCTTCACAGCAATTAATGAATCTGCACATATTTACTGGTATGCAGATATGCCAGCAAGGCATCAAAACCTTCGTAAGCCCTTAATGAGCACCTAATTTATAAAATTACAAACAGGATTTATCTTGCAACTGTACTGCTCCAAAGAAAAAGCCAAGTCTGCACATAACTACTGGTATGCAGATATGTCATCGAGGCAGGCAAGACTTGAACACTGCCACTGCTTCACAAGTGTAGCAGTGATATTGCTTCAAAGCAAAACTTAAGTCTGCACATAATTACTGGTATGCAGATGTGCCTGTTCGACAAAAAGACCCTGAACACTACCGAGCAACACTAATTTACAATTGACATGAAAGAGTATACAGTTTGAGGGAAAGCCACATAACTATCAGGTATTTTCCCTCTGGACTGGTGACAATCAGACTGGCCCGAAACTCTCATTATCGACCACTCCTCAGTGGAAATGAATCCAACAAAAAATGGGGTCATTGTATACAGTGGTACTGTATTACCCCGATGAGAAGCACTTTACTGATGTCCCCCACTCTCAGCTAAGATATTTGTGCGCGTACCGGTTTGTCTACGGGCTGAAGTTGACGATGTACTCCTGACGGAGCCATTGGGTGCTTCGCCCGCTCATTGACCGAGGCATGGTGACCTGGAGACAGTGACCGGATTAGCACTAGCTGGTCGAAGGACACTTCACAGGGCGTCAATTCGCAACTTCTCATCATTTTTAAGGCACGACCCATTCACGTGGACCAAGTCTTACCCACAAACCTACTCCTTACGTAGCGTGGGGTACCAACCCACCGCAGATTCAGGAGTGTGCAATGGTTTATGAATATCCTACACCCAATTGTGCTGCCCATTCGCAATAGGTTTATACCACCGTCATGCACCCCCGACATTGCCATCTCTCAGACAGTAACAGGAAATGGTGCAATCTGGCTGCAAATTTTTCCCAGAGGGGCAGGATAATGATTATTTCAGACCGATCAGAGTGTCACAAGTTCAGAGCGAAATCACCTGACAGTTATATGGAGTTGCATCAAAATGCAGACTCTTCATTTCATTTGTAAATAGGCATCGATTATTTTTGTTACATTCAATGGACCCAGTCCTGCAATCTCTGGAAGAGCCAAGTCTGCACATAATTACTGGTATGCAGATTTGCCCGCGAGGCAGAACAGACCTGAACATTGCCACTGCTTTAGGAGTGTAGCAACAATATTGCTTCAAAGCAAGAAATGAATCTGCACATATTTACTGGTATGCAGATATGCCAGCAAGGCATCAAAACTAATTCTTAAGCCCTTAATGAGCACCTAATTTATAAAATTACAAACAGGATTTATCTTGCAACTGTACTGCTCCAAAGAAAAAGCCAAGTCTGCACATAACTACTGGTATGCAGATATGTCATCGAGGCAGGCAAGACTTGAACACTGCCACTGTCATTTATAAATCAGTGTTAATTATCTTATCACATTCAGTGGACCCAGTTGAACGGACTCAAGGTTAATGCCACTAACCCCATGGATTTAAAAAACTGAAAACAACTACATGTAGGTCACTATTCTACCTAAGCTACAGTGGCTGCAATACCAAGACATTGGTTCCTCACTTCAGAAGGACCTTCACTGTTGATTCACATCTGCGTTTGTATCCTTGAACAGTGAAAACCAACACTACCGGTACTGTTCTTTCTGCCCATGAGATGGGAGGTAAAACAAGTGAAAACTCAATAAAAAGTAATCTAACTACAGTCTTTCTCTGCATCCAGGATGAACTGTTTTCCAGGCTACCTTAGGAGTAAACCATAGTCCTGAGGAATTTAGGTAACTTCTAAACCTTTAGGCCTACAAAGTCATTTTTAGCTGAAAAAATTAATCTTCAGGTATTTTCGGTGATACACAGTTCTTCTCGATATTCTCCATGTTTTTCTTGATATTCTTCATGTTTACAATGTCCTGCATGTCCTGTATTATCCGAGGATGTAACTGGTGAACCAAACCTGAAATAATGATAAGGACTGAATGTGAGTAAAGGAAAAAGATGTTCAGCACAGTTTTCTGTCAAGTAATTTCAATGATCTCCTCCTGCACTCATTTAACCGTGGTGTTTCCAAACGGCCACGTTTAACCTAAGCACGCTGTATAGCCAAGTGGTCTACACGCGATTGATGATTGAGCCTCTCTTGATCAGGGACAGGGACTTTGATCCCAAATGGCCGGTCTTAACAAATATGCTCTACTATTCATTCTTAAGCTTTCAATTAACGACAGCCACTAAAAGTTGGCAATAAAATGATTGGACATTGTAATATATGACGGAATAATGTCATCAAATATTTAGGTCCTTCGCAAGGACAGGAAATACTGTCGCACCATCATTGAATTCCGCTGCTTTCCATTTATCCGTGCAAAGAAACTGGATACCCTTGATCATGTACTAACCATAGATGATCGATGTCTTTTCCAATCAGAATGGAAGGGGCCCTATCGTGTTCAAGACATTTGAACTTGGTTGACGTGATCCTTGTCCATAACCCAGCTTGTTTATGAGAGATGTCACGGCGCTCTACCAGCTTCCATTACAAGTGGTTTTCCCACTGAGGTGCTGAAAATAAGACAATAGTTCTTTTGATTTTAATGACTTCTTCTACAAAGACAGAGTTTTTAGAAACAGTACCATGAAAGGCCTCTGGCTTACTAAGAGGGGGTTGCCAAATGCACATGGACATCGTATGGTGATTGCAGTTCACTCTGGAACCTTATCCGCCAGGAACTTGCCAGCACTACAGACTAATAACTATTCAGAATGTAAAATTTTCTATTAAAGGAACACAACAGGACAGAACTTGACCAGTGTTATGACTAAAATCCTGTTATAAACTTTTTGACTTATTATTCTCGTCATTCTGGACATACTTGCTTTCTGATAAGTTATCTGGCAGGCAGGCTACCGTTTTTAAAATCTATCATGCACAGATCCACTTTGCACATCAACCTTGTATTCTAAGATCCACATGTCACACCAACCTTGTATTCTAAGATTGCTTGTCCTTGCAACGACATTGTTGATTCCTTCATCATTTTCTCCATGCCGATTTTGCTGCGGTCAACTGATCACAGTGAAATCTTGTTAGTGGTGTTGGAGTTGCAACCCACAGCACTGATCTTGGCTTGATTACCAGGAGGATGGTGTGGTAGCTGTTCTCTTTTTCTAGTGCCATCAGATGGAGGAGCTGGAAAGGACCAGTTTTCACTTTTAAAAACTTCTGAACAAAATAAACAACGACACTGAACAGTCCCCTGGCACTTTTTTGGCACACCTAGATAATCATCTGCCAAATATGAAGACATAGGAAACTATGAAGCTGTTTTAGAAACAAGTGCATTACCTGCCATAAGCAGATCACAGGTCTTAAGTGTAACACAAACAACATCACGTCTGTTCAGACTCTGTGAATAGTTGTCAGTAACTTATTACATACATTCAGCAAGATAAAATGTTGAGAATTGTCTGCGTTGCTGTCATGTTTCTTATGCCTTGTTTAGGCCGACATACCTTCATTCCACACAGGGAGCTCCTACTGTTTTTCATCACAAGATGCCTTGAAATACTAAACACCATCTCCAGTTAATCAGCCGAGTCTGCCGTCTGAGGTGATTTGATGTTGAGCAGACTTGTTCATTATTTGGGCAGGAATCGAGATTTAATCTTTGTAATAGCCTGATTAGATTTGTTCAAGCGAAGATATTGCAGATTCCCTTGATCACCAACCATAGATTATAGATGTCTTTTCCAGTAAGAATGGAAGAGGCCCTACCACGCTAAGCCGATCCCAATGAAATGCACAGTTGTTGAAATGCGTGCAGAATCTTCTGGCCCAGCAAGTCTTGGTGGGTGATCCATGTCCATTCCCATGCCCAGCTTGTTTATGAGAGAAGTTACGGCGCTCTACCAGCTATACAATATCGGTGGTCTGGTGGCTGAAACTGACAATAGTTCTTATTTAACTGATGGTTTTAATGTCTTTTACTGAGATGGGCAGTTTTAGAATCGTCATAGTGCCGTGGGGGTTACCGGTTTCTTGCCGGTGTACCTTCAATTGATATGTGTCCTTCATTCAAGATGTTTACAAGATGTCATATCACAAGATATCATTGTCATATAAAATTCTAAAATAACTTTTTACAAGTTATCTGGTTGTGACGTCTTACCACTGGAAATTACAATCAAACTCCACGGACTCTTTTCTGGTGAAAACGTTGTGAAGAACGATAGCTGCAGGGTAATCCGGAGCTTGTGAGGATATTAGCTCGATTTACTGCATTTAGACACACACACACTGATTTCTACCTAAAAATCAATAAACCCTTGGTCAAACGCACCAGGATCGAAGAGTGATTGTAGTTTACTTGGAAATCTTCTCTGCCAGGAACTTGCTGTTAAAAAATTTATATTCAAGGAATATAACAGGACAGTGCTTTACCAGTTTTGGAGCGTGTTATAAATTCTTTGCTAATCATTATCATCATTCTATTGGGTAATCTATCCTGCACAGATTCACATTGCACACCAACCTTAAAACCTAAGGTGGCCTGTTCTTGCGAAGACATTGTAGATTCCTTCATCGTTGTCTCCACTCAGATATTGCTGCGGTCAGTCGATCTCAGTGAGATGTTGGGAAGGGTGTTGGAGCTTTATGGACTGATCTTGGCTTGTTTATATAGCAGGACCATGGTCAGCCTTGATCACTTGTGCACTGTGTATTTTCCATTCACAAACTTATACTGCACTGGCATCATAAAATTTAGGGCAACCTGTTGTTGTGCGACTTGGCTTTATTGAAAAGGCAAGCAAGTCTGCACAGGCTCAAGAAAATACCACTTCTCATGCTGAATGAATTACACAAAAGTCCAATGCTTTTACATCTTTCCGAACAGTTCAGGGAAAACAAGGAGCTATTTCCTTACCAGAAACATTTGCTCCTTCAGCTCTGCCTCCCTCAGAATTGAACCGCCGTGTATAGACAGATACAACACACGCCATGTTTTAATGCGCATCTCGCCATCTTATCTTTCTTGAAACCATGGAGGCTGAAAAATAGTTTGAATGCATAAATCGCCAACTAAAGTAACTATTGATTCTTGGTGTAATTCCCCACTTCTCTGATATCTCAAAGCATTCACTGTCACCTCCCCTGGTTTTTCTTTTCTGAAGTTTAAAGCAGGACTCGGCCACTGTGTCTGTGGCACGACCCCAATTCTACTTACTGCCAGGAAGTATTGACTGCAGCCAAATTTCTTTCAATCTTTCTAAAACATTGTGTGACTTTGGCAGATCCTGAAGTTTTTTTCCTGCAAAGACATCTTGACAGCAGCAATTTCTTTTTTTTATAACTTTTTCCAACATGTGTCTGTGTACCTTCTTTCCGACCAACAGTCACCGTCTCACCAAGTGCTATGATCATTGGTGTCTCTAACTGGCCTCGATCACAGGAAAAATGAAGCAGTTCAAGATGTTTTCTTACAGAAGAGTATTGCTGTCACTAAAACAACGAAGATGCTTCTTCTTGCCTCAGCGGTAAATTAGGCAGCTTTGGAATCACCATTGCCCTCTGTCATATTTATGATGGCAGCTCATCTTTAGATGATATTTCCCCAGGTCAAACCAAGCTGCTTTGTCCTTTTATTGTATAGGCTTTTATTGCAGAGGCTCTCAATGACAAAACTCTGCATGAATTTGAAAACTTACATGAAAAGCTTTTAGTTCCAACAGACACCAATTTCAGTTCTGCTGTTGGTCCCACTGCCAGGTAACATTGATGCATCTCCAGCTCTTATTCACAGCAGGTTTCCAGTTGAGATTATAGAAGTGGATCCTAATTGTCAAGTGATGTTTTCAGGAATCTGTGATATCCCTGTCCTCCAATCTTGAAACAATGCTGAAACAGAAGGTTCGAGCCATTAGTACTATCAATATTTTGCAGACCAATACATGTGACATATTCTGTCACTTTGACATCCTAATGGCATTCATCCATTTTTCTGCTGTCTTTGGCCCAACCACAACTTCTTGTTCCTGTGTTAGAAAGCAGTGTCATAAGTGCAATGACTGGCATTGTTGTTCAGCAGCTCCTCTTAATACTGTGCCTAGATCATAGGCAAGGAACCATTTTAAACTGTATATTTACAGTGCAGTGAATTGGACATCACCAAACAAACTGACACATAACCCAAAACATCTAGGAGGTACATAAATCCCACTCTCTTTTGACAGTTTGTCAGTGAATACTTTGCCATGTCAAACCTTACCACTTCATCTTTTTCTCCTGCAATTTAGCGCCTGCCACTCTTGAACAGCCTCTTCAAACAAGATCTTCAAACAAGATCTTCAAACAAGATCTTCAAACAAGATCTTCAAACAAGCTGAAAAAGGAAATAAATCATTAGAATGGTCTTACATGTAATCTTAGGCCATTGTTACTCACAAGATTCTTTGATATCATGCTGAAGTATATTGTCCCTTCAATGGCTAATTCTCAATTAGACTAATCTTTACAAGATGATAGGCGACAGATGCCCACCTTGGGGCAATGTAGCAGGGTATTACTACTATTAATAGCATCTCTTTCAAGACCCTTCCCCTCTGTCCACTTTATCATTTATTGGCCTATTCAAATATGTGGTAAGGTTTAAATTACCAATTGTAAGCGCATAGCGGGGATTGTTGTGATTTTTTGGTTTTTTGGATCCTCATAGCCTGGTGGCTAACACTGCGTTCTATAGATGCCCCTTTGTGTCGTGGTGCAATCCCAAAGTAGTTGTATCGCATTGCTGACAAGCTTTCACTTCAATTGGCATCACTGCAAAAAAATAATTTTAAACTGTATACACAGCACTCTTGTTGCTGACAAACTAACTAGTAACACATAAAGATTCTGGAGACACCACTTTTTTATATCCTACATTTACTTAACTGGTATTTTGTTATTACTGTTGGGCTTGACAGAAGATGGTACCTATGTGACCAGCACAAAATCTGCATTTTAATCTGAAAAACACCCCTGATCACTCTTTTTTGGAACAAGGATGGATGCACTACAGATACCATAAGGAATGGCACCCCGGGAGAGGGGAAAGTCTATCTTATGTTGCACGTGATGAGTTGAGGGGGCGGGGTCGGAGTTGCAACAAGGAGACATAATGTAGGATCTGGCACCAAATATGCTCAATTGAACCAATTCTGGTCGAACAGGTAACATTTTGCCCATGCATTTTACAATAAAATTGTATTCATAATAGGCCACATATTAATGGTATATGGTAATTTAGAGTAAATTAGACAACAGTATTTTAGACAAAGTCAATTAGACAATGTTAATCTAGACAATGGTAATCTAGACAATGGTCTTTTTAAACAATGGTAAATTAGACAATGGAGGTACTATCTTAGTACAGTATCTCCCGATTAGGAAAGATCTTCTTTTTGGGAGTTGGTATGATCTAAGGCCTAGCCATGAGGCATTCCAATGGCGTGCTTGTCAAGTCTTATGTCAAACACCGATTACACCACAAGAACCCAGCAATTAGCTCACTCATAGAGAACAACACCTTCACCTGTTCACCCCTAAAGGCAACACCTTTTAATTACCTGAGAAATAACAGTCAATTAGTCAATTAATCAATTTTGTGTTGATAGGCCAGAGATCATGACAACTCCCAAAAAGAAGATCGGACTCGGTGGTACTATACTAAAGTCTATCTTATGATACACATGATGAGTTGAGGGGGCGGGGTCGGGGTCGGAGTTGCAACAAGGAGACATATTATGTAGGGTCTGGCACCAAATATGCTCAATTGAACCAATTCTGGTCCAACGGGTAACATTTTGCCCATGCATTTACAATAAAATTGTATTCATAGGCCACATATTAATGGTATAATTTAGAGTAAATTAGACAATGGTATTTTAGACAAAGTCAATTAGGCAATGTAAAAATGTTAATCTAGACAATGGTCATTTTAGACAATGGTAAAGTAGACAATGGTTTACTAGACAAAAGGATAGGCAAATTAGACAATGGAGGTACTATCTTAGTATAGTTTACCATTGTCTAGATTACCATTGTCTAATCTATCATTGTCTAGATTACCATTGTCTAGGACAATGAGAATCCATTCTCAATGGATGCACGCGCAGAACATGGCCATGGCCAAGCACATGGTCCACAGGCATGCGCAATGGCATGCGCAACGAAACAGTGTATTACGTTATCTCAATCATACGAAGTCTTTTGTTTTTGGTGCACGCTTTTTCACCAGAATAAACGCTCAAAATGTTGATAAAGCCCAGTTTACCAAAAGTAAAAATACATATAGAACACAAAAGTTTGGGTTAGATGACGCGATCAAGATGCCAAAAACTTCCAATTGACACTTTTTCAGGAGTTGAGGGCCGATCACTCGCCAAAAATGTCGGCGCCATTTCGATGTTTTGCGCACCTCCAAAAAAAATCACGAAATAATGCATCGCAAGTGATAGAAAATCGATGGATATATGAGGTATGATATCTAAGCTATCAACATACCGCCCAAAAATGTCTTTGTTCGGAAAAGAAACCCAAAAATCGAGGTTTTTGTGCGGAAGTTTTGAAGGACCGCCAGCCAATGAATTTACACGTGGCAGACGAGGGACAGACTTACTGCGCAGTCGCAGAACTACAACACCATCCGCTACAGGCGCGGACCGGCCTCGTACGGTCCAGGGATGGCTGTCGCCAAGGACGATCGGGATGGTGAACTTCACTGCGCTGGAATAAGTGTCCAAGCAGATCGAAATTAGTGTTGCCCTCGAAAGCACAGAAAGACCGCCCCTGAACCAAAAGAAGCATCGTCATTTGTTTCTCCAAATTAATGAAAGACTGCCCCTTCTTCCTCTAAACCAAAAAGGACTCCCCCTTCTTCCTCTAAATAAAAGAATGGCTGTGGTTTCTTCCTCTGAACCAAAGAATGACTCTCCCTCCTTCCTCTAAACCAAAGACTCTTCCCTTGAACTGAAGAAAGTTTTTCCTCTAAACCAAAGAATGACTGTCCCTTCTACTTCTAAATCAAAAAGGCTGTCCTTTCTTCCTCTGAACTAACGAAAGCCTGCCCCTTCCTCCTCTAAACCAAAGAAAGACTGTCGACCCTTCTATCTCTAAACAAAATAAAGGCTGCCGTGTCTTCCTCTTAACTTTTAGCCACACTCGCTGGTGGAGCAATCAAGTCCGACTTTGACTTATTGTTAACAATACCTCCTTTCTTTCACAATGTTGTCAACACTGTGAAGCGCGGGCCAGGCTCGGTTCGGTTTGGTTCCTACTGTCTCATCTGTCTCACCTTGGTTGTAATACAGTGATGGTGGTGCCAGGTCCAGTTTCGTCTAGGTATGACTGTCTCGACTCTTTCACCACATTGTCAATACGCTGGAAAAGACATGCTCAGTTCAGTCTGGTTGTGACAGTTCAGTCACCATTTTCTCTCACCGTGTAGGCAAAACGGTGGAGCAGCCAGGCTCATTGGGGTGATTGTGACTGTCTCATCTTTCTCGTTTTGGTGGCGATGACGGTCGTGGTGCATCGAGGCCCGATTCTGTCTTGAAGATTCCAGTCCCAATTCGGCCTGGTTGTGACGGTCTTATCTCTGTCATCATGTTGGGAACACGATCGCTGAGCAGCCAGGCCCAATTCAATTTGCTGGTGTGACTATCTCGTCTCATTCACAACTGCGGTGGAGCATCCTGGCGCAATATGGCTTGGTTGGGACTATCTGATTTCTTTTAGGCCGTTTACAACATGGAAGTGGAGCTGCCAAGCCCAATTTCGTCTTGTTGTGACTGTCTCGTCTCTTTTCCAATCCGAGGACCGATTCAGTCTGGTTGTGATTGTCTCTTTCTTACCATAATGGCAACACGTTCAGCTTGGCAGCTCTGTGGTGGAGTGACCTGGCCCGATTTGGTATGTTTGCGACTATCTCTCTATCTCTAAACATGTTGGCATCCCATTGGTGGAGCTGGCAGGCCCAATTTGGCTTGGTTGTTAATGTCTCATCGGTCTCAAAATATTCATGGCGTTGCAGATTTTAGCCCTTATTCTGCCTGGTTGTGACTGTCTTATCTCTCTCAGAAGGATGGAAACACGATGGTTGACCAGCCTGGCCCAATACGGTCGGGTTCCGGCTGTATCATCTATCTCTCAATGTCGGCATTACGGTGGCGGAGATAGTCGAGCAGCTAGGCCCGTTGTGGTTGTGACTCTTCCATCTCTCATCATGCCATGCCAGGCCAGTTCGTGTGAAATCAAGACCAAATCACGCCTGTCTGTTCCACAACCGTTCTGCCAACATTGTGGGATGGAAGAGACAGCGGCAACCAGATTGGATCGGGGCTGGCTGCTCCAGCACAGTTTGTGCCAAAAAATGAAAGGATGGGACAGTCCCAACTAGACCGAATCGGGCCTGGCTGCAACACGACCGTGATTCCAACACGCTCAGAGATATCATTCATTAGCAACCAGGTTGAATGGGGCTAGGTTGCTCCACCACCGCTACTTGCTAACATGCTGAAATAAATTACTCTGGCCTCACCACAGTAAAAGAGACGAAACAGTCACAGTCACTTTACGAAGGACCACCGACTTTATAATAAAATCCGGACTGACTGTCTAAAACGTGGTGAACGAAAGAAGAAGAAGAAGAACACTTTACGAAGTTTGACTTATCAGCTCCACAACCAGGTTGACATCGTGCTCAAAAGGATCAGACAGTCGCAACCAGAGAGACTCCGTCATGAGACCAGTCTTTTTTACACCTTCGTCATATACAAAAATCGAGGGGCAGAGCATATCGAAAACAACCCACGTGATGAGATAGATGAGACAGTCACAACCAGACTGTATCGGAGCCTGGTATAGCTGCTCCATCACCACCGTGTTGCCAACATGATGTGATAGATACGACAGTCTCAACCACACAGGACTGGGCCTTGTTATGCCAAAGTGCTGATAACATGATGAAAGTGACGAGATAGTAACAACTTGACATAATTGGGAGTGGCAGCTCCACCACCGTGTTGCCAACATGTTCAACTGCGGTGGAGCATCCTGGCGCGATTTGGCTTGGTTTGGACTGTCTGATTTCTTTTAGCTCGTTTAATAGTGGAGCTGCCACATAGTAGTGGAGCTGCCAAGCCCAATTTCGTCTTGTTGTGACTGTCTCGTCTCTTTTCCCATCCGAGGACCAATTCAGTCTGGTTGCGATTGTCTCTTTCTTACCATAGTGGCAACACGAGACACCGCAATGCAATAGAGACAAGATAGTCACAACCAGACTGAACCAGGCTTGGCTGCTCAACACCGTTGTCAATATGGTGAGATAGATGAGACAGTTGCCTCCAAACTAAATTGGGTCTGGTTGTGTGATGACCATATTACCAACATGGTGAGGTAGATGAGACAGTCCTAACCACACAGGACTGTGCGTTGCTGTTCCACCGTGTTGACAATTCGGTGAACGAGATGAGACAGTCACAACGAGACGAAATTGGGCCTGGCAGCTTAACCACTGCATTGCTCAGAGAGCTCAGATAATCGTAGCCAGGTTGAATCCGCCTGGCTGCTCAGCGACCGTGTTTCCAACATGATGAGGAAAATGAAACCAGGCCTAATTTTGTCACACTCTCTCTTACTCTCTTGTCTCTTTCAACAATATGAAAGAGATGAGATCTTAACAAGCAGACCAAATCAGGTCTGGTTGTGTGATGATGACCATATTGCAATTTATGGTAAGAAAGATATGACATTCCCAACAACACAGGACTGGGCCTGGCTGCTCGACTCGACCATGTTGACAATGTGATGAAAGAATGAGACAGTTCCAACAAGACGAAATCGGGCCTTGCCACGTCACTACCAAGCTGACGGTGAGATGATTAAGCAGTCACAACCAGGCCGAACCAGGGCTGAAATCTACATCAGTTTCACGACATTGTGAAAGAGATGAGACAGTCACAACCAGATCAAATCGGGCCAGGATGCCAACATGGTTAGACAGATAAGAGATGAGACAGTCACAACCGGACCAAATTGGGCCAGGATGCCAACATAGTTAGACAGATAAGAGATGAGACAGTCACAACCAGGCTTAATCGGGCCTTGCTACGTCACCACCAAGCTGACGGTGAGTGAGATGAAGCAGTCACAACCAGGCCGAATCAGGGCTGTAATCTACATCAGCTTCACGACATTGTGAAAGAGATGATACATGCACAACCGTACCAAATCGGACCAGGATGCCAAAATGGTTAGACAGATAAGAGATGAGACAGTCACAACCGATGGGGCTGGCTGCCCGATGATGGCGAGATTGATGAGACAGTCACAACCAGGCTTAATCGGGCCTTGGTGTGCCATGATCATCTTGCCAACATGGTGAGATTGATATACCAACGGAACCAGATTGAATCGCGCCCGACTCATCCATTGTCTTGCCAAAATGGTAAGAAAGATGAGATAGACACAACCAGAGTGAATTGTGCTTGGCTGCTCCACCATCTTCTTGCCAACATGGTTGGATATACGAGACAGTCCAAACCACACAGGGCTTGGCCAGGCTGCTCCTCTGTGTTGACAACATTAAGACCACCATGATCAGTAAATACAAATTACAAAGATTGATGAGCAGCAACTACATCTCGGTAAACACAGACTGGTTGGAATACCGATGGGTTACTTCCATTCTCTTAAACCAACAAACATTCACTATGAAATATCTTTTATTAAGTCACGATAATCTAGTCGACATTATTATACAAAATGACTCAAATAATAAACAAACTGGCTATTTACAAAGGTTGCATAGTCTTCCTTGGCAACAAGCAGATACCAATCTATCATGGTGGTGTTCACACAGTTAACAAATTTTCAATATCTTCATCCATTTCTGGAGTTTTTGTTGGAGTTTTCAAAGTCCTACTTTACACCCTGTTACATATCTTTTTTTCAAACGACACTTCACACGACCAGTACCCCTCTGAAAATTGCTGAAATTCAGGATTGGACTCCAATGTGAAATGGATTGCAAGCTGTGGCTTGTCTTCTCTGATCTAAGCGCGACAGGCCACTTTAAGATCAATTATGATGTCATAAATAAATGTCAGGAGATCATACTCCCTGTCATGTACAAATTTGGCTCATGGGGTTTGGGAAGCTGCCATACATGTATTTTGGGGAGAGTTTCCGAAGCTGTTATCAAGGTGTTTTTGGCAGAGTTTCAGAAGCTGCTTTTCAGGTGTTTTGAGGAGAGTTTCTTAAGCTGCTATTTAGGTTTTTTCAGGAGAGTATGTGCTCACTGTGAAGTCGGATTTGATGAAATATGTGCAACTGTATGTATAGATTCATTTGAGGTAGGGTTACAAGTGAAAACAAACACAATTTTTAGAAATGAGTGCGATATTGAAAATGTTACGCATTGTGAACACTGCCTTAGGAATTCTGAAGCTTGAAACTAAGACCCAGAATATCCTAAATCTTGCTCTAGTTTGAATCATTTTGCACAAAAATGCTGTATCTGTACATAAAGTAATGAATGATATTGTGAAGTTTATAAACAGCTGTACACGTTATAATAAAGAAATGCTTAGAATACCAGTTGAAAATCAAACTGTAGTAAAGCCTGAAGTACAACCTTAGACAAAAGTATATACACACCCCAGATACTGAATATCTCGCTTTCTACTACCATCTATCTTTCATCGAACAAAATTAAGATGTTCCGATGTCTCTCAATGTACACACAGCTAAGGAATCTGCCAGTCTGCCCAGCAGTAAAGAGATGCATCTTTTGAAAACTTAGACGACTATAAACTTCTGTCCAATACTGTACATAAATGAGGCTGAACACTGTATCCAAAGCCATGAGAAGATAAAATGAGACATATCGTAATAAGCAATACTTTGCATCCAGAATCACCCCCATACAACACAAGTGAATCAAGAAATTTGCGAAAAAATATTATATTCTCTATGAAGTTCCCCCACTTGAAATCTTCACAACCAAACATTCGATAAAATCAATGTGCCCATATTACAATACAAATCCCCACTACCTTGGCAGTAAAAGCTGCAGAAATGATACCATAGTGGGGTAATCCCCAACTTTCCAAATCTTATGATGTTAAGTTAGCGCATTGAATGATCTTCTAACATCTCTTTTTGTACAGTGATTCAATTGAAGATTTACCAGGTATGCTTCAAGCTGTAGGGTGGAAAATGTATGGGACAAATCCACCACACTTTGGGCCAATGCTATCCCAACTTACGGTATCTTAGTTTGAGTTTGCTTTTAGACAATCACCTTAGACTTGACAAACATCGCAGCACATTTAAAGGTTCGTTGAACACAGAACATGTTAAAACTCAGGTCAGAATTCAATTTTTGACAAATTACTCCCCAAGCTATGCTAATCCCCAATCTAATTTCCCCAATTGCTTCATCAACCAACATATGCTATCGACTCCCAATGAAGTCACTAAGCTCACTCACTCACAAACGCTATATTCTATCACTATCCTCACACACTCTCCCTTCCATACTCAAATATGATCAACCCATCTCATTTCAATCTAACCTTGCCAATACTCGACTGACGTTTTATGTACAGTGTCATAAAGAAATGAATACAGGGTGAACAGGGAATTTTGGCAAGTTTGAATGGAAACAATATCCAGCAACTAGCTGACCTTAGTCAAACAAACCAACTTTGTATGCAGTCAAACAAACCAACTTTGTATGCATGCCTCATTCTCATACAACGGTAAGACGGACTTGTCCTGGCGCGCATTCATTTGGAACAACCTTGGGAAGTTCCAAAGGGGATAAAAACAAAGTGATAAGGCCTCCCACCTTTGGCAAGGTGCAGCTGTACATTACGATCACTGCTTTAACCAAGATTTTCACAGGCATCAAATGCCATGGACACATGATCACAAAAGTCCAGAATACCTCACAACCCCCAGAATATCAGAAGTCAATGTTCATTAAGTGACCAATCATGCAGTGACTTTAGGGCGGCCCGATGATGCTCCTGATTTAGGTAAGCCGCCCTGTAGTCTGTCGATCATGGTTTTGGCGTAACGCACTCGGCTGGCGAGTTCCTTGGTTTGACCACACTTCTCGATGGCACTGAGTTTGAATGTGGTGAACTCTCTCTTCTCGTTAATGAAGGACACGGCACCCATCAGAGGGCACAGGATGATCTTGGTGTGGTCTCCGAAGAAGTTGATCTGAAAGAAGAATAGTGGAATGTTAAAATAAAGAGGTGACAAACAAGGAACAGCTGGCCTGGAGCACAGGAGATGATTATCAGCAGCGTCACTAAACCTCAACCTTTTTCCGTCCCCAGGTACACTACCAGGGAACTGTAATGCTTGAACTGAACGCAATGTATTACAAGACTACTCATTTATGAGGTCATGGGGATTTTTTTCCCTGCCAGTCATATGGTTTATTTAAATAAGCTCACCTGAACAGTCCCGTTGCTAAGATGGAGGACGATAGCACTCCTGGTTCGGAACCAGGTCCTCAAGAACGGCAGACGGACGAGCTCATCTCCTTCACGTGGAGTCACATTAGCACCAGCCTGAAACACAACAGCAAACGGTCAGTATAGATAAGCTTGGGGGGGTTGGTGGTTAATAAAGTACATACGGACCAAGTAAAGGTTTCAGAGGGCCAAATAAAAATATTCTAAAGCAATGTCACGAGTCTGGAACGGCCAGTCAAAAAGAATAGAAGGAATAGAATATTTCCTCCAAACCGTTTTTTAGGACTGAAAACTCTGGTCACAACGCGCATGAAATAGTAAAATCACTTACTTTGAGTAAATGTTCTGACATGTAGTTGCGGAAGTATTTCAGGAGCGTCACCTTCTTACGGAGCGCTTCCGGGTAGACGGTGAGCGTGTGCAGATGCTCCGTCAAGTCTCGCTCAATGTACTGGATATTTCTGAAAAGGAGAGATCATGGATGTCAAATATAAAGGCAAAGGAATGCCGAAAATTCAAAATATTGCTCTATAACTAATGCTGCGCCAGAAACAGCTGGCTAAAACACAGTCATTGTGGGACTTTTAGACCCTTGCCAGACGCTCACGGTCTTCGTTCCACTGTACGTCTCTCGGCGATCTGCACAGGATGCATTTGCTCTTGGACTTTTTGGATCAAATGATGGAAGGAGCTCTCCGAAATGTACGCAGGATTACTTACTCTCCGTTACTTGTGAGCAGAAGCCTGGTCGAATCATTGAAAAGCACTCCCACGCTGTTATCTGAGAGCTGGTAGCCAAGGCCGTACTTGTCAGAGTAGTCCACCCACTTGCTGACCCAGTAGATAGGCACACATGCCGGGTCCTCGGCATCATCTGAAAAAAAACCAGTCCCATGTCATTTTTGTGCAAACACTTACATAGGGCAACTCATTTAGCTCTAAATATCACAACATCAATGAAAAGTTTTCTTCTTTCTGTGAAAACGTTCATCTGATTGTGAAATGTGTACGATATAAATTTTTTCACAGTCTTCCTTACCCATTTGATGAGCTTCTATATGCCTGACATCACACACTTTGCCGATTTGATCATGGAGGTCCTTTAACCAGTAGTCACTTGGCTCATCTGAAAATTCGAAATTTAAAAAACGTAATGTCTTTGTGATAGAGAGCTGGCACTTTGAACCCTAATTCAGCATTTCTGATTCTCACGCTCATGGCTCTTATGCCATTCAAAGTCATAAATGACAACGTGTTTCTGAAGTAGCTTTGATGTAAGTTGACGTGCTCATGTGTGATTGTGTAATCAATATCACGTCATTGGAATCAATGGTAATCTGGAATGTGTGACAAAAGCCCTTATGCACCTTCTCTCTTTGCTGCCAGGTCATTTCTTGGTTCACTTTTAGTTGACTTTCCTTCAGTGCCGCTAGCTGAAAATAATAAACAAAACAGCGTGAAAGAACTCAGAAGAAACACAAAAGTTCTACACTTACAGCCACGAGAGTTTTTGTGCGTCTTTCAGACACATTTTCAGGACAATTTTTTGTCACATTACTGCTTTTTAAAATTCAAACAAGAAGTTTTTTCCCTCTGTTCACTTCTTTAGACAGTCACCCTTCTCCAATGACACTGGTCACCGAACAGTTTTTCCTGTAGGAACCCAACTTACCAAGTCCGTTCAGCTCCATCAGTGGTTTCCTGTTGGCCTCGCTCTTCAGCATGTCGAACCTGGGCGCCATTGTCAGACAACTGGTGGGCAAGGCTGGAGGTAGATAACCTGCAAACGCAACAGCACAAAGCGTGAAATTAGTCAAAAATGCAGCGGTTGCAGCCAACAGGAAGGAAGCCACCTGTATGCACCATATCAGTCCCACTCCCACTCCTAGGTCAGAGTCAAGAAGTTCATACCTCAGCTCTGAATTTATCTACAGCAAACAGGTAAGTGCTGATTCATGGACAGTCTGTGAATATACCTCCGACATGTCTTTTTTTGATGATATAAAAAATTCAAAGCACTACAGACAGCGGAGGCAAAGATATTCCTATTTCTGTGGTCAAATGAAGCCCTTTGGTTGGGAAACCAAAAGTTGGTGCTACTCATAGTCATTGTTCAACTATCATATCTCCTGTGTAGTACCTTCCATGGGACTAATTTGCTTATAGTTACTAATATAACATAACCCTGTGGCAAATCACGTCAATCACGCAACAAACTTCAAGGACCTGGCCACGGGCCCACGATTTCTCACCCTCTATTGGATCATTCTCAAATAGCGATACACACCTGATGAAAAGAACTCGTCCTGCAGGATGGCTTCCACGCATGGGCGGTCAGTGGGATCTGCCTTCAAGAGTCGCGTGATGAGATTCTTGGCTGGGAGGCTGACTCGCGATGGAATGTGATATTCGTTGCGTTTGATACGTGTGTATGTATCCTTCAGGTTGGCAGTCTCGAATGGAGGCTTTCCTACCAACAGTGTGTAACTGAAATGTAGGGTTAAAATGACTCAGTTCATTTTGAGTTTTTTAGTGCTTTCGCTGACCATGGCCAGTATCAGAGCCTCAAAGCAAGTGTTACTCAAGAGGTTAAAATAAAGTTCGATTTTTAAAGGTGCCATTTCCAATTTCAGAAAAACAGTCAAATGCCCCTTACACGTACTTAATGACAGTTGTTGCATGAAGTTACCCCTGAATAAGCCATTCTTTAGGGCTTCATGGAATTTGTCAAGGGTACGTCCATCTCATCTGGCATTGACTTTTGTTAAAATTGTTTCAGACCACTGGAACTCTTGTTATGAATCTCGGCGCAACTCACACAATGCATCCAAGTGACCAAACGTCCACCTCAAAGCTGTGTCCCTTCTTGCACAAGACCTCGGGTGCAATGTAGTTTG
This sequence comes from Lineus longissimus, assembly GCF_910592395.1. Lineage (NCBI taxonomy): Eukaryota > Metazoa > Nemertea > Pilidiophora > Heteronemertea > Lineidae > Lineus > Lineus longissimus. The sequence goes on from NC_088315.1 coordinate 9,035,713, forward strand.
GCGTCCCACACAACGTTCTGCAAAGATAAACACATCAACAATTAGTTCTACTCTAGCAGTTTAGAAATCTCTACGTCACGACATGCCCTTGGTTAAATTCAAGCCTTGGGAGTTGTCTGAAGAAAACAGTTCTAAAATCAGACGGCACTTTAATTTTTCAAACAGTTCCTTAGGAGGACAACTCGCTAACATGCAAGGACTTACTTCTTTCTCTCTCCATCGTAATCGACTCGTGTCGCTAAACCAAAATCGCCAATCTTGATCTCCATATCGTCATTCATAAACAGATTTCCAAGTTTCAAATCCCTGTGGATGACACGGCCATTGTGAAGATATAATGTCGCCAGCAGGATCTGTCGCACGAAATAACGTGTTTCTGGTTCGGTGATGGCTCGTCGCCTCTTGTGCAACTCCATCAACGACTGAAATAAATTGGATGGTTGGTTGTGACATTGTAGCAGAATTTGTCAATCTCATAGAATTACATCTGACTCAAGTCGGAGAGAAAAAGACAATTTGATCAGTTTTGCATAGCAATACCTACCCTCCTTCTACACAGCTCAAGCAGTATGTAAACATTGTCATTGTCTTCAAAGAAGCCAAAGAAACCAACGATATGTTTGTGATTCAGACTCCTGTGGATGTTGATCTCTTGTGTCATCTGAAAAAGAGAATAAGCAACATATTGGTCTAATTTGTTGCTAAATTTTGATGACTGGGCAGACTGATGGTGGTTGTTATTTTTTTAATTGGACGAAAGAATCAACAAAATTGATCTCTGCACAAAGGATGAAGGTTCAAAGCATTCAAAACAGAGGCAAGGCATTGAGGTATTTCACTTCAGAAGAAACTAAAAGAAATTACTTGTCACATCCTGCCCAAAATTTGGCACTTACTTTGTCCTTTTGATGTTGTTTGACCAGCAATGACTTGGGAACGATTTTCCCAGCCATTATCTGCTTGGTGTCCATATCTGTCAATTCGTAGCATTTTGCAAAACCACCCTGAATGAAAAGAATTAGAAAATGTGGTTTTGATTTTACATTTCACTTAGTTAAGTGGTGTAGAATTGAATTGCCCCTAGCCTGTATGCTGCAGCCCACTTCTGATCACTTGTGCTAATGCTGACCTCATCTATCATCAAGTCAGTCAGCTTTTGGTCTTGGCCCCAGGCCCATGGTTTCTTCAAGTCTGGAACTAAATTTCTACTTGTACACAAAACCTTTATAAACCAGGACCAAATCTTACTTTTTAGTTTTATTAAGGGAGATGGGCCTGTGGGTGGTGGCAAAAGGCTCTTCTGACTTAGGGGGAGCAGAAGGCATCTTTTTAGCCCAAATGGGACCAAGACAGCACAAAAGACATGGGTTTTTTTACATTTGAGAGCAGTTGCCCCCCCCCCCCCCCCGCCCACTGTAAAAATAAAGTCCTGAACAATAACCTCTCACAGATTTAATTGCTCAATGTGATGCCAAGGAAGGTTTTAAAATACTAATAAAAAATAGGTGAATTTTTTGTCTTTTCAAACGAACCAAGCAGTGAAAGGTTATGGGCAAGATGAAGATGAGGCATGAAATTTTCAAGTCATCTCATCAATTAGGGCCTATCGCAATTGCCAATATCGGATAAGACAAAAGCCTCTATAATTGATCTCGATGAGTATAGTCAATGAATTATACTCATAGTATGACGCCAGCGATCACGAGTCGAACCCTAATTCTAAAATAAAGACTGGAAACTATGGAAAACCTGCTGAATGAAAAGGGCATGTAAATGAAATTCATGAATATAAAGAGAAGCCATACCAATTGAGAGGTGAAGTCATAGGCGCCTAATCGGTTACCACGGCACGGCACATGCAATACACACAAAATGCACACAACGAACAAAATGAGATTTTCACTCGATTTTTACCTTTCCTAAAAATTTGCCTTTTGCATATCGCTTCTTATTTTTTTCATCGATAATGATATCTGGTATTTCTTTAGCTCTGGCTGCATCTCTACTGCTGGTCATTTTCACGGATTTTATAACTTTTATCACAAAAAATGATGAAAAATAGCAACCACGAGATTCAGAAAAGCCGAAACGGTTCAAAATTACCAGTAATTCCCACTCGTTTGTTAACCGAGGCGCGATTGGCCAAATTTTGTATACTGAATTCTGATTGGTTTAAAAGGTCGGTATATATCGGTAATTTCCGTAAACATTCGGACATTTAAAGGTACATTGTAGTACATTGTAAAAACAAATCTCATTGGCTAAGAAAATTAAAGGTCTAAATTGTAAACCAATCAAAATTTAGGTACTGTCCGCTGCCGGAACTCATCCGAAATGTCCATGCTGGCTGGTCCTCGTCGAAAAGTGAAACTTTCTAAAGATCCTAACAACCTAAATTGGAGTAACGGTACGCTTTGAAGCATGCTTGACTTCATCTGATTGTACAAAGAAAAAAAATGAAATCGACAAAGCTAATAGGCATGAAGTAGCCGTGCTGTTAAGGGTGCTCTTAAGTCAATGATAGATCGGGCGTGCTCACGCACATGTACATGCACACACCGATACATGTGCTGTACGAAATGAGTGGTGTAACAGTGATTTTGTCACCTGGCCCAAAATGTTAAACCAGTACTAAACGACACTTAAAAAGTTGGCCCGAGAGTTGCGGCAGTATGTTTTGAGTGTAGTATTGCGCATTCCTTTTATATGACCAGACCTGTTGCTAGTGTTAGTGTTGAGCATCACCTTAAAGGGGGACTATAGCCTATAGGCAGGAGCAGAGGGGCTAATTTGGCCATCTTCAGTTGACTAATATACACAGTAATGGTACTGGGTCATGTCAGATTCAGCACTAAATATATTCCTCATACAAGCGCAAATCATTTTGACGTACTGTGAGATGTGAGAGACCCCTATTGGCGACTTTGTGTAACTTTATTGTGCCTGCCTAGCTGCTGCCTATACTGTCTCTTTAAGAAAACACGGCGTTGTCTTCCTTTTACCCAAAATTCTTTGATTTTTATTTAGATGAAGACAAGTTTGGTCAGCGAATGTTGGAGCGGATGGGTTGGCAGAAAGGTAAAGGCCTTGGCGCCAATGAAGATGGGAAGGTGGACCACATAGCAGTGACTCTCAAAAGTGACAACACTGGTGTCGGTTGCACAAAGAGCCATGCAGATAACTGGATAGCCCATCAAGATGATTTTGGCGCGTTGTTGGCGAATTTGAACGCAAATCATTCTAACACCAACAGTGGAACCAACACTCCTGATGCTGAGAAAGTCATTAGTCTTGAAAGTCATTCGAAGTCCGCTAAAGGCAGAGTTCAGTAAGTTTTTGAGAAAGATAAAACAGGACAGTGATTTCATTGGAGATGTGGGCTTGTTGGAACATTTGCTTTTACATTGGTTGTGTCTTTTGAGTAATGTAATGTCTCAGTATTCCAACATCCACTGATATTCTAGAATATTAAGATTCTTGAAATGATCCTAATCTATTAACCAGTCCACTTCTTGTGTAAGTGTCGTGAGTTGTATATGTCAGTCTCACCAGTTACAAACACTAAACAATACTTGCTTCTTTTCCAGTTACAAGAAATTCACACGCAGCAAAGATCTCTCGGCTAAGAACACTGCGGACTTGAATTGTGTGTTTGGAAGACGAAAGTCGAAGGGTAATACTACAAGTAGTATGCGAGCAGAGGTTGGTATTTTTCTATGGTGCATTGTAATTTCTCCTCCAGGCCAGGATAATCTGAGATTGACTGTGATGAAGTTTTAGTTGGTCTTCTCTTCTCCTGATCAGCATTTCCCTCCAGTCCAGGACAAAAAGCTGTTCAGTCTGTGAATTCCCTTTCCTCTCCTTGACTCCTTGCATGCAAAGCAGACTTTCTTGACAAATATGAAGCAAGATAGACAACTCATTGATCTCTCAAATTATTATTCCTTTTCCTTAACAGGAAGAAATCGTAAGCGCAGACCCTGCCCCAGCCGATGACAAGGATAGCAACTATGGCGTTGTCACGACAACGAGTAAACAAAGTGTCCAGGAGTATTTTGCACAGAAGATGGCCGAATTGAAGCAGTCAAGGGACAAAGAGACAGAATCACCAGAGAAAGGAAAAGTTGCAAATAATGACTTTGATTATGAGTTTGGTGCTGCGGTTATCGGTTCTGGGGCATCATGTGAACTTGGCGTGCGGTATGAAGATGTTGAGGATGACTACGGGTGTTCTTTTGAAGACAGAATAGAGGGTGGTATTCAAAATGAGATCGTTGTGAAGTCTAAGAGTGATAAAAAGAGGAAAAGAAAGAAAATGGTTGATGAAGGAGAGGATATTGTTGAGGGGGATAGGGACTTGGGCAAGAGTTCAGATTGTGCTATTGAGCCAAGTAAAAAGAAAAGGAAGAAAATGGTTGATGAAGGAGGGGAGGGGGCTGGGGACGAGCATGTAGGTGGTGATGTTGAGCCAAGTAAAAAGAAACGAAAAAAGGACAAGAAAATGGTTGATGAAGGAGAGGATGTAACCGAGGAGACTGTGGACTTGGGCGAGAGTTTAGACTGTGATGTTGTGCTGAGTAAAAAGAAACGAAAAAAGGACAAGAAAATGGTTGATGAAGGAGAGAATGTAACCGAGGAGACTGTGGACTTGGGCGAGAGTGTAGACTGTGTTGTTGTGCCGAGTAAAAAGAAACGAAAAAAGGACAAGAAAAGGAGAAAGGCAGCAGATGAGGAGGCTGTGTGTGCTGTAACTGAAAAAGATAGTGTTAAGGGGAAGAAAAAGAAAGGGAAAAAGAAGTTGAAGATGAAAGAAAGCGTTTCTGATGAAAATTTAGACAAAGATGGTGTGGAGGAAGAAACAGAGGTTGCTGTTGATACAGCAGTGGATGTTGATGTTGATGTTGGTTGTGCTGATGAAGGGAAGAAGAAGAAAAAGAAAAAGAAGAAAAGTGGCAAAAAGGAGGACCGTGAAGCTGAGGAAGGAACTACCAATTCTGAAATTGTAGAGAAAGAAGAACGTGTGCGGAAGACTAAAAAGGGGAAACGGAAGGCAGTGGCGAAGGCAGACGTTAAAAAAGATGGTGAAATAAAGGAGTCGAGTGGTGAAAGAAAAGTTGATGAAGATGAAAGTGAAAAAAGTGAGACTGAATCTAAGAAGACAAGGAAAAGGAAACTTGTTAAAGAAAAGAATGCATCGTCTGCGTCAGCCGATCCTGTTGTTAATATGAAGAATTACTGGGGGCCAAAGCAGAACTATTTTGACAAGGCAACGGGTAAGACTGTGCCCTTTGATGAACTGGGCTGGACTGAATTCAAAGGGTCTAATATTCTCAGTGTAACGGGTTATTGGGGTGTGAGGTCTGGTTTTGTCTCCAGTGAGAAACTATAGACAGTTAATCCTGTTAAACGGTAGGGCATGACATGTTATGAGTGTCAACTGCAACGAAAGGGTTAAGATCATTGTAATAATACTGATTTTCAAACTGTAAAACTCGGGTTTTGGTCTCATGGTGCTTTAACACAAAGTGAATGTTTCTTCACAGTTTGAATATTAACCACATCAGTTTGTTTTTTTTTGTCTGTTTCTGTTCATGTAGCTGTGTATTTTGATATTTGTCTCTTGATATCCTTAATAATTTTGTGGGGTCACTTGTAAGAGATTCTTTTTCTTCTTCTTCAGCAGTGCAAGCTTAACCAGTCAGTCCGTTTTGGGGAATGAAGTCCAGTGTCCAACATAGTTCAGCAGAGCCCCAGGGTTCAGTGGGGAAGGTGTGTCCATGTTTGTATACGTATCAGAATCATGTAAAATTCTTTAGAATATGCCGCTTTCCTTTGATCTTTAAAATGTTTGATAAAGTATCCATGCAAGTGCTGGTCACCAAATGAAATGTATAATCCCTTGGGGCTTGTGTTAAATTACAAGATAAGAGTTTTATTTCATGCGTATTGCCTAATTGAATGATATTGTGAACAGACCAACTGTTTAAATTATGCGGATATCTGCTGATGAAATAAGATGATTTTAATGAAAAGAAGTGTCAGTTTCTTTCTGTTTACTTTGTTATCACCCACTGTGGCTCAAATCATTGCCACTGGAGCCTGGAGGACGATTCTCCACACAAGCTTTCTGGTCTGGGATCTATTGTCAGTATTGAGTCCACATCCTGCTTGGGAGGACAATCTGGAGACATTTCTGCAATTTCAAGGAGAGCAATTCCCAAATGAAGGTCATGCTTCTTGGCTTTTAGCTGGGAAAGCCAGTGCAATTACTCGAGAGATGTCCCCTGCACAACCCACAGTGAGACATTTCTCCAATAAAGTCCCAGTCTTCAACTTGGCAGGCCCTTATCAAATTACTGTGAGTGTGTGCATCTCCATGTGCAGCCTCATGGATTTCGTCTCGCATGGGAAGTCCTCTCTGGTGATTCTGGTGTGCCATGTTGGTACAAAGGATGACTTCCCTTGTAAGCTGTAGAAACTGTCCACCCAGTTGAGCCTCATGACGGCAGCTTGTATAAGGCCATATGTACCTTGTGAGGCTGCCTATCCTTGGCTGGTCACTTGTGCAGATTTCTGTGTTTAACTTTGACGTACTAAACACAAAACAAAGCTTTCTTTGGCTTATTTGACATTTTCATTGGTTGTACCAGGGAACAGTCATTGCCACAAGGAATGGCCCTCAGACTTGCAGTGGAAGAGGCCTATGCATGAGGGATGCGGTGCAACCAGCTTGATGGTATTGACACAGTCTGTTGAGCTGGATTGGGAGCATCATAGCTTAGTGGTTAACACTGCTGGCTACCACGCAAAAGGGCCTGGGTTCGATCCCGGGGAGAACCCATGATTGTATTTCAGGATGAACCGACGTGGCTTTCAAGGAACTAAACTTCCTGGCTCTTCACCGTCCTTTGAATGAGACTAAAACCTGGTGTCTATGCAAGGGTAGGTTAAAGATTCCACCAAGTGAGAAATATGAGTAGCTTGCATGGACTCGACCTCTCGCCGAAGTCGGATTCACTGGGCCAATAAACCCAACTGGCGCACAAACGTAGTGTCATGCATTAACACTCATCCAGCCTTGGAGGAGGAATACTCCCTGGAGAAAATCACCTCCAAGTGCAGAGCGGACTCTGAAGAAGAAGCTGGACATGAACATGTATTGAAGACAAGAAGCGTCTTGCACCCATATCCATTCTTGAATGGTTGGATTTCATGTACATGTATAGGCTATTGGTCCCTTTAACCACATACCCGTATAAAAGATGACACACTGCATCAGCAGAGTACACGAATATTGGAATCTTCCTGAAGAAAACCCCACACTCCTGGGTCTTTTTCAGTAATTGTGCTGCACTTGGAGGTCCTCCAAAGCAGACATAGTATTCAAGCACAATATATTATTAGGACACTACAATCACTGCCCGGGAGTATACTTGGGTGTTATTATTTGGGGAGTATTCCAACTCAAGGCAGGACGAGTGTTTTTTATGTGCCACTGCATTTAGGTGCCAATTTGGTTTATTGACCCAGTGACTGTCTTTGGCCAGAGACAGAGTCCATTGCAAGCACCTCAAGTTCCTCAGTTGGTGGTGTCTTTTGGTTGCCCTGGCTCAGACACCCGCTACAAGGAACTCAGATTCGAAGGACTGTGAAGAATGTAGACTTTTAGTACATGTAGTCATGCAGGTTCGTTCAAAAATACAGTCCTCAGCTCTTCTTGGGATCAAACCCGGGCACTATTGTATTGTAGCCAGCAGTGCTAACCACTAGTCTTCGAGGCTCTGGTGGGGTTGGTCAAATGACAGTCTCCTCCTCAAAGTGAATTTATCCCTACATTCTGGGTGTGACTTCGTCCTCAAAGGACAGATTTAGGAGGAATGGAAATGTATCCAATGTAACAGAATCTCTCTTTGCACAACTCCGGTATAAGGTTGATTTATTGTGTGTTTTCCCTCACAACTGCAATCTTTGCGCTCCATGAGGCCTACTTTTGAAGTAACTGGGAGGAGGTGGAAAGAAGAAAAGACTGATGTTTCCATATAGATACTTATTTTATTTTATACTTTCGTTGCATTCACCTAGGCCTACCCTAGGAACATAGATATATCATATACTCTACTGTACACATTCATAAACGATACATTTATCTATTATCACATACACATGTATACTCATTATGAAAATAACTAACATTTTACAGTGCAACACTCTTTTGGGTTCCATCACAGAATTCCCAGTGATGAACCTTACGAGATTGTCCTAGGTCCTGACATAATCAGAGAGGTGTAGTACATGTAGTTTGAATAATTGCTTTTCATAAGCTATCTAACTAGGCCCAATGTCTTATGATCAAGACACCCTTAGCTAACAGGATATTACTAACAGTCAGGTTAAGTGTAGGTTTCCACTGAACGCGATTTTGCTTGAATCTCACCGCATGGCATTGCAAAGAAAAAGCTTTTGTTGGTTTGGTTTGGGGGGAGTGAAGGATGAAGTAACAAAGCCAAGTTGTATGCGTTCTTGCAATCACACTCATTGGAAACCAACCCTCACCCGACTCGTCTTTTAACAGTACTAATTAACCAAATTCATACATAGTTTTGTTGGGAATGTTACAATCAAATAACAACGAAGCACCCGATGACTAGTCAGGGGACTTCAGCATCAAGATGCCAGAATAGACAACTCACTACTGTAAACCAGAAAATATTCACAGCAGTTTGCAGTTATGTGAAATCGCATCTTTGGTGTTGTTTAAATTTTTATCTAGACTGGCCTCTTTGCAATCGGCATTCAACAATTGAGGAAAAACACATCTAGACTGGCGTTGAAATCGGCACACAAAATTTAGGAATACACTGTTCTCTTTAGCTGCAATTCGCATTCAATCATTGAGGAAACTACATCTAGACCATCCTCATCGGCAGCTACATCTGATTTCCTTCTCAGAGACACTTATCTCTACAAGTTATTTGGCACACTAAATATTTGGAACACCCCAATTTATTGTTAAGAACATATAGTGGCGTTTGCGATGGTGTAAGCAATCGCACAACATTTCTAGACAATCGTTTATGTTAAGTTCTGCAAGTATATTCAACAACGAAAATAAAGCACCATATTGAAAATTATAACAGATCTAAGAACATATCACACTCAAACTCATAGAACATCACAAACACTCAAGAGTTACATATGTGTAGTTCATAAACAAAGCCAGAGAATTGATAAAACCTCAAATTGTCCAACCCCACAAATTTAACTCCATTCGCTGCGATGGAAGTTATTTCATGATACACTCCAGTGGAAAGAAACCATGTGACGCATCATGCATTGCAGTCCAATCAATCTGTGAAAAAACTAAAAACTGCAACAAAAGTTTTTTACTGGAACCTGTTGATTTGCCCCCCCCCCCCCCTAGGACCAATTTATCAAAAGTCTCCCAACTAGGAACTAACCCAAAGCCACATCTGTCCACACAAGTGTATCATGTTTATTTTGACACTTAGTATAAGAATTTTATCTAGATCATCCAATGCAGTAGTTGTTCTTGACATCTTTATAGAATTATCTAATTTAAGGTTAGCCTCTGAGAAACCCTGCTATATCGAGAACATGTGTTGCATAAGTACTGCTGCCAACTAGCATACAATTCAAACTTAACATACAATTCAAGTACAACTAGTGTAAACATTTTAAAGGGAAGGAGAAATGAGAATAAAAGGATTTTGATATTCTAAAACAACAGTTCTGATCACCACATGTACTAGGGGCCTTACTTAAGTATGTACGCACATTTTCCCAACTTTCCCGACTTCCATGACCCCACTCCTGTACGCCAAAAACAGGTACAGGAAAATGTACATTTTCCCAACTTTCCCGACTTTCATGACCCCACTCCTGTACGCCAAAAACAGGTACAGGAACATGTACAGCATAAGCAAATCTCTGCCCAAATTCTTGATCCCCGCAGATGCGCACGCAGTATGACCCCTAAACAATCCTGACACATTCCTCACTTTATTCTAGCACGCCTCCTTCCCTTTTCAAATTACACTCTTCTTTTTCATTTTGAGATTTTTCAATTCTTAACAACCATAAGTACATGATTAAGGTACGCATATGAATTCTATACAGCTGCTTTTGCCACAAAAGTTACAACACACAATTCATGACATGTACATCAATAACTGACACATATACAGCAACAACTGTTCTGAGAATATTCTGCAGACGATACTGAGCCGATTTTGGTGCGTCTGTTTAACATAGGCCTATTACACGTAATACATGTATAGGCCTTTGGACAGACACCCTTCAACCCACTCATTAGTAATTAGCGTCATCACAGTATTATGCAAATCACATTTTTCAATCTAATTACATTATTCATAGTCTTCAGCTTTCAGCAATAATTCTAGGCAACTTTTAAACATCTGAATGTATGGCTAAGTGGTACACTAAATACAGTCACTTAAGTGTAAAAAACAGCTGGCAGTACATATCAATGCACACATAAGTTACGACTGCACTGGGACTATATTTGTACCAGCTTACCTTACCAAAACAGATTACAGTCGAACATCCCTTATCGGACACCTCTCTATTTAGGACAACCTCTCTATTTAGGACAACCTCTCTATTTAGGACAACCTCTCTATTAAGGACAATAGTTTTGGTTCCAAATTAGTTGTATCCATTAATTTTGACCTCTCTAATAAGGACAGCACTCGTTAGTCCCGAGATGGTTCTTAGTAGAGATTCTACTGTTTAGGTACATGACTTGCAGAAACTATTATTATACCGACTAAATCAGTTCAAGTGCCTTCCCATTTACTTAGTCCCCTGTTGGCTTGATGATCTGAAAGAACTAAGACTATAGTTCGTAGCAAGTACAGTTAGGAAATTTAAAATGCCCCTGACAATGTCTTCATCTTTGCTTTTTGTTCATTTAAATTAGGAGAAAATGCCAGAAGAACTTTTTTATCCTGAGATGGCGAGATTGTGGCAAGAGTACAAGCTCTAATGAACAATGCATATTTGACTGTTTGGCAATGCAATGGAGTGCTCCAAGGGGTTTCTTAAGTGAACTACTGTGAGCATTTGGTGATTCTACGGGTGCCCTGAGTGTGGAAATTTATTGAGGCAATGCAGGGGGAGGTTGACTCGGCTCTGAACCGTTCACCTCCACATTGGGTCTCGAGGGAACAGGGGGCAGTGGCACGTCAGAGTCAGGCGAATTCTGTACAGAATTTCTCGGAGATGGTTTTGGTGGAGTCGGCTGATCGGCTGGACTAGGCGGAGTACCAGGGCTACCTAGGTTTGCAGGAGATTCCGATTTAACATCTGGTCGGTTTGGTAGAGCAGGTGGTGGACCTGGCGGCCGGTTTCCCTTCCGTCTTGGCGGCACCACCGGTAGAGGACCAGTGGGTATTTGGGGTGGCCCATCCCTTGACCGTGGGACAGGCACGGGTGGTGGCGGACCACGGGCTGGCAGTGCTGGTGCTGGCTGACTAGGGGCGATCATGCTTGCACGAGGTGCAGGGACCGGAGGACCTCCTGGTGCAGACGTTTCGAGTACAGATGGCCGAGGCGGCGGTGCGGGGCCTGCATCGTCAATTTTCTTCCTTAGGGAGACTGACTCTTCCTCCGGTGTAACTTTTTTAGGAATGTCTGGTTCCTTTTCTTCAATTGGTGATGCCTTGGCACCTGCAGAATATAAGAAAGTAGCGTACTTGCGGTCAATTTGCCTCATTCCAGACAAGCTCCTCTGGCAGTAGAGTCGCAAAACTTTGCCGAGCCGAGCTATGGGGCCAGCCTCTGTTGATTTTGAACTCACGATTTGTGTAATGTTAGAAACATCAAAAGCTGACCCCATAAGTTGGCCATTTTATTGTACCACAACAGAGCCTCACTACTAGGGACACCAATCAGAAAAGAGGCAAATTCATTAGCAAAGTTGACTGGTATCTTTTACTCATTGAACCACAGTGCCACAATTTGGGATCCTGGGCAGTACCGTCTGCTGAGTAGGACAACATGTTTTGGACGAAATTGAAGGAAAATTGTTATATCAAATAATTTTAATAATATCAACTTTTCATCAAATAATTCCCATCTACACCATAGCTTTGGGGAATATGTATGGTAGTGGATAGACATCTTCTGCTCAAATCTTCGGAGGTATGAGTTGAGTGGTTGGTCATTTACTTACCTTCTGCTGGTAGTAAAGGAGCAGGCAGCTCATGCTGGTCAACACTATTCCCACTCATTAACTTTTCTATCAACTTCTCAGCTTCCCCGACATCCTTACAGCCCTGGTGCTGCACATTCATCGGCCGACTTATCATGGAATTCTGAAAGAAGAGTTCATAATTCTAATTCTTGCAGTAGAATGACAATTGGTAACTTAAATAGAAGTTATCAGCCTGCCAAAATGTTTGGGACCCGAATTACCTCCAATTTTCAATTTTCAATGATCAACAGACTCCCAAACCACGCTCCAAAGGTGAATACAGAAAAAGAAGAGCGTTCAACTTACTGGTCGTATGCTAGGCGGCTGTGTTGATGGTCGTTTTGGTGCAACGGCCACAGGCGGATAGGATGCCACTGCAGCAGCCGGTGGTGCAGGCTTGATGGGTCGGCTACGGCTTGGCGAGTCCGGGGTCGTCGGTTTAGCAGGGGGATTGGCCGGCCTCGAGGGAGGTGGAGGCCTCTTTGGTGGTGGAGGTCTTGAGGGCCGTGGAGGAGCCTAGAAAATGAGGAATAGGGATGTTAACAGTTTCTATAGAACTTTTATAGTATGACAGAATGATTGACAATTCAGGAACAACTTCAGTCCTTCGAATGAGACTTAAAACCGAGGTTCCTAGTATGTGGTGTCTATCCCAGGGCAGGTTAAAGACCCCACCAAGTGCGACTTATCATGTTATGGTAACAAAACGTACCACTGGTCCAGACGCCGGTTTAGGTCCATCAGACGGTCGTGGCGGAGGTGCAGAGGGCCGCGATGGTGGAGTTTTCTTGATAGGCTCGAGATCCTCCTCGGTTGGTGATCCATCCCCTGGGGTATGCAGACCAGACGGCATATCAAATGGCGGCAGTTCGAGGCCGAAGCCTGTGATGTCTTCATCACTGTCTGGTTCCATGTGTTCCTCATCTAAGTCGTCTCCTGAAGTTCGAGAAAATGACTCCGAGATGAAATTTCTAAACTAATGTGACCAAAAGATAATGTAGAGGAAATTTTTTATCACATTGCCTACCTATTAAAACTGGCTGGGAAAAGCTCCCAAAATTTCACTTCAAATGGCTCGTCCTAGGCTATGCTTTGTCCGATTCTGGCAAAGTAAGTATTTCCAGATACTTTTGGGTTTAAAGTTTTAGGACATAAATTTTGTTGAGACAAGTTTTTAACACTCTAGTGTCTTCATCAAGCTCTCATGAGATGATACAATATTCTTTCTGATAACATACGCAACCCAGACTCACCTTCCATGTCATAATTCAAAGATGCCTCTTCAAAGTCTTCACCAAGTAACGAGTTAGTGAACGGATTGTACAAGCCCTCCGACTCAAGTCCCGTCAAGTTAATCTCTTTTTCAATTTGTCTCTTCCAGTCTATTGTCCGTAACCTCACCCGGACTTTTTCACCACCAATCTGCAGACGTAAAAAAGATAATGGAAATGAGCAAAGTAAAATCTAAGCAATTGAATCAAGATACGCTACAAGATACAGAACCATGACATAAAATGTGGAGAGTCTACTTTAATATATTCATCTAGATTTTTGTCCACCTGTTCGGAAGTATGATATTATGGTAAAGAAATGCAGGAGTGCTTCCATACTTGTTAAAGATCTTGTTAAATTTGATGGGCTGACACTCAGCCAAGCAATTTTAGTCATCAAATATAGTTATTTTTAAGCACGTAAGCTACTTACCTCTTGTCTATCAAATTTGAGACATTCCAAAGCATCTTTCCCACTTCGCAACGTGATTAGCATATCATCACTAATAAACCTACAATCAAGATCAGACAAAGTTAGAATGAACTGTGCAATGACACCCAACATTCTCCGGTCCCGATTTGTTTCCTCCTTAATTACCATGAACTGGCCCTCGCTAACACGACCACCCCAGTTCCCAGACCGTGACCACTGGCTTGGTTGGTCTCAACCTTCAAATCAACCCCTCTGACAAGACGAGAGGCCTAATTGTCATTATCGACAACAACTGCATCACAACTGATAGTCTCCTCATTCCTACCTGACTAAAACTATATCACCGATCTGGCCGATCGTCTCCAGAACATTATCAATCACCGCGTCGCTGAATTCGCCCATCTCTGCTGACGTGATAACAATGGTACCATCCTGCGGTCCCTGCTGTTCGATCACTTCTTGTAATATCTCGTCCCGGTCTTTATCTTTGACTTGTAACACCTCGATGTCAAATAACGCCATGACAGGCCGGTGATCTGACGTCTTAAAGTCGGCGCGGTTGTACAAGAGGAGTTTGCCCGTGTCCCACTCACACTCGCCCTCAGCTTGAAATAGAGATTAGATTGACTTACATCAGTAACTTGAAAATGACTTCAGAAGTCACAAGAAGAAGATGGCTAGCATAGACAAGTTCATTTTTTAATAATGAAATGTTGTTTAGAAAAAAATTTCCGGGGCAGTTGACTTCAAAATGAACTAAAATCTGGACTACCAGCTCAGATAAACCTCTTCTAGAGCTACATGTAGTGTGACTTTTGACTTCCAAGTGTCATCCTGATATTTTTCAAGCAGGAAATGACCAAAAATCATTGCCAGTACAGTCAAGAGTGATCAATCACTATTGACATCATCGACCCTGTCTGTCCAAGTGGGTGTCTGCTGTTTCTCGCTCGTATCAGTCTATACGGTACACAGATCATAGCCATACATGAATGTGATGTTGGGGTTGCCTTGAGAGTGGAACAGAACATTATCAGTCACCAACTCACCTTTACAAGTGGGTAACCATCGCCTTCTCCAGAGGACCCTGTCGGTCCAGGCGGGTGTCCGCATTTTCTCACTCGTATCATAATCATTACAGAACAGATCATACTTGTACGTTGGAGGAAAGTCTGTGTTGCCCTCCCAGAAACCGTTGAATGTCTGAAATCGGAAAGAATAGAGCTGAGGTGAAATATAGTACATAATTAATTCTTTTTCAAGAGCCAACATTGCTGCATTTCATTTGCTGCTAAACAGGTAAGCCACTTATATCGAATTTTGAGGAAGGAGTTTTGGCCATCCATTGGTGACCAGGGCTTATTTAGACAGACGTCACCAGACCAGGACTGTCCATCTAATATTGAGAAGGAAATAAAACTGCGGCTGCTGATATGTGGCGCCGACATTCACTAAAGTGTTGCAATGTAGTGATGGAGAAGTGACGTCAATTGTGTTTGAGTTCTGACGTCACTTTGATTCATACCCTAGCAAAAATCAGCACGGCCTATCGGGATGCCGACACCCGATTGTTACATTTTTCTATCGTCACATACCTTTCCTTCTTCCCGTTGTTTATTCAGCTGATCACATGACTGTAACGCGCTCCAATTCTCATCCACTATCAGCTGTTTGACCTCCTCATTTGGTAGGTCGATGCGGTAGTTGAAGTCGCCCATCCAGAAGACATATTCGTGCGAGTCGATTGTCCTGCCCTGAAATCGACAGACGTTTGCAAATTACGTGTTGCAAATCTACTTTGCCAGTTATCTTGCAAAAACTGTTGTTGACAAAATTACATTTATTCCTTATGTTTGATCAGACTAAATCAATTGGCTTACAATGAAAACAGGAGCAGAAATTATGGCAAAATAAGAAAAATATTACAAATTTATCTTCATGATTTGTACTTTCAAGACCCAAATAATGAGATTGGCATAGCATTAGGCAATAATAGGTAGTAGGCTGAATCCTTTGTTTAACAGCACATAATCACGGCAAATAAGATTAGCAGACGTAAACAGTGTGAAAGTGTTATGAGCAGACGTTGTGTGGACAGTGACTGCATTGGTGTGGCAGCTTTGACACACACGACATGAGAGGTACTCCTCAAATGGAACAGTAAAGGTGCAAACAGAACTAAACGATTGAGTCATAGTTTGTGCTCTAGAGTTCAAAGCAACGAGGACAAAATATCTACGAACATTTAAAACTTTAGATTAGATCACACCACACTAAAAGACGGCACACGTTGGGATTAGCAGTCATGACCTCATAGTGGCAACCTCAACACCTTGGATGTGCACGTGGGGAATCCCGAACCAGACAAAAGTCACAACTATTGAATCAGAATACAATATAAGTAATTACTGTTCCATATCAGTTTATTGCTTTATGACGATTTACTAATGGGTTAAATTTCATAGGTGAAGCTTGTAGTTTTTAATTTCAAGCAGTAAGAGAGGAGTTGGGTTGGTCAAGACAGAAATCAGAACGTTTTCCTTCATGGGAAACAGGCCTACACAACAGTGCAGTCTCCATTGTTATTATAGCTAGGTGTTGCTATGCGGAAAGATATGTCTCACCTTCTAAAGTATGGGAATATTGGGATGCCCCTCCCCCTCTCTGCCATCGATGCCCAAATATCAATAGTTTGGATTCATTGAACGTTAGGGAGCTAAGTTGACACCTTCGGTAGAAATTTTTCCCCAGCTAATTCAATATAAAGCCCATTCAGAGAAACCATAATCCCAAACTAGACCACTGGTGTATAAATGATAACATGCCATCACCTCAAATACTAGTATCATAGATTTTCTGAATTTACATAACACCACTTGACATAATGGGAGTTAAAGGTTTTACTATTATATGATGAGTTCGAATTGCCTAAAATAGGGTTAAGCACGTTGTGCTTCAATAAAGCCACGACTACACAGGAATCCTTGAGATGAATCCTTCAACACTTCCTGGACCTGGACATAGCTGTTTCAACCAAACAACTTCACAGACGCACTTGACTTTTTTGTTGTCATCGTTTTTCGTCCAAGAAGTGTTGAAGTGTCCACAAGTTGTAAACGTCTAAGTGAACCTATTTGAACTTACTGCTCGACTACTTGAAACACCCTGTAACACGCATGCAGAGAACACAAGCTATAAACAACACAACACAACAATGGCAAACATAAACGGACAAATGGTACGGCTCAGACACTTAAGAAAGACTTGATGGACGACACAGAGTCTCCCATTAACCATGAGGAATTATTCGCAATTTGTTTTGAAAAGAAATCCTGACAGAAGCAGAAAAGTTGGGAGAAAAAAAAATCGCCAAATCCAGTCTGATGAGTGACTTAATCAAAAAAATTTCTGATTCTAG
This sequence comes from Lineus longissimus, assembly GCF_910592395.1. Taxonomy (NCBI): domain Eukaryota; kingdom Metazoa; phylum Nemertea; class Pilidiophora; order Heteronemertea; family Lineidae; genus Lineus; species Lineus longissimus. Next base: position 9,053,070 of record NC_088315.1, read on the forward strand.
TGGGTGAGTAGTCGTAATATGTGATACAATGAAATAGCATCACATTTTCTTTTTCTTAATGAACTAAACATTGATTCTATATGATACCAAAAATACTCTAGTTTCATCGATCTAAGACCAGTTAAAGAATTCCTACAAAATGGAAACAAAGGCTAAGCTGGTACATGATGTCATGATCATCGCACATCTTGGTAATGCAAGTGTGTTGCCTATCTAAGTTTTTACATTTTGAATGGCATCCAATGACCAAATGGGTAATATTACCCATTTCTTCAGAATTTAGAATCGGTCTTAGTGCAGTGAAACCAGAGTATATAAGGCGTGCTATATATTTTTGATAATACTGGTGTGAATGAGATTTTTTATGACTTTTGTGCTTCATTTTACAACAGAATTACACATTTCTTTCCCTTTTAAGACTTTTATTACAAAGTCAAAGGAAAGAAATATTTAGCCACTGGCGTACCAACTGCAACAATAACATCTCAAACAAATTTTGGAATCAAACTTACCGTGGACACTTCCTGCGCAAGGCATTGTGGGAACAGAGTTAAAGTAAGACAACGTGGAAAGCACACGTAAAAAAAATGTCGGTATAATTTTTTTCTATGATTATTTAATGAAAAAACTATCCACAGGTAACCCCCCAAAAAGATATCAAAAATTATGAAGAGAAAACTCTGCAATAGTCTTGTAAAGAATGAATGTTAATAGTAGATTGGACACAAGCAGAGCAGCAGAACACCATGCACAAGCAAATTATTCAGCATAAAAGCTAGAATTTTTAGTAGAAAAACTGAAAAAATATTTACAACTGGAAATCTTATACCCTCAACCTCATGCCCTTTGCTTTAGAAACTTTAGTGTTTGTTATATTTTAGATCCACACTTGACAGTCTGTCCATTTTCGGTAATGAAGTCGGCTATCCAAGAGATTTCCCCTACAGAGCCCTAGAGATTTGTGGTGAGTGTGGTACCTTTTTGCCAGTACTTTTATCAATTCTTTATAAGGAAGCAGGTCTAAAGCAAATGAGCTACATAACTTCAGTAACAACATCAAGGTTTTCATTATTGCAGAATCTCAAAACACAAGGTCATGACAGTTAAACTCAGTTTTATCTTTTGTTCAAATTCTTCATAGGTGTCAAATTTCCTGCACTGAATCTTTCCGAAAGCGCTTACAAATTGTTCAGTGGCCCCTTCACAGTCATTTTGATTTCAATTGATTTACAAATATTTTGCTATGAGAGAGATTTGAAGATCTTCTCATAATCTTAGACCAAACGACATCCCGTTTGGTTGCACTTGTAAGAAAGCCAAGAAAATCGCAGGCATTTTAAGGAACATTAGTGGAAAAAGCTGAACAGTACCGGTGTGCCAACCGGCCGACTTACCATAGGAAATGAAATCCGCTTAAAGATGTCCGTAAAATCGCTATTCCTCTCCGCCACTTGCGACTGTCCTGCCGCGAAATGTGAACAGACGAAACAGAAGCTTGAGTTGTGGATGAGGAAACGTATCGCCACGCCACCCTTGTTACCGGCGGCGCCACCCATACCGGTTTTAACCGAGTCCACAGCAACGTCCCTGGAAAGGAAAGGGTTGGGTGAAATAGTCATCGCAAATGTTCTGAGCTGATATCAGGTTACATATGGCTATTATGGGCCTATTATGTTTTAAAGTAGGTCATTCCAACCAAAAATGACCCGCAATAGTCCATGGAGGCTGCCATTTACATCCTGTGGTGCAACAAGACTGTGGCGAGGTGCGTCATTTTTCCAGGCCCTGAGGGTGAGGGAGGTGGTCATACAAAGTGACAAACAAAAACACAAAAAGTTGAGCAGACATACCTGATGTATGGTGCGAGGTGAGGCCGAATGAATATATACAGACAGACACCAACAAGTTGAGCAGACGTCAGAAGAACATATTTGTGTTCGCGAGAAATCGTTTTCTGGAGGAATGTTGACCATTCTTTCACATTTGCAGAACTGAAATAGAAAACAATTTGTTACATCTATATCCTGTTATCTCTGATGAAGTAACCAAATTTTATTATCCTTCTACAAATATATGGTCCAGGGGTAAGGCTCTCTGCTGGGGGGGGGGGCTGTCACAACAGTGGACACAGGCCAGTGTCTGATTCTAGTTTTCGAGCGTCGACAACAAAATCTATAATACTCTCTCTGATGTCTAAATCTTAGTCCTAACAGATCAAAAGAAGATGATATATTAAGTCCAGGTCACAACATTTGACGTTTTGCTGCTGCGTACACATTTCAATTTGTCAAGAAAACATCGCACATTCAAAGAAGTTTCAGAAATCACTTTGGTGATTTGGAAAACCTGGATCTTATGACATGCCACGATATGTCCAAATTCTTTCGGCACACTGAAATAATAGATATGACCTCTTGCCTACCTTGCATTAACAATATTACCCGCATTCAGATCGACTATCTCTTCAAATCCTATGGAAAATATATCCACAGGCTTCTCATAATCTGCGTTTTTTTCTATCAACATGTCTGGATCCTTTTCCTTTGTAATTTTCGGTAAATCTAGCAGCCAATCCTCTATCGACTCGTGTTTAAATGCAACGCTCCGGAAATGCTTTCCGCCATTGACGTTCCAGGTGCCGGCGAAGACGCGGAGATGGGTTGTGTCTGTGTACTCTCGGTGCCGTAGAACCATGTCTCGCAGGACCATCGGAGATGCTGAAATAGTAAAGAAAAAGTTCAGCCGGGATTTTCCCTAAACACGAAAAACGTGAAAAAAAATCCACACAAACATTTTTGGGTTCACAGTAATATAAAATCACATGTCAATTGTCACTTATTATGGGATGTAACATACCGTGTAAACTTCTGTTTGAAAGTAATGACCTTGCGCGATCTGAGAGCTCACTGCGTAACGCGTTGCCCAGCAACAGGATATCAATAGCTTCCTGTTTACTGCTGTCAAGAAAGTTGTTCTGGATTGTCCGGGTTGCCGAGCGGGCCGCGTCTGTGTACTGGAAAGAAAGAAAATGGACTATGTTACAGTGAACCTCTGCTAGCGGACACCTCTCTATTAAGGTTACCTTCTGTATAAAAGACACTAGTTTTGGCCCAAATTGGTTGATCCCATACAGTTTGACCTCTCTAATCAGGACATCTCAGTAGGGACTGCACTTGTCAGTCCCCAGGGGGTCCTTAATAGAGAGGCTCCACTGTATTTAGTAATTACAGAAGTTAGCCTGCGCTATAGTCTTTTATGAATATCATGACGTTTTAAAAGATAGCTAACACTGTATTCTGTGTTTATCTCAAATCTGTTTGCCATTTTTGAATGAAGGTATCGGACCTAAAACGACAGCTGAAAACAGTGTGTTTCTCAGAGTCAGAAAAAATGAACTAATTTAACACCATCACCTGTTACTGTCACCACAGACCTCCTCATTTAGAAAAAAATATCTGTCTACGGTGAACAAAACCAGCCTCAAAAGGGCCGATATGTGTGCTTCTGGGCTGTTGGAAGTTTTCAATGGTCTTCACGAGAAAGACAAGGGGAAAAGGTTGGGATTTGTGCCAAGGGTGTAATTCAATGCAAAGGACTGGGGTAATGATGAAGAGTGAAACAAAGATTGTATTGTTTATATATTGTGTCGACACCAGCCCATTGAGTTGCATCTGTTACACAAAGCCCAATAAACACGTAAGATATTCAATTTGTCCAGTACAGGCGTTGCTAAATCGACGGATATGCACTGACGTCACGGCTAATTTGTAAACATCATGCGCGCACACTCTTATCTCTTCAACATGGGTTCCATGAAGAAGAGTTGCGACCAACCGTCGTTCTGTTGAGATTTCTCTCAATAACATAATGATGCTTAACCGATGATGTAAGACTGTTATTGTGATAAAATCGTATCGAAGTTTTATTCTAGAATATCATGCAAGTCACGAGACAGGGGAGAAAAACTCCTCGTATCCAAGTGAAACCAACAACGATCGTGGAAGTTGATATTGTGAAGTCACGCCATTCCCTCCGTTGAGATACGAGTATGCACGCGTAGCCAACGGTAATGACGTCAAAATGACGTCATTTTGTAAACAAAGATATCCATCTATTGGCTAAACAGTATTAAAACAGTGTCTGTTTGAATAAGCAAAATCCAAATAATTCTCCATGCTCAATTCATTGGTAATCTATGCCAGAAGGTAATTCAGCTGTGCCCTACCGTTTGATGTTTGCAAGCTATTCTAGCAGACAGGAACACAAGACTGGCACTGAATAGTTGCATTCACTTGAAATTAATTACTTTAAACCATGGCATATTTTAAAGTGAGACTAAAATTGCAGTTTCTCACGCATATAACAATCATCTATATCTAGATGCTTGTGTTTATGTATGCTTGTGTATATATATCCTAAATGAACTTTCATTTCATCCCACTACTGTTACTTTTGGCTTCCCCGGAACGGAAAGCGACAAACAATCAATGAAAAACTGATCAGATACTGTAGATCCATGCAATTGATTGGGAGCAACGTTTACATAACGTAGTGTTAGTCGTCGTCACGTCACCATGCATTTTTACATTACTTGTAACGTGACGTGACGTGACGTCTTCGTAAACACTGTTCCCAATCAAGTGCATCAATCTAGAGACGGCCGATTCCTAATCCTACTACCAGAGGGAGTATGGGGCCCTGATAGTAGAATGGCAATCGGCTGAGGATACTACAGCAACTGAGGTGCATGGTCATCACAGTAGTGTGGGCTGCCTAATGAATGAACTCACTTTGTTCAATTTCTTGATTATTTTCTTTATTGGAATGGAAAATTGTACTCTTCATCAAATGTCCGTAAGCGACAATAGGGTAAAAAGCTTGTTCGAACCATCGACATTTACCACACAAAGGACTAATGGAATTGAAAACATAATATCTTTTTCTGAAACTTGAAAGTTTTGTAATAATCTATTCATTTGTTTGGAATATGTTGTCGAGGGTTTTGCAAAAAAACAGCATGGAACTTGGTTTGTCATTTCAGAACTGAGAAGAATTGCAGAGGAAGCATGTTTCCTGTTAAACAATGTCAATGTTCCAGAAAATAAAACCGGATGTGGCAAACTCTTCTGCTCCGAATGTGATGAAACCTTGTTGAAGTTGTTGGTGAAAACTGCCACCACCTAAAGGTTCAATAATCAATCTTTGCAGCTTTCTGGAACATTGGAGGTCACCTGAAGAGGCCTCAGCCAAAAGTATCCAACAAAACTAGTGTCGATTTCACTGCTTGGAATAAACTCACAAACAAAGTCACTTTTTATAAGCTACTCAGATTTTTGGTTGTTTTGCGCAGAAAATGAAATACTTGAACAAGAGTTTATATTTCATCCGAAACTTCAAAGTCAAGAACGAGCCATTTCAAGTGAAGTACTGACAAGTTTTCCCAGCCACTTTAACTTTTATGCATGTAGTGCCATTTTTTCGTGAAATGTTGATGAACCTTGTCTGTGACTCAGTGACCAACAAACCATTCTTCATCAAGAAAATGAGCAAGGCTGGGTCGTTTTTGACTGAAACCTCTTCACCTGTGCAGCGAGGATGGAAATGTAGGCCAATATGTGTAGGAACGCCGCAAGGTTAGAACAGGAAAGGAACAGGAGATACTGCATGAAATGATGGGATACTACCTTTTGAACAAGAGCCTGGAAAATGATGAGATCAGATGATCATGCAACTAAAAACTCAGATTGAACACATCAACACTATCATAACAGCTTTCACTGTCTATTCATTTATTCATTGTTTTCAACGTTTGGGGTTCTGTAGTGCAAAAGACTACTGGCCAGATTTTGTAACTACCGACAGAGTAGTCGGTAGTTTGAAAATGAAGGAATACATCGCAAGTTACATTTTTGACAAAAACCAGTAATATCTCTGCTGATCTGATACGCTTCGACACTCACCTTTGAGCGCCCGCCTCCCAGAGCTCCCGTTCCTGCATAAATCCTGCTGACATGGTCTCCATTCAAGCCCCACATCTGTTTGAACACCTCAACGAAACGTGACATCATCTGTGGTTTGTCAGCAAGGCCGAGGGACTCGAGCTGTTGTACCAGAACCTGCACTCGAAAGAGAGCAAGCCATATTTAGAGTGTCCACTAAGATCAGAGTCAATCCTTTTTTTTCACGCACTACGGCCTTGATGGACAAAAATGGTTACAGATTATACAACATCATCATGCTGCGATGAAAAAAACTATCATCAATGGTAGTCTCCAAGGCTTTGTCTTGGAGTACGCTTAACTCCTGGCATTCAATACATTTCGTGCTTCTCGAATACACGTTAAGATCGAACTTAATAACGTCACCTTGATATTACCGCTCTTACGTCATTGCCTGCGTTGTCATGGTAATGGTATCGGGTAATTGAGCGCCGACATGAAGATGTCTTCAGTCCTCAACTACGTGCAGCACGTTGTCAATGCATCAAGCTGCACAGAAAGGATCACTGCATGGAGGGCACACTCGGGTCCAATCCGGATTAAAATCGGAATGGCATGACAATTCAGCCACATTTTGAATTTGTCCATTTAAGTGCAATTTGATGATGTGAACTGGAGTGAAAGGTGACTGGGCAGCCAACAGCTTGGTAATGTTACCCTTGGTCCTGGAGGCAAACTTTATGGGTCAAGTCGTTTCTCCCAAGGCCGCAAAGACTTACCTCTAAGCCATATAGAGTTTGCACTGCATTCGTCCGATCCAAACAATCTAAGCAGTTGGTCCGTATCGTCCCCGTCTGCTGTCGCGTCACCTTGTCACCCTTTGCATAGAATATGTCGAACTCTTTGAGTTGTTTCTTGACTTTGTTCTTCAGATTGTAGATGTTTTTAGGGTTGGCTTTCATCTCGGTGTGGTAGTCGAACGCAATGTGGGGAATGTCCTGTTTATGGCTCGATGCTTTATGGTGGCTCTGGAACAGAAGAGCACAGGCTTATAACAGGGCTTGAATTAAACTGCTGCCATGGCAGTAGGTGCCCTGCAAAATGACCTTCATGCCCTCTTCATTTTCTTTCAAATTTTCCAGTACTCAAGGCCAAAATAGCTCTAAAATGGGTGCCCTAATAACTTTTGAATTCAAGGCCTGTCAAAATGATAACGACAACAATGATATGCAAGGCCAGGTATAAGAAAATGTCTCAAAGTCAAAGTGGTTTAAGATACCTGTGCCTCCATGGGGGACTGGCCTCCTCAGCTTTGGTTGGTAATCAGTCTAGGAGAAGGAAGAGTCTGATACAAAACCTGGGGAGATGTCACGTGTTAGACTTGGTAGTCAAGAATTTAAAGCAGACAGGTGGAGCCCGAGAGCCCTGACAGGCAGTCCACCAAGGTTAGAGGAATCCCTACCAAAGGTCTGACCACCGAAGACAGGGGACTCCAGCCACGTTGGAAAATTAGGGAGTCCGACAGTGATATGGTAAAGTCAAGCAGTTGGTGCAGGGTCACAGTCCAGTCAATTTACTTACTTGGAATATCTGACTGAGCATGCGCTCTCCCTCCTTACTTCCAAGGAGATTGACTATCACTTGCTCCCCGTATTGCTTCCTCTGTGTGGTCAGATGTTTGTCGAAGGCTGGTGCAGACGCTTCATGGCCACGAGACATCTTCACTTTGTGTGAACCAACCTGGATAGAATGAAGAAATAATGAAATCAGTGCCCAAAACAAGTTGAATAAATAACAAATTGACAAAAATGAAAGTTCATTTTATATAAGACAAGTTATAAAAACGTTGACTAGACTATAAATTAAATCTTACATTCGGATCAATCCTTACATTATTAACAACAGTATGAAGTTAATTTTGGATGACAAAAGTCACATTTTGCAATATTTTGACCAAATTTCAATTGAACACAAAGAATTTTTCCTTCTCAAGTTCTGACTCTGAGACATGAAATTACTGTGAAAAGGATTACAAATTTGGCCGAAACATCTACAGAACAGAAAATCTATAGCATAAATCCTGACATAAATCAACCAGAGGCCAGACAGCCAGGAGAGCTCTGCGTACATTTCCGAAGGAAGTTAATAGAGGGCTAGCATTGAATCTAGGGCCGGCGATTAATTCACACCGAATCATGCATGATTCAGTGTGAATGATTCGGTGTGAATTAATCACCGGCCCTAGATTCAATGCTAGCTCTCTATTAACTTCCTTCGGAAATGTACGCAGAGCTCTCCTGGCTGTCTGGCCTCTGGTTGAAAACGAACTTTGGGGACCGTAGCTTCGCTGCATGTGGGCCACGGCTATGGAACAAACTCCCCAAGCGCATACAAGATTGCCAAAACACTGACACTTTCAAGGCACAACTAAAAACACACTTATTTATAAGATCACACGGAGAGGGAGCACGGACCAAATCTATGGAAAAGCGCTATACAAAAACTTCATTATTATCATTATTATTATTATCGTTCTGCGACTCGATGACACGGAATAGATACTATACCTGTATTCCTGGTTGTTCCCAGAATAGCGGTACAGAACCTCTGGTCTGAAGATAGGAGGCAATACTGTTGTCTATGAAGATGGCCTGAAATTATAATTTATATTATTCATATATTTACAGCTATTTGTGAGCAAAATGTATTGAATGCTTTGCAAGATCTATTCTTCTTTGTGTCTACCAGACAGTCCTTTGCAGGATATAACAAAAAATCTCTATTGGGAATACCCTTGTGAGGTGTCCTGATTATAGAGGTCAATCAGTACCGTGGACAAAATCAGTGTCCTTAAAGAAGACCCACAAGGGCGGCTTTCATTGTACAAATTTAGACACTGACATTTTAGAATGTCATGAATTACCTGTTCTGTCTCAACAAAATTAGCCACATGACCGTCATCGTTAGTCCCCCTGACGTTAAACCTCGTCCCAGCACGCTCACAGCTCAACCTGGATATCAGGCATGCCTTGCCACGTTTGTCTGCAGCATATATTGTCCTGATCTCGATGCCGCCACACATGGTCTTCAGCAGCCATTCGCCTGTGTTTACACTGAATCTTTGAAGGTGGAGATGAAGGGCACGATTCCTAGAAGATTGACAGTTATGGAATAATGAATAATTCCAATTACCGGTATATGATTAGGAAGGTTTGACTGTTGAGCTTAGTCTTCAAGGCACATTCATATCTAGGAGGGCCTGGTGCCCTGCTGTCGCTACATGTATGGGGTGTCACTATGCCCTGTTTAACCCAAAATTCGCCCAGTCCCCTGAAACCCGTTAGTCATGGTTTGATGTTCTGACCCAAAGTAGCAGCTTCCTGGAAACACCAATTATGAAACTTGGCCTTTAGCAGGGAAGGGGATGGTAAGGCTGGGGGAGGGGGGATAGATTGCCACTTATAGTGCATTGCCAGTTCCAGTAAACTTGTTTCATCTACATGGATGGAATTGTACCAGCTACCAAAGTTAAAGTCAAGTAACTTGCCCAGTTACACAGCAGTAAGGTCTGTTTTACTGGAGAATATCAACCTACCAGAAGAACCTGTTATCCGTCTCATGGTCCTTCATCCGCCGCTGAGCGCACAGACTCAGATCAATCGGCACACCCGTCGCCGACCACGAGAAGTAAAACGTCCCAGAATTCAGCAAACGTCGGACCTCAGCAACGCGTTCCTCATCACTGGGCTGGTTACGAAGTGACACGAAACTTGTCGACGTTACTCGGAATATTTCTGATTCACCTATTTTCCCGACCGATATACATCCCGTCACCATGACCAGATACAGGATGAACTCATCACCTAATGAAAACAATGAATGAATATTAAAGGGACTATGAAATGAGCAATACCTACAATGTACTGGTGTTAAAGGGACAATAGATATTGATGTTAAAGGGATTAATTAATGATATCGTGTACGCTTCTGACTCACTCAAGGGGTGATGGAATGCTTAGGAACTATTAGTATTGAGCACAAAGTAACAAATTTTCTTCACCCCTTTCAAACGAAATGGTCAACAACAAAAAAATTCAATAGCCATACTCTGACTTTGATAATTTGAATTGATGGCAAAACAAAAACTACACATCAATCTTGTGAAATGAAAACACTGATTTTCACAATTATCTTATTACATAAAGTAGGACATAGTTTTCTACATTTCATAGATATATCGCAACAGTTTTTACACGTTGTTACAGATTAGCAACAATTTGTACAATTACGCATTTAAAAATGAACAGTGTACGCATTGCTGACTGTTGTCTGCCTAATATCAGAGATTGCATCCTGACCACACTTATAGAATATAATGATGCCTTTCTCAGTTTACAGATAAAGTCTCTGAATAAACAAATTATATGAAATCAGACATCAACCAGTTGCAAATTGATACTGCATGTTACAAATGAGATGCAATTAAGAGTTTGTTATTTGTATTGTGATGATTTTCCCAATGCTGAAGAAGAAGTATTGTGTTGTACAATAAAATAATAATCCCAAAAATCTTCTTCTTCTATTTTAAATATTAATTAGTACCCTTTTCTGACTTAACCTTTAAGATACCCAGCTAAAATACTACGGTCCTTGGATTGTATTTCGAAAATATACCCAGACTTTGACGGAGTGTACTTTTGGAACAATAGAAAGACTAAATGTGGAAGGAGTAGGACGATCCTGGCGATTTTCAGTATTATTATTATTTGCATACTTGGTTTGCAAGGACATTATATAATCGAACATGATTGGATTACAAATGTACAAATCAGATGCATATTATTTTCTACTGATTTGCAACTGTGGTCTTCCTGTCGTGATTAACATCATTTCCAAAATATTTCCCAAAATTTTTGGCCAAAAATACTACACTTAATTACCAGCTCAAGTTATTGATACAATATTACAACCTACAATGTATATTTACCGTATGTAGGTTAAATGTACACATGACATAGTCCTTTACACTTTGTATTTATAGTTCGGACGGACCTTTATTCTGTTTCTACAAAATATGTACAATGACAATGTAGGCCCAAAACTTTGGCACCAAATAAACAATGTCAACAGCTAAGTCAGGAAATTAAATACAAGATTCCAGGTCAGATTTGTACAGAGATAAAATGAAATATGAATCCATCATATAATGATTGTCCAAGTACAATTAACCCAAATGTCTGCTCTGGTTTAAAGGGACAGTAGGGATAACAAGAACTGAGATTCTATTCTGTTCACAAGCAGTTTTATCTTGAGAAAAGAAAATCCCTGGCCAATTTATTGAAGTTGGGGTGTTTTATCTTGAGAAGAGAAAATCCCTGGCCATTTCATTCAGGTTAGGATTCATAACTTGTCATTTACTAGTTAAGAATCTTGTTCAAGATGGGATATCAATCACAGCAGGATAAAATCCATACCAAAACTTGGAATCAATAGACTGCTATCATCTGAGTACATCTCTATGTACAACATTTGGCAATAGGAAAGCTGTCACAAGTCCATTACAAATGTGTTTATCTCAACATAAGACATGAGAGCTATTGAAAGCTTAGAATGATGTACTGTCATGACTGTAGCAAAACTGCAATTAAAATTTACCTCTCTCCAAGATCATACACCTAATTTGCACTTGCGCTAAAAAGCAAACCTCAGAGATGACATCTGCCAACTTTTAGACAGACAACTTATACATGTTTCCACTTCCTAAAGTACAGATGATGCTCTTGGTCCTGTGCTCCTGTCTTGCATGTTTTACCGAGTAATCTTATTCAAAATAGGCTTGGGTTCTGATGCCATGCAAGACTCTCTTGTCTCTGTACAACAGAGAGGTCATGATTCAAACATGAAGAGATATACGTCACCATTTCCACTGGACATTATCAAAGCCTTTTAGATGCGACCCATCCGAATTCGTTCATCTTTGCCAAGAAAACCTTCTTCTTCCTATCTCGTGCACCTTAAGTTTGACAAGTATTGCTAAAATTCAACTGAAGATCACTCATTTGCCTGTCGGTATCAATTAAACATGGCCATGGGGCATAACTTGTAACCTGGAACCGGAGTCACTTACCAACATTTAGAATTAGCACTCCAAGGCATCCATAAGCATCGAGCAGCTTGATGTACTGTTTCTTGCGGAGGCTATCTGCTTCATGATTAGCTGAAAAGAAAAATCAACTGAAATTCATTCCGCCAGTACCAGGGCAGAGTTGGCGCTCTTCTGAAATATGCATTTACTGTTCTGAAAGTGAAAAAGATATATCTGGAAGAAACACAAGCAAAACATTGCTCTCTCAACTTGTTTGTAGTGTTCCTTGTTGGCAGTACATCATGCATAGTCTTTGTTCCAGCTGGCAGTACTCTTAGTATTACTCTTTATCTTAGCATCTTTGCTTTGTGTCAAACAGCCGACTAATCAATTAGCAATCCTGGGAGTGAATTTATAGGTGAAATATGGGTAAAACTACCACTATGTTCAATGTTGGCAACACCTAGACTAGACTAGTATACTCAATTGCCTTAGCGTGTAAACCCTCTCTAAATTATAATATTACAGTGAAATATGAACAGTGGCTGTGTCTCCTCTCACACCTGGCCCAAATGAGGGAAAAGCTGTTTCCCCCCCTAGCCAGAGTCATTTACTTTTGACTTAGTTTAGGGAAGTATGCCTTTCCCAAGAGGCAATGGTATTACTATTAAGGGTATATGCAAAGACGATCCTCCAAATCAGACTTTGGACAACTTTGGTTTCATCATCACCAGGTCTTGCCAAATCAAATGAGTGGCGGCTCCACTGTTCGTACAGTGACATGATACGCCAATCAATCTTGCTGCAGCACCATGGCATGACATGGTTAATAGATGGTTGCAGGAATCAGTAATTGAACACTCAAAATGCAAGCTTGCTTGTAAATATTTTGCATGACTGCATTGTGCTGCATCTCATGATCTGCATAATGTCATGACTGTGTGGATGTAAAAAATATGAACTGCATGGACGGAGAGATCATCATGGACTGGATTTGAAAAGCAGACGGAAATTTGTCAAAATCGGGTGGTCGTTTTTCTTCACACAAAACGATCTTTCACTTACAGAGGACTGCCACAGCATTCGACTCGAACATTAAGCTCTCTTTCTTGTCCCTGCAGTCCAAAAGGACGCTATAAGGGGGCTCTAATTTGTGAAAAACACGAAAACTTTTGCTCATTGCCATCTTTCAGCCTTTTCCTGCTTTCGCCTTGCCCTTCGAGTTCTCGTTTTTCCTGGTCTCGTCTGAGCGAGAATCATAACAGAATTGCATTTTATGCAAAAACTAAACTATGTTTTAATTGTTAATTGATAAATTCTGACTTTTATTAATAATAACTATCAAATGATGCCCAATAAAATAATTAAAAAATTGTAAAAGAATAATTAGAAAAAATAAAGATCATGTGACCGAACAAGATGTCGGTGCCCAGTCTTTGACAAATTAGGTCAATTTTCTCCGATATAAATGCGTCTTGTTGTCGCAAGATAGCTCATTTTAGTGCAAAGTTTCATATCACCGTATAGTCAGGTGTATACCGGGTGTAGTGAGCACCGTAGTAGTAGATATCTGCTCTATTCGGACTCAAAATGGGCTGGTTGATTGCAAAAGTTCTTCTCTTCCTGCTTTTCTATGTACATTGCCTTGTACATTTTGTACATGGTGTACAGACCACTGCAAATACAGAAACCAGGCAGTCAGGTTTGCTCAAACAACTCTCTGGTCACCCGTCAACTGAAATAAAAGATTGGAAGTTACCAAATTCCCTGAAATATCAGCCCAAAGCGACATGTCCCTGTGATGATCCGAAGTGGTGTGACCAAATTGAAAAGACATATGAAAAAGAGGTAATTTTTGGACAATTCTAAATTCCTTTTTTAGTTACTGTTGACACATCAGATGATTTTGCAATTCGGCCGATTCTGGTCTTGAGAGGCTGATTTACAACTTGAGTCGATTCTAAAATGCCAATAAAATAGTCCTTTCATGTTTTAACTTGATCATTTGTTCCCAAATACATTTTTCCCAAATTGTTCCCAAATACAAAAAAGGAATACCTCTAAAATATCAGATTGATAGCAATACAGTATAGTTTTTTCTCCAGTGTGATCTTCCATAATGAGAAAAGTCATGTTAAATGTGGCTATCACAGGAATCCCCTGATCAATTGAAATTATTCTTAATGTTTTCAGTTGTTCGTCTTTGCCACCCGGAATGACAGTAATCATTGGATGAAGTTTGACTGGTCCAAAATTACCACTGTTGTCCTATTTGGTTTCATGGACCACAAGCTGGTCTGTTATGCTCACAAACATGGTGCGAGAGCTGTAACACTTGGTAAGATATCCTGGAGAATTTGTACACTTTCAGTTAGATTTATGCGAAATGATGTCCAGCTTGATTAAGAATAGTATCATATTGCATTAAAATTTACTCATCTAGTTATGTTATGCAAGTTGCTTTCAGAACTCAGTATGACTAGCTAGCCAACTCTAATCACATGGAGACCCAGGTGAGGAGAATCTTGGTTTTAAGCCTCTTTCAAAGGACTGAGAAGGGCAGGGAATTTTAGTTCCTTGAAATCCACTCTAGTTCATGCAGTTATACAAGTCTGGGTTCTCCCTGGAATCTGGAAACTTCTTTAGGAGCCAGATGTTATCCACAAGGCTATTACTCTGAGGCTCTTTTATCAGATGTTATATGAAGCCCAAGTCATTTTCAGTACTTCTGAGAAAAATGTTTACTTCAAGATTATTTGTGAGTTAATAAATAACTTGATTAATTGAACAGAACCACTTTGAAAAGAATCAGTATGGTCATGGTCTTGATCATATCTCTAGTAGAAACATCATATTACCTTTAGGGGCTTTTGTGGCAGTGAAATATATTTTCTTGCAGGTTGTTTGTGGAATGACATGTTCTATCACAAGCAAGAAAAATAACTCGGAAGAGATAGGAATGAAAAAATGAATGGTTTTTCTGATCCTGTTGCTGACAAAAAAATCGTTATTTTCAGGTAACTTTCCAATCGCTAACCTGACCAATCTTACAAATAGAACATCATGGGTGAAAACCACAGTGAGCTTTATTCAAGATAACTACTTGGATGGTGTGAACTTTGACATTGAAGAGCCGATCGCCAAAAATGACACTCGTCGAATAAATGCCCTGACAGCTTTGGTTGCTGAAACATCAGGAGTGCTGAAACGTTTGAGTCCGCATTACCAGGTAAGCTCCACATTCTCATCTGATGTAAAATTTGAAGTTGAGGCTGTCCTTAAAATTATGTACGCTTCTAGTAAACTGATCCTTGATTTGAGATGGGGAAGGTCGGTACTAGGTGGGCAGAATCGTTTTTTATTTGGAGATAGTGAAAAACAGGTGTCAATTATATAACATAATTAGTTTTCTCACAAGAAAGTTCACGATGTGACTAGAAAAATCTCCACCCCCCTAAAATACGATTTCGAATCCCAGACAGATTAAAAAAACAAACTTTAAAGAAATCCGAACAGTACTTCACGCTACAGAGCCAAAACTCGATGCGAATATAACATGTACAAATGGACACTAGACCTTTCCAACCCTCAGGCCTCACCAGTTGAAAAAAACATCTTTTTCAGGTAACGTATGATGTAGCATGGTCTCCCGACTGCATTGATGGCCGATGTTATGACATTGTTAGTCTCTCTAAAGCTGCAGATTTCCTCTTTGTGATGTCATATGATGAACAAAGTCAGATTCTCGGCGATTGCATAGCAAAAGCCAATTCAGGCTTTAGTAAGACGATTGGAGGTAAGGTATTTGCTGGTTGTTCTGTAGAGACCTGAAAATATCCTTTGTTAATAACTGATAATGTTTGCTAAGAAATACACCTTTTACCCTGATGGAAATCACACTACAACTCACAAAAAAAGGCCCGAGATGATGAGAACTATGAAGAAAAACGAAAAAAATAACAAAAGAGGAGACTGCAGCTATTGACTGTTTATAGCTATAGTAGAACCTCTATTAAGGACAACCTCGGGACTGACAAGTGTTGTCCTTGACAGAGAGGTGTCCTGATTAGAGAGGTTAAATTGAATGGAAACAACCATTTTGGGACCACAACAAGTGTCCTTAATAGAGAGGTGTTTGCTCTTCCACTGTAGTGTTCTGCGGTACGAGTGGTGCATTTCTTAGTGGACAATAACAAACATTACCAAAGGGATTTTCAGGTATCTTGAGCTTTGCCTCATCATTTATTTGTCAATTTTCAGATAACCTTTGACATCGCCTATACACCTTGGGGCGGCAGACATTACGATTATAAGGGCCTGTCGCAGGTGACGGATTTTCAGTTTATTATGGCCTATGATGAGCATTCTCCTGGTCCTACGTGGTCGGCAGGGGCTAATTCGGACTTTACCAATACCTTTAATGGTGAGTGGGCAGGTCAAGTGTGCATTATAGGGATAAGGTCAAAGAATAGATCGGTTAGAATGAATTTCGAACTCTGACTCATCTTTGAGTCAGAAACATTACATGACGACTGTAATTGCGTATAATTCCGTATCAAAGGCGAGTCGGAGTCAGAAATATTTCTTTATCTTTATCTCTATAATGGCTTGCATTTGGTTCTATGCTACTGCATGACATAGAAATGGAAGATGAGAATCTCTACTGCTACACAGGGTCTGAGAAGGAGATTTGGTTATGTTGGTTCCCAATGCCACTGCTTGCAAGATGATGGTATTAACCAACATTTTTAAAGTTGTGTTACACCATGCAGTCGCTTTTTTATGCTCACCTATGGTGCCAAGTTATTTTTAGGACAGATGGTGCTATGGTAGGGTTGGGGGCCAAAACCAACGGTCTCTGGCTATGGCATGTCCAGAGAGAACCAGCATGTTTTCTAGCCAGTTTCCCCAAGTTTATGGTCAGTCTCAAATAATTTTTCTCAAAATTGGGGGTTGGGTGCCCCAAGTGCATGAGGCGGTCCCTGGATCCATGCGTATTGCATGCCATGAGACAATGTGATATGCTTATGGCATCTCTTCCTCTTACAGGAATAAAGAGCTTGTCGTTCTTGCTACCAAACTTGACCAGATAGTCCTGGGGGCTTCTTGGTATGGATGTGACCCAAATCCCTGTGTTTCACAAGTCAAGGATGTGAGATATTGTGATATGCTAATGAATACGACATTTCTGCATCTTCCAGGTATCAAGAACTTTGTCAGTATTGGTATCAAACTGGAACAGTTGGTCTTGGGACTTCCTTGGTATGGGTATGACTACGAATGCATCACTTTGACTAAGGTAGAGTTTTGGATGAACATTCTAAAACATCTAGATTTATAATGAACCACAGATTTACCGTGTAAATGCACTATGCACCTGCGATGCCTCGATTTGAATTCAGCGGTCATGGTAAGGCAATCGAGTTACATGACATCAAAAATCGTGTTTTTCGAGATCATAGCTGGAGTGTGCTTAAGCTTTACGATCTGTCCTTTCACTTGCAGGATAATGTATGTACCATCCCGCACGTACCGTTCCGTGGCATCAATTGCAGTGACGCGGCTGGTCGTCAGGTCAACAGCTTTGACATTATTCCCAGAGTAGACACGTCCGTTTCTGGCAGATTGTGGGATGACAAAAGTCTCTCGCCATATTTCAATTATAAGGTGGGCATGCATCATGGATGGAGAGAGAGATTGACATCCGTCCATTGAACACAGAACCTATGACTGTTGTGCTACAGTCTCTTGTTAAACAAAACTTACAAACTGGCATCAATGGTTCAAATGGTGCAAAATAACTCAGCTGGTACCTCACACTAACAACCCTGACCGTATCATGACAGTGCTACTGGTCTTCAATGGTTACCGGTAAGAGCCAGGGTCAAGTTCAAGATTCTGACAAAAGGGTTCAAGCGCCCTCATTGACAGGCCCCAGCATACCTGACAGAAATGCTTGACATACAACCATACGCAGGATCTGTGGTCTGCTGGAAAGAAGGACTGTCCACCAAGGGGTCGGTGCCCGATGCGAGTGACCTCAACCGGCTACTGATCATGGCTCTGAGATACTCTGACTAGGCACACACGCGTTTAGGACTCCTGCTCTAAGTCAAGTGTGTAGGCAACTGAGTGAAGAGGGGGTCAAGAATTTAGGGTGTAATTTGAGTATACTGTACATTTTTATGACCTCTTATACCAAGAGCACTCATTTACCATATTCTCCCTTAAGTATAAAGTCCATTATGTTTCTTTTCTAGGATGCCAAGACAGGCAAAATGCACCAAGTATGGTATGATGATCCAGTAAGTCTCAAGCTGAAATACGATTATGCAGTGCAACTGGGAATGCGTGGTGTTGGCATGTGGCATGCCGATTCCCTTGACTACACCGACACTGCCATCGGCATTGAAGAGAGGATTGCCACGTGGGCCATTTTGCCAGACTATGGAAAGGTGTGATGTTTATATAAAGATATGATGTGAAATAATCAAATAATGGATCACGACATTTAGCATTTTCGATAACTTATACAGCGTTGAAGAGAGGATTGCCACGTGGGCCATTTTGCCAGACTATGGAAAGATGTGATGTTTATATAAAGATATGATGTGAAATAATCAAATAATGGAACACGACATTTAGCGTTTTCGATAACTTATACAGCGTTGATTGAAGAGAGGATTGCCATGTGGGCCATTTTGCCAGACTATGGAAAGATGTGATGCTCATTAGATATGATATGACATTATCAAATAATGGAACATGACATTTAGCATTTTCAATAACTTGTACGGCGTTGAAGAGAGAATTGCTATGTGGGCCACATTGTAGGCAAATTTGGGGAGGGGGGGGGGCAGCAGGGAATTATTGGTATATATATTAGAGGTATAGTACTGTTCTCAGCTACATATAGTTATTAATTACAATAGTTACAATGTTTATGTGAATGGGACACCTATAAGTTAGAGGGTGATTTTGAAGAGTTTTAACGCAAAATGATTAAATTTCGCAACTTCAAATAAAATGGCTTTAAAGTTAAACTGATAATGCATTGGAATATTTCGGACCTCTTTTTTCATGAAAGTCTTACTTTTGGCCCGAATGCTCTGAAATATGCAGGACAGATTAGACATCATATCGGCAATGCCATGGTAACTCCAAAATGTTGGATATGGCTAATATAGTGCATTTTGCGATGAAGCTCTTCATTTGGAAATACAGTGGAACCTCCTTTATGCAGACACCTCTCTATTAAGGACAGCCTCTATTAAGGACATTAGTTTTGGTCCCAAATTGGTTGTTTCCATTCAATGTGACCTCTCTAATTAGGACACCTCTCTATTAAGGACAGCACATTTCAGTCCCGAGGGTGCCCTTAATAGAGGGGTTCTACTGTATTGTAGAGCATGTGGTATATGAAATTATTGTATTTTATATTGTATTTATATTTTCATATATATATGTGAGATTGATCTCAATCTGTAATAGGATTCATCAGGCTGTATGAAAAACTGTGATCTTAACATAGCAGGTCAAGTTTGATTTCATGCCAGTGCAAAGGAGAGCGATAAATTAAAATTGTATACAGCTGTACGTATATGGACAATGAATATGCAGCTGGCTTGATGCCTTGGAGGCTCTGTGGGAGGCAAGGTGGTCCCAGCAATAATTGGCTCTGACCAACTCGATGACGCATGACTTGTTTCTATTAGGCTGGGTTTACATAGGAGTCACAGCATAGGTTCCGTTTACATGTTTTTACACAGGAGTCACAGCATAGGTTTACACGTCTTTACATAGGAATCACAGCATAGGTTTACATGTGTTTACATAGGAGTCACATCATAGGGTTACATGTGTTTACATAGGAGTCACCGCATAGGTTTACATGTGTTTACATAGGAGTCACTTGTCGTGACACTTGAAGGCGTTACACGACCGGAGGGTTAGAAGTGACATGTGAACACCTTATGTAGCTTTGGAAAAGACTTGCTCGTTCTTTGTCACTGGGTGGATGTTTTATCTTCCCAGAGAGTCCCAGATCTGAATGCCCAAGTAAAATATCAACTGAATTGGGTATTGAAAACAGGGCAGCAAGTTTTCGCCAACTAGACACTGTACTCAGGAGCACAGAATGCTCAGAACTGCATAATATTGATCCTCGGGGTAAATGAGATGTCTGGATTTTGTTGGAATATTGTTTCTCGCTTATGGTTTCACACCCTTGGCCAAGTTTTTAGGAGTGGAGGAGATGATCAAGCCATGCCATGATTGTGCTCCGTCCTTGGTGTATTATTCATGTCATAAGTGATGTATCCAAATATTATTGGAAAGAGGAGATTGGTTATTTTTCAAAATATTTTGGTAAATTGGAGTAGTACAATGTAATTGGTAGATTAAAAGAATAAAGAAAATGCTAGTTTTTCAAAGAGTTTTTTACTTCATTTTTACACGATTTATCTCAATTCTGCTCTTATATCTACAAGGTGGATATATACAATGATAATATGCGAGATAAAAGAACACTGGATGAAAGAAAATGTTGTGCCCCAAATTCATTGTAGGATTGCTACTGCATGCATACTACTGGAGTGATTTCAGAGTCGGACCCTCAGAAAGGAAAGTTACCCTGGTTATATTTTCTAACCATGTTTTTCGAATAAGGGAGGGTCTGCTCTCTGTGCTCCAGACTCTCCAATTGTAATACACGATATTTTGATAGTTTGAGTCAAAAATACATTTGAAATGCACTAACAGTCTGGTGCACATTTTCTTATAAATCCCAGAACCAGCCTCCGAGCTAGAGTAACTTATTTTTTTCTTTTTGATTTTTTCTTGGCACTCCAACATTATTACATGAGTATTTTAAATAAAATTCTGATGTCAAGAATAGAAAAAGAAAATATCTCTTCAAAAATGGGGTTTTGATGTAATTATTGCCAAAATGTATCAATTTACATTGCACCATCTTCTTGCGAGTACAAAACACAACATCCAAAGTTGAACACAGAATTTGACGAAAATTCCAAGTCGGAGAAAGCATTTTGAAAGTAAAGTAGTCATTCTATCACGTGATCATTTCAACCTGAATGACAAAAAACATTTAACGTCACATCACAGCAAGACCTGGATATCCCTGAAAGTATACCCGACTGCATTTGGGTCCATCCATAAAGTATGTACACAAACTGTGGACTTTGAGACCCCCCCCCCTTAGTGCGTATATACTAAATGGATGGCCCCTCACAGTGTTGAAGATGTAAAGACCGATTGCTAAAACCAAGTCACAAAACTTAAGCGCTGTGCAAATGAGCCATTTTTGTGACGATCACTGAATTATCGCGTGATATCAATAACCATAAGTCTTGACTTTCATGATTGATATTAAAGCTATTTACAAATAAATACAGAAGAAAATTTTATACACCATTAACAACTGGATTCATGCAGTACCGTTAACCAGAAAAAATGTATTGGCTTGTTTGGTCACTGCAGACTTCCTTCTTAATTCTCCAAGTCCCCCTTATTTTACTTTGAGATATATTCTTATTACATGTATATGGAGAGAGTTTTCCAATATTCATACCAGTTGTTCTAAAATTTGATTCAATTGCATAAATACATACTGAAATTTTAGCATTGCCTTTCTGTAGACAGATATACAAATACTATAAATACAAAGTTTCAACAAATTCAAATTCATAATAACTGCACTACGGCATTGTGTATTAGTGAATTTCTATTTAAATGGACCACCAGTAATTTTTAACGGTACGACCCTTTAAGATTGCAACCAAATTTATCTCTCTCTCTCCTCCCATATCAAAACAACTGATTGCATCCACTGATACATGAACATTGTATATCTGAGCTGAATTAATAACTTTATAAACACATCAGATAAGTCTACTGCGTGAGGCGGTATTTGACTAGATAAGTAATGAGAATTTTGACAGATCACGCTGTATTTAGTGAAAATTAGCGTTTTGCTAAATTTTAGCGTCGCGAAAATGTCACAGCTTACAGTATATGTTTCTCTGTTATTATGATTTAGTAGAATGCCGATACAAACGAAAAACAAAGAGACCTGGGGGATATTCACCCAAATCAAATTTGAACACACTATTTTGAACACATAACTGCATTCAAATCAGTCTGCATTGCCCATATTTGATATGCTATTTACAAATGTACATACTATACTCTACATTCACGTTGTATTCATCTGACTGTAACAATAATCCAATTGACAGTGAACAAAATGACTCCAATTAAACCAACTTTTTATACAGTTACAGAGTTCTCCACAGGGTTTTCTCGAGGTAGGTTAATAGTACACTTTATGTTCAAGAATTTTTGTCAGAACGGATGATATGCGTCACATATATAGTCATAGATGAGACTCGCCACCTTAAAAAAATCGGCAAAATCATCGTTTACTAGGCAAAATTGTAGCTTTTCATCAGAATCCTTGGAGTTTAAAATTATCTTTTTGGTCGTTAAACAGTCATAATTTCGATTAAAGTGTGACAAAACCAGATTGATGCGTTGATTTTCTAATAATTCAAATGATTCAAAAAATCAAATCCAGAGAGATCGATTTCATCTATGGTCCACTTTCCCTTTAGGCCTATTACATAACGCATGCACCGTAATATCCCAGAAGCAAGTTTATATAGTCTTTGAAAGCAAAAAGATGCACAATTTATCCAAATGTCTCCTGAGATGCGTAAACCACATAAAGGAAACCATCCTCGTCTTTTTCCTTCTCGTAAACTTCCACTAATGGCGTCGTGTTGCTGATCATGCTGCGGTTGTTTACCAGAAGGAAGAACGCTTGATTTGGGTGGAGCTGGAGTCGTCGGCTGCAAAAGAGATTCAATACATGGATAAGGCTAATGTTTCAAAACTTGATTTTATGCTAAATTCTACGACTTTTCTCCCCACAAACAAGTTGAATTTGTCTTCAACAATATAATTTATTTACCTCCTGCAGGCTTAGGCTTTGTTGCTGGAGGGATGGACACAGCTTTGTCATTTTGCCTGGTTCGATCAAGGGCACATTTTGCATTTAAATGAAGAATGTTATTCCCCGCATGCCGACTTTCGAATGTGGTCTATTCAGTCACAAAACCCCTATCCTGAGGATTTAAGGGGGGGCTGAACACGCCAAGAGATGGAGGAGAGAACATAATCCCCGATGATATACTCAGAATACCAGACTCCTTGCCAACCCCCAATTTTTTTTTCACTCACCGAATTATTTTCACCAACTCACTCATATTGACATTGTCAGGGACCAAAAATTTTGTCTTGTCCAAGACAGGCAGATTCTTTTCCCCTGGGTACCGCTCAATGATCACCTGAAAATTGGAAAAGATACTGGTAATCATCAGAGCCAGGAATTTTTAATTCCTTGAAAGTCATGCCGGTTCATCCAGAAATACAATCCTGGTATTAAACCTGGGCCCTACTGCCCGACAGCCAAGAGTATTAACCACTAGGCCATGACGGTCCTCAATAATGACATTCTCTCCACAAACAGGAGGTGTTTTTGGAACTGGACTAGACTTACCGGTATTTTATTCTGATGAGTGTCCCGGATTGATTGGACATCTCTCACTCTGGCAGCTGCAACAGAAACAAAAACGCTACGGTAACGTCTGAAGATAGGTAATGCCATTGTTGGATTCTTTGACCGCAAAGATCTATTTATATAAAGATGGTTTTTCTGACCCTGGGGCCTGGCCTACCCTAGGCCTAGGACTAGGTGGACTAAAGCTCTGTACACACTGACAACATTTTGGGAAACATGTTGGCCAACATGTTGTCCAGGTGCGATGTTATCGAAAATGTTGGCAGTGTGTACAGTTCGGAAACATTCGGTAACATGTTGGCCAAATGTTGCTCAAATGTTGTCGAAATAATACAAAATCAATTTTGTTGCCGAGATGCTAATGATGTTGTCGAGTTTTATCCAATCAGAAATAGGCCACAAATCACATGATCTACCTTAAGCCATGTGATGTTGTCAAAATGGCAGCCTCAAGCAAGGAATGGTTAATGAGTGAAGTTGAACAACTTATTGCAGTATGAGAAAGTTGTGCCTGTTTATGGGATGTAACATCCAGGGAATATAAAGACAAGAACAAAAAGAAAGCTGCTATTCTAGAAATAGCTACAAAATTTGCCCCATGCTGGTGTCTCATATAAATCCATGGTCTTGTCCACACTCGTTTCTCGGCTGTTATAAAACGCGGATTTTCTCATCTTTACGTCTTCTTCGCCGTCTTTCAATCAGGATACGTAAAATTATGGCAGAGCCACCGACAATACATCTTCTTTTCTTGGAATCTTCGATTGTTTATGAATTTCCCTCAAAAATATTCCCTCAAAAATCCTCATTTCTCGGAAACATTCGACAACAAGTTGCCCAACATGTTGTCGAATGTTGTCATGTGTATACAGGGCAAAATTTTCGATAACATCGCACCTGGACAACATGTTGGCCAACATGTTTCCCAAAATGTTGTCAGTGTGTACAGAGCTTTATACATGCATGGTACACATCGTCGCATGGTACAGGTATAGTACCATATCTGATAAGGGGCAAAAATATTACGTCATGACGTTATTCCAATTAGCGAAAATACGCATGACGTTCTGGCAACCTGACAGCAAATCGTTGCAAGAAATTACCAATCACCAATGAAAACAAAACCAAACACTTGCACTGCACCAAACATGAAACTAAACAAAAATGCGGAATACCAAGCTTCGGTACATCTGAAAATGAAATACCTACAAAAACTACGTCTTTCTTTGAAATTCCTGCTTTCTTGCGACATCCTGGAATACTTAAGATCAATAAGAGTAATCTGCTAAAGACAGAATAGAATCAGATAGTCACAAAATGAGAAATCAGTGTTTTTTGTGAACTGTTTTGGATCAGAAATGGTTTGTTGTGGCTTTTCCATCAATTGAACACACCCTCAAGAACCATGCAACTTCATTGATATTTGTATTGAAACCATGAATTGCTTTAAAACATTGCCCCATAATCACTGTGTACTCTCTTTACAATTGAAATATTTATCTATGCATGGGAAAAGTGATTACATCCAAACCAATTATCAATATGGGGGCAAACTATCTTTGGAAAAGCCAAAGGTCTATGTCATGGACTATTTGTATTGCTCACTTTCATTGGTTGTGGTTGACCTAGTTTTCCCAGACAAACCAATTGTGTCTGGCGTTACATAGCGCAAAATTGACATCCTGTTCCAAATATTTCACAAATATTTGAGAAATACGCCCTGAAAACTCAATATATCAGAGACCTAACACAACCACTACTTTGACTTAGAGTTCTTGTATAACTTTAACACCAAGATGTTGCAATTACAAGTATGTAATTAGACAATAGAGCGGTTTTTAAGGACAGTCGGCATCCCTCTGATCTTTTACCGCCAATTTGCCTAATAGACCGTGCAGCCAATCACAGATTCCCGTTCGGTCACATGGGTCAAAATGACTACCCCAACATGGAGGTCAATCCAAGTTCGGGAGCCATGAAATTTTTGAGGAATTGACTTTTCTGCTCTAAAATGCCACGAAGGAGGAAATCCCAAGGTATGTAACAATACTTTGTAATATTCTCTACAGATTCATGTACTTTGTTGCAGTATTTGAGGTACGCCAAGCACCCCTCACTGTCGGAATGTGGGGGATTCCTTCAGCCTTCAAGTTGACAACAACGCCAACATGTGCCTCTTGTTTCTACATGCAGAACTGTCTTCACAAATTTCTTGGAATTATTTGTTCCGGGTCTTTGGTGTTCTCTGGCTTTTTACTGCATAAAACCAGTTGAGATTTGGGTGATTGATTGTAATTGATGTTTTCTCTTAAGCCTTATGTTATTTTTGATCATGCACTGTTTGATTGCTGTTAAAATACCATGACTTTGATGCCCAGCTTTCAGGCACACTATCTATTTTTTAGCTTGACAGTAGTTCTGTGTTTTCTTCCTAGGGGGCGTTGTCACTTTCCAGCATCTGCTACACTATTGAGATACAATGTTTCATCCTGTCATCAATGTTGTATGTCATTTTCAATGGTCTGATATAACAACTGATTTTGATTTGACATGCAAAAAGAGAAATTCTTGAATATGAGATAATATTCATTGTTCAATTTCAGAAAGAATGAAGTATAGGCCTAAATTCCCAGACTATTTATGATAGCATCCTGGGATATTGATTCGCGTCACCCAGGCACAGTTCCTCCAGATGGTCATGTTCCGTCAGTGTTTGTATTGTCATCCGATTATCATGTTTCAATACAACAATTAAAAATGTACCGGTACTACTACCCCTACGATATAACAAAAAATGCTCTTGTTAACCCCTTCTGTTTTGCTGCCATTTGCCTGACCTGCAGAACAGCACAGAAAATGAGGCCAAAAGCATGAGCAGAACAAGCTCCTAAGCTTTCTTTTTCTTCATGATTTTTCGGGTTGGTGAGGCAACCAATACCAGCAACTAGGTATCAGTTTATCAAAACACACTTCACACTTATATATTTCAGGCATAATCCACCGAAAATGTTCTTTCCTTGTAATAGTATGTAGTTCTCTCACCAAAATTAGTTTTTGATCAGAAAGAAGGTTGATACATAATCCATCAAACTTGTAAACAAGGGGTTGTAGAATTTTCTATCAAAATATGTTAGAGTAGACCACCAGTGCCACCACCAGACAGTTTTGTAAAAGTCAGGAACATTTGACTTTTAACCTCAAGAAAGTCTAGGCTTACCATCTGAAAAGAAAATTGAGTTTCATGAGACTGCTGATTCTTCAGAACTCAAAGGCCTAGCGAGAGCATCTCTGGTAGTCCCAGACATCCTTCATTGTTGTAGTCTGGTAAAAAAGCCAAACTGTAGGCGATAAAGTGCAATAAAGAGGCAATAAAGAGTCGGGAGTGTATCAAGTACAAGATTGTTCTCGATGCATTATCAAGATGGGCTGTTGACATGATTTCATGTCAAGTAGTTTATGATTGACAGTGCCCTAGATAGGTCAGACTGAGGGCACCTGTTCTTCTGTGGTGCCATTGTTGTGCTTCCTGATGCATGAGAGTGCTGACTGGATGGTGGTTGTATTTCAGTTGAGGAATTTAATTTGTAAATATTTGTTGGTTGGATGGCTTAAATTAACATGTGACATGTTAATTGAAAGTGTCAGAAACTGCTTGTGTATAGTTTATCATTCAGTTAGAGTAGACGATGTATGCGTTTGGAGAGATTATTTCATATCGAGGAGAAGGCAGGCACTCACTTCCTCTATTGTCTGAATTAGAAATGTTTTGTTGTTGCTGAAATTGCAATAAAGCTGTAGTTTGCGTGGGAAGTGTGAGTACAGTCAGCAGATCAGCCAAAGCCTTGCCAACACCTCCCAATCATCTAAAGTTAAAACCCTTCTCATCTTGGAATACCTATTCTCTGACCAGTCCAGCAGTATATATTCCATCTCGGCCAATTATAAGTAATCCACAATTAAGCATAGCTATTGAGCATAGGGTAGCACTGGCAGAGTTAGCTGGGTAGCAGTAGCTGGTAGTATGTGTACCTGGATACCTGTCTGAAGGGAGCCACCAGCTGATGTTCGAAACTGCATCCATCTTCCATTCTTAGTTGCTAATAATCTGCTGAATCAAATTCTAGACATGTAGTCTTCCCGATCGAATATTCCACTCCCTGTGCTAAGATTATCATCGTCCCTGAGCCTGTGAACTAGCCTTCTTGAAATAAGTTGCAGTCATCTTTTGAGTTTGTTTCTTGACTCCAATGGTTACCATGGTGACCAACTTAAAAAACTTTCAATCAGATTCTTTCACCACCTGGTTCATATTTTGTGGAAAAGGTTGGGATGCGATCTTTTGCCTTGGAATTTTTGTGTAAAAATAGATTAGCCTGGGGCGGTATCAAAATCTGAATCAGTTGTGGTATGAACTGAGACTGTGGCGTTTTACGCAAAAAAACTTACATTGCTCGAGTGTATCTTGGAATGTGTAGCATTGTTGTAGAACTAAAAATAGCAATCATGCCTTCTTCCACAAGTGCAAAATGAACTCCTTTACGAGTTGTAGTTGATTGCAAACTTTCTGTCAAGTTATGCACAATAATGCAGTCCCACGATACATGTACACCTTATTCTGCATCTGCATTCTCCCCCCCCCCCCCCCCGAGTTTTTGACATTCCAAGTAGTCCTGTATGCTCCTTTATATAGGATTGAAATACAAACCATAGGGAGCCTGGAGTCTAATTTAGGTTGTCATTTTGTACTTGGTCTTGGGTATGTTTGAACTAAAATGTTGAGATTACAGTGCCTGTAAGTTTGCTTTTGTCATCAGGCCAGGGAGGTTGAGATCATGGACTTAATTATCTCGGATACTTATGAGTTATGTAACATATACGGATAGAAATGTACACATAATTCGTCCTCGTTCTGCAGAGTTTTATCCGCAAGGACCCTTGATAAGCCGCTGTTCTCAACCTCCCCAGTATCAAGTCTATCATTAACCTCAAGAGTCAAGACTCTTGAGATCCCTGGCCCTGGTTTGATTTTCCCAACTGTCCGCTTCCCCTGGACACCCAAATGATGAGTGTTTCAAGTTACTTCAGTAAATTAGTTGCCCTGTGGACAAGTAGAAATACTTGAGTTTATGAAACTTATTGCGGGGCTACTGTCCAGTGACAGACAACCAGACATCTTGGAGCACTGCCGTTTGGCAACTGCTGGGCAGAAAACTTGAGTCTACCACTGATATGCCGAGGTTACATATCAATAGACTTTTTGCTTGTGTTTCTTTCCCTTGTTCTGTGTTTACTTGTGACCTTGTGACGCACCACACACAAGTTTTGGTTGGCTTATCAGATGATCTTGTTGGTGGTGCTGAAATGTACCAAGGAAAATGCTATTGAGACAATTGAACCAATGGATTCCACAACAGCAAAAGGGAACTGTCTATGGATACGCTCTGCCTTGCTCTGTAGTCAGTAGTCAGAGATGTGAAGTCTTCTTCGTCCACGTTCTGGGACACGGTCATCTTACTGACCATTATGCCCGGAGCCTTTCGGCCAAGGTGGGGGAGTCCACACAAGCTACTCATGATTCTCACTTGGTTTTGTCTCAACTTGCCCTGGCACAGAAACCAAAATAAAACACAGAACTTTAAAAAGGTAGGATACCACAGGTTGTACAGTAACAACCTTGTCGGTTATAATATTTGAAACCTGGACAATTCAAAGTGAAAATGTGACTGAAATCAGAACAGATTCTGTTCTTGAAGTTGATTTGTGCAAAAATCTGTCTGGCAGGTGATGACTCTTTGAATGTTGAAACTGAAGTGGACTGCATAATGTAAAGAGAAAATCCATTTGACAATCGTGCTACTCTGTTGTGGATTGAGCGGAATCGCTCGATAGCCTATGGCCTGTAACTGATTGATGTACACTATTTGTAAGGTGTATTCTACTATTGACAGTATTGATCCTTCCCGCTGCTATGTGCGCACCACCGCGTCACCGAGAATGTCGCTGGCCATTTGCGTTCAATGCGATGTGGTGGTTAGTTTTGCATGTCATGATATGCTATTGCTAGTGAATGCGGAAGCGGGTACTGATAAGTTTGAAGTGTGTGGTTGGTTTGGGCAGGATTGATATTGGATCAGAACACCATGAACGTTTTCGAATCCAATACTATTACTAATACTATCTTGGGAAAATGCTTCTTTTTGATTCAAAGCATTACAATACACCAGTCGTCAGCTGGTATACATGTAGAACTACTATACTAGTCTGCAAACTAAATAAAACATCAATTTTGTCACTTCATCTCTCAGGGCTTCCATTAGATCCTCACAAAACTGGGTCCCACTTTAATTTTTGAAGGGTCCCTTTGGTAGTTTTTTGAGGAGATTTCCAAATACCAAGGTTGCTTTCTTCATTTTGAGGTGTAAAAAGACTGGTTCGGAGTTATCGGAAGCCCTGCATTGCTCTCTTCCACGGTCCGGCAAACTTTGCTCGAAGTGATTTTTGGGTGTGATTATCATCTCTGTCCCCACAGTGAGAAATCCATCTGGGGTTTCAAGGAACTGCTAAGCCCTCATTTGAACTCTACCAGTAGCTGAGTAGGGGGACTTGGCCTAGAGTCGAACCAACGACCTCTACACGGTACTTTTGCTCCTCCACTGCACTACTTTCCACCTGATCCCCGCAATGGTGCCTTGGAATGATACAGATGAACACACAGGTCTATCAACTCCTCTGATGGCCAATATCTTTGGCCTTTGTTGTTGGTTCTTTTAGTTTACATTCTTGAACTACTATATGTAGTTTGGGTGATAATATATGTTGCCGAATGAATCATTCAGAATATGTGTCAAGTGCTCAGAAACTGTAGATCATCCTGTTATGCACATTTGTACCACTACCAGTACCAAACAGTAAAAATGTATCTATCAAAACATGATAAAAACATTGTTTTAAAATGACATGAATGATACATCTCATTCCTGGAATACGAATTACTGAAAAATCTTATTTTAGATTCAAGGCAAAGTCCAACCCAGGCTTTCTGCTCAGAAGATTCTCCACATCAAAATTGGTTTGGTGGTCAAGTCTTGTTACCTCTTCTTCAATATTAACTCTACTAGATCTGCACTTGGAGGTGTTTATCTCATTGGCCTATGTAGAGACCCCGGTTTTGGCCAGAGACAAAGTCCGTTGCAAGCTACGAATGTTTCTCACTGGATAGGGCCTTATCCTTTCAGGGTAGGAACCTTTGTTTTACGTCTTATTGGAAGGTCTGTGAAGAGTCAGGAGTTCCTTGCAAGGCTCCCCAGGATCAAACCCAGGCACTTTTGCGTGGAAGCCAGGAGTTTGAACCACATGGCTCTGACATGTATGACTAGTGTGAAGCTCTCCTCTGAGACTATGAGCTTCCTTGTTCTCAGTATGGGACCGTCCATGGTGTTTGATTGCAACCATAAAAATCTGAGGTGATCTGATCACTTTATTGGATTTCAAACATATAAAATAGAATCAAAGGGAAGCCTTACGTGTGGCGACGTGGGAGGGTTTCCTCTGCAACTTGATAACACGCAGGAATGGCTCGACATAAACAAGGGCTGGCTGAGGCAAGTGCACATTGCGGCAGTTGGGGATGGTGAGACATACTTGTGTAAAGAGTATTCAGGGGACGATTATTTTCAGGAATAGAAGAGATCATAAAAAGTTGGGCACTGCTCTTGGGCGCAATGCATGGGCAGTGTTTCCTCCAGAAATAAGTTCCCGTGGGGACAACAGCAGTGAACTTCCTGGTCAGAAGAACTAAAATGTCCATCCTTTGACTTCTTGAAGGAGGGACATGTCCCCATCTCATCCCCCCTCCAGAGGAAACCCTGATGGGTTGAAGGATTGAGTTGTTGTACGAGGCCTTTGGATTGCACATGCGCAGCGTAGTGAAAAAAATTATCAAA
The DNA here is from genome assembly GCF_910592395.1 of Lineus longissimus. Classification (NCBI taxonomy): domain Eukaryota; kingdom Metazoa; phylum Nemertea; class Pilidiophora; order Heteronemertea; family Lineidae; genus Lineus; species Lineus longissimus. Next base: position 9,084,636 of record NC_088315.1, read on the forward strand.
TTTTGAAAGCCAAATTTTGGTGCCCAACGGGCTGAAAAATAGTGGGTGTAGTCAAACATGTAATCTGTGGACCTGCTGAGTACATTATTATGAGAATACTACATCAGAAATGTGAAGACAGGTTCATAGGCTTAGCCTCTCTGAAAGCTGAAATATGGCTATTCATTGGAGTAGTACCGTATCATGTAGCATGTGCATCAACCTGCCCAGGTACATGAGTAAGCTAGGCCGGTACATGACAGATAGCTTGTAGGCTAGTTACAAAATACCAGCATTTATAGCATTCTGCCAGGCAAGGTTAGAAACTGGTGTTAGGTTGTTGACTCGCGCATCCTTCTTGGCTTTCTAATCGGACGTTTGGACACTAGTGGGCCCACTAGGGAAATTACAGTAGAACCTCCCTTAGCAGACACCTCTCTATTAAGGACACTAATTTTAGTCCCAAATTGGGTCTTTCCATTCAATTGCCTCTCTAATCAGAATACCTCTCTATTAAGGACAGCATTGTCAGTCCTGAGGGTGTCCTTAATAGAGAAGTTCTGCTGTATGTTGTGGAAGATTGCTATTGTGCAAGGCCTGTCCTTATAATTATATTCATCAGGCTACCCTTATCTTGATCACCAAGGTTTTTGCGTCTTGTCTAGATAACCAGTGGATGTTGTTTGCAAGTTTTTTCTATCATATTGCTTGAGATGCTGTATAGGCTCATGCATACAGTCAGGTACTGCTGGCCTTGTGGTTCAGTTATGCCAGTGATGACAGCATCAACATCAAACTAGTAGACGAGGATCCCAAACTCATGCTGTATGGTGGCACTACCTGGTTGTTCTGGTGGACATTTTTCCCTTGGCCCGGGAAATGGCTTAACCATGCAGTCGCTTTTACGTCTCTGTTTGTTATTTCAAAACAGTCAGAATTAGCCTTAAGCTCGATTTAGATGCAGTCTTTGAAATAAGTCTTATCTCATCTTCGAACATTTTGCAGGTTATTTGAAACATATTGCATGGCAAAGTGCATTGAATCATTCGTAAAGGTTATTTGAACAAGGTAAGCAAAAGAAACACCCAGTTCCACCAAACTTTCCTCCACTTTTGCCAAATTACATGTTTTGATTGCCATGTTTTCCCTTTTGCACTTTTTTACTTGTTCTGTATTTTCCAAAAAATGTTTGTTGGTATTTTGCTCATCTTTGCAGTTTCAAATGACACAATTATATATTGGTAATCAAAATTCGTCAGGCTGTTTTCCTTGCATAACTACTTTTGACTGTGCTCCTTTGCTTGTTTTTGTCATGAATTCTGTTGTCATATCAATCAAAGGACACTTTCATCATCAGTTTTTGCTTCAGTTTGATTTTCCTTCTACGGAATCATCACAGAAATTGTCGAGAGAGGGCAACCTCACGGTCAAAGAGTGATTTTTAAAACCATTTAACTCTTTATCTTTGAACTTTTTTACCAACTTGGCTACTCCAACTGAATGTGTTGCACTACTGGTAAGTACATTTCGAAATGAAGAGCTGCTGTTTTAAAAATTGACTTGCCAGTGTTCAGGGTTTCTGCCAGAAAGAAAATGGAGGGATAGCAAACAATAGCATGATAAAGGCAAGCTACGGAGCAGGGGAGGGGGCCTTTCCGTTTGAGAAAAATGTTTTTGCTGCATGCATGCCCCGAGATGAGTTTTCAAAGCATTTCAATGGTATAACTACTGAGCAAAGTATTAATAATTAAAAAGGGGGGGAACTTCCCCATGATCATGAAAGGGGGCATGTAATTGCCTCCCTTCGAGGAAACCCTGCTGGTTGTGAAATCAACATTTTGCAGTTGTTGACTTCCAGTTCCAGATTGTTTTTATGTTCCATATCCATTCCTCTTCTCCTCTCTTCTCTTCTCTTTCCTTCTCTTCACACTCCTTTGTCTTCCTTTTGAAGTTCACTTTTTGAAATTTCTATTTTACGTTTTAAAAAGATTGTATTGCGAAAATGATATTGTCTTCTTGAAACGAAATCTGTTCCAGGTAAAGTATTTACTTAGAACTTTTAAAGACACAACAGTTTATAAATATTGATTGTTTATTTATGCAGTTAAATATAGTGTGGAATGCCTGATGATGTAAACATTGTTGAGATTGCCTGTGAAACCGGCATTCGCAACTTCGACTCGATTCAGAGATCCGCCATTGATGACATCAATAAATCCTTGCATTCTTTGCACACCAGTCCTCATGACTTAACTTAAACTTAACTGCCCCAGAAACTGAATTTGTTTTTCTGTCAACTTGAAATGAAATGTTTGTATTGTATTATTTTGAGATAATCTAAGATGATACTTATTTTCTTATTCTCTTTCTAAGCCTCTATTCATCATCCTACTCTGTTTATTTTTTTTGTTTGTAAAATACTACCCTTCAGGTGAAATTACCAAACCTCATGTATAATTATGTCACCATAAATAATATTGAATTAGGTCCTCAAGTAACAAGTGTCATCTTCAAATGGTATTCGTTATACAGTATAACCTCTCCGTCAAGGACACCCTTGGGACTGACAAGTTCTGTCCTTACTAGAGAGGTGTCCTGATTAGAGAGGTCAAATTGAATGGAAACTATCACTTTGGGACCAAAGCTAGTGTCCTGCATAGAGAGGTTGTCCTTAGTCATGTTAGTAGAGAGGTGTCTGCTAAAGGAGGTTCCGGTGTACTAAAAAAACCTTTGTACAATTTTGGTATTTGACGTCAATTTTTAGCTTCGTTATTTTGCATGTACATTTGACCTTTGTTAGTCATGTAACCGTGGCGAATCCGCATTGATTTTAACCATCATCGATTCGCAGCCCCTCCTTTGATTTCGGCGACTTGATATCGCCCTCCAGTAACTGCGATGATTCACGAACAGCATCACCAATAACTGCACAGTAAAGACATAGTCTGACATAGCATGGCTTGTTTGAGTCTCATCGGTGGGATGGAGTGTTATGCTATGATAATCCAACATGTTCTCAATTTTATGTCTGAATTTTCAAAATACAGTCAGGACAATGTTTAGTGCAGAGGTGCTTCAAAATTTTCACATTTTACAGAATATGATACTTCCTCTTCTTAATACAGAATATGAAACCTCCTCTTCTTACAGAATATGATACTTCCTCTTCTCACAGTACATGATACTTCCTCTTCTTTTTCCTCTTATCATGTTATGAAATGAGCTGACTCCAGCAATGGCATACTCAGCTTGTCTAACTAAAAGGCAGGTTGATAATAAGATAAAGGATCTTCGCAAGAAGGACAAATCGATTACCCTGTCACCCGACACAATATACCTTCTGCCTGCGGGGTCGATGTTGCCCGTAAAATGAATTGCCAATAGCTGAGAAGCATTTGAACAGTTACAGCACCCTTTCTTGTCCAATTGTACCCCTTCAAGTCCATTATATCAAAATGCTATTTCTGCTAGAATGAAAAGAATGCAATAAAACAACTATTTTGTGGTGTATTCCTAAATTATTAGGAGTTGTTTAATTCATTACAAGCAAAATAAGTCTGATTTACTTTTAAGATCTTATTTTTTGCAGATACAGTGGAACCTCCCTTAGCGAACACCTCTCTATTAAGGACAACCTCTCTATTAAGGACACTAGTTCTGGTCCCAAATTGGCTGTTTTCATTCAATTTGACCTCTCTAATCAGGACACCACTCTATTAAGGACAGCACTTGTCAGTCCCGAGGGTGTCCTTGATAGAGAGGTTCTACTGTATGACTTCAGGAACTTCATTGCAAAATGTATGAATAGTGGAACTTTAATGATTGTCCAGCAATAATACCATCAGAAGCTATCTTTCCATTGAGGTGCACTGCTAACTAGTAGCGGTGTGTAGCTCTTCCTTGCAGTGAGGTACACCGCTAACTAGTAGCGCTGTTGCCTTCAAACACCCAAGGTGTTATCTTTGTGAAAGGCTAGCTGACATTAAAGGTGAATGTGTGTGATAATCGACACCAATACGGATCTGTGAATTATTTTGATGTGTGATCTTATTTCAAATACCATACAAAACTTGAGGTGATTCTGGCCAGTAACATCTTAGCTGTGGAATCAATGATGTGAAATGGTCTCAATCACGTGAGTTATCACAGCCACTGAGCCCTTGCAGTGGGAAAATCTGGTGGATTGATAAGATACTGTAAAAAGTGTAAGGTAGTCAAATGTTAAGAAGAACAAAAAGATAATGTAGGGTTAAATGTTTACAATTATTCCCTCCAGTTTAGGTTGACTCTTCCTGTTGTGGTAATAACATTATAAGCATACCACAGAGTATCCTGTTCCTAGAAATTGGCCCCAGTCTTTCAGAGGAGCGCTCGTATCGGTTTCCTGATGACGGCCGCTTCTCCGCACATCGCGTTACTGCCTTCGGGGCAGCCATATTGACATGTTCAAAGACGGAGGGACATGATCGCTACATTGGTGGTTATGTTGTACAAATTAATAGATAACATTATGTCTGGCACTGTGTAGCTGAGCAGTATAAGGGAGCACTGTCTGACGAGGACTCGGGTGCAATGGACTGGAAGCCGGTGTGAGGCATCGAAAGAAGACAACAAATTGGCCAAAAGATCTGTTTTACTTTCTTGGGGTTGGGATGGGGATGAGGGCTTTCTCTATGTTCTGAATTTTGGCAATTCAGTAGAGACTGAGGGTGGCTCTGATTTAACTAAAAGTAAAACCTAGCTGTCTATATGCAATTAGAATCTAAACCCGGTCTTGGAGCCGATTTGGTCTTAGAATTTAAATAAAGTGGGATGACACCTCTAAACTTAATAATATCAGTTTGAAGCTCAATAGACTTTTTAGAAATTAGTTGAGATTCGTTTAGAAAAGAGAATACATGACATTGCCAGGTGAATTGTTGACTGTTAAAAATTCCCATAGAGCATAAAAATGGCGGCTTGTTCCACCTTTTACGAGGCAAATATAATCCTGCTGCCAACTGTAACTATGGTTGCACATCTTTCATATTTACGCGTCTATTGTTAATAATTCCGCCTGATAAACATTTCCTCAGCGCTTCTCTTCTAAAGTTGATCAGTGCAACAAAGCTTCTTTTATTTGACAGAACACTGGTATCCAACCCTTCACACTTCCCTACCTAGTTACACATCGCTGCAAAACGAAAATGTCAACTTGGCATTATTCTCGGTCGTTCAATCCGTTTTTAAAACACTCCCTATTTTGCTAACACTGACAAACTGACATTTCTTTCATGGCAGATCTAAGGTAGCTGTAAGTGTTGCTGAATGCATCAGAAAAGGCCATCATGTCAGTTAAGTCTGGGCTGAAAAACCAAAGGGAAAGTGTTCCCTTATATCACTTACTGTGACTAAAAGGTCATTTTGTCATGTCATCAGGTGAACCTGACAAAAATCCTTTTCCCATGAACCTCTGGCATGCTGGTGATTGAAATGCTTTGCCAATCACCCTTGTTCAAAGTTCCAACTCGCAACACTTTTCTGTGTCTCCATGTTTCCATTTCAATTTGAAGATCAAAATATTGGTGATGAGGATGGGATGGCAATGTACCATATTTTACTAGCTGACGGTGACGCACACTCCCCCTCAAATAGCTTGTTCAATCACTAGTGCGGTGCTTGCGAGAGTTAGCCCTACTGCGTTATTTTTGGCTCTGGCGCCTAATCTTGCGCCAGGCCAAAGTGAGAATGCAGACCTGGTCTGGTGCCTTGTCATTATTTTTCACGCTACTGTTGTCCAGGCCTAACGTGCGAACCTCTGCATTCAGGTAATACTGGGCATGGGCTTCAAGACACTGGATCTGATGCTTACCCCAAGCACGGCACTAGTAATCGAAAGCGCTAAATATCGATCATGTTGATCTCTCCAGGGAAATGATATTCAGATTCAGATGTAAACCTGACATGTTGACATCAGCCATTCTGACAAAACAATTTCAGACATGTCCCCTCTGGTGAAAAATGTCACGTTATCCATCCTTCGACATGGCAATGCCTACTTCACCGCCTCCTCAGCCCGGCAGCATCCTACGAGGTCGTCATCTGTCAATCCCCTGTCCCCTCTGTGCCATTATTTACCCTCGAACCAACACCTCCGTAACCATAATACGCAGTGGATTACCACTGCATGTTCTAAATTAATTGGCAAGAACGTCTTGCCGTTCTTGGCAATGATCTGTCAAATGATGCACTTTACACGATATGAAGCAATTGCGCCCGCAGCGATGCGAGGGATACACCTGCGTAAGATTTTTCAATATTTTTCTATGATATCCTGCCTCTAGTCAATGCAGGTTTGAAAGATGGGCTCCATAGCTAAGTTCAATCTAACTTTAGCTTGATTCATGTACATGTTTCAGTGCATGTTGTACATTGTTTCTTGTGGGAGTAAGTGGATTTGACGATAGTTGGCGGCATACACTTGTATTCCATGTCGAGCTTGAGCCGCTCTTTGCCTTGGGTTTGACTCGCGTAATTGCGTAGGTGAACAATTTGCTTCTGAGATGATCGCTGATATTTGCCGCAGAGATCAGAAAGCGTATGCCCACTTTGACTTTGTTCGCTTGGCTCCTTGGGCAAGATGCTTGGCTTTAGTTCACTTCCCTTGAAGAGCATGAGCTACTCTTAATTGCTTCGAGTTTGACTCGTGTAATTGCTTTGGTGAACAATTTACTTCTAGCTGAGATGACTTCTAGTCATTGCTGTTACATGCTGTAGAGATCCAAAAGTGAATAGTCTTTGGTGAGTGACAGACCTAAAGCTTCTATGAGGTGATGGCCTAGTGTAGGGGAGCTTCCCTATCCATTTATGTCCCGCCATGAATCCCAATTTGGCTGCCAGGCTGCCATCTTTCTTTTCCACCCCACAACTTCAGAACCAGTTTAATAACAGCCAGAAACATCTCTGGTGCCCACGGAGCGGGGCAGGCATACGTTGCGATACACCTCGATTGCGTTATGTCTAGTTGACCCTTGGTTTCAACAATTGTGCTTTGATCTGAAAGGGTTAATATACTCATTCACAGAAAGATATTGACCTTTGTTGAGAAAGCACCATGAACGCAAACGGAGCATCATGAATGTGAAATGATTCCGCGAGCAGCGTGATCAATGGACTGATCAAATTCAGTGAGAAATCATGCATGTGGCGAGAATGGGCAAAACACCACCAGGATGATGATGATGGCAAGGCAGCTCATGTTCGATAAGGCATTTGCTGAAGCACTTTGAAAAGGAGCGATTTTTGTTGCTGCTCTCTGCGACGTTACCATGACAATACTACGATTGATTGCAATCAAACCAATCGGTGTCTGCTTTGTTATCACAATCGTCAAGTTGTCATATCTACATCGCGGTGACAAAACTCACTTGTTTGTCGAGCGCTTAAACATGACATGCAAATCGCTGGTCTCGAGGCAACTTTTATGTTGAGAACTTTTTTGCCATGTTGTCATTTCCTCTTCATGATGATTCTGTTGGTCTGGCCTGAGTTTAAAAAAGAAAAAATTGTGAATTTTAAATAAACAAAAAATGTCGGGCATATATTTCTGTTATGATATGATGACTGTCATAAATGTTATGATTGGTATGTATCTGTGTAATAAATGAAAGGATTTGCCATATTGTATTTTCAGTCAAATTCCCGGGAAAGTGTTGAAAGATTAACCATGACCTCAGCATCTTTGAGGGAAATACTATAGGAATGTATTTCTTGCTTTTATGTGCAAATGAAAATCACTTCTGCCTCAAAGCCGAGGACATGCATGTCCACACTTTTATCAGTGTACAATTTCATCTATTTGGCTTCGGTCCCAAAGGTGTAGAAAGTGACTACACATCGACTTGACTTGAGATACTGCTGCTTGTTGTGAATGTGGTATAGTGAGTCCACCACATAACGTTATTTGTTCCTGGGTGTTAATCTTGGGGGAATATGCGTAATTTCTCCGTCATCATTTTATTCCGGCGTATATGCGCGTTGCAGCAGAGCGAGTGAATCACAGATCAGTGCAATGTTTTGCAAAACTAACGATGATGTTTCCAATTAAGAGCCGATCGGGAAATATGATAACTGACTTAGACGGAGCTGAGATAAATTTTCCGACTTTTTAGGCATCGCTTGGTAAAGCTCTATTTGGTGTATTTACTTTAAATTTGTAGTTCACATTGTCACTTTAAGCATGAGCAAGTTGTTTCCAAAGAGCGGGTTCCACTTTGAGAATGAACAAGTTGTTTCGGAAGAGCGGGTTACATTGAATTCCACTTTGAGAATGAACAAGTTGTTTCCAAAGAGCGGGTTACATAGAATTCCACTTTAAGAATGAACCAGTTGTTTCCGAAGAGTGGGTTACATAGGATTCCACTTTAAGAATGAACAAGTTGTTTCCGAAGAGCGGGTTACATAGGATTCATGATGTCACTTTTATAAAGTCAGGTTTTCAAGTCCGTGAACAAACATTCTTGTGACAAGTGAAACGTGACTTGTGATATTGTGAATCATATGTAAACCCTAGCTGCCTTTGATTGATTTTGTGATGTAAACTCACTCAGGGTAATTTTCTCAAATCAAAGGTCAAAATCATTTGACTTCCTTCCATGCTTACGAAAAACACCAAATATTTGTAATTTTTCTAGTAGTTTCTGATGTTCTTGTTGTACATTTTAACAAAGGGCATACAGTGAGCTCAAGTTAAAAAAGGAAATGATTGGCATTGTATTTTTGTTACATACTTTCCCTCATTTGGTCAATAAACGCTGATTCATTGGAATTTTCTAGACGATAGATATTAGGAACTCAAGACTATTAGCTATCATTGAAAATCATTAAAATGTATACATGACATATTGCAAGTGGCACATCCAAATATTTGGGAAAGTTGGCTCAGGGTGCAGTCATTTTGGAAAATTAAGGGGGTTTGGGCCCTCCCCCAGAAAAATAAAAATATTTAACTGCCAAATATGCATTTCTGAGTTTCGGGTGGGTGATTTTAGCCTTGGAAGTGATTATGCGGTGTCATGACTTCAAGAAGAGATGTTGCCGTAATGAATAATAGATTTAATGGTGTGGCGTTCGTATGGATTATTCTGATCACTGACGATTTGAAATTCCGTCAGTGTCCTGCACTCGACTTCCTTCTTGTCAGGTATTAAATTGTTTAGGTTGAAGTTTTCCTCAACTCTGCCAGGTCTTGTGGTAAGAAAGTTTGTTTTCATCTCCCACAAGCGAAAGTCAAAGTGCTTTGTCGTTGTAAAGCGATAGATACACTCAGTGAGTTCAGGAAGACATTTATCTGTCGCCTTCAGGCAAAATCCTTGAAGCGACGGTATAACCCTGCAATTCAACTGACGAAAACTCTGCTGCCCCTATAGATTACGAAAAACTCAAACAAGTGATGCACTTCATTTGTGACTTTATACCGATGGTGAATTCTCAAAATAACTATTGATATGTATTAGCCACAGGTTGACAGATCGATTGTTGTGACGTTGCCGAGAGAAAAATTGATTTTGAAAATATTTTTATGGCAGCGCCTGCTGTCAAGTGGCTGTGTCCTTGAATTGATTGCTATTCATTCGATTCCAACATCAGACTGAGACCACTGTTTGTTTATTTGTCCACTGTTACATGAGAAATATGTCAGAAGAACTCAAAACTAGGGGACAGTTCTATATCCATCAATTAAGTGTTGGGTCAATTATTGACATACCCAATCAGAAAATGTCAGGGGTGAGACTCCTGCTACCCTCGAGGCTATCCCTATACCTTCTTTCCTCATGCGGTGTCTATGCGCGCCTTCCATATGCCCAAGGTATTCATGATGTAATATGAAATATTTCCTCTCTGTGCGATTTTATTTCGAAGGGAATAAGAGCTGAAGGCCTTAAAAGGCCGGGGGATCTTTTTAACCTTTACTGATATCTATTTTCAATTGCTGTAGGTTGTTGATTTGAAAATGACGAAAAAATTTTCAAAACATTCTGATGAATGTCCTGGTTTGGTGTAGTATAGGGAGAAAGTGTTTATCATCTCATAGAAAAATGATTTGCAATGATTTTGAAACATGTTGTACTGGAGGCATCAGTGCACTACTAGGAGGGTTTATGAAACCGGCTTGCAGTACAAGTGAAATCCTGTAGTTGTACCCCATGCCAGCGATCAGGGTCAGACGTTCGCTTCAGCAACAAAGACACTGCCATGTCCTGACCTTGAAACTGTTGCCTTCTGTCAAAATTCATCCTCCTACTGGTTTTGAAGGTCGGGCCCTGTGTCTGCGAGAGATTTTCCAACCTTAGAAGGTATAAGATCAGTGCTGGTGTTCGTACATGATGTACCTGTGGTATGGTATGATCAAGTTGAAATGGAAGTTTTTTGTTCAACTCATCCTAAATTGATCAGAGACACTTGTGGGTGTTCTGAAGTAATCCTTCATCAGTGCACCAAGAAAAGGAGTCAGGTTGGGATGAACTACTGTAAAAAGTAACTGTTTTTGTCTCCATCCTTGCCTCCCTAATTCACGGGCTATTATCACCAGTAATTTGATCCTGATCAGAATTTCCTCAAACATCGATTGCTTAAATATCAGACAATGAGGTGCCTTTATGTCCCTCAGACTTTACAGTTGTGTGAAAGGGCTGAAGTCCCAATCAAGTATTTTGAACTGTAAGGTAAAGTTCATATTTACACAGAAAGGAACTCTCTTTATTGGTATCATATTTCCGATTTCCCCAAATGCCCTGTTCTTTCAAATGTGCAGATTATGACAAAAGACAGACAGTCAGACGTTTCAAAATACAACAGATTCTGGTAAACCTATCAATATCTTTGATTCCCTTAAGCTTGTGCATGAAAAAACTTTGAAAATGCTGGCATGAAAGTTTGGGGGTGGTGTAGCACGTATCAAAAAGCTATGATGGCAATTGTCTCAGTTGTCACGAATCGTGCGTGTGACCTGCTATCACCTCATCATTGTCTGAATGTTTCAGTGCCATTTGCAAACTGCCCCGGCGAGATTCTTATACTGTATGCATGAATCATGATTTAATGATCCTTATTCTCCGAAACAGACAAATTCTAACAAAAATTGACATGAATTGCTTTGATGAAGGTTGAGATGGTGTCGTAGGAAATGACAGCATGGCGTCGTCGACAAAGACAAAAATTAGATGGGGACAATACGGGTGCATGAGATGGTTGCCATGGACTTTGTTCGGCCTGTTGTAACAGATCTTGTTATTATCGGGTCATCACTACCATAAATGGCAAGTTCTGTCAATTCGTCGGCCCTATTGTCAGACGCGGCCGACTATTGCCCGGGTACACCATCACCACAATGGGTTTGGTCCCAGGAATGTGTTTTGGACACAGAGGTGTGCCTGCCTCTGTTGTCAGCCCAGTGTATTTCAGTGAATGTCGTTGTCAAGGCTGTGCAATTTATAGCCATTTGGTTTTTTTGTGGCCATGCAGACTAATTGAAAATGTGGCCTGAAATATGGTTACCACATAGTCATGTGGTTTGAGGTGCAGATTGGGATGCGTCTTCAATTGCGTGAGGAGCAAATTAAAGACCTTGATTGGGAGATTTGTCTTTCCTTACAAACAAGACACCTCCCTGAAAAAAACTGCAGTTACTTTTACTGGAAGAAAGGGGTTGCGGGGTCAGTATTGCATGGACTTGGGATGAGTTTTCATTCAGGAAGATGCTCACTTCTCACCCAGTTGCAGTATTGTGTAGTTCACTCTTGGTAAACCAGTGCTGGACCATCAGCGTGGTTTGAGCTTGGGAGCTTGCCAAAAAGGTTTTTACCCGCATTTAAGAAGATAGATGCGTTCTATTTCCAAAATCTCTGCAAAGGTATAGCAGATATGTGTTGAGTGAACAGTTACGAAGGGGTAGAGTTATTAGCCAGCACGAGCAACTTTCCAACACTCCGACTTGAACTACGAGATTGAATTGCAGTCCGCTATGGACATTGTCGATATAGAAGATGTAATCAACGTTTTCAGCACACAAAAAACCATCTCTTGTAGCATAAAAATTAGCGTTGAAAGCTGGATTTGTGCATATCATGGATGTGTGAAGTCATATTTTAAGTCGTTATGACTTAGATATTTACGATGTATGGGCATATCTGCTTAATGACGCAATTTCTTTTTCCACCAAAAGTGGTTACATGACTTGAAAACATCGATCAGATGGCTTATATCAAGGATGTTCACAGCCGGCGTAGTTCAAGTCAGAGTCGGAAAGTTGCTAAACCTCGCTATTGATTTCTCATTGCTGGCTTTCAATCGGGATTCGCACAGATTGCGACTCTGCTTGATTGGCCAATTCGTGATGCTATAGTCAATTACAGATCAAATAGTGTCAACATGCAGCTCGAGGCAACGGCATGGCCCCGAGGCTTGTGAAATTCTTGTACTCTTAGTTTGCAGTAATAAAATCACAGCCGCAGTAGCAGCATAAACTTGCCCGACAATGCTCTCGTTTATTGCCGATGAGAGTACAGCGATGACACCATCAGCATGCTCTGCGCGAACGAGACAATTGAAAAATTGATTGAAGATGACATTTTGCCCCGGGTTAGTTGATGATATGGGCCCTGAGGCTCGGCTTGCGGGATATGAGCACACTTGTGATATAGACTAAGGCGATTTGGATGCAATATGCTAGGTGTCGTTTTGATTCTGATCTCTAAAAAGGCTGCGCCGGAAGCTGTGAAACAACTTGAGGCAAACACCTTGTCTATTCCTTGAGGGCTGAATTAGGGGCTCTCGCTGACCTGTGTACACTTGATTATGACATGGTTATTACCCAGAAGGGACACAGTTTTGTTGACTTTTCTTGGTGTAAGTTTGAGGCATCAGCTTTCAAGAAAGGCAAAATTTGGCCAGTCGTATCACAGAGCCTTGATATTTTCAAAACTGCATTACGATTTCCAAAGGAAGATCAGATGCCTTGTAGTCGTACCACTGGTGCTTGTATCATCATGAATTCTTTTTTTCATTTGATTAGAAATATGCAATGAATATGAATCATATTGTGATAGATGACATTATTTGCACATTCTAAGTAGCTGTTTCTTTCTTTGTTCAAGGAAGCTGATGTCCATTCCGTTGCTTTTGATTCAAACTAACTCAGTTGTGCTGCGAATGGTGCACTGCTCCTACCCGTTGCAACTACCAAACTCTCTATTCTGCCTCCCGTGACCCCATGCTCTACAGAGTTCAGACCATCTCGTGAACACCTCTCGAGATACGGGAACATAGGGTCCATAGCTAGGTCCACTGAATGGAGCACGATGCATTCAATCTCTGCTGTGCAAATAGCAGCCTGCTACAGTCAAGACAGTCCTGTCACAAAAGGTCTATTGTGCGTGTGTCAGCACAAGAAAAGATGTGCTCTTCGCATGAAGTTTTCTCTTTCTGTGTCCTGTGTCAGCGTCATGATCACATTGTGCAGCTAATCGCATGCCTACACTGATTTCCAGTCACTGTTAGCGCCCGGTATCCACATAGGATTCAGGGGAAGAGCAAGGATTTTTAGGAGAACGAACCAGGATTACCCCGAATGGCAAAAAAGTAAGGGGAATGGCTCTTGTGTTGTGATGAATACTGGCCCGACTTTGTTTTCTGGGTAAGTTTGTGTGGTTTTGCCTCTCTTGTTGTGTTCTCAGGTTTGGCTTCAGCGGAAGAATGAGGCATGTGTCATAACTGTACTGCTGATTCACACAGGGCATGGTCATGGCTATTTCCAGGGGGATGATGCATGCAGCAAGTGTTCAGTTCAGCCCGTTCAGCACCCGCGCTCCCCAGTCCAGATCCCAAGTGAAACCCCCTTTCAGTCTATTTCGAACGTTGGCAGTCAGTCAGAGCTCATGGCCTGTTTGTTGATGGTGTACCCTAACTTGCGGACATGAGCAACTGCACAAATCGCCTGGCATGAATAATGCAGGGCCAGACCAAGGCCCCTTGGCCAATTCCCCGGCTTCATGGAGCTGACTCTATTGAAATTCCATACACCCTGATTGAAGACTGATGTCAATATTTTCGTTAGGTGTTTTACAATCTATTGTTGGAGAATGTGATTGTGAACGGTTGTGTGAATATGTTCCTGTAAATGCAGTCTGTGCCTGAGCACAGGCCATAGGCAGCCGTTCTTAATCTGTTCTTAATCTGTCATGGGCCTCGTCAAAGCAATTTGTGGTTTCTTGAACCTTGGTTGTGAGAAGTATCTTTTCATTAAAATATACCGGGCAGCAGAAAGGGATTTACGGTACCCCTAAAGGATGCATTTGTGGCGATATACGGTTTTTGCGACTGTTTTTGTTCCGAAGTTCTTCAAAACAGACCCAGATCCGTGATTTGACTCCATCAATATCATGGTCTGAGTTTGTAGCCAAAGAGTTATAATGTTGTGCATTCGTTCTTCTCCATTCATTTTATCAATCCTTCTTCCCCAGCGCTTCTGGGAGTCATGATCACTAAACAGTCCATGCAACTGAAACTCGGGCCACACCGTTCGTAAAAATCTGAAACTCACTTCAAAAATATGTTTGTGGTCTTGCTCATCAGAAGTTTTTATTAATCATGATTACTGCATGTGGGTGTTAGAGTATTTGGCTACATAAATATGCGGGCTTTACATGTTTCACATGCTTAAAGGCCTATCAAATTAGGTTGATGAAACACCGATTTGCTGTGCTGTTGATTCATGGCATGATGGTGTTGTCTTGCGTTGGACGAGTTCGCATATACTGTACCATTTGGTCTCCAAGTCTCAAACGCAAGAATTGCTAATTCCATCAAACTTTCGCAAAAGATAACTGGCTCGGCATTCGTTGTTGCATGTGGTGATGCAGTCGACTCAACCATCCATTATTGTACACCATAGCTGACCACCCCTCACTTTTATCATGATCTAGGGCCTTGCTATAGACCCATGACGTTTGCTCAGGAAAAGTTGCGAAAAAATCTGATGTTCACTCAGGTGGATCCAGAGTTCTAAATGTCATTCTAAAAGGCCTATCAAACTAATAAGTGCATAGAATGCTTGATATTCAGCACAATATCAGTATTTCATAATTATTTGCCCTCTCTGTGCTGACATATTGTCGGTAAACCTTTTAGAGCATGTGAGTGCATACACTCCGACAGGCCAATTGTCTAGTCAAGTTCAAGCTAACGTCAACTTGAAATTTGTGTACCTGCCATAATACATGGTGTACACTGTTTCTTGGTAAAGTTAGGTTGGATTGGGTACGATTGACAAGTCCATGGAAGCGTTCTTGTATTCTCGCCAGGAATCAGAGCATAATGTGTTTGTACATACAGTGGTAATACTTGCTTTATATTGTGTTTGGTTCAAATCTGCTTGCTCGGAAAGAGAACATGTAAATATGTGCAAAAATCTATATGAATTCCGATCATCCTTGGGCTGAAGTAGACTTTATACGATTTGTATTGGTTTGTTAACTGACAGGTTGTACAGTTTATAAATACAAGGCCTATGTTGGCAAACCTTTCCACGTAGCTGGCTCCCCCTATTGTGATTTTGAGGAAGTTTCTTGAGCCAGGAACCAAACAGTGACTGGCAACTGCTGCGGCCCTTTAATTTGACCTCTTAGTCGATAGCAATAGACTAGCATAAACTACATGTAGCTGAAAAAGCTTGTAGCTCATGTAGCTAAAAAAACGTTGCGATCATCTATCTGATGTGCAGCTCTTTACTCCTTTGAGGGATTTGAATCGACGCCGGAGCTGGCAGAAGTCGGTACAAAAGTTCTCTGTCGCGTATCCTGTCGCGTAACCAGATAAGAAATCCGGATATTTTGTTTCGACTTCGGCCAATCGTCGCACTGATTCAGAGTACTTGGGGAGTTCTGGCTATTAACGCAGCACATCCTGGAAACAGGTGAGCACAATGGCCTGGCCATTTCATTGAGAGCTGTCAAGTTTATTTTCAAGTCCCATTCAGCCCGCATACATACATTTTAATGGATTGTATACCAACAAGTCAAAATTAATCGCCAACTGAATAAGAGAAATATATCAATAAATAAACCAGAATGTGGAACATTCAAATTATAACATGTCATAGTTGTAATGAGGTCAGCAGTGTTTTGGTGTATACTGACTGATTAGCTGCAACTTTCTATGACTATTCAGTGTCTGAGCATTCAGATAGTGTGTCATATTGCCCGCTTTTGTCATTTGATTGTCTGCGCACATTCTTGGTAGACTTTGTGTGACATGATATGTGGGCTAACCATTCTGACAGTACATGTTCAGTTGATGCTTGTTTAGTACATCGATGTCAAATGATTTTGATAGATGGTGAGAGGTGAAGTTTACTGCACTTGGCTGAGTGCTTGTGATCTTAGGTAAATGACCCTGTACAGTTTAATTTCCTTGTCAAACTACAGTAGAACCTCCCTTAGAAGACACCTTTCTATTAGTATTAAGGACACCCTCTCTATTAAGGGCACTAGTTTTGGTCCCAAATCGAGTGTTTCCATTCAATTTGACCTCTCTAAGCAGGACACCTCTCTGTCAAGGACAGCACTTGTCAGTCCAGAGGGTGTCCTTGATTGAGAGGTTTGCCTGTATAATTATAAACGTCATATCAACACATAAAAGTCCTTCATGCAATCTGTGCCCAAATATCGTGTCTGGGGCAAGTTGTTCAAACTGACCGCTACCTAACTTAGCAAAACCCTTGGGGCTCTGCTAAAACTTGGTGGAACCACATAGGTTCCGCTAACTTAGCGGTGGTATAGCGGCAGCTAAACCTAACAGATCAAACTTGGCTGTGTTATGTAACGGCCGCAAACTGGGCAATGGTCACTAGCATTTCAGATGCATTCCCCCTAACATTTGTCGGAAGCCTGGTCCTTGAATCCTACCGTATGCTGTGTTAAAGCGAACTGGAACCGCCAAGCCAGTTCGTATGACCTCGTTTTCATTTCCCGCGTATTGGGTGATCAGAACGAGGCATGAATGAAACATGGCGCCCAGCTGTCAATCATTCAGTGACGTCACTACTATGGAATTTACTACGAAAATTCATGAATGAAAGATCGCATGACTCACATGATTCTCAATAATAACAAATTGAACTGCGCATGCTCGGGCACTGGGGGCGGAGCTACAAATCTGAACTCGAATAGGGAGTTGGAAGTTTGACTTTCTCGGGCGGCGAAAGTCGAAAAGTTGAATAAATCGCTCGGCGGTTCCAGTTCGCTTTAACTTGGAGGCTTGCTAAGATAACGGTAAACTAGGGGCTACCAAACCGGGCCCACCTTGCTAAGTGCTGCTACTTCCCCTCTGCAGCGTTTTAGATGCATCCTCCCCAAATACATTTGTCGCAAGCTGGGGTCCTTGACTCCTGCTGTATGCTGTGCATGCCAGTGAAGGATGTGACCTGGATGTGCATGAGTTTACTCATGGACAAAACATTCGATATTGTAGGCCTACATCAGTAATTCTGCTCCTAAAATGTATGTGTGTCCTCAAAAAATCTGCTGCTCAACATTCCAGTGATTCTGAAATGCAAATCCTACGAATTTCAATTGGTGTTGAGCTGTGGACCCATTTGCTGGATATGTATGAGGAAGATGCGACTTAAAAATAACATCAATGTCATCATACACACCTTGATTGCTCTAAAGTCTATCATGGATTTTTGTGAATGTTCTCTACTTTTGATGATTGGCCAGTATGATATGTAGGCCTTCAGTATCCGGTTTTGGCAGACTTACATCGCTGCAATTAGTACATCAGGTTGTATGACTGAAGACTAGGACTATAGTAAATGCTTTTACTGACAACTCTGTACATTTACACCAGGCATTTCTGTACAAAACTGAGTAAAGGCATTTACTAGTCTTTAGTCATATCACCCATTGTGATTGTTCAGCAATAGATCTCCTTACTGGTAACAATTTTAGTTGTATATAAACAGATAATAGTCTTCAGGTACACCCTGTAGCCTGGAGTCTGTTCAGGAATATGGACCGTGAAACATTCAAAGGCCCATGCAGTTCGCTTAACATTCTTCAGGGACACCCTGTAAGGTTAACTCTGTAGTATGGAAAGTTGTGACTGTGAGGGCTGGCCGACCAACAAAATCTGACCAGCGATAAGGAAATGTCTGCAAAATTCATCAAGATGTTTTTCGGAATGAATTACCGAATGAAAGTTCCTGTTTGTCTGGGGTTCAATTCGATACAATCCAGGTACTCTCAGGTGAAGATTCTTTCACAATTGTGGGAAAATAAGTGAAACCATTATCCGGCAGCCCACAGAGGATGTGCAGGGGTAGAGTGGCTGGCAAACTGAGGTCATAGCATACCAACTTTGGTGAAAAAGTAAAGTAGAGAGGTTTTTGTGGGTATATTCATGACTTTGCAAGTTGTCATGTCTATTTTACCCAAAGGTACAAGGTGATTCCGAAAAACTTCTGGCAACTTTTGTCAAACTGAGGTTATTGCATACCCGCTTTGTTAAAAAGGTTAGGTTGAGTCTTTGTGGTGGGTATTCAAGACTTTGCAACTTGTCTGCAGCTTGTTTGCAAACATGGGCTTACCGCTAACAAATGTGTACAGGCCTAATACTTGGTGATTTTTAAGTGTTTGGGCCTACATATGGTTTAATTTACTCATTTGTACACATCTTCATGAATGCATGCACAAAGATACAATGAAAATTAAGTATAAATTGGTTAGTGGTCATATGGTTTTCGTTGAGGTTCAATCAGAAATTACTATCATGTCCAGAGCGCAACGACAGGTTGGTTTTGAGGGTCGACCATTTTGGCACCACCATTTTGGCTAGAATTTGAAATCCTTTTGCAGTTAGAACTCTTCCCAAACGAAGTGAATGCCAATTTCAAGGGTGGGATCGAGTCAGTTCTTCGTTTTCCAGAAAACAGCCTCCCAGGTTGGGCTTTCACTTCATTCTGCAGTTCTAATTACTTATGGATTTCAATTAAAGTTCTCCGGTTTCTTCTCTGTTGCATCACCCTATAATGCTGGAAATCCACAGTTTGGCATGTTGAGTTCGTTTCTGATTGACTGCTTTTGGCCATCCTGTCACTCGTTGGGATCGCCAGTTTTTGACAGACGGCGTAATGGATTATGACCACTTCGACGCTGCGTATGCCGCCATATGTCCCTAGTGGTTACCCGAAAATGACCACAGGCTGTGGTATCAGCCTTATTGTAGGTTGGAGGGTCAGCTCATTCAGTGACATGTTTGCTTGTTTGTAATCTTGAGCAAGTCACCTGTCTATCTTTCAACGTGGAAGTTTTTGGGACCTTTCTCTACATTCTCTTTGATTTTCAGCCCTTTCCTCCTTACACCACTGATAGAAGGGCCAGACCTACATATCATTGTCTGGGTGTGGATAATTCATTTCAAGCCTATGGGAGCATTGATGATAGTAGGCTGCTTACTTGGCTAACTCAACTGCTCAAGGTAGCGCTTAGCCTAGGTGCGAAGTGCGAGTTAGATGGGGAAGAGTGTTGGTCGTTTAGATGATGCTCTATATGTCAGATTTCATACAGATAGCCAGCATTCTGTTTGCTTCATCACCTGTACCTTTATTTCTCATGTAAATCTACTATATCGCTAGCTATCACCTAGCATTCGGAGCTAAACATCGCAGAATAGCAAGGTTCTTTGCCGATCATCAAGGAATAAAGAGTGGTTTGTACGTTTAATAATCTTGTTTCAAAGGGGTTTGGAAGGGGGGAAGTCCTTTTGATGCGTGTACAGGCCACCTATCTGACTTGAGTCTCTTTACATGCATGAGCTTACAGATTGTAGAGGTTCAGTCGATAAACTCTGTGCATGATACGCAGCAGGTATTTGGAGATTTCTACGTTTCAGCTGTAGACCCTCGACATACAGAGAAATTTCGAGTTGGCTGTCTTTTTCCACGCACGTTGTGCATTTAGTATAGCATTTTAACCCTCTCGTCACTAAAGGGACCCAGTTGTTCAAACAAGGAAGTTTCTCAGTAGCGTTATCTTTAACTTGGCTAATTACATTTGTATCTTTAACTTAGTGTTATTTAAAAGTTCACTGTGCTTAACTGAAGGAGATCTAGATAAAATAATGTTAACGCCAGGTTCTTGACTTGAAATGTTTTGAAGGAGGAGGAAGGATCGACCACATCGACTCATTTTATTTTGCGTACCATCCACATTCCATGCTCGCCACAGAGTAGGCTAAAGCATGTAGCCAACGATAGACTAGCTCATCTTCATTACATCATTCGAAGATGACACCAAATGGCTTTTGAATATCAGGTCGAGTTTATATGGCCGTTCCAGCGGTGTTGCTGGGATGTCATTTCAGGTACTGCTGTGTGGTCAATGATACTAACGGGATTAATCTGTTCCATGTGGAATGCTGGGGCTTTGCTGTGCAGCATTTGACTAAGAGGTCATTGGGAAGATTCTTCAATCTTGAAATCCTCACTAGAGAAATCAAGAGATCTGCTTCTCAACTAACATCAGATCAGGCAAGCCCATCTGGAGAAAATGTCATCTCATCCTGAATGTATCGAGTTAAACTAGTGGGCTCCGTTACACCAAAGTCATTAAGTGTAACCCCCACAAACACTGTGTGCGCGGTATACCGTATTATTTAGTCGCAAACCCCTCACGGCAAAATGATTGAAATATAAAATACCCAGATCACTCGACTGCTTGACAACTGTCCTAACCCGAAGGAGAAACAAACGCGAAATCTCGCCAAGACGATCGCCCATACACGGACCACAATCTGATTCCGCTGATGCCGTCAGTATTGAAAAGTTTCCATCGTACAATGGGTGTGCGTTCTCCCCTAAGGGTGGAGCCGTCATTGTGTTGGTACACTTTGAAACGATACACTGCTGGGTTTATACGGGGCGGGTATAATGCTGATCCAGGGGACTGAATGCATGGCCGGGGACAGCCTAAGACGGCAGTGGCATGTTATTGCTTGTTTGTCATGATATCAATTTTGGGGTGGGATATTAGGCTGGGGGAAATATGTGATATTGCATGAGTTGGCATGGTTGACCTTATATTATTTACTCCTACGCTCTTTTCCCCTGCATTGACATCGGCCTAACCGGAGTTCATACTATGTAACTTTTGTGACGTTCACCTGAGTTAAGTCCTCCGTGTCCCAATTTTTCAGAAGCTGTCCGTCCGAAATGACACTGTGATGACATACCCAGTTTAAATTTGTGCACTGGGACCATCAGGCACTTAAATCCACTGCCAGTTCTGATAAGATGTGAACCCAAACTATTTAATTATTTTAACTATTTATTTAATTTAATTAATACAAGAACATCCAGGCCGGAGGCATCAATAGCCAGAGTTTGATTATCATGCCCTTTGACACTTAACTGCACTTATCTAACCAAATCTTTCGTCCTATCTTTCAGAGGCGGTCCGAACCGAGGGAGTCCATGCCATGTGGGAGCTTCCATACCTGATGCAATTCCTGCATCTGCACCGCCCAAAGTTTAAGTTCATTAAGCTTTCTATGAAAGTAAGTGAATTCCTTTTCTTCCAAAGTTAGCCTGGGTGTTGGCTGATCAGCGCGGCGTCTCTCTCAAACATGCGGTAGTAATGCATCCCTGTCCCTTCTATCCTCGACTGACTTCAGGATGGTAAGCCAGGGTGTACCTCTCATCAAAAAACAGACAAGTCAAACAACAGACTTTGTTCTTAGCCTTGAATATTCTCCTTAAAAAACAAGCATGCAAATGAAAAGCCGCAATGGTTCGGTTCGTCTGCTGCTTGAAATTCTATAGTCGCAGTGAGATTTCAAAAGCCATCGAGTCCGCTGTTCTTTCTGTTGATTTGTTGCGATTAGCTTTGCTGAGATTTGGATTTTGATGGTTACAGATTTAGACAGATGGATGAAGGGGCTGTAATTGACTTGTAATTAGCGCTAATTAGCTGCTGCACTCTCATCAGATACTTTATTTGTTGTTAAATGCATCCTTGGAGACCAGCTTTGATAGCGATCCTGAAATCTGACACCTTGATTTGTCGGTGATGTTGCAAAGTTTATCCTTGGGTCAGGTACAGATTTGGATAATCTCATAAAAATTTAATAAACTGAATCACATCAAATTAAAAGCGTGATAATCATATGAATATGATTTGCAAAAATCATCTTTGATATGATTTTGTTCTTCAAACAAACTCAAACTTCTACTTGGCGTTGGCCTCTGTTGAAATAGGAAGACATAACAAATTATTAAATTTCCATTCGTTCCACATAGGTCTTTGGACGACAAAGCCGCAACCTGAATGCAGGGATAAGTTCACTTTAAGATAAATATACTGGACTACTTGAACGACAGCTACAAGCGTTTAAAATAACTCGAGATAAATTTAAACCATGAAAACAATAGAACCAACCCAAGGCAAAAAGAATTGAATTACGCAGCGCACCTGATCCAAGATGATTTTTAATTAATTATCCGACATATGATCCGGTTTTAAATTAAAAATTGTGCTGGATTAAAATGGCCTTTTGTGACGGCTCCCAATACCAGTATACCATGTGGGCAAGTCATTGCCTACGCTGTCCTTCTGTTTTATGGAGAGGTCCAGTTGGCAGCATTTAAAATCTTTCGGGAATACAGTGAGACACCAGTGAGAAAAATTACAACTGACCCAATATCTGAGCAGAAATATCGCTACGTGGAGTACATCGGGCATTTCATTCGCTGTTCAAGTCAAGGGACTTATGTCTTGACGTCAAAAACACACATCGGCCACAGTGTCCAAAATTACGTCATACCATGCAAAATCCTTAGAAAATCGTTCTAAATGCTTACTGTGGTAAAAGCAGTGAGGAGCAGTGCAGCTATAATCCATTATCATCTTCGTCTATAAGGGTAACTGCTGATCATGCAGGTAGTGCCCCGTTACAATATTCAAAACTGTTGGCAACTTTTTGACACCATGGTAGGGGTTGGCATGGGTAATGCGGATGTTAAGAAAATGTGGGTACCATCATGCACTTTTTGCCTGAATTTCAACAAGTTTAACCAACTTCAGGTTTGTCAACTTTTTCTCAGATATACCTGCAGCCAACGTTCAGGTTTTTGCAATTTTGAAGTTTTGTTATTTTCAGGAACTGGAGGGCAGTATAATCAACAACGACAGTTTGGTGCTACCAGATATTCTCACTCGGTTATTGAGGTTCCTTGATAATGACCAGTCTGTACTGTAAGTATCCATGGCATTCAGCAAAAATCATAGAAATTCACCACAATTAAAGCGCCTGATTCCACTGCACAGTTTCCTGCTTGCACAGGCATTGTTGTCAGTTGAAATTGCAAAACCAATCGCTTACATCAAACTTGATCAAACCCCTGTGAAAAACATAAGGTTTCCGTGTTTGCCGCAGTTTCTTGCTGCATTGGGAACTAAGTAACTAATGTAAAATGCATGGTGACGTGACGACGGCCAACACTACGTCATGTAAACGTTGTTCCCAATCAAGTGCATGAATCTATAGTGTGTCTGTGTTGGACACCAAACAAAGCTAGTGTATCTGTGTTGGAGACCAAACAAAGCTAGTGTGTCTGTCACGGTGACTGTTCAAAGAAAGCAAGTGTGTCTGTTATGGAAATGATTCAAACGAAGCAAGTTTGTCTGTTACGGAAATGATTCAAATGAAGCAAGTGTGTCTGTTATGGAAATGATTCAAACGAAGCAAGTTTGTCTGTTACGGAAATGATTCAAATGAAGCAAGTGTGTCTGTTATGGAAATGATTCAAACGAAGCAAGTTTGTCTGTTACGGAAATGATTCAAATGAAGCAAGTGTGTCTGTTATGGAAATGATTCAAACGAAGCAAGTTTGTCTGTTACGGAAATGATTCAAATGAAGCAAGTGTGTCTGTTATGGAAATGATTCAAACGAAGCAAGTTTGTCTGTTACAGAATGGTTCTAATGAAGCAAGTGTGTCTGTTATGGAAATGATTCAAATGTAGCAAGTTTGTCTGTTACAGAATGATTCAAATGAAGCAAGTTTGTCTGTTACAGAATGGTTCTAATGAAGCAAGTGTGTCTGTTATGGAAATGATTCAAACGAAGCAAGTTTGTCTGTTACAGAATGATTCAAATGAAGCAAGTTTGTCTGTTACAGAATGGTTCTAATGAAGCAAGTGTGTCTGTTATGGAAATGATTCAAATGTAGCAAGTTTGTCTGTTACAGAATGGTTCTAATGAAGCAAGTTTGTCTGTTATGGAAATGATTCAAACGAAGCAAGTGTGTCTGTTACGGCGACTATTCAAACTCCAGTCTTGAGACAGCATGATCAATGTTCAGACGTCTCCATCTAGCATTCTTCGTGATATCTTCAGGGGACTCGTGGCTAGTGAAAGGGTTAACAGACGACACAAAGCGTTGACTTCTAAAGGCTTTTATCCCGTTGGTAGTCAGGCCGATATCGGAGTAGCTCGCTTGCAAGTGAATATTAAGCGTTGACACTCGCACACTTATAAGATACCTAGCTGTAATTTCTGTTGAGTTACCATAGAAACTAAATATCAATTAGATGAGGCTGATTTCTCGGCGCGATCATTTCACTGCAACTCGTGTTTGAAGTCCAACTGAGGATGCAACTGTTACAGTTTTTCTTTGGGATGTGAAAAACGATTTTGGTCGCTAACAGGAATTAGAAACAGTGATTTATTCGAAATGAGGATAATTTGAAATGTGATGTAATGAAATCAAAGTGATTTTCCTGTGCTGTCAATTGTAACATGATCCTTATGATGTGAGGTTATATCATAAGAAAACTGGTGACATTCGGTATGAAAACTACTGGTGACGACTCATAATATTGCCACCATGTCATGACTTCGCATTAATAGCTTGATTTACTGTGATAAATCCCAATATGTTGTAGTGAGATGATATTATGGTAACGTTATTTGGAATTATTCTGATGTATGGCAAATTCTACAGGTTGCTTCCCTTTAGAAAGTGGTCATGTTACTGTCTGTGGTTCTTGACGTGGTATCATCCATTTCTTACCAAAAGAGAAATGATGCTCTTTAACCAAATTTACCAGAATTTATGTCTCAACATCGCCATGGTTACGGCATTTATTGATGTGAAATTCCGATGAAATGTGTGGTATATGTATAATAAGGCGTGGGTGGTGAGTTTCGTGTTTACCACAT
This sequence comes from Lineus longissimus, assembly GCF_910592395.1. NCBI lineage: Eukaryota > Metazoa > Nemertea > Pilidiophora > Heteronemertea > Lineidae > Lineus > Lineus longissimus. Next base: position 9,109,867 of record NC_088315.1, read on the forward strand.
GACCGATGAAATAAGATTCAGCAGAAATTATCATAATGTTTGAAATGAACCCGAATGAAACTAAGATTCCTCAGTCTTTGGTTGTCAATGAATTCTAACAATGAATTTATCATTGCGTTTGGTGTCAAATATATTGTGACTACGCGTAACACTCGAAACAAACTGCCAGAGGTAGTTATTGAAATAATTCATCTTGGTTGATAGAATAAGAAAAACGAAACCAAAACCTAATTGATTTCACGTCATCTCTTTCCACTTTCAGGATCTCCAACTTTGAGACGCATCTTAGTAAACTTTTAAATGAGAAGAAAAAAGATAATAACCTACTTAGTTCAGGGAAACTTCGTGATCTCAAGCCCGATGATAAGGTAAGTGGACCCTATGTCCCTAAAACTATCATGAAATCCAACGAAGCTTGTCTCTGTGCAAATAACTGTTAAAGAGCAGTGAGCAGTTATCGGTAAAAAATCTCTGAAGGCTCTTTGTGGCAAAGTACATATGTTCGATTCTTCCCTGTGACACTTTCTTACATCATGCTGCTCAAATGGCAGTTCATCAAAATCGTTTGAGTGAACTGCCTTCCCTGACAAGAGAAGAAGTCAAGCGTAGTGCAATAAAACTTTGAAGGAAACTAGAGATAAAATTTGGAGCTCTGTATCTTGGTTTTGTCTGATGTGATTGAGCTATGCTTGTGTCTGAAGAGCCAAAGAAAACAAGCAATTTTTGTCTCCGCAACATAGTCACGACCACATGCGCTTGTGGTTGGAACATGAGGGCCGATTGGTTTCGTCGCTGTGACTAAAATCGCTTGTTGGTATTGTTCGTAAACGCGACTAATCCTTGTTTCAGGTGCAAGTATTGCGATGGCTAATAGACTACGTCACCGATGAGAAAAACGACGACTTAACAGACACGCTTAACGATTCATTTAGTTCGGATGATATGGTAGGTATGGCAAACAAAAGGGGGCAGTGTGACATCTTGGGAGCTTCGATTGAAGAATGATGTGCTGTTGAAGGAAACTGGAGGTTCCAGGGAAGCCAGATGGAGGAGTTGCTCTCTGTCACGTGTTGCTGTGGTGTCCACTACAGACATCAGTTCCGAGCAGACGAGCACTAATGTTTTCTCTGTGCTCAAAGCCCACTGAAGTAATTTCAAAGGAATATGTTCCAGGTGTTATTGCGTGAGTACACCAGGAAGTATTTTGGCCTGGTAGATTGAAAACTCCCCGTGTGCTTCTTTATAAACAAAGTGGTGAAACTACGTCACCTTCATGAGTACTATCGTGGGCCGTATACTGCTTTTGCTGCCCTGTGCCAATTCATTCGTGAGTAATATGTGCCAGAACTGAAAATCTGAGCTACTCCTGGCTGATGGTTGATTAAGGTGCGCAGTCTAAATGGATTTTGGTGTCTCACCCTGTAAGGTAGCTCCCCTGTTGGGGAGAAATGACTATGGATGCGATTGTCTGTCTAGCACCTACAGAACACCATCATTATCTTTCAGAAGGCCTATGCGTGGAAACATGCAAGTATACTTTTGTCTGTCTTACAGTGTTCTCCGGGGTTCAGCATAAAGGAGGGGTGGATATCTTATATGCAAATTATATTCAAAGTGTATGCAGATAATATGCAAATTTGATGTTTGAGGGACTCATTTGATATGCAACCTGAAGGTCATATGCTCGAAAGGTTTTTAGTTTTGGAACACTGCCACTGGTGAATTGCCACCAGGCAAACTGATTCTTTGATTTTGAGAACTGATGTGTTGGGTTTTGATGCATGGGGTCTACAAATCTCGCTTCAGATTTAAAACTTGAAGGTGGCCCGTGCCCTGACTTTCAATTAATGCATGTGGAAATTGTGCGGCAATATTTGATGTATTGGAGAACACTGTTTAGTCGGTTTTAGGTCTTATTGGCGATGTGGGTTTGGCCTTTCACTCTTATCATTTTGAAACGTCCTGTTCCATCGTTTCGTTGTTTTGCTATATTCGGTCGCCGTGTCATTGCGTTGTATTTCTATCTTCACTTTGATGTAAGGTTGATGTTTCACATAGGACCATATACGTTACTCCCATTGTTCGCATGTCTTGTCATTTATTTCCATAAAAGTTCAGTTATTTCAATGCGTATGTTAAAATAGGTATTAATTGGAATTTAGAGGATTTGAACGCTGGATGATGTTTCAGTGTAGTTGATCTAATGTAGTATTAGTAACTATTAGGGAAAATTAAAGAGGTTAAGTTGAGAATTTTTTCTCAGATGTCCTCATAATATTGTCTCCCCATTTTTGCTGTTCGCACAAATTGTCATATTGTGTAAACCTTTCTGTTTTTGGTTCTCCATCAAAGATTTATATGTCTGCTGTAACTCAAAACAACGAGGTTGGTGCAGTTGTGTATAAACTGTTGTTGATGATGTCACTCAAACAACATGGTTGGTGCAGTTGTGTATAAACCATTTGTTGATGATGTTACTCAAACAACATGGTTGGTGCAGTTGTGTATAAACTGTTGTTGATGATATTACGTGAAGTGATAGAAACTGACCGAGAGGAATCTGCTTATATGCAACAGGGATGTCAAATTTCCAATTTTAGGTAGATTTTAGACGTTTTCCTCTTTGGTAACTGCGAAATTTGATGGATCAACCTGAAACAGTGATGTCACTTTTCTGATTTTTGGAAGATTTCTGTTTTTCCTCTCCTGAATTTTTTAAAACTGACTGTAGAAATGGAAAAATCTTTGTCTGAACTCTCTGTGGATCTTGAAATTTCAACATTGGACAAAAGACAAGCATTATAGAGGCATTTTTGTGCAAGTGTCAGTGTGTGTGCTGATCAAATGACAAGATTTTTACGAGAAAAAAATCTCGGGCATCCTGACCCTGTATAAGACAAACAAGCCAGCACCAAACCTGACAAGCCAGTGTGGCCTTGGGCTTGCATGTTTGGGTGCCAATGTTCTGTTCGGTTGGGGAGGTTGCGGCATGTACCAGTTGATGTCAACTCTGTGGTGTGGGTGTAGATGTGTGTGGTCGGTGATTGTAGTTGTGGTGTTGGTGTTCTAGGCTTTGGGGCAGGGGTAGGGGTGGCCACGACTTAAACACTGGCGGGCCATGTCCCGTAAAGATGTGCCCGACAGAGATGACTCTTATACCCATCTGCAGGATATTGGTTTAAGAGGGGTGTTCCATTGATATATCCTTATCACCAGAATCTAAGTCATGATTTTACAAGTGCTGGCTGTAACTTCATCTTTATCCAGAGATCTTTGTCCGCTGTACGTTTTAATTTCTTATGCAAAAAACAGCAAGTCTGTGAATGCATCAGAAGTCTTCATCTTCTTGGTGGCAGTGGTTTCTAGTGTCTGGTGTGCTATTTTATTTCTAATGTCATTTGAGGCAGGAGTGGATGGCTGTCACCGAAGTGTAGTCTTGTTTCACTGCAAGTTACCTTAGTTGTTGTCAAGCCAGAAGTTTGGGAAAATCATGCTTTTTGTTTTAGGCGTATGAGTATGAGTATGAAAAGAAATTTTGCCAATCAAATTTTTTCACAGGGAGTGTCATTCGGGGGGGGGGGGGCTTCTAGTGTCTCTTGTGGTACGCGTGTCACACCTTTTTATCACACAAAGTTGTCCTGGGGCTTACACCTGGCAGGGGCACTTGAGGACAGACAGGGTAGTTGGAATAAGTCGCACATATGGAGAACTGTTTTCCTTCTGTTCTAGATCAATTGGAATGCCACGAACTTTGGAGGAGATACATATTCGATACGTGGTGATATATTTTTAAAAGGAACAGCAGCTCACAATTCTTGTTTTTCTTGACAATCTCAATTTTTCTTGCAGAGAGCAATAAATGTTGGCCAGGACGCGTTTGGGAATACATACTGGTATTTTGATGGTAAGTGCGTGCATGTTTGATATTTTCTACACCTTTCCAAGGCGGGACGCAATTATGACGCCACCTGCTCAAAGGTGTATTGTTACAACTTTTAACCAGAGTCTGAGCAAAGTATAGGGGAGTTGCCTATCCTCTGTGGGGGAGATTAGCTCACTGTTCCATTTGTCCCCATCCATTCCCCTAACATCGTCCATCCTCATCCTCTTTGGTGGCCAAACCACCTCACATTTTCGCAAGCCATGGACGACAATTTCATATGGAAAGTTATTTTTTGCTCTTAGACCTGTAACAACCATGCTAGAAGATCCAAGAGAAAATTGTGAAACAAGATGTCAAAAGCCATTAGCCCCATCAGCAGAGTTGTGTTTACTCAAAAAGAGCAGGAGTGGCTTTTAAATCTACATTCCTCTGATATTGTTACTCCAATATGACCATCACAAACAAAACTGACACTAAAAAATAGGTTTTATTGGAGAATAAGTGGTGTCTCAATCTATCCAAATGTGTAGTTTTCTGGACTGATATCAGGTGGCAGCACCTGACAGTGCCTTTTTGTCACGCATCACATTGAATGAATCATTGGCCAGTTCACAAGAAACCGGCTCGATTTGAACTGTTTATTGACAACAAAGGCTGATGACTACATCCTGGTGCTTTAAACAATGACCGCAAATTAACCCTTTTCTGGTGAATGCTCTCCGAGTATAAGGTTAAATTTCAATTCACTTAACTTTTAATTGTAATCGCGTTGTCCTTTTCTAGATTTAAGACTCTACAAGGAAAGTGCGGCGGTAAAAGGTGGCAGGAAGGAGTGGGATTGCATCTCCGTGTCGTTAAGCGACTGGCATTCGTTCCTCAACAAATATAAAAAGTCTTCGAACCCGGCTGAAAAGGAGCTTTATGAGTATCTCCACAATGAGCTCTTTCCAGTGATAGAGCCTCAGTTAGTTGTAAGTATCCAGTGTTGTGTTGGATTTAACCCTTTATGCTCGCTAACGGCTGTCGTTAGCTGTGTCAGTGTCCTTTGAACGGCTGTGGGGGCCTCTGTGCAAACAAATTTCATGACCTTTTTAAGGTTGTCAATTTCCATTAGGCACTTATTATAACCATCGCGTGGGGCGACTTTAAACGGGGTGGGGGGGGGGACTTCGAACACTGTCGAGAAAGAATTGTTGTTGACAGAAATATCTGTTGCCATGTGTCGCCCCAGGTGACGGTACCAAACTGTCCACCCACAGATCGTCATTCAGAATACGGTAGTAGTTTCCATTTAAATTCCAAATAGCAAAAATTAAAAATAAATAGAAAATCTGAGTGAATTCTAATGAAACTCGGGATTGCAGTTCTTAGAGAGCCCTCCATGCAGCAGTCGTCTCTGTGCATATCGATGCATTGGCAACACAATGCATGGAGGCCTTAAGTGTGTGACTATAGTATTATCGATTACCTCAAATGACGTCATTACATAATAATTTCAACGATGTGTTCATCATCGAACAATTGACTCTTTCAGAAGCAAGAGAAGGACGGATTTAATGATAAAAATCCCGACCTGGACCGGGACGCCATTTTAAGTAAAGAAAAAATTGATACGGAGGGCATGATCAAGAAAGAGACGCCGGTCGAGTTGGTCCTGCCGGAGGTCAAGCTGGAACCTATCACCAACGGCAACGATACGCCAAAAGATGGAAGCACAGAGGAGACAAACGTTGGGTCGGTGAAGTCAGAGGCGCAGAGTCTGCCTGATGAGAAGCCGCCCCCTGGTGTGGGGGATGGAGTGATGGCGCAAATTCCTGGTAGGTTGGCAGGAGTCGATTTGAATTTCAGCAGAACCTCTCTTTTAAGGTTACACTTGGAACGGACGAATTGAGTGGTGTCCTGATTACAGAGGTCGAATTCAATGGAAATTACGAATTCGGTACCAAGTGTGATGTCCTTGAAAGAGAGGGTGTCGTTAAAATTGGTATTTTCTCTGAACTGAGTGGAATTTATCACTTAAATTTTGTTTATTCCAGATAAGAAACCTTTGATGAAAGGTGGTCACCCGAACCAGACGGTACCATTCAATGCCACCAATCCACACCACATGTCTGGCAGGACGCCAACGTCTATGGACGCCCCCTTTATGCAGCAGCAGAGTCAAATCTTTGTGTTCTCGACGTCACTGGCGAACAAGGCTGCTGAGTCGGTCGTACGGGGACAGTACAAGTCGATCATTGCATATCATTTAGAGGAACCAGGAACGAAAAAATTCTTACAGGTGAGAGCCTTTGGCTGCTGGAGTGTGATGGTACACTGGTAGTGTACGAATGTGTGGAGTGCTGTTCAAGAATTGTGGCTTCCATTTCAATCCTTGTACTCTCCATGCGAGAGTCGCAACAGGCCTCCAATTTAACTGCTGCCGTCGCAGTTAGTACCCTCCAACATGGCATTCGTCCCCTCTTAGATCTTCCTTCACATTTCCTACTACCCAAGGTACTGCTATAGTCATTATATGTGCTTCATATATTACTTGATCTAGTATTGCTGCAGAAAATGTTGGTTAACGGCAGATTATTTGGTGTAGTTCATTTTAACTATTGTGAATAACTATTGTGAAAAACTCCCTGACACATTTGTCTTTTTCAGAAACATCCCCTGAAGATATCGCAATTCAATCGACCCCCTGGATTCCCGATGTTAACGAATTCACGGAACCAGTCTCCGCACATGGGTCCTGGAAATCGTCCGGTGGGATCGTGGCCACCTGACCAGCAAGGAATGTCCCCTGGAGGGGGCGGAATGAACTCGAATAACCCTGGAATGCCGTTGAATCCCAATATGCCAAACCCGAACATGATGCAAGGTTGGCAGGGACCGGGGCCTCCGAACGCTATGATGGCCCAGCAGTACGCAATGATGGGAAATGCCCAGATGGGCCCACATGGCCCACCCGGGTCTCATATGAACTTATCCCAAACGAAAGTGCCTAATGAGAACTTAACTCCTGAACAGTTGCAGCGGCGCGAGGAACATTTAGCGAGTCTCCGGAAGATTCATCAGATGTTGTTTCCGGAGCAGGTTCAGGAGCACGGGATGCCCGGACACCCACAAGGTATGCCTGGCGGACCGCATCCGAATTCTGGAATGCCGATGGGACCCCAGGGTATGCCAGGGATGCCGAATATGTCTCCCAACCAAGCGAATATGATGTCGCATGGTAACTTTATGATGGGGCCTCACGGACAGATGATGAGTGGCACCCCGCCTCAGTTATCACCGCAGGAGTTGCAGAGTTTGCCACCTGCTCAGCGCGAATGGTATCGGTTACAGCATGAATTTTACCACGAAAAGCGGCGCCACATGGCTATGGCTGCTCAAAATAATCCATATTTCCAGAACAATCCCATGAATATGAACTCTCCGAATTCAAGTGGTCAAGGGCCACCTCCTTCCTATTTTTCATCGATGGCTCAGAAACGCTGTGGGCCGCCCGGATCTTTATCACCTACCTCGCCTGGTTTTAATGGCCCGATGTCATCACCGCACGGACCCATGCCTTCGCCTCATCTTTCGTCAGCTCATCCATCACCAGTTCCTGGAGAGTCCCATTTTCAATTTCCGTCGCAAAAGAGGCCACCAAGCCAACCGTATCCACCAATGGGGCAGAGTCCTGGTATGGTCGGTAGCCCTGGGTTCAATCATAATATGCCTGGGCCTAACATGATGCCATTCAATGACCAAATGATGCAACCCATGGGGCCAAACCAGGAGGGATTCGTCCAGAAGGCATCAAGTCCTGAAGTGTTCCTTGATCCGTCTGCTAACAATGTTGTGGGCGCTAAACCGCCACCAAGTTACGGCCAAGCTACCAAGCGGAGAAAGTTGGAACAGGTCCCAGCCCCGGAGGAAATGCAGAAAAATCTCCAACCAACTCCGTCACCTCAACAGATCAACTATTTACAGCAGTTTGAAGGCCAGGAATTGACTATAACCAAACAAGTGAATATGGCGTTTCAAGATAGTGGTGGCGGTCCTCCTGGGGGACCTGATATGGGTTCTCTGCCTTCAAACGTCGCGCCTAACATGATCAATAAGAATTCTACTGCTCCCTCCACGCCTAGTTCTGTGATGAGTCCGGGTCACATGCAGCCGCACACCCCATCTGGTCCGTTAACACCAAATCCAATATCACAAAAAATGTCAACCAATCATATGCCTGGACAAGTTACGCCAGAAATGTCTCTGTCGTCTCCGAATCAGATGCCGAAATCAGCTCCTGGAGGAATGTCTTCTTCAAGTGGGATGCCAAGTCCGTTTTCGCCTAGTGTTGGTCCGGGCCGAACGCCTACTGTAAGCAAAAGTGCAAGCCAGCATCCGACACCAAGTCCTGTCCATCATGGGCAGATGCCATCGCCTGCACAAGTGCTGACCCCTGGGTCTGTTCAGAGGTCAAATACGAGTCATAATGGCCCCGGTACACCGCTAGCGCCGGGGAGTCAAGCGGCCAGTGCGGATAGATCAGGTCAAATGCCAGTGACAAGTCCCATGTCAAATCAAAGCCAAATGTCTCTAAATAGTCCATGTCCTGTGTCGTCTGCTAGCCAGCGTTCAAGTACAGACTCATTGTCCAATATGAGCCAAGGTCCAGGAAATCAGATGTCTAGACCGCCATCAATTACCGGAGGGACGCAGAGACTCTCACATTATGACCCTCCGTCCAGTAATAGTGCACCTGGAACACCGCTGACACCTACCACGAAAAGTGCAACCATGTCCAATATCACGTCTGCGAGTCTGGCAAATTTGGCCAAGGGTGTTGAACACTTGTCCAATCAGATGCAGCAGAACATGATGCAAGGTGGGCCATTCCATAACATTCAGATTCAGGGTCAAGTGACTGAGAAAGGTGTGGCGTCACCGCAGCAGCAGCAGCAGCAGTCGCCCGTGGCTGGACTGCCGCAGCAGTCCCAACCATCACAACCGCCCATATCTAATACTCCGCCATTACAGCAGACCCCTAGCGTCAATAATACGTATGTGAATGCGACAATGTCAATACAACAATTGAACATTCAAAGTGTGAACCAGCCAAATGTGACCGCGAGCATGCAAGCGCAGCAGCAGAATTCTGAAATGGGTATGAACATGCCTGTTACGTCCGCCAGTGCTTTGAACTCTATGCCACAAATGCCATCACAGTCACAGTCACAGTCGCAGTCTGTGACTGTGCCACATGGACAAGGGCCGCTGCAGTCTGCCATGATGCAACAACAGCAGAAGATTATCTCGCAACAAATGGGGAATCCTCAAGGAATGCATCCTCATCATATGTCCTCACAGCATCAGCATATGAACAATCAGCATCTAAGTGCTCAACAAATCTCAAGTCAACAGCAACAGCAACAGCAACAACAACAACAACAACAGCAGCAGCAGCAGCAGCAGCAGCAGATGGCTAGGCAACAGATGCAGCAGATGAGTGCGCAACAGATGGCCAACAATGCGCAGCAAATGGCATCGCAACAACAGATGAATGCACAGCAAATGGCCAACAATGCGCAGCAAATGGCAGCAGAACAGCAGCTTCGAGCACGACAAATGGCAAACAATAATCACCAAATGCCCCCACTACAACACATGGGTTCGCAGCATCTTAGCGCGCAACAAATGGCCAATAATGCGCAAATGATTGCATCAGAGCAACAGATGCGAGCGCAGCAGATGGCACACAATGCTCAACAGTTGGCATCTCAACAGCAGATGAATGCCCAACACTTTGGTGGACATCCAATGAATCATCCAATGCACTCGCCACAGATGCCTGGTCAGCCAATGAGTGGGCCTGGCCTGGGCCCTCAATCTCAAGTACCCGGTCCACCTCAGCTTGAAAATCCTGCCATGTCGTGTGGGCAGCAGCCCAACCCTCATCACAGCCATATGGCACCGATGGGCAGTGCACAAATGAATGACTTTCAAGGGCCGCCGGTGCCTAACCAACTCCATTCGCCGCACCAGCTCCATTCACCGCACTCGAACTCTCAAACTGTTATGCAGCAAATGCAGAGTATGATGACAAGCCAATCGCAGCCAATGTCTCGGAGTAGTCAGAACACGCCGTCTGTTGGTAACGCAAACGTACAGATACAATCGAAAGCGCCGAACACGATACAGTACCTACCCGCTAATCCACCAACATCTCAACCGTCGCGTTTCCCTGCACCTCCAAAATTGCCCGATTTTGACACAAGTTTTGGCAACCCTGCAATGGACGCGAAACAGCCGTCGTCAAAACTTCAGTACTTCCCCAATAATGATGGACAGAATTCACTGCCACCTATGAATCGGATGCCGGGCATGCCGATGTCGGGCCCGAGCCCGAATCAAACAATTGGAATGCAGGAGGCAGCAATGATGGGCAACCGTATGCCTCACGCGCGCATGTCGCCCATGCAATATCACGCACGGCACATGCATCCTGGTGCTCAAGGGGGTTACCCGCAGTCGGGCAATTCGCAGGGAATGCCGATGGTGCCGGGCAATCCTGGCATGATGGGGAATCAGATGGACTTCCCGGGCCCCGGTGGCCCGATGGACCCCTCAGGGATGATGGCCGGGAATAACATGAACAATATGAGTCAGCATGTGCAGATTCAGGGCCAACAGATGACAGTGCAAGGACCAATGAATATGCCGCCAGGTGGGGGCCAGATGGAAGGCCCCGGGTATAGGATGTCGCCGCGGCCGAATCAACCAAACTATAATATGCAATACCAACAGTTTCAGCAGCAGTTGTATGCTCAGAATCGGACTTCTCAGATGAATCCTCAGATGGGATCAATGGGTCCAGTGAATATGAACCCCCATTTCCCGAATATGATGTAGATGCAATTGCACCTCCACTTGATCATTTTAACATATTTGGATATTTTGGCCCATGAAATCAGGATAACCTGTAATTTATTTTGAAATGCATTAGAAATATCTAGATATTTCGGTCCGTGAAATCGGGATAACCTGCAATTTATTTTGAAATACATTAGAAAATAATTGGATATTTTGGCCAATAAAATCAGGATATCTTGTAATTTTTGGTATTTGAAATGTTTTGGTTGGACCCTTTAAGAATTGAAATTTGAGTAAGTTACATGATTTGGCTGTGTTAAAATGAAATGTGGAGCAAATGTATCATACATGGTGCTGTGGGGTAAAAGGGAGTTTGTGGAGGTTCTGGTATGTGCAATGCTTACATGTAAATGTTGGATTTGTTCCATAGAAATCAGTTGGTTATTATCCTGATCTATTAATATTACTGATTGACTCGGTTGAATTTGCTGAGCAATTGTTCAATATGGATCAGTGTAGATGTGGATTTCATGTAAATGTGGACTACATGTAGATGTGGATTACATGTAGATGTGGGTTACATGTGAATGTGAATTACATGTAAATGTGGATCATATGTAAATGCCAATTACATGTGAATGTGGATCGCATGTGAATGTGGATCACATGTGAATGTTTTGGGATCTCCTTATGGAATAGTTACCCATTTCCTGTTAGGCATGACGACCCGAAGATGATGTTTTTGCAAATTTCTCACCGGGGTTGGTTTTGAAAGAGTAAAGGACTGATATCTGTTGTAAAATCATGGTTTAATGAATGAAAGAGAACAGTTTGAAAGAGAGCTAAGGTCCCGAATGCAATATGAAACTTGGCAGTCCTTACTAACCTTTGATCTAGATACCTTGTGTTTTAACGCAAGACTCTTGAAGAAGGCAACCTGGTGTGAAGTCGTTGAACCTTTACCACGGGCTGCTCTGATGACAGTCGAGGGTCAGAATGTACGTTTGTAGTTATCCATCAATATTTTGGGAGATTTGTGGAATTGTGCGTCTCCGATTTGGATCCAGCGTGGTTGCGTGTCTCGTCCTCTGGAGGATTTATACAAAACCTGATTCGTGTGGAATTTACACCTTAATGTGCTCAATCGTGTTAAATTGCAGAGATTATGAACATAAATCGGAGCTTTTATATATTCGAAAGTATTAATAATCGGAGAGCATACGTTTGGATAAGTTTATAAATATATGAATACGACTATATATATTTACAAGAAAATGTGATTTACTTTGAATGTTTGTAAATTGGAATGACTAGGGTAGTGCTAAGGTGTTCAGGGGTGATTTGTAAATTGTTCTCTGGTTTTTTGTTCCAGACCTTGTTTTGGGTGTTCCCCTCTTAAAATTTCTTGTCCTTTTAATGCCAATGGTGGAGATATTTTCCCAAAATTCCTAACAAAATATGTAGAAAGGGTGTTTTTGCTTGAAAGCTGTCTCATTGAAACCGTTCCCTATACCTACTGACTTGGCACTACCCCACATATAAAAACAGTTCAGCAGGAGTTTAATTGCTGAATTTTGAAAGCACTCGATTATTATGACCCAGAAGTCACATTTTGGTTGTAATAGAGTTCTGCCTGGTTTGTTAAAGACTAAATTTAAAGACTGAATTGGCCTGAAAACAACTGTTCAATGCTAAGCATTTGAGTTTGAAGATGGTGAACTTTCAAAACAATAGTAAAAATATTAAAAACCTTGTCCTTTTAGACACAGATGTTGACCACTATTTAAAACTGTCTCAATGTGACTTGCAAAATTTTGAAAGACAGTGCCGTAAGATGGGATGGCATTTGACCGAAGTGGGGTAAAATTGTCCCAAACACTTTCCCCCTACAGCTTGATACATACAGAAGTGTCTTCAACGGTTGAGAGATTGTTCAGCCAAACTTGCTAATTTTCTGTGTAATGCCGGATTCTTCGCCATTAGTCCTTCAGGAACAATAGAAATTTATAAGAAAGAGCTTTGACCATGACCTTTGATAACACAGCCGTAGTAGCAGACGCTGAGATGGTGTTGAAAGGCAGTGTAAGGTAAACCCTTCTTTGTGACCCTAATACATCTGACCCTATTGCAGGGGGACTCTATTGCCTGATTTTGAACCTCCTTGCAACGTACCGCCAGGGACCTTAAGAATCCGAACGTTATAACCAGACTTATTTGTAACTACTTTGCATAAGATGGACACTAACACAAGAAGTGAAGCTCGACTCCATGGCTGATATGAATTAAGTCTAGCAAATGCTTTCACTTCAAGTTTGTACAGAAAGGCCTAAATGTACAGGAGTTTTAGATAAAAGCATTTGCTAGTCTTTATTCATATCGCCCAGTAAGCCTCAAAAAGCAGTTTCAAAGTTTAAGAATTCGTCTTCTCTGATGCAGTTGCACCCGATACCTGTTGTGTGTCAGAACGTGGAAACAACCATCAAAGTGAACAATTTCATTCCTCAAATGTTACGCACGATCAGTTGTATGAAGATATTAGGTTCACGAAAAATGTCGGGTTTACATTATACTGTTGGGCAAAATGCCCCACTTGCACCATTAGCGTAGAAATAAACTTTGTCTGCCATCAGTGTGTTTGGAGTCGGCTTGGGTTGGCTATTTTCATAAAACAGTTAATATTTCATCCATGCCTCTATGTCTCATCAAGCAGTGAGCATTGGTATCGGCTGCTGTTTTTGTGAAACCGTACTTGTAGCACTGCCGAAACACATCCTTGACCGTATGAAAATTAACTGGGCCAGTCCACCGGTTTTGAAATTCGACTGGCTTGATGGGATTAAACCAAATTTTGGCTCGTTGCTTTGGATGCTGCCTAAAAACTTAAAACGTACTGGTTTATAAAAATGGGAGCCAAAAACTACGCTTACTGCCCCCTACTGGAAGCATTGGGAACCAACGTTGGTCAGGCAGTGGATTGGTATTGCTATCAGTTAGCAGATGGAGCCACTCTTCTCACAACCATGCTTCCTCTTAGTCAGACAGTGACAGGTGTTACGTAGTTACACCATTTCTGTGTGGGGGGATGATATGCTCGGAAACTTGCCTGGTTTAATAATTTGACACGTTTAGATTAAATCCGCTCTACCCAAAGTATGAAAAATTCCTGAAAATGTCCTAGGATGCTTCTTTATTTGACAGTAATCTACTTTGGTTTTCTCTTGCTGTTCCGATGTTAGTGCCTTTATGAAAAATATATTTCGGATGAAGCGGTTGTAATGGTAATGTGCTGGGATCGATCACCGTTCCTCCCAATGTGACCAGCTATCTAACAATGGCCACATTCTGTCAAATGAATTATGTTAGTCTCAGGAAAAATTCTGTCGTCTGTCATATTTTGCCGTGGACCCCAGTCTACCCAATGCCTTTGTTTTCTTCTAATCCAGACTGAAATAATGAAGTTTTGTCAGATTTATGAAGGTTTTCCAAAACTTTAATTATGTATTTTTTGGTTGATTTAATTTGCACACTTACTTCAATACGCAATCCATGAACCTTGCCGCTATTTAAATTAAAAGTCGGCCTCTCTCCGATCAGCTAAGTAAACTTCACATATCAATAAATCATGAATCATGTCAAAGGTAATCAAAGGTGTTACGCGTGTTCTGATACAGGAATTTCTTTAACTTTGTTTTTGTATTTCCGCCAATTTTTTTTGTGGACAGGGCTCCCTTTCTGAAAAAAGTTTCCCTTCTCCTGGAATGTTATATCCCCTAGTTTTGCATTCCAAATGACCCCCTCCCCTGAGAAAATGAAAATATGCCTGTAACCTCATTTAAAGCGGCGGGAGTGGCAGGTACCAACTGCAGTGGGTCAAGCTCCTTGGCATCAAATGCCAAGGATTGGTCTTGAATGATGTAGGAAAGGTGGCGTCTGCACCCCTGTACCACCACCAGCGGGTGGGGGGGGGGGTACAGATCCCTGTACCACCACCAGGGGGGCGGGGAGTACAGATCCCTGTGGTTAGAAGAAGGGGGTATGTACCCCCCAAAAAAGTTGTTTTTTTACTCTCCGAGTGGAAGTTTGTTTGATTTGGGATGTAAATGGGGGGCATTTCAGTGTTGAAATTTATATTCGGTGAGCATTTACGCAATTTGAAATTTTCAAATTCAATTACCGCTTTTTATTAAACAGTGTGTGCCTTTCAACCTTGAATACAAAACACTCCTCCAAAGTTAACACAATAAGCACGGGTGTAATGTGCACAGCCCTTTTTTATAAATATTGAGGATATTTCTGGAAACCAGCCAAAACAAATTATCACGTAATTAACAAGGTGATTTCTGTAACCATAACAAGAAAAATAATAAATTGCGCTTCCATAACTAAGCAACACCTGCTTCAAGAATCTTGGCAAACTGGCAAATGCTGGAAAGAGAATTTCTTCTTCTTGTTTAATGTTAGTCATCAGGTTTTCTTGAAGGTTATCGAAGAGAATTATATAGAACTCTTAGGAACTGGAACAAACTAGAATGTGCTGGAATTGTTTCATTCTCTGGGTCCCACTTGTGGGTGTTTCACTATTAACTCTGCCTTCGGGCAACCCTTCTGTTTTATCATGTGCATCCCAACCCTGCTCGGACTCCATCTGACTCTACATGAAGAAAGTGCCGCTCCTCTATAAATCTCACTTGAGGGGAACAAACCGAGGGGAATTGGCCCTCATGAAATGATATTGATATGTGAAGTTTAAAGTTTGATATTGAGTTTGGCCTGTACTCTGGTGGAGCTCTGAAATGCCAGTCACAGACCTCATCTTTAAATGCTTGTTGTGATGAAGATTTTGTGTAAATGAGTAAGGTAAGGTGGTGCAATTATAGACTCATTGTGGACTGTCATGTACAACCAGCTCTTTCCAACACTGTGGAGGCTATAATTGTACTGGGGCTATAATTATACCACTTTACCTTAATACTTGTATCTAAATTTGCAGACACCATGACAGAACTTATTCTTTAAAAAAAATCAACCCTGAATGTTTTTGAAAAAGTTCAAAATGTGCTGAGGATATGAAAACATGGGCGTTTTTGAAATTGAAAACTTATCTAAGTAATAGAAGATGTCCTGGGCATCGGGTGATCTTTATGAATATGAGTAAATGCTTTTACTATAGTTTTGTACAGAAATGCCTAGTGTAAATGTACATGGAAGTGTTCAGTAAAAGCATTTACTGGTCTTGATTCGTATCACCCATAGTCAGGTGGTTAGGACACATCATATTCTGCGACTAACCCCTCTTCTCAGTAAACTGTCAATGAAATTTTGAAAGCTGGTTGAATAGTTCTGAAACGTTTGTAGATTTTAATGAAAATTCCTCTTTACAAACTTCTGGTGTCACTTTCAACTTGTCATGTTGTCCTGAACCCATCTTTGAATCGGTTGCTTTCAGAAATGTTCACTTTCGAGAAGGTTTACTGGTCTTGTGCCAGTCGGGGACTATTATGGAAAATGCTAACTAAAACTATACTATGCATATCATGTAGTTTTCTTGTGATTTAGACTAGCTTCATGATTAAGTATTGAATACTACTGTGTATTACATAAGCTACTTTATATTATATTAATGATACCGCTGTCGAGAGTAATTCGACGGAGACAAAGCCTTGCTAGAGTTGAACGTGTTAATCTTATGTATTGTACAAACAAAATTGACTTGTGTTCAATTCATGACTATGTACTGTAAATACAATTGGTTGACAAATATTTTTTATAAAAGTGAAAACTTTACAGTAAAAGTGTAAAATATTTGAAGATGCTTTGTTTTCTCTTTGTTTTCTTTTCTAGCCTTGTTGTCTTGAAGACACTGTATGTTAAATATATGTACCTTTGTACACAGTGGTGATCCTGTTGGCCATGTGGTAGGTTTGGCTGTTACACAACCAGGCCGATGTGACTTAAGAGTGTGACAGTGGTCTCTTGGTCCCCCTTGGCCTCAAGTTGTTTCCCCCTGCTATGGATCACTACTTGGCCATAGTATGGGGGCATAGGCTTTGTTACACAACCAGGCCGATGTCACTTAAGAGTGTGACAGTGGTCTCTTGGTCCCCCCCCCTTGGTCTCAAGTTGTTTCCCCCTGCTGTGGATCACCACTTGGCCATAGTATGGTGGCATTGGCTTTGTTACACAACCAGGCCGATGAAACTTTAAGTTGCAACAGTGCACTGGTCTTTCGGTCCTCCCTTGGTCTTCAGGTGTTAACTCTTCTGTGGATCTCAACCGTGTAGTATTGTGGGTGTTGGCAATGTTATGCAATCGGGTTGAGGTCACTTTAAATTGCCACAGTGGTGTAATGGCCCTCCCTCCAGTTGACCTTCAAGGAATGCTCCAGTCATCGGGAAGTGTTTGATTGACGGAAATCTGTGGTTCTCGAAGGTGGCAAAGAAAAACAACAATATTGGCTGACTCACACAACCAGACGAGAGGTTGATTGGTTTCTGACCTGCTTTCAGGCCTATCGGGCACTTCCCATTCTAGTGCATGGTTAGTTGCAGTTCAACTATTTTTTTAGCTAAAAGTCAGCGGAGCTAGTCGAATAGCTATTCAGATGGTGTCTGTCCTTCCATCCTTCCATCCATCCGTGGACAAATTGGGCATTTTGTAACCCTAAGGCACTTCAAAAGGAAGATGGCTTGTGGCTGTGCTGAACCTGTTTTGACAACTAAAGCAAGTAATTATTTCTATTAAATTCCCTTAGTTTGATACTAATTACCTTCCAATCAATTCCAGTCGGTGTAATGTTTTTGAGTGTTTCTATTTTTGAGTGTTTCCCCTCATTGTTTGGGAACGCTAAAAGATAGATTGACAAGTTTTTCTGTGTTTCCCCCTATTGAAAAGTCATGGTCTCTCTAGCTGCCTATTGTTTGGAAACACTGACACATGGGAAACAACCACAGATGTTACACCGGGCCTACGCCTTGTCCATTGATTTGACCTGTGCTCGTTTCTCCGTGATGGTAGAAATCGGTGGGGCATCATGTATATACATGTACAGTATTATATACATGTATAAGCAAAAATACATAAGCAGCCTTATACATTATATTTTTGATATAAGTGCTGTAGATCCGTGGGGTTACCAAGTGTAAAAATGATTGTCACACCCGAGCAGGACGTCATACTGTCTAGACGATTCCACTGGCTTCTATTTTGCTAGTTGCTAGTATATAAACACGCAGACCTCCACGAAAGATTCACAGACTATAACGCTTTCAGTTAGACACAACAGCAGGACGCACTTCGCGGGATGCAGTTTTTGATATCTCCTCAATCTATGAAACAAGGTCACAACCCACCCAACGACATTATGGACTCTACCTGGTCTCGCCTCTTCTCGGATGAAGCTGCCTCGAATAACCAGATATTGAGTGGCTTCGGAGACTTCAGGGGCGTCAAGCCCAACTCCCTTACGCAGCCCAACGTCTGCAGCAACCAACAGATCTGGTCGGTTGAGACAAACGTCAGAGGATTCACCCCAAGTGAGATTTCTCTGGTAATCAACGGCTCTAACTTGGTCGTCCATTGTGTTCATAAGGATAGCAAGTCTCGCCGCGAGTCGAAGAAGCAATTTACCCTGCCGAAGCAAGTCAAGAATACCGACCTCGTCTCGACGGTAAACAACGGCATCCTGAAGATATCGCTCAAGGCAGGAACTGGTGGTACGGCGACGAATGATGCGCCCAAGCCAACGAGGACTCAGGCGCCACCAGCAATGCCGGCAACTCAGAAGCCACCGAGCTCAAGAACGGACGCGACAAGGCCAACGGGCAGGAATGCGCTTGCCGACATTTTGGGCGCGCTCAACAAAGATGATATCGTTCCAGCACTTTCGGCCAAGAAACCGGTTTTTGCTGAGCAGTCGCAGATGTCATCACCAGGTCTTTCAAGAATGACAGCACCTGCTGCTGAGCCGCCGAAAACGCCTGATTTTGAACAAGATCTCCGCAATAAACAGATATCGGACAGCCTGAGGGCCTTGCGGCTGGTCCAGTCAGATGCCGAGATCCCAGAGAGAAAGATGCATCTGTCGGTCTCCAATCACTTCGAACCGGAAAAGGTGGTCACCACTGAGGAGAACGGGAACGTGACCACGCGGACTGAGAGGAACACTCTGCTCCCGGACGGCACGGCCAAGACTATCAGGGTGGTCACCAGTATCCACGGTCCAGGAGGCCCGAAGAAAGTCTCGGAAAAGACGAACACTATACGGAAGATCCAGTCGCCTGGTGGAGGAACGGCTATAGTCAAGAGAATAGTGGTCAAGTCACAGACGAAGGCGAGCCAGGGACAACCTAAAGCGGCGCCAACACGAATGACCAACGGCGGACCTTCAAATTCCTTTGACTGGGGATCAATCGCCAACCTGGGCAAGATTTAGCCCCTGGTAGCGGTTTGCGACTCTCTCGGTAATGACTTCGTCAAGGATTGAACATTGTGACTTTGAAACTTTCCAATAATAAAATTGCAACTAAATAAGGCTCGTAAAAATAATCGTAAAATACGTTCAGCTATACCCGGATGGTTTTCGTCAACGGAACTGATAATACGTGAAACGCTATCAACTGTTAACTGGACGGACAGTCACAGAATATGGACTTCCATGAGCAGAAGCTGGTCGCACACTTTGGGAACAGTCTTTAACAATTATTATTTAACTGCTTATTTAGTTTGAACTATCTTACCATTCTAAATCTCCAGCATGATTCACAATTCTTCACATTTGACCCGAGAGTCAACGACATGTAATAAAAGCTTTAAACTGAATCTATATCTTGTCAGTCGTTTCAATTTGTTACATGTTGTATTGTGTACCCCTTGTAGACAGCTTCATACGAGTGACTCAATTTGTTTCGAGTTTACCGCAAATGCTGGGAGCCATGATGGCAGCCAAAGACAAATTGGTACAGATGCACCTTCCCTGGGTGTCAATCTCTCTCCCTGCTATAGTCGGGAGTGGTCGGGGTGTCCACCCTCCACGAGATAGGTGATGTCCCCTATAGACTCCACAGCCGTGTCAGCACCTCCAGGGTGAGCAGAGGACGGCGACCGACTCCATCAGATATCGCTATCTCCTGCTATCACACGCATGCACTCCGGATGCAGTGTTTATGTTTATGATGACGTATGAGCTGCCTAGCTAGGTATTGTACTACCTCAGTTTATAAGACGAAGCCAAAAAAATTAACAAAAGTTGATTCATTAAACGAAATCTTAATAATACTTTTACATAACAAAACATCCGAGTTTTAACACCAACAGTGCACGAAACTATATATGGTAAACGTAAATTTACTTGCCCAATGGTTCAATTCAAAGTTTAGAAACAGAGAAGAGCTAAATAATGTGCTAAGACAAGCAAATGTTCAGAAACGTAATAGACAAGTTAAGAAACGGAAAAGTCGAGACGGATGAAGAAACATGATAGAGAATGCAAAGAGAGGTTTCAAGGTTTGTCAGCGTAATCGATAACAAACTGGTAGAGTTTTCAGTCATCTTTACAAACATGAATGAATGGTCCAGACTAAACGTAATGAAAACGTTAAAAATCATAATCAGAATAGTCGAGACATTTATATGTAGAAACATGATAGAGAGGTTTGGAATGTCCAGTTGACCAACGCATGTACTTATAATTCTCTTTACATGCAGTGCTCCCCGTCCCCCGGCCCTGGTATAGGCCTCCCGATCAATGGTTCTCCATGTCTCCGCTAGGGTCTAGCCAGCCCTTCGCACCCCTTTCGAAAGGAGAGTCAGTCCACTGACAGGAAGCCTATAAATAACACCCAATGATGGTTTATTTAAATGTCCATGTGGAAATGCAGCACTCCAGATTGGACAAAACGACCGGAAATCTCCCCAATTTCTGATTGTCGGAAACCCCAATTCTAGATTGTATGCAAATTATTGTCATCGTCATCATCGTCCTCGGATTCCGCCAACCCTTTCGTCATCATTGTCCACTTGCGCGCCATCCGCGACGCGGTGAAAAAGTCATCGTCTGCGTCTTCCTGGGCCTTTTTATACATCTGCACCGCCTCGAAAAATGTCTCGATTCTCTTACTCAGCGGTTCTTTCTTTTTCGGTTTTGATTTAGTCTCCATAACTTCCGTCATGACCGCATCGTTTGGATCCACGAAACGTGTTCGGTAGGGCGGAGGAGCAGACGCCAGCGGCCTGATGACGTCTTCCTCCTGAGTGAAGTCTTTCTG
Source organism: Lineus longissimus (assembly GCF_910592395.1). Taxonomy (NCBI): domain Eukaryota; kingdom Metazoa; phylum Nemertea; class Pilidiophora; order Heteronemertea; family Lineidae; genus Lineus; species Lineus longissimus. Next base: position 9,130,858 of record NC_088315.1, read on the forward strand.
CTCCACTTGGAGTTCCTTGTCAACATTTTGTTCCAGTTCGGTTGAGTTTGACCTTTGCTGCCTGCTACGCCTCCTACCTTCTGCTCCGTCATTCCGCATCCCCGCCAGGGCTGACATCGTCACGTTGCGACGCGAGGTCATTTCCTTGAACAGCCTGAAAAAATATAAATTAGAGCGAATTGAGGAAAATTAACACATACTATACGGTCAAACACGATGGGCCATTAGGCCCCACGGGCGGCGCTGATAGCCAAGGGCCGGGATTGTCGACACGTGGTGGACTACCAATCGAACAGGTGCCATGGTAACAGCGTGCGGCCAAGAGAGGAACCTTGTCGAACACCTCGTCTCACTTTCAACAGTTAGACGTTCCGAGACGCCTCCAGTGTAAATTTCTCATTCTACGTTAGCATTTTACTTCGTAATGATCCAAATAGTAAAATATATAAATCATTTTTCTCATGTGAAATATCGCGGGTAGGTTCTATAGAATTTAGTTGAATTATGCATGCTTGATATATGGTATGCTATTCGTACATGAGAAAAAGTAAAACCCGCCCATAGTCTCAATTCGCGCTTACAGTATAAACATGTAGGCTACACTTACTTGCAGACGACAAATATGTGTTAGATTGTGATCGTTATTTCGGCATTAGAGTCAAGAAGATTAAAGAAGTTAATACCACAGTGAAGCAGGAAAATTAACGGTGTTTTCAACTTAGTCGTCAACCGGTGACTGCCAGACTCCGCACAGAGACATACATTATTGACAGTAACATGCGTAATGTTTGGAGTTTACCTCGTTTTCCGCCCCGTCTTTCGGCTTTGGATCTTTAGGTTTTTTCAGATACCTGACGAGTAAAGATTGAAACAAAGCGTGACTTCTTCTCAGTTGCAAGGTGAGGTGGATGTGAGCAGGCAAGGGAGTGACGACACTGCGGGGGCAGGACTCCTCGCCCACAGAAAGACTGCACCGCCTCGCGAGTGTGACGTTCATGGGATGGGTTGTTAAAACCTAATTAGAGCGTCATGTGAGACCACATGTAACATGAAAAGTTATATATCAGTTATAGGTTATGCCGCACACTGAGCAACCCATTGCTACATGTAACTCATCGCAATTATAGTTCGATGTATAGTTGCAATGAATCGAGTTGAAATGAATTGTAATTAGATAATATAATTTGTTGTTAAAAGATAACTCCAGGGGAGTGGAACACTATAAGCGCAAATTATCACAAATTACGGCAATAGGTCACTTTCCACCAGAAAAGGACTTTCCGGGGGCTGTCACCATGGTCACTGAAAAGTGGTGCGCGCGGGAGACCTGCTTTGTTAATTAGTGCGTTCAGGAAAAGCAACGCAAGCGTATACGTTCGCGTTTAAATTGCCCAAAAGGATATTGGAATATATGGTCAATGTGAATTAATTACAAAGTTTTAGTGCAAGTTCTATGCTTTAGAAAAACCAAGCAAGCCAGTTGAGCACTTACTTGAGATATGTCGGGTCCCTGTCCGAATCACACCGCTTCAGGTTCCGTAAGAAGTCTAGCACCTCGAGCCGCTCGTGGTCCAGCTCCGTGATGCTGGCCACTTTCTCGCGCTCCACTTGGGCCAGGGTCTTCCTGAGAGTCATGTCAGCCAGGTTGTTCTTGTTGTTGACCAGGGCCCGGGCCTGCGGAGAGGGTTGGCTCGGGTCGATCATCCTGGTGAGGAGAATTAAGAGATGATGGGCAAAGGTGGCGAGGGACCATGAAGCTATTAGACGAGGACGATGTTGAGAGATATGATGAGGAGGAGGAGAAAGAGGAGGAGAAGGAGAAGGTGACGATGACAATGTTGGTGAAGACGGTGTTGGTGAAAATGACGACGACGACGACGACGACGATGATGATGACGATGATGATGCCCTTTAACAATGTGTATTGGCTTTGGGACGCGCATACCGCTTTTTAACCATTTGGAGACCATTGGCATTGGACGCCACTCACCCTGTGCTGCCTCGTCGACCCTTATGAGCACCACACTCGATCACGGGTAAAACTCCGGGGAACTCGGCAGAATCTATGATATCCATCGTCAATGTTTAAAGAATTATTTCGGGGTCAAATAAAATTATGGGTGAACGTGGTAAATCGAATTTCACCACCCTTCTCCTTGGTATAGCCACTATAGAGATCAACATGTGATCATCTTAAAATGTCTCTGCACGCATCCTCTTGTCAACACTTCAGCGAAGAAGTCCATGGTTTTCACAAGATTTGATTATTGATGTCGTCAATAAGCCTTCCTTTTTCCGTTGACAGGCTACACCTTGATTGATTCATATGACTCGTCCATAGTTTACAAATATGAGGTTGTGGTTCTTGATTTATCAAAGGTTTCCGTATTATTCCGGCGAAAGAACCAATTAAAGACTCATCCGTTTATTCTAAACGGATATAATCAGCACAAGGTTGTATAAATTTTTGGCCTGCAGCTATACTCATCAATCGGGTCTTTAAACCGGAGGAAACAATGCGACAAAACTCAGGTAGGCCTTAATGGCCTGCTGTAGCTGAAATGTCTTCACCCCAAATGACCGAACTGAAAAGATTTTTACCGGTTTTAGGATATCACGGTTAATTGAACATCATTCTCCAAGGTGTCTATAGTGTGTGAATTAACTTGAATGGAAGAAGGCTTTTGTGGTATTTTGAAATTGTCAAATAATCCGATTGATGATAGTTTGATTGCATATAGACCTCGACGTATTTGGCATAACTAAGTATGCTGAATACAAAATAACATGCTTATTATTCAGTCCAAATTAGGGTGTTTTTTTCTCGTAACATTCTTGCGCTCTGCGCATTCTCATACTTACAGGCCTATACCTACTGGATATAGGGGAGCATCAAACTCGCCCAGTCTACCGACATTTTAATTTTTTTCTAAAATTCAAATAAGTTTGCGCAAAAAAGCGCGGCACATTTGCCCATGTCCTTGTAAGTTGATTTCAACCCCTGATTTCCCCACGATGACATGAATGGATCACTATAATATTTACCTCTTCTAAAAAAATGCGTGTATTCCCTGATGAAATTCCTCAAAAGTTCCATTCGAATACGAATTTGCAGTTAATCAAGGCGTACACATGCAGGTTACGTTTTTGTCGATTCAAAATCTCCTCAGTCGTCTTAGTGCAATTCCTCCTTTTGGCCTTTAATTTAGGACTTTTTCGGTTTTCGCGTGCAAATGTTTCGTGTTATGTAGCTTACAAAATGTTTCCTCGAATGTTTCACAATACAAATTGTTTTATGACCCTTCTTTCCTCGTCCGAAAACATATTCGCCCAAAAGTAAATGACGGCTATTTAAAATTAAATAAACGTAAATCGTTTTGGCATCTGCACAATTTCGCTTCGAGTTGTGTAACTCATGAGAAAGAAAATACAAAATGTTATGTTTCTTAGGAGGTATCATTAGGCCTAAGCATTTTTAAAACTTTGCCATATACTTTAAACAGTATTTGTATTACTTCAATGAACCAGGCCTGGGAAGCTTAGAGTTTGTTGTTTAGCAGTTAAGCCAGGATTTAGCGGATAAGTCCCGGTCTCCCTGGTTGTGATTAATAGGCTTTGTAGTTATTCCCATACAGATATATTAGACCAAGGTCCTCAAGGTGAGAAGTCAGGCACTAGTATAGCGCGAGTTGCCGCCTTTTCGGACAACCCCTCAAAACTCCCGATGCAGGCAACTCACCCTGACATAACCACTGTTTTTCACTATACTTCCCCTGTCGATATATTTGTATATGACGAAGGAGTAAAAAAACCTGAATCTCACAGGATGCAGGCGACGACTATGCCAGGAGAAAGTCACAGAGTAACTATAGTCGAATAAATAGATATTCATTAGTTGACTAATCGGCATCCTGAGATTCAGATTCTCCTTTTGAAATATCGAGAGACACCGGAGGAGTATACTGAAACCACAAGTTATGCCATGGATCAGGACTAGTCGGCGGGTGTCGAAGCAAAATAGCTCGTTTTGGCGATAACTCGCAGTGCGGGGATGCGTGCCTTACTGGTGGGACAGCACAATAGAAAAAGGACGCGCTGAAGCCTGAATATTTCCTGCCTAAATATCGTCCTGTTGCCCGCGGGACGCAATGGACTGCCCCGGGAGTCTAAATAGGCCCTTGGCCTAGGCTATACTTCAAGATCCGACGAACATGAATGTATAAGCAGTTAACGCAAAGGAGGCGTGGAGGAAGAAGAAGAAATCATTCAGCCATTCTGAGTTCCGGAAAAACTATAGATCAAAATGTTCTGTCGTATTTTCTGAATTACGACCACCTTCTCCTTACAGTACACGTTCCTTTTTGTTACTTCTGGTGTTCGCTTTGCCTTGTTTATTGTGATTACTATTGCATCTGGATCTTCTATAAACATCAGTGTGTTTCGCAGTCCTTACCATGTTTAATCGCCTCCCTCCCTCCCTCCCTCCCTCACCCTCAAGTCCCCTTACATCCTCACGTTGTAGGCAGTTTTAAATTTCCCGCCACAGCAATTTCATCGAGTGCCTTGTTCCGGCTGCGAATCATCGGCCTCGACCACAAACATGTCGCGACGAACAGAGAAAGGCTCGCTGTTTATTGGGCGCTTGTCCAAAGACATCAGAACACGCGATTTAGACGAAGTATTCGAAAAATATGGCCCTGTTGATAGATGTGACATTAAGTATGGTATGTGTTGGTGCCGGTTTGGTGTTATTTACTTCGATATTTATCACGTAAAACGAGTTTGAAGAAGATCCGAAATCGGGTTTGTGTCTTGCGAGTTCGAATCTGCGGCTTGTTGTTTTGTAAATTTTTGGTGAGAAAAACATCCCGATTTTATGCTGATACTTCTCACAAAACGATATATTTTTACCTTTTATAAATAAATGAAACATTGACCTGATGTTTCTAGTTTTACCTTGTTTTTTCTTCCTCTCATTCCTTCAGCATAGCAGTTTAAAAAGCGCATAATTATAGAATCGGAATTTTTCGTGAGGCGGCCATCTTTGATTTGTGTGCTGAATACAAAAACAACATAAAATAAATCTTCCGAGATGATAGTTACCTACGTCATGTAGGCCTACATGTGTTTTTTGCCTAGTTGATTATGCTGGTAAGAAGGCATTTGACCGCATATCCAATACTACCATACGACACTTAAGAAGTTTGCCCAGAAGTGGCGATGGTACGATTTGGCACTAGCACTAGCACTAGTATAGTCTCTCCCATTGTCCAACCAAGCGCACCGTCGCAACTTCCGGGCCAACTTCTTAAGTGTCGTATGCATGCAGAGACCATGTTCTGGCAAAATCACTAACGTCAACGACAGAAGTGAACGTACATGGTTGACTCTGCGACAGAGACCGGAAATTCCAATTTAGCTTCAGCGCGGAGCGCTATCACTATCGGAATCAATCCTAGAGTAGAGGCTTTAAAAAAGGGATGGCTTATAACATGTATAAATAAGCCAAATATTGTTCTGTAGGCCATTTCCAGATACGCAAGTACCACCTCGGGTTGGGAAAACCAACCATATTTACAAGAGGTTTTCATGATCAAAGATGCCGGATACATGCGTCTGGAGCCATAGCCTGATGTCTTTGAAGATCTATTGAAAAGATGGTTGGTGTTTCCGACCCTAAGTTGTACAGGGATATTTCACAAAAGGCCTATTGTGCTCCTTAATTTCTGAGCTATGTATATCCTTTTTTCTTCAGGTGCTGAGATGGGTGAGTGATGGCTTAGAGGACGTCATGATGCAGGAGTTGACTTGCCCAAGTGATAGAGAGCTGAGATTGCATTTTGCCTTTAAAAGATCTTTGTTTTGAATGTCATGAGATCATTCTAAGATAGATGTTTAAAAGAGTTACCTTCAGACTGAAATTATGAAATATCATTGCTTAAGAACAATGCTTAACTAAGGTTACAACTGGCTTACAGTACTGCTGTGCTGCAGTGCACATTTTTGGTGATATAGGCAAATACATACCTTGTAGCAATTTTGACCAGTTATCAACATGGAATGTTACCACTAACACCAGGTCAGCTTGCCTCACATCTTAATCTCTCTTGAAACTGTTCTAATCGATAAAACTTGACTTTACAGCCTATGCCTTCGTCGATTTTGCCGATCGTCTAGATGCAGAGGTAAGATATTATCCAGCCCTTTGACATTTTTAACCAGTAAATAGAATTTTGGTGAATGATTCGAAAACATAAATACCAATGCCATCCTGCCGTAAGGGTTGGGGTAAGGCCTAGGCCTATATCTGCCAGAATGGACTTGTTGCCATGACCCAGTGACACCATCTTGACTCGAGGGGTTCAGTTTCAGAATATACTTGAGTCGTCTGTGTGATTGCAATACTATCACATGTTTGATGAAGGCCCATACATTGCCCCAAAAAGTCCTGAAAACTTGTTGTGTGCACAAGTATAGCTTAATAATTTCCTTGTGTAAAGTCGATGATAAACTAAGCTGATACCGAATGAAAGTTGTACATGTGTGTGGACCTTCCATTTTTGAAGTTTTCGTCTGTTTGAAAATGCAGTAGATTTGAGAAATTGCGTACAAAAACTCTGCCTAGCCAAGTGTCCAGACTTTCTGTCTCGTAAAAAAGCTTATAAAGTTTAGTTGCTTATGATTGAATTTGGTCAACTCTTAGGCTGTGTTGGCGTGTTTGTCTTGTTATCCAGATAAAAGTAATTCCCGAAATTGTACGTCTGTTAGTGTAATGAAACGATTGTTTACTAAACAAGGTCTTGATTTACAACTGGTAGTTCGAAAGGTGCCATTCTACATCATCAAACCAGCATGATACTGACGTAATGCCTGGTACGAAGTACAAGCTCAAGGATGGCGCCTACACTGGACTGGTGTTACTTGGCTTTTGGTGCCTTGGTGCGCGTTAGATTTTCCAAGTGCAAGTCTTGGTGTGGTGAACATGGACAGGGCAAGACCGATGTCACGCAAGCGGACGATGCTATCTTCCCTAGATTTGTCAAGTTTTTCCCAATTACTCATTGCTCTTTGTTTTGTCTACAGGTCTAAATCATGCCACTGGCAGTAAATGAATACCCCAGTTGAGTTAGGCCAGGCCACCTTGCGCCAAGAGTCATAAGAGCCAATGTCGTGCCATGCCATGTTTTAGCCTCACCCTTACCCCGGTGGCCAGGTCATCTAGTGTCAGCTCAGCTATACCCATAGCTCGTCTTAGCCAGGGAGCCAAGTGCCGTCGCATAGCCATGTGACAGTACACAAAGCCGATCTTGGTGGCCAGTTTGCCTGTTCGGTTTTTGCCAGCGAGACCAGTGCCGAATCTTAGCCATGGTTGCCCGTTCTCAAATAGCCAGTGCCGTTGCGAGACCAGTGCCGTTGCATAGCCCATGTGACAGCTGCCTAAAGCCGAATTTGAATGATAGCCAGTTTGCCCGCTCTCTGTCATCACCATTAAGTCATTGCCAATAGACAGGGAGCACTCTTTCTTGACCACAGTTAAGCGTGTTGATCAAGGAGCGAATGAAAGTCGCCGAGTCTTACAGTAAGAAGGAAACTAATCTCTCTTGGTAAAATATGTTGCGGGCATTTTAAAAATGGTGCTCTTGTTTGCGAAGTTGGATAGACATTTCAGTCACTTTGTAAAAATCGCACCTTGGAAAAAGTCTTTACTTATAAATCTTGGGTTGTGTTACCTGCTTTGAAGCCTGGATAGTAAAAGGATTTCTCAGTTTAATGTCATGTATAAGCTTACTGTCAAAACTATCCAAATATCATTGGACTTGGAAGTTTCCTGAATTCCATCTGAATTTGGGATATCATATGGCGGCACTTGATCATATGGAGTGTTGTTTATAAATGTCTATCCAACTTCGAAATATTTGCATGTGCAGAACACAATAACAAAACCATTTTGTTTGGACTCAGTTCGGTTGTTTAAATGGTGGTGGGGATTGATCAGGTTACTGATCTGGTAATTCATTTTCACAGATGATTTTAAAAGTTCATTATAAGATATTGTTAGAGAAAGAAGGGACCAAGTGCCGGTGAATTAACAATTTTGTACGGCATGACGTCCTAGGCACGTCATGTGCAATTGTACATGACGTGCTATGCACGTCACCTGCAGTGAAAGGGTTAAATGGACAGGGTTCAGATAAAAATGAATTGTTTTTCTGATCATGCAGCAGTGCTATGACTATGGAGCTTTGTGTTGAAGCAAGGTTAGAAAAGATACTTGTGTTTCCAGTAAGAACACTGACTGCTTAATTCCTAGATAATGTTTTCAAAGTTTTTTTAATGACAAGAGAAAGGGGCAGTCTATAAAATCCTTATCAGCGCAATGTCTAATACAAAATACCTTTTATCCCAGGTTTTCTCAGGACGTTCAGGAAACACAAGTTTTTTTCTTTCATCTGTGCAAGTATTCTGAATCGACTCAAAGTAAACTGTGTGTGTGTGTGTGTTAATGACTGTTTGACGGTAATGACACACATCAGATTGAGGGTGTTCTGAAGAGTAGTGTGCCCCCCCTAAAATATTTTTAGACATAATTGTCCTGTGCTTGAAAAGTCAGGTAGGTCAGGTCCAGTTTACACAGAGCAAACTGGTGTATAGACATGTCTGGGAACAAATGGTCAAAGTCATTGTATGCCAACTTGTCCGAATACCATGTAGCTCGATGTAAACCCAACCTTGCGACTTCTGTTGGCCATTTTGCTGAAAGACAGAACTTGTAAAAGCTGTCAGATATCCCCACTGGCATCCAGTTGTAATGGAACTGATAAAAGAAGTTTTAAAATGGTCAGAATTAAAATCAAAAGACTCCTTGTAGCCAAATGGTGAATTTGACACTGATAAAAACTAACTGGGAAAGTCTTGCAGCCATTGGTGTCAAAAGTAGCGCGGTTGCGAGTGCAGTTGCGAGCGTGGTTGCGAGCGAGGTTGCAGGCGCAGTTGCGAGCGTGGTTGCGAGCGCAGTTGCTCTTTCACAGTTGAGTGGTGGGCTCAAAAGAAGTCTCACTCTTTGGCTCATGTAACTCGAGCCATCGATGGTACATAAAGAACTCCCCATGAAACACTTATTCAGAGTCCTGGTTCGGTTTTCTTTTAAAATCTTTTTGAATAGCCATGGTGGTCTCTCGAATAGGTTCTTGGGTTACTTTCCAGAACTACCCTCAGTCTAACAATGATCTAACTTGTATCGACAGGTAAGTTGGTGCACAACTGGTGCTAGTGACTGATACACCGCTGCTGCCTGTTTCGAACATTTGGTGTATATATTTTCTGACTATTTTGTCAGGAATGAATATAACGGACAGACATATGCTTTGTATCAGAACAGCCTAGCACTTGTCTCATATCTTGCTTTAAAACATGCTTCTGTTGTTTGTCCTCCGTGTTTGATAAGTGAATCGAGAACAAGTATGTGAGAAATTCTCCGACTTGATATTCAAAATTCTTAGTTGGTCCCGCTGTGGAGTGTGCTGTCAATCATACGATAACCTGCGTCCAAAATCTTAAAAATCGTCCTGCCAGCTAAGGATCTGCTTTAATACTGTTAAATCATACAAATCCTGGATGTGATACTTCTTCAGAAACAGAATCGTATCCCTTGTCAGGGTGGGTGCAGATCGTGAACATTGGTGGTGGCCCCAAAAGTATCAGAGAGAGTGGTAAACCAAGTGGTCCACACATTTGCTTTCTTTCGGTGTAAAATACAACACCTATTTTCTAGTGTGTTTGTTTTACGTCTTTGAAACAAAAGTTTATCCTGCGAGCAACCCAAAACCATTAGCTGGCCAAGGCCACAAGTCTGAGCCATGACTCCTAACCAGATGATAATGATGATGAGTCTCACTAATACTTGTAAGGCAACTTGATATCTAGGAATAGGGATGTTGCCTCACTCGCCTTGTCATCAACCTTTACCATGGCATTACGCCCTTCGACATGTTTGATTTGGTATCATATCTAGGGTTTACTAGACACACTTTCACATAACCCTTGGGGGTGGAGCTTGAAAGTGACTTCATTATCCAAGGGTTGGGTGAGAGACGTGATGTCTCTTCGAAGCTGGTGGTGGTTTTTCTCAGCGGTACTGGTACTGCTTACTTTCTTCGTCTGTCCCAAACTCATGTCTGAACGGGCAAATTGTATTCAAAATCATTGTCACCCATCCATAGTATTAAATTCAAACTAAATTCATGAGTATGATGGCATTTCTAGAGGTGCTGCAGCCAAGTGCCGATGATTAAAATTATAGTAGGGCATGACGTGCATCACCCGCATGTGATAGGGACACACGACATTATGTCTACACCCAAAGAGATCTCTTTGTCTCTCATCGTAGCAATAACTATCGCAGGTTGCAGCTATAAGAATCTCTTGTTTGCTTAGGTCTTAGACTTGACAGTGGGGCATGGGGGAGGAAGACGTAAAAATAGACTCTGAGAAACTTATTCATTTTGGCAGTTTTGTGCAAAATAAGGGTCTTTAAAATGACAACTTTTACAAGTACGAACTATAGTTGGTCACCACAGGGGCTCATAATTTTTAGTGACTCTGACTTTATCGTGCTCCGACAAAACTGTCCAATCTATTTCCCCCCGAACTGATCTGTTGTTGCACAGTAGTTGTGCCATCCATTTGCGTAGGCGTTTTGACTTTTCTTACCAAGTGCTCAGTTTCTTTAACACCCATAACTTTAAACATTTATGGCTTCTGATGCAACAGGTTTTGGACAACGACTGTCCCCCTCCTAATACAATTCCCCTGTTACCCCTGCAGAAGCTGCAATATCAGGTATTGTATATAATCTAGTCATAAATCTTTTCCCATTGCTGCCGATTTCTAATGCGTTCTCTGCCTTTCAGGATGTGATGAAGTATGAGAACGGCCGGGATCTGCTTGGGTCGGAGATCGTCATCGAGTGGGCCAAGGGCAACCCGAGAAGAACCATGGTTGGTGGGGTACGATAAATTTTATCAACTACTTATAAGAAGTACTGGATGTCTATAGATTCTTTCCACCAGGGTCCCCACTTGGGTATCTCACGCACAGTGATGGCAGTAGCTCCTGTACCTGGTGGAAGCGTTGTTGAATCTTCCAGCCCAGAAAACTGTGCATAAAAAATTGCCCCAAACGACAGACCGAAAAACAGATTGGTGGAAAGGATCTATTGAACTTCTTACCTGGTTCTCAAATGTTGAGACCTACTCAAGAGTTGAGTAGATATTTAGTCACAGTACAGGCAGACACATGTAGTTTTGAATTCGGATCGGTAATTTTCTCAACTTCTTGTCCAAAAGATTTCGCCTTTGACTTCGCAAAATAAGCTGATTTCCGTACAATTTTGAGATCCCCAGTATTGTCCATCACGTTTAAAGTTTGAAGATGTCAGGATGGGGCGGAGTCTTTCAATAATGTTTTTGCCTTGGATTATGAGTTTTGGACGAGGTATTCATCATTATATCTGTTCTTTTTGCAGGGACGGTTCAGTCGTGGATCGGTAGGTAGCTTTAAAGTAAATATTCACATTGTTACATCTTGCTTTCGTAGAGGACACCCTAGGTTTGATTTAGTTCAGTGATACACTGCCTACTCTCTTTCATTGAGCCTGGTTGAGGAGTGGGTTCTTGTTGTGGATTCTTACAATTTTTCTAAAGTAGGATGATACTAATAGATTTGGTTTGAGGTGTTGGGGGCTGAGGGGTTGTTGGACATCATCTTTGCTTTCACTGAAGGCTGCAATGCCAGCCCCGTCAAAAGTCAATAGTCACTGTCATTTGTCCTCATCTCGCACAGACGACTATGGAGTCCGAATGTTTCCATCCCGGCTCTCCTCGAAGGTTAATGGAAGTGACATCTAGCTTCACAAAAGTTGCAGAAAGCACCTGAAGTGTTTACATCAGAAGCCTTGGTTAGTAGGTGTTAAAAACTTCAGCAGTCTCCTTTAAATTGAGCAGGCAGGTTGTGTAGCACTAATGCTAATAGAGCCAGGGTTAAAGAAAGCAAGAAATTACTAACATTAACATTTGGTACGACCAGGCTCAAGACATGGTATGTATGTGTTGTTGTTCTTTAGCTTTCCATGAATAATGTACACCTAAAGTGAAGTGATGGATCAAATATGGCCTCCCAAGCTCTTGAAAATGTCCTAAATCATATATTAGAAACTGATCGAAGTGGTCAACTTTGGTCTTGCTCAGGAGAGAATATTTGGTGTGTCAGCTTTAAACCCCCTTCGACGTGCATAAACATGGTAAGGTTCAACCCCAGTTTGATTCTAGGGACCCACTCCAAGAATTGTACTTCTGAAAGAAGTAGGAAGTAGTGTGGCTTTCTTGGCACTAAAATTCCTGGCTCATCACAAGACAACATTTGAAAATTTAGATGAGGTTGAAAGTCGTGGTTCCTTGTACCTGCGTGGCCATGCCAGGGCTAGTAAAACATCCCACAATGGAGACAGGAGCCTTTATTGGACTCTATGACTCCGGTAAAAATCCAGTAGGGTTTTGACACCGGTAATGATTATGACGGAAACACTTTTGTTATCTTCTCTTGCATCGTTTTCAGGGCAGTGATGAGTGCTTTAGGTGCCATCGTCGTGGCCATTGGGCCAAGGAGTGTCACAGCCGTGGACCCCCACGTGGAGGAAGGTGGAGACGCTCAAGGAGCAGGTGAGATACTGATTCCAGAATGTCCACTTTTCAAATCTCCTTGCCGAAACATGAGCAGACAACTTTTTTACCCCAGACTTGAGCATACGACACCTAATTTTGATAATTTCAACCCTGACCCGAGCTGACGACATCTGCTCTTCATGATTTCAACCCAGACCTGAGCAGACGACATCTGCTCTCTTTGCGATTTCAAGGTTGAATAATTATGGCTTTCTTAATTCTTCCAGGGATCGACCCCGTCGGCGGGCGCGCAGCTACAGTCGGTCAAGGTCAAAATCGAGGTCTAGGTCACGTGACAGGAAGAGGTCAAGGAGAGACAGCCATAAGAAGCGATCACGTTCCAGGTCCAGGTCCAGGTCCCGTTCACCACGCTCTGTGTCGAGGTCCCGTTCCAAATCCAGGAACCGCTCCAGGTCCAAGTCCCACCAGCGCTCGCGATCCAAATCTCCACGCAATCGTTCAAGGTCGAAATCTCCGGGTCATTCAAAGTCGAAGTCGAAGAGAGATTCGGGAGAGCGGGACCGTAGTAGGTCACGCTCGGCTAAACCGGAGAAGTCTCCGGCCGCATCGCCACGGAATGGAGATGATAAAGGCGATGATGATTGAGATGTAACATTTCGTGGGTGAATTTTATTTGTGAAGAAAAAGAAAAATCTTGCAATATTTTATTCAGAGTATGATGGACCTGCAAAGAAATTCAAGAATATTTTCAGAGTTTTGTCGCCTCGTAAGTCAGGATATTCACATGTTGTCGATTTCAAAGAACTAAAAAGGGAAATCCCTGGCCTGAACATAAAATGATTTTCAATTTTCTGGTGTTTCATCTTGAAGAAGTAGAAGTGTTCAGTGCAGAGGTAGCGTGTTATTTACGACTCCACTTCAAGTTTAAGAGTGAATTACTGTCGTCTAATGCCAGCTTGAGTTTAAGTGTACTGATGGAACATTTTCACACTGAAAAACTATGTGCACCCGACCTGCACAAAAGATATTTTTAATTTTTGGATCGGACCTAGGAAACCTTATATTAAGAAAAAACACAGGATTTCAAAGTCAAGTATTTCCAAGCAATATTAAAAAGTAGCCCCTTTTCCAAGCAGTTTGATTTGATTATTTTAATGTTTAGAGGGTATGCTATACTATATAAATATCATACTATCCTCAGGATCATTTTGTCGACATTTCCACACATCTTCTAAAACAAATTCACACCTAGGATTTCTTCATAGTTTAGACAGCACTGCGTTTGCCCTTTAGCTCCAAATTGTAAGATGTGCCATGAATTTCACTTCACAAAACTATCTAGAATATCTCACTTGTTGTGAATTTGTAACCGTTGCTGTTATTAATTGGATTATTGTGAGATTATACTGTTCAAGATCTTGTAACGTGTTCTGTGGTGGATTTCATACATCGGGGAAACTTGATTGGTCACAAATTAATCAATAGAGACAAATAACCAATCGTATTTTTTCGCTTGTATTATCGGAAGCTGAAAACTAACTTTTGGGGACGCATTTTATCATCGATTCATCACTGCAGATTTATGTTGAAAGGGTGAAATGAAGATTTTGTTTTTAGTATTCCAACAGACTTGAAAGAATCTTCTGAATCATCTTCGCCATGAGTTTATTTGAGGCCTCTTTATTAAAAATCGTGTAGAATGGCTTCAGAAGAGCCTTTGGGCCTGGTTTTTTAAAAAGAAGTTTTTTCACCAACGCCAGTGTTGACCTTACATCGTGTCATCTCCTTACGGTAGTTGACCCAAGTTAACGCCAGTGTTAATGACAAAACGTACTGGGCCCATGTTTCTTTGAGTCCAGTCATTAGCTACAGGGGCGATTTTATATCCAATTACAACCCCTGGTCTTTCTTGTAACCAGACTCTTTTGATCACTTGAAATTTTATTATTTTTTGTTGCAAACTTGCTCAGATTATCGGAGGTTTCCACCAGAATTTTACCTGTTTCTATATAGTTTTCCACTTTACAATTAAGTTCACCATAAAGTATGGAGGGGGAGAGTGAATTTAAGCCAAATATAAGTGTGTTTGGGTGGGTTTATATGGACAATTTGAATTTGTAATCCAAAACAAAACCTGGATACTTTCATAAAACCTGTGACTTTATATTGTGAAGAAACCTTTCCAAGCGACTTTGAAGGCGGTGCCAAAATGACATCCCATGAAAGAGAAATACCTGGTGGTGTTCGGGGAGGGGGGTAGTTGCAATGACAAAGAGCACTTAAAAATATTGGCCTCTGGTAGTGTGAGCAAGTTCTTCCATTAGATGCATTTTGTACATGTAGTATTATTGTATTTCATCTATCCATTGTTGCATCAGAATATTATGTCTATGGCAATTTCTACATACTGGGTAAACAAATAAAGTTTTCATCGTTCAGGAATATATTTTGTTATATTTGGTTTATTGGTTCAAACACTTTTAAAGGGACAACATAGACAGCAGCTAGGCAGGCGAGATAAAGTTACACAAAGTCGCCAATATGGATCTCTCACATCTCACAGTAGGTCGAAATGATTCATGCTTGTACGAGGAATATATCTAGTGCTGAATCTGACATGACCCAGGGCCCTAACTGTGCATATTAGTCACCTAAGATGGCCAAATTAGCCCCTCTGCTCCTGCCTATAGTCCCCCTTTAAGATTTGGTATATCGTAAGGATTATTGGTTATCAGGTCAAACCCGTTGGCTTGTAAGAGTGCAAGTTGTCTACCGGCTGTTTTCCACTCATGTGGAGTCTTCTGGTTGCTCTTGCACAGTCACTGCCTCGGCAAATCGCAGCTTGCTGTCACACCCATCAAGATGTATACATAGAGCCTGGGTTTTTAACCTAAATGACCCAGGATTTGCTGTTAGTTGGGCAGTAGTCCATTGAGGAGGTAGGCCTTCTCGGCATTGAAGGTTGAGTAGCCAAAGTTTCTATTCCAAGGTACAATTTCGGCCCCTACAGTGCAGAATACATTAATTGTGCCATGGCAATACATGTCCACGTATCAGCTTGCAGCCAGTTCACTTGGGATGACGCCATTGGCCCATAGAAGTTGGTGTTTAATCACAGGAAGTCTTAACATTGTCTAATGAGATGAATTTGTCGGCGTGATGTCATTTGTCCTGTTACCCTTCTCCCAGTCACTCTGGAAAATATTTAGCCAGTCTTCAGAAGCTGCTGGTCGGTTGGGCAGGTAGTGGTCGCAAACTCCCTCTTATCTGAAAGTGGATCAAGTCTCCTGATAAAATCTCTGCAAAACAGTTTGGATATATTGTGTCCAAAAATTACAAGAATGGGGGATCCGGACGTGCCCCTGGTGTCTTGGTTTTGAATTCTGTGCTCAAGGAGAAATGTTTCCAGAAGGAAAACACCAGTCCTCTGCACACACAGGTGGCCAACTGACGGATCTCTGTATGGACGTAAAAATTCCAATGCTGAACACTCCACATAAGAGGGCTTTGGGCTCCCTCTGACTATATAGAGGATTAAAAGATTTTTAGAAACCAGTGTAATGACAGTTGCCCCTCTTGCCACTTCCCCTTTGTACAGCTCAATCGGAGGACAGTTGTCTCTGGTGCACAGAAGCTGATGGGCTTTGGACTATCTGTATCTATCTCTATCTATACAGAGGTCCAGTATTTAAAATGTTTTTGGAAACCAGTATAATGACAGCTGGCTCCTTCTGACAATATACATGCAGAGGATTAAAAGGTTTTTAGAAACCAGTGTAATGGCAGCTGGTCCATCACCACTTCCCCTTTGCGCAGACCAAGTAAAGGACAGTTGTCTTAGTGTGGGTGTGACTGTCTTGTCTCCTTCACCGTGTTGGTTAAACAGTGGAGCTGCCTGGCCCGATTTGGGGTGGGTGTGACTGTCTAGTCTCTCATGTAGGCTAAACGGTGATGGAGCCAAACTCAACTTGATCTGGTTGTGATTGTCCTATCACTCCTATAAGGTGGGGAAGCCGGCCACATTTGGGCTGGGACGTGACTGAAACCAGTATTATGACAGAGCAGGTCCTATTACCACATCTCCTTTGTAAGGCCCAATCGGAGGACAGTTGTCTGCTGTGGACAATGGCAAACTACTTGTTCTTTTACACAAAAGAAGATACCACTGATCATCTTTGCTATTTTGGTGGTCAATTTCACTTGTCTAGGTTCAATCTCTGCCACATAAAGATGTACACTTGATAACCCTATGTAACAAATAACATAGTCAATGGACTCTTCCTGTAACGGACGAAGTGTGTCCCACTGTCCACAGTGTAGACCATGTTGAGCAAAGGAGATGGACTGACCTTGTAAGGCTCAAAGTAGACTTAAAAATGTGAAGGGAATAGCGAGTGGCTCCAGGTAAGTGGTCTTCAACTTGCTCCAGTGGCACACTGTTTTGCTTTGATACTGGCATCCAAATTCTACAACCAGAGAAAATAATGTGCCTCAAGTTCCACACTATCTTCACTGCTCTTGTGATGGCATCCAAACGTTGACTAAATAATGCACATGGCACTGTACAAGGAAGAACCGTTGATGTTTTTGACTGATCGAATTGTAGCAATAGAAATGTCCTCTGTCTAGCCTGTTCAGAGCAGAGCGTAAACTATTTGGCTGCATAGACTGTTCGTTGTGCAGTTATCCCTAGTTCCATATTTGCTGATGACCTTATGATGCGCCACACACAAAATCAATCTTGGTTTGGGACATTGGAGTTTGGACATCCCATTGGATGCACCAGGGAACATGCTATGGAGACAATGGAAACTGTCACAAGGGAACAGCTAATGGATGTGCAGCCTAGAAGACCACTGGGAATGTGCCGGAGACCTCCACAGGGCACAGAAAACATTCCCTCTCTTCTGGATGGCAGTGAATAGATGTATTTAATCAAAAAAGCCTACAGCACCCACAAGTCTGTACTCAGGTGCTAGTGTCAATAAAAATAGAGCGCTTGGTAGGATATGATTCCACTATTTGTCTGGACACAAGTTTGTTGTGCCCCGGTGTCCAGCACATCGAGACAGCCACAGCAACGTAGTCCATACCAAACACTGTACATTTCTTTGAGCTACCACCTGAAGGCGAGCTTCTGGGCATTGATGACAGGGTCATATCCATCCATTTGCCCAGGGTCTTGGGAGCATGCTGGACATAATGACAATATTGTCATTGTGCTCTGGCTAATAGATCGAGCGTCTCACTAACGGAACTGTCCCCAAGGGGAGGTTCCACTGTATTTGTCCTTAGGATTCGGTCTGGACAATCTTTTGTTAATCCGTTTCTGCAAATGCATACTTCCGGTGAAATGAACTATGTTCGAATTCGGGATGTCATAGATCTCTAATGTACAGGGTGGCCCAGAATTATTTTCCCTCACACAATAGACACACAATAGAAATCCATTGTTCAAAGGAAAATGATTCTGGGCCACCCTGTGGATCAGTTTCGACATCAAACATTGTTCACAAAATAACAAACAAAACAACACTTTTGAGTGATTCTTTTTTTTGAAATATTCTCTTTACCGCGATTGCCAAGAAGCGTCACACTCATGTCAACAAACCTGTTCATGATAGGCTTGGTCAACGCCCAAAACCTGGACGGAGACTGCACTGGCGTACTTATAGTTGGGGGTCAGTGGTCTCAGAAAAATTTTTTTCCATGTATTTTTTTGCCCTTTTCCAACCGCAAGTTGTGTTCTGTCCCCCAGAGGACCATCTCCTTCCCCCTGAAATAAAAAGGTGAGTAACGACCCCAAGACTGCCTCCGAGTCCGATTCACAAATTACTACAGCACATACAAACTGGGCAATTTTCAAAAGTGGTCATCACCAACATATTTCCAACAAATTTTGAAGACATGTGTGGCGCTGTAAAAGTCTTTATCTTCGGAGGGTGGTTGTACCTCTGCCGTTGGTGTGTCCCGGCCGGGGTGGAACTGTTCCCCACATGTGCGTGGTGAGTTTTGTGAGAATGTGCATGATTGTGTTCACCAGGTTCTCATTAACCCTTTCGCTACCACAATGTGTTTTTTAAGAGAATCGTACTCCTAACCCGCACCTGGCATAGAACGGGTGGCTTGGATCCCAACTTGGCTTGGGAAAAGTTTCATTGCAAAATAGCTAGAATTACCCAACCTTATGGACAAGGTGTGCAAGCACTGTGCTGCCATCTGGGTTTTTTTAGGCGTAACCAACCAAACACTTATAGGGACTGTGGTTGAATGTTTTTATCATCATTATCATCATTACCGGCGTTGTAACCCTATTTGATTTTTGCCGGAGGTATGGAGTCCACTATAGGCTACTGTCCACCTATGTGGGATCTTTTACTTGCCCTTGCATAGACACTCAGGTACAAGGGACCACGGCTTTTAGTCTCATCCGACAGACCCTCGACTATTTCATACGTTAATGTACGTGTTGTGAAGAGCCAGGAATTTTAGTTCCTTGAAAGCCACGCCGGTTCATCCAGAAATACAATCCTGGGTTCTCCCCGGGATCGAACCCGGGCCCTATTGCGTGGTAGCCAGCAGTGTTAACCACTAGGCTACGAGGCTCGTGCGAAAATTTAGCAGTACGCATTTCTGAGGGCCAGCAGTATATCGGGTGCGGTAGCGAAAGATTTAATGCACTTAGCACTTGAATTCATTCATGCAAAACGATAGAACATACAAGTGGGGTGGAGAAAGAGAATGAGACCTAATATTTCAAGTCATCATTCAAGTTTGGAATCCAAGCTGTCGGCTAAGTTCGTTTCCAGAAACCATTTATCAATAATGATGTTCAGCTGTTGAGATTCATTCCCCACAGAAGCATCGGTGGGATTCTTCGAATGAGAACTAGACGTTGTCGAGACGAGAGTCCAGCCGGCTTTTTTCAAAGAAATCGCCAAGTCGAGACGAGTCTTTGAACATTTTTCTAAAAACAGTTCCATGATGTTTCCCTCCTTCCAAGCACAACACGCACGTGACGTGATTTCCTCCTTGAACGGTGAAATAGTCCGCAGCATTTCCAGTGGGCCAGAGATGCTTGTGTTAATGTGCCAACCTTTATAGCAATGGACGTGGTCCTTTACCTCGATGTAAACACCGGGTTTGATATCAACGCTATTTTGTAACCGGTCTATGCTGTCAATGAGAGGCTGCACTTGGTAGAAATCCGCCTCGACGCGAAGTTGCATTATTTCGTTGAAGTCTTTTGGCAGATTTAAACTTGAGCACCGGAGGAAATTGAGCACGTGTCGAAATAGTAACCCGTCACGGTCGATGAAGTAGTGTCCGTTGTCGTCGCAATTTGACGGGATGTCGCCACGGAACATTGCCCCGAGCATGGAGTCTGGATACTGCGTGAGTGTTGAACGTGTTGTGGTGTAGAGGACGCCGCCTACGTTGACTTGAACAAGGTCCGAAGTTGGTGAAAACATTACGACGCGGAAGTGAAGGCCACATCTAAAAGGTCTGAAAAATACAAGCGAGAAATTTCAATCAGATGAGAGTTGTAGGAATTATAGGGAAAAATGCAGTTTCAACACTCTCTAAAATCGCCTTTAATTCTCGTCACCATCAAGTGAAAACCTCTCTCAAGCCTCAATTTACCTAAATAACAAAATCAATAACTGGACAAAGACAACATCTGTTAGTTATAATCTTGGGTGTCTTCAAAAAAGCTTAGACGTTGGGGTGTCTCTTAAGCTTTAAATCAACAGGTTCCATTGCGGGCCGTGACTGGAAAATGGGGCATCTGAAATAAACAAGTCTGAAGCTGAAAGGGTCTACAGAATTTCATTTTGAGCTGACCATCAACTCAACTGTTCAATGGAAAGCTCCCATTCCGCACTTGGGCTCATGACAGATCGTAATCCGAGCTTAGGAAAAGTTTCAATTTAAAAAAGCTAGCATTACCCAATCATAGGGACGAGGTCTGCAATGAATAGAATGTAGGCTGCCATCTCGTTTTTCATGTGTTACCAACCAAAGTGGTTAAACGATGTAACTAGGGGCAGCGGTAGCGCAGTGGAAGAGAGTTGGCCTCATGATCAGGAGGTCGTGGGTTCGACTCCCGGCCGAGTCACTCCTTGGTTCCCCGACTGGTCAAGTTCAAGTGAGCGCCTTCTGGTTGCTCCTTGAAACCCCTGATTGATTTCTGTGGAGACCAGCGTAATAATTTGATATCCCACAGCGCTTTACCAGTTCCGTTACTGAGGAGCGCTATATAAATGCGTGACATTACGATTATTATTATTTGGCAGCGCAGATTATGTGGGCCAGTAGTACGCAGTGTAAAGATACGGTATATACCGGGTAGCGAATGAGTTAACAGTCTACAACCAAATATAATCCCAAAACAAATCCTACATGACTATTTTCCACACGCGCAGAACTGATAAATCATTTGTAAATGACATGATGGTGGCAGGCAATATAACGCTGGTTATAATAGCACAAGTAAATACACAAAGATAATCACCTGTTATTTTATGCCATCAGAACATTTCCGAAACATTATCTACTGTCAGACTGTTACCATGGTAACTGTTGGATTCAATTGAGAATCAATACACTGGGTGAAATTTGATAAGTTATTGTTCAATAGTGAGATCGATTCTATATTTGGTATGCAGTTTGGATTTGATATGAACACTTACTCAGGTGTGTCAGGTCTGAGCTATTCTGTGTGCAAAATTTATTTTAGAGTTTGATCACTCGATGAAAGTATTCTGTGATTCTTATGGCTGTGCGTCATTTTCAATGAGAGAGGCTACCCCTCCCAAAAACAAGCATTAAAGGGGTACGCCGTTTGTAAATACTGATGGTCCAGGAAAATAGAAGCGAAGTTTTACACAATGCCACAGTGTAGGCCTAGTTATTATGCAAAGGTATTTGCTGAAACTTCATTTATAGCATTTGTAAGGTAGAATGGGGTAATTGTAGCCCCTGCCTATGATATTGATTGATATCCCCCATGCATCAAACAATGCAGGGGCTACAAATAAACCGGGGCTACAATGACCCCATTCTACCCTATATGATCTGTCTACACAACGGCAATGCTGAAATTTACATTCAGTACGCATTCAGGCAATAGGAAATTTTCAAATTAAATTAAAAATTTCAATTTTTTAACAATTGGCCAATGCCTTTAACAAGTCAGTAACGATATTGATCTGATCTAACTTGACCCGATCAAATACACTTTCCAATTGTTCTTCTTCTCACAGTGTTGGAGTGGTGTTGATTCAACGTCCTCAAAGGAGTTTAGAAAGACAACAAGATGAACAGACAACATTGAATAACGACAAACTACTTTACTGTAACCGATAAACTGGATTGTGTGTCCTTGGGCAAGACACAAAACCCTCTACGGATCATTCTCCCGAAGCTTGGTAAAACAAAACATAGATTTTGACAAGATTGTCCCTTGTTACTTGCCTCCGACTCAGGGTTTGACTACAATTTAGTTCCACCTTTAAGAGTTATGGTATCTCAACATAGACCCTCCTCCGCCTTGGGTTCAATTCTACTGTTGATTTGTTTCAGTCAACACAAAAAGCTAAGCACGCGTTGGACCTGGCAGTCGCGAGATCTCTCGTCCACCCGCCTCCCAGCTAGCACAGACAGTCACAACACCAAGAGTTAGAGTTAGCGCAACTCACAGTGAAATACAGTTGACAGACGGCTTCAGATTCTCCTCATTTGCGCGCCGGGAGGCACCATCTCTCGATCACATGGATCCCAACGGTGCGTCCTTCCTCGGTTATCGGGACTGACATCTGACCGCAGCTCTCCCAGTTGTGGCTGCGGAGTTTCTGCGCCCATTGTAAGCGTGTCGATGATGTATGGCACATCTCCATATCTGTTTCGCTCTTTGATTCGTTAATCAGAAGCGGTTGGAAATTCTCCTCTTTGAGCGGCATACATGTGTGGGCACAAATAGAGGGCGCTAGGATACTTGCATGATTTGTCCCAATCGTGAAAGGCATTTGGATTTTATAGCCATCAACGGGGTCGTTGTGCTTGCTAGCATATTCACTGACTTCAATATAGCAAGGTTTTGCATCCGTTTTGAGGGCATTCATAGCAACTTTGACAGCATCGCAAAGCTGCGGTAACTTATAGTATTCCCCGTCCTGGTGAAGGATGTCATAGTCTTTAAAATCAGACGGTAGCTCTAACTTCCCTACACGGAGGAAATTTAAAACGTGCCGAAATAGCGTGCCATCTCGGTCGATGAAAATTCTTCCCTTTTCATCGACGATCGGATGCAGTTTTCCTGACGAATGAAGCGCCAATCTAAATAAGGACGACTCGGGGTATTTTTGAAGTGTGGCTGTGGTCGTCGACGAGACACGCCCACCGACATTGAAATGTATGATGCCATTCTGCAACGAGCCCGCCATGTGTGACACCCCAAAGTTATTCTGAAATAAAATGGTCAAAATATTACAGCTTTTGGTAAAATCAACATTTCATTTTTATATTAAGATACAAGAAGCACCAATATTATACAAGAATTATATATACTTGAATACTATAGAAGGTTGCCATACATATATTGTTGTATCAAGCTATTTGCCTTTTACAACTGCTGATTTGAGTACTACACCATCAATTACGTAATTCTTAGTGAGAACTTTATGTTTATTCCTTTATGATACATGTAATATCAATCATGGCACCAAATTGAAAATATGGATCAATTTAAAATCTGATATCGTCGTGTTTGCGCATTGAAAACTGTGGGTGTATTCTTATTGCAGTACAATGACCAAGCATGTCACAGCTGGAAATGAGGGGGTTGGGGACCACTCCTACAAAGGTCACCCAAACCACGTTTTTCATGCAGAAAATGGTGTAAAGTGACATTTTTTCCCATCCCCCCCACCAACTTCTACCTTTGAATGTGATAATCTGTCAGAAACATGTCAACACCCATAAATTACCGAGTTTCAGCAAATCAAAAAATCTCTCCTGTTTGATGCATCCACACCTATTTTACGTATTCATGATGCAAGTTAATTTGTGAAGCAGCCATACGTAAAATTGACACTGATTTTTTTATTTGAAACCATGAAAACAGCCGTGGGCCATAACAATATAGCTAGTGATACACATATACAATGAAATCGGTAACCCTATACATTGTCGGTGAAGCTGGAAGAAAATTGTGGCATGCAATGATAAAATGGCCAGGGGTCATTGTGCTTATGATCCAACCTGATGGAAATTCTCCATGATACACATGACAGTTTTGGCCCCCTAGTGGACAAGTCAGGAATAGCTGTCAGACTCAGAGGTCATCTGACCTAGAGGGTCTTGCAATATGCAATGAAAGTTTCAAGTCCATAGCAATATGACATAGTTACACTCTGATGGCCAAAACCACCATATGACCTCTGAAATTTGGTCAAATCAGTAACCCGTACAATATGTGATGTATCTATCCTTGTTGATACCACTATTGCAAATTCTTGACAATGACAATGTCGATGGATGACAGACGCTGTGCTATTGTAAAGACTCACTGTATCAGTTAGCCGAAAACCAATGTCTGAGCTCACAATCAGGTGGTTTCATTCATTGGTTTCGTCAGAATCACCACTGGTTTTCTTTTCAAAATAGAAATGCAAAGAGATAAACCGTGTGAAGAGAAATAAGAGACTAATGGTGAAAGGCATAGGAAAGCAGATTGATACATTCATAGTTGGTGCTATACCTCTAAGAGACTAAATATTATATTGTCTGGTGATAACAACAGAAAAAGCATTCATTAGATTTCTTGTCTGTGATATTCTTTTAAAGGGACTATAATGTTACAAGCTGGTCAGCTGTGTTCTCGTCAGATGTGCATCTCAGTGCTGGTAGGTAACAAGCAGACCGGCCCTGGCTGAATCAAACAGGAGAAAAATTATATTCCTTATAGATTGAAAAACAACAATTTTAAATAGAATGATGGGTTTTATGTATCAATTTTTGCTGACTAGTGACTGTCCGTCTCCAAGTGCTTCACAACGAAGGTCATTATCATAGGTCTCCACAGAGGTCAAACAGTGATCACCTGACCTTGACCTTTCAAGGTCAAAGCGGCGACCTTGAACTAATGACCTTTGGATTGAGTCGGACACCTTAACCAGTATGCCACTGCACTAGGTCACCGAGCGCAATCCGAGAACGCAATAGCTCTGTTAACATTAGAGTCCCTTAAAGATGAATATGTGGTACGCTTTCCAAGACAGAGAGGGCGCTACGCATCACTTACTTCAGATATTGGATTACTAGTATTTGTTGACGAACAAGAGCCACAACTAGCCTAGAAAAGAAAGTTGGTCGAAGTAATGTAACTAATCTTTTGGCAAATTTAAATAATCCACTTGCGAAAATGCCATGGCATGCCAGGTAACTGCAACGAATTCAAATGAAATGACTACTACTCGTTGACTGTAAACCCAGAAATGTTTGTGTGCCTTTATTGTTGCACTTTTGTGTTTACAGGTAATCAGACATGTCAGAAAAAAATAAAATTGAAATACTTATTAGGGAGTTGTCAGAATGCTATGTACAGTGGAACCGCCCTTAGCGGACACCTCTCAATTAAGGACAACCTCTCCATTAAGGACACTACTTTTGGTCCTAAATTGGTACTTTCCATTCAATTTGACCTCTCTAATCAGGACACCTCTCTATTAAGGACTGCATTTACCAGTCCGGAGGGTGTCCTTAATAGAGAGGTTCTACTGTATTATAAGCAAAAGTTGCAATTTCACAAAACTTTGTGATAAAATGGCCATTTATGAATATTTCAGGGTTTTACAGTATGTTTGAAGAATACAACCCAAACTTGCACATCAGCAGACGGAAGTTTCAACCAGACAACACTCAGATTTCCATGGCACTCATCCTGAGGAAATCAGGGGTTAATTTTCACTTCTCCGGCCCTGCACACTAACCCCCGAGACATTTCTTCAGGATGATGGCACTTTGAGATAAAGTAAAGTTCTTTGCCCAAGGACACAATTTAAAGACAAACATAAGGTCAGGAAAATGGGGAGGAAAATACAATGCATAAGAAGACAACCATAGTGGGTGGTAGCATGGGTTTCTTCTTGGGCAAGCCATAATTCACCCATCCACCTTTTTTCACCCTGACAATAGTTACCATCTCCATTTTCTCTTGCTGCTTGCGGCAAAGTAACATATGGAGCAGGTTACTGATAGACCCCACACTACCCTGACAAAAAATTTGCAATGATTAAATGAGATCAATGTCCGAGGCAGCTCTTGTCCATGTCCAGAGAGAGAGATCCTCCAGGAACTCAGTGTCCCTATGGGGCTAGGCTGTCCAAAAGTAACCAATTGAATGAAATAATGTCAGGAATTACCCAACGCACGCAACTGGGACACATAGAAACCGGTATATGCTATTTACAGTAAAATTCACTGAGGCTGTTGCTACAGATGTTGTTGGATCAGACGACATAACTGGACAGGCACAGAAGGGAATGACACACAATGACGAGTCGACTTCATTTCACCAACTCGACTACCTACCTTTTTTAACCTATCTGTATGGCACGAGACTCGGGGCCGATCTTAACCTCTCTATAGACTCTAAATCTCAAATGTTTAAAACACCACCTGCCAGACACCAGCACATGAGCATGATGAGTAAGGATATACATGTACATTGTTTTCTGTTATATGTAAATGTAGTAGTCATTGCAACTTGGCCTTGGGAAAAAATCCCATTTTCTCCAAAATTACCCAGTATTCCTGCTCTCATCTCTGACTGCACTAAATGTATAACACAATAAACACAGATCATATTTACCTGACTAGATGAATTTGACATTACCCACGGAATTCGGTGGTTTTATTCAGATGTTCTGTCTGTGACTTGGAAGTATTTCCCTTGAGTGATGAAGCGCCATCTATGGGATTGCAGTAAAATCTTTATTCACGGCCACCGTAGTTTTTCGGGAAATCCTTTTGCCGACGTCATTAGCGGGATTCCATAGAGTAACTACGAAGGCTTATTTGAGATAGGTTGAATAATCTTCAAAATATTCTGACTCGAACTCCCTTTCATTTACCACTTACTAATCCATTTTCTAACATATCAGACACCTAGAAACAGTATTTAGTGTTACAAAACGCTAATAAAGTACTGAAAAACTAGATATGTGCACGAATTATGAAATTAAAAGAGTTCGTGTTGAAAATAAATGTGCAGTTATACATAATGTGCTGTCGTAGGTTTTTGGAAAGTCCCTTTCATGACGTCATTATCGGGATTTCTCAATAATCTACGGTGCCGCAGTTAAACAAATTATAAAATCATCGTAACTCTAACTTTCGTTACACATCAACTGGCACTGTTTAAATGCCAGATAGAGGATTTGATTGTTTATAATGTTATATTATACATCTATTACACAGCATAAAACCTTTGGAAATGGTCGTTTTCTTTAACGCATTTGCGAAATTATTCCTGTTCGAAGCCCTCGTCAGTGGTCACGTGCACCTCCAAAATGTAAACATGGCGGATGATGATGTTGGCCAAAAATAAAAACAAGTCCGATTTCATCGCTTGATATTTGGCTATTACAAAGACAGTCATGTGGGTTAAACCGGAGGAAGTACTGCTGGCTAACGCCCTTTGGTGAGAACATTTTATTTTCGTATTGTCGCTTTCCTAGATGCCTCAATCCTCCAAAATTCTGTGTCGACTCCCAACAGCTGATCTATATATTTTGGTGGAGTGCATTTCATGTACATGGATGTACATGCATGCATATTTATATGAATTGTTATGTCAAATGACAATGACCTCACATTTTTATCCCGGAATTCCGATCGGGGATTGTAAATTTTAACCTTTATCCCTATCATTTCTTTTTTAGCAGTAAACATACAGTTTTCAGAAAGGTGTATGACTATCAAATCAAAAGTCCTCTTTGACAATGTATGTCCCCCCTCCCAAGCCAAGGCCAAGTTCCAATACAACGACACTTAACTTCGGGGTCGAATATGCAACATTTCTCAAAGAGCGACATGCATGCAACATTTCTCGTACTTTTTAAAAACCTTCGAAGAGATCTTTAACAATCAGGAGCCAATGTTTCAGCTCAAAATCTCTAAAGGAGGGGCAGAAAAGGGCAGGGGCAGATAAAGGCAGGGTGCATTGCCCTGTTTCAAGTTGAAATGCTTTCAGTTCACCACTTGCGAAAAAAGGGAGAGAAAATTTACAAAGGGCAGATGCTGTGCCCTACTTAAAAACCCTCAAGCTGAAACACTGACTAAGAAGAGCCCGGAATGCTGAGTACAAATATTCTTCATAGTTGATCAAGAGCAAACTGCTGCAAATTAGCCTATTATGTCCGTCTTGATGATGTGGCATTTTTACATACATAATTGGGTTGAAACTTTCCAACTGTCCTAGTTGAAAAGTCATTGTCTGCCCTGGAGAAAGTGTATTATCAACCCTAGAGAACTATGTAGGGCAACTATTTGCCTAGTCAACATGTATGTACAGGTACATGTAGGTCAAACTACAGTGCTTTTCTTGAATCGGATATTTGAAAATAGTTTTGATACAGGTCCATTCAACCTAGATGATTTTGTTCAATTCATTAGTTGGTCTCATTTGAACATTTTATTGCAATTTGTTTCCCATTATGCACACATGAAGAAGTTAAGAAGCATTTAATTTATTGACCCTTTGATTGGCATGAACGTTTTTGCGTGGGCCATTTTAACAATTTACAGAAGTACAACAATAGTCCTCAGGACTTTCTGTACATTAATTTGGGCACACCCTGTATTGAATGAAAAATTTGAATCGTCACACTGGAAGTGATCACCTTCCTGGCACAATTTACATTGTAAGTTTTTCATCATTTGATTTTGAAGGAATTCTATATACTTTAATACAACATGTACTGCTGACTTTGATTGTTGGAAACTTACTGTGATTTCTCCGTTCTAATCTATTTTTAGGGTGACAGAGCGTGCCAACTTGTTTTTCCTCCTGCAGAGGCGTAAGGGTCATGGCGGAGGGGGAATCACTGGTCTCCTTGTGGGGACCATGGACACCATCTTGGATACTAGGGTAAGCAGTTCCTACTTCCATGAAAGGGGCTGAGAGCACTTCTGCATATATGTTTGAAAAGATGGGACAAGACGTGAGAGTGAAAAGTGACATCATGAATCATAATGTAGCCTGCTCTTTGCGTAGGGCTTATTTGTTGTGACAAGTTATGATTGACTATGTGACTGTGAGCTGTATAAATAACTCCTCGCAATATTTTTTTCCAGACTCCACCTTATCGGATTTTACATCAGGTCTCCGGAGCAGAAGTCAGCTACAGTAAGTCTCATTTTGTCTTACAGTCCTCATTCATCTTCTGGTTGTGGTACTACTACTCAAATTATGAGAATAGATAGAGAGTAAGAATTTGGAAAGGCCAAAAAGTGCCCCACAAAAGAGTAATTTGTCATTTTGTCCGCGACAGTTGTACATATACTGCTATGTTGAGCGCTAAAATGACCACTCATCTACAAGTAACACCACTGATTTCTGCTTGATATTTATCACAGGTTGCAGCAGTCACGGATTGTTGTAGGGACATGCAATGACCACCACAATATTTTTGTCACATGCGATCATGATCGCAGGTTGCAGCAACTAAAATCTCTTGTTAGCGGAACAATTTAAA
Source organism: Lineus longissimus (assembly GCF_910592395.1). NCBI lineage: Eukaryota > Metazoa > Nemertea > Pilidiophora > Heteronemertea > Lineidae > Lineus > Lineus longissimus. Next base: position 9,160,298 of record NC_088315.1, read on the forward strand.
AACTAAAGGCGTACACAATGCTGCTATTCAAAAAGTTCTGATCCAGATTTAGAATCGTGATGCTGCACCATTTCAGTCCTCGAATCTCCATTAGGGGAGTTCCACATCGATGTACAACGGTAATTAGATCTATATGGTGTTCTCTTACGCTGATCGAGTGTTAATTCCCTTGAGATGCAATCAACGTCTGCAATAATCAATCATCTCGGATTACAAGACATCTGTCTGACAGCTGGCTGAACCTCTCTGTTACTAGTGTAAGGTCCACCATGTCTACCATCTGCGTCCTACCAATCGATATAAGTTGTGTAGCCCGTCATAGGCGTGAAAAAATTGAAATGTCAATCATGGGCCGAGGACACCAAGTTTTGGCATCTGCAATGGTATTAGTTAGATTTCGTAATACCAACTGCTAAAGCGCCCAAATGAGCGATTTTTGTTGCTGTGACAATTATCACTGTGATGAGCGATGAAAAATTTCTTGTCTGCAGATAAAACCAGAAGTTACTGGGTTTGATATTAATCGATGGTTGCAGCAATCACCATATTCTTGATCGCAGGTTGCGTGGACAAAAATTGCCTGTTTGTAGGTCGCTTAAATAAAACACCGCGGGGGGGGGCACAGTATCTATGAGAATTTCCAGGAGAAAAGAGTTTGAACTACATACACATGAATGGAAAAATGCTAATCATCCGCATACAATGTACAACCCCTGAACAGGCTGTAACCAATTGATGGGATTGGTGTCTCTACATGTACATGAATTGAAAAAAGACTCCGCTCCACATACCCTCAGTTAATCTCTCTGTCATATTTTTCTTCTGGTTAATACGGCCCACAAGAAAGTGGCCTTTCTAGATTGTCGCATTTGACCTCAAAGGACGATCTTTTCTTTATTTATAGCTGTTGCCATAGCAACGACTAAGAAGGAGATTTTCTTAGATTGGGAATGGTTGGAACAGAACCTGATGCAGACGTTATCGGCATTTGAGTCGGAGGATGAATCGACGGAGTTCGTCAGGTGCAAGATCGAGAGCTTGTGCGCTAACACCGCCATCGATCCTTATATTGAAGGTACGAAAAATTGAATTTGTGTTTGAATTTGAATATCTTTGTAATTTTTTCAGGGATTTTGTGAGTTTTCTTTAAAAGGCTTGTTTTAGTTGATTTTAAACTGGCCTTTAGTGATTATGATCAAACTTATTCCTTTCTATTTCGCTTGACACATGTTCGGAATCAGTGAGCTGGCAACTGACATGATGGAGAAAATTAATATTGGCAACATCTTATATTAATTTGTTATATTGAAATGTCACTACACGATATGATTAGTTAGCTTAGAGATATATCGAATTACAATCAAGGGTCCATTTGCCTTCTTTGTGATAATATTGCCAATTGTGATGAGTTGTTCTTAACGCTCTATGAAATGTCATGCCTCTGCCTGAGTAGCACCATGGAAACGTCCCCACCTGACACCTCTAAAGTCCCTGGTTCAATTCTTGTTCAGTCATCTGATAGTGAGAGCGACCCCTGTCAACAGTGTAGGTTTTCTCCGGGTCGTCCGGTTTCCTCCTGCAGTAAAGATTGCCCAGGTATCGTCTAAAGAGACAATAAAAACAAGTCAAGTTTAATAGCTCACGTGCTCTGGACTCAATATCTTGATTCTTATATTTACGTCTTTCGATGGTTGATGTCTAATTGTGAAGTCTAATTCCAAATGGTTTCTAATTACAGATGATGCAGAGTCGACCAACATTAAATCTGCTTCGTTCAAGTTCAATAAGCTGTTTAATATGCCTCTGGAGGAGAAACTAGTAAACTGTAAGTGCACCAGTTATCTTTTATTGAGTTGCTAAAGAAAAATCCTGGGTGAACAAGTCCTGAAAAGTGTCACGTCAGAAAGTTCTTCCTAGCTTTCCAGCCAATTGTCTTGTCCTTTGGTTTTGACAATTCTGACTTCTTTTATGCATTAGGAGTCCATCGATAATATTTGCGATGACATGAATGATGGGACTATAAGCCTCTACGGTCGATGATAAAATGGCGGTAGGTCTGACGCGTTTTATTCAGAAGCTAGGAAAAACACTGAGTTTTACCTGTTCTATTCTGTGGAAGAAATTCTCCAAAGCTTAATTAATTAATTTTGACTTTTCTAATTTTCTATAATTTTTCTCTCCAGATTACTCCTGTAGTTATTGGAAAGGTCGCGTCCCACGTCAGGGGTGGCTCTACCTTAGTGTGAACCATCTCTGCTTCTATTCATTCCTGATGGGCAAAGAGGCGAAACTGATTATCAGATGGACTGATGTTTTGGTGAGAATAAGACCCCGCCCCTCGCCAAATTGGATCGACTCTGTTCCATGTCATGGTTGGCTCTTCCTCATTCACCCTGGAAAATTAGTTCCCCAGCTTGCCGACAATAAGGCAGGCCTTCTAACTTGCGAAGCTGGCCTGTCCTGGGAATGGAGACAGACTGAGATCCTGACAGGATTGTTTAACAGATGACACAGTTTGTGTTCATTCTTTTGATCCGTGCCACAAGTAAATTGAACTAAACATTGCTTCTGTATAGTAACCAGACATCTCAAAATTGACCTAGACTATATGTACATTATATAGGTGTTCACAACAGCAATGTTGAATTTTATTCAATGTGTCATTACACGGAAATTCAAATTCACAAATTTTCAATTTTGGGTGTGTGGGCTACGCCGTTATTTTGATTGTAAACTTTTTTATTTTAGAAACTCGAGAAAGGCAACAACATGCTGTTTCCCGACAGTATTAAAGTCACAACTAGAGACGCACATGTAAGTCAGAAAACAACTTTATTTTTATTCCAAAATTGGCAAAACAATGAAGGAAGGCCCGCCATACAGATAAAGTGACTGGTGTGGCCTCGGCTACAACAGGAGAGTTTCTGGTATGCATTTGTAATTTATGTTTCCTGGGTACTTTGGACAGAGACATCAACTGACAACTGCTTCACTGGACAATTCATGGATTGTAGGAAACCAGACTCTCATGGGAAAGAGTGCTTTCAGGGTCATTGGCAAAATGGCTGTACCTTTGAAATATGTCTGTTCAAAGTAATTGAAAATACCACTCCGTTTACATTTTCAAGCCGCGCTGCCAAGTCCGGCTAAAATAAGCGCTGCGTGACCGCTGCCTTGATTCCCATTCCGACAATAAGTTTGACTCGATCTTTTCAGCACTTTTTCTCCATGCTGCTGCACAGCTACGAGACATTCCGCCTGATGGAACAGCTGGCTAATATCGCGATGAGACAGTGAGTATTGCGTCATCGTTCCAGGGCAGATCATGAATATTGTCAACCACTGCATTATTTGCAAAGGAGAAAGTGTTTTTTTCAAGGCAGAATTCTGTAAGCCGGAAAGTGCTTTCCGAAACAAGCCTGAAAGTGTTTCCTGCAAGCTGGAAAGTGTTTTCTGCAAGTCTGATGTGTTTTTCCCTACGAATTACCATCGTGACCACCAAGGCCAACCTTGGCATATAGGGCCTTCCCTTTGTTATCTGCTGTTGAACACTACACTACAAAAGACTGCCATAGCCACATGATTGCCTTACCTCTCCTGCTGGACTATTTAAACTGATAAGTAAAGTACTGTGGTACATTTATAGCCCCGCCCCTCAAACTAGAGCCTATTGGTGCAACAGTGTGTACTGCCAGCTGTCATCAAGACAGTTGGGGCAATGATTTTACTGGGGTTGTGATTGTACAACTAGTCAGGCCTACATGCATGACATGGTGTCGTACCAGAAATGGCAGTTAAGACTGCTAGAGGTTTGAAACTGGGCAACGTCTAGACATGTTACTGGGTTTATAATTGTACAACTGGTCAGGCCCACTGGTCGTACCAGAAAGTGCAGTTAAGGCTGCCAGTGGTTGAAACGGGGCAACCTACATGTAGAGTAGAATCGAAATTGTTGATGTTGACGTCTTCTCTTGTAGAATCTCAAAGCATATGAGGTAGGCTGTTAGAGATGGTTCTCCGTCTGCTTGGTACAACTTTCACAGGACATCCTAGGCCGAGGGCTTCAGGTGCTATCCCTGGAAGATACTGCTATCTTGTGTGGAAATAGGGAATAACGCTTTTTCCCAGCATGGGTGATCCCCTTTCAAATGTCCACTTTGGTAAATGCTGAACATGATGACAATGTCTATCAATTATTTTACCAATGGAAATACATACTGCATCATGAGAGACTCCACTAATGCAGTTTGCCGGTTTGTTACCCCTAACAAAGTACAGTTGTCCCCAGTGGGGGTTTGGTAATGGGAATTGTCTGCTAGCATAGTTGGTGGGCAGAAGTATCATCAAAAGATGCCCACAGCAGTAGCAGGTAATTAGTACTTATTCCCAACAGTAGTCTGGGTTTTCACATAAGTCGAAGGGTCCCAGGTGCTCAGACATCATTGCCTCACCAGACAGTGTTCAAAGCAGTGCAAAGTCTGCCGAATTTTTCGTGGTTTGGAACTCGGGTCAATTTCACACAAACAAATATTGATTGAAGTTGGTCCATGCTATCAAACCCCCTGATAATGCTGTATGTCCTGGGGAAGCTGGCTCATTTCTTGCATAGATTGTTACAGTGCATGGTAGCAGGCCTTTAGATTTAAAGTGTTCATTAAAACACTGTGTACCTAGTACCCTGCTGTACTACCAATGCATGTGCTATAATCAACTTCTGCAAATGAGTATCAGAAATATGATAGACTTACACAGTAGACAGATAGACAGAACACTATAGATTGCTATAGTCCCGTGCACCTGGTCCAACTGTATGTGCTATATCGAAACTGTTTATAGACTTGTACAAACACATACAGTACGGGCTATACCATGGATTGTAGCACATGCCATTGGTAGTATAGCAGGGTCATTCGACACGGTGAAAACGGAATGTGCCAGTGCCAGCAGCCAGTGCAGTTCATGTGGCAATATTTCGGCACAGAAATTTGGTAAGTTTTGATTTATCTTGCTGGTGTCTCGCAGATGAGCTGTATTTCTAACAATTTTAAATCCTATCTACTGACTCTTTTACCAGTGAAGTGATTCTCGTGATGGCATACACGGTGTCAGAACATCACTTCGGTTCGACTTCTGCAGAACACACACTTTAATAAGGACTTGTGTACTCGGCCAATAGGGGTTCAGCCAATCATTTCAGAGCATCCCTGTCATGGTAGCAAGCCCCAATAGCATTCCGCGATGATGAGGTCACTGCAGCTGCTGCCCTCTATTTCCCCATCGCTGAATTACAGGCAATGTCGGACAAACATGGGGTTTCGTAATGGATTCAGGCTTTCTAACTAGGGCAGTTAGATTCAATCTGGCACATGTCCGAGTGTTGGAAATACTACATAATTGTTCTGAATATTTCTCTCTCTGACCCTATGGTATCATTCATGCTAAAAACAATGCGGGGTCAAAGATAATTGACTTTGAAATAAGCTCAAATGCGTAGAAATAAGTGTCGATGTCCGACTGTCACGTGACTAAAACGTCATCAATATCTTATGCAAATGACCTTGTGAGCTATAAATAGTAACTTCGCGGAATGCTATTAGATTATGTTGCGCAGAAGTGTGACCATAAGAATGTTCTTTTTGTGCGTCTGCTACCACTCGAATCACCAGTCAACTTCTAAATTGTTTTCTGGGTTTTGTCGCAGAAAATGGGGGTCCAAATGAAATTTTTCTCTCAAGGAGCAGTCATTGCCATATCAATATGATCTGAAGGCCTGGATAGGTTCACTAACTATCCCTACTTTTAATTCTATTGAATAAATTTCAGATAGAATCTCCAAATTTTCTTTACATATTTAGATGATCTTGCGTGTTTTATCAGTTTACTTATCGGTAATTGTTTGTGCTGTTGTAAAACCCGAACTAAAATGCTGCACACGAGAGATTTTAGTTGCTGCAAACTGTGATATGGTGATGACAGTATATGACGGTTGCGGTTGGAAATCGACCGCCAATTGGTTGAATTGCAATTACTCATCACGTTGTCATCGCTCCATCGCAGCAGCTAAAATCGCCTGTTTCCACGGCGCTTAATTGTGTCTTGTTCGTCCAATCCTCTGGTGATTTCTGGTACTGTAGTAGTGGTCTTGCTATGAGGTGGCACTCACATTACTGGTGGCACAGGTGACATAGAAATATCAAAATGGATGATAACGTACGTGATTGAGGGAGTGATTGAGTAAGAGTGAGTGAGTGAGTGAGTGTTGGTACCTTTCAATTAGATAAGTATTGGCAGTAGAGGTTATAGGTCAATGTTATAACACTTTCCGTCAAGATCTTAAACCCTTTCAATTGGCTCCTAAATACCCTGGAGAGTCAATTCTCCATCTTTCCGAGAATCATGAGTATTCAAGCCAGGCGTTCTAACTTACCAATTAACCTGTCTTGGGGAAGGTCCGGGAAAATGTGTGCGTCACAATTAAAGCAGCAAAAAAGTGCACTCGGGGTTAGTTTACTCAAATAGCTTGAGTCCATCTGGTATTGACAAGGGCAGTATCACGTCCTTGCATTGAATACCAAGGTAAATTCACGACAGGGTTTGAATTTGATAATCTAAGGCAGGTTAAAAAGGGAAGAAATATGCCCCAGTTCATCCTCCTCACAGCATGTTTTGATCGTTCTAAGTGAATTTTACTCACGTTTTTGTGTTCTTATTAATAAGTTTTGGATATCCCGGACTTGAAAAGTGTAGGCAGGTTACACAGTGACGTATTTTCATCTAATTCTTTCGATTCCGACGCCTGTGTAAAGTTTTAGTGTCATGTTTTAAAATTTGGTGGGTACAGGAGACCTTATCAGGTTTTACCACTATCATATCTAACTTTGTGCTGATGACTTTGATGTGATTTTCTGGTCTGTTTAACCTTTCACATTTGCCATTTGCCATTTGCCAATCCAGAGAGCTGGCCATGACTCTAAACCCCCCCCCCCCAAAATGTCTATAAACCCCAAAATTTGTTGAAGTTACTACTTACTACATTTTTGCAAAATTGGTTGTGACAATTTATGCCTGTTTTTCTCTTTTGTTCAGATTATTATCAGACGAAGCATTTGAAGAGGATCATATGATAGCTGCTAGAACCAGGTGAGTAATGACTCGTACATGTATCAGACGTTGGTTTGTGAGAGGGGGGAGATTGTGGGGGATGTCATTGACTGCTACATGATCATTTTGGACCAACGTATCATAGCTGTCAGAACCAGACAAGTAATGACTTATACATGTAGTTTACTTGCAGCATTTGTGGTCAAAAGTTGGTTTGTGGGGAGGGGTATTTTATGGCTAAATGGCTAGATGGAAATCTCATATAATTGCACCGTAGTACAGTTCAAATCACAAATGACATCCATCCAGCATCCTGCTTCACGCCAGTTTGCGAAAGTTAGGTCTCGCTAGGCCTCCACCCTGAAGTGAAACCTCGATGCTTGTGCTAAAAGTGAGGCATTCTGCCCAGTCTTCCGTCTGGTTATGAAGGCGACTACAACCGATCCCATCTGCTACAACATTTTAATCTTTCCTTTTCTATCCACTAGGAGAAAAACTCGTAAGGTCTCCACTCTGAAGCGAGACCTGGATGCTCGTGCAAGAAGCGAGGCGTTCCGCCAAGTCTTCCATCTGCCGATGAAGGAGAAACTGGATGGTGATGCCGATTGTGCTCTGTGGGCTCCGTACAGCAAGACTCATCAACCGGGGCGACTGTACCTGTCGGAGAATTACATCTGCTTTACGAGCAGGGTGGGTAAAAGTTGTCGTTCGCCGTGCTGGAAAGTCTGATCTAAATTCTAAAACACCTTGGTTACAATGAACCACAGTTTACAATGTGTAATGCACTATGTGTCCGCTGTGCCTCGTTTTGATGGCATCGGTTATGATTATGATCATGACCGTGGTTATAACCGTAACCGCTTGGGTTGGTGCAAATATGGAGGCAGTCAAAAGCACGTTTCATTGTTTAGCTTGAGGTGTTTTTAAACAGAAATTGATACCTCACTGTCGGTATTGTCTTGCCAAACAGGGCTAAAACTTAGGGTAAAGAACTCACCCGCAGGTCCAAATAGAACACAATCCACGGGGCTATCCATATGTCTGACACCTCCCAGTGGGGGAGGGGGGGGTGTTATCAAAAACAAATACAACTTCAATGAAACTCATGGCAGAATTAGCTAGGACATTGCCCTTTTCAGCTAAAGTGCCAAGGGAAACATTTGATACATATTCTCGGTAACTAACATGCTGGAAATTTGCTTTGGGTTGGATTGTCCCTTTCAACTGTTACCGATAATAAACTAGTTTCTTTATCTCTAATTACTCACAACAATAAAATAAACTGCACTAACACCAAAGCTTTACTACTAACCAACTAATACACTTAGACACAAACACATCTCTAAAATAATCTAACCCATCATTTTCAGCTCTTTAATACGGTGTTTCAGATAAAAGATGAAGTTTCTGTCGTCATACCAATGAGGGAGATATATGTCGTGGAAAAAGTTGAGAATTCCAGCGGCACGATGCCAAATGCTCTTCTCATCACGACGAAGGGGAAGATGAACTTTATCTTCGCACACCTGAAAGACCGGAACGGTATTCTGGAGAAGATTTCAGATTTTTTGTCGAGGCAGCCAGCAGTCAGGTTTGTTTTCTGTTTTCTTATTTCGGTGACGAGTATGGTGGTTGCTGGGTCTCAAGAATATACTGTGTTGACCTAATAAAGCCGGTTGAGTAGGCCCATACGCCTATTACAGGTGAAAGAGGCTTTTTGTACAGGCAACCCTCAACCTTATTAACAACGACACAGTATCTAGGATTTCGAAGTGCAGATGCCATCTCCCAAAAAGTGGCACTTGCTGGCAAAATGGGCAACTCCTCCACAGCAGTATTGTGGTATTATATCTGTTTGGTTAGGGTATCCTTTGGGGAAATCGTTTGAAATATCAACTTTTTGACACAATCTCAGTGTGAAGAGGTTTCTTTCTGAACTAGGTTTCTAGATAAGGACGGGTGTTACTTAGATGCATGCAAGTAGGAGAAAACTGTCTTGACATATTTAGGAAGGGCAGAATGATGTGGGCAAAACATGCAAATATAGGGCATGGTTTTGCCCAAAGAGGGCTTGGTGCTGCACCCACCCAAAACATGCAAACAGAGGGCATGGTTCTCCCAAGGTGGGCTTGGTGCTGCACCCACCCAAAACATGCAAACAGAGGGCATGGTTCTCCCAAGGTGGGCTTGGTGCTGCACCTGGCTAAAACATGCAAACAGAGGGCATGGTTCTCCCAAGGTGGGCTTGGTGCTGCACCCACCCAAAACATGCAAACAGAGGGCATGGTTCTCCCAAGGTGGGCTTGGTGCTGCACCCACCCAAAACATGCAAACAGAGGGCATGGTTCTCCCAAGGTGGGCTTGGTGCTGCAACCACCCAAAACATGCAAACAGAGGGCATGGTTCTCCCAAGGTGGGCTTGGTGCTGCAACCACCCAAAACATGCAAACAGAGGGCATGGTTTTCCCAAGGTGGGCTTGGTGCTGCACCCACCCAAAACATGCAAACAGAGGGCATGGTTCTCCCAAGGTGGGCTTGGTGCTGCAACCACCCAAAACATGCAAACAGAGGGCATGGTTCTCCCAAGGTGGGCTTGGTGCTGCACCCACCCAAAACATGCAAACAGAGGGCATGGTTTTCCCAAGGTGGGCTTGGTGCTGCACCCACCCAAAACATGCAAACAGAGGGCATGGTTCTCCCAAGGTGGGCTTAGTGCTGCACCTGGCCAAAACCTTAAGATATAACCCTGGGCCTCCTACCATGATCAAGTTTTAAATGTATTGAATTTGATTTCTTGACAGATCCTGAGTTTGTGATATCAAAAATGATTGCCTCACTCTAGAAATCAGTGGTTTGTCTGTGGGTAGCTGGCTGCCTCGTGGTGAATTTTGTCACGATTTACGATTTTCAGGGTTGCCAGAAGCGAGAGTATCAGCAGCTCGTTTAGCGGAGACACGGCACAGACTGGTACCGACGAAATCGACTTCCAGCCGGCGCTCATCAGTCTGTTTCACCGCCGAGATTCGGATGAGGTCTCGGCTGCGGAAACCGTGAAGGAACACCTGTGGTCTGTCCATTTCTCCGAGTATGGAAGGTAAATATTTGTGACATATTCAACAAATGTGTTCTGGGCTTTCAATTAGTTCGAGGAGTTCGAGGCAACAAAATGCCAGCCATGTCCAAATTAGGGGAGGGGGGTCAAAACTGTTACGAAGTCTTGCATGATTTTCGCCACCGAGCTCAAGAGTTTGTGGTCAGGGTGGTGTCCTCTGGCCAGTATTCCTCTCTATTCTTCATAGGGAGCTAGTCTGAAGCGCATGAGTTGGAGTCAACATTAACATTGAGCACATTCTCACGAACCTATTCTGTAAATGTATTTCTTAAGGTGGCAGTGCCAGTGTGGTAGGTGCTAGATTGTCACCTGTTCCTTCCTGTCCAGCTTGGTGATGTCAGTTTTGGGATTGCAACCATCGTTTTTATCTCTTTTCTATTTGAATCTGTCAAAAAAGTTTGGAAGAAACATCGATAGAACTGGCCCGTGAAATGGCCTAGTCATTCCAGTTTATGTTCACTAACCAAGTTATCAACTATTTCAGAGGTATCTGTATGTATAGGACCCAGAGAACTCGAGAGTTGATCCTGAAGGGCATCCCAGAGAATCTGCGAGGGGAGATATGGATGCTGTATTCCGGGGCAATCAACGAGATGGCGACTAATCCTGGTTACTATGCATCGCTGGTGGAGCAGAGTTTGGGAAGGTCGTCGCTGGCAACTGATGAGATTGAGAGAGACTTGCACAGGTAATACATAATGATTGAATATTTTCATCAGATGACCAACAGCACTTTTCTCACCAATGTTCCTGGTCTGTTCCAAAATATCATGCACAATATTCAGGCCTTGATCCAGGGGGGGCCCACCAGACACACGGCCCACATAATTCATGAACAATATTCAGGCGTTGATCCAGGGGGGGGGCCGACCAGACACACGGCCCACATAATTCATGAAATATCTCTGTAATTGACCATATTCAATTTTTTGCATCTTCATACCATTCCAGGTCACTGCCCGAACACCCTGCCTTCCAGTCCGAGCTCGGTATCGGCGCTCTGCGTCGCGTCCTGACCGCGTACGCCTACCGCAATCCTAACATCGGCTACTGCCAGGCCATGAACATCGTCTGTAGTGTTCTCCTGTTGTATGCGAGCGAGGAGGAGGCATTTTGGTTGCTCGTCGCACTCTGTGAGAGGCTCTTGCCCGATTATTATAACACCAAGGTGGTCGGAGCACTGATCGATCAAGGTAGGTGGAAATCTGTCATTCCAAACAGTTTATATGATACATTTGACCAGGATTCTTCTGCCTGGAAAGTTGTGCCATAGAAACGACAATTTGCTTGATTGATTGATGTGTAATCTGTCATCTGTGTTGCAGGTGTGTTTGAGGATTTGATCCGTGAGTACCTGCCTGACCTACACGACAAGCTCGATGACCTGGGCCTCCTCAGTATGATATCTCTCTCCTGGTTCCTGACCATCTTCCTCAGCGTCATGCCGTTTGCTAGTGCCGTCAACATCCTCGACTGCTTCTTCTATGACGGAGCAAAGGTGCGTTCTCGGCAGGTTCCTGGCATTACAGATAGGAGTCTGGGAGCAAACAGTCAAACCTGGCAGGACGAGTAGGGTGACACTACAATAAACTTGACTGTTTGTAAAGATATGTAGGGTGACACTAGATTAAACTTTACTGTTTGTAAAGATGTGTAGCGTGACACTAGATTAAACTACTGTTTGTAAAGATATGTAGGGTGACACTAGAACAAACTTTCTGTTTGTAAAGATATGTAGGGTGATACTAGAATAAACTTGACTGTTTGTAAAGATATGTAGGGTGACACTAGATTAAACTAATGTTTGTAAAGATATGTAGGGTGACACTAGATTAAACTACTGTTTGTAAAGATATATAGGGTGACAATAGATTAAACTACTGTTTGTAAAGATATATAGGGTGACACTAGATTAAACTTTACTGTTTGTAAAGATATGTAGGGTGACACTATAATAAACTACTATTTGTAAAGATATATAGGGTGACTCTATATTAAAAAAACTCTACTGTTAGTAAAGATATGTATGGTGACACTATAATAAACTACTGTTTGTAAAGATATATGGGGTGACACTAGATTAAACTTTACTGTTTGTAAATATATTTAGGGTGACACTAGATTAAACTACTGTTTGTAAAGATATATAGGGTGACACTAGATTAAACTACTGTTTGTAAAGATATATAGGGTGACACTAGATTAAACTTTACTGTTTGTAAAGATATATAGGGTGACACTAGAATAAACTTGACTGTTTGTAAAGATATTTAGTTTGCTTTCCAGGTTGCATTTCAAATCTCCCTGGCCATCGTAAACACCGTGAAAGAAGACCTGCTGGACTGCTACGATGATGGCGAGGCGGCCACGCTGCTCGCCAATTATCTGGAGAATGTGACCAACCGTGATGCCACTCTTCCCATTACCCATCACACCGCTGCCTTGGCTCGGGAAAAACCTGAGAAAAAGGTAACATAACGATGCTGTCAGTGTTTAGATCCTGGTACCATGTAACTTTTAAAAGTTTAAAGCCAGTAGCCCGACAACGTTTTTTTGCTGGAAAACACCACATGTATTGTGTTTTTAATGTATCCGTCAAATTTTTGTGGGAATTTTATTTTTGCAAATTTTGTGAATGATCTTGATATGCAAAAATGAAAAGAGTGATTATAGTTTTTTGGTGAATTACAGAAATTTTGTCGTTTACAGTACAATTTTGTAGTTTACGGTACAATAGATCTTGAGTTTGTGAAATTGCAGTAAAAGTTTGCGATATGACTATCTTATAGACTTCCATTGATGTGAGTGAGCTGATCGCCAAAAGCTACGAGGATTTCGGTCTGATAACCAACCAGCAAATCGACAAACTCCGCTTGAAACATCGGCTGAAGGTCGTACAGGGTATCGAGGATAGCACGATGAAGAACGTGATTCGAAGTGTCATGGCGGACGTCCATGCGAAGGGAAAAGATTTGGAAGATTTGTTCCTGGTTTTCAAGGTACAGTAGAACCTCTCTATTAAGGACACCCTCGGGACTAACAAGTGCTGTCCTAAATAGAGAGGTGTCCTGATTAGAGAGGTCAAATTGAGTAGAAACAACCGCTTTGGGACTAAAACTAGTGTCCTTAATAGAGAGGTGTCCGCTAAGAGAGGTTCTACTCTAGGTCGAGTTGAGCACGAGTTAAAAATAATGAGTTTTGAGCTGATGCGCATCAACTACTTAATACTTACTACTAAAGTACAACATGATGGTTTAAGCCATCAAAAGTGTGAGGGGTGTCAACAAGGACATTGTATGCTCTATAAACCTTATTTGGGGACTTGTAATGTTAAGTAGGAGGAAACCAGAGACCCCGAAGAAACCTACGCTGTCAAAGACTTGCTCTCTCTCTAACATATATAGGTACACTGGGAATTGAACCTGGGATCTCCGAGATGACAGGCCCTAATTTTTTTATTGAACCACTTTGACAGTTGAACACGTGCACTTGTACTGTAAACAGAATGCACTAATGGACTTTGCTTTTAATAACTCGATCATTATAAATATATTTACAGGAGGAATATCTGACTTCTTACTATTGGAGGACCAACCAAACCGTCGAGACCTCGGAGAAGTATGATCCTTCGCGACCTTACTATGAACAATACAAAATCGACTTCGATCAATTCAAGACCATGTTCCTGGCGCTGTCTCCCTGGGCGGCAGGAAGCATCGCGCATTTGCTCGCTTTACGATTATTCAGGGTGAGTGTGTATGATGACGTGTCACAGGTTTGGTTGTCCTTCTGCCAGGATTTAAAAATGGAAGGGTATTTCTCCTTTTGGTGAAAAGGAGTAGGAAGCGTTTTTTTGCCAAAAAGAGGATATAATTGCACCATGAAGTCAGATTTGAATAAATGAAACTTACAGTTGATGAAATTTACATTCATATACCGCAAAATCCAAAATATTTGCACTGATACGGTTCAAAAACATCATCTAAAAATGTGGGTTTTTAGCCCACGCCTGAAATTGGCAACAGTCTAGCCTTTTGAATGTCAACATGAAGCTTATTCCAAAGCCTTTCCGCTAGGACAAGGAAGCTCCCATCACCGTACAGGGATCTGCAGGAAACATTTATCCTCGGACCTATAGGATCGTCCAGAATCTGTACTCCTCAGAGAATGGGGCAAGGCTTGTAAATGCCACCTCCAATACAGAATTTTCAAGACAATCGTCCATTTCAGATCCTAGACGAGAACAAAGACAACATGATCAACTTTAAGGAGTTTGCGTGGTGTATGGGCGTGATGAACCTCGCTGACCTCCCCGAGCGAGCCAAGCTATTATATCGTCTCCACCTCCCGCCCGCCCTGCTACCATCGGACATCGAGGACCTTGAATCGCCACAGTCAGGTACAACTCAACCACAGTCAAGTATGTACTTGCATGGGTGTCGTTGGCACTTTTTGTTTCTTTATTTCTTGTGTTGCGTCTTGCCCTAGATATTACAGGGTGTTCTGAAAAAAACCACCCTACTTCCACCACCCAAAACTTAAAGGTTAGGCCGTTCGTACTACTGGTTGTCCAGGAAAATAGAAATGCATTTTTACACAATGCTGTAATTCAGCTATCATGCATGCAACTTTGCTGAAACCTGGTATGTATCGTATTTGTACGTGTCAACACGATGGCAATGTTGAAATTTGTATTCGGTACATATTTATGAAATTTGAAATTTTCAAATTCAATTATAAATTTCAAATTCCTAACGAACACTGTAGGCCTTTAAAAGCCCCTGTGTCAGTGGATTGAAAATCTTTCTAGGAAAAAATGAGACCTCGATACGTGGATTTCGTCAAGTAGTCGGATGTCTGATGTTTCCGGTATTGAGAGGATTTCTGGGGGTTTTTTCTCTCGAGGAAAACGATTTAATTTTGCCGGCAGAAATGGCCCTGGCAATCCTTCTTGAAATAGGGAGGAGATGTGGTGACTTGTATGCTATGCCACTTCTGCTTTGCAAAACATTAATTAGGTTGATCAAGTAAAATAAAGACTAATTACAGTGAGTAAAAACTCAACTAATCTTAATTAGTCGTTATGTTACTTTTCAACACTTTAGCCTATCTATTTTTTTTCTCAATTGCTCCTTACACCTTTTTGAGTTGAGTACGGAAATTCCAGCCTTGTGATATTGTACAGGTCGGGCTGGATTCCAGACATATTTCCTTTCCCACAAGTTTCGGTTAATTTAGTTGCATGTTTTGGCTTGAGGTTCCATTGTTTTATAAGTTAGTGGTAGCGAAACCTTTTTATTGATGAAGTCCTGTGCTTTGTGGTGAATTGGCCACTCGAGATAAGTCACTGGGTCCAGGCGAACTGTTCTAGGATATATCGGGCTTCCCCTATTCCGTGCTGTTCTCAGACTAAAGACAATATTCCTCCACTAGAGTGCAGCACCAAACGTGGTTTAGCATCTCACTCTCGGACATCTGAGCCAAAAAAACTAAACTTTTTCCTTGTCATGATGCAATGAGTTCATGACCTCATCTTCCGTTTACTTCTCAAATAATCGACATTATTTGCAAAAGCAGAAATTTCCTGAAATTCCGCAGCATCAAGTCGTGTGACCTCATTCTTTATTCTAAAACACCTAGATTACAATGAACCTTGTCTAACAGTGCATGATGCACTTAGCGCCCACTGAGCCTCCTTTTGATGGTAGCGGTGGTGAGGCAACCATGACCGCTTGGGTCGGTACAGAATATGGAGGCAGTCAAAATCAAATCTAAGTGTTTTGTTTGAAGTATTTTAGAAAAGAAATTGATGTCTGGCTGTCTGTATTGGTTGCCTAACCAAATGCCACAGCTATTTTGCCCAAAATCAGGCTTTTGCCTGCAACTTAGCTCCAACCTTGGCATGTGAGACCACCAGTGTTTCAAGTTCGGTATCAATTCCTTAGGAGTACAGCCTGTAGGGAAGCCAGTATCCTGCAACAGTTATCTGACGAAACCCAGGGACTTCACCCCGCTTTTCCGGACATCGCATGTTTCGTCTCTATCCTTAAACTTGTCTCCCGTCTTCTTTCGTCAGGTGGGACAGAAAATGCTGTGGAAGCTACTGATTTCTTTGAAGACGATGAGAGTAGCTCCCCAACTAAATCATTGGGTGCTGAGAGCCCTGGCCCCGGTAGGTACCAAAATCTGTCACTCGGGGGACAGGGAGGACTCTTTCTTCTGCTTGAAATCATAATTTTGTTACCTGGGGGTAGTGAGGGAGGGACGAGGACTTTGTTTTGGTATTTGGAGTGGAAGGGAAGACGCTTGTGTAGGTATTCAAATTCATTGGGGATAATCTTTAATTTAATTTTTTTGTCATATTGTCATCCCCAAGTCATAAAGTGATCCCTAAAGCCCTCCCCCTGGCTGAAGTATTGTAATTGTGCTGTCTTCTTCATGTGAGGTTTGGGCACGGAATGTATGTAAGTTTGGGCTCTGGGGGTATGTAGGTTTGGGCTCTGGGGGTATGTAGGTTTGGGCTCTGGGGGTATGTAAGTTTGGGCTCTGGGGGTATGTAAGTTTGGGCTCAGGGAGTATGTAGGTTTGGGCTCTGGATGTATGTAAGTTTGGGCTCTGGATGTATGTAAGTTTGGGCTCTGGATGTATGTAAGTTTGGGCTCTGGATGTATGTAAGTTTGAGCTCTGGGGGTATGTAGGTTTGGGCTCTGGGGGTATGTTCAGTATTCTAACTGTGGCATGGTCTTTATGAATCATATGTTTCATAGATATTTTATCTGGCTAACTTTGTACAGGTAATTAACTAGAGATGCCCAGGGACAAGAAGAAAATGTTCAGATGCAAAAAATCAACATATTGTGAATAAAAACTACTGGTATCATTTACTACTATGGCTACTATGGCTACTACTATGCTTGGCTGACACTCGCTTGTGCACGTCTGCTCAAAATTTCAAACTGGCGTAGATCCTGGATGGACAAATCATAGCTCAATTAAGCTATCACCCGTCAATCAGTCTGCGTCATTTTCTACTGCAGCATGTCCACTGATTACTGAATACCATTATGGTGAATCCAAGTTCCACTATAGTGTGGTCACTGAATACCATTATGGTGAATCCAAGTTCCACTATAGTGTGGTCACTGAATACCATTATGGTGAATCCAAGTTCCACTATAGTGTGGTCACTGAATACCATTATGGTGAATCCAAGTTCCACTATAGTGTGGTCACTGAATACCATTGTGGTGAATCCAAGTTCCACTATAGTGTGGTCACTGAATACCATTATGGTGAATCCAAGTTCCACTATAGTGTGGTCACTGAATACCATTATGGTGAATCCAAGTTCCACTATAGTGTGGTCACTGAATACCATTATGGTGAATCCAAGTTCCAATATAGTGTGGTCACTGAGTACCATTGTGGTGAATCCAGAATTCTATTGTGGTGAATCCAAGTTCCACTATAGTGTGGTCACTGAATACCATTATGGTGAATTCAAGTTATACTAAAGTGTGGTCACTGAATACCATTATGATGAATCCTAAATTCCACTATAGTTTGGTCACTGTATACCTTTGTGGTGAATTCGACCAGAAATTGTGCCATGGTGAATGCAATATATTTACTTTCCTCTATTCCATGTTAATTTTCCAGAAGTGTTGGGAACCTCGCCACATTCTGCTAAGTCAACCCAAGGTCCTCTTGGCTCCTCGCCTCTTCCCCCAGTCCCAGAGTCGAGCCCCGCCAAGCCTATACCGAGTACACCAAAGTCACTAAACATCGGCAACCAGTCTGCTGGAGCCGGGTTACCGTCGCCAGTGGATAGCCTCGGTGGAGACACAGCGCCACCTATATTGCTGGAGAAGAGCGACTCGATCAGTTTGGGGTCGGAGCCAAGTACATCGAAAGGTGAGAAAGAAAATATGTCATACGGGTGAGGTGTTTGTTGAAAGCCTTTTCAATCAATCAATCAAATTGTCATTTCTCTTGCAAAACTTTCAACGCAAAAGAGTCCTGTTCAATTTCTGATGAATATAATTTTTTCAGACCTGACGGGAAGTTTTGATTACAAGTATGGTGCTGGCTACAAGAGTCGTTTGAGTAAACAGGACAGCCGCTCGGATATCAAGGCCATTCCCAGGATGAACCAGGTAGGTTCGAAACCATACAAATTAAAAAAAGTTTTGCATTTGTCTGATTGATTAAAATGTGTGTACAACTGCTTTATGCAGTTGTCTTTAATAGATATATTTCTCTGGGGGTCTGATCAAAGGGGGGTGTTTTTGTGGGGGTTACTTCCGACCCTGAAGGTGTTACTTGAACTTGGCACCATGAATCAATTGTCCTGCTAACTATATTGCTCTTTTTTCACTTGGAACTTCAGGAGCAGTTCATCCAACTGTGGAAGACGCTTTACGACATGTTCAGTGAAAATTCAGAAGAACAGCAGCTGTATCACTCGATAGCCACCGTCGGGACCCTGCTGCTGGAGATTGGGGAAGTCGGGAAGCAGTTCTACCTGAAGCATAGCTCGTCTCAGGAGAGTGGGAAGTCCCTTAGTAGTGGGAACTTCGACAAGAGCGTCAGCAGTGGGAATCTGGATGGCCAGAATAGCGATGTAGCCAGTCCGGTGGATACGGTTATTTCTTCTCCGCCGGTTGATGATGTTGCCACTCCTGTAGCTGGGAGTCAGGAGAGTGATATGAATCCCGAAGCCGTTGCCCCAGGGGATGGTCAAGTTGGGGAGGATGAGGTTGATGACGTCAACAAGGTGGCTACGGAGGATGCAACGCCGAATCTGGTAGTTGAGGATTCTGCCAGCACTAAGGATGCGGATAAAACCGAGGAATCGACGAGTATACCTGAAGGTGCGCTGGGGCCAGCTCAGTCTGAGCCGATACCGATATCCGCCTCAGGCCAGGGACACCAGGCCGATTCGACGCCGAGTTCTTACAAACCTGACCTGGATTGGTCCATAACTTATGAGCAGTTCATGGCGTCGTTATTAACCGAGGTGCCGCTGGTGAAGTTTTTCGAAAAGGAGGAGGATTTACAGGGGGCGATCGAGCGTTTCCGGTCCCGCCGCCTATTGCAGAGAACAAGCAGCGTGTCTGGGTCGTTTAGTTCAAATAGTTTGGCGTCGTCGTCATAACCCTCCCGGGTGTGATGAGTGGAGCGTGCCATCGGGAAGCTTTGTCTCCGCTATTCAGCAGCTGGTCGAACATCACGTATTAAAATCACACCTTCCATATCTGTAACTTGCTTGTGTTGGGGGCTATTGGGCAGTTGTTTGCGCATCAAATGACGACTTTGTTGCTGTGATTTTAAGCCCGAAGAATATGGAGTTGACAAACTCAAGATTTGATGCACTCACTGCTGAGGTACTCCCCAATCTTGATTTAATATCTGTGAAAATCTGTACAAAATCGATTAATTAATGAGAACAGTTTGTAAAGTAAGTCTATATTATGTTGGACAAGATGTCGCTAATTGTAAAATATTGCAGTCTTGTATTATATTGGACAAGATGGGGTGGGATAGGGGGGAGGGGGACCCTGGCTGTTATCTGTGATTGCTCAAAGTAAACTCTACGTATATGCCAAATGTTTGATATGACGGTAATTTCTTTTGGTTTTGCTATCAGTTTAAAATGGTGTTTTGAACTATAAAGTAAACCCCATTGTGACTAATGCTGTTGACATTTTTCTTCAAAAAATCCTTTAGCATCTTTGAGATGGTGGGATTATTTTACCATGGAACCCTTTCGAGAATGAGCTCTTCCAGTGCAATGTACATGAATTGATATGAGGTAGGGCTATTCCAAAATTTGTTAGGGTGGATGGCTAGTCAGTCTGCGGGAACGGTGCTCTAATGTTTTTTTGTGCTTATGAATTTATGTATGTATGTCTGTTTGTATTATTGTAGATTGGTTCCTTTCTCTCTCGCCAGGGGGCAGATCAGTCTTATATGTTGTGGGAGTGATGTTACACAGTGCTAAAAGTGTTCTTAAGATGACTAAAAAGCTGTCAGTTTAAGAGAATGTATCAAAAAATCTCGGATGTGCTTTGGTAGGTCAAAATATGAAAAGAAGTTTCACATTTTTTGACTGATCGGGTTAATTACAAAGAAGAGCCCAAACCATTATATAGATCCCTGATTCGTTCCCCACAGACGGCTTGGAGGCAGTTGTCTTTGCCTTGGAGGCCTCACTCCATCCAGGTGAGTAAATGGGAACTAGTCGGAAATCATCCTAGTCCTAGTCAAAAAGCTTTCGGGATAGACCAATGAATAAATGTAAAGCGCTTTGAGAATGTCATACATAATAAAGCGCTTTGAGAATGTCATACATAATGAAGCACTTTGAGAATGTCATACTTAATGAAGCGCTTTGAGAATGTCGTACATAATAAAGCGCTTTGAGAATGTCACACATGATAAAGCGCTTTGAGTATGTCATACATAATGAAGCGCTTTGAGAATGTCATACATAATAAAGCGCTTTGAGAATGTCACATGATAAAGCGCTTTGAGAATGTCATACATAATAAAGCGCTATGTAAGAACTGACATTTTATTTTCAACATGTTTGGTGTAGTAAACCTAGTAAACATCAGTATCACTGAACCAGGCACTTTTTATCTTAATACATCATAATCAGTTATAAACATTGCCATCAGAAATTTGACCGGATTGCTTGATATCACACAAGTCCATTATATGTGAGTGTCCGGTATAAACGAGTCCAGTGTATAAAAGATTTACTGTATATTGTAGTGTCACGTAGTTTTGATATGGTCGCTAAAATTTTGTTCTGATTCTTTGTTAAATTCTTTTGCTTATCACCATCTTCATTTCACAGATTGTCAACTAGTGAATCTGGGTGCAACCAGAGTCAATCTGGGTGCAACCAGAGTCAATCTGGGTGCAACCAGAGTCAATCTGAGTGCAACAAGAGTCAATCTGGATGTGACTAGAGTCAATCTGGTTGCAACCAGAGTCAATCTTGGTGCAACCAGAGTCAATCTCGATGTAACAGGAGTCAATCTGGGTGCAACAAGAGTCAATCTTTGTGCATCTGAAGTCAATTTGGGTGTGACAAAGTGTGCAGAATGTACTATTTATTATAAATAAATAAAAATAAAAACTATTCTGTAGTTAAGTTGAGTTCATGACACTTGTGGGTTCATTTTCATGAGACAGTCACAACCAATACGAATTTGGCCTGGCTGCTCCACCAACATGTTGCCAACATTGTAATTGAGATGAGACAGTCACAACCAGACTAAATCGGACCTGACTGCTCCACCAACATGTTGCCAACATTGTGATTGAGATGAGACAGTCACAACCAGACTAAATCGGACCTGACTGCTCCAACATCATGTTGCCAACATTGTGATTGAGATGAGACAGTCACAACCAGACTAAATCGGACCTGACTGATCCACCACCATGTTGCCAACATTGTGATTGAGATGAGACAGTCACAACCAGACTAAATCGGACCTGACTGATCCACCACCATGTTGCCAACATTGTGATTGAGATGAGACAGTCACAACCAGACTAAATCGGACCTGACTGCTCCAACACCATGTTGCCAACATTGTGATGAGATGAGACAGTCACAACCAGACTAAATCGGACCTGACTGCTCCAACACCATG
Source organism: Lineus longissimus (assembly GCF_910592395.1). Taxonomy (NCBI): domain Eukaryota; kingdom Metazoa; phylum Nemertea; class Pilidiophora; order Heteronemertea; family Lineidae; genus Lineus; species Lineus longissimus. Next base: position 9,182,183 of record NC_088315.1, read on the forward strand.
TTGCCAACATTGTGATTGAGATGATACAGTCACAACCAGACTAAATCGAACCTGACTGATCCACCACCATGTTGCCAACATTGTGATTGAGATGAGACAGTCACAACCAGAAGAAATCGGACCTGACTGCTCCAACACCATGTTACCAACATTGTGATTGAGATGAGACAGTCACAACCAGACTTAATCGGACCTGACTGCTCCAACACCATGTTGCCAACATTGTGATTGAGATGATACAGTCACAACCAGACTAAATCGGACCTGACTGCTCCAACACCATGTTGCCAACATTGTGATTGAGATGAGACAGTCACAACCAGACTTAATCGGACCTGACTGCTCCAACACCATGTTGCCAACATTGTGATTGAGATGAGACAGTCACAACCAGACTAAATCGGATCTGACTGATCCACCACCATGTTGCCAACATTGTGATTGAGATGAGACAGTCACAACCAGAAGAAATCGGACCTGACTGCTCCAACACCATGTTGCCAACACTGTGATTGACATGAGACAGTCACAACCAGACTAAATCGGACCTGACTGCTCCCGAGGTAATTTGCTGCAAATTTGGATGACACGTTCATTAGAATGTCTTTTCTGATATGGCACCCTCTTTCAGTGAAAAAACTCTTTCCTAGCCTGGAGTATTGACAGATGATACATCGGCCTTCGAACTTTGTCTCTCTTCGGCTGTGGACAATCCGTTGTCTTGGCTGATCGCAGGGAGCAGCGGGGTAGGACAGAAACAGAACTACTGTAACAGCGACTACGAACCGTCCTTTCTGATTGAGACTTTTAATTGAACAAATAGCCGGACAAACCTAAGTGTGGCCAAAAGAAGACAGTGAGAGCTCTTTCAGGGACCAGACTATTTGAGTTGTCTCAGTGGTTGGGTCTGTCCTCAAGTGGCTATAGCAAGAGAGAGAAGGAATACTGTTTTTGTCCTAAGTTTCAAAATAGGCCAAAAGTGTCCATCCCCGACACACTTGACCCATTTTGAAACTTTGGAGCGTCACCTGAATCCATGGCTCCAATTCATCTAAGTTGGGCAGAGAAGAAAGCAGTGACCAAGGGTTGTACAAAATATGGTTTTTATTCACAATTTGTAATCTTGTAATTTCCCATCTTGGAAGAGACTGTCCTCCAAAACATGAGACACGAAAATCTCCAGGATTCTAATATTGGAGGAGGACATAATTAGACCCCGAATGGACAAGCTTCTTCAGGTTCCGAACCTTTATTTCCGAGAGGAAGGCCCTTAGAAGACCACATGAAGTTTCGAGGACGTGTGGTTATGATGTCAACAGCTAAAACTTTGGAGCGTCACCTGAATCCATGGCTCCAATTCATCTAATTTGGGCAGAGAAGAAAGCAGTGACCAAGGGTTGTACAAAATATGATTTTATTCACAGTTTGTAACGCGAACAGGCAACACTTTCTACACAATATACAATATGATTCTGCTTGGTTTAAATTAACATTTGAGTCAATGATGAGACAATCGTATATTCATGTTCACAGAAGCGATTTAAAAGTCTACGGGCATGCAACATTCGTAATGAAACGGCCAGGGGCCATTGTGCTCACCGTCTAGATCTTTGGAGGTTAGGAATTCATCCTGGTTAAGGAACATTCTACATGTATAGGATCAAGGTCAAACCAAAGTCGGTATGACTCATAAGAGAGATGTCACACTTTTTAGGTTTCCACTTCTGGCCCCCTGGTGGCCAAGTCAAGAATCAGATCGACCAAATTCATTGTCAGTGGTCACCTGACCTGGGGTCCTGTGTACTAAGTTTCAAAATTCACAGTTCTGGCGGTTAAGAAACGTGCCACTGTTTTTGAAACAGGATACAGACAACGACGATGACGACGGACACTGCGGTATTGTATAGACTCCCATATGGTGAGCCAAAAAGATAGTAACACATGATTCAGTCATTGCATGTCCCTACCTTGATTTTTAACACACCACACCCCATGAATTATGCTCATAAATATCTATACGGTTTTCAAAGACATTGACAACATCCCTTTAAAACTACGGTGTATAAAAAATAACACTGAACAACAATCTTATTGTAACTTCCAGGTAGTTTATCATTTAGCTAAAACTACCAAGTAGTTTATTATTTCTTAGCTAAAACTACCAAGTTGTTTGTTATTACTTGAGCTAAAACTACCAAGTAGCTTATTATTTCTTAGCTAAAACTACCAAGTTGTTTGTTATTACTTGAGCTAAAACTACCAAGTAGCTTATTATTTCTTAGCTAAAACTACCAAGTTGTTTGTTATTACTTGAGCTAAAACTACCAAGTAGTTTTTAAATTTTTTTTTAGCTGAAACTACCAATAGGTTTATTATTACTTAGCTAATCCTACCAAGTAGTTATTATTACGTGGCAAAACTACCAAGTAGTTTGGTTTATCTAAGACTACCGAAGTGTCAGGCCATTGCAGCTCTAACACTACCAAGTAAATAGTTTATCTAATACTACAAAGCTCATTAAAACATTAGCATAACCAAGAATTGTTAAAGACTTCCAAATTCTTAGTCTTTATCAATTATTGGTGGCCTTAATTGTCCTCAGATGTTGCATAAAATGATATATTGCAAAGATATTCCTGGCAGGAAACCTGACCACTTATTGATATTTAAACATCAAAATCACTGACACCAATAATATATTTGATCTGTTTTTGCAAGAATAAATAGACGAGGTTACTGAAATAGGTTTTTGCTACACCCTACAGACAAATACTTATCTTTCAAAGACCCCAGTCACGGTGGCTAAAGGTATCGGTTTGCCTATGAAAAATACGTGTTTACCTTGAGAGGAAGTGACGACACAAAAGAAACAGACAAAAGGTGAGTTAATTTTGAGGGGCGTGAAGGCCCACATTTATTATTTTTATCCGATTGTACTCCTCCGACACTGTAATGGGAGGGCCTTGTTACTATTGTGTTGCTAAGATAAGCCAATACCTTTACCCTACCCACCATGCTAGTGGCAGAGTATCATTAGAATTGTTTTTTAGGGCCAATGGGAGTTAAAACAAGGAATGACTGTAAAAACTTTTCTGCAGATAATAATCACGACACTTTAAAGTTCAAGGTGAATTGTATAATGGCAGCAAGTTCCTAACTTTATACAGCACAGATATCTTCATGTGCAAAAGCTTCAAATACTGACTGATTTGCATTAGTGGTGATTTTCACCAATTTTGTCAAACAAATCTTGTAAAAAATACAACACATACACATACATGTATTTACATGATTATTTTTCTCTCGGTTTCACCAATAATGCATATATTTACAAGTACTTTAGCTTCACCGCTCTAAGATCAGTTTTGGATATTCAATTCAACCTGGATATAATGCATATGGCTGCTTGATGACATTCAACATGTTCATTTTGAGTAACGACCTAAAGTTTATCAGATTTTCCTGATGTCATGCTCTGGCTTGGCTTTTTTGAGATTTTGTAGTAATTAATCAACCGGTCTTAGATCGATGAAACTAGAGTATCTACTCACCTTTAATCAAACTATCACATCACATCGGTGTATACTCCCCTCTAGGGAGAACCCTATCCCACTGCAGGTGCGTTGATTGAAGCATTCTGTACAACAGTCTCAAAGTGCTTACCTATCCTACAGTCCATATCACAACTGACACCCCGTAAATCGCGTCATTGACGCGCTACCCAGTGCATAGGTTACATGTAAGTTGCGTGCAGGTTGCGCGTAATAACGCAAGACCTAGAGACAAGGGCATCACTGGTGCGTCATTGGCGCACAACACGGCGCGTACGCTGCGTGTCACTGACGCAATGCAGGATGGATGTCAATTGTGATTTGGACTGTATCGAGAAGAACCTCTCTGAAGAAACCAAGGTTGCACGCACGAAGATCCACTTAACCACTTAGTGGACCTAAACTGGTTGTCAGGAATGCTTGCAGCGGAGGTGGGAGATAGATTGGTGGGCTGCTCACTGTGCATGGCACATTTTTTCTGCTCAATGGAAATAGAAAAAGAGTTTCCTAGACTTCTTAAAATAACACCTTATCCCCCAGAGCACCTCCCCGATTTTCAAATTAAAGTCAATTTTCAAATGAAATTCTAAAACGAAGGAACTTGACCTTTAATATCAAAACTAGGGAATTTCTGAATATTGCACAACACTTAGGTTTTGATAGAGTTAGATTTGTGTAAAAAAGCTACTTTGTGACACATCCCCTGCAGGCTAAAGGGGAAACTATAATTTGGAGTTCGGTGGGAAGTTTAGAACAAAGCAGGCCAAAAACTTAACAATTACAACGTCACTGTCTTAAAACCAATATCGAGCTTAAAGGTTTTCTGATAACACAGGCAACTATAAAATCATAAACATCATTAGCTCCAAGCACAAAACAGAAAACAAAATTTATCACAGGAAAAGTAAAACTATGCTTATAAAGAGTTGAATTCTCTTGAGCCAAGAGGCATTCACAAGCTGGTGCAATGTTTATGAACATATTTTAAAATGTTTTAGAAGTGCCCTCTATACAGAAGCTGAGTAACTGTGCAGTGGTGCCGGCTGAGCACTCAAGCTACTGCTTGTTAGCACAAGTCTTTGAAGAGCACCAAGGGTGCCAGATGGTGCATGATAAAGCGGACTTTGTCTGTCAACCTTTAAGCATTATGCCATTTGCTACTGCACCCGGTATTTACCGGGTTTGAGGCCTCTGAAGTGACATAATTGGAAATTGAATTGACAATGGTCAAATGGTGATAATATGGGCAAAGCCTTCGTGTTAGCAAGAACAAATAAACACTAATATTTACTTATTCGTAATGTTAGTTATGCAGATGAATTCAAAAAAGTTGTGCTTCTAAAACAAGTGTCAAACCTATATTATGCACCGTCACTGTCAAAGAATAACAACTTCTACCAAAATATTACAACTTAGGATTACAACTTCTACCAAATTTTTTAAGAAGTTACAACTTATTACAAAAGAGTAACGACTTCTACTAAAATAGTATTGCTGTTTCATATTAAGCTTATGGAAACAGGCTGGATATATCTCTCTGAGCTTTGGCAATATCGTTATTTTCAGATTTTCAGAGTCGCACATCGATATTTTACACACAAGTTAATTTTTTTCACTGGTCAATGCATAGGCGAATTCAAATTTTCAAGATATGACTGTAAATGATATGTCTCAAGGCCTACAGAGCCAAAGACATACATTTCAACTTTAAAAGCATGAAATCGAGTAATGTAGAAATGCAAATTTGAGTAGAATTTTTACATTTTGAGATCAGTGTCACGCGACGGTGAACCCAGGAACAATACTATAGCAACAATCAGCTGATAAAAGATTCTATCTAAAAACATCCTTCATATATGTTTCCAGAAATTTTCCATTTGACATGATCTAACTATGCCCTAATTCACACTAACTTGGACACGTTTGTGAAACTGACAACCTACTAAAAGTAAATTGAACTGGTTTCGGGATCATCACCTGTAGACAAGAAAAACATCGAAATAAAAGGAACACAACTAATTCAGGGTTTACAGTAAAAGCTATCTGTCATGGATATGAAGGATCAAGACACACTTTTTCAAGAGACAGAAATAAATAAGACTAATTTGATACATCTAAAAATAAATTAACGCAGATGGTGTTTCAATGATATTCCGAGTCGTTCCATTTTTAATGGAACACTTTAATTCATGGTGCGCATTTTTCATTTTGTATACGGTGCCTTAAAAATAATCAGCCAAGTGCAGGAAAATCCAAACTGCTCTAGCAAATAGAGATTCTAAGAAAATCTTGAAGACAAGATTCTGGTATGCTCACAATATTACGTAAATGATTCATAACAGACTCTTTAGGATGTTGCTTTTTAAAAACGCTCTCTCCAATTTCTAGAGGTGTTTTTTTCTTCTTCTTTACATGTACAATAGAACCTCTCTATTAAGGACACTCTCAGGACTGACAAGTGCTGTCCTGATTAGAGAGGTCAAATTGAATGGAAACAACCAATTTTGGACCAAAACTAGTGTCCTTAATTGAGAGGTTGTCCTTAATAGAGAGGTGTCCGCTAAGGGAGGTTCGACTGCACATATCTCTGCCTCTTTTTGCCAGAGCAAGCAAAAATATCTTGAACCACCTGGTGTCTGAGGGTCTACAAGGTGGGATGAAGCTTGAGCAAGAAAAAGTAGTCCCTCTCATGTAATACAATATCCGCATTATGAAATATCACTCCACACTGCCGCAAGATGATGATTGTAATCAGGTCATGCAGGTTGTAACGTTAATTTGCTGATATCATAGTTCTCAAAATAATTTTCAGTATTTCAGACGCACATCATGAAACACTGGACAAAATATCGGTCCATCATATTAAAATCATAATTTTTTCCAATCTCTACCAAATATATTTTTGCCACATTGAACAGACCAGCCCGTCTCACAGTAACTCTAAGCTCATCTTTATCACAGAGAACAAGAGTTTTCTAACTTCACACAAAACACATATTACACCATACGAGAGTCTCGATTATTATTGCATTGTTGATTTCATATCGGTGCCAAAGTGTGTCCATGACAGCATATATGACGTCAGTCTCAAGATGGCACAACGGAAACTTCCACGAACACATCCTACTTTCAACTCCCACGAACACGTCCTACTTTCAACTTCCACGAACCAACCTACTTTCAACTCCCACGAACACGTCCTACTTTCAACTTCCACGAACACATCCTACTTTCAACTCCCACGAACACGTCCTACTTTCAACTTCCACGAACACGTCCTACTTTCAACTCCCACGAACACGTCCTACTTTCAACTTCCACGAACACGTCCTACTTTCAACTCCCACGAACACGTCCTATTTTCAACTTCCACCAACATCTTTCCCGCGTTGTTCCACTGCTATCAATTCCTCTTGTAAAATCATCAACGCCGACGCCTGCGACTGATAATCGTCCCTCAATCGGCGCAACTCGTCCGCCTGCTTACTAACTTCCTCGACAAATTGTCGATTTTCCAATTCTAACATTTTGACTTTTTCTAAAAGCGCAGAATTCGAAACGCCATCAACTTCAACCTGTTCAGTGAGTTGATTATATTTTTCTTGCACTTCCGTCATTTTTGAAGTTTCTAATTTTAATTTCTCGATTTGGTTTCGTAAGCCGTCTATCGTCCTATCCTTCTGGTGCATTTCCTTTTTACTGCTGACCAACCGTAAAAGAAGGGACTCGCTCCCCTCGTCTTTTTCATCTTGAGTCGGCGACATTTCAGGATTTGCACTGAAGGTGGCGCTATCTGGCGTGGGTAGACTGATGCTACTGATGCTCTTTAGAGACATCGGTCGAGGGCCACCTGGAAAAGGGCATGATTGTATAAGGATAAGTCCTGCTGGCTTCAACATTTTTTTTAAAGGGGGGCTATAGGCAAGAGCTAGGCGGGCAAATTGGTAGTCTTTGGGTGACTTGTATGCACAGTTAGAGGCCTTGGTTATGCTTGATTCAGCAAAAAATATTTCCCTCAGATGAGCTTGGCACCAACCCCTATAATCTTATTTCTATTTCAGTAGAAATTGTAAATCTAAAACACTTGATGGCTAATGGCGTCAAAGAATGGCACTTTACACAAGATGAAATGAAACTTTAGACCCCCCCCCCCACGCTGGAAAGCTCCTCATCTCAGGGCTATAGTTCTAAACTCTCATCCTACCTTGAATGTTAATGACCCCATCTTCATTGCGGCGTATCACAAGGTTTTGAATGAGTAGATCGACAGGGATGGGTGCAGCAGTGTGTCGGAAGCTGGGTGGACGGTCCTCCTGTCGAGATGAAAATGATTATCGGTGAAATGAAAACCTGAGAGCATCATACATATTTCTAAAACCTGTAATCATGTATTTGAACTCAGATCATGAAGTCGGTACCGATATCCAGTTCAACTAGGGTAAACTTCAAAGCATCCTGAGCCATTAAAGTAGTTTAGAAAACTCTTTGTCAAACTAAGATTGTCTTCTAACATAGTACCAGAGTCGAAATTTTTCGACCAGTAATGACGAAATATGGCCCAACTAGGTGTGCCTACAAAATTTCAAAGATAGTGCTTCTGTTAAGAGCTAAGCAGGGTGTGCCTGGTCTATTCGAATTTCTTTCTTAAGGCCCAGCCTATTCAAAATCATTGGCCAATGCGTTTCCATTTAAAGCAGGGCGCTGCATCCTGCCTTTGTCCAATTCTGCCCTGCGTTTTCAGATTTCTAGCTGAAACACGAGAAGAGGAAGGGGAAGAGGAGGAGGAGGGGAGGAGGGAGAGGAGGAGGAGGGAGAGGAGGAGGAGGGGAGGAGGGGGGGGAGGAGGGGAGGAGGGAGGAGGGGGAGGGAGGAGGAGAGGAGGAGGAGGGAGAGGAGGAGGAGGGGAGGCCCATTCTACTCCGCCTTTTCAGACGTTTAGCAAAAACACTTGAACAGGAGGAGGAAGAGAAGAAGAAGTGATCACTCACCATCATGCTAATCTGAGTATTGTTGACCTCTATGAGCATGGGGATGGTAGGGGGCACCACCTCTTCCTCCATGACTTCGCCCAGACCCTGCACGCTCGACATCGCAATGTCCAACATCACATCCTTGGCTTTGATATGAAGGAAACCTGCAGCGAGAGAAACAGAACATTCAGCAACCAGGCCACAGTTTGCGACAGGCTGTGACAGCCGGCTACGTCACACACCTCGGGAACCACGGTCCTTCGAATGAATGCGATGTAATACAAGACAACTCATTTATGAAGACATAGGGCCTTTTTTTTCCCCAATCATGTAGTTTATGCATCATTTTTTTCATCTGCGTAAATTTCATGCCTCAGTCTACAAAAGAAAGGCTTTAAATCCACCGGGAAAGAAATTAGGTATGATGATATAAAGAGGAATTTTGTTCCATGATTGAGTCTCAAAAACTGGTGTGATGTAGCCAAGGGTCACCACCAAGTTGGAGGTAATTTTAACGATGCTATACATCACCGTGACTTAGGGAACTACTCTGATGGAGAGAGACAATAGGTACGTATGGCAACCGTTGCCAAGACCACATCCCGAGGTTGACAAGATTCTAAGGCATATGGAACACCGACATCTGTAGCATACCAACAACCAGCTTGTCTTATTTATCAGAAGTGAGACTCCATCGATGGTACGGTCAAGCTGTTTACAGTAAAGACGGCTGACTTCCAAAGTGACTGATGCAGTGGCACCCAGAACTGGTCATGGCCGCAAAAGGAGATGAGGAAGAACCAGAGAGGGCTGGGGAAAGTGAAGTGGGATGCAGCAATAGTGGAGAACTTTAAGGGGAAGCTGCCGAAGCCACGACACAATGGCATAATAAGCCCGCAGTCTCAGACATCATCAGATATCATGTTACCCAGAGAGAATATGAGGTACTGGTGAGGTGATTTCAAACACTGCAAAAACAAATGTCAATTACCTTTTTCAAGGGATCCGGGTGACAATTGCTCGGCAGACGGACCAGTGTCAAATCTCAACTTGATCGGGAAGTATTCCAACCTTGGAGGCTTGTCGATGCTATCCTTGGGGCCGAGATTGAATTTGCTTTGGAATTCCTCCGGTAGAATGTTCCCCATGGCGTTTGGCATGATATGTTGGACTTGGAGTTTGACGCTCACGTCTTGACCTTTGACCTGTGCAATGAGCTCGGCGTGAAGGATACGGAATGTAGTCACATTCATCTGAAATTGACAAAGATGATCAGAAATTAACGCCGCCTTTAAAATCACTTCTTAGAATAGTCGTCTCCGTGATAGTTAACAGAGGATTGCTCATTCCACAATTAAATCACAAAATTCCTAGGAATTTTTAAAAGAACCTTTCTCAACTTATCTCAGATGGATTTTTAACTATTTTTACCACCCACTTCTCCCCCAATTTACCAATAGGATATTTTGTTCTTCTTTTTTTAAGACACACAGTAGTAATATTCTCACCTTATTTTTGAGCGGGTCAAGGTGATGTGACATATTCAGCGTGGTCAGACTTGTCGCGTCGTCGTCCTTGGTCGCGTCACTTCCACTCGCATTCGACTCGTGACGCTGATGTCTGAACGCGGCAGTCTCCTTCGCATTCCCCAGAGTGATCACAAGAAAATCGTCGTCCTCTTCGGACATACTGCTCTTAATCGACGAAGTCTCCCATTCCTCGCACTGAGACGAATCATCGGAAACGTCCAAAGTCTGTTTGATCTTGTCAAAACCTTTGGAGATCGCCGTATCGAAACTCGAGAACGCACTACTGAATGATTTCTTGATTTCCGTCCCCTTTTGAGAATGAGACGGCGACATCATTGATGTCATGGGCGCTTGTTGCCCTCGATCGTAGTCTGTGACGTCAGATTTTGGCTCTGATATCGACGGTACATTCAGGATTTCTGAGTCGCTGTAACTCTTGCTGATGGCGGTGGGAATCTCTAGGGTGCCGTTCATTCTCCTCGCTGGGTCGGAGGAGGGGGAATCTTAATTTGAAAATAACAAATAGATCAGAAGTCATTTATAATTTACTGGCAAACACGCCCACAAAGATCTAAGCAATATTTTGGCTTGATAAATTGGAGGTTGGTCAAAATTATATTGAAGTTTGGCAGTCTTGGTAGACTTTGTCGTCCTTTGAAGTTTTCATAGACTTTACAATCACAAGCATTTTTAGGATTGCTAGAGTCAAATTTTAAAAAGGTGAAAAAAATAATTAGCCAGGGTAAGCGTACTTGTAGTCATTTATTTATTTTATTTATTTATTTATTTATTTATATTAAGAAGTGGGCACCATCGCTGTCGCATTTTGGCTGCCCACTACATACAGAAGTAACAAAAGTTTTACTTTACAACAAGTCATTTAGTCATTTCAAACACCGGTCACATGTCCAGCACAAAATCGTTCCCGAGCAATATATAAATATATCAAAATAAGTTTTCTGATGATAAAATAAGGACTAAAATAAGGACATGCAATTTATCAAGTGTCGTAGGCAGACGTTAAAAAGTACCGTCACTAACCTGGAGATGTCGGCTGGTCGTCGGTCACTGAAGAACACGTCTCGTCGTTATGCTTCGCACTGCTCGAGTCAAAGCTGGGACTCTCCGGCGGTTCTCGCGTGGCCATCGACTCATTCCGGTCGACCATCGGCGGGCACAGCATAGCTACCTCCAACTCCTCTAACGACAACGAAACGCACACCGTACTGGGAGGCAGAGCAGCATCAGCGACCGACGCTTCAGCGGACGGAAATGACGCTTTTGTGATTTTCTCGATTTCTGTTTGATATTTTGTCACGGTATCCACGAGACGCATCAAAAATACGAATTGATAGTGATCAAGTTGAACGAATACCTTCGCAGGAATGTTTACAAACAGGTTCATCGTGGCTGGGGAGGTTAAACTCGTGCTTTCCATACTCTTGAATGCGCTCCCCTCGAACGGATCCTCCGTGCTACTATTACTATCCAAACTATAGAACTGTTTTAATTTCTTCAACGAAGACCGCGAGTCGTTCCGTGATTTTTTCCCATTGTCTCTTTTCAATCCCTGCGGATAGCTCACCCACAAGTTCAAGGGGAACGACTCAACGAATGGCACAGGCCGGTTTTTGTGCTTCGGAACGTCCGTGAACTCCAACCAGAATTGATCCGCCCCGATATACCACACGTCCCCCGCGGCCTCCTCCTTGAGTGAGTTCGTACTCAGATTGAAATACGTCTCGGACCCCGGCGACGACGGCACTTCCAACTCCTCCTTCTTCTCCGATACTTCGTTGATGTCGTCCAGAGTCGGCTTCTCACCGTTTACGGCATAGCGCAACAATTCCATCGGAATCGGTATCAAATCGGCCTCCTTGTTGGGAAATCCGCTACTATTGAACAGATTGCCGTGTTTGAGTTCCTGCAGAATGCCGTAGAGTTGATCCTTTGAACACTTCTCCTCAATGCGACTGTTGGTGATGACGAGTTTGGAGACTTGGATCTGTAGACCCTGCGGTCTCTCCGGTTCGTCAGGTTTTATGTCTTCGGCCGGCAGAACAATCTATAAATGATCAACACAGATAAAGTTTACCGCTTAGCAAGTGGACCTTTTGAAGCCAGGGAGGTCTTCTTGTTCAGTCTATATACCCTGGCCTGCCCAAAACATGTCACTATTTCTACACTTTTTGAGGATTTTCGAAATACTTTGAATAATGTCTATTTTGTAGATATTGCATGGATATTTGTTACCTATTCAGTGCTCTCCATGGAATTTTCTATAGGATTGATATAGGATTCATATCATCACATTGTCATTCGTTTACGACTTTAGGCTTGAAAACATGACTTGACCCGAGGGTGAAAAGTGACATTGTGATTCCTATGTACCCCGTTCTTTAGAAATGACTTTTCATTCTTAAAGTGACACATTACAAATGACAATCCGAGTTACTCACCCTTGGCATGAGAGCCTCAAGTCTTATATCCTTGTGTTCGACGGGAACTGGTGTGGTGGGATTGTCCGTCTCAATTAATGGCGTCTGCAAGAGAAAAGTCCGATTAATCCAGCAAAATTAACACAAGTTTGACTCTTACAAGAAAATTGGTCATCTTGGTTTGATAATCAGCGATGATATTCAGTCATGGGCCTGGTCTTTCAAAGCAAGTTGGTCACTAAAACAAGTTGTTTGCTAAAACAAATTGGTCATTAAAACAAGTTGGTCACTCAAACAAGTGGGTTGCTAAAACAAGCAGGTCAATAAATATTCAGTGACCAATTTGTTTAAGGGACCAACTTGTTTTAACGACCAACTTGTTTTAGAGACCAACTTGTTTTATTGACCTGCTTGTTGGTCGCTAAAACAAGTTGGTTGTTAAAACAAGTTGGTCACTTAAACAAATTGGTCACTGAATAAAGTTGGTGTCCAGTTTAATGGGCTTAAACAGAATCGAACCAACAACCTTTGGGATATGACCCTGTTGCCCTGATCATTGTTCCATCAATCCTTAGATCCATTGGACTCCTTTAAGATCCTTTTGTGTTTAACTGCAGTTACTGGTGACATATGTATTTCCACTGGTTCCAGAGGTACTTACCACACTCTTGAATAGTTTAATGGCAAAGGATTGTATCCAAATGAGAGTTAGATAGTCAAGGTGGAGATGGATGGGGTTGATCTGGCCAAAGATGTTGGAATGGGGTACTGAAACAATAATGGGTTCATAAAAAGAGAAGTTTTTCTTTAGAGAGGGGACGTGTATGCGCTTCTAGACATATGGGGACATTTTTCTTGGGAGATCAATGGGTTTGATCTGGCCAAAGATGTTGAAAAGGAATAATGCCCTAAATGGGTTTAGAAAAAGAGACATTTTCCTTGAGAGGGGAAGGCCTACGCCGTTCGTTAGATGTTTGAACTTGTAGTTTGGGTAACATAAGATCAGTAGTTTGGGTAACGTACGGTCAGTAGTTTGGGTAACGTATAGTGAGTAGTTTGGGTAATGTATGATTAGTAGTTTGGGTCACGTATGATCAGTAGTTTGGGTCATGTATCATCAACAAATTCCTACCCGGGTAGTCTATGCCTTCTGGAAAGTAATAATCCGTGAACTCAATATGGACAGCAGACATCTCGGGCGGCAGGAACAACTGCTTCTTATCCGACGCAAAAAACTTCTTCGGCTTCCGTCGAGTAGAATCCGCCGTGGAAACTCGGAAGAACGTGAAATCTTCCAACCTCACGACGGAACAACACTCTAATAATTTTGTCTGCTTTTGTTTTGTTGGTGTCCTCGGGCCTGGCCCATGGGAGGGTGAGGTTACTGGACTGGGCTTCGCCTTGCTGCGGGCCATCATGACGTCGTCGCGGAACTGCGCCAGGAGTTTCTGTGCCCACGTACAACGGTTGATCATGTACTCGTTGTACTTCATCCAATGGGATCGTTCTCCACCTGTTGGAGGAGAAAACGTTGTTCAGGGGTCGTTGTGACAATTATATTCCTTAGACAAGCATGATAGTCTGCGAGTTTTGTGTAATCTGTGACCTACCTAGCACCATTTGTATGGCATGGTACCATTTGCAAGCCTACTGACCATTCATTAGAGAGCACTTGGTAAGCATTTCCTGAGGGTACCATTAGTAAATCCATTGACACAACAACTCAATGGAAAGCTCCTGATGAGTTCCTTCTGGTGTTACCATTTGTAAGCCTACTGACATGAGCATTCATTGGAAAACTCTTGATAAGCATGTTTTAATGGTACTAATTGTAAACCAACAGATATGAGCATTCACTTGGAAACTATTGATAAGCACTTTCTGATGGTACAATTTCTTTACCAACAGACATGAACATTCATCGGAGAGCTCTTGGTGAGCACTTCCTGATGGTGGCAGTTGTAAACCTATTGACATTCACCAGAATGGACTTGATGAGTGGTCCTCAATGGGACCATTTCTGTCTTACTTGAGGCAAAAGTAACAAATCTTTCTTACCAGCTGGATGGAAGGGGTAGTAGTCAATGGAGAGTTTGCTCAGCGTGATCTGCATGGCCCCGCTGTCGAGGAGTTTGGCGTATTCATTACTCACAGCTACAAGGAAAAGAGAGAAATATCAGGTGGCGAAATTTTAAAGGATACATTTTTGGCAGGAATTTGGAAAATACAGCAAAATGTGAGAAGTCTTCATTGACCAGTAAAAGCAAGAGTGGCCGTCTTTGTTGGATCATTTAACAAGGGAAGATAGTAAGCAAGTACAAAATGGATCAGTTAGGATTTGGAAAGATCATCAAAATGTGAGTTTTCACTGACCAGTAAAATCCAGAACGGCTTGTTTTGTTAGTTTATTAAACAATGGAATATAGCAAAGAAGTACGAAACTGATATATCAGGAATTAGGGATGCTTGAAGCAAGTTGTAGGACAAATTTTTGATACTAGGTGTTATCTTCTCACATGCCGGGACTGCTCAATTTCTAATCAAGATCTTTCCGTCCCAAAAATCAAGCAGGACCAGAGAACTTTATGTTTAACAAAATGTTTGGATGTAAACTTGTTCCTGCACTTAAGTTGGCAAAGTTATCCATATGAGAGAAAAGGCATCGATAAAGTTATTGATAAATAGCGTTCATCTGTACATTCGGATATACATTAGTCTTGTTCTAAACTTTGTAATGTACACTTTTGATAGATCAAAAAGTCAAAGCTTCCAAACATATTTCAAAGTGCTTTGTCAGTATCGCGCATCCAATCTGAACTAAAAAGCTGAGTCTCAACAAAGACGGGGGGGGGAGGGGGGGGGCTATCAACTGCCCCACATCTGGGATAAGGTCTTGAAATCATATTGCGCATGCGCAATACAGACTACACATGTTGGAGTTTTAGTGAAGGCCAAGACTTTTTGTATTCTATCAAAAGTGAACAATATATGTGACCCACTAGAGCAAAATGAGTCGCATGTCGCTTCGAGCTTGACAAGTTAAGACGGACTGGTTGTTCATTTCACTATAGTCTGCCTTTTGTGAAATCTGCGTGTGTCAATTTCTTCTATTATGTCCTGGTGTCATTTTAGGCTCATCTTCTGTGAGACATGCGACCCATTTTGCTGTGACGGGTCACAAATACAAAGTTTATTTCTGGACCGAAGATGAAGATTTCGGTGGTGAGGACAATAAACATGAGGAAATGAATGCGTCTTGATGATCTGAAACACAACTTACATAACGCATGCTTTGTTTGTAATTCACATGCTGTGGATACGATCAGATGAAGATTTGGGAACACATAATTACATAGAGTACACACCAAGACACTAGATGTCACCAAAAAATTCAGAGAACACGGTCAAACTACATACTAAGTTACTTCACGCAATGAAAACGTCTTTCCAATAAAAAGCTGCGCAAACGGGCGATATTAGTCGCTGCAACCTGCGATATTGCCATGACAATATGACAAGTGATTGCAACTAAACCAATCAGAGGCTGCATTGCAACCACAATCGTCATATGTAGTAATAATAGTTCTGTCGCAGTGATTGGTGTCTGCGCAGCACGTTAAAATGGACAACAATCAGGCATGCTGGGCTACATTTCGGTCAACCACAAGGGGATTTAAAAGAACGGGCCAAAATATTTCAAATGCGTCAAAAAACTGAAAGTGTTAAAAGCTGTGAATGAGAATTTCATGACTTATCACCCACAATGTTGTATGCTATTAATTGACAACCCAAAAAGTCCCCGAAGAAAAACAAGGAATCTGAAGAGATGACAAAAAGTCTCTATTATAACAACGACAAAATAAGGATGATTAGTGATTAGAGAATTCAACCTTTCTCCCCAAACTTTTAAATTGATTAAAATAGGAAACTGAACGAAAGTACATCTTGATAACCATTCCCAAAATCAATTTGAGAAAGTACGTAATTTGCACCACCGAGAAAGCGGTGTTTTGGGAGACCAGTACGCAATGCATTCAAGCTTTAAAAGTAATTGCTACATTGTAAATTTTCAATAATGTTCAAAGCCAATCCTATCGGTTTGAGTAATGCTATTTTGCCAAAATAACATTCACTGGTGCAGAACTCAGTCAACAGAACACTTACACAAATACCTTGCCTCATGAAATAACAGTACCAAAGGCGGACTCAATCGTAAATTTTTGATACAGTTTTGTTCTCCAAAAAATTGGACTGAAGTGTAGTTTTTGAAATGACTGCACCTTCAGGAAATTTCTTTGGTTCAGGGTTATCAGCTTGACAATATTTAGTTTACCGTACATCGTTTCAAAGAGACGATTGCCAGTCAATGGGACCCCTATCTCATGACGTAAATGTACGTCATTTGGCACCGAACGGTTTGGCGTTATAACGTAGAACTACGTCATTGGGCACCATGGTGTTAAGGCTCCTTATATGACATGTGGGTGAAAAGTGACATCGTGAATCTTATGCAGCCCGCTCTTTGGAAATGACTTGTTAGTATATAAAGTGACACGTTACAGCCCAGCCTGATCTTCTCACGGTTGATATGATGTTTGATATGGCAACAAAGACAGCAAAACAGTACAGTCAAGACACATGACCTCACAATAGTAAACTGTTCTTTGAGTTTTCAAAAAAATCACAACACTGAGTCCACCTGTTATTTCATCAGAATTCGGCCACAACAAAGTTTAACCTAGTAGAACAACAGACTTATACTCCACTTCAAACTCCCTGGTTCTAGTAACTCATTTGATATCTATATGAAACTAAGCTGAATAATTTCTTTGGACCTTATCTGAATTAGAGACTGTCACATATGGATGAGCCGGCAAGAGCTGTCTTGTTAGGGAGGTTGAGAACAGCAACTTATCACAGATCCTTATATGTATACATATTAAACTCTGTGGAAATTGGTTTAATCTTTTGTACGTTTTGAACCGTATGTGTGAGGATTGTAAGGATGTATAGGGCCCTGTGACAAGTCACTGGTCTAAACTTCCATAACATGAGTGCACCAAAACTCCTAGAAAAGCGGCATTAGCAAATCTGAATCAACGGAGTTTGAAGCAAAGTATAGTCGCAGAGTCTAAGCATTAACCATGTGAAGCAGGTGTACCTCTGAGTGCAGGATCTGAAGGGAAAACGAGAGAAGATTAAGATTAGTGATTAAGGATGGGGCGGCACGCGACGGAAAGACAGGATAGGAAGCACAGACATGACGGATGCGCAGTTTATGGTCAAGATCACATCAATCAATCAATCAATCAATCAATCAATCAATCAATCAATCAATCAATCAATCAATCAATCAATCAATCAAAAATA
Source organism: Lineus longissimus (assembly GCF_910592395.1). NCBI lineage: Eukaryota > Metazoa > Nemertea > Pilidiophora > Heteronemertea > Lineidae > Lineus > Lineus longissimus. The sequence goes on from NC_088315.1 coordinate 9,200,041, forward strand.
GATTTGTACTGGACTCTCTCTGTTGTAAAAATCTTGTCTGGACATGTGAATTTTATTACCCTGGCCCTGAAGAGTGCATTTAATACTGAATCTGCTCCATGGGTGGATGCAGGGAGTTGATTCCAAAAGAATTGGAGCAGAAGTTCTGAATTCTAAAAGGTCTTGGTCACAAGATACTGTATCAATATTTGTGAATACACAATTCCTTGTTTTGTTTGCAGCGGTCCAAGAAGACGCAACCAAGGAGGATCCCGATTGGACAACCAAGGAGGATCCCGACTGGACAACCAAGGAGGATCCCGATTGGACAACCAAGGAGGATCCCGACTGGACAACCAAGGAGGATCCCGATTGGACAACCAAGGAGGATCCCGACTGGACAACCAAGGAGGATCCCGACTGGACAACCAAGGAGGATCCCGACTGGACAACCAAGGAGGATCCCGATTGGACAACCAAGGAGGATCCCGATTGGACAACCAAGGCCTGTCAGCCAAAGACGGTATTAATTCCTTACACCATGTAAACTGGTCACCATCTGGACCACCAAGCCGGCTACATTCAAAGGGAGTAAAAGACCATGAGGTACAGGATGTACTTCAGCAACAATGCAATATATTTATATCTCCGTCATGGTCAATCCAAAATTTGAGAACGTTACCATATTTGGGCCTACCCAGGACTGATCTTGACCATACTGTCCACATCCATTCTAAAATATTGACAGCAGCCATCAGTAAAGTAGCATGTACAGTCCAAATCACAACTGACCTCCGTCCTGTTCTGCGTCATTGACGTGCAACGTACGCGCGAGTTATGCGCCCAAATGATGTGCTTATTTCTATGTTTTGCATAAATTATGCACGACCTACAAGCTGGGTAGTGCATCAATGACGCAAATTTAAAATGACAATTGTGATTTGGACTGTCCAGTAAACAGTGAAATTTTTGCGAGCGTTCTTATTTCACAATTTTCACAAATGCACCGTAAAGCGCAATCTTAAAAAGCGCAACAATTTTCGCGGTAAAGCAGCAAATGTGATATTTAGTTTACCGCAAATTGAAAATGAGCAAAATCGCCAACTTTTAGCTTCACGAACATTTCACAGTAAAACATAGAAATACAGTTCTGCAAGGAAGAAATGTTATAAACAATGATTCCTGATAGACTTCTGAACACATTCAACATTTTCCAAATTTTACATCGGAAAATGTTGATAGTGCCATTTCTACTCTCCTGGGTAGGCAAAGAAGTAACAAGTTTACAGTACAATAGAATGAAATGCATAATCCCTCTCCTCACGCGGGTCTCCTAAAACATCACAATGATAAAACAGCCATACTCCAACCCATGAAGGACAGACGCAACAGTAGGCACCATCAAAAGTGGACGGCTTCATCACATTTACGCAAGGAAAGCTGTCGCTAATGCAGCCAAAGCAGAAGTCTGGTATCGAGATGCTGTCGTTTCGGACGCGGGAAATCAACTTTTGACAATTACCCTCCAAAACGGCGCCGACATATTATCGACTTTTTCACAGCATATACAGGATTAAGACAGATAGACTCAACCAATCTTTGGCAATGTCGACTTTTTGTTCCCAACCACCAGTAAGCAACGGTGAGGCAAACATCAAGACATGTCCAAGAAAACTTGATGAAAACACAGACCTGGCAACTCCAAATATATCCAAATAGTATTTCAAGTGGATTTCGGAGTATTTTCAGCCACAATTTTCAAATACTGGAGTATTCTAGTAACTTCAACCAACATCCAAAGCGTACCCCCAACGCATGTTTTTTTTGCAAAATCCAGCAGTCAAAGAGTATTTTTTTCATTTCTGTCAGTCAAAAAGAGTATAAATACTCCAAAAAGAGTGTAAATAATCCAAAAAGAGTGTATATACTCCAAAAAGAGTGCAAATACTCCAAAAGAGTGTAAATACTCAAAAAAAGAGTGTAAATACTCCAAAAAGAGGGTAAATACTCCAAAAAGAGTGTAAATACTCCAAAAGTATTATTGTTAGCAGCTCTGAAGATGTTGAATTGTCTGTTGCTACAAGCTCAAATGCTGTACGTTTTGATATTAGTTGCTGTGACAAGAAGGCCAACAAACATGTCCGCAGTTGCCTTGAAATGTTCAACAACCACGGAATAACACCGCGGATGCAACCTAGCTGTGGACTGCTCAACTGTGCGATGGTCAGTGAAGAATCATCTGAATTGCCTTCTGTCCTTAATGAGTAGCAGTAGAGCGGTCTCATGAACGGAACGGAGGAGAAATCACGCAAAATGATATCATAGCCCCAGAACGACAGCTTGCCAAATGCAACACATTTGATCAGTCCAACCATATACCGGAATAAGAGGCAACACATATGTCTAAGAAAACATTTTCAATGTTACACCCTGTAGCAGGGGCTTACAATTTCAGAGACTGTACGGTACCGGTCACAACTGACATATCCTTATTTAATTACCAATAGGCAGATGGCTCACTAGACTAAGTGGTACTTGGATTCAGTGTCTATAACATCCCGACATAACATTTAGTTATATCGAGACTAGGTACAAGTCAATTATTGTGACTGGTACTGTAAATTTGCAGGACAATTTTGTGCACAAAATTAGTTCTGTACTCTGTGTAACTACAATAGTGTTGGAATAACTACGTGCAGAGGTTTGTTTATAACAAATGTTTTGTTAGACAGAGTGTATCAACACGATGCATCAGAGGAGACGAGGTTATTCTGGGGACGAGGTTACTTACTCTCCAGATATTTTTTACATACATCGACTGTTTTGAGGAACAGAGAGTGGATCAAGTTAAAGAAGGAAGAGTGCTAATGCTAATTTTCCAATTATTAGAACCAAGAATTTAGAATATGCTTGTCAGTATTACTAAACTATTCAATTTAAAGTTGAAGCAAATCGGTTAAATCAGACAAAACACATGCCCAGGTTCATTTCTTATGCTGTCAGTACTAGCGAAGTCATTCGGGGAAGAACCACCCATTGGCATCCATGGCAAATTGGCACAACTTACCGGCAGCAGTGCTCATGTCTCCGCACAGATGTAGGTCGATCCTGCCCGTGTACAAATGATACGACGTCTCGATGATATCGAACCGCGTGAAGACCTTGGAGACGTTGCTTTGGAGATCTTTTTGTGACATCTGAGCATTGCTGTACTGTCCTTGCTGGGATGTGTATTGTGCACTGTTCACAGTCTGCTCCTGAAGTAACAAGTTTAGAGCAAAATAAGACGCTTTTACAGCAAAATTAGATGCTGTAATATGATGTTAAGCAGTGTCTACCATTATTTTATTTTTTCTGACCAAACATATTTTTGTTCCGACTTAAGTTCTACAGTCCAAGTCACAATTGACATCCTTTCTGCTTCGCGTGAGTTACCCACAATGACATGTTATGACACTTGGTGCGCTATGCTTCCTGTATATTATACACGACATACATATAACCAACGCACTGGGTATCGCGTCAGTGACGCGGTACTGACACAATTTAAGAGATGTCAATTGTGATGTGGACTGTATGGTGAGGGTACTAATTGAACTACTGAAAGAAGTGGCTCATTAGTTAAGGAAGTATATTTACAGAGGAAGGCCAACTCAGAAAATGAAGCTACCTCTACTGAACGGAGAACAGTGAAGTAAATTTATATACCGGCCACAGAAATAATTTGACCTTTTTGCACTGAAAAAAGGTTTGTCACACTGCAATGGGGTTAAGGGTAAGAGTTTATATTATAATAATATGATAATGAAGCGGAAGCAGTGATATTGTTCAGAATAAGCAGCTTTTTGCATCGATAGGAAGTACATGTAATCACACAAGGTCAACTGGTTGCATCCAAACCAATAGAATTCCTTTCATTTTTCGGCAAAATAATCAATTTTCATTAACACAACCGAAAAATTAATGTCAACTTGCTGGAGAGGCTCACTTTCGGTTTGGAACAGTCTGACCTATATGTTAATACATGTTAATGTACATGTTCCATCCGTACCTTACCAAATATCTAAAATTGAAAACCGCGACCTCCACAGCAAGAGGGTTAATAGGGAGTGAAAGGAACAAACGAAATCAAGGTGTGTTAATACTAACTAAACGACAGATGTTAAAGTCATAGCACTCATTAAACAAGTCACTTGCCCCAGGCTTCTGCGCTTTCAATGCTTCCTAAACAATAAATGAAGAGACATTATATTCAAAATTAATAAATTTTGTTCTTGGGGCCAAAGACTTAAAGGGTAACTCGTGTCAAATGTCACCATATAATGTTTTAGCTGTTTTTGACAAATGACTACGTCACTTTCTCATAAATCGGTAAGGTTTTCGAATCGAAATGCACATTTTCTAGAAATTGATGGTTTAATCCCGCCCGGACGGCTCGCTTCGATGCCGTTTTCGTTGATGACGTCACAACATGAACATTTTCGTGGTCGCGGTGGTTTACATTCAGCGATTTTATAATAAATCTAATCAAAAATGGAAAATTTGAGCTTTACATTTGTGATCAACAATTAAAAACGGACGTATTTCCGCAAAATGTTGTAAATCACATCATAGTATCACTTTAAGCTGAAACTACAAGGCTTCATGTCCCAGATTTCTGGGTAGAAGTCTGGGAGAACCAAGATTACAGGTTCAAGTATTAAGGGACAACCCAGATTTCTGGTTCAAGTCCAGGGAGAACACTGATTTCTGGGTACAAGTTCAGGGAAAACACTGATTTCTGGGTGCAAGTCGGGGGAGAACCCGAATTTCTCCCCCAGCGACTGCTCAAAATGACCAGAAGAACCATGATATCAAGATCATATGCATTTGGGGAACTAACTGTTTAAAACAAAGAGAGGAATGTGAGGGGATGTTGACCTCAAGGGGAAGGACCTAATGCAGATAAATCAGCAAAGAAGGCATCGTAGCAACAAAATAATGGTATTACCGTCAAATTAATCATCTAAAGCTCTTTGATAGCTGTAGTATAAGTATAAAAAAACCTCTCCTTGATGTACCTCCAAAAAATCGAGTCTCTGCCTTGTGCAGTAATAAAATGAAAAAAAAACCTTCCCAAAAGATATGTCCCCAGAGATAGACAACGAACCTCTCCTGTGAGACCGGTAAGGGACAGACATGGCACCAGACCATCCACAAGAGACTACAGAAGATGAGGAATAAAGTATGACATGGGCACTGAAACCAGGTTTTAATTTCTATCAGTAGAAGAAGCTGGTGACACTACTACATGTTTCTCTCCCATAATGATCCGTACCTGGCATGCTGAGATTGTTTTTGATTACTTGCCCAAGCGTAATACTTGTGACGCTTTATGTAAACCTGGCCATTTTTGGCACGATGGATGGACCGCTTCCAGTAACGTTGCTACACGATGAGAAAGCGGTAATTACAACAGATATTTTTGAGTTCAATCTAAAAGTCGTTGCGACGGCTATGACTGGCTAAACCACCGTGGCAATCTTCACAGCCCAGGAAAGCTGTCGGTTGCAGCATGAAATTATTTGCACCGGCAAAAATCGCACTGGTCATGGTAAAAACGTGATAAAGTATTCTCCCCAATGTGTTCAATTAAGATATCTAAAGTACAGCGACATGACTGGTTGAAAGACCAATACACTGAAATAGGTCATCAACAGGGAAGTGAAGGATTTACACAGGATTTACAGAAACGAAACCCATCGGGGTCAATTTAACAGCTACTCTTGAGACCAACCTGGACTTTCCGCGAGGCCTCCATCTTGCTCAAAGCCGCCGATTTCGCGATGCTTTCTTTGAGCGACTGCGCGAACATTATGGCCTCCTTGAGTTGAGAGTCGGTCAGCACCCAGAGTAGGTCGTCCAAGATGAGCTGGACGCGCGACGCGATTATGGCACAATCTGAAAATGTAACGTACACAGATGACAAGATCTTGCAAATTTGTTGCCCGATAAAGGCCGAGTCTGGGACCGAGCTAACATGGGATCGCCTCATTAGTTGAGAGACAGTAAAGACCCGCAGCAGGCCATCCAAGATGAGCTGAGCGTGTGACGCAATCATGATAAAATCGGAAACAATTTTAATGAGAATGGAAAGCTACCTTTTTTCTACGAGGCAGCACATCAGACCGATGCCAGTAGAAATAACCAAATAACTTTCCATTCGTGTTTGCCAGTGTTGACGAAAAATCAGGTGTTCACCAAATGGTTTTGACTCCCTTTCAAGAAGAGTATTAGTTAACTGTTACTTACGACCAACAATTTCTCTGTTTGAGTCACTTTATTTTGTGCAACCCTCACTTCAATACGCAACCAAACACACTTTCAGTTAAGGGTTAAAATGGCCTGCACAACCACAACAAGAGCACTGAATGCTCCACTCTGCTCAACCAACACTTACCACTTAATCTCTTCTTTATCACAATTCGTATTTTCGCCTGGTTGGCGATCAGCCGCAGCGGCGTGGAGCAGATGTCCTTGTGGTCCTCCAGCCCGCTCGCCTCGATCCTCGTGGTCAGCCACTCGAGTTCCTTGAAGAGCAGGATCTCTCCCCGCTGCGGATCCCTGATCCGAGTCATACGCAGGTCGCCATCTGCCCAGGTTGGCGTCTTGCTCTTTAGTTGTACGCGAGATAACTGAAAGAGGAACGAGTTTAAGATTACAGTGGAACCTCTCTTAGCGGACACCTCCCTATATGGATGCCCTCTATTAAAATTTGTCTACAATCAAGAATTTTGGCCAAGAACATGATATGAATGCATTTGCCATGAAGTTTACAATCGCAGAGTGGATAGAGGGATAGATACCCTCTAACAGTAACTAAGTGTTTTACCCGAGGACACAAATGACTTACCTGTAGGGAGCATTTGAAGGCATTTGCCACAAAGTTGACGATCACAGAGTTGATAGAGAGGTAGATCCCGTCTACGACCTTGTCACTGAAGCCATATTTGCCTTCCGTACTGAAAACACACAAGGGAGTTTTGGAACGATTATGATTCAGTTATCGTGGAATGCAGACGTTTGTCACTTTATTCACTACTTCACATTGAATACTACAATGAAGAACTATCTAGTTTCAAGTTACAAAATGAACTTTAAATTAATTCTCGATGACACTTCACAATCAGAACATTCTCAAACCATGCCGATTATTTACCAGATACAGTCCCGATCACGACTGACATCCCTTAATTTGTGTACGCTATGAGCAATGTATGTGCAACCTATGCACACCCTGCACGTGGGCTGCATGAATGCTCCAAGCACAATCTATCTGCTTCCAACTTACCGGGGCAGGCTGCTCGGTAAGTTGGAAGACCTCCTTTGCTCACCTGAGATTTACGGGAACTGTGCGCAACTTACCGGGGCAGGTTGCTCGGTAAGTTGGAAGACCTCCTTTGATCACCTAAGATTTACGGGAGCTGGGCCCAACTTACCGGGGCAGACTGCTCGGTAAGTTGGAAGACCTCCTTTGATCACCTAAGATTTACGGGAGCTGTGCACAACTTACTGGGGCAGGCTGCTCGGTAAGTTGGAAGACCTCCTTTGATCACCTAAGATTTTCGGCAATCTGAGGAACTCATTCTTTAGGATGTGGGGGGTACCAAAATGAAGATGACAATTTCCTTCTTACCTGTAACTAGGAACTTGAGAGTTGCCAGAGCTGGAGGCCGATCCTCGTGGCTTTTCACAGGTCTCCATCTCTACGATCACCTCGTCAAGGAACTGAAATGTGAAAACAAGATCGTTATGATTTTCCAAGAATGGCATTGATTTAATTGCTCATCATATCCAGATTCATACAATGTACATTTCACATGACATCACAGGCTGCTCACCCTAGTTTATAAAATTTTGTACTTCACATTGTATTTCAGCAGTCTTTTTCAGTCATGGGGGAGGGGGCATAACACCTCTTCTGCCCTCAGTCACCCAAAAAACAACTAGAATTTGCATGAAAAACCTGTTTTTTTGTGATTCTTGGGGGGACATCTGCCCCCTCCCCTCTTGCTAGACTAAGACATCATCAATTCAAATGTAGCAGAGTTTTCATGGAGAATTTCTCATCAAAATCATTGTCATATTCCGAATATTCTGACCAAAAAAACACGAAGGCATACCATCATTTTTAAATGAAATTAGCAAATGTGACTCTAGGCAATTAATAAGGTTTTTCAAAATGTCACAGCAGAGGCGGTGGATATTTATTTTTAGGATTATGATAATAACTCTAATGCAGGTGGGGGTGACATGACTTGATCTAATAACGCTGACTCGACGTATTCTAATAATGCTGATCTATTCTTTATTCCGTCAGTGTCAAGATTTTGAAATAGAATATCTCCCAGCAGATAATACACCATGTTATTTCACAGATGAGCTTGTGAAAAAGAAACGTTTGTATTTCTAGAAATTTTCGTTTGACGTTACACTTTTTATAGTCTAGCCTGAAAAGCACTCGTAGAAATGAGATGAACTGCTAAATCATTGTTACAACCTAGGCAATTTCAACCATTCCGTTTATTTCATACCCTACATCTCTGTTGTCCGCCCTGGAATATACTTCTGGAGGAAACACTGCTGGGATAAGCTTTGGCCTGACGATGAGCCCAGCAGACTTTTTATCTCTTTGTCATGTTGTCAATATGAAAGATTCATGACCTCTTGTATAACATAGACTGGTAGATACTGATATCATAAATGACAAATGTGGTGTCAAACCGATATGGCATTATCATGACAACGAATTAAATCCAATAACTCATTTTCTTTACAATTGTATATCTGAGGGCTCAGAATGCAGCGTTTGCCTGATTTTTTGCTTATCGACGTGAGGCAGCCAAAAATATAACCAAAGGCAACTCTAAGTTCTCCACTGTCCTGAAAAAATGGACTACTAATGCCGGTGGGGCTGAAGCATAAAAAGATGAGCTTTCTTTGCTGAAGAAATAATCCTACTAAGTACTAATCCACTGATGTTGCCAACAAATTCTTCCATCAAAATACCACGAACATTACCACTCTGACATGCCTGACCTCATCAAGAAAGCAAACAAAAGTCATGACGGTTTAATTACAGCTAGCTAATTGCTACATCAACATGACAATTAACAAGGATTAATGTCAAATGATGCCATACATGACTTGGCAAATTGGTCTGGAGGCAGGTTGTCAAGATCATTCAATTATTAGAGTCACCGACTGTGACCCACCAGGGATAAACCAAGCACTTGTTGCTCTGAGCTTGGCCGGTTGAGACGGACTTGGTGTTCATTTCAATGTTACCTGCCTCTTGTGAAATCTGACTACATCAATTTCTTATATCATATCGTGTTGTCATTTAGGCTCATCATCTGTGCGACATGTGCCTGGTTTTGCTGTGACCGCCACAATTGAGTTACAGACTGCCAAATGTGATAATCATTCCAAGAGCTGAATCAACAACTTCCTGGTAAAGAGTTTGGCGCTCTTGCCACTATGCAACCGTTCTTCCCCTTGGTTTTTCAATAGCTTGACTTACCAGACATATTGGTTGACTCTTCAACTTGGTCCACTGAACCTAGAGGGAGAAAAATTGAAATTCTAAATTTCAGCGTGAATTCTAAACTTTTCTGGAAAATCTTGCAAATCACAAAAATGAAGTGAAAATTTAGCAGGGTACAGTACCAATAGTAGGATCTACAATCAACCAACGTGATTTATAGACTTGTCACAATCCTTGTCGCTACAAGCAGTAACTGCGAGAATAATCAGCAGTAATAGCGGGATTTCTGACGCCAAAATAAATCGCTCGCAGCCAAGAACAAATATCTATTTCCTGTCACTATGACTCAATAGCAATTTCTCTGACCATCAAGGAAATTGAATACTATTACTATATATACATTCCCCACATTCAGCTGCATTGTGATGTCTAGCTCTGTGACTTGGACCGGCCTGCCCGAACTACCGAGACATGGAAGAGGAGCCTTTGGTGTTGGGAAGGGAGAGGGGGGCAAAGGTCATCTAGTTGGATGTGGGAGTGCAAAGGGACAAAACTGTAAGGGGCCAAATCCTGTATGACACACGTATCACCCCGCTCTCTCCCACGGTTAGCTATGGGCCTCACTAAAAAAATCTAAATTGCTAATTTCCTTAATTTCTATCCCCTACAACTGTTGCGTACGTCACTTAAAACTGTCTCGAATTTCTCAGCTGCAAGTTCCATCGCCACCAGTCTTTAACCCTTTCACAGTGTATGACGTGCACGGCACGTCGTGTACATGGCCCCATGATGTGCAAGTGTCGTGCATAGCACGTCATGCCCTAGAACCTCCCTTAGCAGACACCTCTCTATCAGGGACAACCTCTCTATTAAGGACACTAGTTTTGGTCCCAAATTTGTTGTTTCCATTCAATTTGACCTCTCTAATCAGGACACCTCTTTATTAAGGACAGCACTAATCAGTCCCAAGGGTGTCCTTAATAGAGAGGTTCTACTGTACATGACGATGTAGAACACCAATACCATTGCTGCCGCACCATCATTCGATTTGACAGCCAGATGCAGATTATTCAATATCCAATATCGAAATGAGTGGCCGGCATTCATATCTGGACACGACATCGATGTTGTCAGAGGAAGACGAGGCAGAGAATATTAGCTAAACATGCTGAAGGGGCGGGGAGGAATTTACGGGACTGATTATCGTCGAAGGGAATTGTTGCCCAACCACTCTAGCTTTGATGTCCTGCAGACTTCATCTTGCTCAACTGCATTGTTTTCCATTCAATTCCCAACATAAAGAGCGACGTTTTTCGATAAGTAAATGGACAAAAGTGCTCTTTCTGAGAGCCTGAAATCACAGTGTCTTCCAACAACGTAGTTAACTCTGATTTAAATCCTAGTTTAAAAGTGATTTGTGGTTTAACACCTTGGGTGCAAAAACTCGGAGATGTCCCCCCATGACCAAAACTATTTATCAATTAGTAGGCCCCACACCAATTCTCCTGAAGTCAACCACTCGACAAATCTTTGGAACGTCTTCATTCTCCAGCACTGCAGTATATATCATTTTCAACTGACAACATATAAGGTTAACAATTCTGAGATGCAACACGATGTAAGCTGTATAAAGGAAACACGACAACAGTGTGGGTTGATTTCCAATAAACTCATCATGATCGAGCCAGCTCACCTTTCATCCGGTGCACGAACAGATGAAAGGAGATGACAATGTTGCAGCAGAGGATTGTTTCCACATGAAGACAGCTCCATTTGATCATAGCCATCTGACAAAGGTGCGTATCTGGAGCACAACCTAAGGTCTAAAAAGGACTGCTGGTTCTACTTGTAATGTCAATGGCCCCCCTTACCTTCTCACCCCCCACTCATAACTCAATTCTAAAGCAGGCTTTTTAAGTGCAAGGGCACCTCATTGGTGGAATCAAATCGCGTTCAGTGGAACCTCTCTTGGCCGAAATTAGAAGACACATTTTTTAACTTTCTTCCTGCGCCAAATGCCCTCCTGTTAGATTATTAATACTCTCGAGAACATTTTTTTTTTGTTCTTTGTCAATCCTTCCGGAATAATCAAATTGGTCAGCAAAGGACAGAGTGGGAGGGCAAAGGAAGAAAAGGTGGTCAAATGATATTGCACTGTGTGGGCTAGCAGATAACAGTTTGAGGGAAGAACACTGCACAGATTTTTACTTCGAGGTATGGTGAAGGAGAAGGGAGTGGAGCTGGAAGATGGGGTTTTGGTCCAAGTACAGTCCAAGTCACAACTGAGATCCCTTCTACCTAGCAACAGTTACACGCAACGTACGTGTGATTCGGGCTCAGTGGTGCGTCACTGGCCTGTCTGTGACACGCTAATCACTTGTTGCACGCATTTTACGCATGACCTACGCGCTGGGTTGCACATCAGTGGGGCGCAACTGATACGCCACAGGCGCGATTGAAGGAATGTCAATAGTGATTAGGACTGTAGATGAGGTTAGGGGGACAGTTTGTGGAATGGACACTGCAGAGATTTTTACTTCAAGGTATTGTGAAGGTTGAGGGATATCCAGCTGGAAGAGGGGGTTTGGTTCACTCGGACCTACATGGTTTGTGAACATGTTGACTTCTGCTGAAAACAACAGAAAATCAATTCAGTTCTGATAGACTCACCTTGACCGAGACCCTATTACAAACAGCCTTTTTGATCTGAAGCCATGTTGGTAGGTCTAGCAGTTCCATTAACATCAATTCATCGAGTTCTAGGTTGGCAAGGTCCCCCTCTCCTTTCAGTGTGCTCAACTTGATTTTGTCAGCGGAGAGGTTCTTGGTGAATCTGGAAAAAGAAAGTAAAACGTTTTTGATTAACTCTTTCGCTACTGCTTACCAAATCTTAGGGACGAAGTCTTCATCGGATCGAACACAGTGCAGCCATCTCGTTATTCCGGGGGAAAACCAAAAACTTATAGGGACTGTGGTGAGCAAAAGGACTTGGGGAAAATTAAGCGGAACGGATTACTATTAGAATTAGACTATTAGAACGCAGTGTACAAACCTGGTAAATACCGGATACAGTAGCGATTTTGAGTTAATGACTTCTCTCATATTCATGTCGGTAGGTTTAGCAGTGCCATTGTTCATTTCTAAATTCAAACTTAACCTTTTTATCAGTCTTCATTCTCCAAAGAATCCTATATAATCTTCAGCTGGCTAATTTTACACTTAAAATTCTGTATCAAACTCTATTCACCGACCGGCAATTTTGCGGAGACATGACCTGAATGAAGATCACTCCCACCTGAACGATTCTGATGGCATCCCCATTAACCTGACATCCTCACAAATTTTCCAAAGCAGCATACAGCCGTTCAACGATAGAAATGTAACATCAAATATAGCAGCGATTGAATAGCTTTTTGGTATACTGAGAGGTACAAAAGACGATGATGGAATGAAGCTTTCTTTTGTTCATTTTGCAAAGTAGTGGATGAAATCAAATTTGCATAAAATGCCAGGCAGAATCGTCTTCCACTTCTTCTTCAGCATCCACTCTGTAGTTGGAGGCGTTATTCTCCAGGGATTATTTCTCCTCCAAGGTGGTATGAGCATTTTTACCTGCCACTATGGGTAGGCACCAATACACCTTTCCAGAAATGGGGCGCTGAGTGCCTGAAATAGTGATATCATAAGGGGAAACTAGGCCTTATGGTGGAGGGACAAAGGATATAGTCATGGTTGACCAACACACTTGAATGCCTTTAATGACGGACAAGGGGGAAAAAGTTAGTTCCAATACATTGCAAGCCACCAATTTCGGGAAGCATGTATAATTGGTTATTTCTGCCCAGTCACTAAAGTCTTCGGCCAGGCAGGCATGACCGATCGTCTCATTCGTCCTCTGTGCTGCCACCTTGTGAAATGATTGGGTACCAATCTAGAACTTCACCAACTTCATATTGGTTGCTAAGGAATGGTGCCAATGTTATTGCACTTCAAGAAGTAATGTGACGTCACCAAGCTTATCTCACACCAATGTCAAGCAGTAAAAGATAGCCATGACATTACAATAAATGTCCACAGGTGGTGATGTCATTCTGTTAACTGTAAATTTGTCACGAATGCTTATTCACACAATTTTTGCAAACGTCTAAGACGAACTTAAAAACGTGAAAAGTTGATTCGCTGAATCTGATGCATTTAAACATTAAATCTCGGCAATATTCATCAGGTTTACCACCAATGGAAAATGAGCTAAGTTGCCAATTTTCAACATCCCAAAAATTTTATGGTTGACAATGCTTAGTCTTTTGAGAAGAGTGCAGATATAAGTTCTCAAATCTCTGTTGCTGCACCCTTTGCAAACTGTCAGTCCACTTGATTCAATTTTTCTTAAGTCGTGATTGACCGCGTTGATTGAGGGATTGATTTGTTCAATACAGCCCACAGACTATGTTATGTAACCAGGGGGACAAATCAATAACACACACTATTAAATTCCATCTTATTCATAGAACATATTGATTGGGATAATGGATATGATGCCAGCAGGGAATTCAGGGCTACAGAATGTGTGGCTGGGCAGAGAAACGCTGTGGTATCGATAGTAGCAAGAATTCAATTCATACTTGATACTAGGTTTCTTTGAGAATCTTAACTGATAGTAAGGAATTTTATAACTAGAGACCCAATTTGGAAGCTTTAGTTACCACTTTTAACAAACCCAAGCAAACCCAGCTTTGCTTTAATCTTTTAAAGGGTCTTGGGTGATTTAGAAAATTTACACCAGAAGACATTCGATACTGTTCTGCTAACGATGGCGAGGGGGGATTGAGCTATTGGTCTAACATTAATCTGCAAACGTTTTCTTGTTCAAGCTGTTTACCAAATAATGTAGGCCGGGCCAGGTTGTTCACGCTCTTATTTCACAATATCAAATTACTTTGGTGAACAGACTTTGGCTGTGACCCATATTAACTTTGAGATCTATCTATCACTATTGACGAGTATTGTTTGCCATGTGACAAGTCGAAAATACGTTTACATCTAAATCGTTGTGCATGGAGTCTTATTTTTTTCCCATACCCCAATTATAGCCCAGCACAATGATAGCCTTGGCTTTGTGTGCATTGAAATGTACTTTGACAGCTATTTTCACACTGTAGTGGCTATAACTGTACCTATCCTATGTTTGTACCACTTTACTTTATATGTTTCTGATGCCAAAAGTATAAAACAATAAATTGACTCAACCAATGATTTCACACAAAACTGAATTTGATCCTAGATGACACGCTTTCACAATTGTCTGAAGGGTAGTAATAGAAAACCTGAAAAGATTTTGGCTCCCTTGAAAGTTCTACCTTCCTTGTGAGATTTGACTCGGTCAAGAAAGCGAAGTTTCAAAATAATGTGCGGAAACGTTGACACCGGTCGGTGGATAATTTCACAAACTTTTGTTTAAACCTGATGCCTGAAAAAGTGTTTTTCACTCAGTATAGGAAGCCCAATTTGCGTAAATTTAATCCAGCAAGCGCCCAAAAGCACATGCTGTAATGCAGTGCACTCAAACAACCGCAGGAATGCGTCAAACTCACCAGACATGAATCAATATCTGCGATATGTGAGGATATAATCACAATGTAACTGTCAATGTATCGATGGAGACGAGTACAGCTTCATCATGATATCGATCTTTATCTGAAGGAAGTGGGGCTGGTCTCTCAGCTGATTTAATGTTTGCTACCAACAGCCAAAATTAGAGGGTCATGACTACACAGGGACTCGTCAAGGAGTCAGTGTAAAACAGGTACATCCCATAGCTATAGATCTGTGTCTCTAAGGAAGTGAAGCTGGTCTCTCAGCTAATCTAATGTAAGCTATGAGTAACAAAATATGGGGGTCAAGGTCAGACAAGGATTTGTCAGGGAGCAATGGAAATAGGTTCACCCTAGATAAATCTGTATCACGAAGGAAGTGTGGCTGGTCTCTAGTCTCTAGTCTCTCGTCCAAATACAGGGGTAAAGGCCAAACAGTGATTTGCACGGGAGCAAAGGCGAGAAGCTCACCCTGTATAAGATACTCCCAACAGGATTGGTGCTTAGATATCTCGTGCAACGCGATGTGGCTGGCTGGAAGCATTGATAATTCTTCCACCCAGCAAACTGCACATGTTGCCCCAAACAACCAACTCTAATTAGGCTGCATGGTGAAAATGATCAAATTGACCAACTTATGTTTGCAGTGTAAATGGTAAGGTGAACACTGAATAATCAGCTGAAAGGTGATGGTAAATTGAGGCACTTTCTTGGAAGAATATCATCTAAAATTGACACCAAGGACTTTCTACGAACTAGCAGGCATTGTGTCGGAGTCATCCACATCTCGGAAATCAATTCCTTCGAGGGCAGTGTCAAATATGGTATTTTCCTGGTTTGCCAATCAAGGAGGTGGTTGCATATTGAGGAATTTATCATCAATGTCTAGGACATTAAGTGGTCGTAATTTAACTCATCAGCCTGGAACTCACAATAAATTTGTTGGCAAAAATCAGTTTGAGGCCCATTTTCTTTGGGCATATTTGATTTTTTTGAAAAGCATCTTCAACCTGCAGCAAATGGCCTCATCCTTCAGTGATCGCGAAAATTTCCTGCAGCAAAAATCTTCTCTTTTACAGTACTTCTAGAGAAGCTTGAGGGGAAAGGGTCACAGAGTGAGTCACAGCATCTCACACCACTCTATCCCTCAAATGTTGACGCTGTTGATGGCGATGACGAGTACCATGACATCAATTTTCAGTGGCCTGACTCGTATGCTACCAGTACTGCATCTGTAATATATACCAGCTGCCTACTGTCAGTGCACATCATCTAATTATCACAATTTCCCATTGTTATCATGCTAATTATCAGCGAGTGTGCTTTTCTACCCCAAATCTAGAATTAGTGCAAAGGCATGCATAATGATGCATTGCAGATTGTACAGGCAAAGCGATGGCGGTGAACTCATTTAAATTTTTATCTTAATCGGCATTACTTGTTTGAAAGACTGAATTTTGACTTTGCAAAATCAGCATTCATGCCATGCCAACTTATCAGTGGTGAATATCAGTCCTAAAGTCTCCTCCTTTCACCGCCGATAACTCCCACCAGGTAATCAGTTGGACGCACCATCATAAACGGGTGGCCAATCAAATTGCTCGACAAAAAGTAATTGAATGACGGCCTGAACTGATAGTGCTCCGGATCAGGTTACCCTTCTTCCATACAACATGCACTGTGCATTTGGGTCAGGTCAGCATCCCTGGAACCCTTTACTCATTGAACACCTGGTCTTCAAATATGATGGCTTTCAGTACATGTCTCATGCGACAACCACTAGTGAGTGTAACGTCGGTGTTGTCGCGACATAGGACGCGCGGGAAAGGAAGGGAATGCAGGGAGACTACCCATAAAGTAACAGCCCTTCTGACAGCCGATCAGGGGGAGTTATCGGCGGTGAAGGATGGATATATACGCACGACGACGGTGGATCGGCATGCATTTGTGCTAAAGTTTGCAAGTAGGCAGCAGTGCTCAAGTAGCCAGTACATGTAGCACATGTGCATTCCTAGCTCAGCTACCTTATATACCTACCTGCTCGGTCAAGTTTCCATTGCCAAATTCCCGGGCCAAATCTCCAAATCAAATAAATACTTTACAGAGTTTGAGAGTATTAATCTTCTTACGAAATTGTTGTGTTGCAAAAAGGAACTGGCAACAATGAGAAGGGCCTGGCTACTAGGGTTTCTGCCCACAAGGCACATACTTTACTGGTAGATAGACAGTTTTACCAGTCCTTCGATGAGAGTTGCATACTTGTATGCTATATATAGCTATATATAGCAGCCTATCTACCGTGGATTAGAGCGGAGGAGATGACAGCTTAAAGTGGTCATATAACAAAGATTTGAGGAGTAAATCCTCGGTGGTCAAGATGCGTTATCTTCTGTTTGGAGAGCTTTAAGGGTACACAGACCTCCCGGACCAGCACAAGAAACTGTGCATCAAGCAAATACACAGCCTACATAATGTCCCCAAGAGTAGACTAATAATGGAATAAATCCTCTCACCCGGATGTCTGCGAGACCGATCAAAGTAAGCAGATCGGGACAAGACCATTGGCATTATAACTTACTTTAAATATGGTATCAACGCTTATCCTGGTGTTGTTCATGAAGCAAAATAAAAGGAAACAAGGAAATACGCCCACAAATTCATTAATAAGGACAAATTCTTTTCTTTTTAGATGTGGTAACCCTCTTGTCAAGACATGTCATTTCAAGAGGGGAAGTAAAACGCAACAAGGAAAGACACCCGAAAATTCATTATCAAGCAGGACAGATTCATGAGATTGTTTAGTGTTTTTAACCTTTCTTTAGATGATGGTGCAGTGTGTGTAAGTTCACATGGAATTTGTTCAATTTGATCCAGCATCATGTTATTTTGATCTCTCAGTCTTGTGTAAAGAAAACCACCACGGGGTTCGGAAAGCTCTGAATTTTTCCACAAAGACTTGGCGATGAAAATTTCTTGGCTTCTTTTGTTAACACTCTTTGTTGTCATGGCTACACAGCAGGTTGCAACAACAAAAATTGCTCCTCTGCGGAGAGCTTTAGTCTTACAATACATGTACATGCGGAAAGCACGACACAGAATTGGCAATGAATGTTTCTTGGCTTCTTTTATGAGTACATTCTTTGTTGTCATGGATACATAGCAGGTTGCCGCAACAAAAATCGCTTGTTTGCAGCTAGCGCTTTAGTCTTGGCTGAGGAGAGTAAGACAATGTATAACACTAGCTCCAGCACTATTTAGTATTGCCAACATGACCGATGCAGCATGACTAATCTACATCTCCAATCAGCCGGGTCAATAGGGGAAAATCAATATACAGTTCACTACATGTAGATCATCATAATGATTGATCATAATCTCAACTCTGTTTGCTATGTAGGCATGGCTTTCTGTCAACACTGATGGATTCTGTGTGGATTCCAGGGAAATCCAGAGGCGAGTTTTACCCCCTACTATCTGGAATATGGCAGGATATGCGAAAACTGCAACGCACCACTTGCGCAATAACTTCAAGTTGATAGCATTACAAACTACGGTATAGATTTACATGAAGCCATTTCCAAGGAAACAAATTATTTAAAGCAAGATATCTGAAAATG
The DNA here is from genome assembly GCF_910592395.1 of Lineus longissimus. Lineage (NCBI taxonomy): Eukaryota > Metazoa > Nemertea > Pilidiophora > Heteronemertea > Lineidae > Lineus > Lineus longissimus. The sequence continues at coordinate 9,218,754 of NC_088315.1, forward strand.
TTTGTCTTTATTTTGCATGGCAATCTTTATCTCCTTCTGACAAGTGTAATGCTGACCTCCCCCCACCTCCCCTGATAGTACAAATACTATAAATACCAAGTTTCAGCAAATTTGCATGCGCGATAGTGGCACCACGGCTTTGTGTATAACTACATTTTACAGTAGAACCTCTCTGTTAAGGACACCCTCTGGATTGACAAGTGCGGTGTCCTGATTAGAGAGGTCAAATTGAATGGAAACAACCAATTTGGGAAAAAACCTAGTGTCCTTTAGTGAGAGGTTGTCCTTAATAGAGAAGTGGCCTCCGCTAAGGGAAGTTCCATTGTATTTTCCTCACCCACCGGTAAATACATCATGTACAAACTGTCTACTCCTTTTAAGGGACATCTCAAAATACCTCTAGGCCACAAAAGATGAAATCATTTCAGATCTCTTAAACGCCATCCCAGTTCGTTGTAAAATTATCACCAATAACAGATGAATCAGTCAATAAAATCTGTTACAAGACTGTATCTGACGGATATGTAGGATATGGATGGGGTTCTAAAAACTGCATGATAAATGAACTGTATGTAGCATTAGGAACACAGATGGCAGATGGGCCACTTGATATTATTGTAGTGAGTGTAATTCACCATTTACACTGTTATAAGTTGCGCAAATATTTGCTTGATTATTTAAGCCCAGATGTTACCACTTGTCGATTATCATGTGGGTGTTAAAGGGACAATATAGGCAGGAGCTAGGTAGGCAAGATAAAGTTACATCAAGTTGCCAATAAGGGTCTCTCACAGCTCACAGTACATCGAAGTGATTCCCGCTTGTACGAGGAATATAATTAGTGCTGAATTTGACAAGACCCAGTACCATTATTACTGTGTATATTAGTCATCTGAAGATGGCCAAATTAGCCCCTCTGCTCCTGCCTATAGTTCCCCTTTAAAAATACAATGATGCTGTGACTTCATACAGAACATACAGCATGTTCTACTACTCTAGTATATCATTTTGACAATTATCATTCAGGGATACTCAGGGATGGCCAGTAGGGTACCGTTTGAGCTCCCCAAACCCACATTGCAGAGTTTCGATATGGGACTAAATCTCACTCACAGGAAGAAAAGTTCAAAACCTGTTATTTATTTTTTCATTCAATCCTAAATATTCTACAAGACCTTACAATGTACCACCGTTATGACATGTATGAAGAAAGTGAAAGCTTGGGCAAGGGTAGTTTTTACTGTTATATAGTGGAACCTCCCTTACCTGAATACCTCTCTATTAAGGACATCCTCTCTTTTGAAGACACGCCGTTTGGTAGCAAATTGGTTTACATTGGGATTGATATTGACCTCTATAATCAGGACCCTCTTGGACATTGACAAGGAGAGCATTCGTCAGTCCCAACAGTGTCCTTTATAGAGAGGTTCTGCTCTATTTATTGAACACTCATCCAGGCCATTTTCTGTTCAAGCCAGATCGAGGGAAAAGAGCTCCAACAGACAGTGAAGTCCCACAAACATCACATAAGTCAAATATTGACAGTGAGTCAAGAACAAATAGTGGAGATGGATTTATAAGTGTGTGGTGAAATATCCCTGGGACGGATAAAAGATCATGCATGTCACAACAATTGACAATACTCGAACAAGGCGTTGTCACACAACACATACTCAGATGTAGGAGGACAGTGCTCCCCTGAATGTTGTCAGCAGGATTCAAAGCAAATTTTTGAAAAATGGCAACAAAATTTTACCTTGCAGAAGGGTTAACCAATATCCTAATTGATTTTTTCAAAATATCATGACCACCACCATAGCGAGACTGATTATTCAAAACCTAAAGCAATGATCACAGTAGCTTAAATGACATTGTCCGAAGTTAGCTTAGGCCTTCTAATGAGTTCTAAGTGGGTGTACTTGTTCTGTTTTGGCCCTGGTTTGTTTTGTTGAAAAGGTCCATACGGGGTATTAAAGATTAAAAAAAGATGCTAGTTAAAGGGGGTGGGAGGGGGGTTTTTATCAAAAACTCAGGGTTTCGAGGATTTTGATCAGCAGATATCAAAGACACAATCATTGCTTATCATGCTTATTTCTACCGGCCTCAGGTTTCAGGAGTCTTACTCTCAACGTCAAAGACGCTAATATTGCCTCGTCAAAGCGTATTCTTGCAAAACGTCATGACGTATTCCTAATCCTATAAGAAAGAAGCAATGGTACACAGAATGTCCCGATAACATAGCAATGTTATGTTGTCTGACGTTAGGCCAGGCATATGCAAAGACCATGATATACATGTGAAGACATTGCCCGGATCGAGGATGGTGCAAATATGGCAAATATGGCAAATGGGGCATTTACATTTTCTGGCATTGATAGACTCAGTGACAGTTGTTCGTTCATAATCATAGACTCCATTGAAACTGTCACTTGTCAGTGAGTATCAGACTCAGAGGGTCACTCTCAGTGACCTGATCTTGTCTTGTCCGACTCTTTGGTTCTGGTAGTTTCCGGTTCTTTGACTTCTTCAACAAGTTCTTGGCAAGTGTTGGACTGGAGTTGGGTTGCTCAAAACATTAGGCCTATGGCATGCCTGGCTATGCCTGGCATGAGCACGTTGAAGCCAACCAACCTCGAGTCAATTACAGTTAGGCCTAGTTCTCTCGATCAGACGACTCAGACAATCACAAGTCAGACAGACGTGACTGACTGACATGTCAAGATGATCAATAGCCTACCCTTGGCCTCGATGATGTCAGAAGAAGAAAGTGGTGTTTTTTTTCCCATTTTCTCTAAAGTAGTCGCAAGTTTAACAGCTGCTAGACGGAATGTTACAAAACATATATGGTGCAGACGTGTATACTCACTTAGATAAATGCTTCAGTATTGTGTTTTTGATAATTGATGCCATTTCTGATTTTCTTGAAGGCTAAATCGAGAAAAAATTTGATTGCGATTTCTCAGCCAGAATCGAAGGAATCCATCATTACTTTGACAAGTGCGGGACAGCGGCCAACTTTATCCATCCGTTTTTCTTATTCAGCTTTGTATTAAATTTAAGACAATGACGAAAAATAAAACAAAAAAATTAGCTGAGTTCTGTGTCCTGTTTATGTCTTAAAGCGTTTTAGATAATTTTATAGAATACTTTTTCGCATATTCAGTCCGTAGATTGTATTGTAGTTTCGTCTGCTAAATAAAGGTGGCACGTGGGCTTGGAACGAAAACAAACTTCTAAATTTTACACTTTTAAATTGTTAATCATGCTGAAAAGAGTCTTGGGACCATTGAAAACAATTGTAAGATTTGTTTGAGATGTTGTATTGCTGTTAATCTTGAATTTTAGCTCGATGTTTCTAAGTTGATCAGTTGTCCGGGATTAGATCTACTCTGAATGAAAAATGTACTGGACCTTGCTATGGGTTGGATTACCGGATGAACCAATAACCTGTCATTAACCCTCATTAACCATGGAGGTAGGCCTATAAATAAGACTTATTTATACCTCCATGGTATCACCAATGCAGCGGTCAATGTAAACCCTGACACCCCCCTGGTCAGGCGTTCGACACTTCATCACCATTTTGGAAATTTCAATGCGCCCAGGAATCGACCCTTTTGCACCCAGGGTGGTGCGGACATGCACCAGAACTTCACCACCCTAGGTTGGTTGCACAGGTCAGGGCTTCGACTGTTCTTCACCATTGAGAAGACAGACGTACGTCAGGATATCACCATATTAATAAAAACAGAAAAAAAAAGAATGTGTCAAAGAGAACAACAATAAAATCAATCATATTGCCCAACTAATTTTTTTGTCAAAGTCACTCTTCGAAAGGAGACAATAATAAAACAACTCGAGTAGGATTTGTGAGTGTGCAGAACACGCGAGTGATGGTCTTCGGCCTGAAAAATCACAGACCATCACAAGTGTGTTCTGCGCACTGACACAAATCACACGAGAGTTCTTTTATGATTATCATATACCAAGATGTTCGCCAAAAAAGGCAATTCAGTGCTCAAAATCTGTGAAAAATTGCCCGCTGCCGGCCACCATGACATCACGTCAGGAAACATGACGTTGTTCCACTGGTGACACAACTTCGTCGATGCCTGGCGGCAACACTTATCGGGAAATTCGTGACGTCATCCAACAGACGAAATCCAGATCAACACATACAGGGTGTGATACCGAAGCAGATCACACCCCCAGATCCTCCCGCTCAATTTCGGACTTCCCGCTCACTTTAAACGCAATTTCTGCTCACCTTTTCACATGTGTGGCCATCCCCGCCATCTCGCCTATATTAGTGATATTATGATAATGAGGTGATCTGATGGTGATACGCCGTCGTTGGCCGGGCAAGATTCCTGATCGCCAGACGTTCGCCACCAAGGAAAAAACCATGCGCCACGCATTCGACAAAGCTAATTCACCTGATGTCCAGGCTGTCGACGGTTTTTCACCAACATCTTTTCAGCTTATCGCCATGACATCGTCGTTTGAAAAAAAATCCTTCGCTCAGACGTCGATGTAGCGTCGATCCCTGACCAGGGGGGTGTCAGGGTTTACATTGACCGCTGCACAAGTTGCCACAACTCTGCCATCGTGGATCATGTCACATCGTCATAACAGCAAAAATATCCAGGATTTTGCTACTGGGACCCGTCACCTTCTGAAAGACCTCTGTGGCTAAAATGATTGGAGACATGTTACTTTCTTTGAACTACTTATATTTTTGTTTCAGAGAGCAGTTGGTGAGATAACACGATGTTATTGTGAAGCTGCACAACCAGAGATGGGAGAAAGGAGAATGGCTTCGGAGAAGTGTAGGTTGTGGAATAGAACAGATCATGAATTTTAATATGTATTTTTTTACCTTTATCTTATATATCACTATGGCCAAGTTCTGATCACAAGCGTTTAATCGTGTGCTTCTTTTCCATTGACATCAATCTAATGGGCCGGTCTTGAATTCTTCCTATAGGTATCAATCAAGTCAATCTAATGGGCCGGGTTGGACGTGATCCAGAAGTCCGGGGCAGCGAAGACAAACCTGTGATTGTGTTCACATTGGCCACAAACACCTCATACCCAAAAGACAGTAAGTTTTCCAAACTTTTTTTGGAATATTGATCACAAGTCAGATCAGCGCTGGTGGTGTTTCATCAAGTACATATTGTCTTTGTTGGAGAACAACCGACTGTCTTTTGAGACAGCCTGACTTACCGTAGCAGCTTTTCATCAGGTGCATCTTGGCCTTGTTGGAGGACAGCCTACTGTCTTTTGAGACACCCTGATTGCTCTAAGAAATACTGTCGCCCGGAAAACTTTTGCGGCAGGTTTATTTACGGGTTTCCTACTTTCTAAAATTTTTACCGCAAAACGTATCATTTTTGACTTTGAGTGTGTATACTTGGGTGGGGCTACCTCCTCCAAGTGCCATCACCAATACTTGGATCCAACTTTGGTCTGGACTTCTTCTTAGTCCAGTCTGGGATGGTGAAAACCTTCCAGGAGCCAGGCTCCTGCCATCTTAGCCGACAGGGTCACAGGGACACACAAGCATATGCACCACGACAGGATCCACGACACCTTTATTCAAGATGTTAACATCAAATATATTTGCACAAGACCAGAAAAAGGCTGCGTACTCACTCAATGGCCCTTGACCCCCTCTTGGAATCGTTAATTTCTCCCATAAACATTTGGTATTATGAATAAATACCTGCAAATACTTTTATCTAAAACTCCATGTACATACACCAGGCCTTTCTGTACAAAATTCAAGTAAAAGCATTTGCTAGACTTTATTCATATCAGCCATTATCTAAAAGATTATCTCTCATTTCAGACGAGTTTATCACGCGGACAGACTGGCATCGGATTAGTGTCTTTAATCGAAATGTCGTTCAATCAGTTGCCATGAATATTAGAAAAGGGTAAGGCTAAGAGACTTGAAATTAGCGAGCTTGTCTCTTTTTTGGAAAAAACAAATCCTTCTATGGTCAAAAAGCTAAATTAACAGTGTTCTAGGTCTTTCTCATCCAATTGTGCATTCCATTTGTCCCAAATTGGACTTTTGAGGACAAAGTCACAACCAGGATGCAGAGGAAAGTTCACTGTAATCTAAAAGCAGACCATATGTGACCTGTCACAGCAAAACCAGGCGCACTTTGCTCAGAGCTTGGCAGGTTGAGATAGACTGTTTGTTCATTTCACTATTGTCAGCCTTTTGCGGAATCTGAGTACAGCTGTTTCTACCATTATCTCCTGGTCCCTTTAGTTTCATCTTCTGTGCGACATCCGCCTCATTTTGCTTTGACGGGTCGTATATTATTTGTCTTTTGAAGCTGTGCTCTATGATCTTATATTCTCTCTTTCCAGTGACCGCCTGTTTGTGAATGGTAAAATCCGTTACGATGATTACATGGACCAGAGGACGGGCCAGAAGACAAGAAGCTGTTCTATTGTTGCTAGTGAGTAAGGGCTCACTGGGCCAGTGGGAACGTACATCTACGTATGCACCAGGGGGAGGGGGTTGGTACAGCGGAGGGGGGGGTCTGTCCCAGAGCGTAGACCTACACAGCCGAAGTACTATTTTTACGCTAAGCACTTTTGTGGAAAATCTGCGGTTGGGTGCAGACGGCCCCATATAGGAAAAAATAGCTGTTAAAAGGGTACAGTTTTGGCATAATATGCACAAGCTCCTTTGTTTCCCAGTCCGGGAATTTTGGTGTAATATTTTACCCCATCTGGCTGGTGTCGTAAGGTGGCACCCCCTATTGATCACAAAACATATAAAATGCCTTGAAGAGTTGAAAGTGAAAATATGGTACATGGTTTAGCAGTAAACCTTGTATACATCTGTTTAGCAGTAAACCTTATATACATCTGTTTAGCAGTAAACCTTATATACATCTGTTTAGCAGTAAACCTTGTATACATCTATTGTGGTGGCTCCTGTGAGCTGTTTTGTACGATAGACATAAGAAGTTGCCACCAATTTAAAAAGGTTATAACTCGGCGTAGTCCCTAACTGGAAGTGAAACACGTTTGTCTTCTTCTTCTTCAGCGTTCGCTCTGCACTTGGAGGGGTCATTCTCCTAGGAGTAATCCTCCTCCAAGGCGGGATGAGCGTATCCTGCGTGCCACTACGGTTAGGCACCAATTGGGTTTATTGGCCTAGTGGTCCGACTTTGGCGAGAGAGATAAAGTCCACGCAAGCTACTCATGTTTCTCACTTGGTGGGGTCTTAGCTTGCCCTGGCATAGACACCAGGTACAAGGAACCTCGGTTTTGAGTCTCATTCGAAGGACTGAAGAGCCAGGAATTTTAGTTCCTTGAAAGCCACGCCGGTTCATCCAGACATACGATCATGGGTTCTCCCCGGGATCAAACCCGGGCCCCATTGCGTGGTGGCCAGCAGTGTAAACCACTAGGCCATGAGGCTCCTTGAAACACGTCCTAACTTGTCTCTTCTCCTTCCAGATGAGGTTGTGAATCTAACAAAGAAATATCTCGAAGATAGCAGTGAATTTGAAGAAAATTAAGAGTGGAGTACAGGAAGCTGAGATACCTTTTTTGTTCCTTGATTTTATGTGAGAGGTCAGGACAACTGCGTCTTCAAATCGATTCCAAGAGAAATGACTGAAGCTTTCGCGCAAAACTGCCATTGCCACCAAAAAGTGCTTCTTTGGACTTGGATTCTCAAAACTTTTTTAAGATGACCATTCAATTACAAGCTTAAAATCAGCTGCTGTGATTTTTTTAATTGTTTTAGAGCTGTATTCAACTGATGTATGGAGAAGAAATCACACAAATATCAGACTACAATTATTTTGAGGAGAACTCTTTATGTCTCTTCGTCCCGCCACCTATCGCTACCCGCTAATATCGAGCAAATCATGTGACAATGTATCACTTATGCCAAGTTATAGACTTGAATTAACCCACTCTGCCCTGGCAATGATGGAAATGTTGTTCAAAACTCTTATCTACAAAGTGTTGGATAAATATTTTCTCCTTATTCATCATTTGGGTATTGTAGACCCTATACAAGTTCTACTGGTGGAGTTGTTTTCTGTACAATGGTCAAGTCATGTGGTGTATGTGACAATAAATCAAAAATGATTTTAAGCATTTCTTATCATATTTATATATTGGTATTTTGTGCTAGTCAATAACCAGCTGGAAGAGGTAATGACCAGCTGGAAGTGTCATGTTCACATCTGCCTATGATCTGGGGAACCAGCTCAGTTTATCTGGGAAATAGCCAGCTGGAAGAGGTAATGACCAGCTGGAAGTGTCATGTTCACATCTGCCTATGATCTGGGGAACCAGCTCAGTTTATCTGGGAAATAGCCAGCTGGAAGAGGTAATGACCAGCTGGAAGTGTCATGTTCACATCTGCCTATGGTCTAGGGAATGTGTTCATGACCAGCTCAGTTTACCTGGGAAATAACCAGCTGGAAGAGTTAATGCTGGCGGAGAAGTAGAAAACACCCCCTGGCAAAAGTGTCCAATCAACTATATTCTGACGGATTATGGCATATAGTTCTGTAGAGGCTATTATCGTCAATAACTTGGAGATAAAAGCACATAGAATTTTTGTGCCCGGGACATTCAAAATCTTCTTCACACCTGGGTAATATGTTCATAACCAGCAAGAAGAGTTAATGCCAAGGAATTTGTGACTGGCTCTCATCTGGGTAATATGTTCATAACAAGCTGGAAGAGGTCATGGTGTCAGGGAATAAATGACCAGCTGGAAGGGACATGTACACATCTGGGAAATTTGGTCATAACCTGCTGGAAGAGATGCCAGGGAGATAATGGCGAGTTGGAAGTGCCATGCTCATATCGAAGGAATTTAGTTAATACCAGCTGGATGAGTTGACCGCAGGGAATCGATAACCAGCTGGAAGAGTCACGTTTGCGAGCAGCGAGAGGCTGGGAATCCGTCACCAGCTAGAAAGGCCACTGTTCCTGTCTATACAGGGAATATAACCAGCTGGATGAGTCACGTTTGCGAGCAGTGAGAGGCAACGCCTGGGAATCCGTCACCAGCTAGAAAGGTCACAGTTCCTGTCTATTACAGGGAATATAACCAGCTGGATGAGTTGAAAGCTGAGGAATCGTGACCATTTAGAAGGGTACTCTTGTTGACATAATATGCGGAATAAGTGTTTTGTGTCTTGTTCATAACTAGGTATTTACAACCGGCTGGAAGAGTTAGTGCCGGGGGATTGATTACCAGTCTTGAGTATTTACAATCAGCTGGATGAGTTATCGCTGGCGGATTCATTAGACTGGACTCCATGGGCAGCCCATAGAGGGTTCAAAGGCGCAGGGTTCAAAGTTTGGTGCACTGACATTTTTTTGGTCAGCAAGGCACCTTTTGTTGGTAGCATATCACTATCGTAGCGTATCCCCAAATCGATAGCGTTGACCAGAAGTGCGATTGACACAGCCGATCGCCGCTTGCATAAAGAAATTAGTTCCTTCCAAAGTACAACTGAGTAAAAAGAAGGTGACATGTATGGAAAAGGAGAGAACATCGCTTTCAAATACTCCCGATAAAGATTGCACGGCCCAGTTCCTGAAACAGCTCAATCTCTTATAGCGAGGCGCCTTCTCCTGCACCTGGCACCAGGTTTATTCTTGTGTGGCACTAGCTGGGTTCCGGAAACAATGTCAAATTAGCGCTGATGCTGATGAGTGCTAAGTCAGCGCTCAAAATATATCAGCCGCAAGGCCCTACCTCCAAGTTCTGCCACTTGCTCGCTATGTCAAATGCAATGGCTGCCTTTTCTGTCAATTTCCCACCACAGCACATTAATAACAAAGTTACAGAAAATATGCTTATATTTTGCCGGCTTCTTAGCGTTAGACGACAGCATCGCATTCTGTAGGTTGGCGGATATCGGACAAATCGGGCTGCGGCCTTCAGGACAACATCAAATTTAGCAAAATTACCCTTCAATGACTCAAATGTACGTTCGACCTTACATGGATTCCAGCTGAGGATGCCTCGTACCTGGTCGGTTCTGGAACACGAGGCATATTTGATGGCTCCACCGGAGGTTTTCCTCTGCATGCACTGGCTGAGAAAATACCGCGAAAACCCGGAGAAGAAGACGGGAATTGATTGCTCTTTTGTTGACTTGCGTCCTGTGTTCCTTATTTGGCGGTGACGTCGTCCAGCGGCATTGACGTGAGAACGTCTTCGCGCCACTCATTGGTTCATCCGGATCACGTGATCGTTTGAGCGCCTAATAAGGTAATGACGTCGTGACGCCAGCGTTACGCAAACGCCTTGACAACCATTCCAGAGAAATTCTTCGAAGTTGGAGACGTTTCGAATATTTTCTGGCATTTTATCTCGTATTTATCACGAATTTATTAAATTTTCGTCGCCAAAACATGAGGAAGTCATTACCAGGACGATGCTCTGCAACCAGAGTATCACCTCATCCGATGAAAATTCCATCTGCTGCCGAAAAAGCAATGTCTTTGCCAGCTTCAGCCGGAGCTCGGAGGGTGAGTTGAATTTTGTCAGATGATTTCCCGCCATGCCTGATTATCATGTGTCATGAAGTATTTATCAGTTTTTTGTGATTTGAATTGATCTCAGCAGGGCAGCCTTACTCTATACTCTTTCGCCCTCCCCTCCTCCGGGCCTCCCCCCTCCCCTCGCTATCGCCATCGCCATCGCCATCGCCATTGCCATTGCCCTTGGCACTGCCTTCGCCCTCCCCTTCCCGCTCCCGCTCCCGCATGCCGACTCCCGCATGCCGACTCCCGCTCCCGCTCCCGCTCCCCATCCTTAGGATATCACTATTAGAGTGAGGGCGCAGGCCTATGGTCCCGCAGTTGCTGCACGTCTTCGCGGCATGATGAGATGCATTTTTTTATAACTGCCGTCGGCTCCACTGAATGACTTGGCGATCTCAAACCTTGGGGGTCAAGATCAACAGTGCATTTGCGACTGGCACACAAGAATAACATCAGAAATAGACTTTTGGCGGCCTGATGTCTGTAGTATAATCCATTTAAAAGTGACCTATACAGCATGGTAATCCCGGTCCCATGAAATTTCGCGGATTAATAGTACTACGATACAGCCCGCAGAGGTTGTCAGTGTTGACTCCAGGGGCAGTCCATTGCGTTATCCTAATTAGGCCTCCTTTATGAAGAGGAAGAAGGTCGGTCCACTGCGTCCGGAGTGTAGTTTAGTCAATGTATAAATCATGCAGAATCACAGGATGACTATACTGTTTTGTCATCGACCCCTGTCCTTGGCTCAATGGCTGTGGGCTGCAGTGTGTGTCTCTCATCGCCTATATCCCCCCGCCTGTCACATCTGTTTGACTTCGGAGGCCATGCAGACCAAAGGTGACAATATCCTCCGAGTAATATTTTAACCATTTAGTGGATTTTTAATGAGTTCAGCTGTTTCTTAGATTGGCAAAATGGAGTCACTAGTCTAAAAGCTGCATCTTAACATTTCCAAGCTCCCCTCACTTCATTACTTTGTGTTCGACAAAAATATTGACGCTTGCCTTTCTTGTTCCCTTGCACCCCCCCCCCCCCCCCAACCCATTATTACAACAAAGCCCATTCAACCCATTATTACAACAAACTGCCAAGAAATTAGTGACCAGAAATAGTGCCTCGAAATTAGTCACCACTGCAACTTATTCATTGACTGCTACTGCTACAAAATACTTAGCACAACAAATGATTAAAATCAATGAATATAATTTCTTTCTGTTCAGCATTTTTTACCATTGATTCAGGGATGTGACCATTTTAAGAGAATGTACAATACAACTTATAAGTAACTTGATATAACAGCACCTATCTTTGTATATTGTAATTGTAGTCCTTTAATTGATATAACTCAATTAAACCAGGATTGGAAGAAGATTGGTAAGATGCCACCCATTGCGTCACTTTCGTTTTTCTGTGACGATCTGTTATTCATAACCTTGCAACAAATATATGCGCGTTTGTTTGATTTTTTTCATGATGTTTTAATGATTGATTGCTTTACTTGCTAATGTCTCTTAGCCATTTTGCCCGATTGCTTTCTCGTGCTATTTTGTGTTGTCAACCACCTTTATGCTATTGCTTATTCTATTTTTAACAATAACATTGCAAGTTTTCCTAACCAATGACCATTTGCCTCTGTTTATTTTTATCATTAATCGGCTTTGTTTATCCCACAAACATCATGTTCATATAACTTTCAGCAATAGAACAAACTAAATTTTGTCTCATAAAACTAAGTCTAATTAAGTAGAAGAAGGCAAAAAAGTCTAATAGAAGAAGGCAACTGAACTTCTGCATGCGATTGAGAGACTGATAAAATTACCACCTCCTTTAACGAGGGCGAGGCGACTTCTTGTAAACACGTTTTCTATGAGGTGCAAATCCTCCTCTCCTCTGACCTTACATGTCGGTCTTAGTTGGTCTCTAATCTAGACCAGTGGCCCAGAACATGTCTAAAAACACACCAAAGATCTTTGGATACATATACAATGTATATCTTTCGACTTATTCTTAAAATTGCAACAAAAACCGCGATGATTGATTTTACAGGATAATCAATATAACTTCAATTTGTGCTCTTATTTTTCAGCACCATGGTTCTGTCAATAGAACCCTCGCCAAAGTCCTGACGTGGTGGAAGATCACCAGTGCACACTGGTGCGAGCTGGCAAGAAGGAAGAGCCTTTACAAGAAGTACATGATCTCACCTCCAGTCATCAACTTCAAGACAGGAGGCTGCCATGGGGTGAGATGTTTTCATTCTAATTCTGATCATGCGTGTGATTGTCTGATGAATATCATAGCTAGGGATGTTTTTCAGCATAGCTGGAGATTGCGGTCTGATATTTTAGCAATGGGTGACTCGCCACTGAGGAAACCGAAGCCGACACCGCCACAGCTTGGATGTATTGAAGGGATCAGTGCGTGTTCTTCCCCAACAAGACAACCCAGAGATGTCGTATTCACAGTCACACCAACCGAACGAGCCGAACTTTCCGCTCAACACCAAGTCACAGACAGCTTTAATTCCACTTTGCCAAAGGAACCAGCTGACTATGTAAATTGGCAACCACCTAAACCTGCCATAGTTTCCGCCTCTCATCAGCCTCGAGCCGTTGAAGACAAAGTCTCAGCTTCGCCGCAAGCCATGCAAAAGCAACATGACTCTGTGACCTTCCGATCGCCCGACCTTGCCACAGTTTCCGCTTTTCATGAAGACGAAGCTTCCGTGTCGCCGCGAGAACAACATGACTCTGTCTCTGTTTCCGTTTCGCCGCAAGAACAACATGAGTGGGTGACCTTCCGACTGCCCGAACCTGCCAGAGTTTCCGCTCTTCATCAGTATAAATCCGTTTCCGTCTTACCGAAAGAACAACCTTGCGATATGACCTTACCAATTCCACCAACCGAATTGGCCGAAGTTTCCGACTATCACCAGGTTGGACTACTTGATGACTACCTTTGCCTGTTTCCTTACACTGGATTTGTCCTAAGTTATCGCACACCGCCTCCTGGATTCTATTATGAAACGCCAAGACCACCACCTGGATTTGAGAACTTCATTCCGAGAAAGCTTCCAGTTTTGGCTCCCGTCTTCGGTCCGACACGAACTGATGACCACGCGTTGTTTGTTAGTCTGATGCCTAGGCCGGTTGATATTGCACATCCAACGCCGCCCCGGCCTCGACATGACGAAGGTCACCAGCCATTGTCTTATCAACTTCTACAAGTACAACCACCTCCACCACCACCACCACCACCACCACCACCGCCGCCGCCAGAGTTCAAGTCCATAACCCTTCCAGATTATTTCTTGGATTCTGATATGTTGGAAGACATCTTATGCCGTCCCCATATCTTAAACAAGATTCCACCCATCAGACAGGTCGCATGGAAGTTTTCGGCTCCCACCGAGTCTAACGAAGAAGACGTAACCATTACGATGATGATAGACAGGATGATGGTGCTGGCAAGGAGGGCTGCTACAGCTGGGTATATCCAGCAGGCGCATATGCCATTCGTCCCATCCAAGAGAATAACCTACGACTCCGATATGCACATTCTGGGGAAAGGTGCTTTTGGTGATACCGTGTCTGGTTCCCTGGATTTGGGAGGTGGGAAGACGATGCAAGTAGTTGTGAAGAGATATTTTGCATCTCACAGCCGAGCCGAAGATGTCCTTGAGAAGGAGGTCAAGATGAACCTTTATATTGGTGACTGTCCCTCTGTTCCTCGGTTCCATGGACTGGTGCCAGTCTTCCAGGAGGACAAGCTTCCATTCGGCATTATAACGGAGAAGGTCGGTGATGGCAAGACATTATTCGAACTTCTGTGCGAAATCCCTGGGCCAAACAAAGAGCAATGGATTTTTATTTGCTACAGATTGGCAAAACACCTCGCAGCAATTCATTCCAGGGGTATCCTGCATTGTGATCTGAAGACGGACAATGTCGTTGTCGTGAAATCAGCGGATAGCCCTGCATACATGGCATATGAACCTGTCATCATTGACCTCGGGAACGCGAGCATTGTTGGTCAGAATAATTGCTACACAAATGTCCCATCCGAAGCCAAACAAGACCGTTCTCACTTTCTCGCACCTGAGATAAAGAATGGATCCCAATGCAGCCAGGCCGGAGATGTTTGGAGTTTAGGAATCATGATAGGTCGCATCTGCCACACTATCGACATCCCTGAACTGTCTGATGAGTTTGACCAGTGCCTGAAGCTACGGCCACATCTAAGAGCAACAGCCAGCTCTGCCGAGGCAAGCCTAAGAAGTCTTTGTGAGACAATGGGGATCATAGAATACACGATTCAGACCACTCTTGACTCCGAAGAGCAAAGAGATGAAAGAAGTCAGGAAGAATTAGAGGCAGCAGGTTTGGTTCGACTTGGGCTCGAGATCCTACCGAAGGATGATCCACTGGCCACTGTGGTGATTGAGGTAATAGAGCCTGACTCTGTCCGATGGCAACAGAAGCCACCAGAATCAGGGCAAAGATGGAGGCCAGCGAGGAATGTGTTGGGGCAGGAGTTTGTTGTTCGCTTCCGTCTTAAGAACTTCCAGACTATCAATTGTGTTGCTAAAAAGTGTGAGATATTAGCCAACAGGGAGCGCTTCATGTTTGAAGCTAGGGTCTATTCCTTTCTCAATGACACAGATGTAACACCCATGTTCCGCGGCGTGGCCAGCCGTAAGTGCCAGCCTCAACATCCAGTTCTGCTCTTCGAGTATACTAAAGGCACGACATTGGGCGAGTTTATCAGGTATGGCCCACATCTCTCCAAAAAAGAGTGGATCATTCTTGGTAAAAAGATCTGCATGAAGCTGCAAACATTACACTCTAAAGGATTTGTTGTGAATGCCATCAAGGGCACAAAGATTCTGATTGACGATAATTTAGAACCCTTCTTTGTGGATCTGAGTCTATGCACGTATAAGCGAGGCTACCAGTATCAGTCAGACGTGACCAAACATCCACATCTGGCACCAGAAGTTAGACGTGGGCTTCGAACATCGTTGCAGGCTGACATCTTTAGCATTGGTTACATATTGCGGAGGATTATGAGGCGAGGAAAGTGTCTGACGCTACAGGAGGCAGTTGGCTGTTGTCTCCAGGAGGACAAGGACTCCAGACCAGACCTGGAAACAGTCTTGCTACTGGTAGATGAGGCCATTGCATCGCTAGATATCTAATCAAACAAAAACAAACATAACGGCGAACTTGCTTCTGATGATGGTTTAGTACTATGTAGGCCTACTTATTGTTTTCTCAAGATTGGAATACCGTAGGAAGCTTTACTTGCTTCTGATGATGGTTTTACAGATCTATTTAGGCCTATTTATTGTTGTCTCAATATTGGAATACTGTAGGAAGCTTTACTTGCTTCTGATGATGGTTTTAAAGATCTATCTATGTAGGCCTACTTATAGTTGTCTCAATATTGGAATACCGTAGGAAGCATCACTTGCTTCTGATGATGGTTTTACAGATCTATGTAGGCCTACTTATTGTTGTCTTAATATTGGAATACCGTAGGAAGCTTCACTCGCTTCTGATGATGGTTTTACAGATCTATGTAGGCCTACTTATTGTTGTCTCAATATTGGAATACCGTAGGAAGCTTAACTTGCTTCTGATGATGGTTTTACAGATGTAGGCCTACTTATTGTTGTTTCAATTATTGGAATACCGTAGGAAGCTTTACTCGCTTCTGATGATGGTTTTACAGATCTATGTAGGCCTACTTATTGTTGTGTCAAGATTGGAATACCGTAGGAAGCTTTACTTGCTTCTGATGATGGTTTTATCTATCTGTGTAGGCCTACTTATTGTTGTCTCAATATTGGAATACCGTAGGAAGCTTTACTTGCTTCTGATGATGGTTTTACAGATCTATCTGTGTAGGCCTACTTATTGTTGTCTCAATATTGGAATACCGTAGGAAGCTTTACTTGCTTCTGATGATGGTTTTACAGATCTATCTGTGTAGGCCTACTTATTGTTGTCTCAATATTGGAATACCGTAGGAAGCTTTACTTGCTTCTGATGATGGTTTTACAGTTCTATGTAGGCCTACTTATTATTGTCTCAATATTTGAATACCGTAGGAAGCTTCACTTGCTTCTGATGATGGTTTTATAGATCTATGTAGGCCTACTTATTGTTGTGTCAGTATTGGAATATCATAGGAAGCTTTACTTGCTTCTGATGATGGTTTTACAGATCTATGTAGGCCTACTTCGTACTTATTGTTGCTTCAAGATTGGAATACCGTAGGAAGCTTTACTTGCTTCTGATGATGGTTTTACAGATCTATCTGTGTAGGCCTACTTATTGTTGTCTCAATATTGGAATACCGTAGGAAGCTTTACTTGCTTCTGATGATGGTTTTACAGTTCTATGTAGGCCTACTTATTATTGTCTCAATATTTGAATACCGTAGGAAGCTTCACTTGCTTCTGATGATGGTTTGATAGATCTATGTAGGCCTACTTATTGTTGTCTCAAGACTGGAATACCGTAGGAAGCTTTACTTGCTTCTGATGATGGTTTTATCTATCTGTGCAGGCCTACTTATTGTTGTCTCAATATTGGAATACGGTAGGAAGCTTTACTTGCCTCTGATGATGGTTTTATCTATCTGTGTAGGCCTACTTATTGTTGACTCAATATTGGAATACCGTAGGAAGCTTTACTTGCTTCTGATGATGGTTTTACAGATCTATCTGTGTAGGCCTACTTATTGTTGTCAATATTGGAATACCGTAGGAAGCTTTACTTGCTTCTGATGATGGTTTTACAGATCTATCTGTGTAGGCCTACTTATTGTTGTCTCAATATTGGAATACCGTAGGAAGCTTTACTTGCTTCTGATGATGGTTTTATAGATCTATCTGTGTAGGCCTACTTATTGTTGTCTCAATATTGGAATACCGTAGGAAGCTTTACTTGCTTCTGATGATGGTTTTACAGATCTATGTAGGCCTACTTATAATTGTCTCAATTTTTGAATACCGTAGGAAGCTTCACTTGCTTCTGATGATGGTTTAATAGATCTATGTAGGCCTACTTACTGTTGTCTCAAGACTGGAATACCGTAGGAAGCTCTACTTGCTTCTGATGATGGTTTTATCTATCTGTGCAGGCCTACTTATTGTTGTCTCAATATTGGAATACCGTAGGAAGCTTTACTTGCTTCTGATGATGGTTTTATCTATCTGTGTGGGCCTACTTATTGTTGTCTCAATATTGGAATACCGTAGGAAGCTTTACTTGCTTCTGATGATGGTTTTACAGATCTATCTGTGTAGGCCTACTTATTGTTGTCTCAATATTGGAATACCGTAGGAAGTTTTACTTGCTTCTGATGATGGTTTTACAGATCTATCTGTGTAGGCCTACTTATTGTTGTCTCAATATTGGAATACCGTAGGAAGCTTTACTTGCTTCTGATGATGGTTTTACAGTTCTATGTAGGCCTACTTATTATTGTCTCAATATTTGAATACCGTAGGAAGCTTCACTTGCTTCTGATGATGGTTTGATAGATATCTATGTAGGCCTACTTATTGTTGTCTCAAGACTGGAATACCCTAGGAAGCTTTACTTGCTTCTGATGATGGTTTTATCTATCTGTGCAGGCCTACTTATTGTTGTCTCAATATTGGAATACCGTAGGAAGCTTTACTTGCTTCTGATGATGGCTTTACAGATCTATCTGTGTAGGCCTACTTATTGTTGTCTCAATATTGGAATACCGTAGGAAGCTTTACTTGCTTCTGATGATGGTTTTACAGTTCTATGTAGGCCTACTTATTATTGTCTCAATATTTGAATACCGTAGGAAGCTTCACTTGCTTCTGATGATGGTTTTATAGATCTATGTAGGCCTACTTATTGTTGTGTCAGTATTTGAATATCATAGGAAGCTTTACTTGCTTCTGATGATGGTTTTACAGATCTATGTAGGCCTACTTCGTACTTATTGTTGCTTCAAGATTGGAATACCGTAGGAAGCTTTACTTGCTTCTGATGATGGTTTTACAGATCTATCTGTCTAGGCCTACTTATTGTTGTCTCAATATTGGAATACCGTAGGAAGCTTTACTTGCTTCTGATGATGGTTTTATAGATCTATCTGTGTAGGCCTACTTATTGTTGTCTCAATATTGGAATACCGTAGGAAGCTTTACTTGCTTCTGATGATGGTTTTACAGATCTATCTGTGTAGGCCTACTTATTTTTGTCTCAATATTGGAATACCGTAGGAAGCTTTACTTGCTTCTGATGATGGTTTTACAGATCTATGTAGGCCTACTTATTATTGTCTCAATATTTGAATACCGTAGGAAGCTTCACTTGCTTCTGATGATGGTTTAATAGATCTATGTAGGCCTACTTACTGTTGTCTCAAGACTGGAATACCGTAGGAAGCTTTACTTGCTTCTGATGATGGTTTTATCTATCTGTGCAGGCCTACTTATTGTTGTCCCAATATTGGAATACCGTAGGAAGCTTTACTTGCTTCTGATGATGGTTTTATCTATCTGTGTAGGCCTACTTATTGTTGTCTCAATATTGGAATACCGTAGGAAGCTTTACTTGCTTCTGATGATGGTTTTACAGATCTATCTGTGTAGGCCTACTTATTGTTGTCTCAATATTGGAATACCGTAGGAAGCTTTACTTGCTTCTGATGATGGTTTTACAGATCTATCTGTGTAGGCCTACTTATTGTTGTCTCAATATTGGAATACCGTAGGAAGCTTTACTTGCTTCTGATGATGGTTTTACAGTTCTATGTAGGCCTACTTATTATTGTCTCAATATTTGAATACCGTAGGAAGCTTCACTTGCTTCTGATGATGGTTTGATAGATCTATGTAGGCCTACTTATTGTTGTCTCAAGACTGGAATACCGTAGGAAGCTTTACTTGCTTCTGATGATGGTTTTACAGTTCTATGTAGGCCTACTTATTATTGTCTCAATATTTGAATACCGTAGGAAGCTTCACTTGCTTCTGATGATGGTTTTATAGATCTATGTAGGCCTACTTATTGTTGTGTCAGTATTTGAATATCATAGGAAGCTTTACTTGCTTCTGATGATGGTTTTACAGATCTATGTAGGCCTACTTCGTACTTATTGTTGCTTCAAGATTGGAATACCGTAGGAAGCTTTACTTGCTTCTGATGATGGTTTTACAGATCTATCTGTGTAGGCCTACTTATTGTTGTCTCAATATTGGAATACCGTAGGAAGCTTTACTTGCTTCTGATGATGGTTTTATAGATCTATCTGTGTAGGCCTACTTATTGTTGTCTCAATATTGGGATACCGTAGGAAGCTTTACTTGCTTCTGATGATGGTTTTACAGATCTATCTGTGTAGGCCTACTTATTTTTGTCTCAATATTGGAATACCGTAGGAAGCTTTACTTGCTTCTGATGATGGTTTTACAGATCTATGTAGGCCCACTTATTATTGTCTCAATATTTGAATACCGTAGGAAGCTTCACTTGCTTCTGATGATGGTTTAATAGATCTATGTAGGCCTACTTACTGTTGTCTCAAGACTGGAATACCGTAGGAAGCTTTACTTGCTTCTGATGATGGTTTTATCTATCTGTGCAGGCCTACTTATTGTTGTCCCAATATTGGAATACCGTAGGAAGCTTTACTTGCTTCTGATGATGGTTTTATCTATCTGTGTAGGCCTACTTATTGTTGTCTCAATATTGGAATACCGTAGGAAGCTTTACTTGCTTCTGATGATGGTTTTACAGATCTATCTGTGTAGGCCTACTTATTGTTGTCTCAATATTGGAATACCGTAGGAAGCTTTACTTGCTTCTGATGATGGTTTTACAGATCTATCTGTGTAGGCCTACTTATTGTTGTCTCAATATTGGAATACCGTAGGAAGCTTTACTTGCTTCTGATGATGGTTTTACAGTTCTATGTAGGCCTACTTATTATTGTCTCAATATTTGAATACCGTAGGAAGCTTCACTTGCTTCTGATGATGGTTTGATAGATCTATGTAGGCCTACTTATTGTTGTCTCAAGACTGGAATACCGTAGGAAGCTTTACTTGCTTCTGATGATGGTTTTATCTGTCTGTGCAGGCCTACTTATTGTTGTCTCAATATTGGAATACCGTAGGAAGCTTTACCTGCTTCTGATGATGGTTTTACAGATCTATCTGTGTAGGCCTACTGATTGTTGTCTCAATATTGGAATACCGTAGGAAGCTTTACTTGCTTCTGATGATGGTTTTACAGATCTATGTAGGCCTACTTATTATTGTCTCAATATTGGAATACCGTAGAAAGCTTCATTTGCTTCTGATGATAGTTTTATAGATCTATGTAGGCCTAGTTATTGTTGTGTCAATATTGGAATACCGTAGGAAGCTTTACTTGCTTCTGATGATGGTTTTACAGATCTATGTAGGCCTACTTAGTACTTATTGTTGCTTCAAGATTGGAATACCGTAAGAAGCTTACTTGCTTCTGATGATGGTTTTACAAATTTATGTAGGCCTACTTATTGTTGTGTCAAGATTGGAATACCGTAGGAAGCTTTACTTGCTTCTGATGATTTTTTTATCTATATGTGTAGGCCTACTTATTGTTGTCTCAATATTGGAATACCGTAGGAAGCTTTACTTGCTTCTGATGATGGTTTTACAGATCTATCTGTGTAGGCCTACTTATTTTTGTCTCAATATTGGAATACCGTAGGAAGCTTTACTTGCTTCTGATGATGGTTTTACAGATCTATGTAGGCCTACTTATTATTGTCTCAATATTTGAATACCGTAGGAAGCTTCACTTGCTTCTGATGATGGTTTATTAGATCTATGTAGGCCTACTTACTGTTGTCTCAAGACTGGAATACCGTAGGAAGCTTTACCTGCTTCTGATGATGGTTTTATCTATCTGTGCAGGCCTACTTATTGTTGTCTCAATATTGGAATACGGTAGGAAGCTTTACTTGCTTCTGATGATGGTTTTATCTATCTGTGTAGGCCTACTTATTGTTGACTCAATATTGGAATACCGTAGGAAGCTTTACTTGCTTCTGATGATGGTTTTACAGATCTATCTGTGTAGGCCTACTTATTGTTGTCAATATTGGAATACCGTAGGAAGCTTTACTTGCTTCTGATGATGGTTTTACAGATCTATCTGTGTAGGCCTACTTATTGTTGTCTCAATATTGGAATACCGTAGGAAGCTTTACTTGCTTCTGATGATGGTTTTATAGATCTATCTGTGTAGGCCTACTTATTGTTGTCTCAATATTGGAATACCGTAGGAAGCTTTACTTGCTTCTGATGATGGTTTTACAGATCTATGTAGGCCTACTTATAATTGTCTCAATATTTGAATACCGTAGGAAGCTTCACTTGCTTCTGATGATGGTTTAATAGATCTATGTAGGCCTACTTACTGTTGTCTCAAGACTGGAATACCGTAGGAAGCTCTACTTGCTTCTGATGATGGTTTTATCTATCTGTGCAGGCCTACTTATTGTTGTCTCAATATTGGAATACCGTAGGAAGCTTTACTTGCTTCTGATGATGGTTTTATCTATCTGTGTAGGCCTACTTATTGTTGTCTCAATATTGGAATACCGTAGGAAGCTTTACTTGCTTCTGATGATGGTTTTACAGATCTATCTGTGTAGGCCTACTTATTGTTGTCTCAATATTGGAATACCGTAGGAAGTTTTACTTGCTTCTGATGATGGTTTTACAGATCTATCTGTGTAGGCCTACTTATTGTTGTCTCAATATTGGAATACCGTAGGAAGCTTTACTTGCTTCTGATGATGGTTTTACAGTTCTATGTAGGCCTACTTATTATTGTCTCAATATTTGAATACCGTAGGAAGCTTCACTTGCTTCTGATGATGGTTTGATAGATCTATGTAGGCCTACTTATTGTTGTCTCAAGACTGGAATACCCTAGGAAGCTTTACTTGCTTCTGATGATGGTTTTATCTATCTGTGCAGGCCTACTTATTGTTGTCTCAATATTGGAATACCGTAGGAAGCTTTACTTGCTTCTGATGATGGCTTTACAGATCTATCTGTGTAGGCCTACTTATTGTTGTCTCAATATTGGAATACCGTAGGAAGCTTTACTTGCTTCTGATGATGGTTTTACAAATCTATGTAGGCCTACTTATTATTGTCTCAATATTGGAACACCGTAGAAAGCTTCACTTGCTTCTGATGATGGTTTTATAGATCTATGTAGGCCTACTTATTGTTGTGTCAATATTGGAATACCGTAGGAAGCTTTACTTGGTTCTGATGATGGTTTTACAGATCTATGTAGGCCTACTTAGTACTTATTGTTGCTTCAAGATTGGAATACCGTAGGAAGCTTACTTGCTTCTGATGATGGTTTTACAAATTTATGTAGGCCTACTTATTGTTGTGTCAAGATTGGAATACCGTAGGAAGCTTTACTTGCTTCTGATGATGGTTTTATCTATCTGATTGTGTAGGCCTACTTATTGTTGTCTCAATATTGGAATACCGTAGGAAGCTTTACTTGCTTCTGATGATGGTTTTACAGATCTCTCTGTGTAGGCCTAGTTATTGTTGTCTCAATATTGGAATACCGTAGGAAGCTTTACTTGCTTCTGATGATGGTTTTATAGATCTATCTGTGTAGGCCTACTTATTGTTGTCTCAATATTGGAATACCGTAGGAAGCTTTACTTGCTTCTGATGATGGTTTTACAGATCTATGTAGGCCTACTTATTATTGTCTCAATATTTGAATACCGTAGGAAGCTTCACTTGCTTCTGATGATGGTTTAATAGATCTATGTAGGCCTACTTACTGTTGTCCTAAGTCTGGAATACCGTAGGAAGCTTTACTTGCTTCTGATGATGGTTTTATCTATCTGTGCAGGCCTACTTATTGTTGTCTCAATATTGGAATACCGTAGGAAGCTTTACTTGCTTCTGATGATGGCTTTACAGATCTATCTGTGTAGGCCTACTTATTGTTGTCTCAATATTGGAATACCGTAGGAAGCTTTACTTGCTTCTGATGATGGTTTTACAGTTCTATGTAGGCCTACTTATTATTGTCTTAATATTTGAATACCGTAGGAAGCTTCACTTGCTTCTGATGATGGTTTTATAGATCTATGTAGGCCTACTTATTGTTGTGTCAGTATTGGAATATCATAGGAAGCTTTACTTGCTTCTGATGATGGTTTTACAGATCTATGTAGGCCTACTTCGTACTTATTGTTGCTTCAATATTGGAATACCGTAGGAAGCTTTACTTGCTTCTGATGATGGTTTTACAGATCTATCTGTGTAGGCCTACTTATTGTTGTCTCAATATTGGAATACCGTAGGAAGCTTTACTTGCTTCTGATGATGGTTTTATAGATCTATCTGTGTAGGCCTACTTATTGTTGTCTCAATATTGGAATACCGTAGGAAGCTTTACTTGCTTCTGATGATGGTTTTACAGATCTATCTGTGTAGGCCTACTTATTTTTGTCTCAATATTGGAATACCGTAGGAAGCTTTACTTGCTTCTGATGATGGTTTTACAGATCTATGTAGGCCTACTTATTATTGTCTCAATATTTGAATACCGTAGGAAGCTTCACTTGCTTCTGATGATGGTTTAATAGATCTATGTAGGCCTACTTACTGTTGTCTCAAGACTGGAATACCGTAGGAAGCTTTACTTGCTTCTGATGATGGTTTTATCTATCTGTGCAGGCCTACTTATTGTTGTCCCAATATTGGAATACCGTAGGAAGCTTTACTTGCTTCTGATGATGGTTTTATCTATCTGTGTAGGCCTACTTATTGTTGTCTCAATATTGGAATACCGTAGGAAGCTTTACTTGCTTCTGATGATGGTTTTACAGATCTATCTGTGTAGGCCTACTTATTGTTGTCTCAATATTGGAATACCGTAGGAAGCTTTACTTGCTTCTGATGATGGTTTTACAGATCTATCTGTGTAGGCCTACTTATTGTTGTCTCAATATTGGAATACCGTAGGAAGCTTTACTTGCTTCTGATGATGGTTTTACAGTTCTATGTAGGCCTACTTATTATTGTCTCAATATTTGAATACCGTAGGAAGCTTCACTTGCTTCTGATGATGGTTTGATAGATCTATGTAGGCCTACTTATTGTTGTCTCAAGACTGGAATACCGTAGGAAGCTTTACTTGCTTCTGATGATGGTTTTATCTATCTGTGCAGGCCTACTTATTGTTGTCTCAATATTGGAATACCGTAGGAAGCTTTACCTGCTTCTGATGATGGTTTTACAGATCTATCTGTGTAGGCCTACTGATTGTTGTCTCAATATTGGAATACCGTAGGAAGCTTTACTTGCTTCTGATGATGGTTTTACAGATCTATGTAGGCCTACTTATTATTGTCTCAATATTGGAATACCGTAGAAAGCTTCATTTGCTTCTGATGATAGTTTTATAGATCTATGTAGGCCTAGTTATTGTTGTGTCAATATTGGAATACCGTAGGAAGCTTTACTTGCTTCTGATGATGGTTTTACAGATCTATGTAGGCCTACTTAGTACTTATTGTTGCTTCAAGATTGGAATACCGTAAGAAGCTTACTTGCTTCTGATGATGGTTTTACAAATTTATGTAGGCCTACTTATTGTTGTGTCAAGATTGGAATACCGTAGGAAGCTTTACTTGCTTCTGATGATTTTTTTATCTATATGTGTAGGCCTACTTATTGTTGTCTCAATATTGGAATACCGTAGGAAGCTTTACTTGCTTCTGATGATGGTTTTACAGATCTATCTGTGTAGGCCTACTTATTTTTGTCTCAATATTGGAATACCGTAGGAAGCTTTACTTGCTTCTGATGATGGTTTTACAGATCTATGTAGGCCTACTTATTATTGTCTCAATATTTGAATACCGTAGGAAGCTTCACTTGCTTCTGATGATGGTTTATTAGATCTATGTAGGCCTACTTACTGTTGTCTCAAGACTGGAATACCGTAGGAAGCTTTACCTGCTTCTGATGATGGTTTTATCTATCTGTGCAGGCCTACTTATTGTTGTCTCAATATTGGAATACGGTAGGAAGCTTTACTTGCTTCTGATGATGGTTTTATCTATCTGTGTAGGCCTACTTATTGTTGACTCAATATTGGAATACCGTAGGAAGCTTTACTTGCTTCTGATGATGGTTTTACAGATCTATCTGTGTAGGCCTACTTATTGTTGTCAATATTGGAATACCGTAGGAAGCTTTACCTGCTTCTGATGATGGTTTTACAGATCTATCTGTGTAGGCCTACTTATTGTTGTCTCAATATTGGAATACCGTAGGAAGCTTTACTTGCTTCTGATGATGGTTTTATAGATCTATCTGTGTAGGCCTACTTATTGTTGTCTCAATATTGGAATACCGTAGGAAGCTTTACTTGCTTCTGATGATGGTTTTACAGATCTATGTAGGCCTACTTATAATTGTCTCAATATTTGAATACCGTAGGAAGCTTCACTTGCTTCTGATGATGGTTTAATAGATCTATGTAGGCCTACTTACTGTTGTCTCAAGACTGGAATACCGTAGGAAGCTCTACTTGCTTCTGATGATGGTTTTATCTATCTGTGCAGGCCTACTTATTGTTGTCTCAATATTGGAATACCGTAGGAAGCTTTACTTGCTTCTGATGATGGTTTTATCTATCTGTGTAGGCCTACTTATTGTTGTCTCAATACTGGAATACCGTAGGAAGCTTTACTTGCTTCTGATGATGGTTTTACAGATCTATCTGTGTAGGCCTACTTATTGTTGTCTCAATATTGGAATACCGTAGGAAGTTTTACTTGCTTCTGATGATGGTTTTACAGATCTATCTGTGTAGGCCTACTTATTGTTGTCTCAATATTGGAATACCGTAGGAAGCTTTACTTGCTTCTGATGATGGTTTTACAGTTCTATGTAGGCCTACTTATTATTGTCTCAATATTTGAATACCGTAGGAAGCTTCACTTGCTTCTGATGATGGTTTGATAGATCTATGTAGGCCTACTTATTGTTGTCTCAAGACTGGAATACCCTAGGAAGCTTTACTTGCTTCTGATGATGGTTTTATCTATCTGTGCAGGCCTACTTATTGTTGTCTCAATATTGGAATACCGTAGGAAGCTTTACTTGCTTCTGATGATGGCTTTACAGATCTATCTGTGTAGGCCTACTTATTGTTGTCTCAATATTGGAATACCGTAGGAAGCTTTACTTGCTTCTGATGATGGTTTTACAAATCTATGTAGGCCTACTTATTATTGTCTCAATATTGGAACACCGTAGAAAGCTTCACTTGCTTCTGATGATGGTTTTATAGATCTATGTAGGCCTACGTATTGTTGTGTCAATATTGGAATACCGTAGGAAGCTTTACTTGGTTCTGATGATGGTTTTACAGATCTATGTAGGCCTACTTAGTACTTATTGTTGCTTCAAGATTGGAATACCGTAGGAAGCTTACTTGCTTCTGATGATGGTTTTACAAATTTATGTAGGCCTACTTATTGTTGTGTCAAGATTGGAATACCGTAGGAAGCTTTACTTGCTTCTGATGATGGTTTTATCTATCTGATTGTGTAGGCCTACTTATTGTTGTCTCAATATTGGAATACCGTAGGAAGCTTTACTTGCTTCTGATGATGGTTTTACAGATCTCTCTGTGTAGGCCTAGTTATTGTTGTCTCAATATTGGAATACCGTAGGAAGCTTTACTTGCTTCTGATGATGGTTTTATAGATCTATCTGTGTAGGCCTACTTATTGTTGTCTCAATATTGGAATACCGTAGGAAGCTTTACTTGCTTCTGATGATGGTTTTACAGATCTATGTAGGCCTACTTATTATTGTCTCAATATTTGAATACCGTAGGAAGCTTCACTTGCTTCTGATGATGGTTTAATAGATCTATGTAGGCCTACTTACTGTTGTCTCAAGTCTGGAATACCGTAGGAAGCTTTACTTGCTTCTGATGATGGTTTTATCTATCTGTGCAGGCCTACTTATTGTTGTCTCAATATTGGATTGGAATACCGTAGGAAGCTTTACTTGCTTATGATGATGGTTTTACAGATCTATCTGTGTAGGCCTACTTATTGTTGTCTCAATATTGGAATACCGTAGGAAGCTTTACTTGCTTCTGATGATGGTTTTACAGATCTATGTAGGCCTACTTTTTATTGTCTCAATATTTGAATATCGTAGAAAGCTTCACTTGCTTCTGATGATGGTTTTATAGATCTATGTAGGCCTACTTATTGTTGTCTCAATATTGAAATACCGTAGGAAGCTTCACTCCCTTCTGATGATGGTTTTGCAGATCTATGTAGGCCTACTTATTGTTGTCTCAATATTGGAATACCGTAGGAAGCATCACTTGCTTCTGATGATGGTTTTACAGAACTATGTTGGCTTACTTATTGTTGTCTCAATATTGGAATACCGTAGGAAGCTTCACTTGCTTCTGATGATGGTTTTGCAGATCTATGTAGTCCTACTTATTGTTGTCTCAATATTGGAATACCGTAGGAAGCTTACTTGCTTCTGATGATGGTTTAACAGATCTATGTAGGCCTATTTATTGTTGTCTCAAGATTGGAATACCGTAGGAAGCTTTTCTTGCTTCTGATGATGGTTTTACAGATCTGTGTAAGGCTCACCGCAGGAAGCTTTATTTGCCTCTTATGATGGTTTTACAGATTCTATATAGACCAACTTATTGTTTCTCAATATTGGAATAACGTAGGAAGCTTAACTTGCTTCTGATGATAGTTTTACAGATTTATGTAGGCCTACCTATTTTTTGTTTCAATTATTGGAATACCGTAGGAAGCTTCACTCGCTTCTGATGATGGTTTGATAGATCTATGTAGGCCTACTTATTGTTGTCTCAAGACTGGAATACCCTAGGAAGCTTTACTTGCTTCTGATGATGGTTTTATCTATCTGTGCAGGCCTACTTATTGTTGTCTCAATATTGGAATACCGTAGGAAGCTTTACTTGCTTCTGATGATGGCTTTACAGATCTATCTGTGTAGGCCTACTTATTGTTGTCTCAATATTGGAATACCGTAGGAAGCTTTACTTGCTTCTGATGATGGTTTTACAAATCTATGTAGGCCTACTTATTATTGTCTCAATATTGGAACACCGTAGAAAGCTTCACTTGCTTCTGATGATGGTTTTATAGATCTATGTAGGCCTACGTATTGTTGTGTCAATATTGGAATACCGTAGGAAGCTTTACTTGGTTCTGATGATGGTTTTACAGATCTATGTAGGCCTACTTAGTACTTATTGTTGCTTCAAGATTGGAATACCGTAGGAAGCTTACTTGCTTCTGATGATGGTTTTACAAATTTATGTAGGCCTACTTATTGTTGTGTCAAGATTGGAATACCGTAGGAAGCTTTACTTGCTTCTGATGATGGTTTTATCTATCTGATTGTGTAGGCCTACTTATTGTTGTCTCAATATTGGAATACCGTAGGAAGCTTTACTTGCTTCTGATGATGGTTTTACAGATCTCTCTGTGTAGGCCTAGTTATTGTTGTCTCAATATTGGAATACCGTAGGAAGCTTTACTTGCTTCTGATGATGGTTTTATAGATCTATCTGTGTAGGCCTACTTATTGTTGTCTCAATATTGGAATACCGTAGGAAGCTTTACTTGCTTCTGATGATGGTTTTACAGATCTATGTAGGCCTACTTATTATTGTCTCAATATTTGAATACCGTAGGAAGCTTCACTTGCTTCTGATGATGGTTTAATAGATCTATGTAGGCCTACTTACTGTTGTCTCAAGTCTGGAATACCGTAGGAAGCTTTACTTGCTTCTGATGATGGTTTTATCTATCTGTGCAGGCCTACTTATTGTTGTCTCAATATTGGATTGGAATACCGTAGGAAGCTTTACTTGCTTATGATGATGGTTTTACAGATCTATCTGTGTAGGCCTACTTATTGTTGTCTCAATATTGGAATACCGTAGGAAGCTTTACTTGCTTCTGATGATGGTTTTACAGATCTATGTAGGCCTACTTTTTATTGTCTCAATATTTGAATATCGTAGAAAGCTTCACTTGCTTCTGATGATGGTTTTATAGATCTATGTAGGCCTACTTATTGTTGTCTCAATATTGAAATACCGTAGGAAGCTTCACTCCCTTCTGATGATGGTTTTGCAGATCTATGTAGGCCTACTTATTGTTGTCTCAATATTGGAATACCGTAGGAAGCATCACTTGCTTCTGATGATGGTTTTACAGAACTATGTTGGCTTACTTATTGTTGTCTCAATATTGGAATACCGTAGGAAGCTTCACTTGCTTCTGATGATGGTTTTGCAGATCTATGTAGTCCTACTTATTGTTGTCTCAATATTGGAATACCGTAGGAAGCTTACTTGCTTCTGATGATGGTTTAACAGATCTATGTAGGCCTATTTATTGTTGTCTCAAGATTGGAATACCGTAGGAAGCTTTTCTTGCTTCTGATGATGGTTTTACAGATCTGTGTAAGGCTCACCGCAGGAAGCTTTATTTGCCTCTTATGATGGTTTTACAGATTCTATATAGACCAACTTATTGTTTCTCAATATTGGAATAACGTAGGAAGCTTAACTTGCTTCTGATGATAGTTTTACAGATTTATGTAGGCCTACCTATTTTTTGTTTCAATTATTGGAATACCGTAGGAAGCTTCACTCGCTTCTGATGATGGTTTTGCAGATCTATGTAGGCCTACTTATTGTTGTCTCAAAATTGGAATACCGTAGGAAGCTTCACTCGCGTCTGATGATGGTTTTGCAGATCTATGTAGGCCTACTTATTGTTGTCTCAAAATTGGAATACCGTAGGAAGCGTTCTTGCTTCTGATGATGGTTTTGCAGATCTATGTAGTCCTACTTATTGTTGTCTCAATATTGGAATATCGTAGGAAGTTTACTTGCTTCTGATGATGGTTTGATAGATCTATGTAGGCCTACTTATTGTTGTCTTAATATTGGAATACCGTAGGAAGCTTCACTCGCTTCTGATGATGGTTTAATAGATTTATGTAGGCCTACTTATTGTTGTCTCAATATTGGAATACCGTAGGAAGCTTTACTCGCTTCTGATGATGGTTTTGCAGATCTATCTGTGTAGGACTACTAATTGTTGTCTCAATATTTGAATACCGTAGGAAGTTTACTAGCTTCTGATGATGGTTTTACGGATTTATGTAGCCCTACCTATTGTTGTCTTAATATTGGAATACCATAGGAAGCATCAATTGCTTCTGATGATAGTTTTACAGATCTATGTAGGCCTATTTATTGTTGTCTCAAGATTGGAATACCGTAGGAAGCTTTACTTGCTTCTGATGATGGTTTTACAGATCTGTGTAGGCCTACTTATTTTTTCTCAATATTGGAATGCCGTAGGAAGCTTAACTTGCTTCTGATGATGGTTTTACAGATCTATGTAGGCCTACTTATTATTGTCCCAATATTGGAATACCGTAGGAAGCTTCACTTGCTTCTGATGATGGTTTTACAGATCTATGTGGGTCTACTTGTTGTTGTT
The DNA here is from genome assembly GCF_910592395.1 of Lineus longissimus. Taxonomy (NCBI): domain Eukaryota; kingdom Metazoa; phylum Nemertea; class Pilidiophora; order Heteronemertea; family Lineidae; genus Lineus; species Lineus longissimus. The sequence continues at coordinate 9,249,963 of NC_088315.1, forward strand.
TCACGATTGGAATACGGTAGGAAGCTTTGCTTGCTTCTGATGATGATTTTGCAGATCTATGTAGGCCTACTTATAGTTGTCTCAGTATTGGAATACCGTAGGAAGCTTCACCCGCTTCTGATGATGGTTTTGCAGATCTATGTAGGCCTACTTATTTTTGTCTCAATAATGGAATACCGTAGGAAGCTTACTTGCCTCTGATGATGGTTTTACAGATCTATCTATGTAGGCCTATTTATTGTTGTCTCTATATTGGAATACCGTAGGAAGCTTTACTTGCTTCTGATGATGGTTTTACAGATCCATCTATGTAGGCCTATTTATTGTTGTCTCAATGTTGGAATACCGTAGGAAGCTTTACTTGCTTCTGATGATGGTTTTACAGATCTATCTATGTAGGCCTATTTATTGTTGTCTCAATGTTGGAATACCGTAGGAAGCTTTACTTGCTTCTGATGATGGTTTTACAGATCTTTTTGTTGTGTTAGTTATAGGCCTTTATCATGATATTAGAAAATATATTTAGAAAATTGGAATGCCGTAGGAAGCTATACCGTTCAGTATGTATATGACATATACAATCTTATATAACGATACGTGGAAATGTGAATTTTTTCTTAAACCAGAGTCTTTTAAATTTATTTGAAAGACTCTGGTTTAACTGATTATAAATCCTGGAATTTTTTATATCAATTTCTCAGATGCGTGTTACCTGAAAAACCTTACCAATATTTAAATATTAAACAACTTAAATAATCCTTTCCTCATTAGAAAATGATATTCCCAGTTCAGTGCTTGACTAGAATGAAGTGTGATTCAGCGAGGTCATGACAATGGAGACTGAAGATGAAAGATTGCATGAATGAGGATATAGTGAAAAGCCACTTCCTTGTCTCCACTATCAGTGAGGTTGACTTGGGTCTAGAATGAGGTGTGATTCAGCGAGGTCATGACCATGTGGACTGAAGTTAAAAGAGTGCATGAATGAAGATAAAGTGAAAAGCCACTTCCTTGTCTCCACTATCAGTGAGGTTGACTTGCGTCTAGAATGAAGTGTGATTCAGCGAGGTCCTGACCATGTGGACTGAAGTTGAAAGAATGCATGAATGAGGATATAGTGAAAAGCCGCTTCCTTGTCTCCACTATCAGTGAGGTTGACTTGGGTCTAGATTGAAGTATGATTCAGCGAGGTCATGACCTTGGAGACTGAAGATGAAAGATTGCATGAATGAGGATATAGTGAAAAGCCGCTTCCTTGTCTCCACTATCAGTGTGGTTGACTTGGGTCTAGAATGAGATATGATTCAGCGAGGTCATGACCTTGGAAACTGAAGATGAAAGATTGCATGAATGAGGATATAGTAAAACGGCCGCTTCCTTGTCTCCACTATCAGTGTGGTTGACTTGGGTCTAGAATGAGGTGTGATTCAGCGAGGTCATGACCATGTGGACTGAGGTTAAAAGAGTGCATGAATGAAGACAAAGTGAAAAGCCGCTTCCTTGTCTCCACTATCAGTGTGGTTGACTTGGGTCTAGAATGAAGTGTGATTCAGCGAGGTCATGACAATGCAGACTGAAGATGAAAGATTGCATGAATGAAGATAAAGTGAAAAGCCGCTTCCTTGTCTCCACTATCAGTGAGGTTGACTTGGGTCTAGAATGAAGTGTGATTCAGCGAGGTCATGTCTATGCAGACTGAAGTTGAAAGATTGCATATATGAGGATAAAGTGAAAAGCCGCTTCCTTGTCTCCACTATCAGTGTGGTTGACTTGGGTCTAGAATGAAGTATGATTCAGCGAGGTCATGACCATGTAGACTGAAGTTGAAAGATTGCATGAATGAGGATATAGTGAAAAGCCGCTTCCTTGTCTCCACTATCAGTGAGGTCGACTTGGGTCTAGATTGAAGTATGATTCAGCGAGGTCATGACCTTGGAGACTGAAGATGAAAGATTGCATGAATGAGGATATAGTGAAAAGCCGCTTCCTTGTCTCCACTATCAGTGAGGTTGACTTGGGTCTAGATTGAAGTATGATTCAGCGAGGTCATGACCTTGGAGACTGAAGATGAAAGATTGCATGAATGAGGATATAGTGAAAAGCCGCTTCCTTGTCTCCACTATCAGTATGGTTGACTTGGGTCTAGAATGAGATATGATTCAGCGAGGTCATGACCTTGGAAACTGAAGATGAAAGATTGCATGAATGAGGATATAGTGAAACAGCCGCTTCCTTGTCTCCACTATCAGTGTGGTTGACTTGGGTCTAGAATGAAGTGTGATTCAGCGAGGTCATGACCATGCAGACTGAAGATGAAAGATTGCATGAATGAAGATATATTGAAAAGCCGCTTCCTTGTCTCCACTATCAGTGAGGTTGACTTGGGTCTAGAATGAAGTGTGATTCAGCGAGGTCATGACCATGCAGACTGAAGATGAAAGATTGCATGAATGAAGATAAAGTGAAAAGCCGCTTCCTTGTCTCCACTATCAGTGAGGTTGACTTGGGTCTAGAATGAAGTGTGATTCAGCGAGGTCATGACCATGCAGACTGAAGATGAAAGATTGCATGAATGAAGATATATTGAAAAGCCGCTTCCTTGTCTCCACTATCAGTGAGGTTGACTTGGGTCTAGAATGAAGTGTGATTCAGCGAGGTCATGACCATGCAGACTGAAGATGAAAGATTGCATGAATGAAGATAAAGTGAAAAGCCGCTTCCTTGTCTCCACTATCAGTGAGGTTGACTTGGGTCTAGAATGAAGTGTGATTCAGCGAGGTCATGACCATGCAGACTGAAGATGAAAGATTGCATGAATGAAGATAAAGTGAAAAGCCGCTTCCTTGTCTCCACTATCAGTGAGGTTGACTTGGGTCTAGAATGAAGTGTGATTCAGCGAGGGCATGACCTTGGAGACTGAAGATGAAAGATTGCATGAATAAAGATAAAGTGAAAAGCCGCTTCCTTGTCTCCACCATCAGTGAGGTTGACTTGGGTCTAGAATGAAGTGTGATTCAGCGAGGTCATGACCATGTGGACTGAAGTTTGAAGAATGCATGAATGAAGACAAAGTGAAAAGCCATTTCCTTGTCTCCACCAACATTGAGGTTGACTTGGGTCTAGAATGAAGTGTGATTCAGCGAGGTCATGATTATAATATAGACTGAAGTTAAAGATTGCATGAATGAAGGAGGATGTAATTGTAATGAAAAGCTGCTTCCCTGTCTCCACTATCAGAGGGGTTGACTTGGGTCTAGAATGAAGTGTGATTCAGGATCATGACCCTGTAGACTGATGTTGAAAGAATGAATGATAGCCGGAAGCTGGGAAGGAAAAACACCTAGGAAAGGCAGCTGTGTCTGTAATCTTAAACACGGGTAGATGTTGCTCGTTAGCCTTGGAAGGCAAAACATCTAGGAGAGACAACTCTGATCACAAACACGGGTGGATGTTGCTCGTGAGCCTGGGAAGGCAAAGCATCTAGGAGAGATAACTCTGATCACAAACAAGGGTGGATGTTGCTCGTTAGCCTGGGAAGGCAAAATATCTCGGAGAGATAACTCTGATCACAAACACGGGTGGATGTTGCTCGTTAGCCTGGGCAGGCAAAACATCTAGGAGAGACAACTCTGATCACAAACACGGGTGGATGTTGCTCGTTAGCCTGGGAAGGCAAAATATCTAGGAGAGACAACTCTGATCACACGCACGGGTGGATGTTGCTCGTTAGCCTGGGAAGGCAAAATATCTAGGAGAGACAATTCTGATCACAAACACGGGTGGATGTTGCTCGTTAGCCAGGGCAGGCAAAACATATAGGAGAGACAACTCTGATCACAAGCACGGGTGGATGTTGCTCGTTAGCCTGGGAAGGCAAAGTATCTAGGAGAAACAACTCTGATCACAAACACGGGTTGATGTTGCTCGTTAGCCTGGGAAGGCAAAACATCTAGGAGAAACAACTCTGATCACAAACACGGGTGGATGTTGCTCGTTAGCCAGGGAAGGCAAAACATCTAGGAGAGACAACTCTGATCACAAACACGGGTGGATGTTGCTCGTTAGCCTGGGAAGGCAAAATATCTAGGAGAGACAACTCTGATCACACGCACGGGTGGATGTAACTCGTTAGCCTGGGAAGGCAAAATATCTAGGAGAGACAATTCTGATCACAAACACGGGTGGATGTTGCTCGTTAGCCAGGGCAGGCAAAACATATAGGAGAGACAACTCTGATCACAAGCACGGGTGGATGTTGCTCGTTAGCCTGGGAAGGCAAAGTATCTAGGAGAAACAACTCTGATCACAAACACGGGTTGATGTTGCTCGTTAGCCTGGGAAGGCAAAACATCTAGGAGAAACAACTCTGATCACAAACACGGGTGGATGTTGCTCGTTAGCCAGGGAAGGCAAAACATCTAGGAGAGACAACTCTGATCACAAACACGGGTGGATGTTGCTCGTTAGCCTGGGATGGCAAAATATCTAGGAGAGACAACTCTGATCACAAACACGGGTTGATGTTGCTCGTTAGCCTGGGAAGGCAAAACATCTAGGAGAGACAATTCTGATCACAAACACGGGTGGATGTTGCTCGTTAGCCAGGGAAGGCAAAATATCTAGGAGAGACAACTCTGATCACAAACACGGGTGGATGTTGCTCGTTAGCCTTGGAAGGCAAAATATCTAGGAGAGACAACTCTGATCACAAACACGGGTGGATGTTGCTCGTTAGCCAGGAAAGGCAAAATATCTAGGAGAGACAACTCTGATCACAAACACGGGTGGATGTTGCCCGTTAGCCTGGGAAGGCAAAATATCTAGGAGAGACAACTCTGATCACAAACACGGGTTGATGTTGCTCGTTAGCCTGGGAAGGCAAAACATCTAGGAGAGACAACTCTGATCACAAACACGGGTAGATGTTGCTCGTTAGCCTGGGAAGGCAAAATATCTAGGAGAGACAACTCTGATCACAAACACGGGTGGATGTTGCTCGTTAGCCAGGGAAGGCAAAATATCTAGGAGAGACAACTCTGATCACAAACACGGGTGGATGTTGCTCGTTAGCTAGGGAAGGCAAAATATCTAGGAGAGACAACTATGATCACAAACACGGGTGGATGTTGCTCGTGAGCCTGGGAAGGCAAAGCATCTAGGAGAGACAACTCTGATCACAAACACGGGTTGATGTTGTTCGTTATCCTGGAAGGCAAAATATCTAGGAGAGACAACTCTGATCACAAACACGGGTGGATGTTGCTCGTTAGCCAGGGAAGGCAAAATATCTAGGAGAGACAACTCTGATCACAAACACGGGTGGATGTTGCTCGTTAGCCAGGGAAGGCAAAATATCTAGGAGAGACAACTCTGATCACAAACACGGGTGGATGTTGCTCGTGAACCTGGGAAGGCAAAGCATCTAGGAGAGAAAGGAGAACTCAAATTATAAAGTCAATAAACCTGACCAAGAACTTGTACACGGTTTGATAACCCTTTCCCATAATTTATCAAAAAAATTAGACAATTGTTGTCATACATTGCTCCATTGATTAAGGCTATGTTATAGGATTTATTGATTTTGAGAGCCAACTTCTGTGAGAGACCGTGTAGATGTAACTTTAGTTTAACTTAACTAACTTTAACGTAGTTGTGGCATCCTTCCACTATTGTAGATGAATGAAATAAATGTAAGCACTAAGAACAAAGTCAGTGACCCAGGGTGGAAGAATGAGTCTGAATCCACACAATTTGACAAACGTTTAAAGGAGATTTGGATCATAATGGTGCAAGAAAAAGTGCTAAAAGTTGTCAATTTCTATTTCCTTACTCTGCTCTTGTGGTTTCTCACTCATTCTGCTGCCCTGGGTTACCTATTCTAATTGTACGCATATTTCTTTTCAGGTTGGAGAAAGAAAGATTGGTACGTACATGTACACGTATATTGCAAGATACCATAAATGCAGTGTATGTCAGTCCCCATAAACAGAATCATGTAATACTCTCACAGTCAGGAACTGGTCCTTCATGTGCACATACTCAATTCAGACCCAGCGCTGAGGGAAGTAAATACATGGTCATTGATCCAATCATACCAGATTTCATGATGCTTTCAACATGGAACCAAGACATGTTGACAAGACGGACATTGGTGTCTCGAGATGTCATCAGGACCATGATGAAGTTAAACTCCGGAGGCGGAGGACTGGCCACTAACAGTATGAAAAGGATGACGAAATGGACTGCCCCGTGAGTCTATGATGTGGTATGACGAATAACCCCGTCAACATGTTCAAAGGGCTCTCACTTTATTTACACTCCTCAGCGTAATCTTGTTGGTCTTGTTACTGAAATGTTTTATTCTCAGTCTTCTATTTCAGGTGATTCTCGGAAGACAAGGTTGTCCTGTGCAACCTTGCTTCCTTACTGACTGACAGATTCCCAGGCAACATGGGCAGTGCACAGCAGTCCTCATGGACAGAGCAGCTGTAAAGGGAAGGCCTAAAGCTAAGTATTGCTGAGGAATAAGGTTTTTAAAGTTATCATTCTTCTCACTAAGCATTTCATCATGTAGAACTTTCAGCAAATATGCAGATTGCAAAAGTCATTTATTTACCTGATGCTACTGCACTAAATATACTACTACATGATGTATACACTTTAATTAAGCATGAGAAACGAATCGGAGGAGGCCAAGTGTATGGCCTGGGGAAGATGAAAATACCATTGTGGGGTAAAATGTTGTTTGAAGTTGAACAGCATAGCACCTCGGGCAGCCGTGGTACAAACGCCTCATTCTAACAAGAGTATCTGTCACATTTTGTCATTGGCCCTGTGAGCGGCTTTTTAAGGACTTACCTTTTTGGATATTATACCATGCGGGCATTGCTAAGCACGGGAGGGCTGACTCACTAATGAATTTCAGTTTACTGTCGTGGACTTTCCACTTTCAATTGATATGCTGCTGCTGTGGGGAGGTTGCAATTTAGTGTTACTTGGACAGACTGGGAAGGGATGGATCCTGTGGCAGAAATAAATCTGATAGGCCCGAGGACGGGATTGTTCTTGGTTCATCCCGCTCTAGCAGATTGCATTGTCCCGCTCTAGTGTTATGGCGAGTACTGCCGCTGTGGGGGATATTGCAGTTGGACCAGGGATGGGATGGACTCCTTGGCAGAAATAGGTCCGAGAGGCATAACAGTTGATTGTAGGAAGGGATTGTAAATGGTCCCTTCCACTTTTAAAATGTTGCATTGTCCCATTTAAGTATTATGGCAAGTGCTGCCGCTGTAGGGGCCGTTGCAACTGGACGGGGGGGATAGATTTTTTTTTCTTCAGAAATGTAGTCTGATACTAGTGATAGGCCTAACAGTTGACTGTAGGAAGAGATTGTTCATACTCCCTTTCGCTTTTGCGTGAGATCTTGCATTGTTCCGTTCAAGTGTTTTGGCAAGTGCTGCCGCTGTAGGGGACTTTGCAGTCGGACCAGGGATTGGATGGATAATTTGGCAGAAAGTGTAGTCTAACAGTTGACTACAGGAAGGGATTGTTAATGGTTCCTTCCACTTTGCATATTTGTCCAGTTTAAGTGTAAGAGCAAGTATTGCGGTTGTAGAGGACACTGTAGTGAGTATCGGTAGGCTTAGTTGGTGCTTGTCGAACAGGAAGGATAAGCAGGAATGTACTCTGATGAGCCTAACTGCTGATTGTAAGAGTACATTTGTCGTATGCATTATGATATTGCTTTTGCCATACTGGGATTGTGGCAAAGACTGCTGCTGTCAGGACATTGCAGCTGCAGTTTGCGTTTGCCGTTATGTGGAAAGGGAAGTATTCTTTAGCAATAATGAAACATGGTGCTGTGAGAAATACAACCTTGATTTTTTGAGGCAGTCTTGTTACACGTTTGTGATGCCTCTAATTCATGGTTTATGAAGTCATTTCATTATTTGTTCTGTTTTCCAGGTGTTTCCGGGAATGCAATGTTGTCCTCAAATGGCCGAGGACTTGAACCTTGCAGCCCCTTATTGGTCGGGAGAGGACAAATTCAAAACAGTCGTGAGGAGCAGCCCCACAAACAAGCGCACAGCTATGGTTTAATCCTGACAGTGACGGGTCAAGTATGCTTTCCCCGAATCAGGCCGAAGCTGTGCACTCGGGAATGTTCGTGGTGTGCATTTAGATCATCTACATCCTGTGTGCATGACCTGAACTCTGATAATGACGACGTCGTTCTGAATATCAATGCTTGAATATCACTTCTGCTATGGAGAATGCATCAGTGCACTTGGGGGTATAAGCTATATTAACGAGAAGATAGGATATTCTAGTGAATATATCTAATACCTCCCATGTGCCCGACCAAAAGCGAAGCCAATCTCTACTGGCACCGTAAAGTACACTTCGGTGCAAACCTCCAGAGATGCAAACTGAAATCAGTGTGTAGAATGTGCAGTTGGTAAAATCTGAACACGACTCGATCACCGACCTCTTGCTTGCATCCCAAAGGGTCTCATGTTAGACAATGGTGTGCAAAGATAACAAAACTATTTGTAGCTTTGACATATGCAATCATCATTGTATCACTATAATTCCACTGAGTTTTTTACTTGAAATAACGTAAGAAGTCTTTGTCTTGACTAATTTAAAAGCTTCAAATATGTTGACGTACTTATCTTTGCACACCGATGTTTCAGATGAAACCCTTGTTGATAATCAAGAGATCAGTGATTGAGTCGAGTTTCGACATTGCTGCCCAGAGATTATACAGATTTCAGATTGCATCTTTGGCAGTTTTCACTCAAAGTGTACAAGTCGGTGCCTGTAGAGAATGGCTGCACTTTCTCTCTCGTGCACTGGGGGCCAGTGGACGATACAGATGTACGTGTAGTCCGAGGATGCAGTATGCACAACACAAACATCCCGGAGTGCTCGGCTTCGGCATTTAGGGAAAGTATATCTGACCCGTAAGCCTGAAGAAGTCATTTGAATTTACATCATACATTTTCTTAGCATGGTTTTGGAGAATTTTTTTGAGAGGTCAATAATAATAAACCACCTAGCACTTCCAAACTACATTTGTATATCGTTGTGTTACTTCTTTTTTCATGTATTAATACATGTATAATGCCGATCAGGTCGGTTGTGACAAATTCTTTGGGTTCCTTTAGATTAGAGGAAGGTTTTTCAGCTTCACTCGAATACTACGCCTATCCCATTGTTCGATATCGTGTTGTCGGAACAATGATAGGCGTTCACGGTGGCATTTCGGGGGGATTTGCGCAAAGTCCCTATTGATATGTCCTACCTACGTCCCCGAACCAAAGTGGTTCTTTGTGATCCCAAATCAACAGGATTCTGTTTGTACCTTGACTCCAACACCTTCCCTCCCAATGGAGACACAAAGAGCCCTGAACCCGGCAGAGACGGATATTAAGGAAGACTCGGTTGCCAGCACGCAGAAGATGCCTTTTGCATTGGTTTTTACATTGGGTCAGAACGATGCTGAAGTTATTCGCGTGTACATAACTGGCCTCGGATAATTTTCAGGAATGCTCGTCGGAACTGCGTTCCACTCAAACAGTAAAGAATAAAGTTTGTCGTGTGATTAATAAGTACCAAATGGGCAGTAATAGGCTTTATTATAAGATCTCTTATCATAAGAATTCGTGAGACATCAAGATTAGTATGCATCACGATAATTGTCTCAATGAAATTCCTTGATGAGGCCGGGAAAAGCAAAACAAAAAAAGCTAAACTGACCACGACAAGCATTCGAGTCATATCAGTAAGCTGTTTTGAATCAGCAGTTCGGTTCTGGTTGTGTTTTTGTGTCTGCAACTCCTTGCGCTTAGTTTCACTTCGGCGGACTTGATAGAGAATTGCGATGTTACAGAGAAGTATGCCAGAAAAAGGGATTGCAAATAACATTATCGGATCTATTATGTTATATTTAGTAAATCTGTATTTGTGATTATTTACAGTTATATATGACTGACACAAATCTTCAAATTGAAAGGTGACAGGGGCAAATAGGTATGGTGCACTGAGGCCGATCATGAGAAGTAAGACAGCGAAGAGGGAGAGTAGAGTCCATTTCTTGGTACAGAGATATCTGGCCTTTAGTGGAAAAGACACGCTGATCCATCTCTCAATTGTAAGTAACATAACATTCCAATGCGAAAAATATTGGAATAACTGGACAGAAAATAATTAAAACTTACAAATGTGAGTAGATTTCTCTACTACATTGATTCCAAATATTGTATTTATTGTTGCAACTAAATATTCTGTGTAGATGACACCAATATCCGCTAGGCTGAGCGCTATCAGTAGAATTCTTGTTGACAACTTACCGACTTTTCCTTTGACTAGCACTACTATTGTCATAAGATTCATAATTGTACCCGAAATCAACCGACTGTAGAATCTTTGTAAATATTAACAACAGCATCAAGCTGATATCGTATATATAATACATCCATCGAAGTAACTCGGGACTTGCAGTTTCGAATATTAGTCGTGATGCGGTTGTTGTGTTTGCTGATGGCATTGTTGGTCTTCTTTTGGCTTCTGCTCGCAAGGAAAAGAGCGGAATCACTAGCGATGTCAAGTCTTATAGGGTCCCCTTATATCAAACTTCGCCGCAGTTGATCCAATGGCAATCTGCTTGTGACAAGGCTAATTTCGTACACAAGAATAGATTGTGAAGGGCTGTTTCCGTCTGTAGGACATCACTGTTCCGCAACGTACTAGACCTCGGGGCATAATCAATTGATCAGCTATGCTCTATGTGAATCAATTCGATATCATTAATCATGACAGAAATTTCACTTTCGACATGCTCTTAACACTGAACACGTCAGCTAGTAAAAAAAAAGGTCAACTGCTGGTGAGAAAATTCCTTGGTAAAGTTGGCAAACTTTGCAGCCAGTACATGTATCGTGATCAGACCAGGAACAATGGGAAAGGCGTTCGAGTTGGCGTTTCGGGGGATTTGCGAAAACTCCCTACATACTGAACTTCCAGCTGTATTACCTCCGTAGCCACCGCCCGCGTTGTGTGGAACCTGAACAATGTCGATGCATTGAGGGCCAAGGTGAGTATAATCGATCTCTTCAATTCTCCTATGGTTTAACCAACATGATTAGGCATCATCTGCCAACTTTAGCGCAATTTGGCTCGATCAACTTGATTAATCACCAGCTACGTACTTGCTTTGTAAGTTTTTTAGAATTACGACGTTTACCGTATTGGCAGATGATTCGGGAGTGTATCGTTTATTTATGTCATGTCTCCTGCAATTAAAATATCCTTTTTATATGAATGTTTATCATACGTGCAGGCAACACATACATGTATTTACTCTTACTTTGGTTCATACATGTATAATGTATCGTTAATTATCATAAAATGAAAAAAATCAGATCACCATTTATACCTTGTAATACCATTCTAGTGATCGCAAGACAAGTTTCGCAACCGCTACGAACGACGAAGTACGAACGACGAAGGTCTGTCGTGTCATCAAGCCATGTGCTAATTCATTTACGCGACACTCGTAAATCATCTTCTGTACTAATTTGCACGAAGAATCGGGGAATCTTTCGAAAAAAGTCCTCAATAAAGTACATTTACATAGTTTTACTTCGTACTTCGTTGCTCGTAGCTCTTCTAAAGGGTTGAGAAACCTGCCTAGTTATTAAGGTACGAACTGTGACAAATACCTCGTTGTCTAACTTTGTTACATTGTAGTCGTGTTCGCGTTTTTGCAAACGCCGACGGAATCTGATTTTGCTCTTTTAGCCGTTAACTTCCCCTCTGGCTCTGCCTTATTTGTGTCGAAGGCAAATATCCGACGAGGGAAAAAAACGCGCTAGAAAACGGTACCTTTTTATACTTTGTAAGCAACGATGACAACGTGTATATACCGAATGATAACTTTTCCATTACACGTGCCAGTAACTGATTTTGTATTACACCATTCCCATGCAGTCATGTGACCAAAGTTGACTTTCCGATTGGTCGATCTGGTGATCAACCATTATAGCTAACTGGTCAGCTGACCAAGCAGGTATGTCAAGTGCATGTAGATCAAGCCAGTAGTTGACCGCATTTGTCAGTTGATTAATTGACCAACATTTACAGTAGACCAGCCTCACAAAAGTTTTCCGAACAGTACAACAACGACGGGCAACTATACGTAGTACAGTAGTTCATGCTTACTTACATGTTACGGCGAGAAAAAAGCAAATACCCCCCTCCCCACACACACACACACCTGTTACACACGCGTAAGCAAAATGAGGCGATATTTTACAAATTCCTCCAACATCAATGCGTACATGTAGGTATAACGTGAACGAATGACGGCCACTTATCCAAATGGGTGTTCGTAGTTCAAATAGTGCCATTTGTCATAAATCCCAGTGGAGAGGTTTTAGTTTTACTCGTTCTTCGAGTCACTTTTGCATTATCCTCTGCCGAAAACTCACCGTATTAAATCCTTGTAATCTGCGTTGGCGTAGTTGGGGCGATTTGTATCAGTTTCCATATTCAAGCTGATTCATTCAGTTGCCTAATCTTTCGTATACCATTAACGACAACCTCTCACGATACCATTGGCGCGTGTGTAACGGCGACACCTTATGATTATTGTGACATAAAAAGTCGCCATTTCGCTATTAATTGATCTCGTGTTGGTCGTTTTTGTTGAGTACTAATAGACGGCAGATTGTTATAAGCATAGTTGGTATCAAATTTACCACCACCGGAAACGTTACGTCTATTAAAAATTGCAGTTCGTTTTTTAAGTGGGCCTAAAGAATGTATTCAGGATTTTATCAAATGTACAATTTTTCTCGTATACATCCTTTATTTTAATGCACGCAAGTGAAAAACTTCATTGATGGTCTGATGGATTCCATTACAGCGGGAAGCCGTCGTGGTTTCCCACATTCCACAGGCTCTGTGGTCAGCAATATTTCACCTCGAACTGCGTTATCGAGCAATTTATCGATGTACACGCTTAACTTAGCCTATACATTGTATGGCTGACCGTCACATCTCCGCCCGGTATGTTTTTCAAATTTCTGAAACTTTTCCAATTTTCGGCGAACAGGTAGATATTAAAGATTACTGCAGTGTGCCAAGATAAAATATAGTATTCTCACTCTGCAAAACAGTTGGGAGTTCTTATAAAATCGTTTGCGATGACTTTGTTATCTTGTTGCAAATGTGGTAACCGATATCGCATAAATGTAGACCGGAATACCTTCCATTCTTTTACGCGTTTGTTCCGTCCTAAAGGGGGGTTAATACATTATACCATTCAAGGTTTTATTGATCAAACTTCCGAAGCTGTTATCTGGTCATATCAATGGCCGGGCCAATTTCAGCTGTCCACGACTTGCACAGTTTCCGCGGCTTGATTGAAGTTAGGCATCCGGTTCGGCACGTTTTGGCACCTGTACTTGTCTCACACGGACACGCCAGGTTGAGAGGGGTGCGGGTACTAAAAGGAACACTCATTCGCCACCACTTGGCGTCGCTGGTTGGCCTGTAACCTGCTCCTTCATCCAAGTACATGTAAGTCAGCAATAAACTCACTATTACCACTCCGTAGTATGGGCTTTTTATTTTCCTGGTCAGTCTGTTTCTGCTATAGGTTCAGCTCTAGCTTTTATGGTTTACGGCATAGGTTGTACATGGTAGTCAGAGCGTAGGTTTTTTTGCTGCTGAACTTTGTATGAATTGGTTGATTTTGAGGAGAGAATGAGGTCGACATTAGAATATTCTTCTATGTTTGCACAATAGGACCTGGAATTTTAATTCCAGTCAAATAGGATTGTTCGTTTTATTGAGGTTCAACAACATACAAATTTAAGTCCTCGATAAAAAATCTCGTTTTGATAAAACTAATTTAAAACAAGGTAATTTAACATGTGTACGCATCAGGATGCCGCAAATATATACATCATGATCTGCGAAATCGCGAAGTCTATGAGCCCAACCAACCCGAACCGGTCAAATAATGTCACCACAGTCAAGGTCTGGACAATTTAGTCGGTTGTTAGATCATTTTAGAGCCGACAGCGGCATTACCGACGAAAAATATCCGTCGTCCTTTGGTTCCGTGTTAGAAGATTCACAGTCTGGGGACACCCCACAGGCTAAACAAGTATAATTTGACGAGGGTAAGACGAGTATTTTGATGACACTATTGGGCCGGTTCCAATACTGATAAAGGTTATAAAGATCATTCAAATATATGACTTTTCCGAAAAGGCTGATCCCAACAGTACCGGCTCATACACAAACTGACTTTAAAATCCAATCCAATCGAAAATAGATGATTATGTTTGCACGGATGAAGCACATGGCCCATCTGCGGCCGAATAAAGTATTAACACTGGTAGATGAAGCAGAATAAAGGTCCATTGTGACGATGGATGAAAATCGAAACTTGCAAGGTTAGATGGATTAAACGAATGGGTTCCTTGCTGAATGATCCTGGGAAGGTCGCCATGTTATAAACGTATGGAATTAAAACGAAGAGTTCGATTAAAACGTTGAAAAGTCCTTGATGCTGGTGTATTTCTTACAACGATTGCCCATTTCCACGATGCATTGTATACACTAAGTATTACAAATATTGACAAGAGAAAACTCCAGCCGCCGTTAGGCTCGACGGGCTATTCTCAAGTGATGGAAAACAACATTTAGGAAAAGGGTTTCTGGAGGTGGCGCATGACGAGGCCAGGCTCAGACTTCAGAAATCCCGTCAATATATGAAGCAGCAATTTGACAAGAGGGCGGTTGTACAGGGCTGGAAACCGAGTGATTTATGTTTGTTACTGACGCCCCGTCAAAAGGCTTCGAAATGCCCCCCCCCCCCCTAAGTCACTTTCATCAAAATGGGTTGGCCCCTATATAACGTCGTACAGGAAATGCGGCCCGTGTTTCGTTTAAAAACTAGGCCACGGTTAAAACTCTGATGCAACCTGATATTGATGAAGCGTCATTTCTTTAATGATATGCGACTGATTGAAAGTTCTGAAGTCCCTTGTGTAGGTGAACCGCTGGTGGAGGAGGACATTCCCTTCAACCAGCGGGACGCGGAGCCTCTTGAAGAGCAATTCCCGGAACCTCCAAGAGACGGGTGAGGGTATATGACGGCCTCTTCTTCTATACAAGGGGAGGTGGGCAGTAGTGCTGCAAGGGTTGAGTCTGACGCTATAAAGGAAATATATGAAAACGTCAAAATTATCAAAAAGAGAGCGGAATGGGGGGGGGGGGGGCCTTGCAATCTTTTTTGTGAAATGGAAAGATGGGTCCAGATATAATTCTTGGGTAGATCGGTCGGACATTGTTACCCCAGGGTTGGTTCAAGCGTTTCTGGACCAGCCAGGAAAAATTAAGAGAAGGAATTGTTGAATTATCTCTTTTCGGAAAATTACTGTCTTCTTATCGTTCCAGATAACACATATTTTCGCAGTCGGTTTTGCTGAGGACAACAAATTATTTCAACTTCCAGTTCCCTTACAAGGTATGAAGGCGCAGATTTCTTTTCTTTTCCTGGTCCTGTTACTGACGTTTTCCCAAACGCAGGCGACCCCTGAGGACGATGCTTTCCGAGGGCGATGTTGTCCTAGGGGCTTCCTTTGGGGCTATCTTTAAAAAGAAGTCAATGATTAATGTTGCAGAGTCCATTGTTTCAAACCATTCAGAGACCCATTCCGGATCTAACCCAAATGATTTCCGAGATTAAATTTTATGTATGTGCCCCGGATTCCACCTCATCAGGTGTCTTGTGTACGAGAATACGGGAAGCAGCCAACGGCCTTTGGGACCTTCGTGACAGAATCGGTAATCGGTAATTTAAGTTTTTTAAGGTCAAATCGGGGCTCGATTTTTCGTCTGCTAAATTTTAAGTTAAATAGATTACAAATTACGAATTACAAATTACAAAAGGTTTATTGAATCCGTATAAAATTTACATTTTACATAAGATGAAAAAGTAATAAACATATGTGCAGTGCAAATAGAGAAAAGGAATAAAAAAGATCAATAAGTAATAAAGTAACCAAATAATACATTAATTACTTAAAAGTGACAGTTGGTGAGAGTATAAAAGACCTAAAAAATTATGTTTATTAACGTTTTTGCGATTATTGAGTTTTTCCCATTTGAAAACCAAGGTAACAAAATTTGCCGGGGTAGATGAGTTGGACGAATAACCTGAGTGGAATGGCGCTCATGGTTGCACTTTGCGTGTCAACTGCCATGTCCGGACCGGTAGCGCCTCCAGCAGCGGATGTCAATAAATTTGAGGTACGTATAATTTCGGTAGATTAACATATACATTGTACATAAAGTATATAGCCGTTGTTATATGCTGTTGCCACTGTTACATCGGGTGGGTAACAGAAACGAGTCAGTACACATATCAAATATGGAAATCACTATCTAATAATGGACGCAGAGCAAAATTATTTTGTTACCTAACTCTGAAAATTTACTTCGCCGAAACCTTGCCGGGGTTTACATCGACTAATGTCCATCATCGTGTTAAATTCGAAATTTTGGAGCGATTATGAAGAAATCGTGGTTAGTACTGCATTTTGAATTCTCTTTAGAATGGGAACATTTCGTAAAAATCAAAATTGGAGAAATCTTAAACGAAAAAAACTTGAAAGTTTAAGAAACCATTTTAAAACATTGTAAAATTGTAAAATGCAAAAACGAACCAATGTGTTTGAGAAATACAATTTTCTAAAGTGGGTTTTTTACTCACCCATTGTACAGTGTACTGTTAGTATTGTAATAGCTACAGAAAAAAAGATGAACTCATGTTGTGGCGTGCCGATATCACGCTAAGAGGCGCGCTGGTTGTCCAACGCTGGCTGTAATCTGGTAGTTACTATTGCACCAGCTGTGAAATTAGTAAAATAGAAGACGATAAAACTAACCATCACTGAGTTGTTCTAGGTAAAAAAGTAGTCCAAATTAACCATGGTATTGTTTAGAATGACTATTTCGAAAGTAAATACAACGTATGTTACTGTCAGTGCAATAAGAACTACCAGAATAGTAAAATATTACTATCAAATAGTTATTTATACTCATTGATCTTAAGAGTGAAGACTATCATCAAAAAAGTATCCTTTTATTTACGGAGGCAGCCCAACGGGTTTTAAAAATGAAGTAACTGTCATTACTGAGGTGCACTTAGTTATCCGATGACAGGATGATGATGTTGATGATGTTGATGATGTTGATGATGTTGATGATGTTGCTGTTGATGATGAGACGACGATGACGACGACGACGACGACGACGACGACGACGATGAACTACTACTACTACTACTACTACTACTACGACGACGACGACGATGAACTACTACTACTACTACTACTACGACGACGACGACGACGACGACGATGACGATGAACTACTACTACTACTACTACTACGACGACGACGACGACGACGACGACGACGACGATGACGATGAACTACTACTACGACGAGGACAACGATGACGATGAATGTGTAAAAATACGGGTTGGTAAGTCGGCATAGCTCCTGTAAGTGACCACAGTACAGGCTTGTTGGAACTCGTAGTCCTAGTGACATCCAGCGCCACGTGGCGGCAATCGGTTTACGCCATTGAATGTACACTTTCAGAATGGGAAGACACTGCTTATGCACGCTGCTATAGCCAATAACGTCGCACGTGTCAAGAGCTTGATCAACGCTGGAGCTGATCTCGATCTGACGCGAGTAAGTATCATCATTCTGTCCATGTTGTCTGGGAGAATCTCCTTTTTCAAATTTAACCACTTTAAACATCATAGTCAAAAACCAGTTTTTTGGTAATCCTAGTGGTAGACATCATTGTTACCCTGTTCAGAACATGCTATGGACGTAGCTAGTGGGGGGAGGGGGGGGGGGGGAGGGGAAGGGGGAGGGGGTAGTAGTAAAATGATGATGACTTCCAAATGTCGGAATCCGCATCTTGGCTACGAATTTGATAAGGAGCAATAACATTTAATGATACTTAGGGTACGAGTGGTAAAACCAGTCAACTTCCTCACTGTACGAGCGGCAAAACCGCCGTATCTTTGCCTGTCGACTCCTCAGTTCCGCTGATGATTTCGACCAGGGCCCGGTTGTTCAAAAAAAATTTTGAAAATTTTTTTGTCCCTATCTGAAGAGCTAAAATGGCCCCTCGTTTAACCCAATATTTTCATTTTCACCATGCAATTTAATATATTTTTTATAGTCCCTTTTCTCTTTCCATCTTTATTTGCCATTTAATTAGTCTGGGTGGACGGCACTTATGTCCGCCTCTTTTGATGGTTACACGGAAGTGGCAGTGGAACTGATTAAAGCTGGTGCTGGCTTGAACATCAGGACTAAGGTAAGGTGTCATAGTAAAGAATCATCAATCATGATGGCAAAAATCTGATCATTTGGCATAATTGTCAGATTTCTCTTGTATACTCAATATTCATGAGCGTGATTGCAATCATTGACAAGGTTTCTGGTGTAAATTGTTCTTAGTAACATGGCGAATGAATCTTCACATTACACGTAATTAATGACAGTATTTACTTTGTGTTCACAATCGGCAATTCAAGTGCTATGTGATTTCATCTTTCAATTTAGATTGGTGACACGGCGCTTATGTTCGCCTCTGAATATGGCCGCGAGGAAATTGTAGCAGAACTAATCAAAGCTGGTGCTGACGTGAACATTAAGGATGAAGTAAGGTCCTTCCTCGAATACCAGGGTCTGTTGTTTGATTGGTAAATGCCGAGTCGTGTATAGGCTCAGAAGCTCAGTATCGATAAAACGTTGAAACGTTTTCTTTTAATCGGGGAGGGGTAGGCAGTACTTCTTATCAGCTTTAGATGGTGGGGGGGGGGGGGGCTCATTGTTGACGGAAGACGAACGGACCGACCGACCAACAGATGACGGGTGACGGACTAGACGTGACGACATAAGCTCACCCAGGTGACCTAAAAACGTAATGAAATGGTATGCTCTCCCAGCGTTTATTTCCATATTTTATATACTATTTCCAATAATGGCTGGCCATAGTGTGGTTGGGGTGAATTTTGACGTATCGTCAAAAGACGGCGTTGACAGCCAGATTTCCTACGATTGACCAATCAAAAGCTTCGGTACAGGGGTTGTGTCGTTGCCATCGTCAGACAATTTTGATTGGCTCAGGCAATTATTGTAAGTGTCTCTATATTTTTGCACAAAAGAAAATACCAAAAAAACGTTTTCGACCATTTTTGGCCGAAAGATTTCAAAAAAGTATCTTTTGGCAACCGCAGAGTGCCTCTTGCCCCCCCCCCCCCAGTTTCAATCTGGACATTTTGAGGCTCACTTGATGCTGTTGTTATTATTTGAAATGGTAGGCTAATTTGATGTGTTGTAGCTGGGTCTCGCCCAAAATTGTTTCCAAAAGGTACTTGATTGGATGATATAAGTTATAATACGTTGATTTATGGTTTGAAACAATGAGATTATTTCAAATGAATGTGGCCAATAATTAAATTTCCACATGGCGCCTCATACAAAATTATCTCAGAATGGAATGACATTAAAAATAACAAACTAAAGGGATACGGAGTCCGTTGTCAATCAGAAATTATTGATTTATCAGATACCTAAACGAACCGACCCAGGGTCACTACCTGCACACGCCACTCATTTCATCTTTAGTTTTCATTTCATTTCTGACATTTAGGGTGGCCGTACGGCATTATATGAAGCCTCCTGGAATGGCCACAATAGAGTCGCAGCAGAACTGATTAAAGCGGGTGCTGAAGTAAACATCCAAAATAAGGTAGAGTAGCAGGTCTATGGTTATTGTAATGAGATGATGGTGCAATATGTACGCTACTATAAACTGTCAAGATAAATAATCAGGAGTCGGTGTTTGACACATACATTTTTGTAGCGCTACCCGAACAATCATTCTGAACCAGTTAAAAAGAAAGGAAAACAAATTTACTGCGGATCGCAACCAAACGTTGGTATATGGTCTGTAACTTACCCCGGGATTTTCCCTATGTAAGCAGAGACTACATACAAAGTTTGGTTGCGATCCGTCCGTCGGTTAATGAGATTCGTTCTCGAATCTAGTATGGATTCTGCCACGGAAAGTGCGTAGGACTTTAGGTATGGTCCTGAACACGATTTCATTGAACTATCATCCTGAGATCAGGCTCTTTTTAGCCCTCCTCCGTCGACAGGCGGAGTATATTGAAACATTGGTTATGTCAGGATGTTGAACTATAAGTGAGCAGCTTTCTGGACGTGTTATGTGAAAATACACCAATGCACGAACGAGCACTCGGCTCCTTTGAAAATTGAATGCATGGTCAAATCTGGGCGATATTACTCCCGCAATGAACTGTCCACGTGATTCCAATATGTCCTTCTATGACTGTCCTTTTGTTGAAATGTCGCTGTTAAAAATTATCGCAGCAAGCCCATGTCTATTGCTATTTCATGACGGATTTTCTGATAAGTAATACTAATATCATCTTTTTGGAGTTTACTTGTTCAACGAACTCGATCCTTCATCATTCCTATCACGACATATTTTTCTCGGCCTGCAAATTGTACAAAAATAATTTCGACATTTAGTACGGCTGGACGGCACTATCCTCTGCCTCCCTGAATGGTCACAAGGAAGTCGTCTTGGAACTTATTCAGGCTGGGGCTAACGTGGACATCAAAAATAAGGTAGAGTATACAGGTTTGTGCTAACAGGTTTGCGGAATACGGACGAATTCCAATGAATCCTAGGAACTGTTTCTTCATGCAATAGCAACCCGCGAAGTTACTATTTATAGCTCACAAGGTCATTTGCATAAGATATTAATGACGTTTTAGTCACGTGACAGTCGGACATCGACACTTATTTCTACGCATTTGAGCTTATTTCAAAGTCAATTATCTTTGACCCTGCATTGTTTTTAGCATGAATGATACCATAGAGTCAGAGAGAGAAATGTTCAGAACAATTATGTAGTATTTCCAACACTCGGACATGTGCCAGATTGAATCTAACTGCCCTAGTTAGAAAGCCTGAATCCATTACGAAACCGCATGATTGTCCGACATTGCCTGTAATTCAGCGATGGGGAAATAGAGGGCAGCAGCTGCAGTGACGTCATCTTCGCGGAATGCTATTACACGTACTAGCAAAACGATAAAAAGGGACACGTTAAAACACGTTTTTCTTAAATTGAAGTGGAAACGGCGCATTAACGGTCTAACCAACGGGTCTAACCGCACTGTATTATATCTCTATTACTGAGTACAGAAACCAAAATGGTGCCCGAGATTGATAGTAATTTAAAATCACTTGACAGACAAACAGTACAATTACAACGTACATAATCATTATAAATAAAACTGCTTCTGCTATAACTGCAGAAATAAAATTGCTTCGCTTTCGCAGAAAATGTCTTGCTTTCGCGGGATGTGGCGGGGTGTTCCACACACTGGAAGGCCTGATATGGACTTTATTTATCATGATAAACTTTTCTGGTATAGCTTGCATGGCAATCCTCTGATGGCTTATAGGGGAGAGAGCACACACAAATATGCGTGCTTTATATGAAAATGTAGCGAATAGATGGCTGGGTATAGATTTTCTTTTCTTTTGTTTTTATAACCTTGGCGGACAACGTCATTGATTACTCGTTACCGGGTCATCCTGTGTTCCTTTAGTGCTATTTTTTGTTGTTCTATGTTCGCTATAAGTTCCTATAATCATTCCCCGGTTCGATGTACGCCGTAAAGAAAAGTTTGATTTCTAAGATAGTCTGCTAGGGTAATTGACAATGGCGATGTCGTGCCTTTGTTAGAAATACAGGTCAATTTATATCATGTTAAGAGTCGGACACGGGTCTCATGCCGACTTATCGGCGGTGTGCGCCAATCTCGAAGCCTAGGTCACGATAGAACCGGGGAATATAGGATCCGAGAACATCAATAGAGAAGTTGTGTGTACATTTTGTTGCGCCTTAAGGTACTGTGGGCAAAGTTTTCGTGAGAGGTTTCAGAGTTTGCTCACGTACGCTGGGCCCCCTCAGAGTGCCTTTCGTATGTGATATGTCTGTGTCTAAAACCCACAGAGGAAAATTAAAAGGATGACTAAGATATGAACAAACATACGTAATGGTGCAATGTATGCAATGAGTAAAAGTTAAATGTCATCAAGTACGGTAAGAAAAGTTGTTCCGATCAAATATTCACTCTTCCTAAATCTCGCCTCGGAACCTTCCCTAAACCGTCCCGAGTGATCTACGTGAAGGAAATGTCTGCAGTACATCTGTTAGTACATTTTTAGTGAATACATTACGTTTGTTAGGCGCATACACTAGTTCTTTATTGACTAGAACCTGAGAAACATAGATAGGCACCGCCCCTCATCTCCTATACTTTACCTAGACCTCCTATTCCCTATATGCAATTATTTGTTGTACAGTGTATTTCACCTTTGACATTCAGTTTGGTAAGACAGCACTAACGTTCACCATCGAGAATGGTCATCCCGGTGGTTACAAGGAAATTGCAGCGGAACTGATTAAAGCTGGTGCTGACGTGAAAAGCAAAGATAAGGTACAGTATCACTTTCATCAAAAATATATGAAAGACCAACTCCTCATTTCGTAGTCTTAAGAATCCACAGGTGTTAACTATTATGTTATTGATTTCGTTGCCGATTTCAGATGGGTGTGGGTTGGGTAAACCACCATCATATTTTTCTCTTCAAACACTGAGAATTTGTCGCCATAGTCTAGGAGTTTTTGTAAAAATCCATGTTTTTGTATTTGATGTCAAACTGCTTAACATATATACTTGACATGTTTGAAATGTATAAAGTGATTAATTGTGAGAATGTAACAAGATGCGAGATCCTCTCAGTTTTAACAATTCATATACCGGTATGCCAAATTGGTTAGAAGCGATGGCGGTTGCTTCGTCAAGGTTGATACAAGGATCTCTTTGTCGTATCTCTGTTTACACTGTACAATTCTTGCAGCATGGAAAGACTGCCATTGATTATGCTGAGGAATGGGGATACAAAGAAATATCGACGATGCTGATGAGTGCTACCGCGATGTGATGAGAAGAACACGCCACCCGATCAGCCGTAGTGATGAGCGGTGACATTACCTTGTAGCGAAAAGATGACAAATACAGTGTTTTAATCCCAATCCGATAAAGTTGAGGGCCCACGCTGACCATAAGAAAACCACGAGACTGAAAAGTTTATATTGTATTTATGGACGTGTAAATATTCTGAAAAACAACCCACAGTTGCAGAGGTATACCTTTCTGGAGAAGTTACAGACGAACAGACTTCAGTGAAGAAATCACACTTGAGAAATGTTTTTGGCTTTGCCACTTAGGTTATTTGTCAGTTGTAATGTCTAGTTATTTTGACTTATTCCAACCACAAGTCAGTAACAATAATAGGCTCCAAAAGTATTTCCAAGTAATTAGAATGATTTGAGCTTTTTAAAAAAATCTTAATAAAATCTGCTATCGGGGCTGCTCTTCAACCAGCTGTGGTAGCGGTGTTACGCTTTTGTAATTGAGGACTCCCGACAAAGAGACATTGATTTGGTGAAGACAAGTCCACAACAAGCTGATGAGGCACACACCGACGTCATGGATGGGCTTGTCCTTGGTGGTATGGTCTAGGGGTCGATCGTCATAAACATACTGTCGAGAAGCTATTTAGCCGGCTTTGGCGCATCTGCTTCCCATAGGCCTCACGTAATAATAGCGTCTACACAATGTATACAGCCCTTTGTGTGTTATCTACCTAGCTAGGTGAAGCCAAGAAAGATCAGGCCTGGCCACATTATACGATTCTGCATGTTGCGACCCAACAGTCTCGTCGCCTCGGCAGTCTTGCGATAAATAAGTAGTACAGCGAGAGTGTCCACACTACGATTGCATCAGCCAACTGAAACTCGCCAAAGCTCAATGAGACGGTCTTCACGTTCATCAGTCCAGAAGTCTGCCATGAGTACTGTGATCATGTGACGAAATGAAATGTACAGATTGGCTATCGCAGATGAATTGTATCGCAACCCTTCCCAGACTTCATGACCCGACGATCGGGTCGCATCGTAAGGGTGTTCGCACTACATGACTGACTACGATTCATCAGTCTCATAAGACTGGACCAATTCAGTCTTGTTAGTCTGGGTCTTGCGACCGCTGACGACTGCCTACGACAGGTCGTAGACTTCGTAGAATCTGTGTTGTGTCACCTAATAGAATGTAGCAGTGTCGATTAGTATCATTCCTAAAAACACCAATGAAAAAAATACAACTATTGCCTGGTCAAATTCACATGGGCCAATTGAAACGGAAAAGAGGACGAAGAATAACAGGATTCCCATACACTGCAACCCAAGCATCGAATCAAGAGAATGCAAATCCCAACCTCGGTATCTAACAATCTGGTCTTCTGTTGTATCATATGCACACCACGTACCGGATGTCAACCATCGTGAGAGAAATCCACGTGAATCGTTGTGTTTGATGATAGTTCCATCTGCTTTGAGTACCAGGACGTTTTGATGCGGAAACTGACCAAAATCCACGATGGTGTTTCCGTCTTGGTCAGTTTCCGCCGACCAAAACATTGTTGCTCTACCATTGTTACTGGAGTTTATAACATTTCCAATTTCAATGTCCCGACAAGAATTATTATCTAAATTGAACAACCGCATAATGGGTTGTCTGTTTCTCAGTAGCAATACCTCCCCTGTCGGTAAAACAGAAATGTCCGAAGCTGGATATACACCGTCGATGATCGTCTTGTAGACCGAACCATTTTTGGAAAAGTACATCGTATCGGCGAAGCACCTCAAACAAAACGAATTGTTGCTCAGACTGGACCTACCTAACGTGACAAGTCTTCCACGAGAGAAGAACCGGACTCTGAACACTCCACGACAAGGACGATCTTCTGGAAATGTAAGATCAACGACCTTCTTAACGGACGACACGTCATCACACGCCGAGATCGAGTCACAATCGCAGAGTTCTAGTTCACCGACTAGTTGCTTGACATCCTCGAGTATGGTACAAGTATCGGGAAGGAGAGATATCATAAGCCCCTGTCGAATATTATTGAGAGTATCAACACTTTGACCATCATGGGGTGTTTTGCGGGACGACAAAAGTTGTAAATTGTCTCTCATTTTATTTGAGAGGATATTGAGGTCCCTCATAGCCCGTTTGATATTTTCCTGACAATGTTTGGATTTTATCTGCATTTCGTCATTTGTCTCTTTGAAATCGTTTATTCGCTTTGTCACATTCTTCGCAAGCTGTTTGCACACTCTATCAACAGTGGTCTTCTGCATTCTAAGAGCCTTGATAACGTCTTGTAGACGGTCACTTTGTGCCTGGAGACGATTCACTCTCATTGAGTCGCCACCAATCCTCCTCTTCACACTGGACAGCGTGTAATCAGATGTCTTCTTCTCGACATCATCAAGAGACCGTAACAGTTCGTGTTGCTTCTTTTCTAGTTTCGTCAACACAACCTGCACTTTAGCTGAGGTGTCCTCAACCGTTTCACTGTACGTAACGACATCATGTCTCCCACCATTGTGATCACATAGCTTGCAAACACTGCAGAAAGCTTGATTGCATGTCTTGCAATAAAAAGACAGGATATTTCCATGCCAACAGCAAATAGCTATTATCTCCTGTTCATGGTTACCAGTACTATAAATGTCGTGTTCCTTGGTACATGCTGAACATAGGAAAGCGTCACATCTATTGCAAAGCGATTCAGCAACCTTTGTGCAGCCACTACACTTGATGCATGACGTGTCCTTGAGTTTTCCGTATGCGTCCATTATCGAAATCAATTTGAAATCATCTTTTAAATTAGCTACTCCATCGCGTGGGATCTTGCATTGCTCGCGACACACTGGACACTGGAATGCATCTCTTCTCCCTAATGACCCGACATATTCCTCTATGCAGTTGCGGCAGGCGCTATGAAAGCATGGTCCCATAATCTTCGGTCCATTCACCTGGTCACAACAAAACGGACATTCAAACTCTTGTCGGAGAAGAACATCTACGGATGTCATCTTGGCTTCTGAAAAAAAAAATTACTCTATAACACTAAATAGATAAGACAAAAGCACTGTCAGATCTTTTTAGAACAAGAGTACTGCAATCGGGTTATTCAGAAAAACCTGCTGTCTTTCAAAGTTGTAACTTCTACGATTATCCAATGAAAAATGTCCATCTAAATTTAGGTTTTTATCCAAAATGTCGTCTTGAGCAGGCATGCATTATCAACAACTTGATCACAACACAGTGTTTACTTTATATTTTACGAAATGTATGGATATTATTCTGGTCTATATGGGGTACTTCATTGTATTACATTTATCCAAGTGCATATTAGAAATAAAACATAATTGATTTATCACATGTGGGCAGCTGTCAGGAGACATTTCTACACACGATGACTGTAGGTGCACAAACCTATAGTCTGGAGACGCTGGTGTATATACGGTTTCTTTATCTCTTTGTTATTACGTGTGCGTGTAATTATGTATCGCAAAGACGCATTTCTGACCTGAATCTGCATGTTGTGTCAGAAAAATATATATCATAGAATAGACAGAATATATACAATAGACAGCTGAAAAGGCCATGAATTTTCAAAAGGCAGCCCAGAATTTTCCAGTGGACCCCGAAATAACAAGCGGAGCCAATCACAAAAGGAAATACTCAAAAACATTGCATCTGTGTCAGGACGCCAAAAAGGACCGAAAAATTCACGATATGAAATATTTATTTATTAAATTTTTTTATTTCACATCCTTGCTCTTCATATGGGGCGGACAGAGGGGGGGGGGGGGGGGGGGGGGGGCATAGCTCCCAGGAAACATACTAAACCCGGAAGGACATTGCCGTACATATACGCACATCCTGATCGTCCGACTAATCAACTTTAGCCGATTAAAAAACATCCTGAAGCTCAGGCCAACATTCGGCACTATCGACCTGCAGCTTACATATGTAGTAACGTGTGCCAGGGGAGGAGGAGATTTTCGAGGATGATATAAAAACTGAGGAGATCAAGATTAAACTGAAGCGGAAGGCTATACTCACATGCACTATACCTGCTCGACCGTCAGGAGAAATCATGAAATCTACTTCTGAGGGCTCCTAAATGACCTAACTGTTGGTGTGATTCCACAAACGTCTGGTATCTCGGGCAGGTTTATTCCCGTTCGGTGTACCAACAGGTCGGAGCATTGTCTGCCTAGCCAACTTGACACAGATGTCTCTGCCTGTATCCCCACTCTGCCGCGTACACATGTATTGTGCAACCGTCTATTGAATCGTACAAACCTTTTCAACACAGGCAGTTATTTCGCCGTTCGTTAAAACTAGTTACACATTGACATCATTTTTGTCATCATTCACGCAAGTGTCAGGTTGATGGCAACAGAAAAAACGTCGATCGGCGACTGATCGGTCATATGTCACTTCCCGAATTCCATTCACTCCTCTCCTCACAAGATCGAGCCAGAGGGGCGATCCTGATTTTTACCGCAGATTCTATCAGAAATCGATTGAATATGAGAGGTTTGTAATATATATATACGAGGTTTGTAATGAAGATATACTTCTAGTCGATCAATGAGTGTTCAAATAATTATGGTAGGAACGATAGTAGAAGCCGAATTTGCTTGAAATTGATGTTGTGAAAATGAAAGTTGTATTTGTATACTGTCAGTGTAATGTCTAATGTATTTTCCTGTGTATTGCTGGTTCGTTGAGCTTTGTCTAAGGATAGCTGTTGGCTACACACCACTAATAGATTTTAAGCCATTTTCCTTTAGACATCAACTGCCATGACTTTTTCCCAATATCTAACTCGAACCTAATATTTGCAGGGCAGAAAGACCTGACCCGGGGCATCAATCCATAGAATTTTTGACAGGTCATGATCATGATAATTTCAGGGTTTGGGGCGTCTGAAGTTTTTGGGGTCGTTTTTGTCTTCACGCGTCCACCACGTTTCACGGCTCAGCGGGTTAATTGGATCCCCAAATCCACGCCGGTGAACATATGAGGCTCAAAGTTCATCAGAATGTTCGCCAGAAACAACTTTAATTCATGATATCAGAGGAACTACATTCTAATTGCACAGCTAGGCCTACCCACCCCTACTGGACAGTGAGACCGCGCATTGATTTCTTAAAGTACTACTTTCCTATGAGATCTACGCTGATTGGTCAATTAGTGATGCGGAGCCTGCTCGGAATATACATGGGGAATCCCAGCGCTATTTTCAGCGATGAGCACATGTTCAACTAGAATTGTCAGTTGAGTCTTGCCAGACTCTGGAGTCTCCGGCTTTGAGGGGGGGGGGGGGGGTCGGTGCCATTATTAGGAACGCGAGAAATTTGCATGAAACTTGGAAGATAGCGAAGAAGAATGACATGAACGAGGTGAATGCCATGTATGAAACACACGAGGTAATCCTCGTGCCGTTCAATTCTTTACATGTATTGCTCAGTCTATTTCCATAAGCATCTTCCACCGGGGACGATGTTGATCAAGGAATTCCCCGGGGTATCAACACCCTGCCATCTGACGGTGGCCAGCGGTACCAGGCTATGATATTCAGCTATGATTTTCAGCTATGATTTGTGGCGAAATAACTGATCAAATAGCGGTATCAAAATATGGGCTGATCGAATTTCAATACTAGGCGCAGAAATATTACAATACGAGACAATCGGAAGCAAGGGAAAGAACACTTTCAGAAAAATTTCCGTTATTGGTATTGCTGTAAGCGGCGAGTTCCGTGAGGTTTGTTCTATGCCGTTTTATATGCAGCTTTTCCATTCCGTCTCCTACATTTCGTTGGATTTCAAATTCTTCTGTCTTTGTGTCATTGATAATTAGGTGTCGTTTTCCGAGGGTTAGCGGGACTGTTTTCTTGACGTGTTCCACTCTGTGTTTTCAGTGGTGACCCAGGTGATGTCATCAGCATTAGGGTCGACTTCACAGTCTTGAGTTTCTTGAGGGCTTGTAACAGTTGTGATCTATGTGTTCGTTAGGCAGTACTGCTGGTTCTGTGTAGGCATAGGCGTGGTCGTTTTCTGGTGGTAACGGATTGATGGATCTTGCTAGATAGAAAATAAAGAGTACTGCACTAAGGCAGTCGCCTTGTGCGATTCCAACCTCTGTTTTGATTTCATCCCAAGTGTTGTTACCGACTTTGACTTTAAGACAGACATCTTGGATAAGGATAGACATCATGTGTAGTTCGTCTTCTTGTAAAATCTCACTTAGGTCTTGTAGAAGTTTTGGGCGGCTCACTGTGTCGAAGGCTTTGCTCATGTCAGGTAGAAGTAGATAGATATTGAACTTGATGTTATAGCTTTTTCCGCGAGGGTTTTTATGGCGAAGACTTTTTCTGTTGTGCTCCTCTCTGACTGGTATACAGCTTGTGCTGCGGGTATCCTGGTGCTACGTTTGTCCCAGCATCTTCTTATGAGGCATATGGCGAGTATCTTTCCGATGATGGATAGTAGTATGATTGGTCGGAGATGTGCAGCTGGGCTAGGCTTTTTTCCAGGTTTTAGTAGCAGGGTGAGGATCCCTTGTTTTATTTCTTTGGGTAGCTTCCTGTCTCTGCGATGTTGTTGAGTAGGCTTGCCATTTCTTCATGTATCTCTGGTGATACATACTTGACTTATTCTGCATTGAGACCGTCTTCACCAACACTTCTGTTGTTCTGAATGCTTCTGGCTACTTTTGTAATTTCGGCAGTTGTCAAGGGGGACATCATGGTCGCTGGTTTTATGGTTGGGTATTCTTGATCGGTTTGGTTAGTGGCAAAGGCTTTTCTGAAGTGTTCTGTTATGATGTTTATCTGTTCCTCTTCTGAGCCGGCAATGTTACCATCTTCATCTTCTACCGAATCCGGATTCATTTAACCTGGGCGCATGCGCACTGACGTATTTTTTACACCTCCACAAGCAACAGGTATAGGAGAGTTCCACATCTACAGAAAAGCGTCCAGATGAGACCCGATCGCGCTGATTGTCTATTAAATGCGCGCAACTTTTGAGACCTGAATGTGGCCGGTTCGATCGGATCGCATGAGGATCCGATCCGAATGTGTTTTTTTTCGCCTGCCTAAATGGCCCCAATGCCGCTATGCGTTCGATCATCAGCAAGTTTTTATCACTGCTGAATAGATTATAGATCTGAATTTTATGAAATTAAATAGTTAATGTTGTCTGATAGTGCCGAAAATATCCTAACAAAAACCCTTAACTCGAGTCTAATTCCGGACAAATTTGCTGATCTGTGTTTTCCACTAGTCAAACTTCAATTACTCTGTCTAGAGGACTAGACCCAATGATAACAATAATGCAACAAAAAACCTTGAATCACGAGAGACATAAGGTATCTTACCCTCCAACCACCTGACTCCCATCCCCAAGTTGTCCTTTTATGCTTTGTCCGTGCCAGTAAAGTATCTTATCTTATCGTATTCTTCAGGATGAATAAAATGAAGATTACCGCAAGCAATTCTTCATGGTTATTCGGGCTGCTCGTTCTCTCCACAAGCTGGCAGATGGTCGAACTCTACAAGTCCATTACAACCGACTTCGAGGAGATCTTGGCGGGTGTTACATGCTCGGTGAACATAACAGATTTCGAAGATGCCCAGGAGAAGTTTAATGACTATATCACAGTACACAAAGCAAAGGTGTTAAACATTCTGATATCAGGCATCGAATGGTCGGACAGTTTAAATGAAACGAATGTAGTGTTTGATCCTAACCTGTGGACATGGGCTACAAAGGAGAGTGCCACCTTGACACAGCTGCCAATAGATCACAGCATACTATCATTCCGACTTACACACCTGGCAATAATGGATTTGGAAGTGAGTGTTGGAAGTTTTCCCACCGGTTGTGTGCAAGGATTAACTTTTGAACAACAGCGCATATTGGTAATCGAGGAAGTGCTACGTCTTACAGAGAATGGCATCGACGACGAGGACCTCATCTGTCAAAGCGACTACTCGCATCGATCCTTCTTATCAGATAGGCTTATCGGAGTAGGAAAGAGCTGTTGCAACAGGGGCGGACTAAGAGGAGGACGAGTATACGCAGATTGCGACCGCTACGAGAAAACTGCTCATCGAATTGAAGGTTTTGCAAAGTGGTTTGTAGCGATATCCATCTTAGGTTTTCTTCTGCCGTTCTTGATCATACTATGTACCATGCCATGGTGGCAGTATAACCTGCTATCCTTCAGCGAAACCTATGCTAAATACCTGTCAAATAAGTCCGATAAGGCGTCGATCTTCAGACTGGTTTCTAGAGACCACACCATTGCAGGTGAATCAAGAGCAAACGGGAGATTTTCGGGGAAAGATGTGATTATTGAAGATAATGAGTTGGAGTCGTATGAGACACCGGTGTCCCTCTTTGACCGTCCGAAATTTAACATGCGAGGAGTCTCACCTGGAAAGGTAAAGATAACATTGCTGTTCATTTTCCAGTTTGTGCTTGCAGTTGCCTGGTTATTGCAATACAGCAACACAGGCGACACGCTCCGGCGTTTAGACTCGGCTGAGAAGATAGTAGTCAATCTCCACAACAACCCGTATAGTTGGCTCTGGACGGACACATCATACTGGCCGTTCTATGTTGCTCTTGTGCTGGTTATCCTAAACTGTCTGCTGTTTTTATTTCTGTCTCTGTGGTGGCTGATGGAATTCGAAACGGTCAGGTTAGGTTTCGCCAAATGTCTACGACTTAAGGCACATGACGAGGACAGTCTACTTAAAAGTAAAAAAACTAAGAACATGTTTAAAATATTCTTCGTGTCGTTGGTCCTGTTCAGTTATCCATCTGTTTTCTCGATGTTCAATTGCGTCATCTACGCCATCGGGGGCCTCATTGTCAGCATCGACATAGTGTCGCCATGGCTGACCTGTATTATATCAGTTATATACTACACGCAGCGCTCATACAGAGAACTAACTGAGACTTACACGGAAATCAAAAGATTGGTATTTAAAGTTTGTGAACGGGTCAAAACATACAAGGCGACGCATAATGCAACGGTTGAAATTCTGAAACGAGAGAGAAACGAGTTGTTTATGTCTGAAACAACATATAGCTTCAAATTAGAAGAATTTGAAGGGCCCGTATGGTTTGTCAGGATCGTAAGGCGGGATCCTACAGTGAGTGAAAAAAATGAGGTAAGAACTGTCAGTTCATCGATCCCAATGAATAATATGTTGCCATCACACACTGGGTCTCGTGTGGACAACGGACAAGATGAAACGCACGTCACCAGAGACGGACCAGATGCGACTAGCCAGGCGGGTGTCGGTAACCAGTCGGTTGCAGGAGGGCAAGGCATCAGAAACTTGTCAGGTGCAAGTTACCAAGAAGCTACCGAAAACGATCCAGAGGAGCAGGAAGGTACTGGCTTCCAGAAGATCATGATAAACAAGGCGACGCTCCGCGGCATCTTAGATATGGTTGAACCAGTCACGAGAGGCGTAACAAAGTTCGTTGTTAAGGTTTTTTCTACTGGGCTTTTTCTCTTGCTAGTCGGGATCACCACAGTAGCATTCCGACCTGATGCAATGACTGTAGCCAATGGACTCTTCATCACATCCTTGTCTACTCTACTTGGCGCCTTGATTCCACTACTGATAGAAATGATGACGAAATTGACGGCCGCGGAAAGTCGACTCAAGGCAGATATTTTAGAGTTCAACATACGGAAACTTCTGTTTGTGATCCGTCCCAAATTCAAGGTGATTGAGAATGCTTCTTCGCATGCGCCACTGCAGACTTCATTTCTGTGTGAAACTGATAAAACACCGCTGGTAGTTTAGACGAGTATACTCGAATACCTCGAATACTGCCTCATTCTCTGGTGAGCCATTTCGAACGGTTACACAATGCAGAGAACATCTAGCATTTGTAAATCTTTTTTCACAACGGCAATGTCAACATTAAATTAACATTACATGATACTTATTATAATCTAAACATTTAGTGAAAGTTCTGTTTCAAAATTGCCAGCCACCTATTGGCATCAGGAGGACGAGGCCTTTATAATGTTGAATTTTTTTAATTTCACATCCTTGCTCTTCATATGGGGGGGGGGGGCATAGCTCCCAGGAAACATACTAAACCCGGAAGGACATTGCCGTACATATACGCACATCCTGATCGTCCGACTAATCAACTTTAGCCGATTGAAAAACAACTGGAAGCTCAGGCCAACACTCGGCACCATCGACCCGGCTTACATATGTAGTAACGTGTGCCAGGGGAGGAGGATACGACTGACTCTGGATTTTCGAGGATGATTTAAAAACTGAGGAGATCAAGATTAAACTGAAGTGGAAGGCTATACTCACATGCACTATACCTGCTCGACCGTCAGGAGAAATCATGAAATATACTTCTGGGGGCTCCTAAATGACCTAACTGTTGGTGTGATTCCACAAACGTCTGGTATCTCGGGCAGGTTTATTCCCGTCCGGTGTACCAACAGGTCGGAGCATTGTCTGCCTAGCCAACTTGACACAGATGTCTCTGCCTGTATCCCCACTCTGCCGCGTACACATGTACATGTATTGTCCAACGAAAGACTGTTTTATTTCCTGCAGACAGCCTTCGTGACTGGAGATAATAACAAGCATGCCAAAATATCGGCCGGTTTTACGTGAAGCCATAAACCAAAGGATGAATACGTTTTGTGATTAAACTCTTAATGTGATGTAATTGGACTTCTTAAAAAATAGCATTGTAATCCTCCGTAGGTTTTGCTTGTACAGGTCACGCACCTGTATTAAAACTATCAGCTCGCAGTTGTACAACGAAAAGAGTTCAGTTTGAAATCAATGCGAGGTTTCAACATACCAGTTGAATTGTAATTTCCATTTGAAGCATCTTCCTGAATTGTGAATAAGATGTGCTACACTGGTAAATGAACAAAATCATAAAGTTTCAGTCCAATAGGATTACTTATGTGGTGTTGGGGCTACGATTGCGTGGGAAGGGGTTTAGTCAGAGTTTACCAGACGCAGAAAGACCAAGAGAAATATTATTTAGTCATATTGTGCCTATTTTTTTACTCCCTGTTCGGGTTTAATTCTTGCAACAATTCTTGGAACCTTCGCCCTGTAATAAGTCTCCATTGTTCCATGAAGCATGATTGTCTCCTTCTCATATCAGTTTCCGATTCCATACCCGTTCCATCCCATAACTGGCATATTTAAAATGATAAAACATTGTAATGTAGAGACGCGTGTTTCTAGTTTTGATTATGCCTTGGGTTTACATCCGGGACTCTCATTGATAAGACTCTGCCCTTTTCTTCTTTGTACCAGTTCCAATTACCGATGCCAGACCTGAAAATATATCATCTCCGTGACCGAATGAGCAAAATTGCACATGGATAACTGCTTAATGTCGTGAATTTCAAGCATATCATTCAGTGATAGAAAGAATAAATAAAGTGATAGCAAGAATTAACTAGAAATTTGAAATTTGCTTGTCAGCAAATTTGATAGCCCTCACCACGGGCCCACACAGTACACGTATGGAGGAGTGAAGTCTATTCCGTTTCGCGGATGATCTATTTCCGGACAAACACGCTCGCGCTTTCTCAAAATCACACGCTCAGTAACATTTAAACAGCACCCTAACCTTTTCAGATGGGCAGGATGGATCATCGATAAGCATTTAAGGCTATTCCTTTATTTTATTCCTTCATTCAACCATGTCAACCGTCGTTCTTTGCTCAAAATACTGGACAGCTCGCCACTTCGGCAAAGAGATACCGCCGCCATGATGCATGAGGATATGACGTCAGCATTACGGGGCGGAGCTTATGCTAATACACGTGTGATTGACAGAATCGTGCCGGAGATTTGAAGCAAATCAGAAAATCGGCGCATAAAAACGCTTCAAAGTCATCAAAATTATCCGAATTTCGAAAAAATCTTTGCCAGGTGCACTAGATCGAGTTTAGTTTGATGGGACAGGGGTGACAGTTTTTCAGTTGAAATAGCAGTTTTGCTGGACTACCTCCATAATATAACCTGGGAAGAATGCAGAAGGTACTAGGCTTCTGCATTCTTCCCAGTATGTGGGGTCTATAATAAAGACTAAGAATTTGGAAGCATTACTACAACTTAACTGGCACTTGGTAAAAGGATTTGACAATAGGGGGCTTTTGCGAGATGATTCAGCTCCTTATTTAATGGCTCTCGCGACTTTTGGCTGGTCATTGCTTGATTTTCGTCACAATATGCATGCATCTAATAGCGTTAGTATAGTTTAGAAGTGATTATTAGGCTAATAAAGAAATGGTATTTCAATGAAGTTCTAAATAAGATAAAGGATGCCGAAAATCACGCCAAATTATGAGCTATAGCTTCTTCGGCCTTAATCATGGTCAAAAACACGTTTTTGGATGACTTTTGCCCCCGCTGCCCCTCCCCCCGCTATAGCTCCGCCAATGGTAATCCATTTTGTCAAATCGACGAAACGCCCTCTACCCCTTCACCTTTTTAAGTTAAGGGTTCAATAAGACATCATTTCACAAATCAATAAAAATCATTAGAGTTTAGGAAAAGTTTGTTCGGCAGTTTTAATTTTCTGAAGTCTTTATTATGTCATGGTGATAATGATATGATTTGGCGTTTGGCGTCTAAGATTTTTTATGCTGAAGTGCTTTGTGCACTTTCATGTGAAATTCAGTCAAACAGTCCATCTTAGAAGCCTCGAACTTTGATACGAACCTCATGTAATCTACCGGTCTGGTGTCTGGACCGACGTTTGGTACCGAGGCCATAAGACCGCGGGCTGCCACTCCAAAAATTATGAAATACTGAAAAAGGACCATGTAAGATAGAATAATATCTTTTTACCAAACCTGTGTAATCTTTACAAGAAGTTTTTCAATTCTCTGTCGGTATGGGTTGTCTCAACAAACTGTTCGAATGTAGCGATCGCTTCGCTCAAATCCTCGGCGAGGCGTGGCTATGTCTTAGGCCTAAATCTTAGCGATCTTATCTCCAGGTCGGCATCCGTTCGTAAAATAGGCCTCAGTCGGTTGGCATTATATCTTCAAATCGGGCAATTGATCATGAAAGCCTCTTTCAGTGTGTTCCCGGAATAAAGGGACTTCTGACACCAGAATTGTGACTTCCAATTTGGAAAAAGGGGGCAGTTTTCGAAAGACTAACACAATAAATTTTGATCCCAGAAGTTGGTCAAATACGGAAGCGAAGTTGTGCGATACATTATTTCAAATGCTCGATCATATGCAATATACTTACAAAAGACAATTTGACCAGCTGTACATAAAGTTTTTCGACATCGCCATCAGTGACGTCACGGTCCCATACATCAAGATGGCGCAATGCTTCCAGATATACCCGACAGATGTCTCTTTGCTGGTCTGGAGGGAAAAGGGCGCGTAGACCCACCTCTGGGTATTTCTTTGGGTAACCGAGGGAGGCGCTAACGGTGTACTGGGCTAGGTCTAGTGGCTGGTAGTTGTATCCGCATACATCGTAGTCCACTATGACAACACGATCTAAAAAAGGAATTAAAACCGCTTGATGACTTATTTGTTGCATTCAAAGATGATCAACCCCTTCATCCTCTCAGTCTCGATGGAATGAATTTAGACCACTTAACAAAATGTTAAGTTCGTCTGCATTTTACAATATTCAAATCGATGAAATAATTTTGGGAATCAATGATTTTTAGATGTATTGTGGACACTGTAATTCTTCGTTTCAGACAATGAGATATGAATTTTCCTTGACCGAAACTTGTCCTCGTATTATCAACAGAAGACTACGACAAGGGACAAGTCTCGAACAAATCGAGATAAAGATAACCCTCACTACTGACCTTTTTTCTCATTATAAATCACATTTCCGAAACCACTGTCGTTATGGCAAAACCCGAATGAAAGGTCAAGGCCACTGATCATCTTCTCCATGTCTTCTTTTTCTTTTAGAAATTCCTCTTTTGTTGGAAATTCATGGGAATCGATTCTGTAAGTGATATATCAACACCATCAGACGAAAACTGACCAGGGACCACATTTATTTGAGCATTATTTTCCGAGGGAAAATTAATAAAAGACTTTCATATTTCAATTTTCGATAGTTCTCATGAATTTACGAACTTCGACTGTACAACGGATGTCTTGATTGAATACTATTTCAAAAGTTTATCTCATAGAATCGTCGTATAATCGTCTTTTGACATGATTTACCCGAGAAAGTATGAAAGCCCTCGACTACAAACGTCTGGATTTAATATCAAAAGTTTATCTCATAGAATCCTCTCATGACAATATTGTTATCAACAATTTGAAATAGGTGAAAAAGCGACCGCCTTAAGAAAAAAAGGTCTACTCACAGTTTCTGGCACTCGTCATCAAAATAAGACGTTGGCCAACTTTTCATCAGCGTATCGAATGTTATCCAAGGAGCATTTTCCTCTGTAATGTTGTAGTTTTCCGCCGCAATCCTTGTCGTTCTTTTGGCGTGGACCTTTGCCAGTTCTTTGGCAACATTTCTGGATGGAAAGGATGATGTCAGAAGTTATGGAAGAAGAAATGATTATGCGCAAATAGCGAGCTTTTACTTGTAAGATTGGTATTTGAGAGTAGCGGTAGAGTGAGTCGCTTCGGTCAAGATGTGTTACAGGTCTGTGTTTCAGGCTTCGGTGTTACATGTAGGCCAACCTTCCATATTGCGCTAGCATTGGCCTCTGAGGCAAAACGAAACACTGTGAAGCGGAAGGAATCGACGAAATCAACTAAACATATCTATTGAGGATTTTCCAACATATCATTTCAGAATCAAAGCAAAATTAAATACCAAAGAAATAATGCTACAACATTTTCCCAATTGTTTGGCTAAATCAGAACGAATAATAGAAAGACTGAATAAAGTCCGTTATATTAATAAACTATGTCTGTTAATGATGCATTTTTGAATAAATTCTACAATTCTTACTTTGCTATAGAAATATCTTTCAACTTTTCTTGGTGATCCTTCGAAAACGTCTCTCCGTGGACATATTCACAGCATATCCCATTCTGCAGACGACAGTACACATTTGGCGCCAAACCGATCTCGTTGAAAAGTAAGAACGCCTTCATTGAAACCTCTCTGTTTACGAATTGTTGGAAACGGTCTGTGTGTACACGGAAAACTACTGCGTCATCGAAATCGTCGGTGATGTAGCACACAAAAGTGCGGTTTGCGTGGGCGCTGTTTGCATCAATATACTGAAATGAAGAATTTTGCGATCTTGTGATAATGTTCTACTTGTGAAGAGTTTAGGACAGTGCAGGCAATCTTCTAGACCTGGACCAAAATCTCTCATCAGAAGGCATTTTATACTCTCTAAAACCAGAATCTTAAATTTAAAATTCGAATAAATTATTTGAAAGACTCTGCTAAAACTTGGTCGTTATATCCGATCAAAAAATCGTTTCAACATGTTAAATGAGTACATGCGATTTCACACATCCATCCACACAAACAAAAATATGGTTGAAACGTGAAACCAGTGAAAAGTCATATTGACGAGATTTTTCGTTGTTCTCCGTATTTTAGTGCCATAGCCAGCTATAGATACCATGATTTTTCAATACGAGGAAACAGAGAGCGAAAACAGGTTTTTAGGCCCTGTTGAAGCTTTCTCCAAATGTGTCCTCTCTGCTCCAAAGTCGATGTTATAAGATGGTTTTTGTGAATACTTTTCTTTTAATATCCTCCCTCTTCCATTTGCTACGCAACTTCGTCAAAACCTGGTAAACACCGTTTTCAAGGTTCTCATGGTCCACGTGAATGTCTAAAAGTGGAACATCTTTCACAGCAGAGTGAACGTCTGTCGCCATTGGGTAGCCTAACGATTTGCCTGCGGTAGAATAAATCGATGTCAATATGTTATGGTTCAGTGTCACTGGTGACCATCACTCACAGAGACCACGGTTGGTAAAGGTATCGGTTTGCCAAAGGTAAATACGTTCTTACCGAGAGAGGAAATGACGACACAAAAGAAACAGACGAAAGATTACTTCATTTTGAGGGGCGTAAACCCGCATTTATTATTTTTATCCGATTGTACCCCTCCAACACTGTAATGGGAGGGCCTTGTTTCTATTGTGTTGCAAAGGTAAACCAATACCTTTACCCATTGTGGGGACCAAAATGCAAAAGCCGCAAATATAATTCACTGAATAGAGTAAATGCGACTTTTGAGTATAAATGTGATGGCTTTTTGCCCTACTAGTCATGTCTCCTAACATGACTTATCATGGGGTCTTTCGGGATTTGCAAAGAAAATGTTTGGTATTTTGATCCCGGGCCTGGGAATCTGGGTACCGTCGGCTCATCCGCCCATAGCCGTAGCAGGCCCTAGGATACTTCCTATACCATATGTATACACCAAACAGAGTGCATCGAGATGCCATCATGTTTAACCTGTCCATTACAACTACGCTACTCTTTCGTAACGACGACAGCTGCTTGTGCATCTGAACTCTTTGCATGCCTAATGTGGTTGAGGACGAAGGGACTATATTCAACGTGAGGCGTTTAACACCAGGAACTAGGTGTCCGACCTAACATGTTGAGCTATATCGTCAATCGTAATAATGCCAATTTCTTTCATTGTAGGCCAGGTTTAAACTACGGTATGCAGACACGTCTGCCGGCGTGTTCGTATACCGTATAACTCTATGTAAGCCAGCCCCAAAGAACATAATTAGAAAAAAATAAATTCAGTAAAAAAAATCCCCTACCTGATAGGTTATCTCTGTCTTTCACCCAGCAAATTTGCCAGTTGTCAGTTTTTGTTGGCTGCACAAGCTCACGGAGATGTTTTAGAGCTGGTCTTGTGACCCAGTTTCACTCATTTTCAAGAGAGTGGTGCAATATAGGAAGTTGTACAATGGGTTTGAGGTTTAGTAGGTTATCATATCCTGGCTATTTATATTATTTCAAAAATAGGTCAAATCCTCTGTTGAGCTTGGTGTCAATTTTTCGATGCCTTTTCATACGCTAGATGTGGCTTTCTCTAAAACGACCAAGTGTTACGCCTCTAGGTTGTAAATATTATACTAATGCTTGAATAAATGCAAGAATAACAGAATATCGCTCTTGAACCCTATTTTGTCATCTACTTGGGACAAGACAAGACGACCAGTCTTTCCCTGAGACATGTTTTATATAAAAAGATTGGTTATTTGATGCGTTGAAATTTGTCGAAATCATCAGCAGGGCTGGTTGTTCAAAATAAATTTTGTCACTAACGCTGGTGTTAACTTAACTTGGTGTTATCTCCTTCAGTTAAGCCCTTTGACTTAACACCAGGTCAAGTTAACTTAACGCAAGCGTTATCTCCTTCAGTTAAGCCCTTTGACTTAACACCAGATCAAGTTAACTTAACGCAAGCGTTATCTCCTTCAGTTAAGCCCTTTGACTTAACACCAGGTCAAGTTAACTTAACGCAAGCGTTATCTCCTTCAGTTAAGCCCTTTGACTTAACACCAGGTCAAGTTAACTTAACGCAAGCGTTATCTCCTTCAGTTAAGCCCTTTGACTTAACACCAGGTCAAGTTAACTTAACGCAAGCGTTATCTCCTTCAGTTAAGCCCTTTGACTTAACACCAGATCAAGTTAACTTAACGCAAGCGTTATCTCCTTCAGTTAAGCCCTTTGACTTAACACCAGGTCAAGTTAACTTAACGCAATCGTTATCTCCTTCAGTTAAGCCCTTTGACTTAACACCAGGTCAAGTTAACTTAACGCAAGCGTTATCTCCTTCAGTTAAGCCCTTTGACTTAACACCAGATCAAGTTAACTTAACGCAAGCGTTATCTCCTTCAGTTAAGCCCTTTGACTTAACACCAGATCAAGTTAACTTAACGCAAGCGTTATCTCCTTCAGTTAAGCCCTTTGACTTAACACCAGATCAAGTTAACTTAACGCAAGCGTTATCTCCTTCAGTTAAGCCCTTTGACTTAACACCAGGTCAAGTTAACTTAACGCAAGCGTTATCTCCTTCAGTTAAGCCCTTTGACTTAACACCAGGTCAAGTTAACTTAACGCAAGCGTTATCTCCTTCAGTTAAGCCCTTTGACTTAACACCAGGTCAAGTTAACTTAACGCAAGCGTTATCTCCTTCAGTTAAGCCCTTTGACTTAACACCAGATCAAGTTAACTTAACGCAAGCGTTATCTCCTTCAGTTAAGCCCTTTGACTTAACACCAGATCAAGTTAACTTAACGCAAGCGTTATCTCCTTCAGTTAAGCCCTTTGACTTAACACCAGATCAAGTTAACTTAACGCAAGCGTTAGTGACAAAAATTTTTGAACAACCGGGCCGTGGACCAAGTTGACAGGTAAAGACATAGAGGTTTTACCCCTCGAACAGCGAGAAAGTTGACCACTCTTTCATTAAAAACAATTCAAAATGATATTTCCCCTAATCAAATTAAGCTAAGATGGAAATTTCGGTGCCTGGGGGAAAGGTACCTGCCCCCATGCATGAATATCCATGTCTCAAGAAATACTAGTCTTCTTGAAGTCGACATTTTGATCAATTCAGCCAGTCTCATAAAGCACGTGTTCGAACGACTCTTCTTGGTAGCAATCCGTCAATTACAAACACTATTTTTTCATCACATAATTTCTATATGTTTGCCAGAGTATATATCTTTGGAACACCACATCAAAATTTGCACTTGACATCTAAAAAAGGTTCTTTACGTTTTATTGATAGGCCTGGGTGTATCAGATCCGCCATCTTCATAAACGTGCAATGGTGAAGGGTGATGTCTCAGCACGCCTTGGCCGGCTCTTGAGCCCGCGTTCCGAAAACTTCCGATGTTTCACGACTTTACCCGAAGTATCTGACGTAGAAGCATTATTAATTACTACTCAGAATCGCTTGTTTATCATCAACCTTGTGCATTATTGAACAAAAGCGATAAAAATGTTCAAATAAAGTGTTGATATCTCTGATGGTATCATTTTGTTCACCTTAAAGCTGGAGAAGGTGTGGCAGGAAGGTTGTTCAATTCGCAATAGCGCCCTTATTCATTTATTCTGGATTATTCAACGACTAATCAATAAAGGCTAAGAAACGGTAGGTAATGATACATAGTTGAGGTCGAATTCTTCCAGCGCACCAAACCATTATTCATTACCATTATTCCCCACATTCACCCAGTGTCACTCTCTCGAATTGCCAATATCGTCTTTTTCGCGCTTATGGCGTTTTTCAGTCTCTCCCCCAACTCTGTATGCTATAAACATGATCAGTGAGTAAAAATACGCTCCCACGAATTCCTGCTCCACTTTTTAGGTACACCATTCATAGGATTAATGCGGATACGATATAGGCGCATTGGTACAGTTTTTTGCTTTGCCAAAACGCCCCAATATTGGCACGGATAGTTATACCGGTCCACACGCGCCGAGTTCTTCAAAGCTATTTATATATGATATCTATATACACGTACCATTGAAAGTCTACTAGCATATACCCATGGAGCGGGCAAAGTTGAAATGTAATATACATTAGTTAAATGGGCACGATGATTGAACTACATTAAATTTCTAACGTTACTGAAGTTTTATTAAAGGTTAAACACGAAATGAACTGCATTTAGGGACTTATTGCTGCTATCAACATGCAACCCC
Organism: Lineus longissimus; assembly: GCF_910592395.1. Taxonomy (NCBI): domain Eukaryota; kingdom Metazoa; phylum Nemertea; class Pilidiophora; order Heteronemertea; family Lineidae; genus Lineus; species Lineus longissimus. Next base: position 9,292,816 of record NC_088315.1, read on the forward strand.
AAATAGATTGATTGGAGCATGGAGGTATATTTTGCACAATGCATTGAGACCAGTGACAGCAGGTCCTGTTCCAAATAAGGGCCTCACATATTAGGCATATCACCTACCCACTCCCGTACCCAATGCCACTGTCGGACCAAAGCCAGGCGCATGGAGAGATGCAGAACGCAATTCAAACTGACAACATCAATCAGTAAAGAATAAATCAAAGAGCAAGCGCTGGCCACTGTACATATTTTGTCCATCCTGGCATAACTGTTTATTGATACCCTGACTGCATGTTCCGGTAGGCCACCCTGCAGAATTTGCCTTATCACTCCGGTCAGTGTTTCTCGAATAGAACTAAAATAGAATAGGCTAATCATTAATCTCCCTGCTAATACCCTGCACCATGGACCAGGTTGTATAGCACTACATACGTGCTGGAAGCTAATATTGATGTGGCAGGGAGAATATGCGTGAAGTTTGAAAGTCTATTTCGATGGTCTGCTGCAAACCGCTTATTCTTCGCGGGTGTAGCTATAAACCAAGACTATAACGGAAGAAAAAAATCGCAAGGTTTATTTTCATTGCTAAAACCGACTATTTGATATCATGAGTGGTCTTGAACTAGACCTATATCGGGTGGGCCAGAAAAAAGGGTGCGCTATTAACTGAATATCACAAAGACGAGACAAGATATAGCAATGGAAGTTATCCTGTTGATGTCAATACATGTACAATCATCTGTTATCAGGGAGTTTTCGCAAATTCCCGAAAGGCCAACGTGAACGCCTATCTCATTGTTCAAGGCGTTCGCGTTGGCGTTTCGGGGATTTGCAAAAACTCCCTTATACGTTGATACCTCAACATGATGATAGGACCTTTTCGTAATGCCTGCAGGGACACCGAAGATATACATTGTGTATCAGAAATGGATGGAGGCCGACAAAAGAAGAAATCAGTCTCTCAAATCATTAAGGAAAAGAAGAGGCAAGCTTTATTAACGTTACAGTGGTGAGTTTTATAGTGTATAGCTGTAAGGTTGAATGAGAAAAACGTGGGGCCCCTTTTTCACCTTGTTAATTACATTAATAATTCACTACAAAGATAGAACCACGACGAACAAATGATACCTTATTAGCTATGAATATCCATAGAAAAGGAAATGGTTGGGATTGTTTGTGTCATGAGTGCGTAAAATATCAGTAGTCCCTATACTTTTTTGTGCCACACAAATTTCACCTAGCTCTTGGCTTTGCATTATCTTACTTCACATTTTGAAAATGTTGCCTTGTGGCTATCTAAATGTTGGTGCCATTTCTAGTGAAATATTGTTCGTGGGTCCAACGCCCAAACGGCGCGATGCCCAAGTCAGATAATCACCCAGTGTTGGTGGCTGACTCTTTTTAATTAGGAAATTGCTCAAACCCTTCTGTTCTAGTTTAACGCTATTCGTCTACCACGTGGGAATCTAGCATATGCATAACAGGGCAATATTATCATGCTAATATTAGCTAGAAAACAAAATTTGCTATACTTAGCGTGCGAGCGATAAGACGAACAAACCTCAAGAACGTAAATCAGGATAAATCTGATAAGAATGGGTGTTCTCGAAATGCGATGTTGAATGTTTGGAAAGCGATTGTCAACAAGAGAGCTTCTGAAGCAGTTGTTAAACACGGCCACTTAAGGACCCTGGACAACCGTCGGACACTTCTCATCATTGCGTGGCGTTAGTTAAACTACATGGAACTACATCGTTATTGTTAGATCAGCATTAACCCTATCCGTAAATCTTTGAGAGTTTTAGTCAAAACAAATATTCTTTAAATGAGAAGCACTCGACCTGTTTTCAATCGCATTCTGTAGTCCAAGGGGGGTGAGTTTCACGATATCCAACAAGCCTTCTTGACCCTCAGGTTTTGGATCCATTCCCCCGACCCGGCCTCCGTTCCTCTGACGGTTCAGAATATCGGGGAGTTTTCGCAAAGCGCCCGAAACGCCAACGCGAACGCCTATCCCGTTGTTCAAGTTGTTGAGCACGATGTCGAACAATGGGACAGGCGTTCGCCTTGGCGTTTCGGGGGATTTGCGAAAACTCACTGAACGCGCGAGGCATAAATCCCCCTCCCTGTACTTATTGTTGTCTGTGGTCACAATGTATTGTCAGACTGCGGCCCTAAAGGGGTCTGAAAGGCCTAGTATAGTCTGGATCTCCTGAAATTCATATCAAACAATAGCTCAGTCGTTTTCAAGAAAGATCATTGCTACATTATACGCCTGTGGAATAGACTCCCTCCAGAAAAACGATATTTGGACAAATTTACCATTTCTAATCTGCGGGTGAAAGGTCATCTTTTCCGGGATATTTCGGACAATTGCGTTGAAGCGCCCTTGAACGGAAATCTTTCTTCTGAAAAGGGCGCCATCCGAAATACATTAGGAATTACATACATTACAGTACACAGTAAGTTATGATTTTTTATCCATGATTCTATCATAGGCTTGATGAAAACTATTGCGTCTGTGATGGAGTCTGTCTTCCCCGGTGTATCTTATACTCGCATTATCTGGACTTCTGTAAACAGAACAACATGGAGCCTGCATGTGCTGCAACGTTTGGGAAGGTAAGTCTATTGTAATGTCTATAAAACTTGGCAAAATCGTTTCGGAAAACAAAGATGGGCTGTCGTCATTGGTAATTGATAATTAAGGACTCTTCGATCAACGGATCTAAGACCGCTTCGGTCATCAAGTTTCATCCAAAACCTTCCATCAGAAAAAAGCCGCCCCCAGTCCAGACCCAAAGAAAAATCGTCCAAGGGCTCCAATGAAGAAGTTGTTTTTACTTGGATTGCAAATCTCTAACCTAAAAAAGATATCCGGGCCCGAAATTAGATGGAAGAAAAACCGAACTTTGAAGAAATCTGCCGCGTAATTTTTGCACAGCGGTCCAACTGAAGTCGGTGATGGATGTCCTAAATATTTCGCTGTCTTTAAGCACGATTTCTCTCTCGCAGACGATTCGACAGAAGTTTCCTCAGTTGACGACCAGGCGACTTGGAACTCGAGGACATTCGAAGTAAGTAGGTCACCGCGAGAAACAGTTTTCCAATTTGCCAAGAATCTGACGGCTACCACGTTTATTAAGCATGTCTGGCCAGGTTACATTGGAATTCGGAGAACATTAAGCGCTACTTTGACCCTTGTCTCGCCGTTAAAAGAATTCAGGCCTTGCTCAATACACGGTTTATTGTCTTCACACAAAGCTGGCTCGCACCTCGGCCTGAATTCCCATTCGACAGTCTTGTCCAAGGGTTACCAGGGGAAATCTTGATCATATCGACCCCCACGAAATGCTTTCGGAGTGGTCGATAGGCCTTACCAGGAAAGAGCAAATATACAATGTACGTTTTCCAATGAAGTTGGAAGAGGTGCGTTTTTGAAATGTTCAACTAAGTTAGATTGTGTTCTCAGTCTAGGAATGACATTCTTCAAGCCTCTTTTAAGTAAGTATGAAGATAAAGTTTGTTCTGTTGATGGATAGTGATTTTATGAGTTGCCCAGTGGTTGATTTTGTGCGAGAATTTGATTGTTACAATTTTTTCTCTCTCCAGATATCACTATTATGGTATCGGAATCAAAGAGACTAGTGCCTATTACCACACCGTTTTTTCTGGGAAAGGCTTAACCAGATTTTCAGGCTGCAGTCAGAGAAACGAGGTATGTAATGCCTATTATCACACCGTTTTTTCTGGGAAAGGCTTAACCAGATTTTCAGGCTGCAGTCAGAGAAACGAGGTATGTAATGCAATGTGGATCATGGTCAGGTTGTCTTATAACCGAGAAAGGATTGTGCGAATCATATAGTCTAAGTAATTTGCCATTTTCTTTTAGATGGGAATAACAACCAGTTTAGACTAAATAATTGTCCCCAGAACACAGAATAGAACAATTGCAAAAGACAATTAGCCCAAAGGTGTACTTGATTTTAATATGAAAATTTCCAATTGCGAAAATAGGTACTTGATACATAAATTTTAGCATTCTCGTTTTGTAGACAGACACACAAATACTATTAATACCAACTTTCAGCAAATTTGTATGCATAATTACTGCACTACGGCATTGTGTAAAAAACCGCATTTCTATTTTATACCCTGGCCACCAGTAATTACAAACGGTGTACCCCTTTATGGTGCATGTATATCTCAACCTTCAGGAAGCCTTCTCAAGGTCATATAACCTGAGCTCGAAGACTGGCACTCTTCTACCCGAATTCCCTGACGCGCAGCGTCTCATTCTGCCTCCTCATGCAAAGAGAGAGAAAGTAGCCACACTGTTCATGATGTACAGGACGCATTCGCAGTGCATATTGGACACTGCTATTAATGGCAATTTCAATGAGGTGAGTATGCACGCCATGTTTTACGTACGACTCCTACTCGGAGGTTTTTAAAGCTGAGGTTTGAGTCATTGGGTGAAATTTTCCATTGAAACTGAATTGTTGATCGTTTCCAAATTGATAAATCACCTGATATATCCACACAATAACTTTTGACTTTGTGGCATAGTTATAGTCGTTTAGTGTTACACTGTACCTCCCCTTATAGCTTTTCATATTGGTTTTATGGGGCAGAAATCTTTATCAAAATCATGTTTTTCAGTGGTGTGTGTACGAAACTATAGCTAAAAGAAAACGACACAATTTAAAGTAAATTCATGCATTCTTTTTTCTCTCCAGATTCACAACTTTCTTCTGCACTTCTGGCAAGGCCTGCCGGACCACCTCCTGCCACTTCTCGATCACGAGGTGGTCGTAGATATTGTCAGCATCTGTGATTCAATCCTCTACCAAGTTCTCCTAGACGTCCTTGTGCCCTCCACTTTGCAGGAATTAGGCCATGGGTGAGTTGAGTGATCATGATCATATTGTGGTGGGAGAACACCACATTCCCACTTTAATAGGTTTTCGTTTAGATGCAAATCACGTGTCACGATCTGAACCAATCTTCAGAGCAGACATAAATATTTGAGCTTTATTCTCTCTCAGCCTCCTTACGCATTTTCGATGACGTGGTTCCATCCCTGCTTGATTTGGCCGCCATTGCCCATCGAATGGCCTACGCTAGGACATTTAATTTTATACAACATTTAGGCCGCCAATCATCCGAAAGTTTGTGACATGGTTAAGACCATTCATCTAAAGATTTTAGTTGACGGTAGTGTATTTTAAACGACACCCCCAAAGTGAGTACGAATCGGTGGTCGCGGCCATTTTCAGTCTGATTAGACTACGCAGGTCACGCACCTGTATTAAACCAATCAGCTCGCGGTTAGTTCAGTTTGAGATCAATGCGTGGTCTCACCATACCAGTTGAATGTTATTTTCCATTTAAAATACATGTACAGTTTTTCTTAAATTGAGAATTAGGTGTGTTTAAAATGAAGAAAATGATGAAGTTTCAGTCCAGTTGCCTTACTTATGTGGTTTTGGGGCTCAAATTAACCCGTTGTGGTCAAAAAGTCTTATAACAATGAAATGAACTAGATGTTGTCGCGGCCTTTCGGGAGCAATGGCGGCTGAATCTATCAGGGACGTCATGAATAAATAGAGTTCCGGTCATGCTAAAGGGGGGCAGAACAGCTCGCCTTTAAATTGGATTAAAAGTTTTGGCTGATCGATTTGATTGATAGAAAGAATAGGATGGACAATTTGGTCATCTTCATCAAGTATTCTAAAATCCTGTTTTGTCACAATTCATATGTTTATTAAAGTTTTTGTTTCTGAATCAAGCAGAAACAAACATGTAACGCTCAAACCCCAACTAAGGCATGTAGGGCGATTTGTGTCCAACAGAAACCGTGTTGAAAAGCGAATAGTAGTGTCGCCTTTTGTCGAGAGGGTTTTAAAAAAAATATTTTAATTCAAATTCACTATGCCATACAAAATATATACTTGAACATTAGACATACTTATATTTACAAAAATACAATATGGCACATTAGGGACAGTAAACAGGCTATGGCCTTTAATTAACTGCCCTTAAAAGACAACAAAGCCGCAAAAATACCTACGTGCCAGTGAACGCTATCTATTGTTTGACCTCCTTATGACGAAGTTGAACAATAGGATAGGTGTTCACGTGGACGTTTCGGAGGCTTTGCGAAATTCTCTGTCAGTGGTGATTCACGAGGCACACGCGTTTAAGTTGTTCTGCTTGCTTCTGCTCAGCGGAACACGATAAAACCGATGAAACGTTTTAAGTGTTTTCGTTTCGGAGTGTTTCCCCTCACCGGCACTGTTTGGGAATCCTGAAAGACAGATGGACCCGGTTTACCACTTTAAAAAAAGGGTCTCTCTCGCTGTATAGTGTATGGACGCTAAAACAACCAAAATGTTACCTTGGGCCTTGGCTATACCGTGAAGACTCGGAGCCCGAACCGAAGTCGAGTAAAAATTGAGGCCTAATAAACGGTATTCGCTAGATTTGATGTTGATCCCAGGTCGGTATAATTGCCAATTGCTGTCGCAGGCACCTACCGCAGACGTGCGATTTTTGTCGCATTGGATTATGCTTGTTCGCGAGTTGTTTAAACTGAACTAATTTTATACCACCGCCGAGACGTCAAATTGAAATTACAAGAACTCGCTTTTTATTTATCAGACTGTTGAAAGATATTCGCAAGTTCGCCTCCTCGCTGGAGTCGTGGCTAACAACATCGTTGGAGAATCTCCCGGACAATCTAATCGAGAAGAAATTACCAGTTGCGAGGAGGTTCGGCCAGGCCTTGAAAAGACACACAGCGTTCATTCATATAGCTCAGGTATGTGATGCTCCAAATCTAGAAAGACTAGATCATTCGTGAATGTTATGTCCGCATCTTTTATGACTCTGAAGGGCGAACTACTGGTCGGATTTCTTTAAAGTTTGGTTCTATTATTTGAAAGACTCTGGTGTACTCTCGTATACCCAGGCATTTCAGACTATTTCACCTCTCGCTTATTAATCGAATTTAGCGGCGGGGATTGGGGCTTGGGGAGACGGTGGCCATGTTGATAAGAGATGGGGAGTCCGCTTAAATATCACCTACACGTTATCGATTGGTTTAATTGTCTACATGTATGGTGAGATACCCAACCACTCAAGTATGTACCTGTATTGTCAGTGTCAAAGTAGTCAAGAGAGAGTTACTTTGTTTTTATTTTTTGCATCTCGCCTTCCTTCTTTCCTTGGAAGTTTGAAAGTCCTAGGGGTAGCATGTCCGGGGAACATATGATTCTATAAAGCGCTTTGATCACTCTCTGCCATTGATTGTGATGGCCTCTATAGAACTATATCTATACCCTAATCCGTCAGAAACACGTCCAATCCAACTCGTGCAAACTTTTTAAATATGTGCATGAGGGGCTCATTTGTTATTTTAAAGCATAATGATATAAAACTTTCACTTCTTCCATGTCTCATTGCTCAGGACTGGCATTCATTTACGGCATCTCTGCCAGCTAGGTACCCATTTACTCTTGGTGAGAGGAATGAAGGAGAAAAGCACATAGTGTTAACTGCCTTTCTAAAGACACAAAGACATAGTAACGTTGATTCTTCCAAGAAGCGAACTCCTGATTAAGAACCCGCGCTCTGCCCACTATGCCATTGATCTCCACAGACCAAAACTGGAACTGAACGTTTACTGCAACCTGCTGGTTCAAAATCAGCCATTGGTTGTGAAAATATTCACGTGTTTCCAGTATCTTTTTGTTGCCTTAGAAACCGTCACAATATGATAGAGAGTGCCGTCTAACACGAGGATGAAGTATTCAAACGTGCCTTCGGGAATCTGGTATCTCAATTCAATGTCGATGTTTTCAATGGCTAAGCTTGTATCGAAGCGGCTCCTGGCGCAGCTAATTCTAAATCCCAAGAATGCTGTCACCATTTGCTCGTTATTCCTTCCAAGGGCCGCAGTTAGAATTATAAGGTGGTCTGATTCCCTGAACCAATAGTCATAAGATAAGAACTGGCGATCTGGAAAGTTGATAATGGAACTAAATTCGGTGCTGGAGCCTGGGAGAGTAAAATGTTTGCTTCTTCTAAACCAGTATAAATACAATCCTAAATAATCTTTCTTTTTTTTTCGACCAATAATAAAGTACACGAAGTCTTCGCCAAGGAAGAATCTGTCGTAAGCAGACACCGGGACGTTTATTTCTATAACGCCTTTGGACGAAAGTCTAATAACGGCGCTTTCATTCAGATTAAATGAATACATCCTAATGACAGACTGGCTATATCGCTTGCAATCAATGACTAATGTCCCGTGTCGGAGCAAAATATCGAACTTCGACACATACACCCCACTTACGCACGGGTCCGTGTCCGGTATGACTAGTTTCTTCGTGCAGATGCCAAGCCTGACGTCAAAGAGGATAAATGTAAGATACTTGTGCTCTTCCCGGCAACTTAGGGCGATGTATCTATCATAGACCAGTGCTCTTTTTGCTAAATCTATTTGATGGCACATTAATGTGTTTGTTTTTAGCACTGTCCTATGGGTAAGATTGAATACATCGCCATTTGAATTCATATGATACGTGCGGATATAGTAATGTTGTTTACCAGGGACGTCTGTCATGACAACAATTGTGCCAGTCACGTAATTATGAAGCAACTTATCATGACTGCCAATTCTCAATATAATGGGTGGTAGAAATATCGCCTTTACACTGCGCCTGTACCTTACCTTTCTATGTTCCTTAAAGAGAATGGTAGACTTTTTCACCTTTTATGCAGAGAACTATTTCCTGTTTCGTGTAAGATCAGTGTGAATTAGTTCTATCCAAAGGACGATTAAATTAAATTAAAATAACGTTCCTCCTTATTTGTAACATACTGGCACCAGTGGTTTTCAATATACTTCGCCTCACGATATTTCAAACCCCTGGGGAAATTCATACCCTTAGACGGATTGTACGTGGCGGTAGAAAACAGACCGCCCAATAAGAGCGTCGCTTGCATAGAGTCACAGAATTAAAATTAACCTAAATCAAAATATCCATCTGCCTTTTCTTGTTGGCAATGATAGACCTTTTCACATTTTATGTATTGAACTATTTCTTATTTGAGAATTTCTTTTGTGAGATCAGGGTGAATAAGTTATAAACCTCTAGATTTCAATAAAGTATCCATGCTATTTATTTGAAAGATTGAGTCAGTATGTTACTTTTACTATCAACACGGACCCAAATTTGAACATGTCCTATAGCCTGCAAATCATGCATTGTCAATGGGGTCTCCTTCCGAAGGTTGATGTGGTCAACAAAAATATGCTTAATTGGCCTGCCATAATTATGTTTAATCCCACCGATTAGAAAACGTGACAAAAATCATTAACATTGTATCAAGTAATCAATCCTTTTCGAAAAAATAAAAAAAACATGACACTATAAAATTTTCCCTCGATGTAAAATTGAAATAATTACATCATTTTTGTAACAGAATAAGTATTTCTTAGTTAGTTGTTACTCTGTTGATACAACCTACCTGTGTGATACACACTAGTATATTAGATAACTTTACGCACATGTACAGTACACGGGCATTTTTCGCCAACCAAAAATTAAGTTTTTGTGCCGGTTTAGAGCCAAAATGACTCTAGATTAACTTTTTATCCTGTTCTCGTATATCTTACAACAAAATAAGTAATTGAGTAAGGATCTTTTGATCGAACTATGTGTAACATTTGACCTTTACTGCTGACATGTAGTGAACCAAAATATTCTCGAAGCCCTATATTTGCACAGATTTTTCTTACATGTCCCTTTAGCAGTAACTTGTGTTGTTCACACTCAACAACGAACCCGAACTTCAAAATCGGCCGGCTTTTTTTCCGTACCATCACTGTGAATTTAGCTTCATACCTTGGATTTGATACAATATCGGTTAATTTCACATCACCAAGGTAGCCTAAATTGATTAAGTAAGTCTCAAACAAAATATGAGTGGATGCTTGCTTATGTTTATAGAAATATACAATCATGGTGTGATACTTATCACGCTGATGACTAAAATACACTGAGAATATTTCGGCGCCAAACATGGTGGGTGCGATGCGTTTACCGTTCGGAGACTGAATGTGTGTTTTATTAGTGAATCGTAAAACAGGCTCAGAGCCCGGTTCCAGGTAAAAGTCGAACAAAAAAATATTTTGGGTGTCCTCATCACACCATACTACAGCTTTTTTAGCAAAAGATAAAACCAGACGGCTTGTTACTGCAATGTAGTCAACTCTCTTCTTGTCGATACATCTCCGTGCCTCGTCAGGCAGAAACAGACTACCGTTCACAGTACCCTTCGTAAAATCATACATGTAGACGTCAGGGCCATCAAACATCAAGAGGTATTTATCAAAGTAGCTAAATGCTTCTCTGGGCTGGCGTGAGAAATACGAGCCATTGTATTTCACCCGAAACACATGGCTAACTGGCTTATATTCGTAAATCAAAATGTTACTATCTCCTGATTTTTTTACATAATATTCTGTTATAAGATACTCGAAATCCAGGTGATAAGCTAGGACGCGTTTAGGCGGTATAAGTGCTGCTGGGGAACTCCGTGCAAATCTGTATATGTGCTAAACAGAGTGGTGTAGATGTCATCACATTTTGATAAGCTTAATATGGACACTAATAGAAGTTTCTCCTGAAAGGACCACTCTTTCATTCATTCGGTACATACAGGGCCAAGCCAAACCCGACCCAACAGACGTTATGTTGAAGGCCCACAAAGACATGGTAATATCACATACTCTGTCACATATCTTTCCAGACAATCAGCCATTCACCATTAGCATGAACGCGTCCTGGATATAATCGTGTGTTTTAGAGGCGTTTTTTTTCTCCATATTTTCCATCAAACCAATCAGTCATTAGATTTACTCAATCATTCGTCTACCACCTCCCTTTACACATACTCGGGTAAGAAAACGCATCTCTTTTGACATTCCTCAATAACTTTTTATTACCTTCTTTTGAAGCATTTTTGCTCCATGGTGGGACTCTAGCTCTTTCGTTTCCATACACCTCCCCCTCTTCTTACTCAGCCGACAGTAAGTGTTTCCACCGTACCAGTAGTTGACAGTTCGACATCCTTTTAGGATGAGACATAAAGCAGCACATCCGATTGGTCTCAGTCTTGTACCCTTCGTATTTAGGTCGATATTCTTGAGAGTCAAGTTATGGCTAACGTGTTCAAAGGTAGCTTGTCTCTCATTAAACCCCATGATACTGGCTCTTAATAACTGATTATTGCTTCATCAGCACCCAGTGTAACATAGACACATTCGATTATCAAGCGCGCTGTCCCAGTAGACAGGAAAATATGATAGTTTTAAACAAAATAGTTTTTCCTTTGACAATTCTGCTGGTCCTGTACGTTAACAAGACCAAGTACAGTACAGTGTACATTATCTTCCGAAACATCATTCGAGAAATAACGTACAGAATGCCCCTTGCAGCTACTAGAACAGCTTCATTATCCAATCTTTTCCTTCAAGTGAATCTCTCAAGAGCATTCAGGGGCTTGTTCTCTGCGGTCAGATCAGGAGCAGTGCTTATACAATTTGATCAAAATTCCTCACTGAACAGCTCCCAATGACATTTGACTTTTACAATTACGTACATGGCGTACTGCACAGTGGAATACAGATTTGTGTTCGCAGCTCGGTGACCTTCTCAAATTTTCTCTGTGGGTTAGACACAAATGAATTAGCCATAACAGGCATTGTGAGGGGTACGTGGGTACGCGAACAAGCTCTACAACCTATCAGGAAAACCTTATCCTCTGTATACGTTATTAGCGACCAAACCTATTACGCCATATTATTATAAATAGAACAGTACGTGACTTAGCTCGTAGGAAATGGTTTAACTACACCTACAAAAACACATAGCCGAACTGAAAGCAGAGCAGAGGGTGATGTTAATTTGGTGAGCGAGTGTCAGTTCCTCAGTGCTTCTACTCTATTTACCCTTATTGTTCTTTGCTTCCACTTCATTTACCCGTATTGTGCCTTGCTTCTACTCCATTTACCCGTATTGTGCCTTGCTTCTACTCTTTTTGCCGCTATTGTGCTTTGCTTCTTACTCTATTTACTCTTATTGTGCTTTGCTTCTTACTCTATTTACTCTTATTGTGCTTTGCTTCTTACTCTATTTACCCTTATTGTGCTTTGCTTCTTACTCTATTTACCCTTATTGTGCTTTGCTTCTGTTACTCTATTTACCCTTATTGTGCTTTGCTTCTTACTCTATTTACCCTTATTGTGCTTTGCTTCTTACTCTATTTACCCTTATTGTGCTTTGCTTCTTACTCTATTTACCCTTATTGTGCTTTGCTTCTACTCCATTTACCCTTATTGTGCCTTGCTGCTTACTCTTTTTGCCCGTATTGTGCCTTGCTTCTACTTCATTTACCTGTATTGTGCCTTGCTTCTACTCTTTTTGCCGCTATTGTGCTTTGCTACTTACTCTATTTACTCTTACTGTGCTTTGCTTCTTACTCTATTTACCCTTATTGTGCTTTGCTTCTTACTCTATTTACCCTTATTGTGCTTTGCTTCTACTCGCTCTATTTACTCTTATTGTGCTTTGCTTTGAATCGATTTTCCCTTATTGCGCTATCTCTGTATGCCGTTATTGTGCTTATCTTTTTGCTTCTGCCCTATTTACCTTCAAATCCTTTCTACGCTTCTACGTGAAGGGATGCTATCATCCTAGGTGACGCATAGCTTTCCACCATTTAAAGCCAGTGTACGTCAGCCAGGACGAGACATTGCCCTGAATATACCTTTTTATCCACTGCAATGTAAAACCAAACGGGCAATCTCCTCACCTGAGAAAGGATAAGTTAAACAACCTGGCAGCCGAAAACCACATTTGTCAATGTGCGTAGTAAAAGATAAGATAAGATAAACTTTATTTTTCATCGGTATGGGAATACATAAAAAACGTGAGCTGTGGTGGGCTCTTCAACCGATATCTAACATGATTAAAATAACAAAAGAATAAATAATACAGAGTTATCACAAGATTAATTTACAAATAGTAAAACAATAGCCCTACAGGGTTATGTCTCTAAAAGGCAATAGTACAAACACAGTTTAAAAAGCGCACATAGCACATTTACATTTATCACCATTCCAAGTTAATAAAAGTTTACGAAAAATGGTAAAATTATTGGCCTCACGGATATGGTTTGGCAGGTCATTCCAAATCCGTGAGGCTTCATATATTAAACTATTTTTACCATATGATATACTGTTAAAATGATTGATCTGCACATTATTGCTACGAAGGTTGTGCGAGATTTCTTTTTCTTTTATAAGGTTCAACAAGTAGGAGGGTCTTTGTTTTTCTAGGATTTTGTACACTTCTTCAGCAACAGTCGATGGCGGATTAACATCTTAGTTCTCTTTCATTTGCACTTTTTTGTCGAATTGACTGATAAAGCTAATTTAAGGCGGAAATACATCACGTGGTCATGTTTCAGACTTATAACCCGTGGAAGAAGTGATTGCGATAAGTGTATTTTGTCCCTTGAGAAAACAGTCTGATAGTGAACATGTCGAAACATCAAAATGGTTAAGATAGATAAAACTACATGTATTCATAAGCAACAAGAGATTTTTCACGATAAAATATACTCACCAAATCAATGAATATCACGAAAACCACTCGGGAAATCATGCAATAGATCGACAAAATGCACTCAGGATATCAAGGAATAGCACGACAAAAGCCACTCGGGAAATAAAGGAATAGCACAACGAAAGCCACTTGATAAAATTGGAAGAGCACGACAAAAGACACTCGTGAAATCAAGGAATAGTACGACGAAAGCCACTCAGGAAATAAAGGAATAGTCCAACAATAGCCACTGGGGAAATAAATGAATAACACGACGAAAACCACTTCGGAAATAATGGAATGGCACTACGAAAGTCGCTCGGGAAATAAAAGAAGAGCACGACGAAAGACACTCGGGAAATAAAGGAATAGCACGACGAAAGCTACTATGGAAATCAAGGGAATATCTGTTGAAATTTTGGAGACACGAATTATTCTTTCTTCTGCCAGAGTCTTTCAAATAGATTTATTTGAAAGAATGCTTTTACTTACCTCGGTTTAAAAAACAAAATTATTTTTTTTGCAATTTCAGACGTATTAATGCATGATTATACAATTTCTAAAATGACTGCACCTTCACCAATTCCGAATGTTAATGATAATGTACACGGTCACTATGCGCTGTTTGCCATACACGATAAGCCACGCGATAGCCATGTCGTGATATTGAGGCACTACAACCGAATCATAATTTGCCACGCATTTGCACATTTTCACTCAGTAAGTTGAAACCGAATCAGATGGAATCTCTCAAGCACTCAATTTCTCCCCTGCACGATATCAAAAATGAATTTGTTACTAGACGATAGGTTAACAAGAATGACTGGTTAGTGTACAGTCACGGGGAGGAACAGAACTGTTTCTGACCAGATTGAAGAAGGAGTCATTATGCTATTGTCAAGATTTGAAAATGAAATAAATATTGATGTCAGTCGCACCAGTTGTTGTTTTCAAGCCTCAGTCATGGCTGATCAAATCTATTTATGTTTACAATATCACTAACAAAACTAATTTTCTTGTTGACGAGTTCCCGGTGATCAATACAGACTTGTTATCTTGTTAAAAGTTTACTTTTTCCGCAAATAAACAAACACGAAATATTCCAAAATATGGTAAATAAGGTACATGTAGTAAACACCTTGTAGTTTTATAGCCTTCATGTACATGTACACTACATGGCTTTTCTACTATGACGACAATAGTTGCATTTAAGATATAGGCGTACCCTAGCTATGAACATTTTTCAACAGTCTGCTTTCGAATAATTTTTGTCTCTCGATAATATTTGGCTCCCAACCAGCAGTATGTTGTCGCCGGAAATGGCCTGAAATCGTATCTAAGAGCATCTAGGTTTCTATTTTTCCGGGGAGTACCCCCGCCAGAATGCGTCGGTGTTCGCCCCCCCCCCCAAGAATCCTGATCATGTCGGTTTATGCCTGTTTCGCCTATTCCTGTTTCGCCTACTTTCCAGTACCCCTACAATAAATCGACTCTCCCACGGGGAACCTTAGGGATGCATGTCCATTTTATGGGGAAAATGTGAGGGGACAATTGGATGATGTTAACGATGTGATGACAATTTGACTAATCAAATGCCATCAACTTTGTTATGCCATGACCGTTTTGAAAGAGTCACCTTGAAAGCGGGGACAGTCCGGGACTTATTTGACCATAGGACCATAGGACCATACTGACACACAGTAAAAACTAATAGATTAAGTAGAGTAAAGCAGTCGTTTATTTTATGAAAACTGAATTCATGAGTTTTTGATAAAAATACATAATATTGTACATTCTCATAATTATTTGATCAAAATCAGCTGTAAAACCCATGTCATAATATACATGTAGGTACAGCACATATAAAGTCAAACAAGGTGGAAAATACATATCATGATATTATGTCAGACAAGGTAACTGATGGCATCAACGTAACTCATTATGTCCCTCTCTCCATTGACGTATTGTTTCAATGCGTACATATGTGGCTCTCCTCGGGTTTGGTCGGTCAGTAAGGGACGGTTCATATTCCTACGTCTGTGGGGAGGTTAGCAATACATTTGAATAGGCGAAACAGGAATTAGGCGAAACAGGAATAGGCGAAACAGGAATAGGCGGAACAGGAATAGGCGAAACAGGAATACGCCATCATGTCACTTCCTGCATTTTTTTTCAGACGACCAAGAACCTGCTGGACAACACTGACCTTGTGCAGACGATATGTGGTGACCTTGGAGAGTTGGACACGACCTTCACGGCACAGACGCTAGGCCTAGAAACTGGCATGGAAGGAGAACACGAACTAACAATAGATGGTAAGTACACTTATATGTATTCAAAGGCCTAGGCGGATCGTTAAGAAACTTAAATTTGTACTTGAATTAGGAAATTTACAAATATTAAATGATATATATTTCAGCATTGTCAGTGTGTAGACAGATATACAATACGGCATTGTGTATAACTGCATTTCTATTTTTTGGACCGTCAGAAATTACGAATGGCGTACCCCTTTTAAATATGTTAATCTACAGATATTCGCGCCTCCTTATCTACAAAATGATTCCCTTTAATTAGATTCCCACATGGCGCCTTGTATGTACGTACCTCCCAGGTCGCTGGCAGTGTGCCGTGATATGATAAATACATGTATATGAAGAAAAGTACATGTCAAATTAAAAGGAAAATTAACAAGGTCACGAAATATTGTGTCTTTCTAGTTCTAAACGATTTGTGTGATGTCCTGAAGAACCAACCAACCATTGAATCCCTCATAGATTGGATGGACGCATTGGTCGAACTTAAAATCGACAAGGTATGGTATCATTTGGTGCCGTTCGTTGGAATGATAGACAGGCCTATATCAGGTGGCCCTCAAGAAAACAGCATACTAATGAAATTGTATAGTATAAAAAGTGTGATTGTAGTTTATATTTCTCATCCATCATCACAAGATGATGTCAAAGAAATTGTATTTCAACTACTTTCGTTACGTTCATTTGCCCTTGCCCCCATGGAATCTGTATCGTGGGGGTCGAAGTTATCAAGATTTGCGCTGATAACCCTTCGACAAGACACTAGAACCCTAAAAAGTTTGACCGAGGTGCGAGCGGGCTATGTTTAAAGACAATAGACCGTGTATTTTGGTAACAAGGTAAGAAGAAATAAAACGTAATATTTTTAATCTTCCTATTACTTCGAAGTAATAGGTTTTAATGTGCGATTGCAAAGTTTTGAATTCGATTTCCAAATCAAAATCCGAACGAAAAAACCTGACCTCTGAACGACAGAGGTGTTTTTCATGGCTTCTCATCAGCGTCTTTTTTTAACCAGCCCAGCAAACAGAATGGCAAAACCTTCAAGAGACGCTCACAGGAATTTCTGCTTCGATGGTCTTTCTTCCTTGCAAGGATGGCCCACAATATGACACTGGGTAACGCACACGAGTACGGTAGGTCTGCTTGTTAAAGGGGTGATATAGGGCATGATAAAATTCTGTGGCCAAATGTCATGTCAAAACCTTTATACTAATGGATGACAAGATTAAGGTCTATATTTTGCTAAGAAACTAATGGTTTTATATTACAATCATCTGAAAGAATCTTTAAATCAGCTCACTCTCCAGAGACTTCCTTTCAAACCAGCAAGAAAGTAAATTCACCCAACCCCCCTGGAGAATTTGTTGTGTTGGTGCATAGATAAAGGAAACAAAGAATTTGCACATTACAGAAGAATCATTCTCCGACGTTTTCTCCATGTGGTAACGATTCCTTTCACACTTGCATAACAGGCTGTACTTTGGTCTACAGGCTCTTTTCATGTGATCCGGCTGTTCCTAGATGAGTACATCCTCCTGGCTGTAGAGACGTATCTCCACAACGAGGCAGAAAAAGACTTGCAAAATGTTCTCCGAAAACACACCCGGGAAGGTACGTATCACTAGTAGGAGGCTTTTTCGACACAGCTTGTCTAACTTTTTTCTGATTTTTCCGACAAAAGACCAACATTATCCGACTTTACCTTGAAAGCTTGGATTTCTAGGAACCTGAGAAAAAAATACTAGGGTTTCCCAAAGTAGGGCATTAAAGATTAAAGGCCTATCTTGAATGGGGTTAATGAGGTGACCTTATTGAGTGAGCTAATTAGTATTCACACTGAGGGTCAATCCGGTCACCTAAATGCGCACGTGGGTAGGAGCATTAAACTGACCCTGGTATGCGAGGATGCATCTGCAGTGGAACACTGTAAAAAGTATTGGTACGAGTACTGCATTTTCCTCGAGATTCACCTCCTTTAAAGCTTATAAGCAGCAGGAGCAGGAAGGTTAAAATGGTAGTCTTCATGTGACGAGTACGCGCAGTGAAGGGCCGAGGTCGTGTTTGATCCAGCAAAAATTATATTCCTCGTACAAGACTGAATAATTTCGATGCTGTGAGATAGAGACCCTTACCGGAGACTTTGTGTAACTGAATCTGACCTACCTGGTGCCCTATAGCCAACCTTTAGGCATAGTATGTTTGGGGTTAGCGCGTAATGGACGCCGAATGAGACCAAGTCTCAAATATTTGACCTCATGACTTGGCTGGGTGGCGTTCGGACTGTGGTATCGCATGATTTTGATTTGTTTTGCTGTCATTTCAGAGGATCTGGACAAGGTTGATATAAGACTTAAACCTGGGATTTGTTTCGTTGTGAGCAAGTCTCAACATGCCCAGAGCAGGACAGACAACATGCCCCAGCCAGACTACCGCATGCAGTATCTCAGGGAGGAGATGGCAAATGATATGTATCCTGGACAGGTATTCAACTCAATCTCCAAGCGGTAACGGTTGCTTCGTGTCATACAAGCACCCTTTACAAATGCTAGCAATCCTCTCATTGGGATATTTGAATTCACTTCTCTTCTAAAGCGACGATAATTTAAGACTTCCACTCCAGTATTGACCAATCGGAAGCCCGATAATCGCCATGACCCGTTCTTTCTAGCCGAACGAGCATGGTGTACGTATTCTGATAAGGTTTGAAGTCTCAAATGCCTGCTTGAGGAACGTAGCGGATGTTCATTTCCAATTCATCCTCAGGAAATCAGGGGCTGACACCTTTCGTATATCTCTGACAAAAACAGGATACAGCAAGGGCCCTCTATTTCTGTATTAGAAGGGAAATGTGCTGCCCTCACGTCATGATTTGTGCATAACAAGATTGCTTGTGTATTTCTTGCCTAAAATAAATTCGGCCAAATTTTGGATTAGGTGTTTCTTGCACTAACTTATCACTGTGAGCTTTTTTCTGTCTAAATAACTGCCAACATTGCTCTGACGAAACCGTTTAATGACATTTTCCTTGCAGCCGTGTAGCATGTTGACACCTCCGATTTCTCCCGTACTGTCACAACCATGTCGGACCACATCCTACCCTTACCTATCGCCAATGGAGACAACTGGTGGAGAGGCTTCTACCAGCACATCGGCACAGGGGGTTCTTGCTGGTAAGATCTCTCCATCCTTTGCTTTTGAGTACATTTTTTGCAAACGGACCCAATTGGGTCTTATGAGGACAAAGTCCTAGGTTAGGGTCACTGTAAGAGGGGACGCTTGCCCTTATCATCTGAAGATTTTTGGGTCGCTCCCTGATGTTTATTTCACCGAGGCTTACGAAATCTTAAATCTTAAATTTGCCATTTTGTTACTCAGATATATTGCTATACTTAGAGTGGGATTTATTTATTCTTACTGTTAGGCTTTAAACCAAACGCTTATCATGTCTCAAATTAAGCAAATTAAGAGGAATGGTAATTCACAGATATCTGATGTCCAACACTCGGACAGAGTAAAGTGCTATGACAACGGTGTGTGTTCGTCAATTTGTGTTTTTACAGGATTCCAACAAGACAATGCCTACCCCTTACCAGAAAATAATTGGCCAGTATGTGATTACTGGCCTCATGGCCTAGACCCCCTAAGACTGCCCCAGGAACGAGGTTGCACAGATGAAGAAAGAGGGCAGAGAGATGTGCTTCCATCATGCAGCCTCACCACCAGGCCTCGGATTACCAGCGTGCAACATTCCTGTGTATATAACACATTTATGTATGAGGTTGATGAAGCTGAAGCTGAGGTTGTTGAAGCGGACGTCAGAACGAGTGCGTGTAGTTACTATAGATCTGATGGTAAGATATGTCAGGTATCATTGCAGTCCAAATAAACCAGTTCGGCCTTAATGCAGTCTCATGGCCCAACATAAAACCAATTCAAATTTAATGCAGCAAGTTGTCCGGGCCTTGATCAGGTCAGCCTCAATGCTGTTTTGATTTGCCCAAACTAATCAGCACAGCTTTCACGCAGCCTAATAACACACCTCAATCAGTTCAGCATTAATACAGTCTAATAACGAATTCATGTGCTGAAACTAAACTAAGCATACATCCAAATTGATGTACTCCACTCCTACAAAACTGATAATCATGTGAAAACTGGTGCTTAAAAGATATGACCTACTGACAGGTTGATGTACCAAATGACATCCATTTACAATGGTAGGAGGCTCTTCCCGACTTCTAAATGTTAATGGTTTCTCTAACTTCTTCCTGATTTATCTGACAAAAGTCCGACATTTTCCGACTTTTTCCTGAAAGGTCGGATTTCTAAAAAACCTGTGAAAATACCAGGTCTTCCCAAACTAGGGCAATAAAGATCAAAGACCTTTGTTGAATGGGGTAAGTGAGGTGTGAGCCAAACACTCAGAGTGACCCAAAGTGTGAATACTAATTAGCCCACTCAATTAGGTCACCTCATTGACCCCATACAACATGGGCCTTTGATTTTTAATGCCCTAGTATTTTTCAAGGTTTTCTAAAATTCGACCTTTCAGGGAAAAGTCGGACAATGTCGGACTTTTGCCGGATAAATCAGGGGAAGTTAGAGAAAAGGTCAAGAGTCGGAAGATGCCTCCTGGTGTTAATTCTGATGTAGTTGATCAAATAGTCGTCCCTACAGTCAAGATTTTTGAAGTGAGTGCAGGACCTTTAATGGGTTTTTTGCAGGCATCCAGACATACAGGGAGAACACGGTCAGTAACCGTCAGATGGTGCAACACGTGTCAGTGATCAGGCGACACGAGGACATTCAAGATGAATCCCGCGATCCTCTCAATCTTCTCGATAAACATCAGAAATATCCAAAACAGGCATTCGCAGGGCCAGCGGGAGACATAGACTATGCCCACGTTCAGGAACAAAGTTGCTTCATTCATGACAATCGTGTCCCCTTGCCAGGAATTGGTACTCTGTGTGGGGAAAGCACTTTCTGAATCAGATATTGAGCTATGGCTCATTTGCTGGAACCGTGGCAGCAATCTCCCTAGCTGAGGTTGATTGTCTTCATATCATACAAAACTTGAGCTACGTGGTGTGTACCTACTTGCAGGCTATAAAAGTAATAAAGTTTTTTTATTGCATGTTCTTAATTTTTCGATATTTCGTACTTGTTTGATGGCGGTAAAAGCAAACTTTTACCTGACAACAAGGCTGTGTTGATAATCGAAATCTGATCAACAAGAAAATGTGTTTTGTAAGCAATGTCGTAAGCACAAACAGATTTAACAAGCCGTAGAGTTTACCGATGACTGAAACTTGAAAACAACTGCCGGTGCTATTCACATCAATATCTATTTCATAGCCAGTTCCAGACAATAAAATGATGATCGATTCTTCAATCATTCTTCGAGCAACTGCTATTTGCATCACATCTTATTAACCCCATTCAATCGAGGCCTTTGATATTTTATGGCCTACTTTGGGAAGACCTAGTTTTTTTGTCTCAGGTTTTATGGAAACAAAGTCTGGGAAAAGTCGGACAGTGTCAGAGGAATGTCGGATAAATCAGGAAAAGCTGTCATATGCATTATTGGGGGGGGGGGGGGGGCATATGCACCCTCGTTTTTTCATCTCTATTTATCATCTTTGGTAACCACCTTTGTGTCTTTCTAATCGGCAACATCTTCGTTGTCCATGACGATCACCTGACTCGGTGGCTCAAGTGTTGATAACCTTTCTGAGTCCTGTGACATCTGTTAGATATTCCCTGAATCTAGTCAGTAGGTCTCGCGGTTTCCCTGATGAAGTCATTATCAGTATTCACAGTATATATGCACAATTTGTACAGAAGGCATCAGCTAATCATTTCTTTTGGAAGAACCATACCTGATGCTGTGCTTGAATGTAATAGGGATGTCGAACCATCTACATGTTCTGATACAGTTACAATCTGAGGAATGTTCACGAATTCTCTGTGTTAATTGGCCCTTCGTCTTCCTGTTCTTGCAAGATAGCGCCCTCGGTAATATGACAGCCCCTGAAAGCCAAGGACAACACGGTTCGGGGGAGAGGATTCTTAGATGGGCCCCCATATGAAGTAAGAACATAAGATTTTAGCGTTATTTGGGAAATCAGACCAGACATTTCAGATGGTGCCATTCAGAACTATTAGAATACCCAAAACAGTATTGGATCGACATGTACACATATCTCAGATTTGGCTTATTATCCGGCATAAGAGTGGGAAAGAGACCCTTAAGTCAGACTGGTTTCAGCAATGAAGCGGGAGAAAGCCAAATAAAGCTGAATAAAGCTGAATAAAGTGCGAAGAAGGGGTGAGGTGCAAGAATTTCTTTTTTGCTTTACTCTAGACTATTGGACCGCGTAGAATGGAGAAGGAAACTAGGCTCATTGCTCATTATGTCACTAGCAAACTATTAGGGATTTGAACCTGATAGTCCTCGGGTATTGGTGAGAGGTGGTCCTTGTAGCCAAATGTGTGGATGACTGCAAAGCAATTATTTACAGCGAGCATTCATGATCATTGTGGCGTCGAAAAAAATAAATCACTGATTTTTACTGTAAGGTGAATGGTTCGATGACGTCTCAGATATTCTGTTTAGTAGAGGAACATGTATACCCGGGGTCCCCCGGCAGTATTCATACCACCCAAACCTGTCACAGATTACCACCGCAACCTCGAGAATCTTATAGCAACATTTTTGGAAAATTCAGGAGATTTTAACTTTTTAGTTTACGAGTTTAAGCCAAATACTCATGTGTTTCGGGTGAAATATAATGGCTCACATTTCCTGCGAAAGCCGAGAGGATCATTTACCTACTTTGATAAGTTCCTCTTGATTTTTGATGGCCCTGAAGTCTACATGTATGATTTTACAGAGGGTATTGTAAACGGTAGTCTAATTCTGCCCAAGGAGGGCAGGCAGTGTCTCGAAAAAGAAGTAAACTACCCCAAATATACCGTGGTTTTACTTTTAAACTTTGCTGAAAAGGCCTTCATGATGTGCATTGATGGTTCCCAGGGTATTTTTTTCTTTGACCACTACGTAGAATCAGGCTCAGAGCCTGTTCTACGGTTAACTAATAAAACGCATCTTCACTTCCCTCATGTTGACCGAGTAAATCCAACCTGGTTCGACCACAACTTATTTGCAGTTGGTTTTATATATCCGCATGAAAACTATTTGACTGTGGCTGTAAATCATTACAAGCAAGGACAATCAAACGGGTGTAGCTTACTTCAGTCACACTTAATCCAAGGCTACTCAGGCGCGACAAAATCGCTTGTCATCATAGCTGCGCTAATTCTAAAAAGCTAAAAAAAACCACTATTTCTGTAAATGTCTAAAACTTCACTGTCTGATTTTTAAAAAAGTTATTAAGACTTTCAATAGTTTTGAAGATACATTCGTAGTAATGTTTTCTTTCCTTTTGCTCGGCTGCATATTCGCGGATTTTTGGACTGTCAATTCGCGAAGTACAGAAAAAAAGGAACTACAATTAGTGGTCAGATACAAAATGAGCAACAATATTCAAATATCAATAGGTATATGATCAAGCGCAATATGTCTGTATCGATTTAGCAGAATTCAATACAAAAATATATGATATGTTCTAAACATGATAAAGAAATTAAACAATTGAAACAGTTGAAACGAAGTTACCCAAAGTATGATTTACTGCATGGTTTGAAAGATAACGTGAGCAGACAGCTATGACTATGATGAGATAAGCCTACAAGACTGCGTTGTTCCATTAGAGGTTACCTCAAATCAGGCATGTCCTAGTTCTCAATTCTCTGGTATGATCATGTGTTGGTAGAAGATAGATGATGAAAACATGTTATTGCAACAAATGCCAATCTTTGCTTTATGATTGGCAACGGATGTAACCCTCAACTGGCTTTGGAGTAACCGAGTGTAACAGTCAAGTCATCGCCACAAGTGCAACACTATTTTCATAGAGCCCGAAAGTCTCAACGTCGTGTGCAACAGAAATGACATACTCTTCATACATCGATGCCTGTAACGTAATGATATGGACATAGTAGCCAGTGTTGTTGTTCGTGTAGAAAACTCGAGAATTACTGATGTATATAATATTTGGTTTTTAATACACTTGTAGGGAGATACAGGTAAATCATTTTCATTCAACGGCTACGCCCATAGCAAACTGGAAATTACCGGAGCATCGTAGAAGCAGAAAAGGAGTTGAGTGTAGGTATAAAGGAGGTGATCTTTCTCGCGATATGTCGTAGTGATAGCAGATGAGAAGATTATCACTGCCCAGATCGTTCTTTTGTTAGCAATGCAACCTTCTGTCTCAATGTTATAATGCATAGCTTTGAGCGGATCCATGCATTAGTGACGACTTGCTGCGCGGGGGCGAGGAACGGCATTGTGGAAAGAGCGCCAAGAGTTGGGCGTGCTAAATAACGAATAACGCCGTTTTCTAATATATAAAGAAGTCGAAACAGAGGGTTAGGAATAGCATTTGGGGAGGGTTAGGATTATAAGGTTGGGTAGGGGTCGAAATTTAAATGAGGGCTTACTTAAAACACAGTGTGGCAAAGCAATTGCATTACGGAACTCGCGTATAAATAGTCCCTGTCTTTATTTGATGCACTGTGGCCATTTTCACGCAACACCCGTAAAGTATGACGTTAGTCCCAAAATGACAGTTTGAGTTATCATGATTTCCGGTCACTTCGCCACTTGGTCTTCACATTCGAATGGTGTAGTGACTGCATCCATTGATGGTTTAAACTAAAGAACCAGCTTCAGTCTACAGACTACAATCAGCAGGCATCGCTCACCCTTGCTGTATTATTGGCAAGGTTCGATAGGCAAATTCCGTAATCTGCCGGCAAAATGCAATTTGCCTTTCAAACCATACTTTAAGAGTCGTTTTAGAAGAATGTTAATCAAATTATCTGCAACGTCTATATTGAGAAGCCTTTTGGTCATCCCGATTAGCAGATATAATAGCAAAGTACCTCTATGGGACGAAGACAGTTTGACACACTTCCTTATCGTTACCAGAAGACATTCGTCTGATGCTACATTTTATTCATTGGACACTAAAATGGGAATGAATCAGAGATAAAGAGATCAGCATGGGTGTTGCTCAGAGACAGGCGGTTTTTGAACATGTTGTCGATAACTTGACTTTTAAACATGTCGATCTAAAAATGAAGGGCCAAATATTAAGCCAAATCATGTGTATTGCCATATGTCTGAAAACAAAAGGATGTCTCACTGTTAATTATTGGCACGTCGGAGACAGTTATTGCGAATTGAGTAAGCAGAGGGGAAGGTGTATGGAAATGGGTGAGCTTGGTTACCATCAGGGATCAAGAATGCTTCTGTAATTTCCATTTTCTCTCGAAGGCATCAACTGGTCAGATTTCCGGCGCCATCAACGGAAGTTTTCTCCTGCTACTTTTTCTTGAACTCGGCCCTTTAGAATTGTTGTATGTCATTTTACCGCCCCTCCCTCCCAAAAAGGTTACTACGCCGCTGCAATGATGAATGCCTGACTCGTTAAGTTGGCTCAAGTGTCGTGTCCTGTCGGTGACATCTGTTAGATGGTCCCCGAGTCTGGTCAAAAGGACTTTGCAGTTTCCCAGATGTGGTCGTTATCAACAATTATAGATTTCGCAATTTGCACTGAATGTAACAGCTTTTCATGTCTCGGGGATAAACCACACCTGAAATTTAAATGCGAAGAATCAAGAATAAATGAATACTAAGAATTTGGAATGTCAGAGGCGCGGATTAACTCATTGTGTTACTGGGCAGTTGTACCCTCCATTACTGTAATTGGAGAGCTTTGTTTCTATTGTGTTACATGGTAGACCGATAAAACTGTTTAGGGATCGGAATCTATTAGTCTCCAGATGGTGATAGGTCACCACTGTAGGTTAATTGTGGTATAACACCGATAACTGCGTGGACATTATGTACAGCGAGCATTCATAGCGGCGTCGAAATAAGGAAATCACTGATTTTGACGCGAAAGTGAATGGTTCGATGACGTCTCAGATATTCTGTTCAGCACAGGTATATGTATATGTATACACGGGATCTCCCGGCAGTACTCATACCACCCAAACCTGTCACAGATTACCACCGCAACCTCGAGTATCTTATAGCAACATCTTTGGAAAATTCAGGAGGTGTTTACTTTTTTATTTACGAGTATAAGCCAAATACTCATGTGTTTCGGGTGAAATACAATGGCTCATATTTCCAGCGAAAGCCGAGAGGATCATTTAGCTACTTTGATAAGTTCCTCTTGATTTTTGATGGCCCTGAAGTCTACATGTATGATTTTACAAAGGGTATTGTAAACGGTAGTCTAATTCTGCCCAGGGAGGGAAGGCAGTGTCTCGAAAAAGAAGTAAACTACCCCATATATACCGTGGTTTTAATTTTAAACTTTGTTGAAAAGGCCTTCATGATGTGCATTGATGACTCACAGAGTATATCTTTCTTTGACTACTACGTAGAAACAGGCTCAGAGCCTGTTCTACGGTTAACTAATAAAACGCATCTTCATTTCCCTCATGTTCACAAAGTAAAGCCAACCTGGTTCGACCACAGCTTATTCGTAGTTGGTTTTATACATCAGCGTCAAAACTATTTGACTGTGGCCGTATATCATTACAAGCAAGGACAATCATCCGGGTATAGCTTACTTAAGACACACTTAATCCAAGGCAACTCAGGCGGGGCAAAATCTTTTGTCATCATATCAAATCCAAACTATGGAGTTAAATTTGTCCTCTTAAAAAAATATCAGAGTGGGGTGATGTTAGGCTTTGGGTTTGTCATTGAGTGTAACAAAAACAAGCCTCTACAAAAGGGCTACATAAGAAAAATCTGCACACACATAAGTCTTGAAAAATATACAGGTACCAGTGTTCTAATAAATAAGAAAGGCCAAATATTGCACTTTATTCGTTCAAAGCATTTAAACTCAAACACAATGTATGTGGTTAAATATACAAGAGCAGACTGAACAAGAAAAATCCTGCGATATTGGCTCTCGATCATAACTTGTCCACTGTAATGTATTTCTTATTAGGCATCACTTACTTTCACCTACCACATGGTGGTTTTCCGAGTTTCGTTTGAGGACCTCAAACAAATGTCCGAGATCTTTTTGAGCTGGTATTATCTGCCCCTTCTGAGCGACGACTGGTGTTGACGATTCCTGACGATGACTGGTTTTGTAGGGGGGCCAATTAGGCCATTCAAATCAGCCACCATCAACCATTGTTTGAAAGGACTGGCTTCCTAAGATTTGGATTAAAAGATGACCACGCTAAATGTGCACCTTTAGGATCTGCAGTTTTGCAATTTCAGTGGAATATGCCAAAACACCCAAAGAGGTAATTTTAGATTTTCAAACTGATGTTGCATTTTTGGCTTTGGTGTTTGAACGAAAAATGTTGGCATCTGAGTTTTGATTCCTCTCATTCGTCTGACTTCTTTTGTTCAAACACTGAAGCCGGAGACACCATGCCAGTTTAAAAATTTCAACATATACACTCCTTGGATGTCTTGGAAAACACTAAAAACAATATGAGGTAAATGTCAATTTGATGGACGGTTATTACAAGGGTTCAGTTGAAATAGGTACTCCTCGATTTGAAGCTGGATAATCTCGGAATCAGGCGGTTAGTTATTAGCTCAAAATTCTGACATTTTAAACTAGGTCATTCACCTATATAACTTTTCGAGTGCACTTGCTTTGTACTACTACATCAGTGACAGACTGTCTTGATAAACCTTAAACTGGGCCGTAGCTAGAGGGGCTTGGCGCGGAAGGGAGGGCCTCCATAGAGTTACAAAAAAAGTCCCTCCATAGAGTTACAAAAACGTGTTTTTGCGGTTTTTGGCTGATATTCAACCAGAAGGAGGACAAAAGAGGTGTTTTGCCCCCCCCCCCCCGCCATGACAATATTACTACCGAAATCATCTCAAAGATGACGGTATCAAGAAAACAAATATCAGCTGTGTAACATTTAACGGTTCTACTACTTACTTATTAAGGGTAATCGAAAGATACGGTACAGACGTAGAATGAGAGCGATGTTTTTACCACCTGTGATATTACGAATTGGCAGCAATGATAGGTTGCTTTGTAATCACGTGACTGGCGCCATTGGTTACCTGACAGTCATCCGTGGTAAACAGGATTACAACGTGTGCATGTTTCGTCTGAATTCAAAGCAAGGTATATTCGTTCTCACCCATAGGACAATCCTTCATGTAAACGAATTAGTGTGCGCTAAACTGTATATAGCAAGCAATGTACTGGTCTATGATAGATACATCGTCTTAAGTTGCTGGGAAGAGCAAAAGTATCTGACATTTATCCTCTTTGACGTCAGGCGTGGCATCGGCACTAGGAAACTAGTCATACCGGAAACGGACCCGTGCGTAAGTGGGGTGTATGTGACGAAGTTAAATATTTTGCTCCGACACGGGACATTAGTCATTGATTGCAAGCGATATAGCCAGTCTGTCATTAGGATGTATTCATTTAATCTGAATGAAAGCGCCGTTATTAGACCTTCGTCCAAAGGCGCTATCGACATAAACGTCCCGGTGTCTGCTTACGACAGATTTTTCCTTGGCGAAGACTTCGTGTACTTTATCATTGGTGAAAAAGAAGGGAACGATTATTCAGGATTGTATTTATACTGGTTTAGAAGAAGCAAACATTTTACTCTCCCAGGCTCCAGCACCGAATTTAGTTCCATTATCAACTTTACAGATCTCCAGTTATTAACTTACGACTATTGGTTTAGGGAATCAGACCGCCTTATAATTCTAACTGCGGCCCTTGGAAGGAATAACGAGCAAATATTGACAGCATTCTTTGGATTTAGAATCAGCTGCGTCATGAGACGCGTCGATACAACCTTAGCCATTGATCATGTTGACATTGATTTGAGATACCAGATTTCCAGAAGCGCGCTGGATAACTTCATCCAAATGTTAGACGGCACACTCTATCATATTGTAAGGGTTTCCAAGTCCGTGACGAAAAGGTATTGGAAACACGTGGAGATATTCACAACAAACGACTGATCATCAAGAGCCAATTTTTATATGAACAATTTGAGTTGATTATGAAGAACACAGGTATCTTGAGTTTAGGGAGATGCTATTCTAGGTTTTTTATGATGCGCGAAGTGTATCATCATGTCGCCTGGCCCCCGCGGATAATAATGTCGACAGAGATGGAAAAGGTCGACGTTTGTCGGGCACGTAAAATCACTGATAAATTCTAGGTGCAAGTGATGAACAAAATGTCCTTGGCGCTCTTAGAAATGGCCTCCTGTTCACCTATTTTCGCCTTTTTGGCAATGGATATGGGCATGATAGTGAAAAGAGATGTCTTCATAGTGCTAACTATGCAATCTATTGATGGGCAGTTTGATATGGTGAAGTCTGAAACTAGCTGTAGTAAGCTGGCTGGAGTGGTTTAGTTGGAACTCTTTGTTCCAGGTAAGGAATTGCCACAATGCTGATGGCAGTACCAAATTTTAAAGAAATTCATCGTTGCCGACATGCTGCAGCCAGCTAGAAAGTGGTGATGACTCATGACTTACAGGTAACAGTAGTTCAGTAAATGAAGTCAGAATACAATTTAAAAAGCTTTAACTATTATTCATGAAATTCGAGTGGTCACAATACAGAAAACAATCCTGAATAAAGAAACGAACAGTATTGGAAGTCGACAAGGACATGGATTTCGGTAATCATTTACATAAAACACAGAGAGTTGCTAACTCCTCCCAGAACTTTTTGTGGAACCCCCAAGTATTAAAAAATTCACTGACTATCGTAGAGAAGAACTCGAGAGTAACAGTGACAGTGACAGTGTACCATTGATTTTTTAAGTAAAGCATGGTGTTGCGATGATTTGAATTTTTTGCTGTCTATGTATTTCCACTTGACTAATTCCTATTCCAATGGGCTGAAGAAACTAAGTGTTAACCGTTTCATTGCCAAATGCGACTGTGGTCGATGTGGCCTTATGTTACCGTGTGGAAACTGCGACCACATTCGTTTTAGGCAAATGACTTGACTGCATCGCTTGAATCTATAGTGCGGTTCACAATTCTTCACAATTTTTGGAAGAAACAAAAATTCGGATTTAACGACTATATCAATTCGTCTCGTAATGTTCTCTCAAGGTGTTTCAGCAGGTTCTGGGAACCATGGCATGATCGAGTCAGAATCCATCAATGCGATGTTGGTTAGAAGAAGGTTGCACCGACAACTTTGTTGCCAAGGAAACATGTCACCTTAGTTAAGGCATAGGAATTTGTTTTTTCATCGTTTTCTTTGCCACATTTCAAGCATTTGTTGGTAACTGACTTTTTGGTCGTTTTATCTTTGATCTGCAGTAAGCTGTGTCGATGATAGAATTCTTCATTGTATCAACTGTGTCATAACACAAGGAGCTGTCGTCACTATCAGGTTGTCGGGTCACAAAGGTGGGCAACGTTTCCTCGTCCCTGACATCTAGGAGAATTAAATCATCATCGTCATTAAGAAAAACTGAAAGGATGACAAGATAATATAGGTGCAGAAAACATGGCAGGTCAATTAGTCCTTAATAAGTAGGTCAGTAAGTTAAGAAAGTAGGTCAGTTCAAACCAACTCCTCATAAGCTAAAGTTTGGCCAAAAATGTCGAGATTAGCTATAAAGGTCGTTAGGTGAGCATGTCTCGAAAGATGGTCAGTTGAAATGTAATCCACAGAAGCTTAAGTTTGATGCAAACATGAATAACTTGGCGTTAGCTGTCATCAATAAGTAGGTCACGAAAATTGGTCAGTCCAAATATGCCTAAAATAAAGTAAAGTTTGATATTTATCAGGACCACCTTGGCTCGAACTGTCATTTAGTGGGCCAGTAGATCATACAAGTAGGTCAGTTCAAACCAACTCCTCATATGCTGAAGTTTAATACCAAACGTCTAGATTAGCTCTAAAGGCGAAGGTGCGACAGTAACAAAATATGGCCAATCTAATGCTCATAAACTGAAGTTTGATGCAAAACATGAATAACTTAGCGTTAATGGTCATCAATAGGTAACGAAAGTGGGTCAATTTAAACAGGCCAAAAAAACTAAAGTTTGATGCCAATCACGAGCTTGGGAGTATGGTATATCGTGGTGATCATCGGCGGGGTGCCGCTCGAATAATGGTTTAGCCAATCCCCTTAATCACCAGTTGTTCGGCAAAAGCTGACGTTCGGACTATAATTGATTTAGCAGTCAAAAGTTTAGAAATACCGGCGCCAAAATTCAGATTTTAATCCATTTCTGCCCATAATTAAATCACTTCTGGTCATCACACATATCAACAATCCCTGATACGTTCAGGGTGATACATTGTTTAGTCCTCGAGTTATCCTGCTGAAACCGCAGATTGGATACGGAGAGAGAGGATATTAACAGATCAGTATGTAGTACTATTTGGACTGTCTTGTGCAGTCAGTACATTCTCCTCATTTCTGTTTGGGTTAGTTGAAAGTCTATTGAAAGCGGTTAGAAAAAGACATTGTCTGCTAAAAAAAAAGACGTTACGTAATTAAGTGTTAGAGGGAATTTTCTGAAACAAAAGTGATAAAATCTAAAATGGTAGATTGTAAAACCCAGATGTGAAAAATTAGAAGTTCCAGATCAATTCTTCTGCATCATTGATGGTGCAGAAAGCGCCATTCCTGCACCACATATTGTCAAATACCATGATTTCATCCTCTAGTTTGTAATAGAGGTAGTCTATGTTGATACGGTATTTTAGAAATGATCTAAATATCTCTAGCGGATCGGTGGCTCCTTCACCAAAGATTTTATGCACAAGTGCCTTGTAGGCTGCTGCTTGGGCGGTGACAAAAATGTAATTGATGTACCTGTTTGCGAGAGAGGTGAGGGGTAATAACGATATATAGTCTTTTATCGAGAAAGAGTATTCGTTGTTGACTTTCAGCACTAAGCTTGCTACGCATTGAGCTAGAGGGGTAAGATGATGACATTGTACAAAGGAATGTAGTAGGTCGTCGTGACTCCCACAAAACAGACAATGGGGGTTGTTTACAAAACCTGCGTTATATCTGAACAAACCAGTGGGCATTGCACCATGTAGAAGTCTAAAATGAGTAAATGCGTGGTCGTCCTTGATAGGCTTTGAAAACGTAGAGGTGAAGATGGGAGCAACATCAGACCCGGCCAAAAAATCATCCCACCTGTGACCAGGCCTTCTGAAATACTTCTCCTGATAGGCATTCAGACAGAGGACATTATATGCCTGCTTGACTGTTATGGAGGCGAAGGGGAGGTTGTCCCCGTTTAGGGAGACATCATCACCCTTCTCATGAATCCTTGGAACTGCAACCAGAACATCCCTTAGCTGAGGCTTATCAAAGGAGCTAACATTTGAAGTTGGAGATGCGAGAAAATCTACCCATTTCCTAGGAAGGGACTCAACTAGGGCCTTTAGCTCCTTTGAAAGTAGTCGTTTGGAGTTGTCAGGTACAGCTCGATGAATTTCATCAATATTCCTGAAGGACAGATCCGACTGGAGAAGATGTCTAAGTAAAGATACACCAGCCTTGGCTAAGAGCGAGTTTACTGGAGAGAAGTTAGGGAGAATATCCGGGTTAAAGAAGACTGGTTCGGAGATAATTTGCTCGAGGGTTAGAGTGTCAGGTTTCGAATTATGGAGATCTGGGAGATGGTACGAATTGACTCCGAATAGAACCTTGGGAGAGTGCGGATGATCTCGTTTGGAAAACGAGCAACTAGAAATTCCTGGGTATAGTTGAGGCCTAGAAGGCTCTTGAGGTAGTAGAGAGCAACAGCGTAGCAGGGATGACCCCTTTCCCCGTAAAGGACGTCTCTGAGGAACCGTAGACGGAAAGCTCTGATTTTGCATTTGACATTGCCAAGCGCAAGGCCACCATCGGAAACTGGTAAAGACAAAATTTCCGAAGGTATCCAGTGTTTGTTGTTGGTCCAGAAAAAATCTAGCATGAGTCGCTGAACATCAGCCACCAATGTAGCCGGGGGTGTAATGACTTGAAGCTTGTATACAAGTGTCGACAGAACAAGACTGTTAATAAGCAACACCTTGCCTCTTTCAGACAAGCAGTTAAGGACAGGCGTCCATGCCCCAAATTTCACCTTGAGCTTCTCCATGGTGTTATCCCAGTTTTGTTTTTCAAACAACGTTTCATTGCCAAGAAAGATTCCGAGACTTCTTACGCCCTTGTTGTTCCACAACAACCCGAGTGGTCGATCAGGTCTATTCCGCCACGCACCGGACCATAGACCTGTGGATTTTGTATAGTTGACCTTGGACGAACTGGCCCTCTCATAAGTGCTGATACAGTTTTTTAAAGCCACGAACCCTGGATTGGATGTAATAAAGACATTTAAGTCATCAGCATACGCACTCTGTTTAGTAGGTGGTAAATCCGTATCTGGAAAAGACAACCCTTGTATATCAGGATTCATCCGAATGTTATTGAGAAGAGGCTCAATTGCAATAGCATAGAGCGACCCCGACAATGGACAACCTTGTCGAATTCCACGAGTGAATCCAAAAGGAGCACCAAGAGATCGATTGATTTTCAAAATACACTCAGCATCAACGTATAGAAGTTTGATACAGGATATGTAGAACTGTCCGAAACCAAGAGTCCGGAGGACACGAAAGAGCCAATCATGATCAATCCGATCAAACGCTTTTTCCTGGTCAATGGAAACAACTGCAAGATCTAGGTTGTTCTTGTTGTAGTAGAAAAGCGTATCTCGTAGAAGCGATATGTTATTGAGAATTGACCTATTTGGAACCGTATACGACTGGTCAGGGTGAATGACCTCCGGTAGGCAGTGTTTTAAACGGTTTGATAAGGCCTTTGTGAAGAGTTTATAATCACAACACAGAAGTGATACAGGACGCCAATTTTTTAGGCAACTGAGGTCCCCTTTCTTAGGCAAAAGTGTAACAACTGAGCGTCTACACGATATAGGTAGCTCGCTTTTTGCGACAGCATAAGTGAAAACATCTAGTAAGTCAGGACCTAGTATGCTCCAAAACGTTTTATAAAACTCAAAAGGTAGACCGTCTATACCTGGGGATTTATTACTCGAGCTGGTTGACAAAGCTTCCGTGAGATCATCGAGCGTTAAGGGACTATCACAAGAGTTCCTGAGGTCTTCGGATAGTGTTGGTAGATCACGAAGCAAATGATCCTGAGCATCGGAATCAGTTGGCTCCTTTGCGAAGAGATTGGAGTAGAAATCTTTTGCCATATCCCGTATGTCGTTGGGGTCAGTGACCACTTCTCCAGATTCTTTCCTCAGGTTAGAAATTGTCCTGTTTATGCCCTTCTTCTTTTCAAAGCTAAAGAAATAAGACGTTGACGCGTTAAAATGATGCAAGAACTGGAAACGTGACCGGACACATGCTCCGCGAATTTTCCTTTCCTTCAAAGTCTGAAGTAGCTGCTTTTTCTCCTCAATCTCAGCTGTATCGGCCAAGTCAAGTGGCTTGGGAAGCAAGTCCAACCTATGAATCCCTTGATTTAGTTTGTTCTCCTAAGCAGCGGCTATTCTGTTCTTCCTTATGGAATGTTGCTTAGAGATCAACCTGAGCCGATTCTTTCCAATCTCCCACCAAAGAGAGAGAGAGTCATACTGGGTTTTGCAGGCTTGCCAAGATGTCCAAAAATCACGAACTTCCCTGCCATATGCAGTCTCAGAGAGGATATCAGTGTTCAGACACCAGTGTGGTGAAGGAATTGACGTTTTGTTTGGTAACTGGATAAGAAGTTTTACCGGTGAGTGATCAGACCTGAAAGCTTTCAGGGTCTCCACTTGAGAAACGTGATTTGCAATGTAGTCTGAAACATAGAAACGATCAAGCCTCGCTGCGGAATTCCTTAGGTTCGTGCGACAGGACCATGTGAATTCAATCTTATCTGGATTTTTTGAACGCCAAATGTCAATTAGCTCATGCTTATCGATGACGTCTCTCAAAGCATGACTCGAAGCAACGTTGGTTTCCTTGCCGCTCAGTCGGTCAAAACTAGGCGTAAGGGTACAGTTATAATCACCACCCACAATGAAAGGATCATCGTTGTCTATGGAAGCGAGGTATGTACCAATTGTTTTATAAAACGCTATACGATCAGCCCCATTGTTGGGCGCGCAAACATTTAGGAAGTTGAGACCGTGTCCTTTGAAGGTACCGTGGATATGAATGCACCTACTAGCTACGGGATAATTGACCGAAACATCATACCCTACCATCCTGGAAGAGAAGAGAATGGCTACTCCTCTAGCATTTATGGTTCCGTGAGAAAAATGAATAGTGCCACCCCAAGCAACGTTCCAAAATGCCTCATCTGCTGAGGAAGCGTGCGTTTCTTGTAAGAAGTAAACATCCGATTTGAGCAATTTTAAGAAGCTTAGGGTTTCTGCACGTTTTAATGAATCGTGGCAACCATTAACATTAGCCGAAATAACGGACAGAGACATAATCAAGACAACAACCAAACAAGCCATTGGAAGATACGTAGGTAGATAGAAAGTTAGGATTTATTCAGATGGTCGACAAGTCTTGTTATCTTCCTTTGGTCCCCCAACGAAAGTTTGTTTGTACTTCTGTAGTTGCGAAGACTTCTCTGCAGCTTCCCGACATCATTAGTAAACTCTTTAGCCTTTAGCAGGGGCTTTGGAGAACCTTTAACGTATTTTAGAAACTCGATGACCCTCCTGTTCGAGAAGAGATCTCCTGATTCGTTTGCTTTTATGATGGCAAATGGGTCAGACTGTACATCTGAAGCTTGAGACATGTTGTCGAATGAGACGGATATCTGGGACATTGTGTCAAAGGAGCGATCCAGATCCATAGCTGATCCATCCTCCGCATCATCATTCCCAAGCTCCGCAATGGGTTCATCAGGAGGTTGTGCGTTTGTTGCAGATATAGTTTTTTCAATACGTGGGACCTTGCGCGAGGCCGAGTCACTATTGTGCGGTGACGTTGATGGGGTAGGCGACAAAGACCTAGCACGCGACTTTCTAGTTGCTGGCTTGGATGGAAGGCACGCTTGATGACTGTCGTTCTTTGTCGGAACTGAATCACTCTCAGCAGCATTTCCAGATACGTAAGGGGCCGTTAGAGAGAAGTTCAAGCCATCGAGAGTGAACGGCAAGCCCATATCCACAAGAGTATCGACTGAGGGCGTGTCAACTGGTTGATGGGGCTGTGCATTGCCAACAAGAGGGTTGAAACTGTCTATTTGAGAGGTTTCCATAGGATCTTGCAGAGAATCCGTATTCAAACCTAGGCGTGGTTGAGTGTCATCTTGAGAGGAATCTAGATTTTGACGGTCAGTGCTGGCCTTTGGGTCCACAACAACACTCCTGATTGATTTTGAAACATAGTCTCCAACGGACTCCTGCGCTGCAGGTCCTGCGACAGTGGGAATGGCTGGGGTGCTTGTTTTTGGATCATTTGTCGAAGCCAACAAAGCGGCTTGTGCTTTTCCTGCGACAGGAGGAGCCACAGTAGTTGAATTTGCTTTTGAACGACAACGACGCGTAGGATGGCCGATTTTCTTACACATATCGCACCGTAGATTGTTATCTGTTGACAAGTAGACCTTGACCAGGTCAGGACCAGACGGAACCATCAGAGTATACGGCAGCTCTGCCCCGGGATCGAGACTTATCCTAGTTTGTCTACGAAAAGACTTGATGTGACTTAGGCCCTTTTGCCTGGTACCAAGAGGGATGTAACGGATGTTATTGGTTACTGTTCCGAATTGACGAAGCTGCATTATTATGGCATCGTTGGGCAGAAAGGGTGGTACTCCGGAAATAATGAGGTTGGTAGTCGGCTTTCCAACCGGATGAACGTCTAAGAAGTGTCCATTCACAGTCAACCCATGAGCAGTAACAATATTCGCAAAAGTCATAGACGTGAAGAAAACCTTCGCTTTTCTCTCACATTTAGAAGCAGCGACAATATTCTCTGCTCCGACAATTTTAGCTATTGGGAGCAAGTAATCGTCCAAGGTAGCGTCATCAATAAACCTGCATTGTATTCCGTGTTCTCGGCTCATACCCCAGAAAAGGTCCTCTTTTATCAATTGACTCATTGGATTATCCAATACCTCTGCAAATGATTTGCTGCTATTGATTGGTGATCTAGGCCCGTCTGCACTACCAGTGCCTGACGTATGTGTAGGCCTATTGCATGGTGTAGTGTATGCCTTGCTAGGCCCAGGAACCTGAGAATCCTGCATGATTTTGAAAACCAAAGTTCCCAAAAGCCCACAAAGGCCACAAAAAGTGACCAAAACTTACCAGCCAGAAGCTAGCCTGAATATTAACGAAAACAAAGAACCAAAAAGCGAAGTCACTGCAGCAAGGACATGTTCCCTCTCGCCTAAAGTCGGCCTTTGAGAAACCAATGCTAAAAAAGCCGTCTCTGGACAAGGATGAGTAACCAAGTTACTGGCATGTATCTAGTTTTACATTTATCCAAACTGATTGAACGAATCATTGCTGTTCGAGTACGGGATCACATGACGAGGAATCAGCTCTATGATCCAAATCAATCCGCTTATCGTCAGTGGCACAGCACTCACACTGAGCTTCTGATGGGAACCGTGTCCCCTTGCCAGGAATTGGTACTCAGTGTGGGGAAAGCACTTTCTGAATTAGATATTGAGCTATGGCTCATTTGCTGGAACCGTGGCAGCAATCTCCCTAGCTGAGGTTGATTGTCTTCATATCATACAAAACTTGAGCTACGTGATGTGTACCTACTTGCAGGCTATAAAAGTAATAAAGTTTTTTTATTGCATGTTCTTTATTTTTCGATATTTCGTACTTGTTTGATGGCGGTAAAAGCAAACTTTTACCTGACAACAAGGCTGTGTTGATCATCAAGAAAATGTGATCTGATCAACAAGAAAATGTGTTTTGTAA
Source organism: Lineus longissimus (assembly GCF_910592395.1). Taxonomy (NCBI): domain Eukaryota; kingdom Metazoa; phylum Nemertea; class Pilidiophora; order Heteronemertea; family Lineidae; genus Lineus; species Lineus longissimus. The sequence continues at coordinate 9,330,850 of NC_088315.1, forward strand.
GCAATGTCGTGAGCACAAACAGATTTAACCAGCCGTAAAGTTTACCGATGACTGAAACTTGAAAACAACTGCATGTGCTATTCACATCAATATCTATTTCATAGCCAGTTCCAGACAATAAAATGATGATCGATTCTTCAATCATTCTTCGAACAACTGCTATTTGCATCACATCTCATTAACGCCATTCAATCGAGGCCTTTGATCTTTTATGGCCTACTTTGGGAAGACCTAGTTTTTTTGTCTCAGGTTTTATGGAACCCGACCTTTTGAACAAAGTCTGGGAAAAGTCGGACAGTGTCAGAGGAATGTCGGATAAATCAGGAAAAGCTGTCATATGCGTTATTGGGGGGGGGGGGGGCATATGCACCCTCGTTTTTTCATCTCTATTTATCATCTTTGGTAACCACCTTTGTTTCTTTCTAATCGGCAACATCTTCGTTGTCCATGACGATCACCTGACTCGGTGGCTCAAGTGTTGATAACCTTTCTGAGTCCTGTGACATCTGTTAGATATTCCCTGAATCTAGTCAGTAGGTCTCGCGGTTTCCCTGATGAAGTCATTATCAGTATTCACAGTATATATGCACAATTTGTACAGAAGGCATCAGCTAATCATTTCTTTTGGAAGAACCATACCTGATGCTGTGCTTGAATGTAATAGGGATGTCGAACCATCTACATGTTCTGACACAGTTACAATCTGAGGAATGTTCACGAATTCTCTGTGTTAATTGGCCCTTCGTCTTCCTGTTCTTGCAAGATATTGCCCTTGGTAATATGACAGCCCCTGAAAGCCAAGGACAACACGGTTCGGGGGAGAGGATTCTTAGATGGGCCCCCATATGAAGTAAGAACATAAGATTTTAGCGTTATTTGGGAAATCAGACCAGACATTCCAGATGGTGCCATTCAGAACTATTAGAATACCCAAAACAGTATTGGATCGACATGTACACATATCTCAGATTTGGCTTATTATCCGGCATAAGAGTGGGAAAGAGACCCTTAAGTCAGACCGGTTTCAGCAATGAAGCGGGAGAAAGCCAAATAAAGCTGAATAAAGCTGAATAAAGTGCAAAGAAGGGGTGAGGTGCAAGAATTTCTTTTTTGCTTTACTCTAGACTATTGGACCGCGTAGAATGGAGTAGGAAACTAGGCTCATTGCTCATTATGTCACTACCAAACTATTAGGGATTTTAACCTGATAGTCCTCGGGTATTGGTGAGAGGTGGTCCTTGTAGCCAAATGTGTGGATGACTGCAAAGCAATTATTTACAGCGAGCATTCATGATCATTGTGGCGTCGAAAAAAAGAAATAAGGAAATCACTGATTTTGACGCGAAAGTGAATGGTTCGATGACGTCTCAGATATTCTGTTCAGCACAGGTATATGTATACACGGGGTCCCCCGGCAGTATTCATACCACCGAAACCTGTCACAGATTATCACCGCAACCTCGAGTATCTTATAGCAACATTTTTGGAAAATTCAGGAGATTTTAACTTTTTAGTTTACGAGTATAAGCCAAATACTCATGTGTTTTGGGTGAAATATAATGGCTCATATTTCCTGTGAAAGCCGAGAGGATCATTTAGCTACTTTGATAAGTTCCTCTTGATTTTTGATGGCCCTGAAGTCTACATGTATGATTTTACAAAGGGTATTGTAAACGGTAGTCTAATTCTGCCCATTGAGGGGAGGCAGTGTCTCGAAAAAGAAGTAAACTACCCCAAATATACCGTGGTTTTACTTTTAAACTTTGCTGAAAAGGCCTTCATGATGTGCATTGATGGTTCCCAGGGTATTTTTTTCTTTGACCACTACGTAGAATCAGGCTCAGAGCCTGTTCTACGGTTAACTAATAAAACGCATCTTCACTTCCCTCATGTTGACCGAGTAAATCCGGTTCGACCACAACTTATTTGCAGTTGGTTTTATATATCCGCATGAAAACTATTTGACTGTGGCTGTAAATCATTACAAGCAAGGACAATCAAACGGGTGTAGCTTACTTCAGTCACACTTAATCCAAGGCAACTCAGGCGCGACAAAATCGCTTGGCATCATAGCTGCGCTAATTCTAAAAAGCTAAAAAAAACACTATTTCTGTAAATGTCTAAAACTTCACTGTCTGATTTTTAAAAAAGTTATTAAGACTTTCAATAGTTTTGAAGATACATTCGTAGTAATGTTTTCTTCCCTTTTGCTCGGCTGCATATTCGCGGATTTTTGGACTGTCAATTCGCGAAGTACAGAAAAAAAGGAACTACAATTAGTGGTCAGATACAAAATGAGCAACAATGTTCAAATATCAGCGCAATATGTCTGTATCGATTTAGCAGAATTCAATACAAAAATATATGATATGTTCTAAACATATAAAGAAATTAAACAATTGAAACAGTTGAAACGAAGTTACCCAAAGTATGATTTACTGCATGGTTTGAAAGATAACGTGAGCAGACAGCTATGACTATGATGAGATAAGCCTACAAGACTGCGTTGTTCCATTAGAGGTTACCTCAAATCAGGCATGTCCTAGTTCTCAATTCTCTGGTATGATCATGTGTTGGTAGAAGATAGATGATGAAAACATGTTATTGCAACAAATGCCAATCTTTGCTTTATGATTGGCAACGGATGTAACCCTCACCTGGGTTTGGAGTAACCGAGTGTAACAGTCAAGTCATCGCCACAAGTGCAACACTATTTTAATAGAGCCCGAAAGTCTCAACGTCGTGTGCAACAGAAATGACATACTCTTCATACATCGATGCCTGTAACGTAATGATATGGACATAGTAGCCAGTGTTGTTGTTCGTGTAGAAAACTCGAGAATTACTGATGTATATAATATTTGGTTTTTAATACAGTTGTAGGGAGTTAAAGGTACATCATTTTCATTCAACGGCTACGCCCATAGCAAACTGGAAATTACCGGAGCATCGTAGAAGCAGAAAAGGAGTTGAGTGTAGGTATAAAGGAGGTGATCTTTCTCGCAATATGTCGTAGTGATAGCAGATGAGAAGATTAGCACTGCCCAGATCGTTCTTTTGTTAGCAATGCAACCTTCTGTCTCAATGTTATAATGCATAGCTTTGAGCGGATCCATGCATTAGTGACGACGCGCTGCGCGGGGGCGAGGAACGGCATTGTGGAAAGAGCGCCAAGAGTTGGGCGTGCTAAATAACGAATAACGCCGTTTTCTAATATATAAAGAAGTCGAAACAGAGGGTTAGGAATAGCATTTGGGGAGGGTTAGGATTATAAGGTTGGGTAGGGGTCGAAATTTAAATGAGGGCTTACTTAAAACACAGTGTGGCAAAGCAATTGCATTACGGAACTCGCGTATAAATAGTCCCTGTCTTTCTTTGATGCACTGTGGCCATTTTCACGCAACACCCGTAAAGTATGACGTTAGTCCCAAAATGACAGTTTGAGTTATCATGATTTCCGGTCACTTCGCCACTTGGTCTTCACATTCGAATGGCGTAGTGACTGCATCCATTGATGGTTTAAACTAAAGAACCAGCTTCAGTCTACAGACTACAATCAGCAGGCATCGCTCACTCTTGCTGTATTATTGGCAAGGTTCGATAGGCAAATTCCGTAATCTGCCGGCAAAATGCAATTTGCCTTTCAAACCATACTTTAAGAGTCGTTTTAGAAGAATGTTAATCAAATTATCTGCAACGTCTATATTGAGAAGCCTTTTGGTCATCCCGATTAGCAGATATAATAGCAAAGTACATGTACCTCTATGGGACGAAGAAAGTTTGACACACTTCCTTATCGTTACCAGAAGACATTCGTCTGATGCTACATTTTATTCATTGGACACTAAAATGGGAATGAATCAGAGATAAAGAGATCAGCATGGGTGTTGCTCAGAGACAGGCGGTTTTTGAACATGTTGTCGATAACTTGACTTTTAAACATGTCGATCTAAAAATGAAGGGCCAAATATTAAGCCAAATCATGTGTGTTGCCATATGTCTGATAACAAAAGGATGTCTCACTGTTAATTATTGGCACGTCGGAGACAGTTATTGCGAATTGAGTAAGCGGAGGGGAAGGTGTATGGAAATGGGTGAGCTTGGTTACCATCAGGGATCAAGAATGCTTCAAAAGAAGGTAATAGGCCATCAAAAGAACCCCATCTGTTTTCTTTTGAGCATGTTGAATTGTCAAAAAGGTTGTTTGGAGCTTGCTTCAAATAGTTTACCATTTCTGTAATTTCCATTTTCTCTCGAAGGCATCAACTGGTCAGATTTCCGGCGCCATCAACGGAAGTTTTCTTCTGCTACTTTTTCTTGAACTCGGCCCTTTAGATTCGTTGTCTGTCATTTTACCGCCCCTCCCTCCCCCTCCCTAAAAGGTTACTACGCCGCTGCAATGATGAATGCCTGACTCGTTAAGTTGGCTCAAGTGTCGTGTCCTGTCGGTGACATCTGTTAGATGGTCCCCGAGTCTGGTCAAAAGGACTTTGCAGTTTCCCAGATGTGGTCGTTATCAACAATTATAGATTTCGCAATTTGCACTGAATGTAACAGCTTTTCATGTCTCGGGGATAAACCACACCTGAAATTTAAATGCGAAGAATCAAGAATAAATGAATACTAAGAATCTGGAATGTCAGAGGCGCGGATTAACTCATTGTGTTACTGGGCAGTTGTACCCTCCATTACTGTAATTGGAGAGCTTTGTTTCTATTGTGTTACATGGTAGACCGATAAAACTGTTTAGGGATCGGAATCTATTAGTCTCCAGATGGTGCTAGGTCACCACTGTAGGTTAATTGTGGTATAACACCGATAACTGCGTGGACATTATGTACATCGAGCATTCATAGCGGCGTCGAAAAAAGAAATCACGCGAAGGTGAATGGTTCGATGACGTCTCAGATATTCTGTTCAGCACAGGTATATGTATACACAGGATCTCCCGGCAGTACTCGTACCACCCAAACCTGTCACAGATTACCACCGCAACCTCGAGTATCTTATAGCAACATCTTCGGAAAATTCAGGAGGTGTTTACTTTTTAATTTACGAGTATAAGCCAAATACTCATGTGTTTCGGGTGAAATACAATGGCTCATATTTCCAGCGAAAGCCGAGAGGATCATTTAGCTACTTTGATAAGTTCCTCTTGATTTTTGATGGCCCTGAAGTCTACATGTATGATTTTACAAAGGGTATTGTAAACGGTAGTCTAATTCTGCCCAGGGAGGGAAGGCAGTGTCTCGAAAAAGAAGTAAACTACCCCATATATACCGTGGTTTTAATTTTAAACTTTGTTGAAAAGGCCTTCATGATGTGCGTTGATGACTCACAGAGTATATCTTTCTTTGACTACTACGTAGAAACAGGCTCAGAGCCTGTTCTACGGTTAACTAATAAAACGCATCTTCATTTCCCTCATGTTCACAAAGTAAAGCCAACCTGGTTCGACCACAGCTTATTCGTAGTTGGTTTTATACATCAGCGTCAAAACTATTTGACTGTGGCCGTATATCATTACAAGCAAGGACAATCATCCGGGTATAGCTTACTTAAGACACACTTAATCCAAGGCAACTCAGGCGGGGCAAAATCTTTTGTCATCATATCAAATCCAAACTATGGAGTTAAATTTGTCCTCTTAAAAAAATATCAGAGTGGGGTGATGTTAGGCTTTGGGTTTGTCATTGAGTGTAACAAAAACAAGCCTCTACAAAAGGCCTACATAAGAAAAATTTGCACACACATAAGTCTTGAAAAATATACAGGTCCCAGTGTTGAAATCAATAAGAAAGGCCAAATATTGCACTTTATTTGTTCAAAGCATTTAAACTCAAACACAATGTATGTGGTTAAATATACAAGAGCAGACTGAACAAGAAAAATCCTGCGATATTGGCTCTCGATCATAACTTGTCCACTGTAATGTATTTCTTAGTAGGCATCACTTACTTTCACCTACCACATGGTGGTTTTCCGAGTTTCGTTTGAGGACCTCAAACAAATGTCCGAGATCTTTTTGAGCTGGTATTATCTGCCCCTTCTGAGCGACGACTGGTGTTGACGATTCCTGACGATGACTGGTTTTGTAGGGGGGCCAATTAGGCCATTCAAATCAGCCACCATCAACCATTGTTTGAAAGGACTGGCTTCCTAAGATTTGGATTAAAAGATGACCACGCTAAATGTGCACCTTTAGGATCTGCAGTTTTGCAATTTCAGTGGAATATGCCAAAACACATAAAGAGGTAATTTTAGATTTTCAAACTGATGTTGCATTTTTGGCTTTGGTGTTTGAACGAAAAATGTTGGCATCTGAGTTTTGATTCCTCTCATTCGTCTGACTTCTTTTGTTCAAACACTGAAACCGGAGACACCATGCCAGTTTAAAAATTTCAACATATACACTCCTTGGATGTCTTGGAAAACACTAAAAACAATATGAGGTAAATGTCAATTTGATGGACGGTTATTACAAGGGTTCAGTTGAAATAGGTACTCCTCGATTTGAATGTGGATAATCTCGGAATCAGGCGGTTAGTTATTAGCTCAAAATTCTGACATTTTAAACTAGGTCATTCACCTATATAACTTTTCGAGTGCACTTGCTTTGTACTACTACATCAGTGACAGACTGTCTTGATAAACCTTAAACTGGGCCGTAGCTAGAGGGGCTTGGCGCGGAAGGGAGGGCCTCCATAGAGTTACAAAAAAAGTCCCTCCATAGAGTTACAAAAACGTGTTTTTGCGGTTTTTGGCTGATATTCAACCAGAAGGAGGACAAAAGAGGTGTTTTGCCCCCCCCCGCCATAACAATATTACTACCGAAATCATCTCAAAGATGACGGTATCAAGAAAACAAATATCAGCTGTGTAACATTTAACGGTTCTACTACTTACTTATTAAGGGTAATCGAAAGATACGGTACAGACGTAGAATGAGAGCGATGTTTTTACCACCTGTGATATTACGAATTGGCAGCAATGATAGGTTGCTTTGTAATCACGTGACTGGCGCCATTGGTTACCTGACAGTCATCCGTGGTAAACAGGATTACAACGTGTGCATGTTTCGTCTGAATTCAAAGCAAGGTATATTCGTTCTCACCCATAGGACAATCCTTCATGTAAACGAATTAGTGTGCGCTAAACTGTATATAGCAAGCAATGTACTGGTCTATGATAGATACATCGTCTTAAGTTGCTGGGAAGAGCAAAAGTATCTGACATTTATCCTCTTTGACGTCAGGCGTGGCATCGGCACTAGGAAACTAGTCATACCGGAAACGGACCCGTGCGTAAGTGGGGTGTATGTGACGAAGTTAAATATTTTGCTCCGACACGGGACATTAGTCATTGATTGCAAGCGATATAGCCAGTCTGTCATTAGGATGTATTCATTTAATCTGAATGAAAGCGCCGTTATTAGACCTTCGTCCAAAGGCGCTATCGACATAAACGTCCCGGTGTCTGCTTACGACAGATTTTTCCTTGGCGAAGACTTCGTGTACTTTATCATTGGTGAAAAAGAAGGGAACGATTATTCAGGATTGTATTTATACTGGTTTAGAAGAAGCAAACATTTTACTCTCCCAGGCTCCAGCACCGAATTTAGTTCCATTATCAACTTTACAGATCTCCAGTTATTAACTTACGACCATTGGTTTAGGGAATCAGACCGCCTTATAATTCTAACTGCGGCCCTTGGAAGGAATAACGAGCAAATATTGACAGCATTCTTTGGATTTAGAATCAGCTGCGTCATGAGACGCGTCGATACAACCTTAGCCATTGATCATGTTGACATTGATTTGAGATACCAGATTTCCAGAAGCACGTTTAAGAACTTCATCCAAATGTTAGACGGCACACTCTATCATATTGTAAGGGTTTCCAAGTCCGTGACGAAAAGGTATTGGAAACACGTGGAGATATTCACAACAAACGACTGATCATCAAGAGCCAATTTTTATATGAACAATTTGAGTTGATTATGACAGAGTCTTTCTATACAGTATAGAAAGACTCTGATTATGAAGAACACAGGTCTCTTGAGTTTAGGGAGATGCTATTCTAGGTTTTTTATGATGCGCGAAGTGTATCATCATGTCGCCTGGCCCCCGCGGATAATGATGTCGACAGAGATGGAAAAGGTCGACGTTTGTCGGGCACGTAAAATCACTGATGAATTCTAGGTGCAAGTGATGAACAAAATGTCCTTGGCGCTCTTAGAAATGGCCTCCTGTTCACCTATTTTCGCCTTTTTGGCCATGGATATGGGCATGATAGTGAAAAGAGATGTCTTCATAGTGCTAACTATGCAATCTATTGATGGGCAGTTTGATATGGTGAAGGCTGAAACTAGCTGTAGTAAGCTGGCTGGAGTGGTTTAGTTGTAACCCTTTGTTCCAGGTAAGGAATTGCCACAATGCTGATGGCAGCACCAAATTTTAAAGGAATTTATCGTTACCGACATGCTGCAGCCAGCTAGAAAGTGGTGATGACTCATGACTTACAGGTAACAGTAGTTCAGTAAGTGAAGTCAGAATACAATTTAAAAAGCTTTAACTATTATTCATGAAATTCGAGTGGTCACAATACAGAAAACAATCCTGAATAAAGAAACGAACAGTATTGGCAGTCGACAAGGACATGGATTTCGGTAATCATTTACATAAAACAGAGAGAGTTGCTAACTCCTCCCAGAACTTTTTGTGGAACCCCCAAGTATTAAAAAATTCACTGACTATCGTAGAGAAGAACTCGAGAGTAACAGTGACAGTGACAGTGTACCATTGATTTCTTAAGTAAAGCATGGTGTTGCGATGATTTGAATTTTTTGCTGTCTATGTATTTCCACTTGACTAATTCCTATGCCAATGGGCTGAAGAAACTAAGTGTTAACCGTTTCATTGCCAAATGCGACTGTGGTCGATGTGGCCTTATGTTACCGTGTGGAAACTGCGACCACATTCGTTTTAGGCAAATGACTTGACTGCATCGCTTGAATCTATAGTGCGGTTCACAATTCTTCACAATTTTTGGAAGAAACAAAAATTCGGATTTAACGACTATATCAATTCGTCTCGTAATGTTCTCTCAAGGTGTTTCATCAGGTTCTGGGAACCATGGTATGATCGAGTCAGAATCCATCAATGCGATGTTGGTTAGAAGAAGGTTGCACCGACAACTTTGTTGTCAAGGAAACATGTCACCTTAGTTAAGGCATAGGAATTTGTTTTTTCATCGTTTTCTTTGCCACATTTCAAGCATTTGTTGGTAACTGACATTTTGGTCGTTTTATCTTTGATCTGCAGTAAGCTGTGTCGATGATAGAATTCTTCATTGTATCAACTGTGTCATAACACAAGGAGCTGTCGTCACTATCAGGTTGTCGGGTCACAAAGGTGGGCAACGTTTCCTCGTCCTTGACATCTAAGAGAATTAAATCATCATCGTCATTAAGAAAAACTGAAAGGATGACAAGATAATATAGGTGCAGAAAACATGGCAGGTCAATTAGTCCTTAATAAGTAGGTCAGTAAGTTAAGAAAGTAGGTCAGTTCAAACCAACTCCTCATAAGCTAAAGTTTGGCCAAAAATGTCGAGATTAGCTATAAAGGTCGTTAGGTGAGCATGTCTCGAAAGATGGTCAGTTGAAATGTAATCCACAGAAGCTTAAGTTTGATGCAAACATGAATAACTTGGCGTTAGCAGTCATCAATAAGTAGGTCACGAAAATTGGTCAGTCCAAATATGCCTAAAATAAAGTAAAGTTTGATATTTATCAGGACCACCTTGGCTCGAACTGTCATTTAGTGGGCCAGTAGATCATACAAGTAGGTCAGTTCAAACCAACTCCTCATATGCTGAAGTTTAATACCAAACGTCTAGATTAGCTCTAAAGGTGAAGGTGCGACAGTCACAAAATATGGCAAATCTAATGCTCATAAACTGAAGTTTGATGCAAAACATGAATAACTTAGCGTTAATGGTCATCAATAGGTAACGAAAGTGGGTCAATTTAAACAGGCCAAAAAAACTAAAGTTTGATGCCAATCACGAGCTTGGGAGTATGGTATATCGTGGTGATCATCGGCGGGGTGCCGCTCGAATAATGGTTTAGCCAATCCCCTTAATCACCAGTTGTTCGGCAAAAGCTGACGTTCGGACTATAATTGATTTAGCAGTCAAAAGTTTAGAAATACCGGCGCCAAAATTCAGATTTTAATCCATTTCTGCCCATAATTAAATCACTTCTGGTCATCACACATATCAACAATCCCTGATACGTTCAGGGTGATACATTGTTTAGGCCTCGAGTTATCCTGCTGAAACCGCAGAATGGATACGGAGAGAGAGGGAGAGAGAAAACCAGTAAAAACAAGGAAGACCGCCATTTTGGTATTGGCGGTCTCAATAAGTCACTGCAGCAAGGACATGTTCCCTCTCGCCTAAAGTCGGCCTTTGAGAAACCAATGCTAAAAAAGCCGTCTCTGGACAAGGATGAGTTACCAAGTTACTGGCATGTATCTAGTTTTACATTTATCCAAACTGATTGAACGAATCATTGCTGTTCGAGTACGGGATCACATGACGAGGAATCAGCTCTATGATCCAAATCAATCCGCTTATCGTCAGTGGCACAGCACTCACACTGAGCTTCTGATGGGAACCGTGTCCCCTTGCCAGGAATTGGTACTCAGTGTGGGGAAAGCACTTTCTGAATTAGATATTGAGCTATGGCTCATTTGCTGGAACCGTGGCAGCAATCTCCCTAGATGAGGTTGATTGTCTTCATATCATACAAAACTTGAGCTACGTGATGTGTACCTACTTGCAGGCTATAAAAGTAATAAAGTTTTTTTATTGTATGTTCTTTATTTTTCGATATTTCGTACTTGTTTAATGGCGGTAAAAGCAAACTTTTACCTGACAACAAGGCTGTGTTGATCATCAAGAAAATGTGATCTGATCAACAAGAAAATGTGTTTTGTAAGCAATGTCGTGAGCACAAACAGATTTAACCAGCCGTAAAGTTTACCGATGACTGAAACTTGAAAACAACTGCATGTGCTATTCACATCAATATCTATTTCATAGCCAGTTCCAGACAATAAAATGATGATCGATTCTTCAATCATTCTTCGAACAAGTACTATTTGCATCACATCTCATTAACGCCATTCAATCGAGGCCTTTGATCTTTTATGGCCTACTTTGGGAAGACCTAGTTTTTTTGTCTCAGGTTTTATGGAACCCGACCTATTGAACAAAGTCTGGAAAAAAGTCGGACAGTGTCAGAGGAATGTCGGATAAATCAGGAAAAGCTGTCATATGCATTATTGGGGGGGGGGGGGGGCATATGCACCCTCGTTTTTTCATCTCTATTTATCATCTTTGGTAACCACCTTTGTGTCTTTCTAATCGGCAACATCTTCGTTGTCCATGACGATCACCTGACTCGGTGGCTCAAGTGTTGATAACCTTTCTGAGTCCTGTGACATCTGTTAGATATTCCCTGAGTCTGGTCAGTAGGTCTCGCGGTTTCCCTGATATAGTCGTCATTATCAGTATTCACAGTGTGAACAATTTGTACAGAAGGCATCAGCTAATCATTTCTTTTGGAAGAACCATACCTGATGCTGTGCTTGAATGTAATAGGGATGTCGAACGATCTACATGTTCTGACACAGTTACAATCTGAGGAATGTTCACGAATTATCTGTGTTAATTGGCCCATCGTCTTCCTGTTCTTGCAAGATAGTGCCCTTGGTAATATGACAGCCCCCGAAAGCCAAGGACAACACGGTTCGGGGGAGAGGATTCTTAGATGGGCCCCCATATGAAGTAAGAACATAAGATTTTAGCGTTATTTGGGAAATCAGATCAGACATTCCAGATGGTGCCATTCAGAACTATTAGAATACCCAACACAGTATTGGATCGACATGTACACGTATCTCAGATTTGGCTTATTATCCGGCATAAGAGTGGGAAAGAGACCCTTAAGTCAGACTGGTTTCGGCAATGAAGCGGGAGAAAGCCAAATAAAGCTGAATAAAGCTGAATAAAGTGCGAAGAAGGGGTGAGGTGCAAGAATTTCTTTTTTGCTTTACTCTATTGGACCGCGTAGAATGGAGAAGGAAACTAGGCTCATTGCTCATTATGTCACTAGCAAACTATAAGGGATTTTAACCTGATAGTCCTCGGGTATTGGTGAGAGGTGGTCCTTGTAGCCAAATGTGTGAATGACTGCAAAGCAATTATTTACAGCGAGCATTCATGATCATTGTGGCGTCGAAAAAAAGAAATCACTGATTTTTACTGTAAGGTGAATGGTTCGATGACGTCTCAGATATTCTGTTTAGTAGAGGTACATGTATACCCGGGGTCCTCCGGCAGTATTCATACCACCCAAACCTGTCACAGATTACCACCGCAACCTCGAGTATCTTATAGCAACATCTTTGGAAAATTCAGGAGATTTTAACTTTTTAGTTTACGAGTATAAGCCAAATACTCATGTGTTTCGGGTGAAATATAATGGCTCATATTTCCTGCGAAAGCCGAGTGGATCATTTAGCTACTTTGATAAATTCCTCTTGATTTTTGATGGCCCTGAAGTCTACATGTATGATTTTTCAAAGGGTATTGTAAACGGTAGTCTAATTCTGCCCAAGGAGGGCAGGCAGTGTCTCGAAAAAGAAGTAAACTACCCCATATATACCGTGGTTTTACTTTTAAACTTTGCTGAAAAGGCCTTTATGATGTGCGTTGATGGTTCCCAGGGTATTTTTTTCTTTGACTACTACGTAGAATCAGGCTCAGAGCCTGTTCTACGGTTAACTAATAAAACGCATCTTCACTTCCCTCATGTTGACCGAGTAAATCCAACCTGGTTCGACCACAACTTATTTGCAGTTGGTTTTATCAGAGTCTTTCTATACAAGTCTTTGTATAGAAAGACTCTGGTTTTATATATCAGCATGAAAACTGTTTGACTGTGGCTGTAAATCATTACAAGCAAGGACAATCAAACGTGTAGCTTACTTCAGTCACACTTAATCCAAGGCAACTCAGGCGCGACAAAATCGCTTGGCATCATAGCTGCGCTAATTCTAAAAAGCTAAAAAAAACACTATTTCTGTAAATGTCTAAAACTTCACTGTCTGATTTAAAAAAAAGTTATTAAGACTTTCAATAAATTTGAAGATACCTTCGTAGTAATGTTTTCTTCCCTTTTGCTCGGCTGCATATTTGCGGATTTTTGGACTGTCAATTCGCGAAGTACAGAAAAAAAGGAACTACATTTAGTGGTAAGATACAGAATGAGCAACAATGTTCAAATATCAATAGGTATATGATCAAACGCAATATGTCTGTATTGATTTAGCAGAATTCAATACAAAAATATATGATATGTTCTAAACATGATAAAGAAATTAAACAATTGAAACAATTGAAACAGTTGAAACGAAGTTACCCAAAGTATGATTTACTGCATGGTTTGAAAGATAACGTGAGCAGACAGCTATGACTATGATGAGGACAAGCCTACAAGACTGCGTTGTTCCAGCAGAGGTTACCTCAAATCAGTCATGTTCAATTTCTCAATTCTCTGGTATGATCATGTGTTGGTAGAAGATAGATGATGAAAACATGTTATTGCAACAAATGCCAATCTTTGCTTTATGATTGGCAACGGATGTAACCCTCAACTGGCTTTGGAGTAACCGAGTGTAACAGTCAAGTCATCGCCACAAGTGCAACAATATTTTCATAGTGCCCGAAAGTCTCAACGTCGTGTGCAACAGAAATGACATACTCTTCATACATCGATGCCTGTAGCGTAATTTTATGGACATAGTAGCCAGTGTTGTTGTTCGTGTAGAAAATTCGAGAATTACTGATGTATATATTTGGTTTTTAATACAGTTGTAGGGAAATAAAGGTAAATCATTTTCATTCAACGGCTACGCCTGTAGCAAACTGGAAATTACCGAAGCATCGTAGAAGCAGAAAAGGAGTTGAGTGTAGGTATAAAGGAGGTGATCTTTCTCGCTATATGTCGTAGTGACAGCAGATGAGAAGATTAGCACTGCCCAGATCGTTCTTTTGTTAGCAATGCAACCTTCTGCCTCAATGTTATAATGCATAGCACGGATAATTCAAAGGCAGAAACCATTTATAAACGAACTACGTCCGGGGATGGACATATTTGGCCGATTTTGAAAGTGTTGAGTGAGACCTGAGTCATTTATTTCTAAAGGCCACTTCGTATAAGTACAATTTAAATTCCAAGTATAGTCTAAAGCTTTACATTTTTCCGAAATGGTTGGAGATGTTGACATCATGCTTTCACAAAATGTTTGAATGACGAACGTAATGGATCATTTTGATGGGTTTTTTTCCGTTAGGAAGTCTTGCTCGTTGGCAGAAACAAATGAGTTTTTTAACCAATCGAAAGGAAAGGCATCACATACCAAGCTGTCGTCTACAAAGTCATCTTCCACTCTACGATAGTAGTTCCAACTTCCACATATTAAGCTTAAAAACAATTCAAGGTTTGACTGAATTATCACGCTATTCCCATTTAACTATCAACTGGATCGAGGTATTAAAGCTCTCCGTGAAACAATCGCTTTGAGCGGATCCATGCATTGGCGACGACGCGCTGCGCGGGGGCGAGGAACGGCATTGCGGAAAGAGCGCCAAGAGTTGGGCGTGCTAAATAACGAATAACGCCGTTTTCTAATATATAAAAGAGTTGAAACAGAGGGTTAGGAATAGCATTTGGGGAGGGTTAGGATTATAAGGTTGGGTAGGGGTCGAAATTTAAATGAGGGCTTACTTAAAACACAGTGTGGCAAAGCAATTGCATTACGGGACTCGCGTATAAATAGTCCTTGTCTTTATTTGATGCACTGTGGCCATTTTCACGCAAGACCCGAATAGTATGACGTGAGTCCCAAAATGACAGTTTGAGTTATCATGATTTCCGGTTACTTCGCCACTTGGTCTTCACATTTGAATGGCGTAGTGACTGCATCCATTGATGGTTTAAACTAAAGAACCAGCTTCAGTCTATAGACTACAATCAGCAGGCATCACTCAGCCTTGCTGTATTATTGGCAAGGTTCGATAGGCAAATTCCGTAATCTGCCGGCAAAATGCAATTTGCCTTTCAAACCATACTTTAAGAGTCGTTTTAGAAGAATGTTAATCAAATTATCTGCAACGTCTATATTGAGAAGCCTTTTGGTCATCCCGATTAGCAGATATAATAGCAAAGTACCTCTATGGGACGAAGAAAGCTTGGCACACTTCCTTATCGTTACCAGAAGACATTCGTCTGATGCTACATTTTATTCATTGGACACTAAAATGGGAATGAATCAGAGATAAAGAGATCAGCATGGGTGTTGCTCAGAGACAGGCGGTTTTTGAACATGTTGTCGATAACTTGGCTTTTAAACATGTCGATCTAAAAATGAAGGGCCAAACATTAAGCCAAATCATGTGTGTTGCCATATGTCTGATAACGAAAGGATGTCTCACTGTCAATTATTGGCACGTCGGAGACAGTTATTGCGAATTGAGTAAGCGGAGGGGAAAGTGTATGGGAAAGGGTGAGCTTGGTTACCATCAGGGATCAAGAATGCTTCAAAAGAAGGTAAAAGGTCATCAAAACAACCTCATCTGTTATCTTTTGAGCATGCTGAATTGTCAACAAGGGTGTTTGGAGCTTGCTTCAAATAGTTTACCATTTCTGTAATTTCCATTTTCTCTCGAAGGCATCAACTGGTCAGATTTCCGGCGCCGTCAACGGACGTTTTCTCTTGCTACTTTTCTTGAACCCGGTCCGTTAGATTCGTTGTCTGTCATTTTGCCGTCATTTCGTCGTCATTTTGGCGTCAAAAAAAGAAATCACGCGAAGGTGAATGGTTCGATGACGTCTCAGATATTCTGTTCAGCACAGGTACATGTATACACGGGGTGCCCCGGCAGTACTCATACCACCACCCAAACATATCCCACCTTACCACTGCAACCTCGAGTATCTTATAGCAAGATCTTTGGAAAATTCAGGAGATGTTTACCTTTCAATTTACGAGTATAAGCCAAATACTCATGTGTTTCGGGTGAAATACAATGGCTCATATTTCCAGCGAGTGCCGAGAGGATCATTTACCTACTTTGATAAGTTCCTCTTGATTTTTGATGGCCCTGAAGTCTACATGTATGATTTTACAAAGGGTATTGTAAACGGTAGTCTAATTCTGCCCATTGAGGGGAGGCAGTGTCTCGAAAAAGAAGTAAACTACCCCATATATACCGTGGTTTTACTTTTAAACTTTGCTGAAAAGGCCTTCATGATGTGCATTGATGGTTCACAGAGTATTTCTTTCTTTGACTACTACGTAGAAACAGGCTCAGAGCCTGTTCTATGGTTAACTAATAAAACGCATCTTCACTTCCCTCATGTTGACAAAGTAAAGCCAACCTGGTTCGACCACAGCTTATACGTAGTTGGTTTTATACATCAGCGTCAAAACTATTTGACTGTGGCCGTATATCATTACAAGCAAGGACAATCATCCGGGTATAGCTTACTTAAGACACACTTAATCCAAGGCAACTCAGCTTTTTTCATCATATCAAATCCAAACTATGGAGTTAAATTTGTCCTCTTAGAAAAATATCAGAGTGAGCTGATGTTAAGCTTTGGGTTTGTCATTGAGTGTAACAAAAACAAGCCTCTACAAAAGGGCAACATAAGAAAAATCTGCACACACGTAAGTCTTGAAAAATATGCTGGTACCCGTGTTGAAATCAATAAGAAAGGCCAAATATTGCACTTTATTCGTTCAAATCATTTAAACTCAAACACAATGTATGTGGTTAAATATACAAGAGCAGACTGAACAAGAAAAATCCTGCGATATTGGCTCTCGATCATAACTTGTCCACTGTAATGTATTTCTTAGTAGGCATCAATTATTTTCACCTACCACGCAGTGGATTTCCGAGTTTCGTTTGAGGACCTCAAACAAATGTCCGAGATCTTTTTGGGCTGGTATCATCTGCCCCTGCTGAGCGACGACTGGTGTTGACGATTCCTGACGATGACTGGTTTTGTAGGGGGGGGGGGGCAATTAGGCCATTCAAATCAGCCACCATCAACCATTGTTTGATAGGACTGGCTTCCTAAGATCTGGATTAAAATATGACCGCGCTAAATGTGCGCATTGTCAGGATCTGAAGTTTTTGCAATTTCAGTGGAATATGCCAAAACACCCAAAGAGGTATTTTTAGATCTTCAAACTGATGTTGCATTTTTGGCTTTGGTGTTTGAACGAAAAATGTTGGCATCTGAGTTTTGATTCCTCTCATTCGTCTGACCTCTTTTGTTCAAACACTGAAGCCGGAGACACCATGCCAGTTTAAAAATCTCAACATATACACTCCTTGGATGTCTTGGAAAACACTAAAAACAATATGAGGTAAATGTCAATTTGATGGACGGTTAATACAAGGGCTCAGTTGAAATAGGTAGTCCTCAATTTGAAGCTGGATAATCTCGCAATCAGACGATTAGTTACTAGCTCAAAATTCTGACATTTTAAACTAGGTCATTAACCTATATAACTTTTCGAATGCACTTGCTTTGTACTACATCAGTGACAGACTGTCTTGATAAACCTTGAACTGGGCCGTAGCTAGAGGTGCTTGGCGCGGAAGGGAGGGCAAATGTCCCTCCATAAGCCTCTTTTACACTACACAGTTTTTTAACCCGGTTAAACCGTGCCGTGCTCGACCCGGTGTGACAGATGATATAGTCCGCCTGGAGTCATGGTCCGGAGGACCATAATTCCTAGGGACAGGGGTCCTTCGGACCCCTGTCCCTAAGGATAGTAGTCTTAACCGGACTTCTATCCCTAACCTTCCTATAAGTAGATTACTATAATAATAATAGTATAAGTAACGGACTATAATCCCAGAAATCATAGTCCGCATGTCCTTTTCATAATCAATACTTATTACGCTATGGTTCATTCATGATCGCAATAACAAATAGGTTAAAAATTAGTAGCCGACCGTCAACCGCTCCGTGGTGTAGTGGTAAAGGTGAAGTTCTTATAAGTACCATGAACCGAGTTCGACTCCAGGCGCTCCCACCTTTTTTTATGTAATATTTTCCTATATCATGGGTGTGTCGCATTTGATTCATTTTTGTTTCAAAGGGCCAGACAGGAGTTGAACAAATTCTGCGGGCCTGCGCCAAATTTCTTTTTAAATGTCTTAGAGGATTGATGTAATGACATTCAAATTGCCTAGTATAAAAATCGTTGCAAAGGTTGACCCTGCCTCATATGCCTGCAAGTTAGATTGGACCAGGTCGGAAGAATGGCGAAACCTTCAGCAACAATTACTACTCGCAATACCCGACAAACTGTCGACCCCGATGAAGTGTTTCTTTACTTTACTGAAAGGAAGTACGGCGCAGACGCTAGACCGCTAACCACAAACGTAGTATTCGTAGAGTTGCAGCCAGGAATTACAAGGTAAACCTATGATATTATTCTCCCGATATCATGATTGCAACTATTACTTACGTAGGGATGATTGTCCTCCGGACTTTATTACCTAGTGACTGTGGTCCGCTGGACTATAATCTCAAGCAATTATAGTCCGGTGGACTATAACCCCGGGGAATTACAGTCCATGGACCACCAGTACTAGAGAAGATAGTCCAATGGACTACCACTCCTAGATGTTATAGTCCAGCGGACCATTGCCCCTAACAACCCCTTTGATATAAGGACATATTATCATTGCTAACTGCAGTTTCATGTAGCTGGACCTAATTAACGCAAATTAGATATTTCTTTTGGTGAGAATTAGACCGAAACCGCGCATTATGAAATATTTCCGAGCTGATAGGTAAATCCTAAGATAATCTAAACTGTGTCAATTTTAGTTGCAGGATGGCAGCCTTTGGTACAAAGTGGTAACAACACCGAAACCAGATATTGAGGGGACCTCGGGGTCAGATGATCATGAGGCTCCAAATCAGGATGGTGACTGGCGTAAGGTCTTGCTCGAAGAAAATGAGAGAAACGACATTTTACATGGACTTCACGGCGGCAAAGTAGGTAATTACTCGGAAAACTTGTTACTCTTTTACTGGTGGCTTCTTATTCTCTTGCTCCAGACCCCTCAAGACCCGTCAAAAGAAGAACTATGACAAGCGGCGATGTCGTCAAGATGTACAACAGGTACGAAAAAGAAAAGAGACGCTTGGGGCAGGGGCGATTATGCTTTGCATAAATTAGTGCACTGTAGAGTGTTAATTATTAACCATCCTTAAATGTCTGTAATGCAAAGCTCGGCTGTCGATATTTCATGGCCATTGTGTAAACTAGGTTTACAGGCCACCGTAGACAAATTCACTGTAGTGAAATATGACATGCATTTACGGAGTCACGTGGTTTATATGTTCACCCTTGTAATAATGTTGTAATAAAGATCACTTCGCATGTGGAGTCACAAGAAGCACGTAGTTCCTCTAGTGTTTGTCCCTGTGGGCCCTAACAGGAATCTGATGTTTTAGTATTGATGTTTACAAATTGGTGCCAAGTGACCAGGATTTCTCGTTAACCTTTCAACATGAGCAACCCCAAGGGAGAACCAGGAGTCGAACCAAAAGAACTCGTGCAGACAATGAAACAACAGAGGACGAACAAACGACGCAACTTCACACGGTTAGTGAACAGGATTTCCGATATCCTTTCTGAAGACCACCCGACACTGGAACAGATAGTGAATGTTCAAACGATTTTGGCAGTTCTCGAGGAGAATTTTTCGGATATCAAGGAGCTGAATAAGAATATCGAATTTAATTTTGTTAGTATCGACGAAGGTGATGCTGCTAGAGATGCCGAGGACGCTTGTGAAAAGTCCGTCGATAATCAGATGAATATCGTTAAAGCCAAGAACTTTTTAGCTAAATTCAAGTCAACAATGCATAACCCAGTAGTACCAGTGCCAAAAGGTCCAGTGACTACTTCAAAGTTACCAAAATTAACGCTTCCGACGTCGACTTTCAATGGTAACCTTACTGATTGGCTGCCATTCTGGGAACGATACACAGCGGAAATCGACAAAAATTCGAACATTTCTGATATAAATCGTTTTGATTACCTATACGGTTTGTTAGAAGGTGAAGCTTTGGACTCTGTTCGATCACTCATACCCTCAGCAGCGAATTACGTGATTCTCAAGAAAACATTGCTAGAAACCTTCGGAAAAGACCGAAAAATCATTCGTGCGCACGTTTTGCGACTGTTTCATTTGAGGAACCCAAACATGTCCGGAGCTGCACTTTGCTCGTTTTATAATCAAGTAATGACGGACCTGCGGAGTTTGGAAACACTAAAGGTTGACGTTGATAGAGCAGCTGGAATAATTGTACCTATTCTCGAGGAAAAACTACCTGCTGTTATTCGGGGAAACATGGCTGATCTTGACAGGACAGATGTGTACAATCTTAAGACATTCACTGACGGGTTAAAGCGCCAGGTCGAACGTTATGAAAGACAGACTGAGGATATTGATATTACAGAGAGGAGAACTGTTGAAATCTGTCAAAAGCTACCAAATTCATCTGTAGGTGCATTTATGGCACACACTAGTAACTGCGAAATTTGTGGTTCACCGAAACACCAACCAGAAAAATGTAATCTTTCTGCAAAACAAAAACGTGATTTGGTGTTTGCAAAAGGACTATGCCGATTGTGTTTGTTGCCAGGACACTTTTCTAGGAAATGTACAAGTTCGCTACAGTGTTCATCTTGCTGTGGACTACATCATACGTCACTGCATGGAATCGATTTCGGAAATCGTTCGCGGTATCGTGCTCAGTCAAGAAAACGGTATAATCGTGGGAATAGAAATTCGATCACGGAGATTACGCAATCGGCCCAGGAAACGCCAGGACCGACGTCGTGCTGCAGTTTGGTTCAGAATAAATCTACGAGTGCCGGTATGGATACGTTGGTGGAAAGTGATTCATACGCGGATATTGTTACGTCATCGATCATGATAGCTGATAACCCAGTGTTGGTGAAAACGGCCAGGGCTAAAATGGACTACAATGGTACGCAGGTAGAGGTTCGAATCTTCATTGACGAGGGTTCAATGTTAAGTTACATGCGTCAGGATGTCGCGTTATTACTTGGCATCCAGCCTAGGGATTAAATTGATCTCGGAATTCACGGATTTCATTGTTATACGAAGGATCGCTATGGTTTGGCAACAGTAGGGATAGTGACGTCTGATGGAATGACACGTGTTCCATTGTTGATCTCACGGGAGATAGTTGCACCCATCAGCCAACGTGGTTGGTGTAAGGCTAAGTCACTACCACACATTCGAGGTTTGGACTTAGCAGATGACTTTCGTGGAGAGCCATTTGTTGTGGATGTGCTGATCGGTGCTGACAATTCTTGGCAGTTTATGAAAGGAGCGACCATTGATGGCAATGGCCCAACAGTGCATAAGTCAAATCTCGGTGCATTGTTGTTAGGACCAGTTCATAAGGATAGGCCGATTGTGGCAGCTGATATCAGACCCATAATGTGTTTCTGCGGAACTCAACCGGGAGATGTGGACCTTTGTGGAGCGTTGTCCGACACGGATTTAGACAATCGGTTGTTGACATATTTTCGGTGTAGTGAAGTGGGTGTCAATGACGTCACTGATGACGTAGGTGGCGTAGATGAGAACTTTAAGGCAGCATATAGTGAAAAGATCGAATTTCAGGATGGGAAATACTCGGTGCCTCTACCGTGGAAAGAGGACCATGGGGAATTGCCATCCAATCTACGATTGTGCAGACGTCGTTTGGATCAGATTGTTGAACGTTTGCAGAAAACAGGGTTAATGAACGCTTATTGCAAGGTCATGAAAGAACACATGGATAAATGCTACGTAGAGGAAGTCAAGGGTAACCCCTGGGACGAAGAACATTCACATTACATGCCACATTTTTTTGTGCTCAAAAACTCGGAAACCACGCCTGTTCGCATTGTATTCGCGGCGAATACAGGGCGCGTGAGCTTGAATGACTGTTTGATTACCGGTCCATGTATGATTCAGAACTTACACGATCTACTGTTGTTGTTTCGGGTGTCGCGCATTGCACTGGTGGCTGACATTGCTCGTGCCTTCTTATCCATTGGTCTATTGGAACAGGACAGGAATTATGTGTAATTCTTGTGGTTTCGCGACAACGACCCAACCAAGGACATTATTGCGTACCGCTACACCACCGTAGTGTTCGGTCATACTTCATCGCCTTTCTCTTTGGGCATTGTATTAGAAAAACATTTAGCGAAGTATGAGTGTGATGTTGCAATCGATCTGACAAGGAAGTTATACATGGATAATCTATTGACCAGTGTTGATCAAGATAACGAGGCAGTCAATTACTACTACAACGCAACCAATTTCAAGTCGGGAAGTAGTGAAATCGAAAAGTTACTAAGGCGTGTGGCGTGTTCAGAAGTGCAAGAGCATTTTATTGCAAAGCGCATTAGATTTGATTTCATACCGGTACAGTCCCCCTGGTGGGGAGGTTCTTGGGAACGTCTCATAAGCGTAATGAAGTCAGTACTTAGGAAAGTGTTAGGCCGGGCATTGATTAGTTTTGAAGAAATGTACACATTGATCAAAGAGGTTCAGTCCGTCCTAAACAATAGGCCATTGACGTATGCAAGTGGATCAATAGAAGATCCCAAACCTCTGACACCGTCAATGCAATTGTTTGGCTACGAGACTGATGAGTTGCCACATGAGTTGTTTGATGAAACTGACCCTGATTGGTCACAAGTTGGGACTGCTGACTTCATTACGAGGGCAGAACGTAGGCGCGCTCAATTGCAAACTCATCTTGTGACAAGGTTCAAGAATGAATACCTAAGCTGCTTACGTGAGAGACACGCTTACCAAGTGCGTAAACATTGTCCAAGTGATGATATCATTAGTGTAGGTGACGTAGTACAGGTTCATGAGGACAATATACCCCGTACACGTTGGAAACTAGGCCTTGTAACTGAGCTATTGTTCGGCTCTGACAGTAGAGTCAGAGAAGCCAAAGTAAAAAGTAGGTTGTTTTACTAGCAGAGCAATTTCGAAGTTGTATCCGTTAGAAGTCAGATCAGAATCTGTTAGACAAACTGTGTTAAGTGAATTAAAGTCATGTGATGATGCCGGGGAACCTGAACTTAGATGTAGCAAGCGCCCTTCGGTGGCAGCGACGAGAAGCAAAATTGCAGCGCAGTTGGCCGGGGCGGAGGATGTGTAAACTAGGTTTACAGGCCACCGTAGACAAATTCACTGTAGTGAAATATGACATGCATTTACGGAGTCACGTGGTTTATATGTTCACCCTTGTAATAATGTTGTAGTAAAGATCACTTCGCATGTGGAGTCACAAGAAGCACGTAGTTCCTCTAGCGTTTGTCCCTGTGGGCCCTAACAGGAATCTGATATTTTAGTATTGATGTTTACAAAGCCATTATATCAAGATATTCTGTACGTGATACATGGTTATATCTTTTCAGCTCTTCCATGTTGGGACTTTGGTGCTTAAAAAGAACAATAGGAGGGCAGACAGAAAGGGGGGGGGGGAAGCAGGATGAACCTTGGCTGGGCCCATATACAGTCGAAAAAAGGAACGAAAGTGAAACTTACATAATATCAAAAGGAGGAAAAACTAGCAAAGTAGGCGTAAACGCATGCCAGCTTAAAGTTTACAACGTTTAAATATAATGTGAATTTTTTGAAAATAAACACTGTTCATTGAGAAAATTCGCCTCCATCTTTATTATTGCATTTGAAAAACTTCTCTCCTCTTGGCATCAAGGCGGACTATCACCCCCGTTAACCCCAGGGCTCATAGTCCAGGTCGGACATTAATCCCTGGTGCTAAGACCATGATACCTAGTGGGGATAGTCCGCCGGACTATGGTCCCTAGTGCACGATGACCCCCAGACTATGGTCCCTAGGACTTATAGTCTCTGGACTATACCTCCAGGGGACTATGACCACTTCTATACCGGGCCGAGCCCGCCTCTGATATACCATTTACACTACTCACAAGAATCCATCTCTGTCACCACACCAATTTACTTGGATCGACGCTCCGTCCTCTGTTTGAGGTAGGAAATTATCATTGGCATTATTGGCATCTGCATCATCTGTTGCTGTGGAGGTCGAAGCCCGACTACTAGGCCTAGTGCTGTCTGCAGATTCGCTGCCTGAGGCTGCTGCGGACACTTTGCTCTTCCTTTTGCTTTGGGTTTCTTTGCTGCCGATTGTAGCAAAATTGAAAGCCTGGACATGGGCCTTGTACCTACAATTTCGTGCATTTTGTCAAAATATTCCCATTCCTTTCTACCTTTTTCAGAGCGAACGTTGGGCCTGGGTAACATCTCCCCCCCCCCACGCTGCACCACGAGTTGCCATTTTAACGGCTTCAAAAGAGTAAAACACAATAAAGAATGGAAAAACGCTGACAGCAGTCAATGGCAGTTCGCGGGAATGACGCCGAGAGTTCAAGGTCGATCAGTGAGCATGCGCACTTCGCAAAAAGTTGTCCATGGAAGTAGGTCGAGCCTGGTAGCGTGTTTACACACTGCGTTTTTCATGCCGAGCCGTGCCCGACCCGGGTCGAGCTCACAATCCTTTGGGGAGTTCAACCCTCATGAAAGTAGCACAGTGCCGAACCCTCTCAACCCATTTACACTTCGTGTTTTTTTGCCGAGACGCGCTCGTCCCGGGCCGAGCGCGGTTGAAAATGCGTAGTGTAAAAGGGGCTATAGAGTTACAAAAACGTGTTTTTGCGGTTTTTGGCTGATGTTCAAACAGATGGAGGACAAAAGAGGTGTTTTGCCCCCCCCCCCCCCCCCCCCCCGCCATGACTAAAAAAAGCACGCTTATGACCAGCAATATTACCGAAATCATCTCAAAGATGACGGTATCAAGAAAACAAATTTCAGCTGTGTAACACTTAACGGTTCTACTACTTACTCATTAAGGGTAATCGAAATATACGGTACAGAGGCAGTATGAGAGCGAGGTTTCTACCACCTGTGATATTACGAATTGGCAGCCATGATACGTTGCTTTGTAATCACGTGACTAGCGCCATTGGTTACCTGACAGGTATCCGTGGTAAACAGGATTACAAGGTGTGCATGTTTCGTCTGAATTCAAAGCAAGGTATATTCGTTCTCACCCATAGGACAATCCTTCATGTAAACAAATTAGTGTGCGCTAAACTGTATATAGCAAGCAATGCACTGGTCTATGATAGATACATCGTCGTAAGTTGCTTGGAAGAGCAAAAGTATCTGACATTTATCCTCTTTGATGTCAGGCTTGGCATCGGCACTAGGAAACTAGTCATACCGGAAACGGACCCGTGCGTAAGTGGGGTGTATGTGACGAAGTCAAATCTTTTGCTCCGACACGGGACATTAGTCATTGATTGCAAGCGATATAGCCAGTCTGTCATTAGGATGTATTCATTTAATCTGAATGAAAGCGCCGTTATTAGACCTTCGTCCAAAGGCGCTATCGAAATAAACGTCCCCGTGTCTGCTTACGACAGATTCTTCCTTGGCGCTGACTTCGTGTACTTTATCATTGGTGAAAAAGAAGGGAACAATTATTCAGGATTGTATTTATACTGGTTTAGAAGAAGCAAACATTTTACTCTCCCAGGCTCCAGCACCGAATTTAGTTCCATTATCAACTTTACAGATCTCCAGTTCTTATCTTACGAATATTGGTTTAGGGAATCAGACCGCCTTATAATTCTAACTGTGGCCCTTGGAAGGAATAACGAGCAAATATTGACAGCATTCTTTGGATTTAGAATCAGCTGCGTCATGAGCCGCGTCGATACAACCTTAGCCATTGATCATGTTGACATTGATTTGAGATACCAGACTTCCACAAGCGCGCTGGATAACTTCATCCAAATGTTAGACGGCACGGTCTATCATATTGTAAAGGTTTCCAAGTCCGTGACGAAAAGGTATTGGAAACACGTGGATATATTCACAACAAACGACTGATCATCAAGAGCCAATTTTTTTATGAACAATTTGAGTTGATTATGACAGAGTCTTTCTATACAGTATAGAAAGACTCTGATTATGAAGAACACAGGTATCTTGAGTTTAGGGAGATGCTATTCTAGGTTTTTTATGATGCGCGAAGTGTATCATCATGTCGCCTGGCCCCCGCGGATAATAATGTCGACAGAGATGGAAAAGGTCGACGTTTGTCGGGCACGTAAAATCACTGATAAATTCTAGGTGCAAGTGATGAACAAAATGTCCTTGGCGCTCTTAGAAATGGCCTCCTGTTCACCTATTTTCGCCTTTTTGGCAATGGATATGGGCATGATAGTGAAAAGAGATGTCTTCATAGTGCTAACTATGCAATCTATTGATGGGCAGTTTGATATGGTGAAGGCTGAAACTAGCTGTAGAAAGCTGGCTGGAGTGGTTTAGTTGTAACCCTTTGTTCCAGGTAAGGAATTGCCACAATGCTGATGGCAGCACCAAATTTTATAAGGAATAACGAGCAAATATTGACAGCATTCTTTGGATTTAGAATCAGCTGCGTCATGAGACGCGTCGATACAACCTTAGCCATTGATCATGTTGATATTGATTTGAGATACCAGATTTCCAGAAGCGCGCTGGATGACTTCATCCAAATGTTAGACGGCACACTCTATCATATTGTAAGGGTTTCCAAGTCCGTGACGAAAAGGTATTGGAAACACGTGGAGATATTCACAACAAACGACTGATCATCAAGAGCCAATTTTTATATGAACAATTTGAGTTGATTATGACAGAGTCTTTCTATACAGTATAGAAAGACTCTGATTATGAAGAACACAGGTCTCTTGAGTTTAGGGAGATGCTATTCTAGGTTTTTTATGATGCGCGAAGTGTATCATCATGTCGCCTGGCCCCCGCGGATAATAATGTCGACAGAGATGGAAAAGGTTGACGTTTGTCGGGCACGTAAAATCACTGATAAATTCTAGGTGCAAGTGATGAACAAAATGTCCTTGGCGCTCTTAGAAAATGACCTCCTGTTCACGTATTTTCGCCTTTTTGGCCATGGATATAGGCATGATACTGAAAAGAGATGTCTTCATAGTGCCTTACTCGGAAATAAATTGAAGGGCAGTTTGATATGTTGAAGGCTGAAACTAGCGGTAGTAAGCTGGCTCGAGTGGTTTGGTTGGAACTCTTTGTTCCAGGTAAGGAATTGTCTCGATTATGAGCCATCGCCACAATGCTGATGGCAGCACCAAATTTGAAAGGAATTTAGCGTTACCGGCATGCTGCAGCCAGCTAGAAAGTGGTGATGACTCATGACTTACAGGTAACAGTTGTTCAGTAAATGAAGTCAGAATACAATTTAAACAGCTTTAACTATTATTCAGAAATTCGAGTGGTCACAATTTAGAAAACAATCCTGAATAAGAAACGAACAGTATTGGCAGTCGACATGGACATGGATTTCGGTAATCATTTACATAAAACAGAGAGAACTGCTAACTCCTCCCAGAACTTTTTGTGGAACCCCCAAGTATTAAAAAATTCACTGACTATCGTAGAGAAGAACTCGAGAGTAACAGTGACAGTGACAGTGTACCATTGATTTTTTAAGTAAAGCACGGTGTTGCGATGATTTGAATTTTGTGCTGTCTATGTATTTCCACTTGACTAATTCCTATTCCAATGGTCTGAAGAAACTAAGTGTTAACCGTTTCATTACCAAATGCGACTGTGGTCGATGTGGCCTTATGTTACCGTGTGGAAACTGCGACCACATTCGTTTTAGGCAAATGACTTGACTGTGCACATCGCTGGAATCTACAGTGCGGTTCGAATACATTTTCTTCACAATTTTTGGAAAAACAAAAAGTCGGATTTGACGATTATATCAATTCGTCTCGTAATGTTCTCTCAAGGTGTTTCATCAGGTTCTGCGAACCATGGCATGATCGAGTCAGAATCCATTACTGCGATGTTGGTTAGAAGAAGGTTGCACCGACAACTTTGTTGCCAAGGAAACATGTCACCTTAGTTAAGGCATAGGAATTTGTTTTTTCATCGTTTTCTTTGCCACATTTCAAGCATTTGTTGGTAACTGACTATTGGAAATCTTTGATCTGCAGTAAGCTGTGTCGATGATAGAATTCTTCATTGTATCAACTGTGAAATAACACCAGGAGCTGTCGTCACTATCAGGTTGTCGGGTCACAAAGGTGGGCAACGTTTCCTCGTCCTTGACATCTAGGAGAACTAAATCACCATCGTCATTAAGAAAAACTGAAAGGATGACAAAATAATATAGGTGCAGAAAACATGGCAGGTCAATTAGTCCTTAATAAGTAGGTCAGTAAGTTAAGAAAGTAGGTCAGTTCAAACCAACTCCTCATAAGCTGAAGTTTGACCAAAAATGTCGAGATCAGCTATAAAGGTCGTTAGGTGAGCATGTCACGAAAGATGGTCAGTTGAAATGTAATCCACAGAAGCTTAAGTTTGATGCAAACATGAATAACTTGGCGTTAACAGTCATCAATAAGTAGGTCACGAAAGTTGGTCAGTCCAAATATGCCTAAAATAAAGTAAAGTTTGATATATATCACGACCACCTTGGCTCGAACTGTCATTTAGTGGGCCAGTAGATCATACAAGTAGGTCAGTTCAAACCAACTCCTCATATGCTGAAGTTTAATACCAAACGTCTAGATTAGCTCTAAAGGTGAAGGTGCGACAGTCACAAAATATGGCCAATCTAATGCTCATAAACTGAAGTTTGATGCAAAACATGAATAACTTAGCGTTAACGGTCATCAATAGGTAACTAAATTGGGTCAATAACAGTGGGTGCATCCTCGAATCATTCCCTCTTCCACATTTTAGGTAGCCGTCTGACTTTGCGTGGACAACGCAGTGAGTGCTGCTCAATAAGCAGGAGAGTCATCTCAGCCATAGTTTGCCTTCCCACCACTGGAGCTTGGGAGTATGGTATATCGTGGTGATCATCGGCGGGGTGCCGCTCGAATAATGGATTAGCAAATCCCCTTAATCACCAGTTGTTCGGCAAAAGCTGACGTTCGGACTACAATTGATTTAGCAGTGAAAACTTTAGAAATACTGGCGCCAAAATTCAGATTTTGATCCATTTCTGCCCATAATTCAATCACTTCTGGTCATCACAAATATCAACAATCCCTGATACATTCAGGGTGATACGTTGTTTAGTCCTTGAGTTATCCTGCTGAAACCGCAGATTGGATACGGAGAGAGAAGGAGAGAGAAAACCAGTAAAAACAAGGAAGACCACCATTTTTTGTACTGGCGGTCTCAATAAGTCACTGCAGCAAGGACATGTTCCCTCTCGCCTAAAGTCGGCCTTTGAGAAACCAATGCTAAAAAAGCCGTCTCTGGACAAGGATGAGTTACCAAGTTACTGGCATGTATCTAGTTTTACATTTATCCAAACTGATTGAACGAATCATTGCTGTTCGAGTACGGGATCACATGACGAGGAATAAGCTCTATGATCCAAATCAATCCGCTTATCGTCAGTGGCACAGCACTCACACTGAGCTTCTGATGGGAACCGTGTCCCCTTGCCAGGAATTGGTACTCTGTGTGGGGAAAGCACTTTCTGAATCAGATATTGAGCTATGGCTCATTTGCTGGAACCGTGGCAGCAATCTCCCTAGCTGAGGTTGATTGTCTTCATATCATACAAAACTTGAGCTACGTGGTGTGTACCTACTTGCAGGCTATAAAAGTAATAAAGTTTTTTTATTGCATGTTCTTTATTTTTCGATATTTCGTACTTGTTTGATGGCGGTAAAAGCAAACTTTTACCTGACAACAAGGCTGTGTTGATAATCGAAATCTGATCAACAAGAAAATGTGTTTTGTAAGCAATGTCACAAGCACAAACAGATTTAACCAGCTGTATAGTTTACCGATGACTGAAACTTTATGCGTTATGGGGGGGGGGGGGGCATATGCACCCTCGTTTTTTCATCTCTATCTATCCTCTTTGATGATCACCTTTGTGTCTTTCTAATCGGCGGCAACATGTTCGGTGTCCATGACGATCACCTGACTCGGTGGCTCAAGTGTTGATAACCTTTCTGAGTTCTGTGACATCTGTTAGATATTCCCTGAATCTAGTCAGTAGGTCTCGCGGTTTCCCTGATGAAGTCATTATCAGTATTCACAGTATATATGCACAATTTGTACAGAAGGCATCAGCTAATCATTTCTTTTGGAAGAACCATACCTGATACTGTGCTTGAATGTAATAGGGATATCGAACGATCTACTTGTTCTGACACAGTTACAATCTGAGGAATGTTCACGAATTCTCTGTGTTAATTGGCCGTTCGTTTTCCTGTTCTTGCAAGATAGTGCCCTTGGTAATATGGCAGCCTCCGAAAGCCAAGGAAAACTATTTGACTGTGGCCGTGTATCATTACAAGCAAGGACAATCGAACGGGTATAGCTTACTTCAGTCACACTTTATCCAAGGCAACTCAGGCGCGACAAAATCGCTTGGCATCATAGCTGCGCTAATTCCAAAAAGCTAAAAAAAAATACTATTTCTGTAAATGTCTAAAACTTCAATGTCTGATTAAAAAAAAAAAAAATCAGACTTTCAATAATTTTAAAGATACATTCGTAGTATTGTTTTCTTCCCTTTTGGTCGGCTGCATATTCGCGGATTTTTGGACTGTCAATTCGCGAAGTACAGAAAAAAAGGAACTACAATTAGTGGTGATATACAAATGAGCAACAATGTTCAAATATCGATAGGTATATGATCAAGCGCAATATGTCTGTATCGATTTAGCAGAATTCAATACAAAAATATATGATATGTTCTAAACATGATAAAGAAATTAAACAATTGAAACAGTTGAAACAGTTAAAAAGAAGTTACCCAAAGTATGATTTACTGCATGGTTTGAAAGATAACGTCAGCAGACAGCTATGACTATGATGAGGACAAGCCTACAAGACTGCGTTGTTCCATTAGAGGTTACCTCAAATCAGTCATGACCCTATTTCTCAATTCTCTGGTATGATCATGTGTTGGTAGAAGATAGATGATTAAAACATGTTATTGCAACAAATGCCAATCTTTCCTTTATGATTGGCAACGGATGTAACCCTCAACTGGCTTTGGAGTAACCGAGTGTAACAGTCAAGTCATCGCCACAAGTGCAACACATTTTCACAAAGCCCGAAAGTCTCAACGTCGTGTGCAACAGAAATGACATACTCTTCATACATCGATGCCTGTAACGTAATGATATGGACATAGTAGCCAGTGTTGTCGTTCGTGTAGAAAACTCGAGAATTACTGATGTATATATTTATTTTTTTTAATACAGTTGTAGGGAGATAAAGGTAAATCATTTTCATTCAACGGCTACGCCCGTAGCAAACTGGAAATTACCGAAGCATCGTAGAAGCAGGAAAGGAGTTGAGTGTAGGTATAAAGGAGGTGATCTTTCTCGCTATATGTCGTAGTGATAGCAGATGAGAAGATTAGCACTGCCCAGATCGTTCTTTTGTTAGCAATGCAACCTTCTGCCTCAATGTTATAATGCATAGCACGGATAATTCAAAGGAAGAAACCATTTATAAACGAACTACGTCCGGGGATGGACATATTTGGCCGATTTTGAAAGTGTTGAGTGAGACCTGAGTCATTTATTTCTAAAGGCCACTTCGTATAAGTACAATTTAAATTCCAAGTATAGTCTAAAACTTTACATTTTTCCGAAATGGTTGGAGATGTTGACATCATGCTTTCACAAAATGTTGGAATGACGAACGTAACGGATTTTTTTGATGGGTTTTTTTCCGTAAGAAGTCTTGCCCGTTGGCAGAAACAAATGAGTCTTTTAACCAATCGAAAGGAAAGACATCGCATACCAAGCTGTCGTCTACCAAGTCATCTTCCACTCTACGATAGTAGTTCCAAAAGTCAACTTCCTCATAAGCTTAAAAACAATTCAAGGTTTGACTGAATTATCACGCTATTCCCATTTAACTATCAAATGGATCAAGGTATTAAAGCTCTCCGTGAAACAATCGCTTCGAGCGGATCCATGCAGTGGCGACGACGCGCTGCGCGGGGACGAGGAACGGCATTGCGGAAAGAGCGCCAAGAGTTGGGCGTGCTAAATAACGAGTAACGCCGTTTTCTAATATATAAAGAAGTTGAAACAGAGAGTTAGGAATAGCATTTGGGGAGGGTTAGGATTATAAGGTTGGGTAGGGGTCGAAATTTAAATGAGGGCTTACTTAAACCACAGTGTGGCAAAGCAATTGCATTACGGGACTCGCGTATAAATAGTCGTTGTCTTTATTTGATGCACTGTGGCCATTATCACGCAAGACCCGAATGGTATGACGTGAGTCCCAAAATGACAGTTTGAGTTATCATGATTTCCGGTCACTTCGCCACTTGGTCTTCAAATTCGAATGGAGCAGTGATTGTATCCATTGATGGTTTAAACTAAAGAACCAGCTTCAGTCTACAGACTACAATCAGCAGGCATCACTCACCCTTGCTGTATTATTGGCAAGATTCGATAGGCAAATTCCGTAATCTGCCGGCAAAATGCAATTTGCCTTTCAAACCATACTTTAAGAGTCGTTTTAGAAGAATGTTAATCAAATTATCTGCAACGTCTATATTAAGAAGCCTTTTGGTCATCCCGATTAGCAGATATAATAGCAAAGTACATGTACCTCTATGGGACGAAGAGAGTTTGGCACACTTCCTTATCGTTACCAGAAGACATTCGTCTGATGCTACATTTTATTCATTGGACACTAAAATGGGAATGAATCAGAGATAAAGAGATCAGCATGGGTGTTGCTCAGAGACAGGCGGTTTTTGAACATGTTGTCGATAACTTGGCTTTTAAACATGTCGATCTAAAAATGAAGGGCCAAATATTAAGCCAAATCATGTGTGTTGCCATATGTCTGATAACAAAAGGATGTCTCACTGTCAATTATTTGCACGTCGGAGACAGTTATTGCGAATTGAGTAAGCGGAGGGGAAGGTGTATGGGAAAGGGTGAGCTTGGTTACCATCAGGGATCAAGAATGCTTCAAAAGAAGGTAATAGGTCATCAAAACAACCTCATCTGTTATCTTTTGAGCATGCTGAATTGTCAACAAGGGTGTTTGGAGCTTGCTTCAAATAGTTTACCATTTCTGTAATTTCCATTTTCTCTCGAAGGCATCAACTGGTCAGATTTCCGGCGCTGTCAACGGACGTTTTCTCTTGCTACTTTTCTTGAACCCGGTCCGTTAGATTCGTTGTCTGTCATTTTGCCGTCATTTTGCCGTCATTTTGGCGTTAAAAAAAGAAATCACGCGAAGGTGAATGGTTCGATGACGTCTCATATATTCTGTTCAGCACAGGTACATGTATACACGGGGTGCCCGGGCAGTACTTATACCACCCAAACATATCACACATTACCACCGCAACCTCGAGTATCTTATAGCAAGATCTTTGGAAAATTCAGGAGATGTTTACCTTTCAATTTACGAGTATAAGCCAAATACTCATGTGTTTCGGGTGAAATACAATGGCTCATATTTCCAGCGGAAGCCGAGAGGATCATTTAGCTACTTTGATAAGTTCCTCTTGATTTTTGATGGCCATGAAGTCTACATGTATGATTTTACAAAGGGTATTGTAAACGGTAGTCTAATTCTGCCCAAGGAGGGCAGGCAGTGTCTTGAAAAAGAAGTAAACTACCCCATATATACCTTGGTTTTAACTTTAAACTTTGCTGAAAAGGCCTTCATGATGTGCGTTGATGGTTCACAGAGTATTTCTTTCTTTGACTACTACGTAGAAACAGGCTCAGAGCCTGTTCTACGGTTAACTAATAAAACGCATCTTCACTTCTCTCATGTTGACAAAGTAAAGCCAACCTGGTTCGACCACAGCTTATTCGTAGTTGGTTTTATACATCAGCGTCAAAACTATTTGACTGTGGCCGTATATCATTACAAGCAAGGACAATCATCCGGGTATAGCTTACTTAAGACACACTTAATCCAAGGCAACTCAGGCGGGGCAAAATCTTTTTTCATCATATCAAATCCAAACTATGGAGTTAAATTTGTCCTCTTAAAAAAATATCAGAGTGGGGTGATGTTAGGCTTTGGGTTTGTCATTGAGTGTAACAAAAAGAAGCCTCTGCAAAAGGCCTACATGAGAAAAGTCTGCACACACGTAAGTCTTGAAAAATATGTTGGTACCCGTGCTGAAATCAATAAGAAAGGCCAAATATTGCACTTTATTCGTTCAAAGCATTTAAACTCAAACACAATGTATGTGAATAAATATACAAGAGCAAACTGAACAAGAAAAGTCCTGCGATATTGGCTCTCGATCATAACTTGTCCACTGTAATGTATTTCTTAGTAGGCATCACTTACTTTCACCTACCACGCAGTGGTTTTCCGAGTTTCGTTTGAGGACCTCAAACAAATGTCCCAGATCTTTTTGGGCTGGTATTATCTGCCCCTGCTGAGCGACGACTGGTGTTGACGATTCCTGACGATGACTGGTTTTGTAGGGGGGCCAATTAAGCCATTCAAATCAGCCACCATCAACCATTGTTTGACAGGACTGGCTTCCTAAGATCTGGATTAAAATATGACCGCGCTAAATGTGCGCATTGTCAGGATCTGAAGTTTTGCAATTTCAGTGGAATATGCCAAAACACCCAAAGAGGTACAATGTATTTTTAGATTTTCAAACTGATGTTGCATTTTTGGCTTTGGTGTTTGAACGAAAAATGTTGGCATCTGAGTATTGATTCCTCTCATTCGTCTGACTTCTTTTGTTCAAACACTGAAGCCGGAGACACCATGCCAGTTTAAAAATCTCAACATATACACTCCTTGGATGTCTTGGAAAACACTAAAAACAATATGAGGTAAATGTCAATTTGATGGACGGTTAATACAAGGGCTCAGTTGAAATAGGTAGTCCTCAATTTGAAGCTGGATAATCTCGGAATCAGACGATTAGTTACTAGCTCAAAATTCTGACATTTTAAACTAGGTCATTTACCTATATAACTTTTCGAGTGCACTTGCTTTGTACTACATCAGTGACAGACTGTCTTGATAAACCTTAAACTGGGCCGTAGCTAGAGGTGCTTGGCGCGGAAGGGAGGGCAAATGTCCCTCCATAAGCCTCTTTTACACTACACAGTTTTTTAACCCGGTTAAACCGTGCCGTGCTCGACCCGGTGTGACAGATGATATAGTCCGCCTGGAGTCATGGTCCGGAGGACCATGATCCCTAGGGACAGGGGTAGTAGTCCTAACCGGACTTCTATCTCTAACCTTCCTATAGGTAGATTACTATAATACTAATAGTATAAGTAACGGACTATAATCTCTAGCGGACTATATACACTTTTACAACCATGACAGAAATCATAGTCCGCATGTCCTTTTCATAATCAATACTTATTACGCTATGGTTCATTCATTATCGCAATAACAAATAGGTTAACAATTAGTAGCCGACCGTCAACCGCTCCGTGGTGTATTTGTAAAGGTGAAGTTCTTATAAGTACCATGAACCGAGTTCGACTCCGGGCGCTCCCACCTTTTTTTATGTAATATTTTCCTATATCATGGGTGTGTCGCATTTGATTCATTTTTTATCCGAAGTGATGTGACGTCAAGAGCACGTGATTTCCTAATGAGCTCAGTTGGTTTTGAAAATCCGACCGTGACGGACCTGCTGTTGGGCAGCTCTGGTGTTCGGCATGGTTGGTTTCGAAATCAGCGCTACTATTGTGGATTGTGCACTTGGCTCGGTGAGTATATGCACTTGGCTCGGTGAGTTAGTGTATAGCCGGGGAGTAACCCTTCTTGGCGAGGGTAGGCTCAAGGCTGCCGGAATGCCTGATTCGTCAGGATGGCCGAGGTGATAAGCCGGACGTGACCTTGTTTGGACGAGGTGGGCCAGGCTGTCGGAATGCTTGATTCGTCAAGATGGCCGAGGTGATAAGCCGGACGTGACCTTGTTTGGACAAGGTGGGCCAGGCGGTCGGAATGCTTGATTCGTCAAGATGGCCTAGGTGATAAGCCGGAGGTGACCTTGTTTGGACGAGGTGGGCCAGGCTGTCGGAATGCTTGATTCGTCAAGATGGCCGAGGTGATAAGCCGGACGTGACCTTGTTTGGACAAGGTGGGCCAGGCTGTCGGAAGGCTTGATTCGTCAAGATGGCCGAGGTGATAAACCGGACGTGACCTTGTTGGACAAGGGGGCCAGGCTGTCGGAATGGTTAGTTCGTCAAGATGGCCGAGGTGATAAGCCAGAGGACCGACTCTTGAATGAGCAAATTGCGGGTTATCCTGTTTGGTCGGGATAGGCCCGAGGGCAGGCCATGCTAGGTTTGCCCAGATGAGATATAAGAAAGTAGAATGGTAGCACGGGGCTGTTTGAGCTAGTGCAGAGTAATGTAGAATAAGCCATTTAGGAACCAAAGTGGGGAGTTGTCAGCACTGGCCGCCTTTGGGAAATAAGTTTTGTGACCGCAATGGGCGTTTTGATAAAGTGAAGTAGGAAGTTGATGGCGCTGAACCGAGTGGGTTGTTTAGTTATATGTATATGTAAGTTTACGTACATCAAGTGAGTATACCATTATCGAGCTTAGTGCGTAATGTTGCAGTGCATTTACATGTATGTTCAAGACTAACGGGTTTTTGGTTAAAGACATACCGGGGCCAACTCGGTCAGGCACTGAAAGTTGGTGCCCCTTTTAAGAAATACGTGTCGATTGTGTGACTGCGAGGTTGGTCGGGCTCTAGGCGGTGTGTTTGTATGTGGTTAGAAGGAAGGTAACCAAGCCGTAGCTATTCTATTGTTAGGCTGGATTCGGTTATGGTTTTGACAGAGTCGTTTCATTGTCTCGTCGGATTAGTAGTTAGTGGTTTTTGGAAAACAGGTTTCATGTTGTTGTATATGGAAGTTGGAATAGTTGACAATCTGAGGTGGGTTTATTTATGTGGTTGATAGCCCATGCTATTTTTTACTGATTTCTGATGGGGGATAAAGTGGTCGGCTGTAGTACTGGCTCACTGGACGTGGACGTAATTTTGGGCGGGGTAAGCGCGTCAGGCAACAGGTGTATTTAGTGGGAATGACATTCTATTGTTAGGAATGTAAAGAGTTCTGTAAGTTTCCTGAGGTCTTTTACATATATGTCTCAAGTAACTCAGGTTTAGTAGTTTTAGGGCGTGCACCACCGGCCTTGGAACTTTAAGGATTGCATAATTGGTTGAGGCCGTTGGTTAAAATTGTGTGAACACGTCGGGTTTCATATCTTCCTCGTAGTTGCTTATTTTGCAGTCGCTTTGGGGAGGGCAAGATGCTTTCTCTCTTGTTTCCTGGGACACTGATGCCCAGTTGGAACAGGAGGGGGAGGGTCTGGCCTTGCCCCTATTGATGATATCGGGAACTAGGAAGAATAGACTATGCCATGATGAAAGGTTCTTAAACCTTTTCATGAAACACATGCCTTTTTCCCTGGAAGGTTCTGGTCTCATCCCGGGTCTGATAGAGAAAGGGGATTTCATGGCATCCACTGACGAGAAATCTGCTTATCTCAACGTATTTTTGTCCGAGAGGACCAGAACGTTTTTTGGAATACAATTTGGTGGGTGGTATCTGGTTTATAACTGCTTGCCGTTTGGATGGTCTTTGTCTCATTTCGTTTATCAATCGATAGGGATGCAGGCAACGACGTTTTTGAGATTAAAAGGGGTGATCACAACCCAATATCTGGATGACAGGTTTCTTGGTCCGGCAAGGTTTGTAACAGGTTCGAAGTTACAACAAACGGGGATCTCGATATTTTGCAACGCGGCAACCCTGTCTCTGCTAGGCTACACCATCGAATTTCTGAAGAGTATATGGTTTCCGTCCTGTTCATTGCTTAACCTTGGGTTGATAGTTCACTCGGATTCAAGGCAATTTCAGATCCCTGCGGATAAGAAACTGAAATTTAGAGAATTAAGGGAACAGATTTTGGCGGAGGCCGTGGTTCCCGTAAGGACTTTGCAAAAGTTCATTGGCAAATGCGTTTCGTTCAAAATCTGTGTTCCTACCGCAAGTCTTTACATTCGGACAATGGCTATTGAAATTGGTCGGTCAGGAAAAGCCAAGGCAGACATTCGGGTTGAAGGGGACTTGAGGGAGGAAATAGTGTTCTGGCGCTTCCTGGATGGCTTTTCGGATTGGGCTAATTGGAGGGGTGAACGCCATGTGGATTTGAACTTGTCCACGGATGCCAGTGGCTTCGCTTGGGGGGCCACCCTGCCCGATGGTCGGGAGGTGCATGATTTCTGGCCACGGGATGACAACAGACCAATCCATCTGAAGGAGACTGAGGCTTTGTTGAAGACTCTGCAGGCGATTCCTGAGTGGTCACGGGACAAACGGGTAGATGTATCTGTTGACAATCTGGCGTTGGTAACATCATGGGCTAAGCAGGGGGCTAGAGACCCTCCGTTTGTCAAACTACTCAAGTCCATATTTCAGGTGATTTCTAGACTAAATTGCGATTTGAAGCTAACTTACGTACCTTCGAAGGAAAACACGGCGGATGCTGCTTCTCGTAATTCGTCTCCGAGAGACGCAAGGTTATCAGTGGAGGCTTGGTCGGGGTTAGAAAGGTTGTTTGGACCCCATACCCTGGATTTAATGGCATTAGATTCCAACGCAATGCTGGATAGGGATGGTAACGCGTTGCCACACTTCACGCCTTACCCACTTCCGAGATCAGCGGGGGTTAACGTTTTGACGAAGATACTATCCGGCACGGAAAATTACCATTGTTTCCCGCCTTTTTGCATGATAGGTTCGGTCTTGACTTTCGTGTTACATGAAAACCCTAGGCCACTTCGGGTAACCTTTGTAGTTCCTCGGCTATCTCCTCTTCCGTCTTGGTGGCCGGTTTTGATGTCGGTGGCAAGGTGAGTTATTGTCCTTGGTCGGAGTGATGATCGGGATGTGCTAGAGATCCCGTCAAAGCGGGGTTATATCTCTTCACCGTTATTGTACCCCTTGTTGGCAGCTAGGCTCGTTCTAGAATAAGAGGTTAAGAGCTGGTTGAGCGTGGGCTTAGGATTATGTGTCGGTAGTTGATCGTAGTTTTATGTGGTAATAGCGTTTCTTCTTGTTCCCCTTCAGAGAGGTGCCCATGGTCTGCCTTCGGGGTTGGAGGTT
Source organism: Lineus longissimus (assembly GCF_910592395.1). Lineage (NCBI taxonomy): Eukaryota > Metazoa > Nemertea > Pilidiophora > Heteronemertea > Lineidae > Lineus > Lineus longissimus. The sequence continues at coordinate 9,370,289 of NC_088315.1, forward strand.
GCTGAATTGCGCAGACGGGTCGATTCCCTGATGGACGGGTTCAAATCATCGTGTTATCAGATTCGCAAGTCGAAACTTCAGAAGAATTTGGAATTATCCTTGGAAAATCTCGGGAAGGTTCTTGATACATGTACTCCGGATGATATTTGTTTATATCTGGCATGGGCCGACAGAGACGGGAAAACAGTGGTGCAAGTTATACAGTGCCCTGCTATAGGTCAGAGATTACCCACATGTGCCTGCCCAAGGAGGTGGCGTCCAAGATCTCACAAGTTAGGGACATATTTGATCGATTGGGAAAGCCTAAAGGGTGGTCCTCCGCGAGCCAGGGGAATCCGGTTCGTTCGGATCAGGTGGCAATTTATTTGAGACAAATTCGGGTAGAGCAGAGCAAAGCCCATTTAATGGTGTCTCAGGCGAAACCTTTGTTCATATCGAAACTACTTTTGCTGGCAATGTACATAGACAAGGAATAAGGCCGACAGGATATCCCTCTGCACACAAAGTTTGTTCTGGCAAGGGACCAGGCTATGTTAAAATTAATGTTTTTGGTGGGGACAGGGCGCATGATGCTGGGATAATGTTGTCGCAGGAAATTCGGGAATTGCCTGCGGGTGCGGCGTTTATCATTAAGCATACCTGGGGGGAAGACTCATCGTGCCGATAATCCCAACATCTTTTCGGTGTTTCGTTCGAGGGTAGCTGTGGTGTGTCCGGTCTTGGGTTTAAAGACGTATTTTCAGGTTGCCAGTTCGTTCGGCGTGGATTTAAATACGTGGTTTCTGTTTAGGCCTCTCGCGCACCAGAGGGTTGTTGATAGCCCCCTGTCATATGAGGTCACCTATCAGAGGTTAAAGCATTATTTGGGGAAAATAGAGGCAGATGAGGGGGAAACGCCTCTTAGTTTGAGGGGCGGCTGTGCGATATCAATCCGTTTTTTGTCATCCAAAGTGGTGCCTTCACAGCCAGATATTGAAGCCATGATGGATCACATTGGTTGGTCGTCCGAATCGGCGGCTTTACGCTACGCTAGGTCGGGGAAGCTCGACCAAGCAGCTAAAATGGCCGCAATTATGTCGGCAGCTTCTGTTGAAGACTGGAGGCAGGTGGAGGGGGAATATATCGAGGAATGCGATCTGCCGAGTCCGTTTCCTCAGAAGGTGTAGAGTGGTTGTCCGATGTGGAGGACTCCTGTTTGGGAAAAGTGTACATGGTTGGGATGTAGTATTTGCAATGTTGTACTGAATAAAGGTTCATCACTAAGAGATTGACGTTGGTTAGTTCTTTAGCGGGTAGTGGTGTTTGGGGCGTTTATTTGATATGAGTTTTATTGAGTGATGGGGGTTAAGGTGTGGAGTAGATGGAGAGGCAATATAACTCATATCAGATAATCCCCCAAATATGAGGGAAACTCTATCATGACATTAGCGCCCGGAGGGGTTAACTCGTAGCGTTTCGGAGAGAGAGCGATCTCATGTCCATTACTTAAAGGCACAGAGCATGCATATGATGACGCACCGCTTTGGATACTTGATTATCCGAAGTGGTGTGACGTCAAGAGCACGTTATTGCCCAATGAGCTCAGCTAAATTAGTGCACTGTAGAGTGTTAGTCCTTAAATATCTGTAATGCAAAGCTCGGCTGTCGATATTTCATGGCCATTATATCAAGATATTCTGTACGTGATACATGGTTATATCTTTTCAGCTCTTCCAAGTTGGGACTTTGGTGCTTAAAAAGAACAATAGGAGGGCAGACAGAAAGGGGGGGGGAGCAGGATGAACCTTGGCTGGGCCCATAAACAGTCGAAAAAAGGAACGAAAGTGGAACTTACATAATATCAAAAGGAGGAAAAACTAGCAAAGTTGGCGTAAACGCATGCCAGCTTAAAGTTTACAACGTTTAAATATATTGTGAATTCTTTGAAAATAAACACTGTTCATTGAGAAAATTCGCCTCCATCTTTATTATTGCATTTGAAAAACTTCTCTCCTCTTGGCATCAAGGCGGACTATCACCCCCGTTAACCCCAGGGCTCATAGTCCAGATCGGACATTAATCCCTGGTGCTAAGACCATGATACCTAGTGGGGATAGTCCGCCGAACTATAGCCTCTTTTACACTACACAGTTTTTTAACCCGCTTAAACCGTGCCGTGCTCGACCCGGGCCGAGCCCGCCTCTGATGTACCATTTACACTACGCACAAGAATCCATCTCTGTCACCGCGCCAATTTACCTGGATCGACGCTCCGTCTCTGTTTGAGATAGGAAATTCTCATTGGCATTATTGGCATCTGCATCATCTGTTGCTGTGGAGGTCGAAGCCCGACTACTTGGCCTAGTGCTGTGCAGATTCGCTGCCTGAGGCTGCTGCGGACACTTTCTTCGCTTTTCCTTTTGCCTTGGGTTTCTTTGCTGCCGATTGTAGCAAAATTGAAAGCCTGGACATGGGCCTTGTACCTAGAATCTCGTGCATTTTGTCAAAATATTCCCATTCCTTTCTACCTTTTCCAGAGCGAACGTTATTGTCTAAAACTTCACGATATTTCTTCTTCAGCTTCTTGATCTTTTATTGACACTGCTTTCACTCCCTGTCAGGGAAACCAGCTTCCTCCAGTCCTTTTGCAATCTCCTTGTACCATTTGTTGTTGTGGTGTGTTCCTTCTAGTTGGGCCTGGGTAACATCTCCCCCCCCCCCCACAAGGCAATCAATATTTTGGTCTCATCTGCCGACCACGCTGTACCACGAGTTGCCATTTTAACGGCTTCAAAAGGGTAAAACACAATAAAGAATGGAAAAACGCTGACAGCAGTCAATGGCAGTTCGCGGGAATGACACCGAGGGTTCAAGGTCGATCAGTGAGCATGGAAGTAGGTCGAGCCTGGTAGCGTGTCTACACACTGCGTTTTTCATGCCGAGCCTTGCCCGACCCGGGTCGAGCTCACCACCCTTTGGGGGGTTCGACCCACATGAAAGTAGCACAGTGCCGAACCCTCTCAACCCATTTACACTACGTGTTATTTTTCAGAGACGCGCTCGACGCGGGCCGAGCGCGGTTGAAAATGCGTAGTGTAAAATGGGCTATAGAGTTACAAAAACGTGTTTTTGCGGTTTTTGGCTGATGTTCAAACAGATGGAGGACAAAAGAGGTGTGTTGCCCCCCCCCCGCCATGACGAAAAAAAGCGCGCTTATGATCAGCAATATTACCGAAATCATCTCAAAGATGACGGTATCAAGAAAACAAATATCAGCTGTGTAACATTTAACAGTTCTACTACTAATTTATTAAGGGTAATCGAAAGATACGGTACAGACGCAGAATGAGAGCGAGGTTTTTACCACCTGTGATATTACGAATTGGCAGCAATGATAGGTTGCTTTATAATCACGTGACTGGCGCCATTGGTGTCCTGACAGACATCCGTGGTAAACAGGATTACAACGTGTGCATGTTTCGGCTGAATTCAAAGCAAGGTATATTCGTTCTCACCCATAGGACAATCCTTCATGTAAACAAATTAGTGTGCGCTAAACTGTATCTAGCAAGCGATGCACTGGTCTATGATAGATACATCGTCTTAAGTTGCTGGGAAGAGCAAAAGTATCTGACATTTATCCTCTTTGACGTCAGGCGTGGCATCGGCACTAGGAAACTAGTCATACCGGAAATGGACCCGTGCGTAAGTGGGGTGTATGTGTCGAAGTTCGATATTTTGCTCCGACACGGGACATTAGTCATTGATTGCAAGCGATATAGCCAGTCTGTCATTAGGATGTATTCATTTAATCTGAATGAAAGCGCCGTTATTAGACCTTCGTCCAAAGGCGCTATAGAAATAAACGTCCCGGTGTCTGCTTACGACAGATTTTTCCTTGGCGAAGACTTCGTGTACTTTATCATTGGTGAAAAAGAAGGGAACGATTATTCAGGATTGTATTTATACTGGTTTAGAAGAAGCAAACATTTTACTCTCCCAGGCTCCAGCACCGAATTTAGTTCCATTATCAACTTTACAGATCTCCAGTTATTAAATTTCAACTATTGGTTTAGGGAATCAGACCGCCTTATAATTCTAACTGCGGTCCTTGGAAGGAATAACGAGCAAATATTGACAGCATTCTTTGGATTTAGAATCAGCTGCGTCATGAGCCGCGTCGATACAACTTTAGCCATTGATCATGTTGACATTGATTTGAGATACCAGATTTCCAGAAGCAAGTTAAAGGACTTCATCCAAATGTTAGACGGCACACTCTATCATATTGTAAGGGTTTCCAAGTCCGTGACGAAAAGGTATTGGAAACACGTGGAGATATTCACAACAAACGACTGATCATCAAGGGCCAATTTTTATATAAACAATTTGAGTTGATTATGAAGAACACAGGTATCTTGAGTTTAGGGAGATGCTATTCCAGGTTTTTTATGATGCGCGAAGTGTATCATCATGTCGCCTGGCCCCCGCGGATAATAATGTCGACAGAGGTGGAAAAGGTTGACGTTTGTCGGAACAAAATGTCCTTGGCGCTCTTAGAAAATGGCCTCCTGTTCACATATTTTCGCCTTTTTTGGCCATGGATATGGGCATGATAGTGAAAAGAGATGTCTTCATAGTGCTAACTATGAAATCTATTGAAGGGCAGTTTGATATGGTGAAGACTGAAACTAGCTGTAGTAAGCTGGCTGGAGTGGTTTAGTTGTAACCCTTTGTTCCAGGTAAGGAATTGCCACAATGCTGATGGCAGCACCAAATTTTAAAGGAATTTATCGTTACCGACATGCTGCAGCCAGCTAGAAAGTGGTGATGACTCATGACTTACAGGTAACAGTAGTTCAGTAAGTGAAGTCAGAATACAATTTAAAAAGCTTTAACTATTATTCATGAAAGTCGAGTGGTCACAATACAGAAAACAATCCTGAATAAAGAAACGAACAGTATTGGCAGTCTACAAGGACATGGATTTCGGTAATCATTTACATAAAACAGAGAGAGTTGCTAACTCCTCCCAGAACTTTTTGTGGAACCCCCAAGTATTAAAAAATTCACTGACTATCGTAGAGAAGAACTCGAGAGTAACAGTGACAGTGACAGTGTACCATTGATTTTTTAAGTAAAGCATGGTGTTGCGATGATTTAAATTTTGTGCTGTCTATGTATTTCCACTTGACTAATTCCTATGCCAATGGGCTGAAGAAACTAAGCGTTAACCGTTTCATTGCCAAATGCGACTGTGGTCGATGTGGCCTTATGTTACCGTGTGGAAACTGCGACTACATTCGTTTAGGCAAATGACTTGACTGCATCGCTGGAATCTATAGTGCGGTTCGAATACATTTTCTTCACAATTTTTGGAAGAAACAAAAAGTCGGATTTGACGATTATATCAATTCGTCTCGTAATGTTCTCTCAAGGTGTTTCATCAGGTTCTGGGAACCATGGCATGATCGAGTCAGAATCCATCACTGCGATGTTGGTTAGAAGAAGGTTGCACCGACAACTCTGTTGTCAAGGAAACATGTCACCTTAGTTAAGGGATAGAAATTTGTTTTTTCATCGTTTTCTTTGCCACATTTCAAGCATTTGTTGGTAACTGACTTTTTGGTCGTTTTATCTTTGATCTGCAGTAAGCCGTGTCGATGATAGAATTCTTCATTGTATCAACTGTGTCATAACACCAGGAGCTGTCGTCACTATCAAGTTGTCCGGTCACAAAGGTGGGCAACGTTTCCTCGTCCTTGACATCTAGGAGAACTAAATCACCACCAAGAAAAACTGAAAGGATGACAAGATAATATAGGTGCAGAAAACATGGCAGGTCAATTAGTCCTTAATAAGTAGGTCAGTAAGTTAAGAAAGTAGGTCAGTTGAAACCAACTCCTCATAAGCTGAAGTTGCCAAAAATGTCGAGATTGGCTATAAAGGTCGTTTAGGTGAGCGTGTAACGAAAGATGGTCAGTTGAAATGTAATCCACAGAGTCGCTTAAGTTTGATGCAAACATGAATAACTTGGCGTTAGCAGTCATCAATAAGTAGGTCACGAAAGTTGGTCAGTCCAAATATGCCTAAAATAAAGTAAAGTTTGATATTTATCACGACCACCTTGGCTCGAACTGTCTCATTTAGTGGGCCAGTAGATCATGCAAGTAGGTCAGTTCAAACCAACTCCTCATATGCTGAAGTTTAATACCAAACGTCTAGATTAGCTCTAAAGGCGAAGGTGCGACAGTCACAAAATATGGCCAATCTAATGCTCATAAACTGAAGTTTGATGCAAAACATGAATAACTTAGCGTTAATGGTCATCAATAGGTAACGAAAGTGGGTCAATTCAAACATGCCAAAAAAACTAAAGTTTGATGCCAATCACGACTACCTTAGCTCGAACGGTTATTAAGTCACAAAAGTGGCTCAGTCCAAACCTTTGAATTAAAACCAAACACGACTGCCTTAGCTCCGGCGGTATTTGATAATGTTGACGTCAGGCTTGGCATCTGCACGAGGAAACTAGTCATACCGGAAACGGACCCGTGCGTAAGCGGTGTGCATGTGTCAACGTTTCGTTTTTTGCTCCGACACGGGACATTAGTCATTGATTGCAAGCGATATAGCCAGTCTGTCATTAGGATGTATTCATTCAATCTGAATGAAAGCGCCGTTATAAGACTTTCCACAAAAAGCGCTATCGAAATAAACGTCCCGGTGTCTACTTACGACAAATTCTTCCTTGGCGAAGAAGTCCACTGTTCGAATCCAAGTGAGTAGACACGAAGGCATGCATGAGTCTTTCAATGCTCCTTTGACCAATCCTGTACATCTATGATAGGACAATGCAGCATGAGAGGACTCTTTGACGAAAAATGTATTCTGTTCTTCAAACGACTCTCTGCAATATCCGAGCAATCACTGCCGCTCAATGTATTTGAATTTCGCTATAACTCACTGTGTCAAGGGGAAAACAACGCTCAACTAGGTTTCATTCCTTACTTATGTGCTACACTAGATAGGTCTCCTTCGCATTCTTGAAAGTTTCTTAAGCCGTGAACATTTTGTTTACCTGAATTGCTGCCAGACGAGACGCTTAAATTACTGATTAATATATCATTCTCAATCATGAGAACATTGCTTTCACAGAAGACTGTAGATAAAATGGACTTGACAGAACTCTCAAAATTGAGAAATCATTGGCCTATTCTTCACTCATCTGGCTTGCAGCTTTAGAATATCCATGCATTGAGAGACATTTTGCTTTCCTCGCGAGACTTAACACACTTACTATTTTCTCAGAGCAGGTGTAACAGTAACAAATGCCACCCTGGAAAAGTGTCCGGCCCTATTGTATTCTGCAATATAGTTCTATAGAGACCCTGACGTCAATAGCTCTGAGATTGAAGCGCATAATAGAATCCTTTATTCCCGGGCATTCTGTCCTAGGATATTTGAAACTTCTACACCGGCACAGTGCCCTAGGTGCTCTAAGTCCTTCACTAACCCACACGTACCTTTCTTCTGTTATTGCCCCGACTTCAGTGCAAATCGTGAACTATTTTGGCAGCGTGTGGAGCACGAATGTAATATATATGTTATGGCGGCTCTTTGGAATATGGATGATTGCGAGCTTTCCGAAACACTGCTCGGTCGGCAGCTAGATGGGTACACCGACAATATGACATTGCTAAAAATTGTAGCTGAAAGCTGGATGGTCAACGCGTGATCATCTACATGATCTAAGCATGTTCAAAATACAGTATAGGCCTCTCATTGTAATACCGCACTGCAGCAGACTTCAGACTATATGATACCAATCTGTACATATTTTACTTGCACTTTTACTTGTTGTTACACCACCTTGTTCTCATATTTTTTGTCTTCTAACTACTGTATATCAACACAACGTCCACGGTAATCCAGGGAATTGATCCTTCCCTTCTCGGTGACACAAACAAGTTTGCAATGTCTGTATTCACTGACGATAAGCGGATTGATTTGGATCATAGAGCTGATTCCTCGTCATGTGATCCCGTACTCGAACAGCAATGATTCGTTCAATCAGTTTGGATAAATGTAAAACTAGATACATGCCAGTAACTTGGTAACTCATCCTTGTCCAGAGACGGCTTTTTAGCATTGGTTTCTCAAAGGCCGACTTTAGGCGAGAGGGAACATGTCCTTGCTGCAGTGACTTATTGAGACCTCCAATACCAAAATGGCGGTCTTCCTTGTTTTTACTGGTTTTCTCTCTCCCTCTCTCTCCGTATCCAATCTGCGGTTTCAGCAGGACAACTCAAGGACTAAACAACGTATCACCCTGAATGTATCAGGGATTGTTGATATTTGTGATGACCAGAAGTGATTTAATTATGTGCAGAAATGAAATAAAATCTGAATTTTGGCGCCAGTATTTCTAAAGCTTTGACTGCTAAATCAATTGTAGTCCGAACGTCAGCTTTTGCCGAACAACTGGTGATTAAGGGAATTTGCTAATCCATTATTCGAGCGGCACCCCGCCGATGATCACCACGATATACCATACTCCCAAGCTCCAGTGGTGGGAAGGCAAACTATGGCTGAGATGACTCTCCTGCTTATTGAGCAGCACCCACTGCGTTGTCCACGCAAAGTCAGACGGCTACCTAAAATGTGGAAGAGGGAATGATTCGAGGATGCACCCACTGTTATGATTAAAAAACCTTGACGTCTGTGACCGTGAAAATTAGGTCAAGGTCAAATCTGTCGCCTGTCATGGAATTTAATATCATTAAATACCACCAGAGCTAAGGTAGTCGTGTGTGGTATTAAATCAAAGGTTTGGACTGAGCCACTTTTGTGACTTAATGACCGTTCGAGCTAAGGTAGTCGTGATTGGCATCAAACTTCAGTTTTTTTGGTCTGTTTGAATTGACCCACTTTCGTTACCTGTTGATGACCGTTAACGCTAAGTTATTCATGTTTTGCATCAAACTTCAGTTTATGAGCATTAGATTGGCCATATTTAGTGACTGTCGCACCTTCACCTTTAGAGCTAATCCAGACGTTTGGTATTAAACTTCAGCATATGAGGAGTTGGTTTGAACTGACCTACTTGCATGATCTACTGGCCCACTAAATGACAGTTCGAGCCAAGGTGGTCGTGATAAATATCAAACTTTACTTTATTATCGGCATATTTGGACTGACCAACTTTCGTGACCTACTTATTGATGACTGTTAACGCCAAGTTATTCATGTTTGCATCAAACTTAAGCTTCTGTGGATTGCATTTCAACTGACCATCTTTCATGACATGCTCACCTAACGACCTTTATAGCTAATCTCGATATTTTTGGCCAAACTTCAGCTTATGAGAAGTTGGTTTGAACTGACCTACTTATTAAGGACTAATTGACCTGCCATGTTTTCTGCACCTATATTATTTTGTCACCCTTTCGGTTTTTCTTAATGACGATGGTGATTTAGTTCTCCTAGATGTCAAGGACGAGGAAACGTTGCCCACCTTTGTGAACCGACAACCTGATAGTGACGACAGCTCCTGGTGTTATGATACAGTTGATACAATGAAGAATTCTATCAGCGACACGGCTTACTGCAGATCAAAGATAAAACGACAAAAAAGTCAATTACCAACAAATGCTTGAAATGTGGCAAAGAAAACGACGAAAAAACTAATTCCTATGCCTTAACTAAGGTGACATGTTTCCTTGACAACAAAGTTGTCGGTGCAACCTTCTTCTAACCAACATCGCAGTGATGGATTCTGACTCGATCATGCCATGGTTCCCAGAACCTGATGAAACACCTTGAGAGAACATTACGAGACGAATTGATATAATCGTCAAATCCGACTTTTTGTTTCTTCCAAAAATTGTGAAGAAAATGTATTCGAACCGCACTATAGATTCCAGCGATGCAGTCAAGGCATTTGCCTAAACGAATGTGGTCGCAGTTTCCACACGGTAACATAAGGCCACATCGACCACAGTCGCATTTGGCAATGAAACGGTTAACACTTAGTTTCTTCAGCCCATTGGAATAGGAATTAGTCAAGTGGAAATACATAGACAGCACAAAATTCAAATCATCGCAACACCATGCTTTACTTAAAAAATCAATGGTACACTGTCACTGTCACTGTTACTCTCGAGTTCTTCTCTACGATAGTCAGTGAATTTTTTAATACTTGGGGGTTCCACAAAAAGTTCTGGGAGGAGTTAGCAACTCTCTCTGTTTTATGTAAATGATTACCGAAATCCATGTCCTTGTAGACTGCCAATACTGTTCGTTTCTTTATTCAGGATTGTTTTCTGTATTGTGACCACTCGACTTTCATGAATAATAGTTAATGCTTTTTAAATTGTATTCTGACTTCATTTACTGAACTACTGTTACCTGTAAGTCATGAGTCATCACCACTTTCTAGCTGGCTGCAGCATGTCGGTAACGATAAATTCCTTTAAAATTTGGTGCTGCCATCAGCATTGTGGCAATTCCTTACCTGGAACAAAGGGTTACAACTAAACCACTCCAGCCAGCTTACTACAGCTAGTTTCAGCCTTCACCATATCAAACTGCCCTTCAATAGATTTCATAGTTAGCACTATGAAGACATCTCTTTTCACTATCATGCCCATATCCATGGCCAAAAAGGCGAAAATAGGTGAACAGGAGGCCATTTTCTAAGAGCGCCAAGGACATTTTGTTCATCACTTGCACCTAGAATTCATCAGTGATTTTACGTGCCCGACAAACGTCAACCTTTTCCATCTCTGTCGACATCATTATCCGCGGGGGCCAGGCGACATGATGATACACTTCGCGCATCATAAAAAACCGAGAATAGCATCTCCCTAAACTCAAGAGACCTGTGTTCTTCATAATCAGAGTCTTTCTATACTGTATAGAAAGACTCTGTCATAATCAACTCAAATTGTTCATACAAAAATTGGCTCTTGATGATCAGTCGTTTGTTGTGAATATCTCCACGTGTTTCCAATACCTTTTCGTCACGGACTTGGAAACCCTTACAATATGATAGAGTGTGCCGTCTAACATTTGGATGAAGTCATCCAGCGCGCTTCTGGAAATCTGGTATCTCAAATCAATATCAACATGATCAATGGCTAAGGTTGTATCGACGCGTCTCATGACGCAGCTGATTCTAAATCCAAAGAATGCTGTCAATATTTGCTCGTTATTCCTTCCAAGGGCCGCAGTTACAATTATAAGGCGGTCTGATTCCCTAAACCAATAGTCGTAACTTAATAACTGGAGATCTGTAAAGTTGATAATAGAACTAAATTCGGTGCTGGAGCCTGGGAGAGTAAAATGTTTGCTTCTTCTAAACCAGTATAAATACAATCCTGAATAATCGTTCCCTTCTTTTTCACCAATGATAAAGTACACGAAGTCTTCGCCAAGGAAGAATCTGTCGTAAGCAGACACCGGGACGTTTATTTCTATAGCGCCTTTGGACGAAGGTCTAATAACGGCGCTTTCATTCAGATTAAATGAATACATGCTAATGACAGACTGGCTATATCGCTTGCAATCAATGACTAATGTCCCGTGTCGGAGCAAAATATCGAACTTCGTCACATACACCCCACTTACGCACGGGTCCGTTTCCGGTATGACTAGTTTCCTAGTGCCGATGCCAAGCCTGACATCGAAGAGGATAAATGTCAGATACTTTTGCTCTTCCCAGCAACTTACGACGATGTATCTATCATAGACCAGTGCATTGCTTGCTATATACAGTTTAGCGCACACTAATTCGTTTACATGAAGGATTGTCCTATAGGTGAGAACGAATATACCTTGCTTTGAATTCAGTCGAAACATGCACACGTTGTAATCCTGTTTACCACGGATGTCTGTCAGGACACCAATGGCGCCAGTCACGTGATTATAAAGCAACCTATCATTGCTGCCAATTCGTAATATCACAGGTGGTAAAAACATCGCTCTCATTCTGCGTCTGTACCGTATCTTTCGATTACCCTTAATAATTAAGTAGTAGAACCGTTAAATGTTACACAGCTGATATTTGTTTTCTTGATACCGTCATCTTTGAGATGATTTCGGTAATATTGCTGGTCATAAGCGTGCTTTTTTTCGTCATAGGGGGGGGGGGGGGCAAAACGCCTCTTTTATCCTCCATCTGGTTGAACATCAGCCAAAAACCGCAAAAACACGTTTTTGTAACTCTATAGCCCCTTTTACACTACGCATTTTCAACCGCGCTCGGCCCGCGTCGAGCGCATCTCGGCAAAAAAATGACACGTGGCAACTCGTGGTGCAGCGTGGTCGGCAGATGAGACCAAAACATTGATTGCCTTGTGGGGGGAAGATGTTACCCAGGCCCAACTAGGAGGAACACGCCATAACAAGAAATTGTACAAGGAGATTGCGAAAGGACTGGAGGAAGCTGGTTTCCCTGACAGGGAGTGAAAGCAGTGTCAAGAAAAGATCAAGAAGCTGAAGAAGAAATATCGCGAAGTTTTAGACAATAACATTCGCTCTGGATAAAGGTAGAAAGGAATGGGCATATTTTGACAAAATTCACGAGATTCTAGGTACAAGGCCCATGTCCAGGCTTTCAATTTTGCTACAATCGGCAGAAAAGAAACCCAAGGCAAAAGGAAAAGCGAAGAAAGTGTCCGCAGCAGCCTCAGGCAGCGAATCTGCAGACAGCACTAGGCCTAGTAGTCGGGCTTCGACCTCCACAGCAACAGATGATGCAGATGCCAATAATGCCAATGAGAATTTCCTACCTCAAACAGAGGACGGAGCGTCGATCCAGGTAAATTGGCGCGGTGACAGAGATGGATTATTGTGCGTAGTGTAAATGGTACATCAGAGGCGGGCTCGACCCGGGTCGAGCACAGCACGGTTTAAGCGGGTTAAAAAACTGTGTAGTGTAAAAGAGGCTTATGGAGGGACATTTGCCCTCCCTTCCGCGCCAAAGCCCCTCTAGCTACGGCCCAGTTTAAGGTTTATCAAGACAGTCTGTCACTGATGTAGTACAAAGCAAGTGCACTCGAAAAAGTTATATAGGTGAATGACCTAGTTTAAAATGTCAGAATTTTGAGCTAGTAACTAACCGCCTGATTCCGAGATTATCCAGCTTCAAATCGAGTAGTACCTATTTCAACTGAACCCTTGTATTAACCGTCCATCAAATTGACATTTACCTCATATTGTTTTTTGTGTTTTCCAAGACATCCAAGGAGTGTATATGTTGAAATTTTTAAACTGGCATGGTGTCTCCGGCTTCAGTGTTTGAACAAAAGTAGTCAGACGAATGAGAGGAATCAAAACGCAGATGCCAACATTTTTCGTTCAAACACCAAAGCCAAAAATGCAACATCAGTTTGAAAATCTAAAAATACCTCTTTGGGTGTTTTGGCATATTCCACTGAAATTGCAAAACTGCAGATCCTGATAATGCGCACATCTAGCGTGGTCATCGTTTAATCCAAATCTTAGGAAGCCAGTCCTATCAAACAATGGTTGATGGTGGCTGATTTGAATGGCCTAATTGGCCCCCCTACAAAACCAGTCATCGTCAGGAATCGTCAACACCAGTCGTCGCTCAGAAGGGGCAGATAATACCAGCTCAAAAAGATCTCGGACATTGTTTGAGGCCCTCAATCGAAACTCGGAAAACCACCAGGTGGTAGGTGAAAGTAAGTGATGCCTACTGAGAAATACATTACAGTGGACAAGTTATGATCGAGATTCAATATCTCAGGATTTTTCTTGTTCAGTCTGCTCTTGTATATTTAACCACATACATTGTGTTTGAGTTTAAATGCTTTGAACGAATAAAGTGCAATATTTGGCCTTTCTTATTGATTTCAACACGGGTACCAGCATATTTTTCAAGACTTATGTGTGTGCAGATTTTTCTTATGTAGCCCTTTTGTAGAGGCTTGTTTTTGTTACACTCAATGACAAACCCAAAGCCTAACATCACCCCACTCTGATATTTTTTCAAGAGGACAAATTTAACTCCATAGTTTGGATTTGATATGATGACAAAAGATTTTGCCCCGCCTGAGTTGCCTTGGATTAAGTGTGTCTTAAGTAAGCTATAACCCGATGATTGTCCTTGCTTGTAATGATATACGGCCACAGTCAAATAGTTTTGACGCTGATGTATAAAACCAACTACGAATAAGCTGTGGTCGAACCAGGTTGGCTTTACTTTGTCAACATGAGGGAAGTGAAGATGCGTTTTATTAGTTAACCGTAGAACAGGCTCTGAGCCTGTTTCTACGTAGTAGTCAAAGAAAGATATACTCTGTGAGCCATCAATGCACATCATGAAGGCCTTTTCAGCAAAGTCTAAAAATAAAACCACGGCATATATGTGGTAGTTTACTTCTTTTTCGAGACAATGCCTGCCCTCCTTGGGCAGAATTAGACTACCGTTTACAATACCCTTTGTAAAATCATACATGTAGACTTCAGGGCCATCAAAAATCAAGAGGAACTTATCAAAGTAGCTAAATGATCCTCTCGGCTTTCGCTGGAAATATGAGCCATTGTATTTCACCCGAAACACATGAGTATTTGGCTTATACTCGTAAATTAAAAAGTAAACACCTCCTGAATTTTCCGAAGATGTTGCTATAAGATACTCGAGGTTGCGGTGGTAATCTGTGACAGGTTTGGGTGGTACGAGTACTGCCGGGAGATCCCGTGTATACATATACCTGTGCTGAACAGAATATCTGAGACGTCATCGAACCATTCACCTTCGCGTGATTTCTTTTTTCGACGCCGCTATGAATGCTCGCTGTACATAATGTCCTTGCAGTTATCGGTGTTATACCACAATTAACCTACAGTGGTGACCTATCACCATCCGGAGACTAATAGATTCCGATCCCTAAACAGTTTTATCGGTCTACCATGTAACACAATAGAAACAAAGCTCTCCAATTACAGTAATGGAGGGTACAACTGCCCAGTAACACAATGAGTTAATCCGCGCCTCTGACATTCCAAATTCTTAGTATTCATTTATTCTTGATTCTTCGCATTTAAATTTCAGGTGTGGTTTATCCCCGAGACATGAAAAGCTGATACATTCAGTGCAAATTGCGAAATCTATAATTGCTGATAACGATTACATCTGGGAAACTGCAAAGTCCTTTTGACCAGACTCGGGGACCATCTAACATATGTCACCGACAGGACACGACACTTGAGCCAACTTAACGAGTCAGGCATTCATCATTGCAGCGGTGTAGAAACCTTTTTAGGAGGGGGGGGGGGGGGGGGGGGAGGGGCTGCAAAATGAGGCAGAAGTGTAGAATCCCCCGTCGGAAGTTCCTCCGCTTTTTTTTCAGGAGTGAATCGGTTGTATAGTCAAGTTAGTTCGTCGATTGGTCGGATGGTCGGGCGGTCGATTGGTCGGGTAGTGACGTCACCCACAGCGGATGACGTCATTCGGGCCCCGCTTGACGTCACTTCGCACACCAGGCAGTCGTCTTTGTGACGTCGTCACGTCACGTCGCCTCGTCACGTCAGCGAACAGTCTCCGGCGGAATTCCGGCCTGACTTTACAATCCGGTGGTCCATTTCAGCCTCGTTCCAGTCATCGCACCTACGCATCTCATTATGGGGATTGCTCCGTCTGCTGATGCCTTGACGATCTCGCAACGGCGCACCATTCAGCGACGATAAAAAGTTGAATAGCATTTTTTTGAAAAGGTTGATTTTGGGATAGTTTGTATCATTGAAAACGTGAGGGCTTACTTGGTACAGACAACTTGATTTTCATTTTTTTTTCAATTTTGAGTTACCAATCGACCACCCGATCGACCAATCGACCACCCGACCAATCGACCACCCGACCACCCGACCAATCCACCATCCGACCAATCCACCACCCGACCAATCCACCACCCGACCAATCCACCACCCGACCAATCCACCACCCGACCAATCGACCGCCCGACCAATCGACCACCCGACCACCCGACCAATCCACCATCCGACCAATCCACCACCCGACCAATCCACCACCCGACCAATCCACCACCCGACCAATCGACCAATCGATCAATCCACCTCGATCATCCCTCATCCCCTATTATAATACCTCCATGCCCCTACGGCTCTGCTATTCAGTGCAATTGATTCCGGGACTACTTTTTATATTTTTTATTTTCATTTTTATTTTTTACTGCGCTACTTTTGACGGGGGATTCTACACTCCTTCCCAAAATGACAGACAACGAATCTAAAGGGCCGAGTTCAAGAAAAAGTAGCAGGAGAAAACTTCCGTTGATGGCGCCGGAAATCTGACCAGTTGATGCCTTCGAGAGAAAATGGAAATTACAGAAATGGTAAGCTATTTGAAGCAAGCTCCAAACAACCTTCTTGACAATTCAACATGCTCAAAAGAAAACAGATGGGGTTGTTTTGATGGCCTATTACCTTCTTTTGAAGCATTCTTGATCCCTGATGGTAACCAAGCTCACCCTTTTCCATACGCCTTCCCCTCCACTTACTCAATTCGCAATAACTGTCTCCGACGTGCCAATAACTAACAGTGAGACATCCTTTTGTTATCAGACATATGGCAACACACATGATTTGGCTTAATGTTTGGCCCTTCATTTTTAGATCGACATGTTTAAAAGCCAAGTTATCGACAACATGTTCAAAAACCGCCTGTCTCTGAGCAACACCCATGCTGATCTCTTTATCTCTGATTCATTCCCATTTTAGTGTCCAATGAATAAAATGTAGCATGAGACGAATGTCTTCTGGTAACGATAAGGAAGTGTATCAAACTTTCTTCGTCCCATAGAGGTACTTTGCTATTATATCTGCTGATAGGGATGACCAAAACGCTTCTTAATATAGACGTTGCAGATAATTTGATTAACATTCTTCTAAAACAACTCTTAAAGTATGGTTAGAAAGGCAAATTGCATTTTGCCGGCAGATTACGGAATTTGCCTATCGAACCTTGCCAATAATACAGCAAGGGTGAGCGATGCCTGCTGATTGTAGTCTGTAGACTGAAGCTGGTTCTTTAGTTTAAACCATCAATGGATGCAGTCACTACGCCATTCGAATGTGAAGACCAAGTGACGAAGTGACCGGAGATCATGACAGCTCAAAATGTCATTTTGGGACTCACGTCATACTACGGGTCTCGCGTGAAAATGGTTACAGTGTATAAAAAAAGACCATTGCTATTTATACGCGAGTTTCGTAATGCAATTGCTTCGCAACACCCACCCTCTGAAGTTCAATATTCTTAGTATTTGTTAATTCTTGATTCTGCGCATTTCAATTTCAGCTGTGGTTTATCCCCAAGACATGAAAAGCTGATACATTCAGTGCAAAGTGCGCAATCTGTGAAAGCTAATAACGACTACATCCGGGAAACTGCAGAGTCCTGTTGATCTGACTCGGGGAACATCTAACAGATGTCACCAACGGGACACAGCCAGGGAGTCAACATTTGAGCCAACGGGTCAGGTGTTCATCATTGCAGCGGCGTAGCTACCTTTTTGGTCGGAGGGAGGGGCGGCAAAATGACATACAACAATTCTAAAGGGCCGAGTTCAAGAAAAAATAGCAAGAGAAAACTTCCGTTGGCGGCGCCGGAAATCTGAGGAGTTGATGCCTTCGAGTGAAAACGGAAATTACTGAGATGGTCAACTATTTGAATCAAGCTCAAAACAACCTTCTTGACAATTCGACATGTTCAAAAGATATCAGATGAAGTTGTTTTGATGGCCTATTACCTTCTTTTGAAGCATTCTTGATCCCTGATGGTAACCAAGCTCACCCTTTTCCATACACCTTCCCCTCCGCTTACTCAATTCGCAATAACTGTCTCCGACGTGCCAATAATTAACAGTGAGACATCCTTTTGTTATCAGACATATGGCAACACACATGATTTGGCTTAATGTTTGGCCCTTCATTTTTAAATCGACATGTTTAAAAGTCAAGTTATCGACAACATGTTCAAAAACCGCCTGTCTCTGAGCAACACCCATGCTGATCACTTTATCTCTGATTCATTCCCATTTTAGTGTCCAATGAATAAAATGTAGCATGAGACGAATGTCTTCTGGTAACGATAAGGAAGTGTATCAAACTTTCTTCGTCCCATAGAGGTACTTTGCTATTATATCTGCTAATCGGGATGACCAAAAGGCTTCTCAATATAGACGTTACAGATAATTTGATTAACATTCTTCTAAAACGACTCTTAAAGTATGGTTTGAAAGGCAAATTGCATTTTGCCGGCAGATTACGGAATTTGCCTATCGAACCTTGCCAATAATACAGCAAGGGTAAGCGATGCCTGCTGATTGTAGTCTGTAGACTGAAGCTGGTTCTTTAGTTTAAACCATCAATGGATGCAGTCACTACGTCATTCGAATGTGAAGACCAAGTGACGAAGTGACCGGAAATCATGATAACTCAAACTGTCATTTTGGGACTCACGTCATACTTTACGGGTGTTGCGTGAAAATGGCCACAGTGCATCAAATAAAGACAAGGACTATTTATACGCGAGTCCTGTAATGCAATTGCTTTGCCACACTGTGTTTTAAGTAAGCCCTCATTTAAATTTCGACCCCTACCCAACCTTATAATCCTAACCCTCCCCAAATGCTATTCCTTACCCTCTGTTTCGACTTCTATTAGAAAACGGCGTTATTCGTTATTTAGCACACCCAAACTCTTGGCGCTCTTTCCGCAATGCCGTTCCTCGCCCCCGCGCAGCGCGTCGTCGCCACTGCATGGATCCGCTCGAAGCGATTGTTTCACGGAGAGCTTTAATACCTTGATCCAGTTGATAGTTAAATGGGAATAGCGTGATAATTCAGTCAAACCTTGAATTGTTTTTAAGCTTAATATGTGGAAGTTGGAACTACTATCGTAGAGTGGAAGATGACTTGGTAGACGTCAGCTTGGTATGTGATGCCTTTCCTTTCGATTGGTTAAAAAACTCATTTGTTTCTGCCAACGAGCAAGACTTCCTAACGGAAACAAAAACCCATCTAAATGATCCGTTACGTTCGTCATTCAAACATTTTGTGAAAGCATGATGTCAACATCTCCAACCATTTCGGAAAAATGTCCATATCATTACGTTACAGGCATCGATGTATGAAGAGTATGTCATTTCTGTTGCACACGACGTTGAGACTTTCGGGCTCTATGAAAATAGTGTTGCACTTGTGGCGATGACTTGACTGTTACACTCGGTTACTCCAAACCCAGGTGAGGGTTACAACCGTTGCCAATCATAAAGGAAAGATTGGCATTTGTTGCAATAACTTGTTTTCATCATCTATCTTCTACCAACACATGATCATACCAGAGAATTGAGAAATAGGACATGACTGATTTGAGGTAACCTCTAATGGAACAACGCAGTCTTGTAGGCTTGTCCTCATCATAGTCATAGCTGTCTGCTCACGTTATCTTTCAAACCATGCAGTAAATCATACTTTGGGTTACTTCGTTTCAACTGTTTCAATTATTTCAATTGTTTAATTTCTTTATCATGTTTAGAACATATCATATATTTTTGTATTGAATTCTACTAAATCGATACAGACATATTGCGTTTGATCATATACCTATTGATTTGAACATTGTTGCTCATATTGTATATTACCACTAATTGTAGTTCCTTTTTTTCTGTACTTCGCGAATTGACAGTCCAAAAATCCGCGAATATGCAGCCGAACCGTGTTGTCCTTGGCTTTCAGGGGCTGTCATATTACCAAGGGCACTATCTTGCAAGAACAGGAAGACGATGGGCCAATTAACACAGAGAATTCGTGAACATTCCTCAGATTGTAACTGTGTCAGAACATGTAGATCGTTCGACATCCCTATTACATTCAAGCACAGCATCAGGTATGGTTCTTCCAAAAGTAATGATTAGCTGATGCCTTCTGTACAAATTGTGCATATATACTGTGAATACTGATAATGCCTTCATCAGGGAATCCGCGAGACCTACTGACTAGATTCAGGGAATATCTAACAGATGTCACAGGACTCAGAAAGGTTATCAACACTTGAGCCACCGAGTCAGGTGATCGTCATGGACAACGAAGATGTTGCCGATTAGAAAGACACAAAGGTGGTTACCAAAGATGATAAATAGAGATGAAAAAACGAGGGTGCATATCCCCCCCCCCCCAATAACGCATATGACAGCTTTTCCTGATTTATCCGACATTCCTCTGACATAGTTGCTCGAAGAATGATTGAAGAATCGATCATCATTTTATTGTCTGGAACTGGCTATGAAATAGATATTGATGTGAATAGCACATGCAGTTGTTTTCAAGTTTCAGTCATCGGTAAACTTTACGGCTGGTTAAATCTGTTTGTGCTCACGACATTGCTTACAAAACACATTTTCTTGTTGATCAGATTTCGATGATCAACACAGCCTTGTTGTCAGGTAAAAGTTTGCTTTTACCGCCATCAAACAAGTACGAAATATCGAAAAATAAAGAACATGCAATAAAAAAAACTTTATTACTTTTATAGCCTGCAAGTAGGTACACATCACGTTGCTCAAGTTTTGTATGATATGAAGACAATCAACCTCAGCTAGGGAGATTGCTGCCACGGTTCCAGCAAATGAGCCATAGCTCAATATCTGATTCAGAAAGTGCTTTCCCCACACAGAGTACCAATTCCTGGCAAGGGGACACGGTTCCCATCAGAAGCTCACTGTGAGTGCTGTGCCACTGACGATAAGCGGATCGATTTGATTTGGATAGAGCTGATTCCTCGTCATGTGATCCCGTACTCGAAAAGCAATGATTCGTTCAATCAGTTTGGATAAATGTAGAACTAGATACATGCCAGTAACTTGGTAAC
The DNA here is from genome assembly GCF_910592395.1 of Lineus longissimus. Taxonomy (NCBI): domain Eukaryota; kingdom Metazoa; phylum Nemertea; class Pilidiophora; order Heteronemertea; family Lineidae; genus Lineus; species Lineus longissimus. The sequence goes on from NC_088315.1 coordinate 9,391,187, forward strand.
TCATCCTTGTCCAGAGACGGCTTTTTTAGCATTGGTTTCTCAAAGGCCGACTTTAGGCGAGAGGGAACATGTCCTTGCTGCAGTGACTTATTGAGACCGCCATTACCAAAATGGCGGTCTTCCTTGTTTTTACTGGTTTTCTCTCTCCCTCTCTCTCCGTATCCAATCTGCGGTTTCAGCAGGATAACTCGAGGACTAAACAATGTATCACCCTGAATGTATCAGGGATTGTTGATATGTGTGATGACCAGAAGTGATTTAATTATGGGCAGAAATGGATTAAAATCTGAATTTTGGCGCCGGTATTTCTAAAGTTTTGACTGCTTAATCAATTATAGTCCGAACGTCAGCTTTTGCCGAACAACTGGTGATTAAGGGGATTTGCCAATCCATTATTCGAGCGGCACCCCGCCGATGATCACCACGATATACCATACTCCCAAGCTCCAGTGGTGGGAAGGCAAACTATGGCTGAGATGACTCTCCTGCTTATTGAGCAGCACCCACTGCGTTGTCCACACAAAGTCAGACGGCTACCTAAAATGTGGAAGAGGGAATGATTCGAGGATGCACCCACTGTTATGATTAAAAAACCTTGACGTCTGTGACTGTGGACATTAGGTCAAGGTCAAATCTGTCGATTGTCATGGAATTCAACATTATTAAATACCGCCGGAGCTAAGGTAGTCGTGTTTGGTTTTAATTCAAAGGTTTGGACTGAGCCACTTTTGTGACTTAATAACCGTTCGAGCTAAGGTAGTCGTGATTGGCATCAAACTTTAGTTTTTTTGGCATGTTTGAATTGACCCACTTTCGTTACCTATTGATGACCATTAACGCTAAGTTATTCATGTTTTGCATCAAACTTCAGTTTATGAGCATTAGATTGGCCATATTTTGTGACTGTCGCACCTTCACCTTTAGAGCTAATCTAGACGTTTGGTATTAAACTTCAGCATATGAGGAGTTGGTTTGAACTGACCTACTTGTATGATCTACTGGCCCACTAAATGACAGTTCGAGCCAAGGTGGTCGTGATAAATATCAAACTTTACTTTATTTTAGGCATATTTGGACTGACCAATTTTCGTGACCTACTTATTGATGACTGCTAATGCCAAGTTATTCATGTTTGCATCAAACTTAAGCTTGTGTGGATTACATTTCAACTGACAATCTTTCGTGACACGCTCACCTAACGACCTTTATAGCTAATCTCGATATTTTTGGCCAAACTTCAGCTTATGAGGAGTTGGTTTGAACTGACCTACTTTCTTAACTTACTGACCTACTTATTAAGGACTAATTGACCTGCCATGTTTTCTGCACCTATATTATCTTGTCATCCTTTCAGTTTCTCTTAATGACGATGGTGATTTAATTCTCCTAGATGTCAAGGACGAGGAAACGTTGCCCACCTTTGTGACCCGACAACCTGATAGTGACGACAGCTCCTGGTTTTATGACACAGTTGATACAATGAAGAATTCTATCATCGACACGGCTTACTGCAGATCAAAGATAAAACGACAAAAAAGTCAGTTACCAACAAACGCTTGAAATGTGGCAAAGAAAACGATGAAAAAAAAAATTCCTATCCCTTAACTAAGGTGACATGTTTCCTTGACAACAGAGTTGTCGGTGCAACCTTCTTCTAACCAACATCGCAGTGATGGATTCTGACTCGATCATGCCATGGTTCCCAGAACCTGATGAAACACCTTGAGAGAACATTACGAGACGAATTGATATAATCGTCAAATCCGACTTTTTGTTTCTTCCAAAAATTGTGAAGAAAATGTATTCGAACCGCACTATAGATTCCAGCGATGCAGTCAAGTCATTTGCCTAAACGAATGTAGTCGCAGTTTCCACACGGTAACAAAAGGCCACATCGACCACAGTCGCATTTGGCAATGAAACGGTTAACACTTAGTTTCTTCAGACCATTGGAATAGGAATTAGTCAAGTGGAAATACATAGACAGCACAAAATTCAAATCATCGCAACACCATGCTTTACTTAAAAAATCAATGGTACACTGTCACTGTCACTGTTACTCTCGAGTTCTTCTCTACGATAGTCAGTGATTTTTTTAATACTTGGGGGTTCCACAAAAAGTTATGGGAGGAGTTAGCAACTCTCTCTGTTTTATGTAAATGATTACCGAAATCCATGTCCTTATCGACTGCCAATACTGTTCGTTTCTTTATTCAGGATTGTTTTCTGTATTGTGACCGCTCGACTTTCATGAATAATAGTTAAAGCTTTTTAAATTGTATTCTGACTTCACTTACTGAACTACTGTTACCTGTAAGTCATGAGTCATCACCACTTTCTAGCTGGCTGCAGCATGTCGGTAACGATAAATTCCTTTAAAATTTGGTGCTGCCATCAGCATTGTGGCAATTCCTTACCTGGAACAAAGGGTTACAACTAAACCACTCCAGCCAGCTTACTACAGCTAGTTTCAGCCTTCACCATATCAAACTGCCCTTCAATAGATTTCATAGTTAGCACTATGAAGACATCTCTTTTCACTATCATGCCCATATCCATGGCCAAAAAGGCGAAAATAGGTGAACAGGAGGCCATTTTCTAAGAGCGCCAAGGACATTTTGTTCCGACAAACGTCAACCTTTTCCACCTCTGTCGACATCATTATCCGCGGGGGCCAGGCGACATGATGATACACTTCGCGCATCATAAAAAACCTAGAATAGCATCTCCCTAAACTCAAGAGACCTGTGTTCTTCATAATCAGAGTCTTTCTATACTGTATAGAAAGACTCTGTCATAATCAACTCAAATTGTTCATATAAAAATTGGCTCTTGATGATCAGTCGTTTGTTGTGAATATCTCCACGTGTTTCAAATACCTTTTCGTCACGGACTTGGAAACCCTTACAATATGATAGAGAGTGCCGTCTAACATTTGGATGAAGTCCTTTAACTTGCTTCTTGAAATCTGGCATCTCAAATCAATATCAACATGATCAATGGCTAAGGTTGTATCGACGCGGCTCATGACGCAGCTGATTCTAAATCCAAAGAATGCTGTCAATATTTGCTCGTTATTCCTTCCAAGGACCGCAGTTAGAATTATAAGGCGGTCTGTTTCCCTAAACCAATAGCTGTAACCTAATAACTGGAGATCTGTAAAGTTGATAATGGAACTAAATTCGGTGCTGGAGCCTGGGAGAGTAAAATGTTTGCTTCTTCTAAACCAGTATAAATACAATCCTGAATAATCGTTCCCTTCTTTTTCACCAATGATAAAGTACACGAAGTCTTCGCCAAGGAAAAATCTGTCGTAAGCAGACACCGGGACGTTTATTTCTATAGCGCCTTTGGACGAAGGTCTAATAACGGCGCTTTCATTCAGATTAAATGAATACATCCTAATGACAGACTGGCTATATCGCTTGCAATCAATGACTAATGTCCCGTGTCGGAGCAAAATATCGAACTTCGACACATACACCCCACTTACGCACGGGTCCATTTCCGGTATGACTAGTTTCCTAGTGCCGATGCCACGCCTGACGTCAAAGAGCATAAATGTCAGATACTTTTGCTCCTCCCAGCAACTTAAGACGATGTATCTATCATAGACCAGTGCACGGCTTGCTATATACAGTTTAGCGCACACTAATTTGTTTACATGAAGGATTGTCCTATAGGTGAGAACGAATATACCTTGCTTTGAATTCAGCCGAAACATGCACACGTTGTAATCCTGTTTACCACGGATGTCTGTCAGGACACCAATGGCGCCAGTCACGTGATTATAAAGCAACCTATCATGGCTGCCAATTTTTAATATCACAGGTGGTAGAAACATCACTCTCATTCTGCGTCTGTACCGTATCTTTCTATTACCCTTAATAATTAAGTAGTAGAACCGTTAAATGTTACACAGCTGATATTTGTTTTCTTGATACCGTCATCTTTGAGATGATTACGGTAATATTGCTGGTCATAAGCGCGCTTTTTTTCGTCATGGCGGGGGGGGGGGCAAAACACCTCTTTTGTCCTCCATCTGTTTGAACATCAGCCAAAAACCGCAAAAACACGTTTTTGTAACTCTCATTTGCCCTCCCTTCCGCGCCAAGCCCCTCCAGCTACGGCCCAGTTTAAGGTTTATCAAGACAGTCTGTCACTGATGTAGTACAAAGCAAGTGCACTCGAAAAGTTATATAGGTGAATGACCTAGTTTATAATGTCAGAATTTTGAGCTAGTAACTAACCGCCTGATTCCGAGATTATCCAGCTTCAAATCGAGGAGTACCTATTTCAACTGAACCCTTGTATTAACCGTCCATCAAATTGACATTTACCTCATATTGTTTTTAGTGTTTTCCAAGACACCCAAGGAGTGTATATGTTGAGATTTTTAAACTGGCATGGTGTCTCCGGCTTCAGTGTTTAAACAAAAGAAGTCAGACGAATGAGAGGAATCAAAACTCAGATGCCAACATTTTTCGTTCAAACACCAAAGCCAAAGATGCAACATCAGTTTGAAGATCTAAAAATACCTCTTTGGGTGTTTTGGCATATTCCACTGAAATTGCAAAACTGCAGATCCTGATAATGCGCACATTTAGCGTGGTCATCTTTTAATCCAGATCTTAGGAAGCCAGTCCTATCAAACAATGGTTGATGGTGGCTGATTCGAATGGCCTAATTGGCCCCCCTACAAAACCAGTCATCGTCAGGAATCGTCAACACCAGTCGTCGCTCAGCAGGGGCAGATAATACCGGCTCAAAAAGATCTCGGACATTTGTTTGAGGTCCTCAAAAGAAACTCGGAAAACCACCATGTGGTAGGTGAAAGTAAGTGATGCCTACTGAGAAATACATTACAGTGGACAAGTTATGATCGAGAGCCAATATTCAAGGATTATTCTTGTTCAGTCTGCTCTTGTATATTTAACCACATACATTGTGTTTGAGTTTAAATGCTTTGAACGAATCAAGTGCAATATTTGGCCTTTCTTATTTATTAGAACACTGGCACCTGTATATTTTTCAAGACTTACGTGTGTGCAGATTTTTCTTATGTAGGCCTTTTGTAGAGGCTTGTTTTTGTTACACTCAATGACAAACCCAAAGCCTGACATCACCCCACTCTGATATTTTTTTAAGAGGACAAATTTAACTCCATAGTTTGGATTTGATATGATGACAAAAGATTTTGCCCCGCCTGAGTTGCCTTGGATTAAGTGTGTCTTAAGTAAGCTATACCCGGATGATTGTCCTTGCTTGTAATGATATACGGCCACAGTCAAATAGTTTTGACGCTGATGTATAAAACCAACTACGAATAAGCTGTGGTCGAACCAGGTTGGCTTTACTTTGTCAACATGAGGGAAGTGAAGATGCGTTTTATTAGTTAACCGTAGAACAGGCTCTGAGCCTGTTTCTACGTAGTAGTCAAAGAAAGATATACTCTGTGGGCCATCAACGCACATCATGAAGGCCTTTTCAGCAAAGTTTAAAAATAAAACCACGGCATGTATGTGGTAGTTTACTTCTTTTTCGAGACAATGCCTCCCCTCCTTGGGCAGAATTAGACTACCGTTTACAATACCCTTTGTAAAATCATACATGTAGACTTCAGGGCCATCAAAAATCAAGAGGAACTTATCAAAGTAGGTAAATGATCCTCTCGGCTTTCGCTGGAAATATGAGCCATTGTATTTCACCCGAAACACATGAGTATTTGGCTTATACTCGTAAATAAAAAAGTAAACATCTCCTGAATTTTCCAAAGATGTTGCTATAAGATACTCGAGGTTGCGGTGGTAATCTGTGATATGTTTGGGTGGTATGAGTACTGCCGGGAGATCCCGTGTATACATATACCTGTGCTGAACAGAATATCTGAGACGTCATCGAACCATTCACCTTCGCGTCAAAATCAGTGATTTCCTTATTTCGACGCCGCTATGAATGCTCGCTGTACATAATGTCCTCGCAGTTGTCGGTGTTATACCACAATTAACCTACAGTGGTGACCTATCACCATCCGGGGACTAATAGATTCCGATCCCTAAACAGTTCTATCGGTATACCATGTAACACAATAGAAACAAAGCTCTCCAATTACAGTAATGGAGGGTACAACTGCCCAGTAACACAATGAGTTAATCCGCCCCTCTGACATTCCAAATTCTTAGTATTCATTTATTCTTGATTCTTCGCATTTAAGTTTCAGGTGTGGTTTATCCCCGAGACATGAAAAGCTGATACATTCAGTGCAAATTGCGAAATCTATAATTGCTGATAACGACCACATCTAGGAAACTGCAAAGTCCTTTTGACCAGACTCGGGGAACATCTAGCAGATGTCACCGACAGGACACGACACTTGAGCCAACTTAACGAGTCAGGCATTCATCATTGCAGCGGTGTAGTAACCTGTTTGGGAGGGGGGGGGGGGGGGGGGAGGGGCGGTAAAATGACAGACAACGAATCTAAAGGGCCGAGTTCTAGAAAAAGTAGCAGGAGAAAACTTCCGTTGATGGCGCCGGAAATCTGACCAGTTGATGCCTTCGAGAGAAAATGGAAATTACAGAAATTGTAAGCTATTTGAAGCAAGCTCCAAACAACCTTCTTGACAATTCAACATGCTCAAAAGAAAACAAATGGGGTTGTTTTGATGGCCTATTACCTTCTTTTGAAGCATTCGTGATCCCTGATGGTAACCAAGCTCACCCTTTTCCATACACCTACCCCTGCGCTTACTCAATTCGCAATCTCCGACGTGCCAATAATTAACAGTGAGACATCCTTTTGTTATCAGACATATGGCAACACACATGATTTGGCTTAATGTTTGGCCCTTCATTTTTAGATCGACATGTTTAAAACTTAAGTTATCGACAACATGTTCAAAAACCGCCTGTCTCATAGCAACACCCATGCTGATCTCTTTATCTCTGATTCATTCCCATTTCAGTGTCCTATGAATAAAATGTAACATCAGACGAATGTCTTCTGGTAACGATAAGGAAGTGTGTCAAACTTTCTTCGTCCCATAGAGGTACTTTGCTATTATATCTGCTGATAAGGATGACCAAAACGCTTCTCAATATAGACGTTACAGATAATTTGATTAACATTCTTCTAAAACGACTCTTAAAGTATGGTTTGAAAGGCAAATTGCATTTTGCCGGCAGATTATGGAATTTGCCTATCGAACCTTGCCAATAATACAGCAAGGGTAAGCGATGCCTGCTGATTGTAGTCTGTAGACTGAAGCTGGTTCTTTAGTTTAAACCATCAATGGATGCAGTCACTACGTCATTCGAATGTGAGGACCAAGTGGCGAAGTGACCGGAAATCATGATAACTCAAACTGTCATTTTGGGACTAACGTCATACTTTACGGGTCTTGCGTGAAAATGGCCACAGTGCATCAAAGAAAGACAAGGACTATTTATTCGCGAGTCCCGTAATGCAATTGCTTTGCCACACTGTGTTTTAAGTAAGCCCTCATTTAAATTTCGACCCCTACCCAACCTTATAATCCTAACCCTCCCCAAATGCTATTCCTAACCCTCTGTTTCGACTTCTTTATATATTAGAAAACGGCGTTATTCGTTATTTAGCACGCCCAACTCTTGGCGCTCTTTCCGCAATGCCGTTCCTCGTCCCCGCGCAGCGCGTCGTCGCCACTGCATGGATCCGCTCGAAGTGATTGTTTCACGGAGAGCTTTAATACCTTGATCCAGAAGTATTAAGGTAGCAGGAAGGGTTGGGCGTTTGTGGTTTCTGAGTCTGAGGGGGTTGGTGTCTGTTGACTGTGCTTTAAGAGAGACTAGGCATGGCGCCAGTCTCTCTTAAAGCACAGTCAACAGGCATTTGGTCTCAGTATTTGGGTTTTGATTGCCATGACTGTACCCCTGTAAAAGTCAGAGGAGGAGAAGTTTGGAATGATGAAAGCATTGAAGAAGAAGAAATGTTATTATTGAGGAAAGCAAAATTTATTATGAGACGAGAAGGCAGTGTCCTGACTTGATTATTTTGAAAATGGCAGTCTGAACACATTAAAAGGTGGAACATGGCATTTTATCGACTTTGAAGTGTTCCGCAGTTAAAGGGAGACTATAGGCAGCAGCTAGGTAGGCAAGATAAAGTCATACAAATTTGCCAATAGGGGTCAGTCATATCTCTAGGCATGGCGCCAGTCTCTCTTAAAGCACAGTCAAGTGGCATTTGGTCTTAGTATTTGGGTAAGTACAGAATCAAGGCAGAATCAAGGCAGCTCAGAGAGCAATGATTGAACGATGCTGTGGACAAGTCCAAGGATACTGCATCAGTCACGACCAACTTCTCATCAGAAAGCGTCACCACCAGCATATTCAATGTTCAGTTCCAACCTGTACCAGTCCAATGCACGCCTGTCATGGTCAGCAGTGGTCAGCTTAGCGCGATATGGAACATTCTTCCGAAACTCAAGCGAGGGAAGTCTGCTCATTAGCCTATCTCGCGCACTGCTCCTTCTTGTCAAACATCGTAGTGAAACCTTGGTACAGTGGGGCGTCCTCGAGGATTGCAGCTGGTCGGACAGACGTGAGGTGGAATGTGGGCGGCTGCACTTCTTCGTTGATGTGCGATGGCAGATAGCACAGTTGTTGCGTTGCATGACAGCTGAAAGTGAATGTGATATCATAGAACTGAGGCGTTTGCAATGAGACTATAGGTGAAGTAGAAGCAAGGAGTGAAATGGGCCATCTTGCAGTGACTAATATACAGAGTAAGGGCACTGGGTGTTGTTAGATTCAGCATTGAATGTATTCCTCGTACAAGCGTGAATAGTGTGGACATACAGTGAGAGGTGAGAGACCCCTATTGACTACTTCTTGTAACTTTATCTTGGATATTATATTAGTGTTGAACTTCTAGCCATGGATTATGAAGAAATTGAAGTTGTAGGCATGGAATATGAAAAATTATTCAACGTTGAAAGACATTATTCCATGAGGCTTTGCCGTGATCGCAAAGGACGCGACGCGATTGGTTCACATGCTAATGAGGTATGATAATGATAATTACCTCTATAATGCTACTTGGATAGCGACTGTGTCGTTGATTGCAACAGTGGTCTATGTCAATGTGTGCCTGTAATGTCAATGAAGTATGATGAGGTGATGACGATAGTGCAATTGACTAGGTGGCGCATTTTAGAATCAGCAGTGAGCACTGTGTGTAACATGGTGGAGGCAGCGGAGATAATAACTGTGTCGAAAGTATTGTTATAGGGCCTTCCCTAGGCCCATGGGGTTAAATTTACAATCCACGATTGAAAAGACGTAGTTTGATCGCATTCAACTATAAATCCATTGAACAGTTGTGTTCCTTGGCTTTAGTCAACCGATGACCTTTTGTTGGGCCATGATCGGGGATTGTAAACTGTAAATGTATTATGGACTGGGTCTGGGAGACGGGGGAAACACAAGTGAAATAGACCAAAACAAGTGATTTTGGGCCTTTGGTTTAGACGCATGCCCCACGTGCGCCATGCGGGATTAGGCCTATGCGGGATTATACGGTTCATGTGAACTTGTTGACATCTACATGATCTAGTGCCGTTATTGGTCATGGTACATGGTAGGCCTAATCATCATGGCAATATGTTTCAGGAAAAGCTCGGAGTAAAATGAACTGCCGATGAATAATGATGTTGTTCATGTTTACCATGTTTACTATACATAGCCATAGGGTATGCACTGGCCAGTGCACTTTCTGCACGTCGTCATGGTCATGTACGTACGTGATACCTTGCATATTTTGTTTTTTGAATGCGCATGCTTTTTGGGCAAAATCACTTGTACCAACACTAATGAATAATGTCTTCTTATCCCTATGACTCCATACACAGTGAGGGCATTGTCCCATTCTCATCAAATGGTAACTTATTGTACCGTATTAGGGTGGAAGTTGGGGAGCAGATACCTACCGCTGCACGCCTGTCATAATCAGCAGTGATGAGCTTAGCGCGATATGGAACATTCTTCAGAAACTCAAGCGAGGGAAGTCTGCTCATTAGCATATCTCGCGCACTGCTCCTTATTGTCAAACATCGTAGTGAAATCGTAATGGAAAACGTCTGGCTTTGCGCCAGACGTTGAGACTAATAAGTGAAGAACTAGTAGGTAAAGAACTTCTACTTGCGCGAGACTGCTCTGATAAAATTATCATTGCAGAGACTACGGTGACGTACACATATATTTTTTACAATCAAAAATGCCCTCAAAAGACGACATGGAATGATTATTTTATTGATATTTCCTACTAGTGTATATACCTTCCAATTATCACTTTATACAAATAGATCGGCGTTAGGTCGCATGCTTTTCTTTCCTGGTGACACTATAAAGCAAAATAGTTGCAACCCCGTAAATGCGCTATAAGTCCAATAATAAGTGACGGTGACCCGTTATAAATGTTTTGCCAGCTTCGCTTTTTTGCCGCTACGCGGCGCGTTGGGCCCTTGCGTCCAGACATTTGTGACTGCATATGTAATTCAAAATCTTTGCATTTCTTATACATTTGGTTTGTCTTTGACCCATTCTTTCTCCAAAGGATGAACTTTAGGATGGAAATTCTTGCACCCAAAAGTGACAATTGTACCCACATCCTGACATGAGTATATCTCATAGATATGGACAGTACTAGTATGTATTTTGTCCCAGTGTAATACCGGTAACCATTGTACTCAAATCATACTAAGGTATGATTCTGTTCATTCAGTGAGTCTGTCCACATGGTAAAATGTGCTATGTTTGTAAAACGTACTTTGATAAATATGTTGAGCAAATTAGTTTCCTGTACATTCATTTCGGTCATTCTGGTCCATCAGAGGTTTTTAAATGAAGGCAACACCCCTTTTCTTTTCAAAACTCTGATACTGGATTGCAATTAGTCTGGCAAAAATTGAAGGATGTGATGCATGACCATGTACATGTATGTGCAAACAGGTAGCCTGTCTTCCTGGCTGCCACTTGGGATCCACCACTGGAGCACAAGATTTGTCCCTGCTCCCATGGTCCCTGGAGCAACTTCCCAGTGAATGTTTGAGTAAACCACAGATTCCCAAATCACTCTGCCCTCAATGATGTCCCTATCCATTGACTCCTTAGACAACAATGAGGTCTTGTTATCATGTCCTAGGAAGAAAGTGAGGACAATGTTCATTTCCCAGGATGGATGTTACCCAGTCCTCCAATATGTCCAAAGACGACCTGGTCCTACAAGAGATGTCTTTCCTAAAGTAGGAGTTCCCACCATTGATACTCTCTACTCCCTACACGCAGAAGACAAAGGTGCAGGCCTACTTTGTACAAACTGTGTTGTTTAGGCCCTTTCAGTGTCTGAGAACGCATTACAACCGATGTCAGCTAGCAATCCGATAACTATTGTTCTAGTTCTACTTCATTTAGGGATATTTGGTAACGAACAGAAGAAATACGGCCAAAAACAGGGGTTTTTTTCATCAGAAAACGTGCTTACAAGCTGCTGGTAGCCATGATTAATCACGTGTTCTGCGGGTAATTCAAAACCCACTCCTGTGCGGTCCAGGGTAGTCCTCGAGGAACTAAGTAGGTCAAATATGACGTCACTCAGGTAGTCACCCGAGCAAAATTCTATGTTCGATTGCTCCCCGAGTCACTCGGGGAGAACTCGAGTAAGCAATCGAAGTCGGCCTACATTACAACATACGAGGGGGCCTGCCTTCGCGTGCCAAACAAAGGGCCGTCTAGACGCCACCCCGGGTAACGTACAAGGGCCCTCACAGCGACTCATGCACTCAGAAGAAAATGTCTGGGGATAAATCCTGAAACCATCGAGCGTGGCTCTCCCACCAGAAGGAGCAAAAAATTGCCGCCAGCCAAAGCTTGCAACGGTCTGTACCCCAGCCAAAGCTTGCAAGGTAATATATACGCCCCAGCCAAAGCTTGCAAGGCTATCGCCAGCAAAAGCTCGCAACGATATACAGATATACGCCCCAGCCAAAGCTCGCAAGGCCACCGCCAGCAAAGCTCGCAACGGTGTGAATCAAAGAGACCGGCCGTACACACAACAAACGTTAGAAAACTGTCACGATAACCCGAAAAAAGTGAGGAAAACGGGAAATGCGAAAACAAAAATCGGAATAAATAACAAAGTGCCGAGAAAAAACGGCCAGAAGAAGCGATATCCAGGGAAAGAGAGAAAACGAATATCCAAGGAAGAATCCGCGTGGAAAACCTACCGCGAAATGAGGAGCGGCAAACAAAAGACTGCCTAGACAGACGGCAGGAGAGAGAATAGTGAACGAGGCCGAATGGGTGGGCATATTTATACTACCGCTCGACGTTAGGTGTCGCCAGGGGTGTGGGGAGTATCGAAGGTGGCGGCACCTAATGGTAATGAAAAGAAAAGAATGCACTGAAAGTGCCTTAGAAAGCTTCATTCGGACTCCATAAAAATGTGCAGGTATGAGCACATGGCACCAGTAGTTTGGTCTCAGCATAAATCGGAGTCGAGTGATCCCCTCTGGGTGATGCCTTGTGGGTCACTCCAGGTACTGGTTTGACGTTACGTCTGATGGATTTAATGAAACGACAGAGTGAGACCTCATCGCGTGATCAAAGAAATGAATGAATAGAAAAAGCATGATTTTAAATCAGAAATAAACGCAAACCACGATGAAAGGTAATAATTTGTGGCAAAACGATAGCACTCAAGAAGAAAGAAAACATATTTTTATTCATTTCTTGCCTAATCCCAAACAGGACGCTTTTAGTGGCAATCGAAACGCTGTGCGCCCCAAAAGTGAAAATTAGGGCATTATTTTCCAACCATCCTTACAGGAAAACGATAAGAATATGGTTAGGAAAGCTTTATTCAAAATTGTCCATTTCTATCCAAATTTATGTCAGATTCGTTCTTATCGCATGCAGAACTTCCAAGTAAACATAGGAAGTGGTAACTTATACAGACATGATACATCATCTTGGAAATTCAAGGCATATATTATTCATTCCAGAATTTGTGCAACCTCCGTGTTGTTCGGGAAAATTCACCAAAGCATTACAACATTGAGGCAGAAGGTTGCATTGCTAACAAAAGAACGATCTGGGCAGTGCTAATCTTCTCATCTGCTATCACTACGACATATAGCGAGAAAGATCACCTCCTTTATACCTACACTCAACTCCTTTTCTGCTTCTACGATGCTCCGGTAATTTTCAGTTTGCCATGGGCGTAGCCGTTGAATGAAAATGATTTATCTTTATCTCCCTACAACTGTATTAAAAACCAAAAATCTACGTTAATATTTCTCGAGCTTTCTACAAGAACAACAACACATGCTACTATGTCCATATCATTACGTTACAGGCATCGATGTAGGAAGAGTATGTCATTTCTGTTGCACACGACGTTGAGATTTTCGGGCTCTATGAAAATAGTGTTGCACTCGTGGCGATGACTTGACTGTTACACTCGGTTACTCCAAAGCCAGTAGAGGGTTACAACCGTCGCCAAACATAAAGGAAATATTGGCATTTGTTGCAATAACATGTTTTCATCATCTATCTTCTACCAACACATGATCATACCAGAGAATTGAGAAATAGGACATGACTGATTTGAGGTAACCTCTAATGGAACAACGCAGTCTTGTAGGCTTGTCCTCATCATAGTCATAGCTGTCTGCTCACGTTATCTTTCAAACCATGCAGTAAATCATACTTTGGGTAACTTCGTTTCAACTGTTTCAATTGTTTCAATTGTTTAATTTCTTTATCATGTTTAGAACATATCATATATTTTTGTATTGAATTCTGCTAAATCGATACAGACATATTGCGCTTGATTCTAAAATACCTTGGTACCGTAAAGTCAACTTTTAAATGGAAAATGCATAAGCCTCGTTCTGAGAGCGGAGTGTTTTGGACACGCAACCAAGATGCTCTACCAAAGTTCCCTCGGGTTGCACTAAAATGTGGAAACCATGCACACGTCACGTCAATGGAATTTCAGCTCACTTCAGAAGTTTGAGGCTCTCAAAACACTGCTTCAAACACAAATCAGTCAAGGAAGCATCAACCACCCTAAGTTTTTTAATGAGCACTACACATATTTGCCGAGAAAAACGCTCCAAATAGCCCATTTGCGCGGATTTTAGCATCACTTTGAGCGAGCCGATGCGGACTTCCTATGCGCGCTGTACAAAATGTACATGTCTCATTTTCTGCAACGTTGCCGTAACATAATGTAAACAACGGCGCTACCGGCGCTCCTGCCGGGCCGGCGATGGATGAATTTGCCAAATTCGCACATATTCAAGTTATTTTCGTGACCTATCTTTTTAAGTTTGGGGTATTTTAGAATAGAAATTGAACCCGAGGCGGAGGACCTTGGTTGAGTTACCAAGACACTCGAGGGTGGAGCTAAAATTTCGTCCAAACCCTCGCCTGTCGGCTCGGGTTTGGACTGTATTTTAGCTCCACCCTCGAGTGTCTTGGTAACTCAACCAAGGTCCTCCGCCTCGGGTTCAATTCCTTAATCATATACCTATTGATATTTGAACATTGTTGCTCATTTTGTATATTACCACTAATTGTGCCACCGAGTCAGGTGATCGTCATGGACAACGAACATGTTGCCGATTAGAAAGACACAAAGGTGGTTACCAAAGATGATAAATAGAGATGAAAAAACGAGGGTGCATATGCCCCCCCCCCCCCCCCCCCAATAACGCATATGACAGCTTTTCCTGATTTATCCGACATTCCTCTGACATAGTTGCTCGAAGAATGATTGAAGAATCGATCATCATTTTATTGTCTGGAACTGGCTATGAAATAGATATTGATGTGAATAGCACATGCAGTTGTTTTCAAGTTTCAGTCATCGGTAAACTTTACGGCTGGTTAAATCTGTTTGTGCTCACGACATTGCTTACAAAACACATTTTCTTGTTGATCAGATTTCGATGATCAACACAGCCTTGTTGTCAGGTAAAAGTTTGCTTTTACCGCCATCAAACAAGTACGAAATATCGAAAAATAAAGAACATGCAATAAAAAAACTTTATTACTTTTATAGCCTGCAAGTAGGTACACATCACGTAGCTCAAGTTTTGTATGATATGAAGACAATCAACCTCAGCTAGGGAGATTGCTGCCACGGTTCCAGCAAATGAGCCATAGCTCAATATCTGATTCAGAAAGTGCTTTCCCCACACAGAGTACCAATTCCTGGCAAGGGGACACGGTTCCCATCAGAAGCTCAGTGTGAGTGCTGTGCCACTGATGATAAGCGGATTGATTTGATTTGGATCATAGAGCTGATTCCTCGTCATGTGATCCCGTACTCGAACAGCAATGATTCGTTCAATCAGTTTGGATAAATGTAGAACTAGATACATGCCAGTAACTTGGTAACTCATTCTTGTCCAGAGACGGCTTTTTTAGCATTGGTTTCTCAAAGGCCGACTTTAGGCGAGAGGGAACATGTCCTTGCTGCAGTGACTTATTGAGACCGCCATTACCAAAATGGCGGTCTTCCTTGTTTTTACTGGTTTTCTCTCTCCCTCTCTCCCCGTATCCAATCTGCGGTTTCATCAGGATAACTCGAGGACTAAACAATGTATCACCCTGAATGTATCAGGGATTGTTGATATGTGTGATGACCAGAAGTGATTTAATTATGGGCAGAAATGGATTAAAATCTGAATTTTGGCGCCGGTATTTCTAAAGTTTTGACTGCTTAATCAATTATAGTCCGAACGTCAGCTTTTGCCGAACAACTGGTGATTAAGGGGATTTGCCAATCCATTATTCGAGCGGCACCCCGCCGATGATCACCACGATATACCATACTCCCAAGCTCCAGTGGTGGGAAGGCAAACTATTGCTGAGATGACTCTCCTGCTTATTGAGCAGCACCCACTGCGTTGTCCACGCAAAGTCAGACGGCTACCTAAAATGTGGAAGAGGGAATGATTCGAGGATGCACCCACTGTTATGATTAAAAAAAACCTTGACGTCTGTGACTGTGGACATTAGGTCAAGGTCAAATCTGTCGATTGTCATGGAATTCAACATAATTAAATACCGCCGGAGCTAAGGTAGTCGTGTTTGTTTTTAATTCAAAGGTTTGGACTGAGCCCCTTTTGTGACTTAATAACCGTTCGAGCTAAGGTAGTCGTGATTGGCATCAAACTTTAGTTTTTTTGGCATGTTTGAATTGACCCACTTTCGTTACCTATTGATGACCATTAACGCTAAGTTATTCATGTTTTGCATCAAACTTCAGTTTATGAGCATTAGATTGGCCATATTTTGTGACTGTCGCACCTTCACCTTTAGAGCTAATCTAGACGTTTGGTATTAAACTTCAGCATATGAGGAGTTGGTTTGAACTGACCTACTTGTATGATCTACTGGCCCACTAAATGATAGTTCGAGCCAAGGTGGTCGTGATAAATATCAAACTTTACTTTATTTTAGGCATATTTGGACTGACCAATTTTCGTGACCTACTTATTGATGACTGCTAACGCCAAGTTATTCATGTTTGCATCAAACTTAAGCTTGTGTGGATTACATTTCAACTGACCATCTTTCGTGACACGCTCACCAAACGACCTTTATAGCTAATCTCGACATTTTTGGCCAAACTTCAGCTTATGAGGAGTTGGTTTGAACTGACCTACTTTCTTAACTTACTGACCTACTTATTAAGGACTAATTGACCTGCCATGTTTTCTGCACCTATATTATCTTGTCATCCTTTCAGTTTCTCTTAATGACGATGGTGATTTAATTCTCCTAGATGTCAAGGACGAGGAAACGTTGCCCACCTTTGTGACCCGACAACCTGATAGTGACGACAGCTCCTGGTTTTATGACACAGTTGATACAATGAAGAATTCTATCATCGACACGGCTTACTGCAGATCAAAGATAAAACGACAAAAAAGTCAGTTACCAACAAACGCTTGAAATGTGGCAAAGAAAACGATGAAAAAATAAATTCCTATCCCTTAACTAAGGTGACATGTTTCCTTGACAACAGAGTTGTTGGTGCAACCTTCTTCTAACCAACATCGCAGTGATGGATTCTGACTCGATCATGCCATGGTTCCCAGAACCTGATGAAACACCTTTAGAGAATATTACGAGACGAATTGATATAATCGTCAAATCCGACTTTTTGTTTCTTCCAAAAATTGTGAAGAAAATGTATTCGAACCGCACTATAGATTCCAGCGATGCAGTCAAGTCATTTGCCTAAACGAATGTAGTCGCAGTTTCCACACGGTAACAAAAGGCCACATCGACCACAGTCGCATTTGGCAATGAAACGGTTAACACTTAGTTTCTTCAGACCATTGGAATAGGAATTAGTCAAGTGGAAATACATAGACAGCACAAAATTCAAATCATCGCAACACCATGCTTTACTTAAAAAATCAATGGTACACTGTCACTGTCACTGTTACTCTCGAGTTCTTCTCTACGATAGTCAGTGATTTTTTTAATACTTGGGGGTTCCACAAAAAGTTATGGGAGGAGTTAGCAACTCTCTCTGTTTTATGTAAATGATTACCGAAATCCATGTCCTTATCGACTGCCAATACTGTTCGTTTCTTTATTCAGGATTGTTTTCTGTATTGTGACCGCTCGACTTTCATGAATAATAGTTAAAGCTTTTTAAATTGTATTCTGACTTCACTTACTGAACTACTGTTACCTGTAAGTCATGAGTCATCACCACTTTCTAGCTGGCTGCAGCATGTCGGTAACGATAAATTCCTTTAAAATTTGGTGCTGCCATCAGCATTGTGGCAATTCCTTACCTGGAACAAAGGGTTACAACTAAACCACTCCAGCCAGCTTACTACAGCTAGTTTCAGCCTTCACCATATCAAACTGCCCTTCAATAGATTTCATAGTTAGCACTATGAAGACATCTCTTTTCACTATCATGCCCATATCCATGGCCAAAAAGGCGAAAATAGGTGAACAGGAGGCCATTTTCTAAGAGCGCCAAGGACATTTTGTTCATCACTTGCACCTAGAATTCATCAGTGATTTTACGTGCCCGACAAACGTCAACCTTTTCCATCTCTGTCGACATTATTATCCGCGGGGGCCAGGCGACATGATGATACACTTCGCGCATCATAAAAAACCTAGAATAGCATCTCCCTAAACTCAAGAGACCTGTGTTCTTCATAATCAACTCAAATTGTTCATATAAAAATTGGCTCTTGATGATCAGTCGTTTGTTGTGAATATCTCCACGTGTTTCCAATACCTTTTCGTCACGGACTTGGAAACCCTTACAATATGATAGAGTGTGCCGTCTAACATTTGGATGAAGTCATCCAGCGCGCTTCTGGAAATCTGGTATCTCAAATCAATATCAACATGATCAATGGCTAAGGTTGTATCGACGCGTCTCATGACGCAGCTGATTCTAAATCCAAAGAATGCTGTCAATATTTGCTCGTTATTCCTTCCAAGGGCCGCAGTTAGAATTATAAGGCGGTCTGATTCCCTAAACCAATAGTCGTAAGTTAATAACTGGAGATCTGTAAAGTTGATAATGGAACTAAATTCGGTGCTCGAGCCTGGGAGAGTAAAATGTTTGCTTCTTCTAAACCAGTATAAATACAATCCTGAAAAATCGTTCCCTTCTTTTTCACCAATGATAAAGTACACGAAGTCTTCGCCAAGGAAGAATCTGTCGTAAGCAGACACCGGGACGTTTATTTCTATAGCGCCTTTGGACGAAGGTCTAATAACGGCGCTTTCATTCAGATTAAATGAATACATGCTAATGACAGACTGGCTATATCGCTTGCAATCAATGACTAATGTCCCGTGTCGGAGCAAAATATCGAACTTCGTCACATACACCCCACTTACGCACGGGTCCGTTTCCGGTATGACTAGTTTCCTAGTGCCGATGCCAAGCCTGACGTCAAAGAGGATAAATGTCAGATACTTTTGCTCTTCCCAGCAACTTACGACGATGTATCTATCATAGACCAGTGCATTGCTTGCTATATACAGTTTAGCGCACACTAATTCGTTTACATGAAGGATTGTCCTATAGGTGAGAACGAATATACCTTGCTTTGAATTCAGTCGAAACATGCACACGTTGTAATCCTGTTTACCACGGATGTCTGTCAGGACACCAATGGCGCCAGTCACGTGATTATAAAGCAACCTTTCATTGCTGCCAATTCGTAATATCACAGGTGGTAAAAACATCGCTCTCATTCTGCGTCTGTACCGTATTTTTCGATTACCCTTAATAATTAAGTAGTAGAACCGTTAAATGTTATACAGCTGATATTTGTTTTCTTGATACCGTCATCTTTGAGATGATTTCGGTAATATTGCTGGTCATAAGCGTGCTTTTTTTCGTCATGGGGGGGGGGCAAAACGCCTCTTTTATCCTCCATCTGGTTGAACATCAGCCAAAAACCGCAAAAACACGTTTTTGTAACTCTATAGCCCCTTTTACACTACGCATTTTCAACCGCGCTCGGCCCGCGTCGAG
Source organism: Lineus longissimus (assembly GCF_910592395.1). Classification (NCBI taxonomy): domain Eukaryota; kingdom Metazoa; phylum Nemertea; class Pilidiophora; order Heteronemertea; family Lineidae; genus Lineus; species Lineus longissimus. Next base: position 9,410,768 of record NC_088315.1, read on the forward strand.
CGCATCTCGGCAAAAAAACACGTGGCAACTCGTGGTGCAGCGTGGTCGGCAGATGAGACCAAAACATTGATTGCCTTGTGGGGGGAAGATGTTACCCAGGCCCAACTAGGAGGAACACGCCATAACAAGAAATTGTACAAGGAGATTGCGAAAGGACTGGAGGAAGCTGGTTTCCCTGACAGGGAGTGAAAGCAGTGTCAAGAAAAGATCAAGAAGCTGAAGAAGAAATATCGGGAAGTTTTAGACAATAACATTCGCTCTGGAAAAGGTAGAAAGGAATGGGCATATTTTGACAAAATTCACGAGATTCTAGGTACAAGGCCCATGTCCAGGCTTTCAATTTTGCTACAATCGGCAGAAAAGAAACCCAAGGCAAAAGGAAAAGCGAAGAAAGTGTCCGCAGCAGCCTCAGGCAGCGAATCTGCAGACAGCACTAGGCCTAGTAGTCGGGCTTCGACCTCCACAGCAACAGATGATGCAGATGCCAATAATGCCAAGGAGAATTTCCTACCTCAAACAGAGGACGGAGCGTCGATCCAGGTAAATTGGCGCGGTGACAGAGATGGATTATTGTGCGTAGTGTAATGGTACATCAGAGGCGGGCTCGACCCGGGTCGAGCACGGCACGGTTTAACCGGGTTAAAAAACTGTGTAGTGTAAAAGAGGCTTATGGAGGGACATTTGCCCTCCCTTCCGCGCCAAGCCCCTCTAGCTACGGCCCAGTTTAAGGTTTATCAAGACAGTCTGTCACTGATGTAGTACAAAGCAAGTGCACTCGAAAAGTTATATAGGTGAATGACCTAGTTTAAAATGTCAGAATTTTGAGCTAGTAACTAACCGCCTGATTCCGAGATTATCCAGCTTCAAATCGAGGAGTACCTATTTCAACTGAACCCTTGTATTAACCGTCCATCAAATTGACATTTACCTCATATTGTTTTTAGTGTTTTCCAAGACACCCAAGGAGTGTATATGTTGAAATTTTTAAACTGGCATGGTGTCTCCGGCTTCAGTGTTTGAACAAAAGTAGTCAGACGAATGAGAGGAATCAAAACGCAGATGCCAACATTTTTCGTTCAAACACCAAAGCCAAAAATGCAACATCAGTTTGAAAATCTAAAAATACCTCTTTGGGTGTTTTGGCATATTCCACTGAAATTGCAAAACTGCAGATCCTGATAATGCGCACATCTAGCGTGGTCATCGTTTAATCCAAATCTTAGGAAGCCAGTCCTATCAAACAATGGTTGATGGTGGCTGATTTGAATGGCCTAATTGGCCCCTCTACAAATCCAGTCATCGTCAGGAATCGTCAACACCAGTCGTCGCTCAGCAGGGGCAGATAATACCAGCTCAAAAAGAGACGGACATTGTTTGAGGTCCTCAATCGAAACTCGGAAAACCACCATGTTGTAGGTGAAAGTAAGTGATGCCTACTGAGAAATACATTACAGTGGACAAGTTATGATCGAGATTCAATATCTCAGGATTTTTCTTGTTCAGTCTGCTCTTGTATATTTAACCACATACATTGTGTTTGAGTTTAAATGCTTTGAACGAATAAAGTGCAATATTTGGCCTTTCTTATTGATTTCAACACGGGTACCAGCATATTTTTCAAGACTTATGTGTGTGCAGATTTTTCTTATGTAGGCCTTTTGTAGAGGCTTGTTTTTGTTACACTCAATGACAAACCCAAAGCCTAACATCACCCCACTCTGATATTTTTTTAAGAGGACAAATTTAACTTCATAGTTTGGATTTGATATGATGACAAAAGATTTTGCCCCGCCTGAGTTGCCTTGGATTAAGTGTGTCTTAAGTAAGCTATAACCCGATGATTGTCCTTGCTTGTAATGATATACGGCCACAGTCAAATAGTTTTGACGCTGATGTATAAAACCAACGACGAATAAGCTGTGATCGAACCAGGTCGGCTTTACTTTGTGAACATGAGGGAAGTGAAGATGCGTTTTATTAGTTAACCGTAGAACAGGCTCTGAGCCTGTTTCTACGTAGTAGTCAAAGAAAGATATACTCTGTGAGCCATCAACGCACATCATGAAGGCCTTTTCAGCAAAGCTTAAAAATAAAACCACGGCATATATGTAGTAGTTTACTTCTTTTTCGAGACAATGCCTGCCCTCCTTGGGCAGAATTAGACTACCGTTTACAATACCCTTTGTAAAATCATACATGTAGACTTCAGGGCCATCAAAAATCAAGAGGAACTTATCAAAGTAGCTAAATGATCCTCTCGGCTTTCGCTGGAAATATGAGCCATTATATTTCACCCAAAACACATGAGTATTTGGCTTATACTCGTAAATTAAAAAGTAAACACCTCCTGAATTTTCCAAAGATGTTGCTATAAGATACTCGAGGTTGCGGTGGTAATCTGTGACAGGTTTGGGTGGTATGAGTACTGCCGGGAGATCCCGTGTATACATATACCTGTGCTGAACAGAATATCTGAGACGTCATCGAACCATTCACCTTCGCGTGATTTCTTTTTTCGACGCCGCTATGAATGCTCGCTGTACATAATGTCCTTGCAGTTATCGGTGTTATACCACAATTAACCTACAGTGGTGACCTATCACCATCCGGAGACTAATAGATTCCGATCCCTAAACAGTTTTATCGGTCTACCATGTAACACAATAGAAACAAAGCTCTCCAATTACAGTAATGGAGGGTACAACTGCCCAGTAACACAATGAGTTAATCCGCGCCTCTGACATTCCAAATTCTTAGTATTCATTTATTCTTGATTCTTCGCATTTAAATTTCAGGTGTGGTTTATCCCCGAGACATGAAAAGCTGATACATTCAGTGTAAATTGCGATATCTATAATTGCTGATAACGATTACATCTGGGAAACTGCAAAGTCCTTTTGACCAGACTCAGGGACCATCTAACAGATGTCACCGACAGGACACGACACTTGAGCCAACTTAACGAGTCAGGCATTCATCATTGCAGCGGTGTAGAAACCTTTTTAGGAGGGGGGGGGGGGAGGGGCGGCAAAATGACAGACAACGAATCTAAAGGGCCGAGTTCAAGAAAAAGTAGCAGGAGAAAACTTCCGTTGATGGCGCCGGAAATCTGACCAGTTGATGCCTTCGAGAGAAAATGGAAATTACAGAAATGGTAAGCTATTTGAAGCAAGCTCCAAACAACCTTCTTGACAATTCAACATGCTCAAAACAAAACAGATGGGGTTGTTTTGATGGCCTATTACCTTCTTTTGAAGCATTCTTGATCCCTGATGGTAACCAAGCTCACCCTTTTCCATACACCTTCCCCTCCGCTTACTCAATTCGCAATAACTGTCTCCGACGTGCCAATAATTAACAGTGAGACATCCTTTTGTTATCAGACATATGGCAACACACATGATTTGGCTTAATGTTTGGCCCTTCATTTTTAGATCGACATGTTTAAAAGCCAAGTTATCGACAACATGTTCAAAAACCGCCTGTCTCTGAGCAACACCCATGCTGATCTCTTTATCTCTGATTCATTCCCATTTTAGTGTCCAATGAATAAAATGTAGCATCAGACGAATGTCTTCTGGTAACGATAAGGAAGTGTATCAAACTTTCTTCGTCCCATAGAGGTACTTTGCTATTATATCTGCTGATAGGGATGACCAAAACGCTTCTTAATATAGACGTTGCAGATAATTTGATTAACATTCTTCTAAAACAACTCTTAAAGTATGGTTAGAAAGGCAAATTGCATTTTGCCGGCAGATTACGGAATTTGCCTATCGAACCTTGCCAATAATACAGCAAGGGTGAGCGATGCCTGCTGATTGTAGTCTGTAGACTGAAGCTGGTTCTTTAGTTTAAACCATCAATGGATGCAGTCACTACGCCATTCGAATGTGAAGACCAAGTGGCGAAGTGACCGGAAATCATGATAATTTAAAATGTCATTTTGGGACTCACGTCATACTTTACGGGTCTTGCGTGAAAATGGCCACAGTGCATCAAAGAAAGACAAGGACTATTTATTCGCGAGTCCCGTAATGCAATTGCTTTGCCACACTGTGTTTTAAGTAAGCCCTCATTTAAATTTCGACCCCTACCCAACCTTATAATCCTAACCCTCCCCAAATGCTATTCCTAACCCTCTGTTTCGACTTCTTTATATATTAGAAAACGGCGTTATTCGTTATTTAGCACGCCCAACTCTTGGCGCTCTTTCCGCAATGCCGTTCCTAGTCCCCGCGCAGCGCGTCGTCGCCACTGCATGGATCCGCTCGAAGCGATTGTTTCACGGAGAGCTTTAATACCTTGATCCAGTTGATAGTTAAATGGGAATAGCGTGATAATTCAGTCAAACCTTGAATTGTTTTAAAGCTTATGTGGAAGTTGACTTTTGGAACTACTATCGTAGAGTGGAAGATGACTTGGTAGACGACAGCTTGGTATGTGATGCCTTTCCTTTCAATTGGTTAAAAAACTCATTTGTTTCTGCCAACGAGCAAGACTTCCTAACGGAAAAAACCCTTCAAAATTACCCGTTACGTTCGTCATTCAAACATTTTGTGAAAGCATGATGTCAACATCTCCAACCATTTCGGAAAAATGTAAAGTTTTAGACTGTATTTGGAATTTAAATTATACTTATACGAAGTGGCCTTTAGAAATAAATGACTCAGGTCTCACTCCACACTTTCAAAATCGGCCAAATATGTCCATCCCCGGACGTAGTTCGTTTATAAATGGTTTGTTCCTTTGAATTATCCGTGCTGTGTCTACCGATCGAGTTAGTTTATTATGCAGAACAGCTTTAGTGAGGTAGAGCTACAGATATTTGCCTCCTATCAACCAAAGTGTGTTGGGCGCAATGATTTCTTGATGCGACTGGGGCGTTTAGTGACACAGAGCGTGGTACAGCGTGCGTTCTCCCGCCAAATTGATACGAGCGTTTTGGACCAAGTTTGATTCAACGGGCGAATAGACCGCTTTGCGCCGTTTTGACCACGGATTTTTTGGGAATTTTAATGTCCAGTCTCATGGTGGTTAGGTTATGAGCCAGAAAAATTTTCCCTTTGAGTATATGGGGCGGCAACTTGGCAGAGCTCGGTAAATTCTTGGCCTGATTTTTGGCCACCGAGCAGGATTTGCACACATCCTCGGCGACACCCATCGTCTCGCTTGGGAGTATTGGGAGAGACGAACAACTTTGCTTGAAAGTTGTTCAGCGAGAAAATGGTGAAGCCAAAAAAGGGGAGGAGGGAGGGCAAAACTAACCGTGCGGGGGTTGAGCCTTCTAACCCGACGGGGGGCACAAGCAGTCTAGCCGAAGTGTAGAGCACCTCACTTGCAACACCTATCCTAGACAGGAGAGAGAATAGTGAACGAGGCCGAATGGGTGGGCATATTTATACTACCGCTCGACGTTAGGTGTCGCCAGGGGTGTGCACACATCCTCGGCGACACCCATCGTCTCGCTTGGGAGTATTGGGAGAGACGAACAACTTTGCTTGGAGTGGCGAAATAAAGGGTTTATCCCTTTTCCGAGGACTTCTTGGCCTCCATACCCCAAAACTATCCCAAAACTCCCAAAACCTCCGAACGGTAGAGCCACCGCAAAGGAACAGAGAACGAAAAGCGAAACAAAAGAAGAGACTGAAGCAACCAGAATGATTAAGCAAAGAGAGTTTTATTAATGAGTATACACGAGGGAGAAAGATTTAGAAAATATCTTGGTCCCAAAATCGCATTTATATGATATCCGAGTTAACATTTCGAGATTGACCTGTCATATATAGCAGAACTTTACAACAATTTAATTACAGTGCAGATATAGCCCGGGAAGGCTGTAACAGTCGGAGACATGCTCGGCCGCGAGCAGTAGGCCCAATAACCTAGAAATGAATGGCATAAACACGATAATCACCTGGGAAAGCACAGCTATACGGCGGGGGGCAGTTGGCTGAAAGTTGAGGACCTCCCGAAAATACTTTCCAGCTCGTCGGCGAAGGGAACAACGGATGCGAGGCGCTGTGCGGTTTCAGCAGCATCTTCTAGAGACGCCTCTCTGGTGTAATAATCACATGTATTCTTTGAGAACCAGCCGACGTGCTTCATGGCCTCTTCGCTTGACTCTGCGGCTCCAGAGAGCTTTAAGGTAATAGCGCAACCGGCTCTCAAGCTGGGGGGGGGGGGGGTTTCGCCCTCGTAAATGCCGAGTGTCGTGAGATATAGGACGAAACGAGAATACATGGCAGAGTAACCTACGCTCTTGTCCAACACCCTGCCAGACTCCGCGACAACCCTAAATAGATAGCCGAGCGAGAGATTTGCGCCGAAAGATCTAGCCCATTGTATGTATCTTTCGATGGCAAGGACTGGGCATACGAGCTTATCCTCGCATCTTTTGATTACAAAAGTATTGCATTTACCGTCAGTTCTGCGGATGACCTTTGTGAAGGAATGTGATATAGCAAAACCAGAGTTATCAGGGAGGTAACGAACACCCTGACTAGGCATTCGAGCTAAATCGGAGAGCCTATCGCCTGCAAAAAATTGTAATTTGAAAAACGCTTGATCTCTGACTAGGACGAAGTATTGCTTAAGGGATAGATCTGGCCTTTGGAATTGATTGTCGCTGTAAGCAGATAATTTTTTTAGTTTAGAAAGGAAGAAAGGTTTGGCCTGTTTGGGCAAGATTTGGGCCTTCGCCTGCTCTTCAGAGACTTGTTTAAGATAACGTTTAACTATTGAAGCCTTCGCTGGGTTGCCTATACAACCGAGCCAATCCTTACCCCTTCCCTCGTCATCAAAAATGGAAGCCAATTTCTGCACCAGATTAACCACAGATCCCGACGCCAGCCTAAGGGGGCAAGCACAACGGGGCTTGCCCTTTTCACCGAGAAAAGGACAAGCTATCTTGTGGACCTTTGTTTTACCGTTATTATCTCTCCAAACGAGAAATTTTCTTACATCGTTCGGAGTACAGGAATGCAAAGTGGGCTTGAGGGGGAGTTGAGACAGGAAATTAGAGAGACTAGTATGAATGCTGCACTTCCTTTTGACGCTGTCTGAAGTAGCGCTAAGCTCGTCTAAATACCGAAGGCGACTATCAATATCCCGTAAATTGACTTCACCGAATGGCGATCTTTTTGTCGACACCTGAAACGATAGGGCGATAGGGCGCGTTATTTGAAAGATAACCTGCACACGACTAGAGCGAACTTTAGGCCAAAATTGTCTAAAATAAAACCTTGCTTAGAGGGGATGTTGACGATACCCTTATCCCCAATACGCCCTAGGGCGAATGATGAGCGGCGGTGATGGGTAAGCAACGGCAGAGCAACTGAAGATGATGGTGCCATTTGAACTACCATTGTGACAAAGGGCACTGTTTGCTGCCTTAGGAAACGGATTAAGGGCAGAACGAGATTCGGCGGAGGGAATACATATGGATTCCGCTCTTGGGCCAACGTTTGAGCAAAGACGTTTATGCCGGACGAATTTGGGGTTGGCGTAGGGGTGAAATGCCTCAAAGGGGGGCGCCTGATGGGGCTGACATAACGTTTGAATCCAAAGCCATGAGATCTGTAGAGTGCGGGCCAAAAGCCGACTCTACTCTGCGTCAGGACGATGCTGATAACATCGTGTGGGATATATTCAGCGATCTAGATGGGGCGTCCGCAGGGTTTTGCGCCGAAGGGATGTAAAGCAGGCGGAGATCAATACTCAACTGGAAGACGAGCTGGAAGATTTGTTTTAGAATGTCATTTAACGGAGACGATTTAGAACCTTGGTTTCGCCAAGCGAATATTAAAGGTTGGCTGTCAGTCATGACGTCCACTCTACTATTGGAAATTGAAGATCGTAGAGACTGGAGGGCTTTTAATAGCGCATCGGCTTCTTTTAACAGGATTGGACGGGTGTCAGAATTTGCCCAAAAGTCAGAAAAGCACAAGCCTTTGTTTTCGCTTTGCCCCCCCCCCCCATAATCGTAACGCCATATTTGTAGAGCGAGGCGTCAGTTGCTATTGTCACCTGTTTGTGTGATTCGGACTTCCAAGAGAGACAGCCATCCCAGAAATCTAGGAATCTCCAATGTTCTACTTCCTTGCGCAGGCCGCCCTGAATCTTTACTTCCCGAGCATTCTTTATGCCTACAGAAATAGCTTTATTGACCTCCCTGGTATACAGAGCCGCTGCCGGCACGGCCAACACCATGGACACACACTTTCCCGCAAAGCGCTGTAGGGTTTTGATATTACTTTGTGGGAGGGACAAAATATGCTCGCGAAGCGAAATGAAATTTGATTTTTTGTCAGGGGGAAGGATGTAGGCCTGTTTTATCGAATCGACCATGAAGCCCAAATGCTTGAGCAAAGTAGTGTTTAGGTCGAGGCTGACTTTGTGGAGGGAAAATGTGTAGCCCAGTCTAGTTAAGAGCTGTAATAGACAGTAGCAGACGACGACGATCGTTATTTTTAGCGCGATGGCGTGAGAATTAATCGTTTCCACCGCGAATCTATCATCAATGTATTGCGTTGTCCTGATACCAAAAGAGCGCAGGTAATTTGTTGCGACCAACCCCACCGACTGATAAATGAAGGCAGAGGCCTTCCAACCAAAGGGTAGCGTTTTACACTGCATAACCCACCCGCCAAACTGGATGCCAAAGTATTTCCTAGACCGCTTGGAGATAAAAATATGGTCATATCCCGATTTTTCGTCAGTGGAGATCATTCTAGCATTGCGGTCGACTAAACGGTAAACGTGGTTGAGGGTTTCTAAATGAAACGGGCTGTTTTTAATCCAGAGATTGAGGAATCGCTCATCGTGGCATAATCGAGGTTTAGAAGGTTCTACGGTTAAAGGCATTATGATGAAAGGCATATCGCATTCACCAACTTTACCAAGGAGTTCTATTGCACCAGACTTTATTCTTTGCTCTAGCTCATTAGCGATGAAATTAGCAAAATTTGCAGATGTGGAAAAATTTTGAAAAAATTTTGAAGGGGGAGCGTCAGACTCGTATGCCTCACCCTTAAGATTACCCTTATACGGTATGAAAAAAATCAGAAACATCAACACCATGGCGAATCCAAGAAAGAATTACGTTTGCAGGCGGATTGTCATGCTGAACTAGCAGGATTATTCTCTCCCATTGCTCTTTAGCATCATGCAGCTGTCCAGCTAGGAAATATTCTGGGTCTCTTAAAGGTAACACGTTAGAATCAAAAGGGGCGTTGTCCAGCAAGACAGCTTCAAAATCCAGGTTCACGTGGACCGAAGGCTGAGTTTCCCGTCCTGCAAGAGTTGTCCATACCGCAGACGAGCGTTTAGAATCGAGAGCTGATAAGGGGTCGAAAGACACTTGCAATTCCCAATCGGGCACTTTAAACCCCAGAGAAGAAACGACCTGAAAATACAATGAGATAGCGGTTACTAACGACGGCTATCGAACTGTAAACGGTATGGACATGAAGGACAGAAAACTCAGTCTCCGACCCACGTGAAGGCAGAGCTCCACTAGGGCAGGCGCCCTGGGTACGGAAACCGAAAGAAAAAAGGTGGCAAACTAAATGGGCGGCTTGGCCTGCTTCATTTTGTCACAGTCACGTATGTAGTGGTCCGGGGAGTGACAGAAATAACTAGAACTGGCAAAGCCAGATCGACGGTTTTCGTTTGGGGAAACTGGTATTGGCACCTGGAGGTCACATGATGTAACATGTCAGAGGAGAATGGAGAGATTGATGTTCACACCAGAACCCAGTGGGCTATTGCTCAATAAATTTGGCTTTCGGAGCTCAGTGCGACACAGACCAGTAGGTTTTGTGCGCCTTCTTATTTCTGCATCCTCCATGATGAAACCAATCCCATTTCAATCGGATGTAGCATATAGGAGAAAAAAGCCTGCGGTTTACCTACCTAACCTAGGGTAACCGCTAAAAAAGCGACGAAGTTAACTTTGCTGGTCAATACTACAAAAGTAAAATCAGTAGCCTGTGCCTCTTTGCACTTCCACAATTGCTGATTTCTTTCGAGAAAAAACTTAATTACCTACCGACCCAGTCGAAATCGAATGTCGAATGCAAAATGGCGAATTGTTAATGACAGCCTACTAAATTGCGACAGTAACCGACAACATGGCTCTCGATTCAAATCACTATCTAAACTATCAATAAATGCCACAAAATGAATAAAATTTATTAAAATCCAGTTTGTAGATTATTAAAAAATTAATAAGGATTACCCGTTGCAATAAAAAACTGTTGTGGAAAGTTGTCTATGAGTGTCGAATAGGGTCGCAAATTAGTAAGACCCAATGTGATTCGCGTCATTAGTTTGGTTTCAGAACCCACCGCTAGGGCTAGAAGGGTAGGTATCTTGGCTTGCTCAGGATCTACCATTCGCCGAAACCAAACGCCACCTGGCGTTAAAAGGAGTAAGCTCCACAAACGCTCGCAGTGCCGTTATTTTACCCTTTTGGTGTTTGTCGCTTTTTCAGTCAGCGCCATCTATCGTCAAAACTACTGACAAATTTTGCGTTGCCACTTAATATATATTGTTTCATGCTAAAATTGCATTTTCTCCCTTACGCCAACCCCGATTTGCATGAAACTTTCTTTATCCGAAGCGGAACTCTAATACGCACAAAACATCAGGAGACACGTCACCCCGATTTCGTCAACGGTTTCGACGATAGAGGGCGGTTAGTGAAAAAAAGTAAAAAAATCCATTAAATGCCACCTATTATCAAAACCTGTAACTATAACGTGACTTCGTCGGTAACATCTGGTGGGTAATGAGATTCTGCATCAGATGAAATTAATCTGATTCAATTCGGAGTTCGCATTCGGAAGTTATAGCTCTTGTAAGAAAAACAAGATGGCTGGTCTGGAGGCCATATTGAATATCCGATCGCAACCAAAACCTATATATTCCCTGGGCATCATAGGGAGGCATTGTTCTATGCCACTAGAATAAACTCAAAGGCTCGCAGTGCCGATATTTTACCATTTTGGTGTTTGCCCCCTTTTTTCAGTCAGCGGCATCTATCGTCAAAACTGTTGACAAATTTTGGGTCGCCACCCTATATATTTTATGCGCAACAAGATTCTGCATCAGTTGAAAGTAGTTTCGTTCAAATCGGAGTGCGCATTATGGAGAAAAAGCCATTATTAGATTTTCACTTAGCGCCCTCTAGCGGCCGACCCCCTCAATGAATTTCGTAATTAGGGCAAGGAGGATCAACTTCAGACTTGGGCCTATCATATGAAATAAGTTCCACATCTACAGCTATCACCATCTCTGAGATTTGCTCTGCACAAAAATCCGTAGAAAAAAGAAAGAAAGAAAGAAAGAAAAAACACAAGCAAAGCAATAGGTTTTCGTTTTTTGAGAAAAACGAAAACCTAACAAGTGTAGGCAGCTCTGCCGCCGTAAGTACTCCCTGGACCACCACGGAAAGGGCGCCTTCCATATCCTCCACCGTTTTGAGTAATTTGAATACCCTCTACCACCCGAATTAAGTAGCGGGGAAAGCAGTTGAGAGATAGCCAGTTGGGGGGTATAGATCCGCCAGGGGCGACTTGGCCTCTCGAGGAGGGGATTGCTATACAGGCTCAGGGGGACGCTCTGGAGAAAACTGTGGAGGCATTGGCTTTGGCTTGAGGCATTTAACTAGCGCCTTGGAGATCACATCGGCAACCCCTCCCCCTAACACGCCGCAATGTCTACTTTTCCCTGGTGCCTTCTGGCTTGCCGGTAGAGATCCTCATAGAGGCTGGAGTCCTTCGATTTTGTCGCAGCCGCCGTTGTTGCCAACTCGTCCAAGAAGAGTAAAAGAAGAGACTCATTCGGCTCTTGCTGGAGAGCCAGGGACCTCACCTTCTCTTTAGCAGCCTGCGTTGCGAAATCGGTGTCAGAAGTTTTTTGAACTTTGGCGGCAGGAGGGAGCGGCAGAGGGGAAACAACAGCGTCCGCGTCAGAGGACGACAGGGGCTCGGCCGCCGAAGGAACCGCGGATGGAGGTGCAGGCTTGGACTAGAAAGAAAAGAACACGACTCATTTTACTGTGGGAGACAGGGAGGGACTCGGACCGGAGGCGGGATGTATGGAACGATCTGTCATTAAGTACTTACATATAAATAATCTCAGCGACTACGACTGGTACGTAAGCCAACGAGCTTTGTGAGAAAGCCTCAGACGTGGAAAGAGAAAATCGCTTATAGCTTAACCGAGCTTACCCTGAGAGACTGGCCGGTGGGCTGACCAATGGAGTTGGCGAGGACAACCGTATGATGCAAAAGTAGAGGGGTCGAATCCTGATCTCGCCCTAGCATTTTCAGTGTATCGTCGGTGTCTTCTCCCGTCAACTTGGAGAAGTGGAATCGCATTCTATCCATTGACATGCCGTCCAGCGGTTCATCCTTTGAAATTCTAGCCAATTGTTTTGGGGACTCCGCAGCTGCCATCGCTTTAAAGAGCGGCAATAAGTTTTTACCCCGCAGAGAGTGACGCTTTTTCAAAGTAGTAGGGAGAACCATCTGAAAATATAAGCAGCGGTAGTGCAAAGGATAGGACCGTAACAAAGCGAGTAAACAATCACCGAGAAAAAAGGCCATAATACAGAAGTTAAATAGGTCTAACGGGCTTGCATAATATAACAAAGGAAAAGTAACAAGCAAAAGCTCCAGTCCGAGCAAAGCACCTCGTAGGCCGACTTCGATTGCTTACTCCAGGCATGGAGGTATTATTAAGATACCTCCATGCTCCAGGGAAGAGTGCGAGTGCCCGAGCGTGACGTCACCGATGAGGTAATGCGTGCTCTGCGCATGTCGAGTGAGGGGAACAATCGAACGGCCCGCGAGAATGGAGTAGCGAATAATCATGGCGGCGCCGAACTTAAATCGTGAGTTTGTGATAAGTTTTTTCCAATTTGACGAGTTACTCCAGCCCCCAGACGGTCAATTCCTTGGCAAAACATCGTTCATGATCGCTGCTGCTCTGACATTATGCATGCGAAGGTCTAAAGTCCCAAAGATCCAAGGATTCTGCGAAGATGTTGTGCCCATGTTCAGCCTGCGTGACTTTTCAATGCATTTTCGATTCAGCAAGGGCATATTTGTCTCTGTTCTGAATGAAATTCAGGAAGACTTGGTTAGCAACCACTTTGGAGGCAGGGATCCCGTCAGCCCCGAGAAGCAGTTACTTGTATTCATGTGGTACATAGTCAACCAAGAATCTATGAGGCAAATAGCTCTCCAGTTTGACTTGTCTATATCGACCGTGTGCTTGAAATTCAAGAAAGTAGCCCGAGCCATCATCCGCAGATTTATTCAGGTGTGTGTACAGTGTAGTATTTGCCCTGTGTAGGTCCAGGCTTTTTCTTCCTTTACAACAACGACAAATTCATTGCTGAATAAAATTCGTTCGTTGGTTGCCGAGTGTTGCTCATGCTGCTGGCTGGCTGGCTGTGTTTTGAAACGAATGAACACTGGCCAAAATCGTATGGAAAATCTTAAGAAAAATCAGCCTAGCCTAGCAACGACTAGCCAGGCCCAACAGAGACAGCTTTGAGCTTGGCTTATTCAAAACCTTGTCCTTTTTAATTTCAGGTGATCAATTGGCCGACCGTACAAGAACAGGCCCAGATATCAGCAGCGTTTGAGGCAACCAACCAGCTACAGGGTGTCATTGGGTTACTCGATGGGACGCACATTGAGCTGACTGGCTGTATTGGAAGGGATCAGGACTACATCAACAGATCCAGATATCCATCAATGCAGTTACAGGTATAATGTCAAAATCACTGATTTTATGTGTCAATCTGAGATGAAGATCCATGCAGTCACCCTTGCAGGTTAATTGTCTTCAGTTGGATAGAATGGCCCTGAAATCTACAATGATTTTTGAAGGTTGTGAGACATTAATTCAATTAATAGAGTAAAATGAATAAAAACTCACATCAAGTTAAGGCCACATTGAACTAGAATGTTGAATCCTACGTTTTATCTTTCCCACCATTTGTCTTCTCATGTTTTGATGGTTTGCTTTCAGCTTGTGGTAGACCACAAATTAATGATTAGAAATGCAACTACAGGTTGGCCTGGATGTGCCCATGACGCCAGGGTGCTTCGCAATAGTGCTCTGTTCGAACGTGCTGAGGCTGGTCAGGCAGTGGCAGATGGCAACATAATCTTGGCAGATTCTGCCTATCCGCTGAAGCGTTGGCTGATTACACCATTCCAGAACAATGGAAATTTGACAAGAGAGCAGCGAAATTTCAACCGCAGGATATCAGGGTGCCGACAAAGTGTTGAAAGGGCCATTGGTCATCTGAAGGGACGGATGAGGAGGTTGAAAGAGGTCATGGGGCATGATGCTGATGAGGTCGAGGAACTCATCATGGCAGCATGCATTCTGCACAATCTTTGCATCATTGAGGATGATGACATTGATCATTATATTGATATGGACCTGCCACCTCATCCAAATCGTTTACCAAATATGATCCGAAATGCTCGTGATGGAGTGGTGCGTCGACAACAAGTGATGCACGAAATCAATCAGCTGAGAGATGCGGTCTAAACCATTTATTCTGCAAGGACTATGTAAAATGATCCAGACATTTGTGACTGCATATGTAATTCAAAATCTTTGCATTTCTTATACATTTGGTTTGTCTTTGACCCATTCTTTCTCCAAAGGATGAACTTTAGGATGGAAATTCTTGCACCCAAAAGTGACAATTGTACCCACATCCTGACATGAGTATATCTCATAGATATGGACAGTACTAGTATGTATTTTGTCCCAGTGTAATACCGGTAACCATTGTACTCAAATCATACTAAGGTATGATTCTGTTCATTCAGTGAGTCTGTCCACATGGTAAAATGTGCTATGTTTGTAAAACGTACTTTGATAAATATGTTGAGCAAATTAGTTTCCTGTACATTCATTTCGGTCATTCTGGTCCATCAGAGGTTTTTAAATGAAGGCAACACCCCTTTTCTTTTCAAAACTCTGATACTGGATTGCAATTAGTCTGGCAAAAATTGAAGGATGTGATGCATGACCATGTACATGTATGTGCAAACAGGTAGCCTGTCTTCCTGGCTGCCACTTGGGATCCACCACTGGAGCACAAGATTTGTCCCTGCTCCCATGGTCCCTGGAGCAACTTCCCAGTGAATGTTTGAGTAAACCACAGATTCCCAAATCACTCTGCCCTCAATGATGTCCCTATCCATTGACTCCTTAGACAACAATGAGGTCTTGTTATCATGTCCTAGGAAGAAAGTGAGGACAATGTTCATTTCCCAGGATGGATGTTACCCAGTCCTCCAATATGTCCAAAGACGACCTGGTCCTACAAGAGATGTCTTTCCTAAAGTAGGAGTTCCCACCATTGATACTCTCTACTCCCTACACGCAGAAGACAAAGGTGCAGGCCTACTTTGTACAAACTGTGTTGTTTAGGCCCTTTCAGTGTCTGAGAACGCATTACAACCGATGTCAGCTAGCAATCCGATAACTATTGTTCTAGTTCTACTTCATTTAGGGATATTTGGTAACGAACAGAAGAAATACGGCCAAAAACAGGGGTTTTTTCATCAGAAAACGTGCTTACACGCTGCTGGCAGCCATGATTAATCACGTGTTCTGCAGGTAATTCAAAACCCACTCCTGTGCGGTCCAGGGTAGTCCTCGAGGAACTAAGTAGGTCAAATATGACGTCACTCAGGTAGTCACCCGAGCAAAGTTCTATGTTCGATTGCTCCCCGAATCACTCGGGGAGAACTCGAGTAAGCAATCGAAGTCGGCCTACATTACAACATACGAGGGGGCCTGCCTTCGCGTGCCAAACAAAGGGCCGTCTAGACGCCACCCCGGGTAACGTACAAGGGCCCTCACAGCGACTCATGCACTCAGAAGAAAATGTCTGGGGATAAATCCTGAAACCATCGAGCGTGGCTCTCCCACCAGAAGGAGCAAAAAATTGCCGCCAGCCAAAGCTTGCAACGGTCTGTACCCCAGCCAAAGCTTGCAAGGTAATATATACGCCCCAGCCAAAGCTTGCAAGGCTATCGCCAGCAAAAGCTCGCAACGATATACAGATATACGCCCCAGCCAAAGCTCGCAAGGCCACCGCCAGCAAAGCTCGCAACGGTGTGAATCAAAGAGACCGGCCGTACACACAACAAACGTTAGAAAACTGTCACGATAACCCGAAAAAAGTGAGGAAAACGGGAAATGCGAAAACAAAAATCGGAATAAATAACAAAGTGCCGAGAAAAAACGGCCAGAAGAAGCGATATCCAGGGAAAGAGAGAAAACGAATATCCAAGGAAGAATCCGCGTGGAAAACCTACCGCGAAATGAGGAGCGGCGAACAAAAGACTGCCTGGACAGACGGCAGGAGAGAGAATAGTGAACGAGGCCGAATGGGTGGGCATATTTATACTACCGCTCGACGTTAGGTGTCGCCAGGGGTGTGGGGAGTATCGAAGGTGGCGGCGCCTAATGGTAATGAAAAGAAAAGAATGCACTGAAAGTGCCTTAGAAAGCTTCATTCGGACTCCATAAAAATGTGCAGGTATGAGCACATGGCACCAGTAGTTTGGTCTCAGCATAAATCGGAGTCGAGTGATCCCCTCTGGGTGATGCCTTGTGGGTCACTCCAGGTACTGGTTTGACGTTACGTCTGATGGATTTAATGAAACGAGAGAGTGAGACCTCATCGCGTGATCAAAGAAATGAATGAATAGAAAAAGCATGATTTAAAATCAGAAATAAACGCAAACCACGATGAAAGGTAATAATTTGTGGCAAAACGATAGCACTCAAGAAGAAAGAAAACATATTTTTATTCATTTCTTGCCTAATCCCAAACAGGACGCTTTTAGTGGCAATCGAAACGCTGTGCGCCCCAAAAGTGAAAATTAGGGCATTATTTTCCAACCATCCTTACAGGAAAACGATAAGAATATGGTTAGGGCATTATTTTCCAACCATCCTTACAGGAAAACGATAAGAATATGGTTAGGAAAGCTTTATTCAAAATTGTCCATTTCTATCCAAATTTATGTCAGATTCGTTCTTATCGCATGCAGAACTTCCAAGTAAACATGGGAAGTGGTAACTTATACAGACATGATACATCATCTTGGAAATTCAAGGCATATATTATTCATTCCAGAATTTGTGCAACCTCCGTGTTGTTTGGGAAAATTCACCAAAGCATTACAACATTGAGGCAGAAGGTTGCATTGCTAACAAAAGAACGATCTGGGCAGTGCTAATCTTCTCATCTGCTATCACTACGACATATAGCGAGAAAGATCACCTCCTTTATACCTACACTCAACTCCTTTTCTGCTTCTACGATGCTCCGGTAATTTTCAGTTTGCCATGGGCGTAGCCGTTGAATGAAAATGATTTATCTTTATCTCCCTACAACTGTATTAAAAACCAAAAATCTACGTTAATATTTCTCGAGCTTTCTACAAGAACAACAACACAGGCTACTATGTCCATATCATTACGTTACAGGCATCGATGTAGGAAGAGTATGTCATTTCTGTTGCACACGACGTTGAGACTTTCGGGCTCTATGAAAATAGTGTTGCACTCGTGGCGATGACTTGACTGTTACACTCGGTTACTCCAACGCCAGTAGAGGGTTACAACCGTTGCCAAACATAAAGGAAATATTGGCATTTGTTGCAATAACATGTTTTCATCATCTATCTTCTACCAACACATGATCATACCAGAGAATTGAGAAATAGGACATGACAGATTTGAGGTAACCTCTAATGGAACAACGCAGTCTTGTAGGCTTGTCCTCATCATAGTCATAGCTGTCTGCTCACGTTATCTTTCAAACCATGCAGTAAATCATACTTTGGGTAACTTCGTTTCAACTGTTTCAATTGTTTCAATTGTTTAATTTCTTTATCATGTTTAGAACATATCATATATTTTTGTATTGATTTCTGCTAAATCGATACAGACATATTGCGCTTGATTCTAAAATACCTTGGTACCGTAAAGTCAACTTTTAAATGGAAAATGCATAAGCCTCGTTCTGAGAGCGGAGTGTTTTGGACACGCAACCAAGATGCTCTACCAAAGTTCCCTCGGGTTGCACTAAAATGTGGAAACCATGCACACGTCACGTCAATGGAATTTCAGCTCACTTCAGAAGTTTGAGGCTCTCAAAACACTGCTTCAAACACAAATCAGTCAAGGAAGCATCAACCACCCTAAGTTTTTTTATGAGCACTACACATATTTGCCGAGAAAAACGCTCCAAATAGCCCATTTGCGCGGATTTTAGCATCACTTTGAGCGAGCCGATGCGGACTTCCTATGCGCGCTGTACAAAATGTACATGTCTCATTTTCTGCAACGTTGCCGTAACATAATGTAAACAACGGCGCTACCGGCGCTCCGGCCGGGCCGGCGATGGATGGAATTTGCCAAATTCGCACATTTTCAAGTTATTTTCGTGACCTATCTTTTTAAGTTTGAGGTATTTTAGAATAGAAATTGAACCCGAGGCGGAGGACCTTGGTTGAGTTACCAAGACACTCGAGGGTGGAGCTAAAATTTCGTCGGCTCGGGTTTGGACTGTATTTTAGCTCCACCCTCGAGTGTCTTGGTAACTCAACCAAGGTCCTCCGCCTTGATCAGATTTCGATGATCAACACAGCCTTGTTGTCAGGTAAAAGTTTGCTTTTACCGCCATCAAACAAGTACGAAATATCGAAAAAATAAAGAACATGCAATAAAAAAACTTTATTACTTTTATAGCCTGCAAGTAGGTACACATCACGTAGCTCAAGTTTTGTATGATATGAAGACAATCAACCTCAGCTAGGGAGATTGCTGCCACGGTTCCAGCAAATGAGCCATAGCTCAATATCTGATTCAGAAAGTGCTTTCCCCACACAGAGTACCAATTCCTGGCAAGGGGACACGGTTCCCATCAGAAGCTCAGTGTGAGTGCTGTGCCACTGATGATAAGCGGATTGATTTGATTTGGATCATAGAGCTGATTCCTCGTCATGTGATCCCGTACTCGAACAGCAATGATTCGTTCAATCAGTTTGGATAAATGTAGAACTAGATACATGCCAGTAACTTGGTAACTCATCCTTGTCCAGAGACGGCTTTTTTAGCATTGGTTTCTCAAAGGCCGACTTCAGGCGAGAGGGAACATGTCCTTGCTGCAGTGACTTATTGAGACCGCCATTACCAAAAAGGCGGTCTTCCTTGTTTTTACTGGTTTTCTCTCTCCCTCTCTCCCCGTATCCAATCTGCGGTTTCATCAGGATAACTCGAGGACTAAACAATGTATCACCCTGAATGTATCAGGGATTGTTGATATGTGTGATGACCAGAAGTGATTTAATTATGGGCAGAAATGGATTAAAATCTGAATTTTGGCGCCGGTATTTCTAAAGTTTTGACTGCTTAATCAATTATAGTCCGAACGTCAGCTTTTGCCGAACAACTGGTGATTAAGGGGATTTGCCAATCCATTATTCGAGCGGCACCCCGCCGATGATCACCACGATATACCATACTCCCAAGCTCCAGTGGTGGGAAGGCAAACTATTGCTGAGATGACTCTCCTGCTTATTGAGCAGCACCCACTGCGTTGTCCACGCAAAGTCAGACGGCTACCTAAAATGTGGAAGAGGGAATGATTCGAGGATGCACCCACTGTTATGATTAAAAAAACCTTGACGTCTGTGACTGTGGACATTAGGTCAAGGTCAAATCTGTCGATTGTCATGGAATTCAACATCATTAAATACCGCCGGAGCTAAGGTAGTCGTGTTTGGTTTTAATTCAAAGGTTTGGACTGAGCCACTTTTGTGACTAAATAACCGTTCGAGCTAAGGTAGTCGTGATTGGCATCAAACTTTAGTTTTTTTGGCATGTTTGAATTGACCCACTTTCGTTACCTATTGATGACCATTAACGCTAAGTTATTCATGTTTTGCATCAAACTTCAGTTTATGAGCATTAGATTGGCCATATTTTGTGACTGTCGCACCTTCACCTTTAGAGCTAATCTAGACGTGTGGTATTAAACTTCAGCATATGAGGAGTTGGTTTGAACTGACCTACTTGTATGATCTACTGGCCCACTAAATGACAGTTCGAGCCAAGGTGGTCGTGATAAATATCAAACTTTACTTTATTTTAGGCATATTTGGACTGACCAATTTTCGTGACCTACATATTGATGACTGCTAACGCCAAGTTATTCATGTCTGCATCAAACTTAAGCTTCTGTGGATTACATTTCAACTGACCATCTTTCGTGACACGCTCACCTAACGACCTTTATAGCTAATCTCGACATTTTTGGCCAAACTTCAGCTTATGAGGAGTTGGTTTGAACTGACCTACTTTCTTAACTTACTGACCTACTTATTAAGGACTAATTGACCTGCCATGTTTTCTGCACCTATATTATCTTGTCATCCTTTCAGTTTTTCTTAATGACGATGGTGATTTAATTCTCCTAGATGTCAAGGACGAGGAAACGTTGCCCACCTTTGTGACCCGACAACCTGATAGTGACGACAGCTCCTGGTGTTATGACACAGTTGATACAATAAAGAATTCTATCATCGACACGGCTTACTGCAGATCAAAGATAAAACGACAAAAAAGTCAGTTACCAACAAATGCTTGAAATGTGGCAAAGAAAACGACGAAAAAACTAATTCCTATGCCTTAACTAAGGTGACATGTTTCCTTGACAACAAAGTTGTCGGTGCAACCTTCTTCTAACCAACATCGCAGTGATGGATTCTGACTCGATCATGCCATGGTTCCCAGAACCTGATGAAACACCTTGAGAGAACATTACGAGACGAATTGATATAATCGTCAAATCCGACTTTTTGTTTCTTCCAAAAATTGTGAAGAAAATGTATTCGAACCGCACTATAGATTCAAGCGATGCAGTCAAGTCATTTGCCTAAACGAATGTGGTCGCAGTTTCCACACGGTAACATAAGGCCACATCGACCACAGTCGCATTTGGCAATGAAACGGTTAACACTTAGTTTCTTCAGCCCATTGGCATAGGAATTAGTCAAGTGGAAATACACAGACAGCACAAAATTCAAATCATCGCAACACCATGCTTTACTTAAAAAATCAATGGTACACTGTCACTGTCACTGTTACTCTCGAGTTCTTCTCTACGATAGTCAGTGAATTTTTTAATACTTGGGGGTTCCACAAAAAGTTCTGGGAGGAGTTAGCAACTCTCTCTGTTTTATGTAAATGATTACCGAAATCCATGTCCTTGTCGACTGCCAATACTGTTCGTTTCTTTATTCAGGATTGTTTTCTGTATTGTGACCACTCGACTTTCATGAATAACAGTTAAAGCTTTTTAAATTGTATTCTGACTTCACTTACTGAACTACTGTTACCTGTAAGTCATGAGTCATCACCACTTTCTAGCTGGCTGCAGCATGTCGGTAACGATAAATTCCTTTAAAATTTGGTGCTGCCATCAGCATTGTGGCAATTCCTTACCTGGAACAAAGGGTTACAACTAAACCACTCCAGCCAGCTTACTACAGCTAGTTTCAGCCTTCACCATATCAAACTGCCCTTCAATAGATTTCATAGTTAGCACTATGAAGACATCTCTTTTCACTATCATGCCCATATCCATGGCCAAAAAGGCGAAAATAGGTGAACAGGAGGCCATTTTCTAAGAGCGCCAAGGACATTTTGTTCATCACTTGCACCTAGAATTTATCAGTGATTTTACGTGCCCGACAAACGTCAACCTTTTCCACCTCTGTCGACATCATTATCCGCGGGGGCCAGGCGACATGATGATACACTTCGCGCATCATAAAAAACCTAGAATAGCATCTCCCTAAACTCAAGAGACCTGTGTTCTTCATAATCAGAGTCTTTCTATACTGTATAGAAAGACTCTGTCATAATCAACTCAAATTGTTCATATAAAAATTGGCTCTTGATGATCAGTCGTTTGTTGTGAATATCTCCACGTGTTTCCAATACCTTTTCGTCACGGACTTGGAAACCCTTACAATATGATAGAGTGTGCCGTCTAACATTTGGATGAAGTCATCCAGCGCGCTTCTGGAAATCTGGTATCTCAAATCAATATCAACATGATCAATGGCTAAGGTTGTATCGACGCGTCTCATGACGCAGCTGATTCTAAATCCAAAGAATGCTGTCAATATTTGCTCGTTATTCCTTCCAAGGGCCGCAGTTAGAATTATAAGGCGGTCTGATTCCCTAAACCAATAGTCGTAAGTTAATAACTGGAGATCTGTAAAGTTGATAATGGAACTAAATTCGGTGCTCGAACCTGGGAGAGTAAAATGTTTGCTTCTTCTAAACCAGTATAAATACAATCCTGAATAATCGTTCCCTTCTTTTTCACCAATGATAAAGTACACGAAGTCTTCGCCAAGGAAGAATCTCTCGTAAGCAGACACCGGGACGTTTATTTCTATAGCGCCTTTGAACGAAGGTCTAATAACGGCGCTTTCATTCAGATTAAATGAATACATCCTAATGACAGACTGGCTATATCGCTTGCAATCAATGACTAATGTCCCGTGTCGGAGCAAAATATCGAACTTCGTCACATACACCCCACTTACGCACGGGTCCGTTTCCGGTATGACTAGTTTCCTAGTGCCGATGCCAAGCCTGACGTCAAAGAGGATAAATGTCAGATACTTTTGCTCTTCCCAGCAACTTACGACGATGTATCTATCATAGACCAGTGCATTGCTTGCTATATACAGTTTAGCGCACACTAATTCGTTTACATGAAGGATTGTCCTATAGGTGAGAACGAATATACCTTGCTTTGAATTCAGCCGAAACATGCACACGTTGTAATCCTGTTTACCACGGATGTCTGTCAGGACACCAATGGCGCCAGTCACGTGATTATAAAGCAACCTTTCATTGCTGCCAATTCGTAATATCACAGGTGGTAAAAACATCGCTCTCATTCTGCGTCTGTACCGTATCTTTCGATTACCCTTAATAATTAAGTAGTAGAACCGTTAAATGTTACACAGCTGATATTTGTTTTCTTGATACCGTCATCTTTGAGATGATTTCGGTAATATTGCTGGTCATAAGCGTGCTTTTTTTCGTCATGGCGGGGGGTTGCAAAACGCCTCTTTTATCCTCCATCTGGTTGAACATCAGCCAAAAACCGCAAAAACACGTTTTTGTAACTCTATAGCCCCTTTTACACTACGCATTTTCAACCGCGCTCGGCCCGCGTCGAGCGCATCTCGGCAAAAAAACACGTGGCAACTCGTGGTGCAGCGTGGTCGGCAGATGAGACCAAAACATTGATTGCCTTGTGGGGGGAAGATGTTACCCAGGCCCAACTAGGAGGAACACGCCATAACAAGAAATTGTACAAGGAGATTGCGAAAGGACTGGAGGAAGCTGGTTTCCCTGACAGGGAGTGAAAGCAGTGTCAAGAAAAGATCAAGAAGCTGAAGAAGAAATATCGGGAAGTTTTAGACAATAACATTCGCTCTGGAAAAGGTAGAAAGGAATGGGCATATTTTGACAAAATTCACGAGATTCTAGGTACAAGGCCCATGTCCAGGCTTTCAATTTTGCTACAATCGGCAGAAAAGAAACCCAAGGCAAAAGGAAAAGCGAAGAAAGTGTCCGCAGCAGCCTCAGGCAGCGAATCTGCAGACAGCACTAGGCCTAGTAGTCGGGCTTCGACCTCCACAGCAACAGATGATGCAGATGCCAATAATGCCAAGGAGAATTTCCTACCTCAAACAGAGGACGGAGCGTCGATCCAGGTAAATTGGCGCGGTGACAGAGATGGATTATTGTGCGTAGTGTAAATGGTACATCAGAGGCGGGCTCGACCCGGGTCGAGCACGGCACGGTTTAACCGGGTTAAAAAACTGTGTAGTGTAAAAGAGGCTTATGGAGGGACATTTGCCCTCCCTTCCGCGCCAAGCCCCTCTAGCTACGGCCCAGTTTAAGGTTTATCAAGACAGTCTGTCACTGATGTAGTACAAAGCAAGTGCACTCGAAAAGTTATATAGGTGAATGACCTAGTTTAAAATGTCAGAATTTTGAGCTAGTAACTAACCGCCTGATTCCGAGATTATCCAGCTTCAAATCGAGGAGTACCTATTTCAACTGAACCCTTGTATTAACCGTCCATCAAATTGACATTTACCTCATATTGTTTTTTGTGTTTTCCAAGACATCCAAGGAGTGTATATGTTGAAATTTTTAAACTGGCATGGTGTCTCCGGCTTCAGTGTTTGAACAAAAGTAGTCAGACGAATGAGAGGAATCAAAACGCAGATGCCAACATTTTTCGTTCAAACACCAAAGCCAAAAATGCAACATCAGTTTGAAAATCTAAAAATACCTCTTTGGGTGTTTTGGCATATTCCACTGAAATTGCAAAACTGCAGATCCTGATAATGCGCACATCTAGCGTGGTCATCGTTTAATCCAAATCTTAGGAAGCCAGTCCTATCAAACAATGGTTGATGGTGGCTGATTTGAATGGCCTAATTGGCCCCCCTACAAAACCAGTCATCGTCAGGAATCGTCAACACCAGTCGTCGCTCAGCAGGGGCAGATAATACCAGCTCAAAAAGAGACGGACATTGTTTGAGGTCCTCAATCGAAACTCGGAAAACCACCATGTGGTAGGTGAAAGTAAGTGACGCCTACTGAGAAATACATTACAGTGGACAAGTTATGATCGAGATTCAATATCTTAGGATTTTTCTTGTTCAGTCTGCTCTTGTATATTTAACCACATACATTGTGTTTGAGTTTAAATGCTTTGAACGAATAAAGTGCAATATTTGGCCTTTCTTATTGATTTCAACACGGGTACCAGCATATTTTTCAAGACTTATGTGTGTGGAGATTTTTCTTATGTAGCCCTTTTGTAGAGGCTTGTTTTTGTTACACTCAATGACAAACCCAAAGCCTAACATCACCCCACTCTGATATTTTTTTAAGAGGACAAATTTAACTCCATAGTTTGGATTTGATATGATGACAAAAGATTTTGCCCCGCCTGAGTTGCCTTGGATTAAGTGTGTCTTAAGTAAGCTATAACCCGATGATTGTCCTTGCTTGTAATGATATACGGCCACAGTCAAATAGTTTTGACGCTGATGTATAAAACCAACTACGAATAAGCTGTGGTCAAACCAGGTTGGCTTTACTTTGTGAACATGAGGGAAGTGAAGATGCGTTTTATTAGTTAACCGTAGAACAGGCTCTGAGCCTGTTTCTACGTAGTAGTCAAAGAAAGATATACTCTGTGAGCCATCAACGCACATCATGAAGGCCTTTTCAGCAAAGTCTAAAAATAAAACCACGGCATATATGTGGTAGTTTACTTCTTTTTCGAGACAATGCTTGCCCTCCTTGGGCAGAATTAGACTACCGTTTACAATACCCTTTGTAAAATCATACATGTAGACTTCAGGGCCATCAAAAATCAAGAGGAACTTATCAAAGTAGCTAAATGATCCTCTCGGCTTTCGCTGGAAATATGAGCCATTGTATTTCACCCGAAACACATGAGTATTTGGCTTATACTCGTAAATTAAAAAGTAAACACCTCCTGAATTTTCCAAAGATGTTGCTATAAGATACTCGAGGTTGCGGTGGTAATCTGTGACAGGTTTGGGTGGTACGAGTACTGCCAGGAGATCCCGTGTATACATATACCTGTGCTGAACAGAATATATGAGACGTCATCGAACCATTCACCTTCACGTGATTTCTTTTTTCGACGCCGCTATGAATGCTCGCTGTACATAATGTCCTTGCAGTTATCGGTGTTATACCACAATTAACCTACAGTGGTGACCTATCACCATCCGGAGACTAATATTTCCGATCCCTAAACAGTTTTATCTATCTACCATGTAACACAATAGAAACAAAGCTCTCAAATTACAGTAATGGAGGGTACAACTGCCCAGTAACACAATGAGTTAATCCGCGCCTCTGACATTCCAAATTCTTAGTATTCATTTATTCTTGATTCTTCGCATTTAAATTTCAGGTGTGGTTTATCCCCGAGACATGAAAAGCTGATACATTCAGTGCAAATTGCGAAATCTATAATTGCTGATAACGATTACATCTGGGAAACTGCAAAGTCCTTTTGACCAGACTCGGGGACCATCTAACAGATGTCACCGACAGGACACGACACTTGAGCCAACTTAACGAGTCAGGCATTCATCATTGCAGCGGTGTAGAAACCTTTTTAGGAGGGGGGGAGGGGCGGCAAAAAAGACAGACAACGAATCTAAAGGGCCGAGTTCAAGAAAAAGTAGCAGGAGAAAACTTCCGTTGATGGCGCCGGAAATCTGACCAGTTGATGCCTTCGAGAGAAAATGGAAATTACAGAAATGGTAAGCTATTTGAAGCAAGCTCCAAACAACCTTCTTGACAATTCAACATGCTCAAAAGAAAACAGATGGGGTTGTTTTGATGGCCTATTACCTTCTTTTGAAGCATTCTTGATCCCTGATGGTAACCAAGCTCACCCTTTTCCATACACCTTCCCCTCCGCTTACTCAATTCGCAATAACTGTCTCCGACGTGCCAATAATTAACAGTGAGACATCCTTTTGTTATCAGACATATGGCAACACACATGATTTGGCTTAATGTTTGGCCCTTCATTTTTAGATCGACATGTTTAAAAGCCAAGTTATCGACAACATGTTCAAAAACCGCCTGTCTCTGAGCAACACCCATGCTGATCTCTTTATCTCTGATTCATTCCCATTTTAGTGTCAAATGAATAAAATGTAGCATGAGACGAATGTCTTCTGGTAACGATAAGGAAGTGTGCCAAGCTTTCTTCGTCCCATAGAGGTACTTTGCTATTATATCTACTGATAGGGATGACCAAAACGCTTCTTAATATAGACGTTGCAGATAATTTGATTAACATTCTTCTAAAACAACTCTTAAAGTATGGTTAGAAAGGCAAATTGCATTTTGCCGACAGATTACGGAATTTGCCTATCGAACCTTGCCAATAATACAGCAAGGGTGAGCGATGCCTGCTGATTGTAGTCTGTAGACTGAAGCTGGTTCTTTAGTTTAAACCATCAATGGATGCAGTCACTACGCCATTCGAATGTGAAGACCAAGTGACGAAGTGACCGGAGATCATGACAGCTCAAAATGTCATTTTGGGACTCACGTCATACTACGGGTCTCGCGTGAAAATGGTTACAGTGTATAAAAAAAGACCATTGCTATTTATACGCGAGTTTCGTAATGCAATTGCTTCGCAACACCCACCCTCTGAAGTTCAATATTCTTAGTATTCGTTAATTCTTGATTCTGCGCATTTCAATTTCAGCTGTGGTTTATCCCCAAGACATGTAAAGCTGATACATTCCGTGCAAAGTGCGCAATCTGTGAAAGCTAATAACGACTACATCCGGGAAACTGCAGAGTCCTGTTGATCTGACTCGGGGAACATCTAACGGATGTCACCAACGGGACACAGCCAGGGAGTCAACATTTGAGCCAACGAGTCAGGTGTTCATCATTGCAGCGGCGTAGCTACCTTTTTGGTCGGAGGGAGGGGCGGCAAAATGACATACAACAATTCTAAAGGGCCGCGTTCAAGAAAAAATAGCAAGAGAAAACTTCCGTTGGCGGCGCCGGAAATCTGACGATTTGATGCCTTCGAGTGAAAACGGAAATTACTGAGATGGTCAACTGTTTGAATCAAGCTCAAAACAACCTTCTTGACAATTCGACATGTTCAAAAGATATCAGATGAAGTTGTTTTGATGGCCTATTACCTTCTTTTGAAGCATTCTTGATCCCTGATGGTAACCAAGCTCACCCTTTTCCATACACCTTCCCCTCCGCTTACTCAATTCGCAATAACTGTCTCCGACGTGCCAATAATTAACAGTGAGACATCCTTTTGTTATCAGACATATGGCAACACACATGATTTGGCTTAATGTTTGGCCCTTCATTTTTAAATCGACATGTTTAAAAGTCAAGTTATCGACAACATGTTCAAAAACCGCCTGTCTCTGAGCAACACCCATGCTGATCTCTTTATCTCTGATTCATTCCCATTTTAGTGTCCAATGAATAAAATGTAGCATGAGACGAATGTCTTCTGGTAACGATAAGGAAGTGTATCAAACTTTCTTCGTCCCATAGAGGTACTTTGCTATTATATCTGCTAATCGGGATGACCAAAAGGCTTCTCAATATAGACGTTACAGATAATTTGATTAACATTCTTCTAAAACGACTCTTAAAGTATGGTTTGAAAGGCAAATTGCATTTTGCCGGCAGATTACGGAATTTGCCTATCGAACCTTGCCAATAATACAGCAAGGGTAAGCGATGCCTGCTGATTGTAGTCTGTAGACTGAAGCTGATTCTTTAGTTTAAACCATCAATAGATGCAGTCACTTCGTCATTCGAATGTGAAGACCAAGTGGCGAAGTGACCGGAAATCATGATAACTCAAACTGTCATTTTGGGACTCACGTCATACAATACGGGTGTTGCGTGAAAATAACCACAGTGCATCAAATAAAGACAAGGACTATTTATACGCGAGTCCCGTAATGCAATTGCTTTGCCACACTGTGTTTTAAGTAAGCCCTCATTTAAATTTCGACCCCTACCCAACCTTATAATCCTAACCCTCCCCAAATGCTATTCCTAACCCTCTGTTTCGACTTCTATTAGAAAACGGCGTTATTCGTTATTTAGCACACCCAAACTCTTGGCGCTCTTTCCGCAATGCCGTTCCTCGCCCCCGCGCAGCGCGTCGTCGCCACTGCATGGATCCGCTCGAAGCGATTGTTTCACGGAGAGCTTTAATACCTTGATCCAGTTGATATTTAAATGGGAATAGCGTGATAATTCAGTCAAACCTTGAATTGTTTTAAAGCTTATGTGGAAGTGGGAACTACTATCGTAGAGTGGAAGATGACTTGGTAGACGACAGCTTGGTATGTGATGCCTTTCCTTTCGATTGGTTAAAAAACTCATTTGTTTCTGCCAACGAGCAAGACTTCCTAACGGAAACAAAAACCCATCTAAATGATCCGTTACGTTCGTCATTCAAACATTTTGTGAAAGCATGATGTCAACATCTCCAACCATTTCGGAAATATGTAAAGTTTTAGACTATACTATGAATTTAAATTGTACTTATACGAAGTGGCCTATAGAAATAAATGACTCAGGTCTCACTCCACACTTTCAAAATCGGCCAAATATGTCCATCCCCGGACGTAGTTCGTTTATAAATGGTTTGTTCCTTTGAATTATCCGTGCTATGCATTATAACATTTAGGCAGAAGGTTGCATTGCTAACAAAAGAACGATCTGGGCAGTGCTAATCTTCTCATCTGCTATCACTACGACATATTGCGAGAAAGATCACCTCCTTTATACCTACACTCAACTCCTTTTCTGCTTCTACGATGCTCCGGTAATTTCCAGTTTGCTATGGGCGTAGCCGTTGAATGAAAATGATTTACCTTTAACTCCCTACAAGTGTATTAAAAACCAAATATATACATCAGTAATTCTCGAGTTTTCTACACGAACAACAACAGTGGCTACTATGTCCATATCATTACGTTACAGGCATCGATGTATGAAGAGTATGTCATTTCCGTTGCACACGACGTTGAGACTTTCGGGCTCTATGAAAATAGTGTTGCACTTGTGGCGATGACTTGACTGTTACACTCGGTTACTCCAAACCCAGGTGAGGGTTACAACCGTTGCCAATCATAAAGGAAAGTTTGGCATTTGTTGCAATAACTTGTTTTCATCATCTATCTTCTACCAACACATGATCATACCAGAGAATTGAGAAATAGGACATGACTGATTTGAGGTAACCTCTAATGGAACAACGCAGTCTTGTAGGCTTGTCCTCATCATAGTCAAAGCTGTCTGCTCACGTTATCTTTCAAACCATGCAGTAAATCATACTTTGGGTAACTTCGTTTCAACTGTTTCAATTATTTCAATTGTTTAATTTCTTTATCATGTTTAGAACATATCATATATTTTTGTATTGAATTCTGCTAAATCGATACAGACATATTGCGTTTGATCATATACCTATTGATTTGAACATTGTTGCTCATATTGTATATTACCACTAATTGTAGTTCCTTTTTTTCTGTACTTCGCGAATTGACAGTCCAAAAATCCGCGAATATGCAGCCGACCAAAAGGGAAGAAAACATTACTACGAATGTATCTTCAAAATTATTGAAAATCTTAATAACTTTTTTAAAAATCAGACAGTAAAGTTTTAGACATTTACAGAAATAGTAGTTTTTTTAGCTTTTTAGAATTAGCGCAGCTATGATGCCAAGCGATTTTGTCGCGCCTGAGTTGCCTTGGATTAAGTGTGACTGAAGTAAGCTACACCCGTTTGATTGTCCTTGCTTGTAATGATATACAGCCACAGTCAAATAGTTTTCATGCGGATATATAAAACCAACTGCGAATAAGTTGTGGTCGAACCAGGTTGGATTTACTTTGTGAACATGAGGGAAGTGAAGATGCGTGTTATTAGTTAACCGTAGAACAGGCTCTGAGCCTGATTCTACGTCGTAGTCAAAGAAAAAAATACCCTGGGAACCATCAATGCACATCATAAAGGCCTTTTCAGTAAAGTTTAAAAGTAAAACCACGGTATATATGGGGTAGTTTACTTCTTTTTCGAGACACTGCCTCCCCTCCTTGGGCAGAATTAGACTACCGTTTACAATACTCTTTGTAAAATCATACATGTAGACTTCAGGGCCATCAAAAATCAAGAGGAACTTATCAAAGTAGCTAAATGATCCTCTCGGCTTTCGCAGGAAATATGAGCCATTATATTTCATCCGAAACACATGAGTATTTGACTTATACTCGTAAACTAAAAAGTTAAAATCTCCTGAATTTTCCAAAAATGTTGCTATAAGATACTCGAGGTTGCGGTGGTAATCTGTGACAGGTTTGGGTGGTATGAATACTGCCGGGGGACCCCGGGTATACATGTACCTCTACTAAACAGAATATCTGAGACGTCATCGAACCATTCACCTTACAGTAAAAATCAGTGATTTCTTTTTTCGACGCCACAATGATCATGAATGCTCGCTGTAAATAATTGCTTTGCAGTCATCCACACATTTGGCTACAAGGACCACCTCTCACCAATACCCGAGGACTATCAGGTTCAAATCCCTAATAGTTTGCTAGTGACATAATGAGCAATAAGCCTAGTTTCCTTCTCCATTCTACGCGGTCAAATAGAGTAAAGCAAAAAAGAAATTCTTGCACCTCACCCCTTCTTCGCACTTTATTCAGCTTTATTCAGCTTTATTTGGCTTTCTCCCGCTTCATTGCCGAAACCAGTCTGACTTAAGGGTCTCTTTCCCACTCTTATGCCGGATAATAAGCCAAATCTGAGATACGTGTACATGTCGATCCAATACTGTGGTCGGTATTCTAATAGTTGTGAATGGCACCATCTGGAATGTCTGGTCTGATTTCCCAAATAACGCTAAAATCTTATGTTCTTACTTCATATGGGGGCCCATCTAAGAATCCTCTCCCCCGAACCGTGTTGTCCTTGGCTTTCAGGGGCTGTCATATTACCAAGGGCACTATCTTGCAAGAACAGGAAGACGATTGGCCAATTAACACAGAGAATTCGTGAACATTCCTCAGATTGTAACTGTGTCAGAACATGTAGATCGTTCGACATCCCTATTACATTCAAGCACAGCATCAGGTATGGTTCTTCCAAAAGAAATGATTAGCTGATGCCTTCTGTACAAATTGTGCATATATACTGTGAATACTGATAATGACTTCATTAGGGAAACCGCGAGACCTACTGACTAGATTCAGGGAATATCTAAAAGATGTCACAGGACTCAGAAAGGTTATCAACACTTGAGCCACCGAGTCAGGTGATCGTCATGGACAACGAACATGTTGCCGATTAGAAAGACACAAAGGTGGTTACCAAAGATGATAAATAGAGATGAAAAAACGAGGGTGCATATCCCCCCCCCCCCCCCCCCCAATAACGCATATGACAGCTTTTCCTGATTTATCCGACATTCCTCTGACATAGTTGCTCGAAGAATGATTGAAGAATCGATCATCATTTTATTGTCTGGAACTGGCTATGAAATAGATATTGATGTGAATAGCACATGTAGTTGTTTTCAAGTTTCAGTCGTCGGTAAACTTTACGGCTGGTTAAATCTGTTTGTGCTCACGACATTGCTTACAAAACACATTTTCTTGTTGATCAGATTTCGATGATCAACACAGCCTTGTTGATAGGTAAAAGTTTGCTTTTACCGCCATCAAACAAGTACGAAATATCGAAAAATAAAGAACATGCAATAAAAAAAACTTTATTACTTTTATAGCCTGCAAGCACGTTGCTCAATTTTTGTATATTATGAAGACAATTAACCTCAGCTAGGGAGATTGCTGCCACGGTTCCAGCAAATGAGCCATAGCTCAATATCTGATTCAGAAAGTGCTTTCCCCACACAGAGTACCAATTCCTGGCAAGGGGACACGGTTCCCATCAGAAGCTCACTGTGAGTGCTGTGCCACTGACGATAAGCGGATCGATTTGATTTGGATAGAGCTGATTCCTCGTCATGTGATCCCGTACTCGAAAAGCAATGATTCGTTCAATCAGTTTGGATAAATGTAGAACTAGATACATGCCAGTAACTTGGTAACTCATCCTTGTCCAGAGACGGCTTTTTTAGCATTGGTTTCTCAAAGGCCGACTTTAGGCGAGAGGGAACATGTCCTTGCTGCAGTGACTTATTGAGACCGCGAATACCAAAATGGTGGTCTTCCTTGTTTTTACTGGTTTTCTCTCTCCCTCTCTCTCCGTATCCAATCTGCGGTTTCAGCAGGATAACTCGAGGACTAAACAATGTATCACCCTGAATGTATCAGGGATTGTTGATATGTGTGATGACCAGAAGTGATTTGATTATGGGCAGAAATGGATTAAAATCTGAATTTTGGCGCCGGTATTTCTAAAGTTTTGACTGCTTAATCAATTATAGTCCGAACGTCAGCTTTTGCCGAACAACTGGTGATTAAGGGGATTTGCCAATCCATTATTCGAGCGGCACCCCGCCGATGATCACCACGATATACCATACTCCCAAGCTCCAGTGGTGGGAAGGCAAACTATTGCTGAGATGACTCTCCTGCTTATTGAGCAGCACCCACTGCGTTGTCCACGCAAAGTCAGACGGCTACCTAAAATGTGGAAGAGGGAATGATTCGAGGATGCACCCACTGTTATGATTAAAAAACCTTGACGTCTGTGACTGTGGACATTAGGTCAAGGTCAAATCTGTCGATTGTCATGGAATTCAACATTATTAAATACCGCCGGAGCTAAGGTAGTCGTGTTTGGTTTTAATTCAAAGGTTTGGACTGAGCCACTTTTGTGACTTAATAACCGTTCGAGCTAAGGTAGTCGTGATTGAATGTTTGAATTGACCCACTTTCGTTACCTATTGATGACCATTAACGCTAAGTTATTCATGTTTTGCATCAAACTTCAGTTTATGAGCATTAGATTGGCCATATTTTGTGACTGTCGCACCTTCACCTTTAGAGCTAATCTAGACGTTTGGTATTAAACTTCAGCATATGAGGAGTTGGTTTGAACTGACCTACTTGTATGATCTACTGGCCCACTAAATGACAGTTCGAGCCAAGGTGGTCGTGATAAATATCAAACTTTACTTTATTTTAGGCATATTTGGACTGACCAACTTTCGTGACCTACTTATTGATGACTGCTAACGCCAAGTTATTCATGTTTGCATCAAACTTAAGCGACTCTGTGGATTACATTTCAACTGACCATCTTTCGTTACACGCTCACCTAACGACCTTTATAGCTAATCTCGACATTTTTGGCAACTTCAGCTTATGATGAGGTGGTTTGAACTGACCTACTTTCTTAACTTACTGACCTACTTATTAAGGACTAATTGACATGCCATGTTTTCTGCACCTATATTATCTTGTCATCCTTTCAGTTTTTCTTAATGACGATGGTGATTTAATTCTCCTAGATGTCAAGGACGAGGAAACGTTGCCCACCTTTGTGACCCGACAACCTGATAGTGACGACAGCTCCTGGTGTTATGACACAGTTGATACAATGAAGAATTCTATCATCGACACGGCTTACTGCAGATCAAAGATAAAACGACCAAAAAGTCAGTTACCAACAAATGCTTGAAATGTGGCAAAGAAAACGATGAAAAAATAAATTCCTATCCCTTAACTAAGGTGACATGTTTCCTTGACAACAGAGTTGTCGGTGCAACCTTCTTCTAACCAACATCGCAGTGATGGATTCTGACTCGATCATGCCATGGTTCCCAGAACCTGATGAAACACCTTGAGAGAACATTACGAGACGAATTGATATAATCGTCAAATCCGACTTTTTGTTTCTTCCAAAAATTGTGAAGAAAATGTATTCGAACCGCACTATAGATTCAAGCGATGCAGTCAAGTCATTTGCCCAAACGAATGTGGTCGCAGTTTCCACACGGTAACATAAGGCCACATCGACCACAGTCGCATTTGGCAATGAAACGGTTAACACTTAGTTTCTTCAGCCCATTGGCATAGGAATTAGTCAAGTGGAAATACTTAGACAGCACAAAATTCAAATCATCGCAACACCATGCTTTACTTAAAAAATCAATGGTACACTGTCACTGTCACTGTTACTCTCGAGTTCTTCTCTACGATAGTCAGTGAATTTTTTAATACTTGGGGGTTCCACAAAAAGTTCTGGGAGGAGTTAGCAACTCTCTCTGTTTTATGTAAATGATTACCGAAATCCATGTCCTTGTCGACTGCCAATACTGTTCGTTTCTTTATTCAGGATTGTTTTCTGTATTGTGACCACTCGACTTTCATGAATAATAGTTAAAGCTTTTTAAATTGTATTCTGACTTCACTTACTGAACTACTGTTACCTGTAAGTCATGAGTCATCACCACTTTCTAGCTGGCTGCAGCATGCCGGTAACGATAAATTCCTTTAAAATTTGGTGCTGCCATCAGCATTGTGGCAATTCCTTACCTGGAACAAAGGGTTACAACTAAACCACTCCAGCCAGCTTACTACAGCTAGTTTCAGCCTTCGCCGTATCAAACTGCCCTTCAATAGATTTCATAGTTAGCACTGTAAAGACATCTCTTTTCACTATCATGCCCATATCCATGGCCAAAAAGGCGAAAATATGTGAACAGGAGGCCATTTTCTAAGAGCGCCAAGGACATTTTGTTCATCACTTGCACCTAGAATTCATCAGTGATTTTACGTGCCCGACAAACGTCAACCTTTTCCATCTCTGTCGACATTATTATCCGCGGGGGCCAGGCGACATGATGATACACTTCGCGCATCATAAAAAACCTAGAATAGCATCTCCCTAAACTCAAGATACCTGTGTTCTTCATAATCAGAGTCTTTCTATACTGTATAGAAAGACTCTGTCATAATCAACTCAAATTGTTCATATAAAAATTGGCCCTTGATGATCAGTCGTTTGTTGTGAATATCTCCACGTGTTTCCAATACCTTTTCGTCACGGACTTGGAAACCCTTACAATATGATAGACCGTGCTGTCTAACATTTGGATGAAGTCCTTTAACTTGCTTCTGGAAATCTGGCATCTCAAATCAATATCAACATGATCAATGGCTAAGGT
This sequence comes from Lineus longissimus, assembly GCF_910592395.1. Classification (NCBI taxonomy): domain Eukaryota; kingdom Metazoa; phylum Nemertea; class Pilidiophora; order Heteronemertea; family Lineidae; genus Lineus; species Lineus longissimus. The sequence goes on from NC_088315.1 coordinate 9,446,650, forward strand.
TGTATCGACGCGGCTCATGACGCAGCTGATTCTAAATCCAAAGAATGCTGTCAATATTTGCTCGTTATTCCTTCCAAGGACCGCAGTTAGAATTATAAGGCGGTCTGATTCCCTAAACCAATAGCTGTAACCTAATAACTGGAGATCTGTAAAGTTGATAATGGAACTAAATTCGGTGCTGGAGCCTGGGAGAGTAAAATGTTTGCTTCTTCTAAACCAGTATAAATACAATCCTGAATAATCGTTCCCTTCTTTTTCACCAATGATAAAGTACACGAAGTCTTCGCCAAGGAAAAATCTGTCGTAAGCAGACACCGGGACGTTTATTTCTATAGCGCCTTTGGACGAAGGTCTAATAACGGCGCTTTCATTCAGATTAAATGAATACATCCTAATGACAGACTGGCTATATCGCTTGCAATCAATGACTAATGTCCCGTGTCGGAGCAAAATATCGAACTTCGACACATACACCCCACTTACGCACGGGTCCATTTCCGGTATGACTAGTTTCCTAGTGCCGATGCCACGCCTGACGTCAAAGAGCATAAATGTCAGATACTTTTGCTCCTCCCAGCAACTTAAGACGATGTATCTATCATAGACCAGTGCACGGCTTGCTATATACAGTTTAGCGCACACTAATTTGTTTACATGAAGGATTGTCCTATAGGTGAGAACGAATATACCTTGCTTTGAATTCAGCCGAAACATGCACACGTTGTAATCCTGTTTACCACGGATGTCTGTCAGGACACCAATGGCGCCAGTCACGTGATTATAAAGCAACCTATCATGGCTGCCAATTTTTAATATCACAGGTGGTAGAAACATCACTCTCATTCTGCGTCTGTACCGTATCTTTCTATTACCCTTAATAATTAAGTAGTAGAACCGTTAAATGTTACACAGCTGATATTTGTTTTCTTGATACCGTCATCTTTGAGATGATTACGGTAATATTGCTGGTCATCAGCGCGCTTTTTTTCGTCATGGCGGGGGGGGGGCAAAACACCTCTTTTGTCCTCCATCTGTTTGAACATCAGCCAAAAACCGCAAAAACACGTTTTTGTAACTCTCATTTGCCCTCCCTTCCGCGCCAAGCCCCTCTAGCTACGGCCCAGTTTAATGTTTATCAAGACAGTCTGTCACTGATGTAGTACAAAGCAAGTGCACTCGAAAAGTTATATAGGTGAATGACCTAGTTTATAATGTCAGAATTTTGAGCTAGTAACTAACCGCCTGATTCCGAGATTATCCAGCTTCAAATCGAGGAGTACCTATTTCAACTGAACCCTTGTATTAACCGTCCATCAAATTGACATTTACCTCATATTGTTTTTAGTGTTTTCCAAGACACCCAAGGAGTGTATATGTTGAGATTTTTAAACTGGCATGGTGTCTCCGGCTTCAGTGTTTAAACAAAAGAAGTCAGACGAATGAGAGGAATCAAAACTCAGATGCCAACATTTTTCGTTCAAACACCAAAGCCAAAGATGCAACATCAGTTTGAAGATCTAAAAATACCTCTTTGGGTGTTTTGGCATATTCCACTGAAATTGCAAAACTGCAGATCCTGATAATGCGCACATTTAGCGTGGTCATCTTTTAATCCAGATCTTAGGAAGCCAGTCCTATCAAACAATGGTTGATGGTGGCTGATTCGAATGGCCTAATTGGCCCCCCTACAAAACCAGTCATCGTCAGGAATCGTCAACACCAGTCGTCGCTCAGCAGGGGCAGATAATACCGGCTCAAAAAGATCTCGGACATTGTTTGAGGTCCTCAAACGAAACTCGGAAAACCACCATGTGGTAGGTGAAAGTAAGTGATGCCTACTGAGAAATACATTACAGTGGACAAGTTATGATCGAGAGCCAATATTCAAGGATTTTTCTTGTTCAGTCTGCTCTTGTATATTTAACCACATACATTGTGTTTGAGTTTAAATGCTTTGAACGAATCAAGTGCAATATTTGGCCTTTCTTATTTATTAGAACACTGGCACCTGTATATTTTTCAAGACTTACGTGTGTGCAGATTTTTCTTATGTAGGCCTTTTGTAGAGGCTTGTTTTTGTTACACTCAATGACAAACCCAAAGCCTGACATCACCCCACTCTGATATTTTTTTAAGAGGACAAATTTAACTCCATAGTTTGGATTTGATATGATGACAAAAGATTTTGCCCCGCCTGAGTTGCCTTGGATTAAGTGTGTCTTAAGTAAGCTATACCCGGATGATTGTCCTTGCTTGTAATGATATACGGCCACAGTCAAATAGTTTTGACGCTGATGTATAAAACCAACTACGAATAAGCTGTGGTCGAACCAGGTTGGCTTTACTTTGTCAACATGAGGGAAGTGAAGATGCGTTTTATTAGTTAACCGTAGAACAGGCTCTGAGCCTGTTTCTACGTAGTAGTCAAAGAAAGATATACTCTGTGGGCCATCAACGCACATCATGAAGGCCTTTTCAGCAAAGTTTAAAAATAAAACCACGGCATGTATGTGGTAGTTTACTTCTTTTTCGAGACAATGCCTCCCCTCCTTGGGCAGAATTAGACTACCGTTTACAATACCCTTTGTAAAATCATACATGTAGACTTCAGGGCCATCAAAAATCAAGAGGAACTTATCAAAGTAGCTGAATGATCCTCTCGGCTTTCGCTGGAAATATGAGCCATTGTATTTCACCCGAAACACATGAGTATTTGGCTTATACTCGTAAATAAAAAAGTAAACATCTCCTGAATTTTCCAAAGATGTTGCTATAAGATACTCGAGGTTGCGGTGGTAATCTGTGATATGTTTGGGTGGTATGAGTACTGCCGGGAGATCCCGTGTATACATATACCTGTGCTGAACAGAATATCTGAGACGTCATCGAACCATTCACCTTCGCGTCAAAATCAGTGATTTCCTTATTTCGACGCCGCTATGAATGCTCGCTGTACATAATGTCCTCGCAGTTATCGGTGTTATACCACAATTAACCTACAGTGGTGACCTATCACCATCCGGAGACTAATAGATTCCGATCCCTAAACAGTTTTATCGGTATACCATGTAACACAATAGAAACAAAGCTCTCCAATTACAGTAATGGAGGGTACAACTGCCCAGTAACACAATGAGTTAATCCGCGCCTCTGACATTCCAAATTCTTAGTATTCATTTATTCTTGATTCTTCGCATTTAAATTTCAGGTGTGGTTTATCCCCGAGACATGAAAAGCTGATACATTCAGTGCAAATTGCGAAATCTATAATTGCTGATAACGATTACATCTGGGAAACTGCAAAGTCCTTTTGACCAGACTCGGGGAACATCTAACAGATGTCACCGACAGGACACGACACTTGAGCCAACTTAACGAGTCAGGCATTCATCATTGCAGCGGCGTAGTAACCTGTTTGGGAGGGGGGGGGGGGGGGGGGGGGGCGGTAAAATGACAGACAACGAATCTAAAGGGCCGAGTTCTAGAAAAAGTAGCAGGAGAAAACTTCCGTTGATGGCGCCGGAAATCTGACCAGTTGATGCCTTCGAGAGAAAATGGAAATTACAGAAATTGTAAGCTATTTGAAGCAAGCTCCAAACAACCTTCTTGACAATTCAACATGCTCAAAAGAAAACAGATGGGGTTGTTTTGATGGCCTATTACCTTCTTTTGAAGCATTCGTGATCCCTGATGGTAACCAAGCTCACCCTTTTCCATACACCTACCATTGCGCTTACTCAATTCGCAATAACTGTCTCCGACGTGCCAATAATTAACAGTGAGACATCCTTTTGTTATCAGACATATGGCAACACACATGATTTGGCTTAATGTTTGGCCCTTCATTTTTAGATCGACATGTTTAAAACTTAAGTTATCGACAACATGTTCAAAAACCGCCTGTCTCATAGCAACACCCATGCTGATCTCTTTATCTCTGATTCATTCCCATTTCAGTGTCCTATGAATAAAATGTAACATCAGACGAATGTCTTCTGGTAACGATAAGGAAGTGTGTCAAACTTTCTTCGTCCCATAGAGGTACTTTGCTATTATATCTGCTGATAAGGATGACCAAAACGCTTCTCAATATAGACGTTACAGATAATTTGATTAACATTCTTCTAAAACGACTCTTAAAGTATGGTTTGAAAGGCAAATTGCATTTTGCCGGCAGATTATGGAATTTGCCTATCGAACCTTGCCAATAATACAGCAAGGGTAAGCGATGCCTGCTGATTGTAGTCTGTAGACTGAAGCTGGTTCTTTAGTTTAAACCATCAATGGATGCAGTCACTACGTCATTCGAATGTGAAGACCGAGTGGCGAAGTGACCGGAAATCATGATAACTCAAACTGTCATTTTGGGACTAACGTCATACTTTACGGGTCTTGCGTGAAAATGGCCACAGTGCATCAAAGAAAGACAAGGACTATTTATTCGCGAGTCCCGTAATGCAATTGCTTTGCCACACTGTGTTTTAAGTAAGCCCTCATTTAAATTTCGACCCCTACCCAACCTTATAATCCTAACCCTCCCCAAATGCTATTCCTAACCCTCTGTTTCGACTTCTTTATATATTAGAAAACGGCGTTATTCGTTATTTAGCACGCCCAACTCTTGGCGCTCTTTCCGCAATGCCGTTCCTCGTCCCCGCGCAGCGCGTCGTCGCCACTGCATGGATCCGCTCGAAGTGATTGTTTCACGGAGAGCTTTAATACCTTGATCCAGTTGATAGTTAAATGGGAATAGCGTGATAATTCAGTCAAACCTTGAATTGTTTTAAAGCTTATGTGGAAGTTGACTTTTGGAACTACTATCGTAGAGTGGAAGATGACTTGGTAGACGACAGCTTGGTATGTGATGCCTTTCCTTTCAATTGGTTAAAAAACTTATTTGTTTCTGCCAACGAGCAAGACTTCCTAACGGAAAAAACCCTTCAAAATTACCCGTTACGTTCGTCATTCAAACATTTTGTGAAAGCATGATGTCAACATCTCCAACCATTTCGGAAAAATGTAAAGTTTTAGACTGTATTTGGAATTTAAATTATACTTATACGAAGTGGCCTTTAGAAATAAATGACTCAGGTCTCACTCCACACTTTCAAAATCGGCCAAATATGTCCATCCCCGGACGTAGTTCGTTTATAAATGGTTTGTTCCTTTGAATTATCCGTGCTGTGTCTACCGATCGAGTTAGTTTATTATGCAGAACAGCTTTAGTGAGGTAGAGCTACAGATATTTGCCTCCTATCAACCAAAGTGTGTTGGGCGCAATGATTTCTTGATGCGACTGGGGCGTTTAGTGACACAGAGCGTGGTACAGCGTGCGTTCTCCCGCCAAATTGATACGAGCGTTTTGGGCCAAGTTTGATTCAACGGGCGAATAGACCGCTTTGCGCCGTTTTGACCACGGATTTTTTGGGAATTTAAATGTCCAGTCTCATGGTGGTTAGGTTATGAGCCAGAAAAATTTTCCCTTTGAGTATATGGGGCGGCAACTTGGCAGAGCTCGGTAAATTCTTGGCCTGATTTTTGGCCACCGAGCAGGATTTGCACACATCCTCGGCGACACCCATCGTCTCGCTTGGGAGTATTGGGAGAGACGAACAACTTTGCTTGAAAGTTGTTCAGCGAGAAAATGGTGAAGCCAAAAAAGGGGAGGAGGGAGGGCAAAACTTAACCGTGCGGGGGTTGAGCCTTCTAACCCGACGGGGGGCACAAGCAGTCTAGCCGAAGTGTAGAGCACCTCACTTGCAACACCTATCCTAGACAGGAGAGAGAATAGTGAACGAGGCCGAATGGGTGGGCATATTTATACTACCGCTCGACGTTAGGTGTCGCCAGGGGTGTGCACACATCCTCGGCGACACCCATCGTCTCGCTTGGGAGTATTGGGAGAGACGAACAACTTTGCTTGGAGTGGCGAAATAAAGGGTTTATCCCTTTTCCGAGGACTTCTTGGCCTCCATACCCCAAAACTATCCCAAAACTCCCAAAACCTCCGAACGGTAGAGCCACCGCAAAGGAACAGAGAACGAAAAGCGAAACAAAAGAAGAGACTGAAGCAACCAGAATGATTAAGCAAAGAGAGTTTTATTAATGAGTATACACGAGGGAGAAAGATTTAGAAAATATCTTGGTCCCAAAATCGCATTTATATGATATCCGAGTTAACATTTCGAGATTGACCTGTCATATATAGCAGAACTTTACAACAATTTAATTACAGTGCAGATATAGCCCAAAAAGGCTGTAACAGTCGGAGACATGCTCGGCCGCGAGCAGTAGGCCCAATAACCTAGAAATGAATGGCATAAACACGATAATCACCTGGGAAAGCACAGCTATACGGCGGGGGGCAGTTGGCTGAAAGTTGAGGACCTCCCGAAACTACTTCCCAGCTCGTCGGCGAAGGGAACAACGGATGCGAGGCGCTGTGCGGTTTCAGCAGCATCTTCTAGAGACGCCTCTCTGGTGTAATAATCACATGTATTCTTTGAGAACCAGCCGACGTGCTTCATGGCCTCTTCGCTTGACTCTGCGGCTCCAGAGAGCTTTAAGGTAATAGCGCAACCGGCTCTCAAGCTGGGGGGGGGGGGGTTTCGCCCTCGTAAATGCCGAGTGTCGTGAGATATAGGACGAAACGAGAATACATGGCAGAGTAACCTACGCTCTTGTCCAACACCCTGCCAGACTCCGCGACAACCCTAAATAGATAGCCGAGCGAGAGATTTGCGCCGAAAGATCTAGCCCATTGTATGTATCTTTCGATGGCAAGGACTGGGCATACGAGCTTATCCTCGCATCTTTTGATTACAAAAGTATTGCATTTACCGTCAGTTCTGCGGATGACCTTTGTGAAGGAATGTGATGTAGCAAAACCAGAGTTATCAGGGAGGTAACGAACACCCTGACTAGGCATTCGAGCTAAATCGGAGAGCCTATCGCCTGCAAAAAATTGTAATTTGAAAAACGCTTGATCTCTGACTAGGACGAAGTATTGCTTAAGGGATAGATCTGGCCTTTGGAATTGATTGTCGCTGTAAGCAGATAATTTTTTTAGTTTAGAAAGGAAGAAAGGTTTGGCCTGTTTGGGCAAGATTTGGGCCTTCGCCTGCTCTTCAGAGACTTGTTAAAGATAACGTTTAACTATTGAAGCCTTCGCTGGGTTGCCTATACAACCGAGCCAATCCTTACCCCTTCCCTCGTCATCAAAAATGGAAGCCAATTTCTGCACCAGATTAACCACAGATCCCGACGCCAGCCTAAGGGGGCAAGCACAACGGGGCTTGCCCTTTTCACCGAGAAAAGGACAAGCTATCTTGTGGACCTTTGTTTTACCGTTATTATCTCTCCAAACGAGAAATTTTCTTACATCGTTCGGAGTACAGGAATGCAAAGTGGGCTTGAGGGGGAGTTGAGACAGGAAATTAGAGAGACTAGTATGAATGCTGCACTTCCTTTTGACGCTGTCTGAAGTAGCGCTAAGCTCGTCTAAATACCGAAGGCGACTATCAATATCCCGTAAATTGACTTCACCGAATGGCGATCTTTTTGTCGACACCTGAAACGATAGGGCGATAGGGCGCGTTATTTGAAAGATAACCTGTACACGACTAGAGCGAACTTTAGGCCAAAATTGTCTAAAATAAAACCTTGCTTAGAGGGGATGTTAACGATACCCTTATCCCCAATACGCCCTAGGGCGAATGATGAGCGGCGGTGATCGGTAAGCAACGGCAGAGCAACTGAAGATGATGGTGCCATTTGAACTACCATTGTGACAAAGGGCACTGTTTGCTGCCTTAGGAAACGGATTAAGGGTAGAACGAGATTCGGCGGAGGGAATACATATGGATTCCGCTCTTGGGCCAACGTTTGAGCAAAGACGTTTATGCCGGACGAATTTGGGGTTGGCGTAGGGGTGAAATGCCTCAAAGGGGCGCCTGATGGGGCTGACATAACGTTCGAATCCAAAGCCATGAGATCTGTAGAGTGCGGGCCATAAGCCGACTCTACTCTGCGTCAGGACGATGCTGATAACATCGTGTGGGATATATTCAGCGATCTAGATGGGGCGTCCGCAGGGTTTTGCGCCGAAGGGATGTAAAGCAGGCGGAGATCAATACTCAACTGGAAGACGAGCTGGAAGATTTGTTTTAGAATGTCATTTAACGGAGACGATTTAGAACCTTGGTTTCGCCAAGCGAATATTAAAGGTTGGCTGTCAGTCATGACGTCCACTCTACTATTGGAAATTGAAGATCGTAGAGACTGGAGGGCTTTTAATAGCGCATCGGCTTCTTTTAACAGGATTGGACGGGTGTCAGAATTTGCCCAAAAGTCAGAAAAGCACAAGCCTTTGTTTTCGCTTTGCCCCCCCCCCCCCCCCATAATCGTAACGCCATATTTGTAGAGCGAGGCGTCAGTTGCTATTGTCACCTGTTTGTGTGATTCGGACTTCCAAGAGAGACAGCCATCCCAGAAATCTAGGAATCTCCAATGTTCTACTTCCTTGCGCAGGCCGCCCTCAATCTTTACTTCCCGAGCATTCTTTATGCCTACAGAAATAGCTTTATTGACCTCCCTGGTATACAGAGCCGCTGCCGGCACGGCCAACACCATGGACACACACTTTCCCGCAAAGCGCTGAAGGGTTTTGATATTACTTTGTGGGAGGGACAAAATATGCTCGCGAAGCGAAATGAAATTTGATTTTTTGTCAGGGGGAAGGATGTAGGCCTGTTTTATCGAATCGACCATGAAGCCTAAATGCTTGAGCAAAGTAGTGTTTAGGTCGAGGCTGACTTTGTGGAGGGAAAATGTGTAGCCCAGTCTAGTTAAGAGCTGTAATAGACAGTAGCAGACGACGACGATCGTTATTTTTAGCGCGATGGCGTGAGAATTAATCGTTTCCACCGCGAATCTATCATCAATGTATTGCGTTGTCCTGATACCAAAAGAGCGCAGGTAATTTGTTGCGACCATCCCCACCGACTGATAAATGAAGGCAGAGGCCTTCCAACCAAAGGGTAACGTTTTACACTGCATAACCCACCCGCCAAACTGGATGCCAAAGTATTTCCTAGACCGCTTGGAGATAAAAATATGGTCATATCCCGATTTTTCGTCAGTGGAGATCATTCTAGCATTGCGGTCGACTAAACGGTAAACGTGGTTGAGGGTTTCTAAATGAAACGGGCTGTTTTTAATCCAGAGATTGAGGAATCGCTCATCGTGGCATAATCGAGGTTTAGAAGGTTCTACGGTTAAAGGCATTATGATGAAAGGCATATCGCATTCACCAACTTTACCAAGGAGTTCTATTGCACCAGACTTTATTCTTTGCTCTAGCTCATTAGCGATGAAATTAGCAAAATTTGCAGATGTGGAAAAATTTTGAAAAAATTTTGAAGGGGGAGCGTCAGACTCGTATGCCTCACCCTTAAGATTACCCTTATACGGTATGAAAAAAATCAGAAACATCAACACCATGGCGAATCCAAGAAAGAATTACGTTTGCAGGCGGATTGTCATGCTGAACTAGCAGGATTATTCTCTCCCATTGCTCTTTAGCATCATGCAGCTGTCCAGCTAGGAAATATTCTGGGTCTCTTAAAGGTAACACGTTAGAATCAAAAGGGGCGTTGTCCAGCAAGACAGCTTCAAAATCCAGGTTCACGTGGACCGAAGGCTGAGTTTCCCGTCCTGCAAGAGTTGTCCATACCGCAGACGAGCGTTTAGAATCGAGAGCTGATAAGGGGTCGAAAGACACTTGCAATTCCCAATCGGGCACTTTAAACCCCAGAGAAGAAACGACCTGAAAATACAATGAGATAGCGGTTACTAACGACGGCTATCGAACTGTAAACGGTATGGACATGAAGGACAGAAAACTCAGTCTCCGACCCACGTGAAGGCAGAGCTCCACTAGGGCAGGCGCCCTGGGTACGGAAACCGAAAGAAAAAAGGTGGCAAACTAAATGGGCGGCTTGGCCTGCTTCATTTTGTCACAGTCACGTATGTAGTGGTCCGGGGAGTGACAGAAATAACTAGAACTGGCAAAGCCAGATCGACGGTTTTCGTTTGGGGAAACTGGTATTGGCACCTGGAGGTCACATGATGTAACATGTCAGAGGAGAATGAGGAGATTGATGTTCACACCAGAACCCAGTGGGCTATTGCTCAATAAATTTGGCTTTCGGAGCTCAGTGCGACACAGACCAGTATGTTTTGTGCGCCTTCTTATTTCTGCATCCTCCATGATGAAACCAATCCCATTTCAATCGGATGTAGCATATAGGAGAAAAAAGCCTGCGGTTTACCTACCTAACCTAGGGTAACCGCTAAAAAAGCGACGAAGTTAACTTTGCTGGTCAATACTACAAAAGTAAAATCAGTAGCCTGTGCCTCTTTGCACTTCCACAATTGCTGATTTCTTTTGAGAAAAAACTTAATTACCTACCGACCCAGTCGAAATCGAATGTCGAATGCAAAATGGCGAATTGTTAATGACAGCCTACTAAATTGCGACAGTAACCGACAACATGGCTCTCGATTCAAATCACTATCTAAACTATCAATAAATGCCACAAAATGTATACAATTTATTAAAATCCAGTTTGTAGATTATTAAAAAATTAATAAGGATTACCCGTTGCAATAAAAAACTGTTGTGGAAAGTTGTCTTAGAGTGTCGAATAGGGTCGCAAATTAGTAAGACCCAATGTGATTCGCGTCATTAGTTTGGTTTCAGAACCCACCGCTAGGGCTAGAAGGGTAGGTATCTTGGCTTGCTCAGGATCTACCATTCGCCGAAACCAAACGCCACCTGGCGTTAAAAGGAGTAAGCTCCACAAACGCTCGCAGTGCCGTTATTTTACCCTTTTGGTGTTTGTCGCTTTTTCAGTCAGCGCCATCTATCGTCAAAACTACTGACAAATTTTGCGTTGCCACTTAATATATATTGTTTCATGCTAAAATTGCATTTTCTCCCTTACGCCAATCCCGATTTGCATGAAACTTTCTTTATCCGAAGCGGAACTCTAATACGCACAAAACATCAGGAGACACGTCACCCCGATTTTGTCAACGGTTTCGACGATAGAGGGCGGTTAGTGAAAAAAAGTAAAAAAATCCATTAAATGCCACCTATTATCAAAACCTGTAACTATAACGTGACTTCGTTTGTAACATCTTGTGGGTAATGAGATTCTGCATCAGATGAAATTAATCTGATTCAATTCGGAGTTCGCATTCGGAAGTTATAGCTCTTGTAAGAAAAACAAGATGGCTGGTCTGGAGGCCATATTGAATATCCGATCGCAACCAAAACCTATATATTCCCTGGACATCATAGGGAGGCATTGTTCTATGCCACTAGAATAAACTCAAAGGCTCGCAGTGCCGATATTTTACCATTTTGGTGTTTGCCCCCTTTTTTCAGTCAGCGGCATCTATCGTCAAAACTGTTGACAAATTTTGGGTCGCCACCCTGTATATTTTATGCGCAACAAGATTCTGCATCAGTTGAAAGTAGTTTCGTTCAAATCGGAGTGCGCATTATGGAGAAAAAGCCATTATTAGATTTTCACTTAGCGCCCTCTAGCGGCCGACCCCCTCAATGAATTTCGTAATTAGAGCAAGGAGGATCAACTTCAGACTTGGGCCTATCATATGAAATAAGTTCCACATCTACAGCTATCACCATCTCTGAGATTTGCTCTGCACAAAAATCCGTAGAAAAAAGAAAGAAAGAAAGAAAGAAAAAACACAAGCAAAGCAATAGGTTTTCGTTTTTTGAGAAAAACGAAAACCTAACAAGTGTAGGCAGCTCTGCCGCCGTAAGTACTCCCTGGACCACCACGGAAAGGGCGCCCCCATTATATCCTCCACCGTTTTGAGTAATTTGAATACCCTCTACCACCCGAATTAAGTAGCGAGGAAAGCAGTTGAGAGATAGCCAGTTGGGGGTATAGATCCGCCAGGGGCGACTTGGCCTCTCGAGGAGGGGATTGCTATACAGGCTTAGGGGGACGCTCTGGAGAAAACTGTGGAGGCATTGGCTTTGGCTTGAGGCATTTAACTAGCGCCTTGGAGATCACATCGGCAACCCCTCCCCCTAACACGCCGCAATGTCTACTTTTCCCTGGTGCCTTCTGGCTTGCCGGTAGAGATCCTCATAGAGGCTGGAGTCCTTCGATTTTGTCGCAGCCGCCGTTGTTGCCAACTCGTCCAAGAAGAGTAAAAGAAGAGACTCATTCGGCTCTTGCTGGAGAGCCAGGGACCTCACCTTCTCTTTAGCAGCCTGCGTTGCGAAATCGGTGTCAGAAGTTTTTTGAACTTTGGCGGCAGGAGGGAGCGGCAGAGGGGAAGCAACAGCGTCCGCGTCAGAGGACGACAGGGGCTCGGCCGCCGAAGGAACCGCGGATGGAGGTGCAGGCTTGGACTAGAAAGAAAAGAACACGACTCATTTTACTGTGGGAGACAGGGAGGGACTCGGACCGGAGGCGGGATGTATGGAACGATCTGTCATTAAGTACTTACATATAAATAATCTTAGCGACTACGACTGGTACGTAAGCCAACGAGCTTTGTGAGAAAGCCTCAGACGTGGAAAGAGAAAATCGCTCATAGCTTAACCGAGCTTACCCTGAGAGACTGGCCGGTGGGCTGACCAATGGAGTTGGCGAGGACAACCGTATGATGCAAAAGTAGAGGGGTCGAATCCTGATCTCGCCCTAGCATTTTTAGTGTATCGTCGGTGTCTTCTCCCGTCAACTTGGAGAAGTGGAATTGCATTCTATCCATTGACATGCCGTCCAGCGGTTCATCCTTTGAAATTCTAGCCAATTGTTTTGGGGACTCCGCAGCTGCCATCGCTTTAAAGAGCGGCAATAAGTTTTTACCCCGCAGAGAGTGACGCTTTTTCAAAGTAGTAGGGAGAACCATCTGAAAATATAAGCAGCGGTATAAATGAAGTGCAAAGGATAGGACCGTAACAAAGCGAGTAAACAATCACCGAGAAAAAAGGCCATAATACAGAAGTTAAATAGGCCTAACGGGCTTGCATAATATAACAAAGGAAGAGTAACAAGCATAAGCTCCAGTCCGAGCAAAGCACCTCGTAGGCCGACTTCGATTGCTTACTCCAGGCATGGAGGTATTATTAAGATACCTCCATGCTCCAGGGAAGAGTGCGAGTGCCCGAGCGTGACGTCACCGATGAGGTAATGCGTGCTCTGCGCATGTCGAGTGAGGGGAACAATCGAACGGCCCGCGAGAATGGAGTAGCGAATAATCATGGCGGCGCCGAACTTAAATCGTGAGTTTGTGATAAGTTTTTTCCAATTTGACGAGTTACTCCAGCCCCCAAACGGTCAATTCCTCGGCAAAACATCGTTCATGATCGCTGCTGCTCTGACATTATGCATGCGAAGGTCTAAAGTCCCAAAGATCCAAGGATTCTGCGAAGATGTTGTGCCCATGTTCAGCCTGCGTGACTTTTCAATGCATTTTCGATTCAGCAAGGGCATATTTGTCTCTGTTCTGAATGAAATTCAGGAAGACTTGGTTAGCAACCACTTTGGAGGCAGGGATCCCGTCAGCCCCGAGAAGCAGTTACTTGTATTCATGTGGTACATAGTCAACCAAGAATCTATGAGGCAAATAGCTCTCCAGTTTGACTTGTCTATATCGACCGTGTGCTTGAAATTCAAGAAAGTAGCCCGAGCCATCATCCGCAGATTTATTCAGGTGTGTGTACAGTGTAGTATTTGCCCTGTGTAGGTCCAGGCTTTTTCTTCCTTTACAACAACGACAAATTCATTGCTGAATAAAATTCGTTCGTTGGTTGCCGAGTGTTGCTCATGCTGCTGGCTGGCTGGCTGTGTTTTGAAACGAATGAACACTGGCCAAAATCGTATGGAAAATCTTAAGAAAAATCAGCCTAGCCTAGCAACGACTAGCCAGGCCCAACAGAGACAGCTTTGAGCTTGGCTTATTCAAAACCTTGTCCTTTTTAATTTCAGGTAATCAATTGGCCGACCGTACAAGAACAGGCCCAGATATCAGCAGCGTCTGAGGCAACCAACCAGCTACAGGGTGTCATTGGGTTACTCGATGGGACGCACATTGAGCTGACTGGCTGTATTGGAAGGGATCAGGACTACATCAACATATCCAGATATCCATCAATGCAGTTGCAGGTATAATGTCATAATCACTGATTTTATGTGTCAATTTTACTTAGATGAAGATCCATGCAGTCACCCTTGCAGGTTAATTGTCTTCAGTTGGATAGAATGGCCCTGAAATCTACAATGATTTTTGAAGGTTGTGAGACATCAATTCAATTAATAGAGTAAAATGAATAAAAACTCACATCAAGTTAAGGCCACATTGAACTAGAATGTTGAATCCTACGTTTTATCTTTCCCACCATTTGTCTTCTCATGTTTTGATGGTTTGCTTTCAGCTTGTGGTAGACCACAAATTAATGATTAGAAATGCAACTACAGGTTGGCCTGGATGTGCCCATGACGCCAGGGTGCTTCGCAATAGTGCTCTGTTCGAACGTGCTGAGGCTGGTCAGGCAGTGGCAGATGGCAACATAATCTTGGCAGATTCTGCCTATCCGCTGAAGCGTTGGCTGATTACACCATTCCAGAACAATGGAAATTTGACAAGAGAGCAGCGAAATTTCAACCGCAGGATATCAGGGTGCCGACAAAGTGTTGAAAGGGCCATTGGTCATCTGAAGGGACGGATGAGGAGGTTGAAAGAGGTCATGGGGCATGATGCTGATGAGGTCGAGGAACTCATCATGGCAGCATGCATTCTGCACAATCTTTGCATCATTGAGGATGATGACATTGATCATTATATTGATATGGACCTGCCACCTCATCCAAATCGTTTACCAAATATGATCCGAAATGCTCGTGATGGAGTGGTGCGTCGACAACAAGTGATGCACGAAATCAATCAGCTGAGAGATGCGGTCTAAACCATTTATTTTGCAAGGACTATGTAAAATGATCCAGACATTTGTGACTGCATATGTAATTCAAAATCTTTGCATTTCTTATACATTTGGTTTGTCTTTGACCCATTCTTTCTCCAAAGGATGAACTTTAGGATGGAAATTCTTGCACCCAAAAGTGACAATTGTACCCACATCCTGACATGAGTATATCTCATAGATATGGACAGTACTAGTATGTATTTTGTCCCAGTGTAATACCAGTAACCATTGTACTCAAATCATACTAAGGTATGATTCTGTTCATTCAGTGAGTCTGGCCACATGGTAAAATGTGCTATGTTTGTAAAACGTACTTTGATAAATATGTTGAGCAAATTAGTTTCCTGTACATTCATTTCAGTCATTCTGGTCCATCAGAGGTTTTTAAATGAAGGCAA
Organism: Lineus longissimus; assembly: GCF_910592395.1. NCBI lineage: Eukaryota > Metazoa > Nemertea > Pilidiophora > Heteronemertea > Lineidae > Lineus > Lineus longissimus. Next base: position 9,462,079 of record NC_088315.1, read on the forward strand.
CACCCCTTTTCTTTTCAAAACTCTGATACTGGATTGCAATTGGTCTGGCAAAAATTGAAGGATGTGATGCATGACCATGTACATGTATGTGCAAACAGGTAGCCTGTCTTCCTGGCTGCCACTTGGGATCCACCACTGGAGCACAAGATTTGTCCCTGCTCCCATGGTCCCTGGAGCAACTTCCCAGTGAATGTTTGAGTAAACCACAGATTCCCAAATCACTCTGCCCTCAATGATGTCCCTATCCATTGACTCCTTAGACAACAATGAGGTCTTGTTATCATGTCCTAGGAAGAAAGTGAGGACAATGTTCATTTCCCAGGATGGATGTTACCCAGTCCTCCAATATTTCCAAAGACGACCTGGTCCTACAAGAGATGTCTTTCCTAAAGTAGGAGTTCCCACCATTGATACTCTCTACTCCCTACACGCAGAAGACAAAGGTGCAGGCCTACTTTGTACAAACTGTGTTGTTTAGGCCCTTTCAGTGTCTGAGAACGCATTACAACCGATGTCAGCTAGCAATCCGATAACTATTGTTCTAGTTCTACTTCATTTAGGGATATTTGGTAACGAACAGAAGAAATACGGCCAAAAACAGGGTTTTTTTTCATCAGAAAACGTGCTTACAAGCTGCTGGCAGCCATGATTAATCACGTGTTCTGCGGGTAATTCAAAACCCACTCCTGTGCGGTCCAGGGTAGTCCTCGAGGAACTAAGTAGGTCAAATATGACGTCACTCGGGTAGTCACCCGAGCAAAATTCTATGTTCGATTGCTCCCCGAGTCACTCGGGGAGAACTCGAGTAAGCAATCGAAGTCGGCCTACATTACAACATACGAGGGGCCTGCCTTCGCGTGCCAAACAAAGGGCCATCTAGACGCCACCCCGGGTAACGTACAAGGGCCCTCACAGCGACTCATGCACTCAGAAGAAAATGTCTGGGGATAAATCCTGAAACCATCGAGCGTGGCTCTCCCACCAGAAGGAGCAAAAAATTGCCGCCAGCCAAAGCTTGCAACGGTCTGTACCCCAGCCAAAGCTTGCAAGGTAATATATACGCCCCAGCCAAAGCTTGCAAGGCTATCGCCAGCAAAAGCTCGCAACGATATACAGATATACGCCCCAGCCAAAGCTCGCAAGGCCACCGCCAGCAAAGCTCGCAACGGTGTGAATCAAAGAGACCGGCCGTACACACAACAAACGTTAGAAAACTGTCACGATAACCCGAAAAAAGTGAGGAAAACGGGAAATGCGAAAACAAAAATCGGAATAAATAACAAAGTGCCGAGAAAAAACGGCCAGAAGGAGCGATATCCAGGGAAAGAGAGAAAACGAATATCCAAGGAAGAATCCGCGTGGAAAACCTACCGTGAAATGAGGAGCGGCGAACAAAAGACTGCCTAGACAGACGGCAGGAGAGAGAATAGTGAACGAGGCCGAATGGGTGGGCATATTTATACTACCGCTCGACGTTAGGTGTCGCCAGGGGTGTGGGGAGTATCGAAGGTGGCGGCACCTAATGGTAATGAAAAGAAAAGAATGCACTGAAAGTGCCTTAGAAAGCTTCATTCGGACTCCATAAAAATGTGCAGGTATGAGCACATGGCACCAGTAGTTTCGTCTCAGCATAAATCGGAGTCGAGTGATCCCCTCTGGGTGATGCCTTGTGGGTCACTCCAGGTACTGGTTTGACGTTACGTCTGATGGATTTAATGAAACGACAGAGTGAGACCTCATCGCGTGATCAAAGAAATGAATGAATAGAAAAAGCATGATTTAAAATCAGAAATAAACGCAAACCACGATGAAAGGTAATAAATTGTGGCAAAACGATAGCACTCAAGAAGAAAGAAAACATATTTTTATTCATTTCTTGCCTAATCCCAAACAGGACGCTTTTAGTGGCAATCGAAACGCTGTGCGCCCCAAAAGTGAAAATTAGGGCATTATTTTCCAACCATCCTTACAGGAAAACGATAAGAATATGGTTAGGGCATTATTTTCCAACCATCCTTACAGGAAAACGATAAGAATATGGTTAGGAAAGCTTTATTCAAAATTGTCCATTTCTATCCAAATTTATGACAGATTCGTTCTTATCGCATGCAGAACTTCCAAGTAAACATGGGAAGTGGTAACTTATACAGACATGATACATCATCTTGGAAATTCAAGGCATATATTATTCATTCCAGAATTTGTGCAACCTCCGTGTTGTTCGGGAAAATTCACCAAAGTATTACAACATTGAGGCAGAAGGTTGCATTGCTAACAAAAGAACGATCTGGGCAGTGCTAATCTTCTCATCTGCTATCACTACGACATATAGCGAGAAAGATCACCTCCTTTATACCTACACTCAACTCCTTTTCTGCTTCTACGATGTTTCGGTAATTTTCAGTTTGCTATGGGCGTAGCCGTTGAATGAAAATGATTTATCTTTATCTCCCTACAACTGTATTAAAAACCAAAAATCTACGTTAATATTTCTCGAGCTTTCTACAAGAACAACAACACAGGCTACTATGTCCATATCATTACGTTACAGGCATCGATGTAGGAAGAGTATGTCATTTCTGTTGCACACGACGTTGAGACGTTCGGGCTCTATGAAAATAGTGTTGCACTCGTGGCGATGACTTGACTGTTACACTCGGTTACTCCAAACCCAGGTGAGGGTTACAACCGTCGCCAAACATAAAGGAAATATTGGCATTTGTTGCAATAACATGTTTTCATCATCTATCTTCTACCAACACATGATCATACCAGAGAATTGAGAAATAGGACATGACTGATTTGAGGTAACCTCTAATGGAACAACGCAGTCTTGTAGGCTTGTCCTCATCACAGTCATAGCTGTCTGCTCACGTTATCTTTCAAACCATGCAGTAAATCATACTTTGGGTAACTTCGTTTCAACTGTTTCAATTGTTTCAATTGTTTAATTTCTTTATCATGTTTAGAACATATCATATATTTTTGTATTGAATTCTGCTAAATCAATACAGACATATTGCGCTTGATTCTAAAATACCTTGGTACCGTAAAGTCAACTTTTAAATGGAAAATGCATAAGCCTCGTTCTGAGAGCGGAGTGTTTTGGACACGCAACCAAGATGCTCTACCAAAGTTCCCTCGGGTTGCACTAAAATGTGGAAACCATGCACACGTCACGTCAATGGAATTTCAGCTCACTTCAGAAGTTTGAGGCTCTCAAAACACTGCTTCAAACACAAATCAGTCAAGGAAGGATCAACCACCCTAAGTTTTTTAATGAGCACTACACATATTTCCCGAGAAAAACGCTCCAAATAGCCCATTTGCGCGGATTTTAGCATCACTTTGAGCGAGCCGATGCGGACTTCCTATGCGCGCTGTACAAAATGTACATGTCTCACTTTCTGCAACGTTGCCGTAACATAATGTAAACAACGGCGCTACCGGCGCTCCGGCCGGGCCGGCGATGGATGGAATTTGCCAAATTCGCACATATTCAAGTTATTTTCGTGGCCTATCTTTTTAAGTTTGAGGTATTTTAGAATAGAAATTGAACCCGAGGAACTCAACCAAGGTCCTCCGCCTCGGGTTCAATTCCTTAATCATATACATGTACCTATTGATATTTGAACATTGTTGCTCATTTTGTATATTACCACTAATTGTGCCACCGAGTCAGGTGATCGTCATAGACAACGAACATGTTGCCGATTAGAAAGACACAAAGGTGGTTACCAAAGATGATAAATAGAGATGAAAAAACGAGGGTGCATATGCCCCCCCCCCCCCCCCAATAACGCATATGACAGCTTTTCCTGATTTATCCGACATTCCTCTGACATAGTTGCTCGAAGAATGATTGAAGAATCGATCATCATTTTATTGTCTGGAACTGGCTATGAAATAGATATTGATGTGAATAGCACATGCAGTTGTTTTCAAGTTTCAGTCATCGGTAAACTTTACGGCTGGTTAAATCTGTTTGTGCTCACGACATTGCTTACAAAACACATTTTCTTGTTGATCAGATTTCGATGATCAACACAGACTTGTTGTCAGGTAAAAGTTTGCTTTTACCGACATCAAACAAGTACGAAATATCGAAAAATAAAGAACATGCAATAAAAAAACTTTATTACTTTTATAGCCTGCAAGTAGGTACACATCACGTAGCTCAAGTTTTGTATGATATGAAGACAATCAACCTCAGCTAGGGAGATTGCTGCCACGGTTCCAGCAAATGAGCCATAGCTCAATATCTGATTCAGAAAGTGCTTTCCCCACACAGAGTACCAATTCCTGGCAAGGGGACACGGTTCCCATCAGAAGCTCAGTGTGAGTGCTGTGCCACTGATGATAAGCGGATTGATTTGATTTGGATCATAGAGCTGATTCCTCGTCATGTGATCCCGTACTCGAACAGCAATGATTCGTTCAATCAGTTTGGATAAATGTAGAACTAGATACATGCCAGTAACTTGGTAACTCATCCTTGTCCAGAGACGGCTTTTTTAGCATTGGTTTCTCAAAGGCCGACTTTAGGCGAGAGGGAACATGTCCTTGCTGCAGTGACTTATTGAGACCGCCATTACCAAAATGGCGGTCTTCCTTGTTTTTACTGGTTTTCTCTCTCCCTCTCTCCCCGTATCCAATCTGCGGTTTCATCAGAATAACTCGAGGACTAAACAATGTATCACCCTGAATGTATCAGGGATTGTTGATATGTGTGATGACCAGAAGTGATTTAATTATGGGCAGAAATGGATTAAAATCTGAATTTTGGCGCCGGTATTTCTAAAGTTTTGACTGCTTAATCAATTATAGTCCGAACGTCAGCTTTTGCCGAACAACTGGTGATTAAGGGGATTTGCCAATCCATTATTCGAGCGGCACCCCGCCGATGATCACCACGATATACCATACTCCCAAGCTCCAGTGGTGGGAAGGCAAACTATGGCTGAGATGACTCTCCTGCTTATTGAGCAGCACCCACTGCGTTGTCCACGCAAAGTCAGACGGCTACCTAAAATGTGGAAGAGGGAATGATTCGAGGATGCACCCACTGTTATGATTAAAAAAACCTTGACGTCTGTGACTGTGGACATTAGGTCAAGGTCAAATCTGTCGATTGTCATGGAATTCAACATTATTAAATACCGCCGGAGCTAAGGTAGTCGTGTTTGGTTTTAATTCAAAGGTTTGGACTGAGCCACTTTTGTGACTTAATAACCGTTCGAGCTAAGGTAGTCGTGATTGGCATCAAACTTTAGTTTTTTTGGCATGTTTGAATTGACCCACTTTCGTTACCTATTGATGACCATTAACGCTAAGTTATTCATGTTTTGCATCAAACTTCAGTTTATGAGCATTAGATTGGCCATATTTTGTGACTGTCGCACCTTCACCTTTAGAGCTAATCCAGACGTTTGGTATTAAACTTCAGCATATGAGGAGTTGGTTTGAACTGACCTACTTGTATGATCTACTGGCCCACTAAATGACAGTTCGAGCCAAGGTGGTCGTGATAAATATCAAACTTTACTTTATTTTAGGCATATTTGGACTGACCAATTTTCGTGACCTACTTATTGATGACTGCTAACGCCAAGTTATTCATGTTTGCATCAAACTTAAGCTTGTGTGGATTACATTTCAACTGACCATCTTTCGTGACACGCTCACCTAACGACCTTTATAGCTAATCTCGACATTTTTGGCCAAACTTCAGCTTATGAGGAGTTGGTTTGAACTGACCTACTTTCTTAACTTACTGACCTACTTATTAAGGACTAATTGACCTGCCATGTTTTCTGCACCTACACCTGTATATTATCTTGTCATCCTTTCAGTTTCTCTTAATGACGATGGTGATTTAATTCTCCTAGATGTCAAGGACGAGGAAACGTTGCCCACCTTTGTGACCCGACAACCTGATAGTGACGACAGCTCCTGGTGTTATGACACAGTTGATACAATGAAGAATTCTATCATCGACACGGCTTACTGCAGATCAAAGATAAAACGACAAAAAAGTCAGTTACCAACAAACGCTTGAAATGTGGCAAAGAAAACGATGAAAAAATAAATTCCTATCCCTTAACTAAGGTGACATGTTTCCTTGACAACAGAGTTGTCGGTGCAACCTTCTTCTAACCAACATCGCAGTGATGGATTCTGACTCGATCATGCCATGGTTCCCAGAACCTGATGAAACACCTTGAGAGAACATTACGAGACGAATTGATATAATCGTCAAATCCGACTTTTTGTTTCTTCCAAAAATTGTGAAGAAAATGTATTCGAACCGCACTATAGATTCCAGCGATGCAGTCAAGTCATTTGCCTAAACGAATGTGGTCGCAGTTTCCACACGGTAACAAAAGGCCACATCGACCACAGTCGCATTTGGCAATGAAACGGTTAACACTTAGTTTCTTCAGACCATTGGAATAGGAATTAGTCAAGTGGAAATACATAGACAGCACAAAATTCAAATCATCGCAACACCATGCTTTACTTAAAAAATCAATGGTACACTGTCACTGTCACTGTTACTCTCGAGTTCTTCTCTACGATAGTCAGTGAATTTTTTAATACTTGGGGGTTCCACAAAAAGTTCTGGGAGGAGTTAGCAACTCTCTCTGTTTTATGTAAATGATTACCGAAATCCATGTCCTTGTCGACTGCCAATACTGTTCGTTTCTTTATTCAGGATTGTTTTCTGTATTGTGACCACTCGACTTTCATGAATAATAGTTAAAGCTTTTTAAATTGTATTCTGACTTCACTTACTGAACTACTGTTACCTGTAAGTCATGAGCCATCACCACTTTCTAGCTGGCTGCAGCATGTCGGTGACGATAAATTCCTTTAAAATTTGGTGCTGCCATCAGCATTGTGGCAATTCCTTACCTGGAACAAAGGGTTACAACTAAACCACTCCAGCCAGCTTACTACAGCTAGTTTCAGCCTTCACCATATCAAACTGCCCTTCAATAGATTTCATAGTTAGCACTATGAAGACATCTCTTTTCACTATCATGCCCATATCCATGGCCAAAAAGGCGAAAATAGGTGAACAGGAGGCCATTTTCTAAGAGCGCCAAGGACATTTTGTTCATCACTTGCACCTAGAATTCATCAGTGATTTTACGTGCCCGACAAACGTCAACCTTTTCCACCTCTGTCGACATCATTATCCGCGGGGGCCAGGCGACATGATGATACACTTCGCGCATCATAAAAAACCTAGAATAGCATCTCCCTAAACTCAAGAGACCTGTGTTCTTCATAATCAACTCAAATTGTTCATATAAAAATTGGCTCTTGATGATCAGTCGTTTGTTGTGAATATCTCCACGTGTTTCCAATACCTTTTCGTCACGGACTTGGAAACCCTTACAATATGATAGAGTGTGCCGTCTAACATTTGGATGAAGTCATCCAGCGCGCTTCTGGAAATCTGGTATCTCAAATCAATATCAACATGATCAATGGCTAAGGTTGTATCGACGCGTCTCATGACGCAGCTGATTCTAAATCCAAAGAATGCTGTCAATATTTGCTCGTTATTCCTTCCAATGGCCGCAGTAACAATTATAAGGCGGTCTGATTCCCTAAACCAATAGTCGTAACTTAATAACTGGAGATCTGTAAAGTTGATAATGGAACTAAATTCGGTGCTCGAGCCTGGGAGAGTAAAATGTTTGCTTCTTCTAAACCAGTATAAATACAATCCTGAATAATCGTTCCCTTCTTTTTCACCAATGATAAAGTACACGAAGTCTTCGCCAAGGAAAAATCTGTCGTAAGCAGACACCGGGACGTTTATTTCTATAGCGCCTTTGGACGAAGGTCTAATAACGGCGCTTTCATTCAGATTAAATGAATACATGCTAATGACAGACTGGCTATATCGCTTGCAATCAATGACTAATGTCCCGTGTCGGAGCAAAATATCGAACTTCGTCACATACACCCCACTTACGCACGGGTCCGTTTCCGGTATGACTAGTTTCCTAGTGCCGATGCCAAGCCTGACGTCAAAGAGGATAAATGTCAGATACTTTTGCTCTTCCCAGCAACTTACGACGATGTATCTATCATAGACCAGTGCATTGCTTGCTATATACAGTTTAGCGCACACTAATTCGTTTACATGAAGGATTGTCCTATAGGTGAGAACGAATATACCTTGCTTTGAATTCAGTCGAAACATGCACACGTTGTAATCCTGTTTACCACGGATGTCTGTCAGGACACCAATGGCGCCAGTCACGTGATTATAAAGCAACCTATCATTGCTGCCAATTCGTAATATCACAGGTGGTAAAAACATCGCTCTCATTCTGCGTCTGTACCGTATCTTTCGATTACCCTTAATAATTAAGTAGTAGAACCGTTAAATGTTACACAGCTGATATTTGTTTTCTTGATACCGTCATCTTTGAGATGATTTCGGTAATATTGCTGGTCATAAGCGTGCTTTTTTTCGTCATAGCGGGGGGGGGGGCAAAACGCCTCTTTTATCCTCCATCTGGTTGAACATCAGCCAAAAACCGCAAAAACACGTTTTTGTAACTCTATAGCCCCTTTTACACTACGCATTTTCAACCGCGCTCGGCCCGCGTCGAGCGCATCTCGGCAAAAAAATGACACGTGGCAACTCGTGGTGCAGCGTGGTCGGCAGATGAGACCAAAACATTGATTGCCTTGTGGGGGGAAGATGTTACCCAGGCCCAACTAGGAGGAACACGCCATAACAAGAAATTGTACAAGGAGATTGCGAAAGGACTGGAGGAAGCTGGTTTCCCTGACAGGGAGTGAAAGCAGTGTCAAGAAAAGATCAAGAAGCTGAAGAAGAAATATCGGGAAGTTTTAGACAATAACATTCGCTCTGGAAAAGGTAGAAAGGAATGGGCATATTTTGACAAAATTCACGAGATTCTAGGTACAAGGCCCATGTCCAGGCTTTCAATTTTGCTACAATCGGCAGAAAAGAAACCCAAGGCAAAAGGAAAAGCGAAGAAAGTGTCCGCAGCAGCCTCAGGCAGCGAATCTGCAGACAGCACTAGGCCTAGTAGTCGGGCTTCGACCTCCACAGCAACAGATGATGCAGATGCCAATAATGCCAATGAGAATTTCCTACCTCAAACAGAGGACGGAGCGTCGATCCAGGTAAATTGGCGCGGTGACAGAGATGGATTATTGTGCGTAGTGTAAATGGTACATCAGAGGCGGGCTCGACCCGGGTCGAGCACGGCACGGTTTAACCGGGTTAAAAAACTGTGTAGTGTAAAAGAGGCTTATGGAGGGACATTTGCCCTCCCTTCCGCGCCAAAGCCCCTCTAGCTACGGCCCAGTTTAAGGTTTATCAAGACAGTCTGTCACTGATGTAGTACAAAGCAAGTGCACTCGAAAAAGTTATATAGGTGAATGACCTAGTTTAAAATGTCAGAATTTTGAGCTAGTAACTAACCGCCTGATTCCGAGATTATCCAGCTTCAAATCGAGGAGTACCTATTTCAACTGAACCCTTGTATTAACCGTCCATCAAATTGACATTTACCTCATATTGTTTTTTGTGTTTTCCAAGACATCCAAGGAGTGTATATGTTGAAATTTTTAAACTGGCATGGTGTCTCCGGCTTCAGTGTTTGAACAAAAGTAGTCAGACGAATGAGAGGAATCAAAACGCAGATGCCAACATTTTTCGTTCAAACACCAAAGCCAAAAATGCAACATCAGTTTGAAAATCTAAAAATACCTCTTTGGGTGTTTTGGCATATTCCACTGAAATTGCAAAACTGCAGATCCTGATAATGCGCACATCTAGCGTGGTCATCGTTTAATCCAAATCTTAGGAAGCCAGTCCTATCAAACAATGGTTGATGGTGGCTGATTTGAATGGCCTAATTGGCCCCCCTACAAAACCAGTCATCGTCAGGAATCGTCAACACCAGTCGTCGCTCAGCAGGGGCAGATAATACCAGCTCAAAAAGATCTCGGACATTGTTTGAGGCCCTCAATCGAAACTCGGAAAACCACCAGGTGGTAGGTGAAAGTAAGTGATGCCTACTGAGAAATACATTACAGTGGACAAGTTATGATCGAGATTCAATATCTCAGGATTTTTCTTGTTCAGTCTGCTCTTGTATATTTAACCACATACATTGTGTTTGAGTTTAAATGCTTTGAACGAATAAAGTGCAATATTTGGCCTTTCTTATTGATTTCAACACGGGTACCAGCATATTTTTCAAGACTTATGTGTGTGCAGATTTTTCTTATGTAGCCCTTTTGTAGAGGCTTGTTTTTGTTACACTCAATGACAAACCCAAAGCCTAACATCACCCCACTCTGATATTTTTTCAAGAGGACAAATTTAACTCCATAGTTTGGATTTGATATGATGACAAAAGATTTTGCCCCGCCTGAGTTGCCTTGGATTAAGTGTGTCTTAAGTAAGCTATAACCCGATGATTGTCCTTGCTTGTAATGATATACGGCCACAGTCAAATAGTTTTGACGCTGATGTATAAAACCAACTACGAATAAGCTGTGGTCGAACCAGGTTGGCTTTACTTTGTCAACATGAGGGAAGTGAAGATGCGTTTTATTAGTTAACCGTAGAACAGGCTCTGAGCCTGTTTCTACGTAGTAGTCAAAGAAAGATATACTCTGTGAGCCATCAACGCACATCATGAAGGCCTTTTCAGCAAAGTCTAAAAATAAAACCACGGCATATATGTGGTAGTTTACTTCTTTTTCGAGACAATGCCTGCCCTCCTTGGGCAGAATTAGACTACCGTTTACAATACCCTTTGTAAAATCATACATGTAGACTTCAGGGCCATCAAAAATCAAGAGGAACTTATCAAAGTAGCTAAATGATCCTCTCGGCTTTCGCTGGAAATATGAGCCATTGTATTTCACCCGAAACACATGAGTATTTGGCTTATACTCGTAAATTAAAAAGTAAACACCTCCTGAATTTTCCGAAGATGTTGCTATAAGATACTCGAGGTTGCGGTGGTAATCTGTGACAGGTTTGGGTGGTACGAGTACTACCGGGAGATCCCGTGTATACATATACCTGTGCTGAACAGAATATCTGAGACGTCATCGAACCATTCACCTTCGCGTGATTTCTTTTTTCGACGCCGCTATGAATGCTCGCTGTACATAATGTCCTTGCAGTTATCGGTGTTATACCACAATTAACCTACAGTGGTGACCTATCACCATCCGGAGACTAATAGATTCCGATCCCTAAACAGTTTTATCGGTCTACCATGTAACACAATAGAAACAAAGCTCTCCAATTACAGTAATGGAGGGTACAACTGCCCAGTAACACAATGAGTTAATCCGCGCCTCTGACATTCCAAATTCTTAGTATTCATTTATTCTTGATTCTTCGCATTTAAATTTCAGGTGTGGTTTATCCCCGAGACATGAAAAGCTGATACATTCAGTGCAAATTGCGAAATCTATAATTGCTGATAACGATTACATCTGGGAAACTGCAAAGTCCTTTTGACCAGACTCGGGGACCATCTAACAGATGTCACCGACAGGACACGACACTTGAGCCAACTTAACGAGTCAGGCATTCATCATTGCAGCGGTGTAGAAACCTTTTTAGGAGGGGGGGGGGGGGGAGGGGCTGCAAAATGACAGACAACGAATCTAAAGGGCCGAGTTCAAGAAAAAGTAGCAGGAGAAAACTTCCGTTGATGGCGCCGGAAATCTGACCAGTTGATGCCTTCGAGAGAAAATGGAAATTACAGAAATGGTAAGCTATTTGAAGCAAGCTCCAAACAACCTTCTTGACAATTCAACATGCTCAAAAGAAAACAGATGGGGTTGTTTTGATTGCCTATTACCTTCTTTTGAAGCATTCTTGATCCCTGATGGTAACCAAGCTCACCCTTTTCCATACACCTTCCCCTCCACTTACTCAATTCGCAATAACTGTCTCCGACGTGCCAATAACTAACAGTGAGACATCCTTTTGTTATCAGACATATGGCAACACACATGATTTGGCTTAATGTTTGGCCCTTCATTTTTAGATCGACATGTTTAAAAGCCAAGTTATCGACAACATGTTCAAAAACCGCCTGTCTCTGAGCAACACCCATGCTGATCTCTTTATCTCTGATTCATTCCCATTTTAGTGTCCAATGAATAAAATGTAGCATGAGACGAATGTCTTCTGGTAACGATAAGGAAGTGTATCAAACTTTCTTCGTCCCATAGAGGTACTTTGCTATTATATCTGCTGATAGGGATGACCAAAACGCTTCTTAATATAGACGTTGCAGATAATTTGATTAACATTCTTCTAAAACAACTCTTAAAGTATGGTTAGAAAGGCAAATTGCATTTTGCCGGCAGATTACGGAATTTGCCTATCGAACCTTGCCAATAATACAGCAAGGGTGAGCGATGCCTGCTGATTGTAGTCTGTAGACTGAAGCTGGTTCTTTAGTTTAAACCATCAATGGATGCAGTCACTACGCCATTCGAATGTGAAGACCAAGTGACGAAGTGACCGGAGATCATGACAGCTCAAAATGTCATTTTGGGACTCACGTCATACTACGGGTCTCGCGTGAAAATGGTTACAGTGTATAAAAAAAGACCATTGCTATTTATACGCGAGTTTCGTAATGCAATTGCTTCGCAACACCCACCCTCTGAAGTTCAATATTCTTAGTATTTGTTAATTCTTGATTCTGCGCATTTCAATTTCAGCTGTGGTTTATCCCCAAGACATGAAAAGCTGATACATTCAGTGCAAAGTGCGCAATCTGTGAAAGCTAATAACGACTACATCCGGGAAACTGCAGAGTCCTGTTGATCTGACTCGGGGAACATCTAACAGATGTCACCAACGGGACACAGCCAGGGAGTCAACATTTGAGCCAACGGGTCAGGTGTTCATCATTGCAGCGGCGTAGCTACCTTTTTGGTCGGAGGGAGGGGCGGCAAAATGACATACAACAATTCTAAAGGGCCGAGTTCAAGAAAAAATAGCAAGAGAAAACTTCCGTTGGCGGCGCCGGAAATCTGACGAGTTGATGCCTTCGAGTGAAAACGGAAATTACTGAGATGGTCAACTATTTGAATCAAGCTCAAAACAACCTTCTTGACAATTCGACATGTTCAAAAGATATCAGATGAAGTTGTTTTGATGGCCTATTACCTTCTTTTGAAGCATTCTTGATCCCTGATGGTAACCAAGCTCACCCTTTTCCATACACCTTCCCCTCCGCTTACTCAATTCGCAATAACTGTCTCCGACGTGCCAATAATTAACAGTGAGACATCCTTTTGTTATCAGACATATGGCAACACACATGATTTGGCTTAATGTTTGGCCCTTCATTTTTAAATCGACATGTTTAAAAGTCAAGTTATCGACAACATGTTCAAAAACCGCCTGTCTCTGAGCAACACCCATGCTGATCACTTTATCTCTGATTCATTCCCATTTTAGTGTCCAATGAATAAAATGTAGCATGAGACGAATGTCTTCTGGTAACGATAAGGAAGTGTATCAAACTTTCTTCGTCCCATAGAGGTACTTTGCTATTATATCTGCTAATCGGGATGACCAAAAGGCTTCTCAATATAGACGTTACAGATAATTTGATTAACATTCTTCTAAAACGACTCTTAAAGTATGGTTTGAAAGGCAAATTGCATTTTGCCGGCAGATTACGGAATTTGCCTATCGAACCTTGCCAATAATACAGCAAGGGTAAGCGATGCCTGCTGATTGTAGTCTGTAGACTGAAGCTGGTTCTTTAGTTTAAACCATCAATAGATGCAGTCACTACGTCATTCGAATGTGAAGACCAAGTGACGAAGTGACCGGAAATCATGATAACTCAAACTGTCATTTTGGGACTCACGTCATACTATACGGGTGTTGCGTGAAAATGGCCACAGTGCATCAAATAAAGACAAGGACTATTTATACGCGAGTCCCGTAATGCAATTGCTTTGCCACACTGTGTTTTAAGTAAGCCCTCATTTAAATTTCGACCCCTACCCAACCTTATAATCCTAACCCTCCCCAAATGCTATTCCTTACCCTCTGTTTCGACTTCTATTAGAAAACGGCGTTATTCGTTATTTAGCACACCCAAACTCTTGGCGCTCTTTCCGCAATGCCGTTCCTCGCCCCCGCGCAGCGCATCGTCGCCACTGCATGGATCCGCTCGAAGCGATTGTTTCACGGAGAGCTTTAATACCTTGATCCAGTTGATAGTTAAATGGGAATAGCGTGATAATTCAGTCAAACCTTGAATTGTTTTTAAGCTTAATATGTGGAAGTTGGAACTACTATCGTAGAGTGGAAGATGACTTGGTAGACATCAGCTTGGTATGTGATGCCTTTCCTTTCGATTGGTTAAAAAACTCATTTGTTTCTGCCAACGAGCAAGACTTCCTAACGGAAACAAAAACCCATCTAAATGATCCGTTACGTTCGTCATTCAAACATTTTGTGAAAGCATGATGTCAACATCTCCAACCATTTCGGAAAAATGTAAAGTTTTAGACTATATTTGGAATTTGAATTGTACTTGTACGAAGTGGCCTTTAGAAATAAATGACTCAGGTCTCACTCCACACTTTCAAAATCGGCCAAATATGTCCATCCCCGGACGTAGTTCGTTTATAAATGGTTTGTCCCTTTGAATTATCCGTGCTATGCATTATAACATTGAGGCAGAAGGTTGCATTGTTAACAAAAGAACGATCTGGGCAGTGCTAATCTTCTCATCTGCTATCACTACGACATATTGTGAGAAAGATCACCTCCTTTATACCTACACTCAACTCCTGTTCTGCTTCTACGATGCTCCGGTAATTTCCAGTTTGCTATGGGCGTAGCCGTTGAATGAAAATGATTTACCTGTATCTCCCTACAAGTGTATTAAAAACCAAATATATACATCAGTAATTCTCGAATTTTCTACACGAACAACAACACTGGCTACTATGTCCATATCATTACGTTACAGGCATCGATGTATGAAGAGTATGTCATTTCTGTTGCACACGACGTTGAGACTTTCGGGCTCTATGAAAAGGTAGTTGATAAAGCTTGGAATCAGTGAAACCTTGGAACCAGTGATAAACCTTGGAATCAGTCCTAAAAATGCATAAAAACATGAAATAATGCCATTCGAACCTAACGTGGTCACGAATCAACATTTGGAGCTTATTCTTACATGATCAGATCGGAATTTTATGGTAATTTAGAAATCTGTCGCATATCCGATTCAATAGTCTATATTTTAGAACAACCCAGTTGTACCTCGCCTCCAGTGTACAGTACTGATCTCCCAAATATGGGAAGACACGCCCACCACACACCCATAATATGGACCAATAGCGCTCCTCTTATAAATACGCCACCACCACGCGGGGCCTATTTGAACTACGGATCGGTCTGTTCATACAGGGTGATACAGAGAAAATTGGGGGCCTGTCATGCATTATGCATGGATAAGGTTGACGACTATGTCTAGGCCTAATTGTCTATGATTGACTGATATTTTTTAACAAACGATCAATAAAAGAAGCCTAGTCATGTATGTTTATTACCGAAGTTTGCGGATGAAAATTTCCTTCGCCGTGAGCGATTTCTTACATCTTCCAGTACGCATCGAGGGATGCAGAGATCTTTGTGACGTCACCAGTTCTAAGCGGTTTTTTTTATTCACGTGTGTTTGTCCTATGATCTCGTGCATCTAGTACCGAGCATAATACTTTATCGTCTATGGAATACAAAACAATCATAAAAACTAATTTTTGCTTCCATTGAAGAGAAATAAAATATTTTAACGACCACAGCGCATTGCCAATTGATGACGTCATCCTCCACATTAAAAATGTTGGCTTCTGAACTAACTGGCAAATTGCTATCAATAAAGTCAGCTGGGACGAGACTGTCAGTTGGGAGGGTATAAATCGTGGAAGGAACGCACCCGATTTCCCGCGCTATTTGCACAGTGATTCCATGGTTTACATTGAATATTCCAAGGTTTATCAGTGTTTCCAAGGTTTCACTAATTCCATACTTTATCAACTACCCTATGAAAATAGTGTTGCACTTGTGGCGATGACTTGACTGTTACACTCGGTTACTCCAAACCCAGGTGAGGGTTACAACCGTTGCCAATCATAAAGGAAAGATTGGCATTTGTTGCAATAACTTGTTTTCATCATCTATCTTCTACCAACACATGATCATACCAGAGAATTGAGAAATAGGACATGACTGATTTGAGGTAACCTCTAATGGAACAACGCAGTCTTGTAGGCTTGTCCTCATCATAGTCATAGCTGTCTGCTCACGTTATCTTTCAAACCATGCAGTAAATCATACTTTGGGTTACTTCGTTTCAACTGTTTCAATTATTTCAATTGTTTAATTTCTTTATCATGTTTAGAACATATCATATATTTTTGTATTGAATTCTACTAAATCGATACAGACATATTGCGTTTGATCATATACCTATTGATTTGAACATTGTTGCTCATATTGTATATTACCACTAATTGTAGTTCCTTTTTTTCTGTACTTCGCGAATTGACAGTCCAAAAATCCGCGAATATGCAGCCGAACCGTGTTGTCCTTGGCTTTCAGGGGCTGTCATATTACCAAGGGCACTATCTTGCAAGAACAGGAAGACGATGGGCCAATTAACACAGAGAATTCGTGAACATTCCTCAGATTGTAACTGTGTCAGAACATGTAGATCGTTCGACATCCCTATTACATTCAAGCACAGCATCAGGTATGGTTCTTCCAAAAGTAATGATTAGCTGATGCCTTCTGTACAAATTGTGCATATATACTGTGAATACTGATAATGCCTTCATCAGGGAATCCGCGAGACCTACTGACTAGATTCAGGGAATATCTAACAGATGTCACAGGACTCAGAAAGGTTATCAACACTTGAGCCACCGAGTCAGGTGATCGTCATGGACAACGAAGATGTTGCCGATTAGAAAGACACAAAGGTGGTTACCAAAGATGATAAATAGAGATGAAAAAACGAGGGTGCATATCCCCCCCCCCCCCCCCCAATAACGCATATGACAGCTTTTCCTGATTTATCCGACATTCCTCTGACATAGTTGCTCGAAGAATGATTGAAGAATCGATCATCATTTTATTGTCTGGAACTGGCTATGAAATAGATATTGATGTGAATAGCACATGCAGTTGTTTTCAAGTTTCAGTCATCGGTAAACTTTACGGCTGGTTAAATCTGTTTGTGCTCACGACATTGCTTACAAAACACATTTTCTTGTTGATCAGATTTCGATGATCAACACAGACTTGTTGTCAGGTAAAAGTTTGCTATTACCGCCATCAAACAAGTACGAAATATCGAAAAATAAAGAACATGCAATAAAAAAACTTTATTACTTTTATAGCCTGCAAGTAGGTACACATCACGTAGCTCAAGTTTTGTATGATATGAAGACAATCAACCTCAGCTAGGGAGATTGCTGCCACGGTTCCAGCAAATGAGCCATAGCTCAATATCTGATTCAGAAAGTGCTTTCCCCACACAGAGTACCAATTCCTGGCAAGGGGACACGGTTCCCATCAGAAGCTCACTGTGAGTGCTGTGCCACTGACGATAAGCGGATCGATTTGATTTGGATAGAGCTGATTCCTCGTCATGTGATCCCGTACTCGAAAAGCAATGATTCGTTCAATCAGTTTGGATAAATGTAGAACTAGATACATGCCAGTAACTTGGTAACTCATCCTTGTCCAGAGACGGCTTTTTTAGCATTGGTTTCTCAAAGGCCGACTTTAGGCGAGAGGGAACATGTCCTTGCTGCAGTGACTTATTGAGACCGCCATTACCAAAATGGCGGTCTTCCTTGTTTTTACTGGTTTTCTCTCTCCCTCTCTCTCCGTATCCAATCTGCGGTTTCAGCAGGATAACTCGAGGACTAAACAATGTATCACCCTGAATGTATCAGGGATTGTTGATATGTGTGATGACCAGAAGTGATTTAATTATGGGCAGAAATGGATTAAAATCTGAATTTTGGCGCCGGTATTTCTAAAGTTTTGACTGCTTAATCAATTATAGTCCGAACGTCAGCTTTTGCCGAACAACTGGTGATTAAGGGGATTTGCCAATCCATTATTCGAGCGGCACCCCGCCGATGATCACCACGATATACCATACTCCCAAGCTCCAGTGGTGGGAAGGCAAACTATGGCTGAGATGACTCTCCTGCTTATTGAGCAGCACCCACTGCGTTGTCCACGCAAAGTCAGACGGCTACCTAAAATGTGGAAGAGGGAATGATTCGAGGATGCACCCACTGTTATGATTAAAAAACCTTGACGTCTGTGACTGTGGACATTAGGTCAAGGTCAAATCTGTCGATTGTCATGGAATTCAACATTATTAAATACCGCCGGAGCTAAGGTAGTCGTGTTTGGTTTTAATTCAAAGGTTTGGACTGAGCCACTTTTGTGACTTAATAACCGTTCGAGCTAAGGTAGTCGTGATTGGCATCAAACTTTAGTTTTTTTGGCATGTTTGAATTGACCCACTTTCGTTACCTATTGATGACCATTAACGCTAAGTTATTTATGTTTTGCATCAAACTTCAGTTTATGAGCATTAGATTGGCCATATTTTGTGACTGTCGCACCTTCACCTTTAGAGCTAATCTAGACGTTTGGTATTAAACTTCAGCATATGAGGAGTTGGTTTGAACTGACCTACTTGTATGATCTACTGGCCCACTAAATGACAGTTCGAGCCAAGGTGGTCGTGATAAATATCAAACTTTACTTTATTTTAGGCATATTTGGACTGACCAACTTTCGTGACCTACTTATTGATGACTGCTAACGCCAAGTTATTCATGTTTGCATCAAACTTAAGCGACTCTGTGGATTACATTTCAACTGACCATCTTTCGTTACACGCTCACCTAACGACCTTTATAGCTAATCTCGACATTTTTGGCAACTTCAGCTTATGAGGAGTTGGTTTGAACTGACCTACTTTCTTAACTTACTGACCTACTTATTAAGGACTAATTGACCTGCCATGTTTTCTGCACCTATATTATCTTGTCATCCTTTCAGTTTCTCTTAATGACGATGGTGATTTAATTCTCCTAGATGTCAAGGACGAGGAAACGTTGCCCACCTTTGTGACCCGACAACCTGATAGTGACGACAGCTCCTGGTGTTATGACACAGTTGATACAATGAAGAATTCTATCATCGACACGGCTTACTGCAGATCAAAGATAAAACGACCAAAAAGTCAGTTACCAACAAATGCTTGAAATGTGGCAAAGAAAACGATGAAAAAATAAATTCCTATCCCTTAACTAAGATGACATGTTTCCTTGACAACAGAGTTGTCGGTGCAACCTTCTTCTAACCAACATCGCAGTGATGGATTCTGACTCGATCATGCCATGGTTCCCAGAACCTGATGAAACACCTTGAGAGAACATTACGAGACGAATTGATATAATCGTCAAATCCGACTTTTTGTTTTTCCAAAAATTGTGAAGAAAATGTATTCGAACCGCCCTATAGATTCAAGCGATGTGCACAGTCAAGTCATTTGCCCAAACGAATGTGGTCGCAGTTTCCACACGGTAACATAAGGCCACATCGACCACAGTCGCATTTGGCAATGAAACGGTTAACACTTAGTTTCTTCAGCCCATTGGCATAGGAATTAGTCAAGTGGAAATACATAGACAGCACAAAATTCAAATCATCGCAACACCATGCTTTACTTAAAAAATCAATGGTACACTGTCACTGTCACTGTTACTCTCGAGTTCTTCTCTACGATAGTCAGTGAATTTTTTAATACTTGGGGGTTCCACAAAAAGTTCTGGGAGGAGTTAGCAACTCTCTCTGTTTTATGTAAATGATTACCGAAATCCATGTCCTTGTCGACTGCCAATACTGTTCGTTTCTTTATTCAGGATTGTTTTCTGTATTGTGACCACTCGACTTTCATGAATAATAGTTAAAGCTTTTTAAATTGTATTCTGACTTCACTTACTGAACTACTGTTACCTGTAAGTCATGAGTCATCACCACTTTCTAGCTGGCTGCAGCATGTCGGTAACGATAATTTCCTTTAAAATTTGGTGCTGCCATCAGCATTGTGTCAATTCCTTACCTGGAACAAAGGGTTACAACTAAACCACTCCAGCCAGCTTACTACAGCTAGTTTCAGCCTTCACCGTATCAAACTGCCCTTCAATAGATTTCATAGTTAGCACTGCAAAGACATCTCTTTTCACTATCATGCCCATATCCATGGCCAAAAAGGCGAAAATATGTGAACAGGAGGCCATTTTCTAAGAGCGCCAAGGACATTTTGTTCCGACAAACGTCAACCTTTTCCACCTCTGTCGACATTATTATCCGCGGGGGCCAGGCGACATGATGATACACTTCGCGCATCATAAAAAACCTAGAATAGCATCTCCCTAAACTCAAGAGACCTGTGTTCTTCATAATCAGAGTCTTTCTATACTGTATAGAAAGACTCTGTCATAATCAACTCAAATTGTTCATATAAAAATTGGCCCTTGATGATCAGTCGTTTGTTGTGAATATCTCCACGTGTTTCCAATACCTTTTCGTCACGGACTTGGAAACCCTTACAATATGATAGACCGTGCCGTCTAACATTTGGATGAAGTCCTTTAACGTGCTTCTGGAAATCTGGTATCTCAAATCAATGTCAACATGTTCAATGGCTAAGGTTGTATCGACGCGGCTCATGACGCAACTGATTCTAAATCCAAAGAATGCTGTCAATATTTGCTCGTTATTCCTTCCAAGGGCCGCAGTTAGAATTATAAGGCGGTCTGATTCCCTAAACCAATAGTTGTAAGATAATAACTGGAGATCTGTAAAGTTGATAATGAAACTAAATTCGGTGCTGGAGCCTGGGAGAGTAAAATGTTTGCTTCTTCTAAACCAGTATAAATACAATCCTGAATAATCGTTCCCTTCTTTTTCACCAATGATAAAGTACACGAAGTCTTCGCCAAGGAAAAATCTGTCGTAAGCAGACACCGGGACGTTTATGTCGATAGCGCCTTTGGACGAAGGTCTAATAACGGCGCTTTCATTCAGATTAAATGAATACATCCTAATGACAGACTGGCTATATCGCTTGCAATCAATGACTAATGTCCCGTGTCGGAGCAAAATATCGAACTTCGACACATACACCCCACTTACACACGGGTCCGTTTCCGGTATGACTAGTTTCCTAGTGCCGATGCCAAGTCTGACGTCAAAGAGGATAAATGTCAGATACTTTTGCTCTTCCCAGCAACTTAAGACGATGTATCTATCATAGACCAGTGCATCGCTTGCTAGATACAGTTTAGCGCACACTAATTTGTTTACATGAAGGATTGTCCTATGGGTGAGAACGAATATACCTTGCTTTGAATTCAGCCGAAACATGCACACGTTGTAATCCTGTTTACCACGGATGTCTGTCAGGACACCAATGGCGCCAGTCACGTGATTATAAAGCAACCTATCATTGCTGCCAATTCGTAATATCACAGGTGGTAAAAACATCGCTCTCATTCTGCGTCTGTATCGTAGATTTAGATTACCCTTAATAAGTAAGTGATAGAACCGTTAAATATCACAGAGTCAATATTTTCAGTTTTCTTGATACCGTCATCTTTGACGATGATTGTAATATTCATCATTATTAGTAGTCTTGCCGGTCATAAGCCAGCTTTTCTTTGTCATTGGGGGCGGGACAAACACCTCTTTTGTCCTCCGTCAATTTAAAAATCAGCCAAAAACGTGCATGAAAAAGACGTTTTTTGTAACTCTTTGGAGGGACATTTGCCCTCTCTCGCGCGCCAAGCCCCTCTAGCTACTGCTCTGTAAGGTTTATCAAGACAGTCTTTCACTGACGTAGAACAAAGCAAGTGTACTTGAAAAAATATATTAGGTGAATGACCTAGTTTATAATGTCAGACTTTTGAACTAGTTAGTAACTGACTGCCTCATTCCGAGATTATCCAGCTTCAAATTGAGGACTGCCTCCTTCAACTGAGCCGTTGTATAAACCGTACATCAAATTGACATTTACCTCATATTGTGGTTAGTGTTTTCCAAGACATCCAAGGAGTGTATATTTTAAGATTTTTGAACTGGCATGATTTTGCATATCCAGCTTCAGTGTTTGAACAAAAGATGTTAGACGAATGAGAGGAATCAAACACTGATGCCAACATATTTCGTTCAAACACTAAAGCCAAAAATGCAACATCAATCTGATAAGAGCTCTTTGGGTGTTTTGGCATATTCAACTAAAATTGCAAAACTGCAGATCCTAAAGGCGCACATTTAGCGTGGTCATCCTTCAATTCAAGGCCTTTTATGCCGACCCTGTCAAAACAATGGTTGATGGTGGCTGCTCCGAATGGCCTAATTGGTCGCCCGACAAGACCAGCAGTCATCGTCAGGAATCGCCAACACCAGTCTTCGCTCAGCAGGGACAGGGGCGGAATACCAGCTCCCAAAGATCTCGGACATTTGTTTGAAGTCCTCAAACGAAACTCGGAAAACCACCAGGTGGTAGGTGAAAGTAATTGATGCGTACTAAAAATACATTACAGTGGACAGGTTATGAGGGCCAATGTCTCAGAGTTTTTCTTGTTCAGTCTGCTCTTGTATATCTAACCACATACTTTGTGTTTGATTTAAAAGGTTTTGAACGAATCATGTGCAATATTTGCCCCTTCTCATTGATGTAAACAAGTTTGCCAGAATATTTTTCAAGACTTATGTGTGTGCAGATTTTTCTTATGTAGGCCTTTTGTAGAGGCTTGTTTTTGTTACACTCAATGACAAACCCAAAGCTTACTATCAGCCCGCTCTGATATTTTTTCAAGAGGACAAATTTAACTCCATAGTTTGGGTTTGATAAGATGCCAAACGATTTTGCCCCGCCTGAGTTGCCTTGGATTAAGTGTGTCTTTAGTAAGCTATACCCGGATGATTGCCCTTGCTTGTAATGATATACAGCCACAGTTAAATAGTTTTCACGCTGATATATAAAACCAACTGCGAATAAGTTGTGGTCGAACCAGGTTGGCTTTACTCGGTCAACATGAGGAAAGTGAAGATGCGTTTTATTAGTTAACCGTAGAACAGGCTCTGAGCCTGATTCTACGTAGTAGTCAAACAAAAAAATACTCTGGGAACCATCAACGCACATCATGAAGGCCTTTTCAGCAAAGTTTAAAAGTAAAACCACGGTATATATGGGGTAGTTTACTTCTTTTTCGAGACACTGCCTGCCCTCCTTGGGCAGAATTAGACTACCGTTTACAATACCCTTTGTAAAATCATACATGTAGACTTCAGGGCCATCAAAAATCAAGAGGAACTTATCAAAGTAGGTAAATGATCCTCTCGGCTTTCGCAGGAAATATGAGCCATTATATTTCACCCGAAACACATGAGTATTTGGCTTATACTCGTAAATTAAAAAGTAAAAATATCCTGAATTTTCCACGTATCTTGCTATAAGATACTCGAGGTTGCGGTGGTAATCTGTGACATGTTTGGGTGGTATGAGTACTGCTGGGGGACCCTGTGTGTACATGTACCTGTGCTAAACAAAATATCTGAGACGTCATCGAACCATTCACCTCTTCAATCATAATCAGTGATATCCTTTGTTCGACGCCACTATGAATGCTCGCTGTAAATAATGGCTTTGCAGTAATCGGTGTAATACCACACATTTACCTACAAGGACCACCTATCACCACCACCCGGCTTTACACATTTGGCTTTCTCCCGCTTCATTGCTGAAACCAGTCTGACTTAAGGGTCTCTTTCCCACTTTTATGCCGGATAATAAGCCAAATCTGAGATACGTGTACATGTCGATCCAATACTGTGTTGGGTATTCTAATAGTACTGAATGGCACCATCTGGAATGTCTGGTCTGATTTCCGAAATAGCGCTAAAATCGTGCGTTCTTACTTATTATGGGGGGGGGGGGGCACCTAAGAATCCTCTCCCCGAACCGTGTTGTCCTTGGCTTTGTGAGGCTGTCATATTGCCGAGGGCACTGTCCTGCAAGAACAAGAAGACGAAGGACCAATAATGAAAGAGGATTCGTGATCATTCCTCAGATTGTAACTGTGTACGAACATATAGATCGTTCGACATCCCTATTACATTCAAGCACAGCATCAGGTATGGTTCTTCCAAAAGAAATGATTAGCTGATGCCTTCTGTACAAATTGTTCACACTGTGAATACTGATAATGACGACTATATCAGGGAAACCGCGAGACCTACTGACCAGACTCAGGGAATATCTAACAGATGTCACAGGACTGAGAAAGGTTATCAACACTTGAGCCACCGAGTCAGGTGATCGTCATGGACAACGAACATGTTGCCAATCGGAAGGACACGAAGGTGATCACCAAAGAGGATAAATAGAGATGAAAAAACGAGGGTGCATATGCCCCCGACCCCCTCATCACGCATATGACAGCTTCGAGAGGCAAGAAAAGTAGCAGGATAGAACTTCCGTTGATGGCGCAGGAAATCAGACCAGTTGATGTATCCGAGAGAGAATGGAAAAGACAGGGATGGCAAACTAATTGAATCAAGATCAAAAGAACCTGGTTGACGATTTCAAAGAGATCAGATGAAGGAGTTTGATGTCTTGTTTACCTCCTTATGAAGCTTTCTTGATCCCTGATGGTCATCAAGATCCCCCTTTTCAATACACCTCCCCCTCCGCTTACTCAATTGGCAATAAATGTCTCCGTCATTCCAGTGATTAACAGTGAGACATCCTTTTATAAGACACACGGCGACACACCCTATTTTGCTTAATGTTTGGCCCTTCACGTTGCAGATGATTAAACTCTTTAAGTATGGTTTGACAGCCAAATTGCATTTTCCTCGCAGAATACGGAATTTGACTATCGAACCATGCCAATGATACAGCAAGGGTGAGTGATGCCTGCTGACTGTAGTTGGAGAAGCTGGTTCTTTAGTTTAAACATTTAGTTTCGACCCAACAATCGTTGCAGTCACTACGCCATTCGAATGTGAAGACCATGTGACGAAGTGACCGGAGATCATGACAGCTCAAAATGTCATTTTGGGACTCACGTCATACTACGGGTCTCACGTGAAAATGGTCACAGTGTATAAAAAAAGACCATTGCTATTTATACGCGAGTTTCGTAATGCAATTGCTTCGCAACACCCACCCTCTGAAGTTCAATATTCTTAGTATTCGTTAATTCTTGATTCTGCGCATTTCAATTTCAGCTGTGGTTTATCCCCAAGACATGAAAAGCTGATACATTCCGTGCAAAGTGCGCAATCTATGAAAGCTGATAACGACTACATCCGGGAAACTGCAGAGTCCTGTTGACCTGACTCGGGGAACATCTAACAAATGTCAACAACGGGACACTGCCAGGGAGTCAACACTTGAGCCAACGAGTTAGGTGTTCATCATTGCAGCGGCGTAGCTACTTTTTTGGTCGGGGGAGGGGCGGCAAAATGACAGACAACGAATCTAAAGGGCCGAGTTCAAGAACAAGTAGCAGGAGAAAACTTCCGTTGGCGGCGCCGGAAATCTGACGAGTTGATGCCTTCGAGTGAAAACGGAAATTACTGAGATGGTCAACTATTTGAATCAAGCTCCAAACAACCTTCTTGACAATTTGACATGTTCAAAAGATATCAAATGAAGTTGTTTTGATGGCCTATTACCTTCTTTTGAAGCATTCGTGATCCCTGATGGTAACCAAGCTCACCCTTTTCCATACACCTCCCCCTACGCTTACTCAATTCGCAATCTCCGACGTGCCAATAATTAACAGTGAGACATTTTGTTGCTTTTGTTATCAGACATATGGCAACACACATGATTTGGCTTAATGTTTGGCCCTTCATTTTTAGATCGACATGTTTAAAAACCAAGTTATCGACAACATGTTCAAAAACCGCCTGTCTCTGAGCAACACCCATGCTGATCTCTTTATCTCTGATTCATTCCCATTTCAGTGTCCTATGAATAAAATGTAACATTAGACGAATGTCTTCTGGTAACGATAAGGAAGTGTATCAAACTTTCTTCGTCCCATAGAGGTACTTTGCTATTATATCTGCTAATCGGGATGACCAAAGCGCTTCTCAATATAGACGTTACAGATAATTTAATTTTACATTCTTCTAAAACGACGCTTAAAGTTTGGTTTGACAGGCAAATTGTGTTTTCCCAGCAGAATACGGAATTTGCCTATCGAACCATGCCAATGATACAGCAGGGGTGAGTCATGCCTGCTGACTGTAGTTAGAGAAGCTAGTTCTTTAGTTTCGATCCATCAATGGATGCAGTCACTAAGCCATTCGAATGTGAAGACCAAATGACGAAGTGACCGGAGACCATGATAACTCAAAATGACATTTTGGGACTCACGTCATACGGGTCTCGCGTGAAAATGGTCACAGTGTATAAAATTAGACTGTGGCTATTTATACGTGAGTCCCGTGATGCAATTTCTTTGTAACACTGTTTTTTAAGAAAGGCCTCATTTATAAATTTCGGCCCCTACCAAACCCTATAATACTAAATACTATACCCCAAATGCTATTCCTAACCCTCTGTTTAAACCTCTTTGAAAACGGCGTTATTCGCTATTTAGCGCGCCCATCCCTTGGCGTTAGTCTTTCCGCAATGCCGTTCCTCGCCCCCGCGCAGCGCGTCGTCGCCAATGCATGGATCCGCTCAAAGCGATAGTTTCACGGAGAGCTTATACCTGGATCCAGTTGAGATTTAAATGGGAATAGCTTGATAGTTCAGACTTTGAATTGTTTTTAATCTCATTTGGAACTCGTTGGGTGGAAGGTGACTCGGTAGCCTGGTATGTGATGCCTAACCTTTCGTTTGGTTAAAACTTGTACATGTACCTTAAAAACGCCTTTGTTTCTGCCAACGAGCAAGACTTCCTAAAGGAAAATGCCTTTCAAAATGATCGGTTACGTACGTTATTCAAACATTTTGTGAGAGCATGATGTCAACATCTCTAGTCACTTGGGAAAAATGTAAAGTTTTAGACTATACTTGGAATCTAAATTGTACTTATACGAAGTGGCCGTAAGAAATAAATGACTCAGGTCTCACTCTACAGTTTCAAAATCGTGTGTCCATCCCCGAACGTAGTTCGTTTTTAAATGGTGTGTTCCTTTGAATTATCCGTCCTATGTCTACTGATCGAGATACAGTTTATTGTCCAGAACAGCCTTAGTGAGGTATAGAGCTACAGAGATCTGCATTCTATCAACCAAAATGCGCTGGCACAATGATTTCTTGATGCGACTGGGGCGTTTAGTGACACAGAACGTGGTACAGCGTGCGTTCTCCCGCCAAAATGATACGTGCGTTTTGGGGTATTCTTGATTCAACTGACGAATAGACCGCTTTGCGTTGTTTCGACCCCGGATTTTTTCGCATGCTGGTTAGCTTATGTGTCAGAAATGTTTTCTTTCCGAGTATATGGGGCGCCAACTAAGCAGAGCTCGAGAAATGTTTGGCGCCACTTACTGGTATTAAAACGAATTAAATGCACTGAAAGGGCCTTAGAAAGTTTCATAGGACTCTGTCTCCATGAAAATCTGCAGGTATGGGTATCTGGTGCAGCAGTATATTAGTTTCAGCATACATCTGAGTGATTCCCTGCTGGTCACACCAGGCGCTGGTTTGACTTCCGCTTCACACGTGCATTTTTGGGTGTTATTCATTTAACGGACAAATAGACCGCTTTGCGCTGTCTTGACCGCGGATTTTTTTCTAAAATTCAAAACTACATTAAATATGTGAGCTTATGTGCCAGAAAAATTATTGAATATTGTTGCCTGATTTTTGACCGATTGGCCGAATCTGGGTAGTATCGATTGTGGCGCCACCTACTGTTATCAAAACCAATTAAATGCACTGAAAGTGCCTTAGAAAACTTCGTTGGGACTCTGCCTCCATCGGGTTAGGGTATCTGGTGCCAGTAGTTTGGTCTCAGTATGCATCTGGGTGATGCCTTGTGTGTCACACCAGGCACTGATTTGACGTCACGTCTGATGGCCTTAATGAACGTGTGGAGAGGGACCACATTGCCTGATCAAAGACAGGAGTGAATAGAAAAAGCACGATTGAAAATCAGAAATAAACACAAACCACGATAAAAGGCAACAAGTTGATAGCAAGAAATACATTCGATAGAGGTAGCACAACAAGAGCACTCGAGAAGAATATTTTTTTTATTCCACACCAAATCCCAAACAGAACGCTTTTAGTGACGTGTGTGCCCCAAGAGTGAAAATTGGAGGTAACTTCTTCGAGCATAATTTGCCTGCCATTCTAACATGAAAATGATGAGTATGGTTGAAAGCTTTATTCAAAATTGTCCATTTTATAGCCGTGTTTATGTTAGATTCGTTCTTATCGCATGCCGAAGTTCAAGTAAGTGGTAATTTATACAAACATACATCATCATGGAAATTCAAGGCATATATTATCAATTCCAAAATTTGCGTGACCTCCGTGTTGTTCGATAAAATTCACCAAAGCATTATGACGTTGAGGCAGAAAGTTGCATTGCTAACAAAAGAACGATCTGGGCATTACTTATCTTCTCATCTGCTATCACTACGACATATAGCGAGAAAGATCACCTCCTTTATACCTACACTCAACTCCTTTCCTGCTTCTACGATGCTTCGGTAATTTCCAGTTTGCTACGGGCGTAGCCGTTGAATGAAAATGATTTATCTTTATCTCCCTACAACTGTATTAAAAACCAAATATCTACGTCAACATTTCTCGAGTTTTCTACCAGAACAACAACACAGGCTACGATGTCCATATCATTACGTTACAGGCGTCGATGTAGGAAGAGTATGTCATTTCTGTAGCACACGACGTTGAGACGTTCGGGCTCTATGAAAATAGTGTTGCACTTGTGGCGATGACTTGACTGTGGCACTCGGTTACTCCAAAGCCAGTAGAGAGTTACACCCGGTGCCAATCATAATGGAAAGATTGGCATTAGTTGCAATAACTTGTTTTCATCATCTATCTTCTACCAACACATGATCATACCAGAGAATTGAGAACTAGGATGTGACTGATTTGAGGTAACCTCTGCTGGAACAGCGCAGTCTTGCAGGCTTATCCTCATCACGTGCCATTGCTGTCTGCTAACTTGATCTTTCAAACCATGCAGTAAATCACCCTTTCAATTGTTCAATTGTTTCAATTGTTTAAATTCTTTATCATGTTTATGGAAACATACCATATATTTTTAGGTGAATTCTGCTAAATCGATACAGACATACTGCGCTTGGTCATACACCTATTGACATTTGAAGATTGTTGCTCATTCTGTATCTTACCACTAATTGTAGTTCCTTTTTTTCTGTACTTCGTGAATTGACAGCCCAAAAATCCGCGAATATGCAGCCAAGCAAAAGGGAAGAAAACAATAGGAAAGTGTCTTTAAAAAAATTTTAAAGTCATAATAACATTTTAAAAACAGACAGTGAAGTTATAGACATTTACAGAAATAGTCCTTTTTAATTTTTTTACAATGTATTACGTGTGCTTGATGCTTGGCACGTAATGAGGCATATCAGCCATTTGTTTTTTTTAATTTCGTATAATAATAATAAATAAAATAATCTCTTACAAGTAATCTAAGTCCAAAACGCCAAATTCCATTTGTCGGTGGAACCTCTAGCTCATTTAACGATTATTTTACGTTCTAAAGCACATTTCCAATTTATCATTTTTGTATCGGCCAGTTCAATCGCACTAACTGCTGCCTTTCTTTTTAGCTCACCTGTAGGGAGCTTATACGATACCGTGTCAATCAGAAAATAATCGTCGAATCCGATTGTTTTGTGTCTTCAAACTCAATTTTCTGACAGGAATTGAGACAAAATGTATGTATTCAAACCGCACTTCTACCGATAGATTCCTGCGATGCAGAACAGTCATTTTCCCAAAACGACTAGGGTGGCAGTTGGCACATGGTCACAAAAGACATTTTCGACCACAGGTGCTTGGCAACGAAAGGGTTAATGTAAATGCCCTTTATAGTTCAGGTGATATGACTTGCCAACATATCTGCATGAATGGTACTTCTATCAGACCAGTCAAGTTGAATTACATATACAGATGCCGGTGTAGAAGTTTAAAATGTCCTAGGATAAAATGTCCGGGAACAAAGGATTCTATTATGCGCTTCAATCTCTGAGCTATTGACGGTCAGGGTCTCTATAGAACCATATTGCAGAATACAATAGGGCCGGACACTTTTTCCAGGGGGGACACTTTTTACTTTTACACCGGTAGAGTCAGGGTGGATAACAGAATTATTTCAGGGGACAAATGCCCTTCTGGCGCAATTCTTCTCTATGACTAGTCAGACGTGTTTTTCAGATACTTTTTGGGGATCCACTAAGAGTTCTTGATCCATGTACACGTAACTGTCCACTGCCAATGCCGTTTGTTTATTTTGTTAAGTTTTCTCTCTGGTTTATCGGCGATTGTTTCTGGATAATTGTCACAGATGTTATCACAGATGTATCATAGATTTCAAATAAATAGTTTTAGGTTTTTATCATTTTCTGAGTTCAGTTACTGAACTAGTACTCATTCTGACTTCAATTACTGAGCTACTCTCACCTCGGATATGAGTCATCTCCATGGTGGCTGCTCCATGATGGCAACGACATACAATCCTTCAGAATTTGGTGCTGCCATTAGTATAGTGGCAATGAATAAACAGGAGGCCATTCGTCAAGAGCTCAAAGGACATTCTGGACAGAATAAAAATGTTCCATCTCTGTCGACATCATTATCCGCGGGGGCCAGGCGACATGATGATACACTTCATCATAAAAAAACGAGAATA
Source organism: Lineus longissimus (assembly GCF_910592395.1). NCBI lineage: Eukaryota > Metazoa > Nemertea > Pilidiophora > Heteronemertea > Lineidae > Lineus > Lineus longissimus. The sequence goes on from NC_088315.1 coordinate 9,493,138, forward strand.
ACATCTCCCTAAACTCAAGAGACCTGCGTTCCTCATAATCAACTCTCAAATTGTTCATATAAAAATTGGCCCTTAATGATCAGTCGTTTGTTGTGAATATCTCCACGTGTTTCCAATACCTTTTCGTCACGGACTTGGAAACCCTTACAATATGATAGAGTGTGCCGTCTAACACTTGGATGAAGTTCTTAAACGTGCTTCTGGAAATCTGGTATCTCAAATCAATGTCAACATGATCAATGGCTAAGGTTGTATCGACGCGTCTCATGACGCAGCTGATTCTAAATCCAAAGAATGCTGTCAATATTTGCTCGTTATTCCTTCCGAGGGCCGCAGTTAGAATTAAAAGGCGGTCTGATTCCCTAAACCAATAGTCGTAAGTTAATAACTGGAGATCTGTAAAGTTGATAATGGAACTAAATTCGGTGCTGGAGCCTGGGAGAGTAAAATGTTTGCTTCTTCTAAACCAGTATAAATACAATCCTGAATAATCGTTCCCTTCTTTTTCACCAATGATAAAGTACACGAAGTCTTCGCCAAGGAAAAATCTGTCGTAAGCAGACACCGGGACGTTTATTTCTATAGCGCCTTTGGACGAAGGTCTAATAACGGCGCTTTCATTCAGATTAAATGAATACATCCTAATGACAGACTGGCTATATCGCTTGCAATAAATGACTAATGTCCCGTGTCGGAGCAAAATATCGAACTTCGACACATACACCCCACTTACACACGGGTCCGTTTCCGGTATGACTAGTTTCCTAGTGCCGATGCCAAGCCTGACGTCAAAGATGACAAATGTCAGATACTTTTGCTCTTCCCAGCAACTTACGACGATGTATCTATCATAGACCATTGCATTGCTTGCTATATACAGTTTAGCGCACACTAATTTGTTTTCACGAAAGATTGTACTATGGGTGAGAACGAATATACCTTGCTTTGAATTCAGACAAAACATGCACACATTGTAATCCTGTTTACCACGGACGTCGGTTACGACAACAATGGCGCCAGTCACGTGATTATAAAGCAACCTATCATTGCTGCCAATTTTTAATATCACAGGTGGTAGAAACCTCGCTCTCATTCTTCGTCTGTACCGTATATTTCGATTACCCTTAATGAGTAAGTGATAGAACCATTAAATATTCCAGAGCTAATATTTGTTTTCTTGGAAAACTTTCATTAGTGTGATACCATTATCTTTGACGAAGATTTTAATATTCATCGTTTAATACTGGTAGTATTGCCGATCATAAGCCAGCTATTTTTCGTCATGGGGGATACACCGCTTTATGCTCCACCAGTTTGAAAATCAACCAAAAACATGCATAAAAAAGACGTGTTTTGTAACTCTTTGGAGGGACATTTGCCCTCCCTCTCGCGCCAAGCCCCTCTAGCTATACGGCCAAGTATAAGGTTTATAAAGGTAGTCTATCACTGTCGTAAAACAAAGCAAGTGTACTGGAAAAGACATATTAGGTGAATGACCTAGTTTATAATGTCAGATTTTTGAACTAGTATCTGACCGCCTCATTCCGAAACTGAAGACTACCTCTTTCAACTGAGCCATCGTATTAACCGTTCATCAAATTGACATTTACCTTATTGTGGTTAGTGCTTTCCAAGACATCCAAGGAGTGTATATTTTGAGATTTTTAAACTGGCAAGATGTTACATCTCCAGCTTCAGTGTTTGAACAAAAGAAGTCAGACGAATGAGAGGAATCAAAACACAAATGCCAACATTTTTCCTTCAAACGCTACAGCCAACATCAGTTTGAATGTCTTAAATAGCACTTCAAGTGTTTTGACATATTCCACTAGCGTGGTCATCCTTTAATCAAGATCTTAGGAAGCCAGTTCTATCAAAATAATGGTGAATGTTGGCTGATCTGAATGGCATAAATGGCTTTCCTACTAAACCAGTCATTGCCAACACCAGTCGTCGCTCAGCAGGGGCAGGGGCAGGTAAGACCAACTCCCAACGATCTGGGACATTAGTTCGACGTCTTCAAACGAAACTCGGAAAACCACCAGGTGGTAGGTGAAAGTAATTGATGTGTACTAAAAAAATACATTACAGTGGACAGGTTATGAGGGCCAATGTCTCAGAGTTTTTCTTGTTCAGTCTGCTCTTGTATATCTAACCACATACTTTGTGTTTGATTTAAAAGGTTTTGAACGAATCATGTGCAATATTTGGCCTTTCTCATTGATGTGAACAAGTTTACCAGCATATTTTTCAAGATTTACGTGTGTGCAGATTTTTCTTATGTAGGCCTTTTGCTGAGGTTTATTTTTGTAACACTCGATGACAAACCCGAAGCGTAACATCACCCCACTGAGGACAAATTTAACTCCATAGTTTGGATTTGATATAATGCCAAACGATTTTGCCCCTCCCGAGTAGGCTTTTATTAAGTGTGTCTGAAGTAAGCTATACCCGGATGATTGTCCTTTCTTGTAATGATATACAGCCACTGTCAAATAGTTTTCACGCTGACATATAAAACCAACTGCGAATAAGTTGTAGTCGAACATCACCCCACTGAGGACAAATTTAACTCCATAGTTTGGATTTGATATAATGCCAAACGATTTTGCCCCTCCCGAGTAGGCTTTTATTAAGTGTGTCTGAAGTAAGCTATACCCGGATGATTGTCCTTTCTTGTAATGATATACAGCCACTGTCAAATAGTTTTCACGCTGACATATAAAACCAACTGCGAATAAGTTGTAGTCGAACCAAGTTGGATGAACTTTGTGAACATGAGGGAAGTGAAGATGCGTTTTATTAGTTAACCGTAGAACAGGCTCTGAGCCTGATTCTATGTAGTAGTCAAACAAAAAAATACTTCGGGAAAAATCAATGCACATCATGAAGGCCTTTTCAGCAAAGTTTAAATTTAAAACCAGGTTAGATATAGGGTAGTTTACATATTTTTTTTCGAGACACTGCCTCCCCTCCTTTGGCAGAATTAGACTTCCGTTTACAATACCCTTTGCAAAATCATACATGTAGACATTAGGACCATCAAAAATCAAGAGGAATTTTTCAAAGTAGGCAGATGTTTCTCCCGGCTGGCGTGAGAAAAACGAGCCGTTATATTTCACTCGAAACACATGAGTTATTGGTTTATACTCATAAATCAAAAAGTTCGAAACTCCTGATTTTTCAAAATATACTGCTATAAGATACTCGAGATTGAGGTGGTAGTGCTTGACAGGTTTTGGTGGTATGAGTAATGCCGGGGGACCCCGTGTATACATGTTCCTGTGCTGAACAGAATGTCAGAGAAATCAGCGAACCATTCATCTTAACGTCAAAATCAGTGATTTCCAGAGTTTGACGCGGCTATGTGTGCTCGCTGTACATAACGGCCTTTCAGTAATCGGTGTTATACCACAATTAACCTACAGTGGTGACCTATCACCATCCGGAGACTATCAGATTCCGATCCCTAAACATTTTACCTGCTCAGTAACACAATGAGTCAAGTTTGCTTGACATTTGCTTCTTCTCCATTCTACCAAGAATGAATAAAAATACTAAAAATTTGGACTGCAGTACTACAGCACCTTAAAATATCGGCTCGGGTTTGGACTGTATTTTAGCTCCACCCTCGAGTGTCTTGGTAACTCAACCAAGGTCCGAAGCCGAGGGTTCAATTTCTATTCTAAAATACCTCAAACTTAAAAAGATAGGCCACGAAAATAACTTGAATATGTGCGAATTTGGCAAATTCCATCCATCGCCGCCCCGGAGCGCCGGTAGCGCCGTTGTTTACATTATGTTACGGCAACGTTACAATCTTGACACTAGAGGCGCTGATGTCGTTCCTAAACAACGGCTCCAGCACTGCTCAATTGCCACCATCTTGAAAAGCAGTACCGCGCATGTGGAAATGTAAAGAATCTTTACAATTGCAAAGAGGCTATCGCATCACCACTACGCCCGAGAACACGATGACTGCACTACGCTGCATTGATAGTTTGCAATAAATTCACGTAAAAACACACAAGAACATCTCGGGTTTTATTTACAAAGATCATATTTTGTTATTTATTTATAAAACAAGCCATTTTATGAAAGAAGGTGGCACTTACTAGGCCTGGATAAGACTTTGGAGTTGGAAGTGGTCGTGACGCAGTGTTGAAAACACCTGAATCTCAGGATGCCGATATCCAAGATGGCGGAATTCTACCAATTCCAGTGTCTGAAATTGAATCAATGCACATCATGAAGGCCTTTTCAGCAAAGTTTAAATTTAAAACCAGGTTAGATATAGGGTAGTTTACATATTTTTTTTCGAGACACTGCCTCCCCTCCTTTGGCAGAATTAGACTTCCGTTTACAATACCCTTTGCAAAATCATACATGTAGACATTAGGACCATCAAAAATCAAGAGGAATTTTTCAAAGTAGGCAGATGTTTCTCCCGGCTGGCGTGAGAAAAACGAGCCGTTATATTTCACTCGAAACTTAGTTTGAACCCATCTGGAGACCATGATAACTCAAAATGTCATTTTGGGACTCTCGTCATACGGGTTTCGCGTGAAAATAGCTGCAGTGTATAAAATTAGATCATGGCTATTTATACACGAGTCCCGTCATGCACTTTCTTTGCCACACTGTTTTCAAGCAAGCCAATTCAGAATTATGCCACGGCACAAATAGGAATTGTGGTGCACCATAAATCAACCAATCAAAATATCGGATCTCGTGAATTATGCCTCGGCAGAATTCAGAATTATGCACGGCATAAATAGGAATTGTGGTGTGGCATAACTGGACCAATCAGAAGGTGGCTATCGTTTATTTATGGTGCGGCATAAATCGCACTTCCGTCCACAATTCCTATTTATGCCGCGGCATAATTCACGAGATCCGATGTTTTGATTGGTTGATTTATGGTGCGCCACAATTCCGATTTTTGCCGTGGCATAATTCTGAATTCTGTCCACTCGCGCCAGCCATAGACGTTAGCACTCAAGATTTTCATTCATTCCTTGCGAAATCCCAAAGAGGACGCTTTTAGTGGCAACCGAAACGCTGAAGTTGTGTCCCGAAAGTTAAAATTGGACGTCAAGTCCCAAAACGGTCATATCTCAGAAACGGGAGGTCAGACTGACATGGAGTTTTTACGTACGGAATAAGAAGAAGATCAATGTAGGAAGCTTTTTTCTTAGAGCCGTGCGATTTACTCAATGTATACTGTCTGAACAACAGACATCTGAAGTTGGGCATTCTTTGCCTACTTAAATGTCATCCTTACATGAAAATGATTAGTACATGTATATGTTTGACAGCTTTATTCAGCATTATCAATTTCTATCCATGTTTCCGTTAGATTCGTCCAGATATCGCATGCCGAATTTCCAAGTAAAATATGTGATTTGGTATCTTACAGACGTACGTCATCTTGGCAATACAAGGCATTATTTCATTCCAAAATTTGCGTGACCTCGGGGCTGTTAAGGAAAATTCACCAAATCAATGAGACGGTGGGGCAGAAAGTTGCATTGTTCACAAAAGAACAATCTGGGCAGTGCTTATCTTCTCATCTCCTATCACTACGACATCAAGCGGGAAAGATTACCTCCTTTTTACCTACACTCAACTCCTTTTCTGTTTCTACGATGCTCCGGTAATTTCCAGTTTGCCATGGGCGTAGCCGTTGAATGAAAAATATTTACCTTTACCTCCCTAAAACTGTATTAAAAACCAAATTTCTGCGTCAATAATTCTCGAGTTTTCTACAACAACAGCGACACAGGCTACTATGTCCATATCAATACGTTACAGGCGTCGATGCATTAAGAGTATGTCATTTCTGTAGCACACGACGTTGAGACTTTCGGGCTCTATGAAAATAATGTTGCACTTGTGGCGATGACTGTTGCACTCGGTTACTCCAAAGCTAGTAGAGGGTTACACCCGGTGCCAATCAATGGAAAGATTGGCATTTGTGGCGATAGCTGGTTCTCATTTATCTCTCTCCCACCATCACGTGATCATACCAGAGAATTTGGAAAATGGTCACGACTGATTTGAAGTTACCTCCGATGGTTCTGTGCCGCGCTAACGCTGTGCTGTAGGCCGCTCCTCACGTACGCCTAGATTTCATCCAGTCAGAATGCACTTGGTTATCCATTTGTCTGGAATAGATTACAACAAAAGCATACAGAAAACCATTTATGAATTCTGGGGTATCAGACAACACCCTATGGTGGTCTTTGGCTTGGAAATCCCTCTAATAAGAATCCCGGTGGCGTCTGCTCACGTTATTTTTCAAATCATGCAGTAAATCATACTCTGGACAACTTTATTTTAGCTGTTTCAATTGTTCAATTGTTTTAATAGTTCAACTTTTTTATGGAAACGCGATATAGATTTTTGAAGCGATTCAGCTATTACTGCGCGTGGCCGTATAACTATTGACTTTTGTAGATTGTGGCTTATTCTACATTACTTATTGTGCCTTTTACTGGCTTTTTTCTGTCTTCCGCGAGTTTTGAGGGAATCCTATTGAAAATTCAGGTGTCTGCGAGGCAAACTTAGAGGCTTCCCCGTAGTGATTTATTATGCGAATTACTTATGAATTCTAAAACACCTGGGTTTAGAATGATTGAACCGCACTTAACAGTGTCAATGCACCATGCGCCAACGAAGCCTCGTTTTGAATTCAGCCGTTGTGGTTAGGCAGCCAAAAGCGCTTAGGTTGGTGCAAAATATTGACGCAGTCAATAAGAAATTCAGAGAAGTTTCCCAGAACAATTGTTTTGGCAGAGAGTCCAGTGCCTAGGTGTCGACATATCAAATTTCTTGGACAAATACTTACAAATGTGTCGCCACTGGTGGAATTTTAGAGTTTGAACTATGCGTGATATGTTATGTATCCTAATGACATACCGTTCACCCACCATAAAAATTCGTAGCCCTAGATGCAACCAATAGCTTCAAAATGGCAAGAGACAGATTTTCAAGATGACCGGCTGGAGACCAGAAAGTAAAATCGCGAAAACGAATAATGATTCTGCGCCTATTGCCCAAAGATATTTCCATGCCAAGTTTCAGCCATCTGGCCCAAGCGGTTACGAAACGTGCTGCGCTAACGGACGACGGACGCCACGGTGTCGTATAAGCTCCCCACAGCTGAGCTAACGACTGTTAGTCGTCCTACTGTTAAAGTCGTTACTGTTCCAAGAGACACCGCCTGTCGGACTCTGCTGAAATTTACAGATGTGCACAACACGTCATTGGAGAAGTGTACAAATTTTGGACATTTTTTTGGTCTCTCCGTCCTAGAAGATATTAAACTTTAAAGACAGGCAGTTTTTTTCTTAAAGGGCCAACTTGGGCATGAGATTTGTTGGTTTTTCAAACAAAACAGGTGGCTTCCAGAATGACCGCAACTTCTCCAAATATGATCATTGAAGTCATTGAACTGCAGCAATAAACAATGCAATAGACCAGGATGAAGCCTTAGGCCTACGCCTGAAATCCGCAAGCCAAGTCCAAAACTGCCCCGCAACACTGGCGAAAATAATTAACAACGATCAGCATAAGTGTGATGCTAGAAATGGCGGCCTATGTTGTCAAACAGGGGTATTATCCCCCTAGCTGCGTAACTCCCACGCCCAAGTTGACCCTTCGCTAAATCGTCCATTGAGACCTTGAGCTGCTAGCATTGGATTTTCTTGTTCATCACTTTAGGTGAGGACTGTCCAATGGACGCTAAATCGTCCTCACGACTGATTGAGAAATAAACTGTCATCTCCCAAAGAATCCAATGGATGCTAAATCGTCCATTGAGGCCTTGAGCTGCTAACATTGGCTCTTCTTGTTCATCACTTAAGGTGAGGACTGTCCAATGGTCGCTAAATCGTCCTCACGACTGATTGAGAAATAAACTGTCTTCTCCCAAAGAATCCAATGGATGCTAAATCGTCCACTGAAGCCTTGAGCTGCTAGCATTGGCTTTTCTTGTTCATCACTTTAGGCGATGACTGTCCAATGGACGCTAAATCGTCCACTTAGACCTTGAGCTGCTAGCATTGGCTTTTCTTGTTCATCACTTTAGGTGAGGACTGTCCAATGGACGCTAAATCGTCCACTGAGGCCTTGAGCTGCTAACATTGGCTTTTCTTGTTCATCACTTTAGGTGAGGACTGTCCAATGGACGCTAAATCGTCCATTGAGGCCTTGAGCTGCTAGCATTGGCTTTTCTTGTTCATCACTTTAGGTGAGGACTGTCCAATGGACGCTAAATCGTCCATTGAGGCCTTGAGCTGCTAGCATTGGCTTTTCTCGTTCATCACTTTAGTTGAGGACTGTCCAATGGACGCTAAATCGTCCACTGAGGCCTTGAGCTGCTAGCATTGGCTTTTCTTGTTCATCACTTTAGGCGAGGACAGTCCAATGGACGCTAAATCGTCCTCACGACTGATAGAAAAATTAACTGTCTTCTCCCAAAGAATCCAATGGATGCTAAATCGTCCATTGAGGCCTTGAGCTGCTAGCATTTGCTCTTCTTGTTCATCACTTTAGGTGAGGACTGTCCAATGGACGCTAAATCGTCCACTGAGGCCTTGAGCTGCTAGCATTTGCTCTTCTTGTTCATCACTTTAGGTGAGGACTGTCCAATGGACGCTAAATCGTCCACTGAGGCCTTGAGCTGCTAGCATTTGCTCTTCTTGTTCATCACTTTAGGCGAGGACTGTCCAATGGACGCTAAATCGACCACTGAGGCCTTGAGCTGCTAGCATTGGCTTTTCTTGTTCATCACTTTAGGTGAGGACTGTCCAATGGTCGCTAAATCGTCCATTGAGGCCTTGAGCTGCTAGCATTTGCTCTTCTTGTTCATCACTTTAGGTGAGGACTGTCCAATGGACGCTAAATCGTCCATTGAGGCCTTGAGCTGCTAGCATTGGCTTTTCTTGTTCATCACTTTAGGCGAGATTGAGAAATAAATGGTCTTCTCCCAAAGAATCCAATGGACGCTAAATCGTCCATTGAGACCTGATCAGCTAGCATTAGCTTTTCTTGTTCATAGAAAGAGACAAACATAACAATATCAAACTATTCCACTTTTGTTTTACTGATTATTATTATAAAAGCACGGAACATTACAGTTTAATATCAAGGCAATATTTAAATATTTACAGGGACACTAATAACATACTCCAATATCTCGTCATTTTTCCACTTAAGCCCCCTTCAGCCTGACATTTGAATTACCTGTATCTCAACAATACAGTAGAACCTCCCTTAGCGGACACCTCTCTATTGAGGATAACCTCTCTATAAAGGACACTAGTTTTGGTCCCACATTGGTTGTTTCTATTCAATTTGACCTCTCTAATCAGGACACCTCTCTATTAAGAACAGCACTTGTCAGTCACGAGGGTGTCCTTGGTAGAGAGGTTCTACTGTACTTGTCAAAACCTCTCCGCATCTTATTTCTTTAGAAAGAAGAGAGGGTATAAAGAAATAGATGTTGGAGGCGAAACCATTATGAAATACAACATTACTTATCACACCAGGTACTAGAAAATGCAATCAGTCAATTTCCTTTGAAGTGATCCATGTATTCTTCACGTACATCCTTTGAAGTGACATATATTTATACATCCTTTGAGATGACATATTTCATCTCATTTCTATCCAGCCAGATTTATACATCCTATGAAGCGAGTTGTATAAATCATTTGAAGGGAGCCAGATTTATACATCATGTGAAGTGAGTTGGATAAATCATTTTAAGAGAGCCAGATTTATACATCCTTTGAAATGGGTTGGATAAATCATTTGAAGGGAGCCAGATTTATACATCCTGTGAAGTGAGTTGTATAAATCATTTGAAGGGAGCCAGATTTATACATCCTGTGAAGTGAGTTGGATAAATCATTTGAAGGGAGCCAGATTTATACATCCTGTGAAATGGGTTGGATAAATCATTTGAAGGGAGCCAGATTTATACATCCATTGAAGTGAGTTGGATAAATCATTTTAAGGGAGCCAGATTTATACATCCTTTGAAATGGGTTGGATAAATCATTTGAAGGGAGCCAGATTCATACATCCTATCACATTGCTAATTGTTTAAACATCTTTGGAGCTTTCTACACTATACTCCACTTAAAGGCCATGACTCCAGGTATTTTGCCATTTCCTGCTGTAAGACGATTGCAAAATTGCACCTAACAATCTATACAATACAGAAAACCCCATGCAATTTGCTACATCCATTTTGAAGACTAGCATATACCCGAGGCGCGGGCTGTTCGAGGTATAAACATCGGATTGTGTGGGTGCTGGTATGTTGTGGGTTTGGTGTAAATGGGGTGCTGGTTTGTGAGTAACACTTTTTTCATGAGTGTAATACTTCTTGAAAATGGAACTATGTAACCATGTACATGATGTGCAGGCGTCCACAATGCTAAACTAGTATTGGGCAATTCGCCTAACAGCAAATTGCAGACCATATCCCTGGTGAAAGTATTTTGTCATGTTGAGAAATTAGGTTTGCACCAGGATATAACCAGATAACCTGAATAACCAGCTGAATTAGGTTGTGACAGTAGGTGCATCATAAATACTAGAATTAGCGATGGTTCTGGGACTGCAACAACTCAGCATATGGATGGTCAGAATCCAGCAGACAACAAGCAAATGTAATCTGAATCTCAACATCTTTCGTATCTTTTGATGAGTTTTCTGGTCGAGTGAGGGAAACCAGTTGGCCATCTGATCTGGCTGGTGGGGATGAAAGCTCCCAATGTTGGGACGACCAATAATACATTGCGTCTCCACAGTATTTATATTATAATACCTCCCTCCATGCACACATGGTTCTGCTGCCAATTTTTTCTTCAAATGATCTAGGTGTCAATCATGCACTTGTGGGTACTGGCACCACGTAGGTAACTTCTGATCTGATCTTAAGTGGCAGGTTTTTGGTGCTTTGTCCTGGTGCTCATTTTTAAGATGACAAAACACTATCACCAGGGATATGGTCTGCAATTGCTGTTAGGATAGTCACAACCTGGGGACAAAAAATAAATGCGATTTAGACTTCGCATTCCTTTGAAGTGTAGGTTGCAACATCCCAGGCCATTGATGCATGCATGGTCACAACATAGGGGCAACCGGGAATCATGGCAAGGATTTTTACAACCATTCTTTTGAGGTGTAGATTGTGATGTGAGGGAAGTGTCTTGATCTCTACATAAAATTCCTTCGACATGGTGCAACAAACCAGTCCAGTAGATATATACATGGTCATAGCATACGGCATCGAGACAACCAGTATGCAAGGTTACGGCCAGGCCCAAGGGGTATGACCGATCAGCACTAAGAGTAAAAACGTAAAATGCAATAATATCTTTTTAAACTAACTGCCACAGTAGGTTTATTTATTCAGTCTTTTTGAAGTAAAAGTATTACAGTGAAAAGAACGAAATACGGCTGGAATATTATACTGGTTTGTCTTCGGACGGCAAATTCAGCACTGCACCGATGTCAAGGTTAAGACGGTTATACGACTTTGCCTCATCAGCTCCTCGTGGTCAAGGGTCCTATATCCGTGACTGATGCGGTCGCAGAACAGAACAGATGCTGATCATCCCCGTCACTGCGCCAGGCTGTAGTGTAAAACAGAGCGAGAAATATTTTAACTTCACCAGAAGTTTTATCATTCATTATTCAGACCAACAGACACTGACTACCTGCTAATAGTCTATGAATTTCATTGTCATAATTCAGAACAAACACTTATCACCTTTGCTGACAATATTTTCAGAAGGTGTGTACATTCGTGTGTCCATTACACTGCACGTGTATACGTGCTTTACTGTACATTTCTACAGGAGTGAGCAGAATGTACAGAAAAACGATCTCCAAAACTGTTGCTTTCAGCACTCGCGACACGTTAAGCGAGGTTTTAGCAATTATTTTCAGTGAAGGTATATCTCATGTGTAGAGTCTGGGTGATTTTCAGACATTCTTAGGTGTTTAAGGCGCACAGTTTGATGAAACTTGCCCGAATTCGTAATTTTTTTGATGAATGTATATCCGCCATTGCGGGGATCTGGAAACTTTCGGATGACAAGTTTGCCTCAAAAGATGGACGTGCTCCCTATAATCACCCAAACTAACAGCGAATATATATTCTTAAGATCCTTTTCTTGACCTCTGATGAGTTAATTTTGTCTGATGCAGTGTTTCAACACAAATTTGAGGGCGATTACAATCACGAAAAAATCACACTCACCCAGTCTAGAATGCGTAGATGAAATGTCTGTTGGCTCTTCCATGTAGCGGGTATCCTCCCACCTGTTCAGGTCGGGACAGATCAACGTTGAGCAACTTGCCTAATCGGTAAAAACGCGGGAGGCAGTGCTATTACCGGAACGGTTCAGAACCGGCGATTTTCATCAAAAATCACCCGAAAACTAAATGAAATGGCCAGGGCCATTGTGCTCACCTCATGTGGAGGAAAGATGGATAAAGAGCATGGTCTTGTGTCATGTAGTGTTAGGTTTGATGTAGGTCCAAGCAATTACAATTTCCCCAAAATGGCCAATTTACAGTACATTCGACCTCTGTGACCTTGAAAAGTAGGTCAAATCAAAGAAGACCAGGGTGACACATTGAATGGTTGTTAGAATTAGATGTACCTATGATATAAAATTGGTGCCAATCGGGCAAGTCATTACTAGGAATAATGGCATTTTGAAGAATTTAGGATTTGGCCCCCTCCCTGGAGGCCAAACGGCAAATCAGATCGCACCAAACTTCGGTACCTGAGATCACCTGACCAAGGGGTACATGTGTACTTAATTTGTGATCAATAGTCATTGCAGTTAAGAAACGTGCCATAGTTACGGCCTGACGGCGAATTTACGCCATTTGACCTCTGTGACCTTGACAAGAAGGTCAAATTAAAAACCTGTGTGACATATACTGTATGGTGGTTAGATGTACCCATGATATCAAATTGGTGGCAATCGGGCAAGAAGTTAAGGAATAATCACATTTTAAAGGTTTTTGGATTTTGCCCCCTGGTGGTCAAGTGGTGAATCATATTGGACCAAACTTTGGTCCCTGAGATCACCTGACTAAGGGGTAAATGTGTACCAAATTTGGTATCAATAGTCATTGCAGTTTAGAAACGTGCCATCGTTACATCCTAACGGCCAATTTACACCATTTGACCTCTGTGACCTTCAAAAGGAGGTCAAATCAAAAACCCGGAGGATATATGATGCACCTTTGCTAGAAGTACCTACCATATTTTTTTCAAAATTTCCCGACTACTATTAAGGGAGATATTGCATATTTTCACTTTTAACGTTTGGCCCCCTGGTGGCCAAACCATGAAACGAATCGGACCGAAACTTGGTCTCCCAGGTGTCATTACATAAGGGTACATGTGTACCAAGTTTCAACTCAATAGCTCTAACAGTTACGAAACGTGCCCTGCTAACGGACGACGGACGACGACGACGACGACGACGACGACGACGACGACGACGACGGACGACGGACGCCACGGTATGGGATAAGCTCACCTCTGCTAAGAGGTGAGCTAAAAAGCAAGCAACGGCTGCAAAAATAAAGTACATGTTGTTCGTTAGCAGGTTATGAAACGTAACCTAACCAAATTTCAGGTCGTTCCGTGCGGCAGTTTCGGAGATACGTGTCGAAAACCACATCCCTCGGGTCCTGGCGATCGGCTCAGTAAAAACAATAGACCATATCCACGGAGTTGTGGATGTGGTCTAACTAATTCTCGGAAAACCAAGATGGTGCAGACTGGTGATGTACTCGATATCAGCCAGCGATTAGCGCCAAAATGGTTTAAGTTACCGGTGTGTGGGTAAATCTTGTCTCCCGTTGGGTGCATTGTGTCCTAAGATGAGCTATTTGTGAATAAATGGCTGTCTCGAGGTGGAAAAGCAGCATTTTTCCTTCAGATATGGGCGCCGCCATCTTGCATGCTGGCGTCAGTGACGTCGATTTTGATTGGTGGATGATGCGCGCATGGAAGGAACCATTTGAGCAGGACATCTGATTGGTTGATAGCGGAGGTGGGAGGTGGCTCGGCAATTTTTGTGACGGTAATAATGCAGAGAGATTACTGATGGACTTCTCGGCGAAGAGATTACTTGGAGCTCTCCAGTTGACGTCATATCCACAAATTTGTTATTTATTCCAAAACCACCAAGATATTCGACGTATGACACCCTCAGTGACACTCTTACTTATGATCCACACCTACGAAGCCAAAAGTTGCAAGAATTCGACGCATTTTCGAGGCCCAATTTTGAAACAGAAATCGCCTCCTATTTAGCGGCCACAACGCGCATTATAGTATAGATATAGCCATTTATGTGTTTGACAACTAGATTACCAAATCAGGCCAGCAACTGGCTTGTTAGAGCCAGGCGGCGGGTTCACCAAAAGTTGTGATGTAGATCAGGCTATTGCCCTACTTGAGAGGACAAATATCAATTATATCAATTAATGCTCTTAAAATTGATATATGAAGTCTGTTTTTTATTGACATTTTCAATGTTCTAGTATGAAAGCATACTTTTGCCCATGATAAATGAGTTTATTGTATTCCAAAAAGTAATTAATCTAATTTTTTAATCTTTTTGGAAAAACGGTAATATTTATTTTAGAAGCCGAATCTCACATCTAGAAAGTGTTATTGGAGAACTATGAACCATGCTCTTTCTTAGAGCCATACATACTATTTAAGGCCTAATGACAACCTATAAAGAACACTCAGTAAACAAACAAAAGCTCTGTACAAAGTACACAATGAAGTCATGAAACTGGCATCTAAACTGCAAAAGCTCTGTACAAAGTACACAATGAAGTCATGAAACTGGCATCTAAACTGCAAAAGCTCTGTACAAAGTACACAATGAAGTCATGAAACTGGCATCTAAACTGCAAAAGCTCTGTACAAAGTACACAATGAAGTCATGAAACTGGCATCTAAACTGCAACAGTACATCAATAAACAAGCTTGTTTAAACAACTAACTTACTGCTACTACTTACAACTTGCATAAAACATTACACAAACAAAATAAAACTAGTAAATTTTTACGCTGCGGCTGTTCTTATGTTACATGCACCATAACGACATTTCGTAGACTATTTCAATTTTTTTTTTGATTATTGCACTTAATTCTTAGCCAAATAATTATCGCAATTTCTTATGTAAACTTGATGATACGAAGTTTGCATGGTAATTGAGCCGAGCATGAAGTCAAAATGTAAACACAATGAAAATGGCAGTGTTGCACTTTTGTACCTCCGCGTGAGCGACCAACTCTGCCATGTACGAATAACCTGCTGGAGATAGTCTACGGTCACATAAAGCGACATGCGACAATAATTGCCTGTTCGCAGTGGTCGCAGCAGGTCACAGCAACTTGCAAGACAATGGGTGATATGAATAAAGACTAGCAAATGCTTTTACTCCGGTTTTGTACAGGAAGGCCTAGTGTAAATGTACATGGAGATTTAGATAAAAGCATTTGCTGGTCTTTATTCATATCACCCATTATCAAACCTAGCGATTACGAGTTTTACCCGCAGACGAGAGAGTCTTTTGTTGCACAGAGCTGCAACTATAATTGCAGGTAGGTGCAATTTGAATCACTTGTCTGCGGGGTGTTTTTTATTTGCCAAACAACATCGCAATATCCTACATTTGCTTTCGGGAAGTTTGTTGCAGATTTCAGAACCCAGACCACAATAATCATGTTAATATAGGTCAGATTATGGAGTATTTGAAACAATTGGTCCTAAACTGACAAAAGCATTATATGAATTTACAGATAATTTTACATGCTCAATATCATGATAAATGCCACTATAAACAAACATGATAGTCATGATAATTGTTGTTGCCCAGGCAATTGACGACTATTTACATACAAATCACATGACCCTGGACAAAAAGTACGTGTATGATTTACATGTATATAACTTGAAATATTTCACAATACATGACATGCATGAAAATTAAAAATATCACAACTTTAGTCATTCCTGTGAAGTTCATAGTCAAAACAGAATCTTCCTAAATACAGCTTTTCTCTGAACACATAATGATCAAATTTACATTTAAAGTCAAGTCTTATTTATTTCATGAAAGTGGAGATCTAAGAAGAGTATTTTTCTCAATCCTATATACCTCCCCCCCCCCCCCCCGTGCCAAATGGCGATTGATTTGTGTCCATCTTATTTTCCTTGGCAGATAAACAATTTACCTTCCGAGGCCAATCCAGGGTTCAAACTGAGGGAGCTCAATCTCAAAATCCTTTTGAATTTTCACTAAATGCCAACTGTCCTCTGATCCACAGGCCGTACAGTCCTTATATCACTGAGATCAACATGTCCCATGATCACTCAGAATCCTTCGGTGAGTTTTTTAAATTGACTTGACCACCCTTTGACTAGTTTTCAAAGACTGATTCGCCAACCCTTTAACTAGTTTTCAAAGACTGTCTTGCCAACCATCTGACTAGTTTTCAAAGACTGACTCGCCAACCCTTTAACTAGTTTTCAAAGACTGACTTGACAACCCTTTGACCAGTTTTCAAAGACTGACTCTCCAACCCTTTGACTAGTTTTCAAAGACTAACTCGCCAACCATTTTACTAGTTTTCAAAGACTGACTTGACAACCCTTTGACCAGTTTTCAAAGACTGACTCTCCTACCCTTTGACTAGTTTTCAAAGACTGACTCTCCAACCCTTAGACTAGTTTTCAAAGACTGACTCGCCAACCATTTTACTAGTTTTCACAGACTGACTTGCCTACTCTTTGACTAATTTTCAAAGACTGACTCGCCAACCATTCGACTAGTTTTCAAAGACTGACTCGCCAACCATTCGACTAGTTTTCAAAGACTGACTCGCCATCCATTTGACTAGTTTTCACAGACTGATTCGCCAACCATTTGACTAGTTTTCAAAGACTGACTCTCCAACCATTCGACTAGTTTTCAAAGACTGACTCCAAGTCCTCCTTAGAAACCTTGAACACAGCTCGCCCAATATGTTGACTCCTTTGCAAGCAGCTGAAGACGTTGTTCGCATCCTCCACCGGAAATACTTCATACGGTGGTGGCAAAATCTGAGGAAAGAAAATATTTGGTTTTATATTGCGCTTTATACCATACAACAGTTTTGAAATGTTTCGCAATCATTTCAAACTCTAATCTAGAAATCTTTTTGTAGAAACCAAGGAGCACACATTCTGTGCCGCACTTAGTCAGTTCTGGCTAGTTGAGTGTAGGGAGTTGTGCCAATGGCCAAGACTCACACCCACAAATGTTCAGGATGGCTTCTTATTGAGCCCCTAGGCTAGTACTCACAATGGACAAAATGCCAAAAACATTGTTTCAAATCAGTTCGTTCATCGTGTGTGGTTGATGAAAACCAAAAACACTGTTTCTGAAGAATGTTTATGGATATAAATCATGCAATACATTTTTGCACAGAACATTTTTTCTGTTTTTGTTCATTGCATGCGCATAGCTTAACCCTTTGCCTACGTAATGTATACCCCGTACGCAGTAATTTGCTATCCCAGGACACGTCACACGTACTGAGTACGCCTCCAAAAAATTGCGTTTTAAGTGAATGCATAGTACTGCCATCTGCTAACAACTTTCGTAACTACTCTAATGATTTGTGCTGCCAGTACAAACATTCGGCGGCCATTCGAACTACACAATGGCGAGAACTCGCGGCGTTTCTCACAGGTAAGTACAATTATGGAAAAAGTGCTCTCGTGTCCAAGGTGGGTAGTGGCTCAGTAGGCAAAGGGTTAAAGAAATGGCAGGATGTTTTTCGTATTGAAATAAGCGACACAACCAAACGGATCAATTTGTCGATCAGCCATTCGAACTGTCCGCAATATTGTTAATGCACTGACCTCCTTCTTGTCCAACAGATCGAGGAGATCCTTCAGCTGTTCTGGGTTGCCTTTCGGGACAGGCACTATCCTCTGGTCCTTCTCACTCAGCTGCTCAGGGTGGACACGGATACAGGACCGAGAATGATCGCCCGACACCACCAAACCACCCTGAAAGATACCAACATGGATGAGCTATTAGTTTTACACCGACAAGACAGCAACTTCAGTTCCGGACGTGTCTTCCTTTGGATTCTTTTTTTAATTTGGACACTTTGAGAGTCTATATAGCGCAATTGCAACGTTATTCTTGACATAATGTCATTTGGAGCTCAAAATTGAGTAACTTATACATCACAATTGACATTGCATTATTTCACATCCGTCAGCTGTTCCCTGCATGATGACATGTTTTAGAAGTTGTGATGGCAAACCGACATTTGACGTTAAATTTTGGGGAAATGAGAGGCAATATCACGAAATTATGTTTTTCATTTGATAAAATGGGCATCAGAGCATTGACTGGTCCCTGTTTCTCATGAGAACGTCTTTTTTACATAACCCCTTCAAAATAGTTAGATTACTCACATTGTTTAAGATCTTCAGAACTCTCGTCGTTGTTCTTGGCGAACTGACGAAGTCTATGGCTACATCCACACCTCCGGGACAGATATCTAACGTTCTCTCCAGAATCTGCTGTTCGTACACTGAAACATAATAACTTATTGTTTACAAAAAGATATAAACTTGCCATTTCTCAGATTAGGGTAACATGTGTCAATGTAAAAATTCAAGACATGAAAGACTATGTCAAAATGCAATCACGTGAAGGACTGTGTAATGGAAAATACTTCGTTTGAGGAATTGATACCTCACTGCTTGGGCAAAACCTAGGCGTTTTGGCAAACATTTTAGCTCCACCCAAGCAGTTTTGGTAAGACAATCAATATCGTCAGTGAGGTGTCTATTTCTCTTCTAAAACATGTCAAATGAAATACCGAATAAATTGGTTTTAAATGCTTTTTGACTGCTTCCATAGTTTGCACCAATCCAAGCGGTTGTGATTGCCTAACCATAACCGCTGAATTCAAAATGAGGCTTCGTTGGGTCATAGTGCATTTACACTGCAAACTGCGGTTCATTATAAATCTAGATGTTTAAGAATATTCCACAATAGCCTATCACTTCATACAATATGTACAAGATCAGATTGTCCACACAGAGCAACAGTCAAGGCCTCATTTGATACTCTGAAGTGACTTACTCCTCCACTAACTGACCCTTGACCTAATGAACAAGTTTATCAAAACAAAAACAAAAGTTGGGCAAACCTTTCCTTTTCAAAGGATGAAACAATGTTGATTATGAAAGTAATTCTATACTTTCACTTTTTAACTGGTAATGGCAGATTCTGACTGGTAATGATATGACATTGTTTTGAATGCATCATAGGAAATACCGTTTGGAGAAAATGCCTATGTATCCTCAATCATCTTGAGCATTTTAGAGCGAAAAAAGGTATCACTTTGTTTCTTTTTGACATATTTAAAATGAATTAATGGAAATAACCATTTGGATTCAGGAAAAATAAGGCTGCCTCTTGAAAAAAACAACTAATCACGCTGTCCATACTTACAATGATCGCACCAGTGAATGACCAAACAGCCCATTCGTTCAGCGTGGGCCAGCTTCTCAGCCTGAAAGTAGAATAAAGATATCACACACTTTAGGAGGTTTGAAAATCCAAAGCAAGAGATACCGGCTGAGGATGGTAAAGGGATGGGTTGTTCGTATTAACTTGTGGTACAGGAAAATAGAAATGCAGTTATACACAATGCCACCGCGCTGTGATTATGCAAATGAATTTCCTGAAATTTGGTATCGAGGGTATAGTATTTGTATATCTGTGTGCACAACGACAATGTTGAAATTTACTTACACATTAGAACCTCTCTATTAAGGACACCCTTGGGACTGACAAATGCTGTCCTTAATAGAGAGGTGTCCTGATTAGAGAGGTCAAATTGAATGGAAACACCCAATTTGGGACCAAAACAAGTGTCCTTAATAGAGAGGGTGTCCTTAATAGAGAGGGTGTCCTTACTAGAGAGGGTGTCCTTAATAGAGAGGGTGTCCTTAATAGAGAGGGTGTCCTTAATAGAGAGGTTGTCCTTAATAGAGAGGTGTCCCCTAAAGGAAGTTCCACTGCAGGAAGTATCCTACAGTGCCTGTCAGAGAATGACCTCACTTTGGTTGTGCACTAGGTTTAGTTCTATCACATACAGTTCCACCACAAAACATAAATTGATTACAAATTATTCCATTACTATACAGTCTGGAAACACCCCAATTTGTGCACACTACCCATGCCTTTAAAAGAGAGTTTGGGTCATTAAGGATTGGCCATAGGTACACCATTTTGGCTAGAACCTGAAATCTAAAAGCAATTAGAACTCCTTCAAAATGAAGTGAGTGCCGATTTAAAACCTGGGAGGCTGTTCTCTAGAAAACAAAGAACAACTTCCCACCCTTGAAATTGCCATTCACTTTGTTTTGAAAAAGATTTAATTGCCTTTAGATTTCAAGTTCTAGCCAAAATGGTGGTACCTATGGCCAACCCTTAACCTCTTGAATCCCGGTGACGGACCAGTCGGTCATTTTGAAATAACGTTTTTTTCCCCAACGACCGACAGGTCGGTCTCAGTGATATTTTTATTCCCTTGAGGGACGCTAGTTTATTGCTTGTTTTAGCGTGTTTGATGTACAGTAGGGTCAGTCAGAGCATGCCTGGGTAGATGCATCTCGGTACCGGACTTTGGCGGTTGTATGCGGGCGCTATACATCGTGAAAGTCAGACCCAATTTCGCAACCACGTGACCACCCTGGGATCCCGGGATTTTCAAGTTTTGGGATTCAAGAGGGCTACTCCCGATACCAGAAAAACGACAATCACCTGACAAAGGCAAAGCACCGTGTTAGCGTGTTAGTAAAAACATCAACTTAAATTCAACTCAATTCTAACTGTTTATCCCATGGGAAATTTTGATTAAGCTCAACTTATTTCCCCTTCTGCCTTTCATCTTTTAAATGAACACCAGACCAGCCACGTCTAATGAGTGAAGACTTCGTTAAGGGTTGACGAAGTGAATGCCAACTCCAAGTGGTGTCAATTCTTTATTTCCAGAGAACAGACTCCCATTCTTGAAATCGACATTCACTTCATTCTGAAGGATGAAGGATGGTAGAAATGGTTTGTGTGCAGAGCATTTTTTTGAGAAAAACGATTAAAAACGTGATTACTTAAAACTAGAAACCACTAACACTCAGATACTTACATTTGTCGGATCACTTGGCCCATCCTGATAGGAATGCATACGAAATTAGAATGAGCCTATTAAGAATTGAATTTTTTGGTCTGTCATGCTTCTTATGAGAACCAGTGAATGCCCTCCAACAAAAATCAACGAATAAAGTTTGATAATTTTATTAAACCTCAAATGAATCTTACAACCTGTAGATCCCTTTTGATTTCTTCAAAACAAAGCTCGAAAAAAGCTAAGATGACAGCGAAGGAAACTCTATTATCACAAAAATTTTGAAAAGGTCGATATTTTTGTTAGTGCTGGAGATCATAGCAAAGTTTTGAATGAATTGAAATGAGGGGAAAGGATGAGAAGTTTCTCAACATCTTTAATCAAACTATAATGTGTCAATGAAGGCCCTGACAAAAGAAAATTCATAAATGATTTTTTTTTACTTACACATGAATCTGCAACGACCACTCGGACGATATCAGGACTGAACTCTGACAAGAAATGATTAGCAATCACCAATGTCGTCAAGCCAAGGCCACCAGCTCCTATTAGCAATATGTGCATTCTTTCTGGAATGAAAGAATAATTCGACATGTTCAAAGTACTGAAAATGGTGAAGGATTAGCTATTGATGACAATCATATGAGACTTATAGAGCGCAAAATCAAACTGGTTTCAGTCACTCAACGCGCTTCACATTATCACCAAAACGATTGAGCGTAGGCCCTGTGATCGGGAGGTGCTGTGGAATCAATACTGAACCAATGCCATTGAAACTCTTGCCTGAAATGTCCTAACGTACAGTACGCTAGATTTATGGCTGCCCTTGGTCCTCCAGAAAGGTTTCTTGATAGGCTGGGTAACAATGTTTGCGATTGTAAAGCACTTTGAGACAGATACAGTCAAAAGCGCTTTTAAAAACTCACTTTTTTCACCATTGTTATTATCATTACCTACCTTGCACCCCACGGTGCGCTAGATTGTGGCTGCCCTTGGTCCTCCAGAAAGGTTTCTTGATAGGCTGGGTAACAATGTTTGCGATTGTAAAGCACTTTGAGACAGATACAGTCAAAAACGCTTATAAAAACTCACTATTGTCACAATTGTTATCATCATTACCTACCTTGCACCCCACGGTGCGCTAGATTGTGGCTGCCCTTGGTCCTCCAGAAAGGTTTCTTGATAGGCTGGGTAACAATGTTTGCGACTGTAAAGCACTTTGAGACAGATACAGTGAAAAGCGCTTTTAAAAACTCCCTATCTCACCATTATTATTATCATTACCTACCTTGCACCCCTCTGGTTGACATTTCCTGCTTGATATGTTCCTTGGCTTTGAGTACAGCATTGTAGGCCATCACCGCGCCGGAAGGCATCATGGCGGCGACATCTAACGGCACACTTTCCGGTATCCGCACCAAGCTACTTAGATCAGTCACGGTGATGTACTCGGACAGACTGGAAATCAGTAAATAGACATGGCTGTGCAGTAGAACCTCTGTTAGCGGACACCTCTCTATTAAGGACACTAGTTTTGGTCCCACATTGGTTGTTTCCATTCAATTTGACCTCTCTAATAAGGACACCTCTCTATTAAGGACAGCACAGAGCATCTTTTGAGGTACGCTGTTAGTAATAACTGGTGAGTAATTACTGGTGGTCCAGGAAAATGGAAATCCAGATCTATACACAATGCTGTAGTGTAGTTACTATGAATACGAATTTGCTAAAATTAAGTATTAATAGTATTTGTATATCTGTCTTCAAAACGGCAATGTTAACATTTATATTTAGTAAGTATTACGCAATTTGAAATCGTTTTAATTCAATTACATATTTCAAATTTTTAACGAACAGCATAGGTCCATAAAGTTACAGACTGTCCTCGACCTGTTGCCCCCCCCCCCCCCGGCCCAAGCATCCATTATTGTCGACAATGGCCAGTAAATAAACAAGCTTCATCCTTTGACCTTATTCCGGTGACATCAATGCTACATCGTTATTCTGCTAGCCAAGGCCACTTGGAGCAGGTTGCCATGGAAACCATGACAGTGTGCGTCAAAGTCATTAATCTTACTCGAGAAAGTGAAGGAATACTGGAGCAAATTGCCATACCTAATCCACAAATAAATCTTATATACATGTAGTAGAACCCCCTTTAAAAGGACACCTATGGTCCTTGCAAGAAAGGTGTCATGACTAAAGAATTCAATTTGTTCAATGGCTGGGTTCTTTGAGAGAAATCGCCGAAATATCGAGTGCCATTTTCTTGTGAAATGGACTGTAGTAGGCCAAGGCCCCAGCTTCCCCTTTTAATGAGTGTACACTACAGGCCACATGATACTGAACCAACAAAATGGTTTTGATATTAACGAATGTAGAGTGTCCCAAAAAACTTTTAAGTTCAGGGCTGAAATAAAGAGAAGGCAACAAAGTTTACATTGCCTTGTTGTGTGCTCTGCTCAATGACAAAAGACGAAACAGTGACGATTCAGCCGAGTGTCTAACCCACAGCCTCCTGATTATGAGCCTGCTGCTTTAACCACTATGCCACTGATCTCCCCGTTGACAACTCGATTCAGATCAGCAGACTTACTCTGACTTGTTGATGACATCTTCATAAGGAAACACAACCACTCGGTCACCTTTTTTCCACTCCCCAGTGTCGATTTCTTTATCTAACTCATCAATGAGACCCGACACTTCATAACCTGTAAAGAGATAAAATGGCTAAAGTGTCTTCATCTTCTTCTTCAGCATTCGCTTTGGACTTGGAGGGATATTCTCAAGGGAGTATTCCTCCTCAAAGCTGGTATGAGAGTTTTAGCATCGCACTAATGTTATGCACTAGCTGTTCCATTTTCGATCACATGGACCTCACGGCCCCTGTGCTGCTGGTATGAACTGTATCGCTGGCACTGCGAGTGATCCAGTTCATACTAGCAGCACAGGGGCCATGGAAAGTGAGGTCCTCCAAGCTGGGATGAGAGTTTTAGCATCGCACTAACGTTAGGCACTAGCTGTTCCATTTTCGATCACATGGACCTCACTTTCCATGACCCGTGCTGCTAGTGTTAACTGTATCGCTGGCACTGCGAGTGATTCAGTTCATAATAGCAGCACAGGGGCCATGGAAAGTGAGGTCCTCCAAGCTGGGATGAGAGTTTTAGCATCACACTAACGTTAGGCACTAGCTGTTCCATTTTCGATCACATGGACCTCACTTTCAATGACCCGTAATGCTAGTGTTAACTGTATCGCTGGCACTGCGAGTGATCCAGTTCATACTAGCAGCACAGGGGCCATGGAAAGTGAGGTCCTCCAAGCTGGGATGAGAGTTTTAGCATCGCACTAACGTTAGGCACTAGCTGTTCCATTTTCGATCACATGGACCTCACTTTCCATGGCCCCTGTGCTGCTACAGGATCACTCGCAGTGCCAGCGATCCGTTAGGAAACAAACTAGACAGGGATACCCCACAACTTTTTATATATCAAAGGATTTTTAACGGCCGCACAATCTGCTGACGACCTGGGGTCGACAGTGAACTCCAAACTGGTTAGATAGTAGGCCTATATTTTTCAAATGGTAGCAACTAAAAGAAAAGCAAAAAAACAAGGAAGTGGGTCAATAAATTTGACACAGAGACCTTGAGTTAGGTCTTATCAAAGTATGTTTATCTGTGACGTGTTTACTTCCTATTTCATGATATCCAGCACAAACAACTGTGACCCATCGTAACAAACAAGATTCATTGTCGTCATCAAGATTACCTTGACATTAATTAGGTTAACCCTTCCTGATCTGGCTGACCGTACCCTTCTTAACCTTGTTTGTGCAAAATTTCTCTTAAAAGATAAACTGACCAATCACAGGTGACTAGTGGGGCCAATACCGGCATGGTAGCCAAATTAGGGATAGCCTGCCTATAGAGGGATTCTCAAAAGAGCAAAATCCGTAAAATTCAGCCGCATTTTTGACAATCATGAAAGCATAACAGTTCTTGTCATTATTATGCCTATCCCAAAAACGTTAAGCAAAAAAGTGAAGTCCTATGAAGTGAAAGATTTTTGCTCTAACATCTGCTTTGAAGCAGAATTCTCCTCATCCACACCCAAGCATTCTAACAACTGCCAACAGAAAGGTCAGCGGTCTCACAAACTCTATTGTTTTAGTATAGGTTAAGTATAATGAAACCGCCCTTAGTTGACACCTCTTTATTAAGGACAACCTCTCTATATAGGGACACTAGTTTTGGTACCAAATCAGTTCTTCAAATGAAATCAGACCTCTCTAATCAGGACGGAATCAGGACTCCTATCTATAGAGAGCACCTACTATCAGTCCTATATGTGTGTCCATGGTAGAGAGGTTCTTACAGTGTTATTGCTTCACCAGAAGTGAAGTAATACTGGAAGTTTAAATATCAGATACGCATTTGAAGTAGGTCAGTAAGTCAAGTCGCTTAGCCAATAAGCCTGGCAGCGTGCCTGGATCAGCTCTATCATGCTCAACCAACGTGATCAAGTGGACACCAGGTTTTTTCAGGTCATAACCTGCCAATGATGTATATATAGCACAGTAGTTTTGTTCAATCATTCAATTATCTATCCTCATTGATCATCATTTTGGTGCATTTTAGGTCCACTATAACCAACAATCAGATACTAACACTAACAGATGAGTAAACCTAGTTCTCTACATCTTTTCTGCCAGAATAAACATCTGAATATCAGCAATCAGAATCTAACTCTAAACACTGCACATTTAATATTGGTAGACAGGACCTGATTACTGTGGAACTTGGGCAAAGCACTTAACCAAAGCCTTCTTCTTTAAATCCTATGTAAAAGCAAAATTCCTTGTTGCACCTGGTGACTTTGAGACCTTTTCACTTCGAAAAGTTTGCCTGCCTTTCATTTTTGCAATTCATTCATAAACAGACGAAAAACGAAAAACATATGGCTGTGAAAAAAATCTTACTGGAGTAACCGTTTCAGGGTTGTCTAAAATGCTTTTGAATCAAAATTCCTCGACTGACCAAAGTGGCATGAAACAAACAGAAATGCTGATGAGAAACAGAAGAGGAAGAACATGGACAAGAAGACCTAGCATAATACCTTCAAACAGTGTCTCTTACCTGGGAATAAGGATGTATCCCGGATCCCTGCCATCCTAATCCTGATCCCACATGCCTGAGAATTGGAGTAGCAAGCTCCTGCATAGCAAACCTAAAACAGAAATTTGTTACACTGGTATTCATGTTGCTCTATGATAAAGATGCGCTAAGAAGTCAAAAGGCATCATTAAAAACACCTCTTTTTTATTTTTAAAGAAGAATACTTAAATACTTGATCAAGAACAGTCAGTTGCTGCAACCTGTGATAATTATCACATGCGACAAAAATTGCACATTTGCAGAGGTCATCACTGATGCCTGCAACAATAATTGGTGATCACTGCTACATGTACATGGGTTACAGGAAAATTCGTCCCCGGATAATTCGTCCCCGGAAAATTCGTCCCCGCAAATTCGTCCCCGGATAATTCGTCCCCGAGGATAATTCGTCCCCTAGGAAAATTCGTCCCCGGATAATTCGTCCCCGAGGATAATTCGTCCCCGGATAATTCGTCCCCAAGGAAAATTCGTCCCTGGATAATTCGTCCCCTAGGAAAATTTGTCCCCGAAAATAATTTTCCTAGAGCCACATGGGTTACAGGAAAATTCGTCCCCGGATAATTCGTCCCCGGAAAATTCGTCCCCGCAAATTCGTCCCCGGATAATTCGTCCCCGAGGATAATTCGTCCCCTAGGATAATTCGTCCCCGGATAATTCGTCCCCGAGGATAATTCGTCCCCGGATAATTCGTCCCCAAGGAAAATTCGTCCCTGGATAATTCGTCCCCTAGGAAAATTTGTCCCCGAAAATAATTCGTCCCCAGAAAATTTTGCAAAGTTAAAAGTTTCTGACTTTACTTTCTAAGACCCTTAAGTCTTGTCGAATGGACTGTAGTAATAACTACTACTTTCGATTTTTCTCATTCAGTGTAATATCTCTCTTTACTACCCTACTGGCTAGTTACCTGCCCCACTATTTTTATAGTAGGTAGAGGTAGGCAGGCAAAATATTTTATTGAAGAATTTAGAGCTTTTCTTTCATTCTGACCAGTAAAAATACTTATTTGAAGAAAAAAAATTTATTTCGCCTGCCTACCTCTACCTACTATGAAAAAAGTGGAGTAGGTAACTAGCTAGTAGGGTAGTAAATAGAGATATAACACTGAATGAGAAAAGTCGAAAGGAGTTGGTAGTAGTTATTTATATTACTAGAAAGTAATGTCAGAAACTTTCAACTTTTGTTAAATTTTCCGGGGACGAATTATCCTCGGGGACGTATATTCCGGGGACGAATTTTCCTCGGGGACGAATTTTCCGGGGACGAATTATCAGGGGACGAATTTTCCTCGGGGACGAATTTTCCAGGGACGAATTTTCTCGGGGACGAATTTTCCGGGGACGAGTTTTCCGGGGACGAATTATCCGGGGACGAATTTTCCTAGAGCCATGTACATGCAATCAATATCACTGCTACATGCACATACAATCAATATCAAATCCATCGATATACCAGTTTTACATATAGATGAAATGGCCAGGGCCATTGTGCTCACCTCTAACGTGCCGTCATTGTAAAATGGCGGTGCCATAGGAAAACTTTGACCTCTGTGACCTTGTGAAGTAGGTCAAATCAAAAACCCACATTTATGAAATGTATCCTTGCTAGGACTACCTACCATAAAAATGTTATGAAAATCAGACCACTATTAAACGAGCAATCAAACATTTTAACTTTGGACATTAAATTTGGCCCCCGGGTGGCCAAACTAAGAATTTTTCAAGATGCCCGCCTGGCACCCATATTGGCTATCACATTTGATAAAAAATCAATGATTTAGTAGAGAGTACATAGATATACATCCAGATCAAATTTGGTTGCAATCCGATCATTAGTTTCGGAGTAATAGTACTGTGTTTATTTTTCAAGATGGCTGCCTGGCGGCCATATTTGATGTCCAAACGGCCGAAATTTTAGGGGTGGAATAGAGAATCCCCAGATACATGTCCACACTGGTTTAAAACCTTCTAGCTAAAATAGATAGGAAACATGCTACTGTTCAGTGAATCAGCAAACTTTGACCTCTGTGACCTTGAAAAGGAGGTCAAATCAAAAATCCGGAGGATATATGATGCACCTTTGCTAGAAGTACCTACCATATTTTTTTCAAAATTTCCCGACTACTATTAAGGGAGATATTGCATATTTTCACTTTTAACGTTTGGCCCCCTGGTGGCCAAACCATGAAACGAATCGGACCGAAACTTGGTCTCCAAGGTGTCATTACATAAGGGTACATGTGTACTAAGTTTCAACTCAATAGCTCTAACAGTTACGAAATGTGCCCTGCTAACGGACGACGGACGACGACGACG
Source organism: Lineus longissimus (assembly GCF_910592395.1). Taxonomy (NCBI): domain Eukaryota; kingdom Metazoa; phylum Nemertea; class Pilidiophora; order Heteronemertea; family Lineidae; genus Lineus; species Lineus longissimus. The sequence continues at coordinate 9,521,900 of NC_088315.1, forward strand.
ACGACGACGACGGACGACGGACGCCACGGTATGGGATAAGCTCACCTCTGCTAAGAGGTGAGCTAACAAGAGATCTTTCTGTTGCACAATGTTAGTGAGGCCCACTCGGAATTATGGACAAAATCAGATCTGAAGGGGTTTTTGGGCATCCATAAATCGCAGACTGAGCAAGGTATGGGTCCAATATTCCGTGGAGTTGTAGCACAGGACCTGGAGAACAGATCCTGAAAGTTTGGTTAGTCCATGGTCAATGAAGCAATAATTATCACAGGTAGCAGCACCAAAAATTGATCATTTGTGGGGAGCTTGACATAAGTTGACCAACCTTGATTCGAACGCCCCCTTCTGGCACCTCTGGTATTGGAACCTGTTCTTCGTAGTCAAATGGATCGGCCACCGATCGCCTTCTGGTGCGTTTCATGAAGTGCCGCTGCAAGAGAAAAGTTTTATCATTTTAAACATATCCTGTTGTTCGATACCACATTTCTCACACTGAAGTTTTCTTGTCGTAAGGGAGGACCGTAGGTGCCACTATTTTGGCAAGGACTTGAAATCTTAAAGCAATTAGAACTCTTCGGTGCTGCCGTAATTCAGTAACCAACCATTAACGGTGCTGCCGTAATTCAGTTACCAACCATTAGCGGTGCTGCCGTAATTCAGTTACCAACCATTAACGTTGTTGGCGTAATTCAGTACGCAACCGTTAACGGTGCTGCCGTAATTCAGTAACCAACCATTAACGGTGCTGCCGTAATTCAGTAACCAACCATTAACGGTGCTGCCGTAATTCAGTAACCAACCATTAACGGTGCTGCCGTAATTCAGTAACCAACCATTAACGGTGCTGCCGTAATTCAGTAACCAACCATTAACGTTGTTGCCGTAACTCAGTAACCAACCATTAACGGTGCTGCCATAATTCAGTAACCAACCGTTAACGTTGCTGCCGTAATTCAGTAACCAACCATTAACGGTGCTGCCGTAACTCAGTAACCAACCATTAACGTTGTTGCCGTAACTCAGTAACCAACCATTAACGGTGCTGCCGTAATTCAGTAACCAACCGTTACCTTTGCTGCCGTAATTCAGTAACCAACCATTAACGGTGCTGCCGTAACTCAGTAACCAACCATTAACGTTGTTGCCGTAACTCAGTAACCAACCATTAACGGTGCTGCCATAATTCAGTAACCAACCGTAAATGGTGCTGCCGTAATTCAGTAACCAAACATTAATCTGTAACCAACCATTAACGATGCTGCCATAATTCAGTAACCAACCGCTAACGGTCCTGCCGTAATTCAGTAACCAACCATTTACGGTGCTACCGTAATTCAGTAACCAACCATCAATTCAGTAACCATTAACAGTGCTGTTGTCTTGTAATTAATGAGCCAACCATTAACAGTTTGGCTCTGGTGATGTGATAGTGATACCATGCAGTCTACAGTGTGGCACATAAAAACTGCGTGTTTTTTCATTTGTTGCTACATGTACTTTGTTGTTTATGATAATGAGACAGTTTCACTGCTTATTTTTTGGTATTGTATCAATGTATGCTTGGCCTAATTAAACAGGTAAGGTCTTAGACTTCTGTAATACAATCTATTTTCAGGTAATACTCTAACTTGTATCTACTTCTAAGGTTGGTGAAGTAAAGTTGGATAATGTCGCTATTACATGTGCAGCACTTTCGATGGAAAGGTCCTTGACCAAAGCGCTTCGTCATTACGAAGCCTTCCAGGGAGATGTTAAGGAGATGATACCAAGTACACACTTGTCAGTGACATAAGGGCAGCTCCCTGGACCAGAAGTTGTGTCTCAACTACAGCTCACTGGACCAGAAGTTGTGTCTCAACACAGCTCCCTGGACCAGAAGTTGTGTCTCGACCATAGCTCACCGGACCAGAAGTTGTGTCTCAACTACAGCTCACCGGACCAGAAGTTGTGTCTCAACTACAGCTCCCTGGACCAGAAGTTGTGTCTCAACTACAGCTCACTGGACCAGAAGTTGTGTCTCGACCACAGCTCACCGGACCAGAAGTTGTGTCTCAACTACAGCTCCCCGGACCAGAAGTTGTGTCTCAACTACAGCTCACTGGACCAGAAGTTGTTTAAACTACAGCTCCCTGGACCAGAGGTTGTGTCTCAACTACAGCTCCCTGGACCAGACGTTGTGTCTCAACTACAGCTCACTAGACCAGAAGTTGTGTCTCAACTACAGCTCCCTGGACCAGAAGTTGTGCCTCAACTACAGCTCACTGGACCAGAAGTTGTGTCTCAAATACAGCTGACTGGACCAGAAGTTGTGTCTCAACTACAGCTCACTGGACCAGAAGTTGTGCCTCAACTACAGCTCACTAGACCAGAAGTTGTGTCTCAACTACAGCTCACTGGACCAGAAGTTGTTTCAACTACAGCTCACTAGACCAGAAGTTGTGCCTCAACTACAGCTCACTAGACCAGAAGCTGTGCCTCAACTACAGCTCACTGGACCAGAAGTTGTGTCTCCAATACAGCTGACTGGACCAGAAGTTGTGTCTCAACTACAGCTCACTGGACCAGAAGTTGTGCCTCAACTACAGCTCATTAGACCAGAAGTTGTGTCTCAACTACAGCTCACTGGACCAGAAGTTGTGTCTCAACTACAGCTCACTGGACCAGAAGGTGTTCTGAGGAGGGTGGGGGATGGTTATATTAAGAAGGAGATCTATGTTAGTGCACACTTCAAACATTACTGAACGCTCAGCTTTGGCCTACTACAACTGTAAGAGTTAACATTTGCATATGACTGCAAGCAAATACCCACAAAGGGTTTTTAAGGGTTTGATGTGTTAAGTTGTTGGCTAAGATCTAACTGGGTTCATAAGCTGTACCTGGTCTGTCGTAAGCACAACTTGTCGATTACACGCCTAAAACAATCACAAACAAAATTCATAGTAACAAAATATAATACGGAAGCAGAACAACAAAATATCGACCTTTCAAAAGGGGTCTATAAGGTCTATGGACGGGTTCTTTAGTTTACCTAAAATGTGACTGCCTTGGATCGACACTACTTGTGGCCTCCACTACTATACATATCAATTATCATTCAGAAAAGAATCTGAGAGGTAATAGGGAGCCAATACTGGTATTTCTTTCATTTTGCATTTTGAGCGAATTCCCTTGAGATAGGGATACCTTTCATAAGTCAGAAGTGAGGAAATACCCGTAAAGATGATAAGCTAGGTTTGGAGTACCTTTAATGCAAGTATCAATTCGTTTCTTGTACCCCCCCCCTCCTCAAGGGTAGTTAAGCTATCACCACTAATCTTTGCCGATGCTTGAGTAATATTTATTTTTCCTTTAGTGAAAATTTGGCGAAGCTGGAAAGAATAAGGATGCTAATGTGTCGATGTCTTGTCGAACATACAGCCTTACCCAGTAAAATTAGCTCGGTTACTTTATATGACGGTGATAACTGATATATTGTTGATGGTGATGTCTTGACGAAAGAAAAAGTAGCATTGGTGAAATGAAATGGCCAGGGCCATTGTGCTCACCTCATGTGGAGGAAAGATGGATAAAGAGCATGGTATTGTGTCATGTAGTGTTAGGTTTGATGTAGGTCCAAGCAATTACAATTTCCCCAAAATGGCCAATTTACAGTACATTCGACCTCTGTGACCTTGAAAAGTAGGTCAAATCAAAGAAGACCCGGGTGACACATTGAATGGTTGTTAGAATTAGATGTACCTATGATATAAAATTGGTGCCAATCGGGCAAGTCATTACTAGGAATAATGGCATTTTGAAGAATTTAGGATTTGGCCCCCTCCCTGGAGGCCAAACGGCAAATCAGATCGCACCAAACTTCGGTACCTGAGATCACCTGACCAAGGGGTACATGTGTACTTAATTTGTGATCAATAGTCATTGGAGTTAAGAAACGTGCCATAGTTACGGCCTGACGGCAAATTTATGCCATTTGACCTCTGTGACCTTGACAAGAAGGTCAAATTAAAAACCTGTGTGACATATACTGTATGGTGGTTAGATGTACCCATGATATCAAATTGGTGGCAATCGGGCAAGAAGTTAAGGAATAATCACATTTTTAAGGTTTTTTGATTTTGCCCCCTGGTGGTCAAGTGGTGAATCATATTGGACCAAACTTTGGTCCCTGAGATCACCTGACTAAGGGGTAAATGTGTACCAAATTTGGTATCAATAGTCATTGCAGTTTAGAAACGTGCCATCGTTACATCCTAACGGCCAATTTACACCATTTGACCTCTGTGACCTTGAAAAGGAGGTCAAATCAAAAACCCGGAGGATATATGATGCACCTTTGCTAGAAGTACCTACCATATTTTTTTCAAAATTTCCCGACTACTATTAAGGGAGATATTGCATATTTTCACTTTTAACGTTTGGCCCCCTGGTGGCCAAACCATGAAACGAATCGGACCGAAACTTGGTCTCCTAGGTGTCATTACATAAGGGTACATGTGTACCAAGTTTCAACTCAATAGCTCCAACAGTTACGAAACGTGCCCTGCTAACGGACGACGGACGACGACGACGACGACGACGACGACGACGACGACGACGACGACGACGACGACGACGACGACGACGACGACGACGACGACGACGACGACGACGACGACGGACGCCACGGTATGGGATAAGCTCACCTCTGCTAAGAGGTGAGCTAAAAAGGGTGATGCTTGAGCCTTAAGATGTCGTTATAGGGTGATAAGGTGTCGTACCCTTGAGGAGGGGGGGGGGGGGGTACAAGACACGAATTGATACTTGCATAATAGTTGGCTAATTAGGATATAAGTAATAAGTGTATTTTGTGAAATCAAATATTAGTGAAATGATATAATGCATGATGCAAAACTAGAAGGAGCATGGAGCAAATACAAGTGTATTTTGTGAAATCAAATATTAGTGAAATGATATAATGCATTATATCATTTCACTAATATTTGAATTTACAAAATACCATTTATTACTTATATCCTACTTAGCCAACTATTAAAGGTACTCCAAACCTAGCTTATCATCTTTACGGGTATTTCCTCACATCTAACTTATGAAAGGTAGCCCTATCTCAAGGGAATTCGCTCAAAATGCAAAACTATCAAACATATATTTCTCCATAATCGCTCCAGAATTTCAAAATGAAAGCCCGCCAAAACATACTCTGTATCAATATCGACTCTCAGGAAACGTTTTGTTGTCATCCGATCTAAACTGACAGGGGAGTTAGATTACAAACTATTCCACTTCTACGTCCATTATAGCAGTGCAAAAGTTATTAAATAGACTTCAGATCTTTTTGAGTATGAACACATCTTCTCTGTGTAACTCTTAATGGTTTTAGCATGAAAAGTGACATTTTGTAACACAAATTTAAAAGGATTTTACGGGTTTGCAATGAATTAGAAATGCTCATTGGTATTCAAATCCTGCCTACTGTTGGCATTTCACTATCATCATCTCGAATATTTTTCCGAATGGCTTTTCCGTCTATTCTCTTCATATATAATCCCTGCAGTTATATCCAACCCTTCAAGCATAAGCGCTTTGACATAAAAGAGGAAATATGTGAGGATCATCTACTTGTGTATCTTCTCACATGATAATGATAATGATAATGATAGTGGTTGCCTGATAATTTTTCTAACATAGGAAACAGACAAAAGCAGGGAACTAACTTTGACAATCAAAACATTCCAACATGACTGAAGATAATGTTACCTTCAACACTCGATTTCCCTCAAATTGTATTTTGGTGGGGTCATCGACTGTCATGCTCCGATGGTGACAGTGTTGGTCCATGACAGCAGTTTATAATTGGTTAATTAGTTAGATTTTCTCGCTTAATTAGGTCTTTTAATTGAGATAAGTTGTGGTCCTACAGATGCTGAAATGGATGATAGGAGAACATATGCATGAGACATGGGTGGAGTATGATACAAACTGGTTTAAACAAACATATGAATACCAAAGGGTAGTGGCAGAACTTCCTGAAGAAAAAAATTCAGTAACTTCACCATGGAGAAACAAAGAGAAAATTTCCTTCAACATTTTTCCATCATTTTCATTTCTAGATTCATTGGGAACATGGGGTAGCATTTGAAGACAGACTACAGCCAGGAGCCACGCTGGCCAGATTAAGTTTCATGAATTGATCGAAAGGATCTGTATTAATCTTTATCAGACAAAACGGATCCAGTTCCACCTGGAAATGACCAATTGGATATTGTAGCTCTTACCTGTAGTCCCCATCTAAAAAGATGGCAAATATGGTCGACAAGACAACACTTGGAACTATCTCTGCGGTATCATTATATCAAGGCCAGAATATCGGATTTAACTTTCATTTTCTTTCTTCAAGATATTCTGTCACAGCCATAACAGTATCGGGCAACAAGATGTCTTCAAGAGACATTTCAACACATTCCAAAATGATAGTTTTCTTCCCTTTGCAAAAGACTGACTGAGATTATTTTCACCACCATTACATTCCTTGGAGAAATATGCAAAGCAAGTTACACTCCCGGACATTTGCAGCAACCTCTTTAAGGATTTGCCGACCTCTCCAAGTCAAGGGCGACAATCTTTCCAGGTGAATCAAGCTTCAGATACACAGTTTCATCACTAAAAGTAGGCCTTTTAAAACAGTCCAAACAAGGACCCAGTTCTGAGCATTCAGTGTAATGCTGAATTCCCTCAGAGAGGTTGTTAGCCTTGATTCGGACAGGTCAAGACATTGTCCACAATTCCCCAGGATGTCACGTGATGAGCCAAAATAAGAGGTGGTACTTTTGGTGAAAATGATCATAGTCAGCTTGAAAAGGTTCAGAAAACCAGCATTCGTTGATGTTACCTTCAAAGCTATAGAACTCGGCAACATCTCGCCGTCATGAGGGATGTCTATACTATGACCCCTTAACATTTTACCACGGCCAGTCATTTTGAGGCGTTTTAAACTCGGTTCATCGACAGTTTCCTGAAAAAATCAACATAAGTGTAGTAGTAGAGGACAACAGTGTTTTTAACAAGATAAGCTCTATAATTGCTGTCGTGGATGCTGCAATTTCTCGATCTTCTGTTCGAAAGCTGAAAAGGATATCAAGTTTTCAGCTCCTTCCCTGGCAACTAAGATAGATACAAATGTTGCATGACCATTAGGGCCGCGTGGCTTAGCCAAAGGGTGGAGTAAATTGCCTAGTGTGTTAGCATGGAGTAGTCAAGAACCTTCATGCTTCTTCTCGTTTTTAGCTATTGGCATTCGCTATAAAGATACCTTTCCTTGAACCGTGCAGAGAAGTTCATAAGCCTTTTGCAGTCAGTACACAGGCCCTCTATATTGACTCCATCATATGTCATGTCCTCTTTGGGTGTTCCCAGTAACTGGACGGTAGTTGATAAAGCTTGGAATCAGTGAAACCATGTAACCAGTGATAAACCTTGGAATAGTCAGTACTAAACCGTGGAATCACTGTGCAAGTACCGCGTGAAATCGGCCACGATTTATACCCTCCCAACTGCCAATCTCGTCCCAGCTGACTTTATTGATAGCAATTTGCCAGTAGTTCCAGAATCAACCTTTTTGTGGAGGGTGACGTCATCATTGAATGCATTGGAAATGTGTTGTTGTCGTTAAAAAATAAACTTATATTCATGACGGGCGGCCATTTGCAAATATCTAATTATTGCTCTTCGATGAAAGCAAAAGAAAGCTTTTGTGATTGTTTTGTATTCCATATACTAAAATAAAACGTTTTTATTAGAAGAATCATTTGTATATATAATGCTCTGATAAAGCTCAGTAGATATGACAAACATGCACACGGGAATCACTAAAAAATGTGTCTGTTATGAGGTGATATGAATTAAATTAATTTTGATGTATTTATTTTACCATCAACCAGCATGGCAATTAGAAATACTAATAGACTCATGCTGGTTATTAATATAAAAGTTTAATTTAGAATTGTTATGAGGGACACGTTGATTAAGGGATGACTTTTTGGAAGTGAGGTCGCCACCTCCCAGTGGTCCAGCGGGCCAACACCCTGATATCCATCCAATAGGAATCGAGGTGGCTGATCACATGTCATCCAATTAGTCTGCCCTTATTAGCGTGGCCCTCCAGCCAACGCCTCAGAGATGACCCGACCTGATATGTGAGTGTACGTAAAGTACAACCTGAAGTGCAACAAAGTTCAGAAAGAATACCGGACTTCTTGTTTTTCTTGGTCACTTGATCCTGCCCTCACTCTAGCTAGTTCCCTAGGAGCCTCAAGGGACTCTGCAACATGTCCGCTTAGAACTGGTTACATCACGAAAATATCTCTACATCCCTCGATGTGTACATGAATGTGTACATGAATATGTACGAAATCGCTCACAGCGAAGGAATTTATTCACATTTTTCATCTCCAAACCCGGCTAAAACCTTCGGTAATAAACCTTCATCTACGTTTCTACGGATAAGTGCCAGCCGGTACTGCATGATGTAGTCAATCTTCTCTGTATCACCCTGTTTGATCACACCGCTCCGTAGTTCAAATAGGCCCCATGTGGTGGCGTAGTAAGCGGGGCGCTGATTGGTCCATATTATGGGTGTGTGGTGGGGGTGTCGTGACGTGCATGCCTATATTTGGGAGATCAGTAATGTACACTGGAGGCGAGTATGACTGGGTTGTTCTAAAATATAGATTATTGAATCGGATATGCGACTGATTTCTAAACTACCGTCAAATTCCGATCTGATCATGTAAAAATAAGCTCCAAATATTGATTCGTAACCACCTTAGGTTCAAATGGCATTATTTTATGTTTTTATGCATTTTTAGGACTGATTCCAAGGTTTATCACTGGTTTCAAGGTTTCACTGGTTCCAAGCTTTATCACCTACCTAACTGGACCCCTTGCGGCTCAAGGCCAAATGATCAGGGTCTCAGAGTAAGCTTACATTGGAACCCTTTTTTCCGTGCGGCTGGCGAGATATTCCCATCAGACGCTATCCAGACCATCTGGCGACAGGCGGGAAAATCTCGCCAAACTGATATGGTCATCAACAAATGGCAGTACAGCATCAATGGCGCATTTACAATGTTGACAACATCTTCTTGTCAAGGATCTATTTAGGGAAGCAGTGGTCGTAAACGACCAGTAAATCAATAGAATATACGACCTTGACCTTTCCTTCGATTTAGAGAAGGAAGGATATCAGAAAATCAATAAGACTTAGCTGCTTCAATGAATAATGTCTTGGCAAGAGTGTCCTTATGAGGACAACATCAACAACAGACCCGGGATTGATAATAATGATTTTATTGACACTAAAGAACCAAAAATACCTTTGTAACATGAAAACACTTCATCAAAGAGAACCATCAATCTTGTCTTCGCACACTTATTACTGGCCTATAATCACACAAATCAAAAGCCCCTCTAATTACACTAACTCACAGTCTCAGGAGATTCAGCAGTTTGACTGACACTTAATTAATGATGCATTTTCATTAGAACTAATCAATAACCCCATAAGTGTTCTTCAGCAATAAACTAGGACCATTTTGAAATTGAAATTGAGAGAAAAAAGGTGGCAATAACCCATCTTGACTTTCGTTTAGCATGTTCAGGTAAAACGATAAATTGATAAAATTACCTGAACATGCTAAACGAAAGTCAAGATGGGTTATTGCCACATTTTTACTCTCAAGGGACAGATTGATAAAACACGTATCATTTAAAAAATCACCTCACAATTTTATCAGGAGGTTTAGTGTTGACGATTGATGAAGTATCGTAAATGTTTGCAATGATAATATATGCAAAGGATATCGGGGCACTGTTTGAATACTGATGTGGCAAAAAAAACTCATCCGCCCCCCCCGCCCTTCCCAGCAAACACAAGCACACACACCAACAAGTCTACCTCCTGGGATTTGCCACTTTTGCTACTTGACTTCTTTGATGATGGCAATTCAGCAATAACATAATCATAGAGCAGCATAATTCCAACCGCATTGTAGAATTTTGCAATTTTTATCGAAATTATGAGTCATCCAAAGGCAAAAATCAATTGTATGAGAGTTGAGACAATGCAAAATATGAAGCTTTCATCGTGTTCAGGCAAGTCAGGTTTAACTGTGCGCTAATAAATTCAAACTAAGACATCAAATGAGAGAAACAGATATTACCAGCTCTAGGTCCATCGATGCATAGTCAATATTTCCCGAGTAATTCCTTGTGCGAGATTCAAAACCAATATCACAGAAGTCAGTTTCCATCACAAGGAGAAATCTTTCCAAAACTGACGATATCTAGCGCTCACATATGGTTGCTAAGACGAAACCTCGTTACACCCACAATAAAGCCGTAAGAGGCCAGGGACTCGATCAAGATGAATGCAGCACAATACTCAATATGCATGCAAAATTGCGATCAGCTGTGTTTTCTGCACTCTGATTGGCTGGAATTTGTCAACGGAATCGAATAACTTACATAATATATCACATCATGGTCTTGCCACATGATGAAGACATGCACTAGCCATTGAAGAGATCAAATTTACGAAATTTGGCCGCAAAGTGAGCAAAAAAAGATCAGGCTAATGTCTTACTATACTATGATGTATACATTTACGTATTAGCACCAGCAAATGATCACGTGTTATCCTGTGTATCTCAAATATGGCGATATTTCGAGTAGCACCACGTTGCCACAACGTGATTGTGATTTCCATTGCTAGCTCAGTAGCATGTTAACGGTAGAATCAATAAATCTAGAACTGCAGACTCAGATCCTTGGTAGCAGTTTTGTTGTATCAAATACCAGGCTATATTCCTCCCAGAGAGCCATTATGTGACAGGAATTGCCACCGGAGATAAAGTTAAGCGGACAGGGCTCAAATCTGTGACAGGTGCAGCATAGTCGCAGACTCAAGTTCAGCGAGGCCACTAGAAAGAAGACAGGGACCATTTTGCTCAATTTCTATGCTAAAAATTGGGTTATCCAATGAGGTTAACTTGGGTTATCAAATGAGTGTAACTTGGGTTATAATATGGGTAACTTGGGTTATCCAATTAGGGTAACTTGGGTTATCCAATGAGGGTAACTTGGGTTATCCAATGAGGGCAACTTGGGTTATCCAATGAGGGCAACTTGGGTTATCCAATGAGGGTAACTTGGGTTATCCAATTAGGGCAACTTGGGTTATCCAATGATGGTAACTTGGGTTATCCAATGAGGGTAACTAGGGTTATCCAATGCGGGTAATTTTTAGGTTATCCAATGAGGGTAACTTGGCCGGGTAATCCAATGAGGGTAACTTGGGTTATCCAATGAGGGCAACTTCGGTTATCCAATGAGGGTAACTTGGGCTATCCAATGAGGGCAACTTGGGTTATCCAATGAGGGTAACTTGGGTTATCCAATGCGGGTAATTTTTGGGTTATCCAATGAGGGTAACTTGGGTAATCCAATGAGGGAAAATTGTATTGTCTGCTGAGGGTAACTTGGGTCAACCAATGAGGGTAACTTGGGTTATCCAATGAGGGTAACTTGAGTAATCCAATGAGGGAAACTTGTATTGTCTGCCGAGGGTAACTTGGGTCAACCAATGAGGGTAACTTGGGCCATCCAATGAAGGCAACTTGGGTTATCATCTTCTGCATTATTGTCTTTTCACACTTCTTCCTCCTATATCAGTCGGGCGCTATTTGGGTTTATTGGCCAGTGACTCTGTTTTTGCCAGGGTATTCTCCAACAGTAATCATATCATGAATCACCCTGGGTCAGTAGTAAATTACAGAAACCTAGTTAAGGAGCCCTAGTTTATAGTCAAGGGCAGTATGTCCTACTAACATAATATCAGTACACAATATCAGTTATTTTTCTCTATTAGTATTCCCGTCTTTTTCAAACTTCTGCGCTTGGTAATTAATCCATCCTGAGAAAAATCAGGGGTACGGCCCTGCACTCAAATCCCTGAGACATCACCCAGTATCGGCTGAAGTCAAAATTTGAAAGCATAGATTTAGAGCATGCTCCAAAAGCAACATTTTACCTCAAATTATGGACATAAGGCTTTCCTTGGTCACCTTCAAGTTTTCCCAAAGGCAGCGGCCATCAGGATCCCCTCCCCCCAATGGGGCACCATTGTTTTTCATTTCAAATCCTTTTAATCCTAATTTTCCTATATATCGATTTTTTGAATTCTTTGGTTTTCTGATTTGCCATGCCAATAACTTTATTAATAGCCTACTAGTTCAGTTTTAGCATCAGCCGATTCAAAAACAAAAATTCTCATTGATAACCGATATAAGTACATGTTGACCAGAGTTACATAACTTGCTTTTATCACGTAAACAAGTAGATGTAATCATGGGCTAAACATGCACCATTGTTAGCCATGGTAGAAGCATGCAGCGTTAACCCTTAACCCCTGCTGCATGCATGTTTAACATCTGATCAGCTGGTGGTGTGGACTAATTCCTGGAACTTCATATGAGTGCAGACAAAGGGTTTTTGGCTTTGTCCCTGGGGCAAACCATTAAGGGCCAAACATGTGAAGGGGTTAGACCTATTAAGGTTGCATTCTTATCAGTTTCTTTAATGGAACAAATATGGAAATAAACCTCTTTGGAAGAGGGAAGAAATACCAGGTACCAAGTGAAAGATTGTTTTTTGTTGTTCACAAGGTGCATGTGTGCTGGCCTGGACAAAATAAATATTGGAGCACTCAGGGTTATACAAAGGATGCATGTGTGTTGTTATACTTGCAAAAGCACTTCAATAAATTGCTGCCCTTTAGCAACAAGGCTCTCTTGCAGTAAACAAAGACCCTTGTCTCCATCATTTGCAACAGCTAAGGACTGAGAACAGATACCTGAAAACAGAAACATTATTATGGGGAAGGGGAAAATGTGATTTGTGTGGAGGGGCCAGGGGACGTGGGAGAGGACCCCCACCACCACCCTACCACCCCACCCCACCCCCATAATGCAACAGGGCTGGAGAGATGTTTAATAGATGGGATGGATACATAAAAGAAAGAAGGATGAGGCTTATGATATATGTCAGCCAATTCACATCCCCTGTTCACACCTCATAATGCAGATCCAGGTAACATAGCGAATTGGCAACACATGAGAAAATGTTCACAAACTGACATAAATATCGATACCTACCTTGATCACAGTTTCTCCCTGGCTTTCTCAACGCAATACGGTAATGCGATATTTATGTTTGGGTCATCAGCTGATAGCGAGCTGAACGGGAAGTATTAGGTCAGAGGTCATTGGGCCTGGCTCATTTTTTATAGGGTGCTATGGTGAAGCGCCTGCTTATATAGCTTGCGGTTTTATTCAAAGTGAGAGTCGTGGTATTGATGTTTGATCAGATTCCCAGTGCCATTATCGAAAAAGGAACGTGTGTGATAGGTTTTTTTATCCGAAAAAGTATTTTTGTCTTGACTATGCTCGCGAATGTCTCTCATACTTACCTCCACAGCAAAGGAATCGCCCCTTTCATCGATTAAAGTGATCACGTGCACGCAGCCTGGTCGCCAGAAACGAGGCCAAACGCGGGACCATCAGCTAATTAAATTACTTGTATATAATATATAAATTTGCCTTTTGGGACATGAAACGATTTTTGTGTCGGTAGTAGGGAACGCTTGTGAACTCTCGCCTAAAAAAAGCTGTTTCGATCAACTGGTTTCGGCTGATAAGGCAGTTCAGAGGGGACGTTATTTGGAGGAATTGAAAAATTCATCCTGATGGGAGAAAAACATTTGGCATTCCGGCGTGGTTGAATTGTTGCCGTTGTTGTCGTGGCTCGTCGCACTCACAGGTGTTCTGTCTCCCCGGTGTAGAAGCAGAAAATGACCCCCAAGAAAACGTGTCCGGCGCAATTGTGATCTAGGGGATTTGGAAACCCTTTGTTCTTGGACATTTTTTCCTGGGACATTTCAAACTTATATGTTGTAGGAAAAGTTGATTACTGATAACGTGAATGGAAAGTTACTGAAACATTTTAATGATTAAAATCAGTTCATCAATATAGGCCTATATGCACCCTGGCCTTGCACCCTGGCACCAGTTTCAATATACCCTGCCTCTCGATATTTCAAATTTTGTATATGACGAAGGAGTAAAAAAAGCCTGATCTTGCTCAGTATGTAAATATGGGGAGCCGAATTGAAAAGCGGACGACACAAAGACATATTGGACAAATTGTCCAATTATGTTTTTTCATTACCAGAGAGTCCGAATGGTATGTCATGGTGTGATGATAATAACCCGGTCTGGGGGCATACATCCTGGCACCAGTGGTTTTCAATGTACTGCGCCTCTCATATATATTTTGTAAAACTGATCTCAGGATGGGGGCACACTCTGGCGCAGTGATAGTTGTGCAATAATGCTTGGATATTTTGTCTGCTTAGAGAATGACCCATATGGGTTAGAGTAAGGTAAGGTTAGCCTCAGGTATCATCGATATCGAGCCAGAGACAACATGTACCTTCTAGCCCCCCCCCCCCCCCCCCCACCGCGTGTCAAGACCTTGTGTGTCAAGATGCTCTGTTCTCACCTGAAACACGCTTGCCCGGTTTCAAATAAATCCATATTTTCTACAAACCTTCATCCAAAACGAGGCTGTCATCAGAACATGGCGAACATGCTGACAGTTTCATTTATTTTCCTTTACAAAAACTTCTCTTACTCATCGCTGAGTTAAAATAAATGAGAAATACCAACGCCAGCGTCTAGATTTATTATCAAAGCACAGTGTGCATATTACTTTGCCGACATTAATCGCCAGGAAATTCCCGAAGAGGCCATGGTTGTAGGTGATGGTGGAAACTCCACCATCCAGGATGTTGTCTTTGTTGTGGAAGGGACGGCGAATCTTGGAGCCTACATCGACGGCATCACGCAGTCGTACATAAAGCCTTCTCTCGAGTAATTATTTCAGAATGCAATTTTTCATTCATGCCATTACGTTATGCAAAAGCAGGCGTTATGATAAAGTATGTCTTAGTAGAACAGTGTATTTCATCCGAGGTGGACGGATCAAGCAAGCCGCATGTCTATCTATTCTATTTCTAATGTCATGATGTTGTGCAATATTATTGTATCGCCACGGCCCACGTCGTGAGAAGATCATACATAGGCCATTTTCCAGATACGCCAGTACCACCTAGCCTAGGCTCGGAACAACCATCTTTACAATAGATCTTTACGGTCAATCGACTCAATGACGCCAGAGAATGCCTCTCGAGACATTCGGCATTCTCTGGCGTCTTTTACCCTGAAGATATTTTGTAAAGATGACGTAAATGGCGATATAACGCAGAAGTGGCGATACAATATCGCGCAATGTTACTTACCGTATTTTCCGGCGTATGACCCGCGGCTTTTTGCCCTCAAACAGGCCCAAAAAGTGGGGGTGCGGGTAATACAAAGGTGCGGGTCTTGCGTGGATTCTGAGAGGGATAAGCCCCAACCCCAAAGAAAAAAAAGGGGACCAAACTGGTTACTTGATAAGGATTTATGTCCATCGTTTTCGCATTGTTTTCAACCAATATTTCCGCCATGATCGCATAGTTTGTGATGTCTCCGCTAGGGAAAATAGTTACGGCCATGCTGGAATTGATCCACTTTGGTTAACAATTAAAAAAAACATGGCGGTTCTAGGATGTCAACATCAATGAATGGCTTACTATTTTTGGAGAATGCGGGTCTTGGAGCAGTGCGGGTCATAATCAGGTGCGGGTCTTGCGTGGCTTTAGGTAATGGTCAAAGGGGGTGCGGGTCATAGGGCAGTGCGGGGGATAATCCGGAAAATACGGTATATTCTTATCTATCGATCAGTTGATTCAAAGAACTGCGCACGATTGAGCGAGTGATTATACTGTAACTCGTGATGCAGTGTTTGTTCTGCGTACCATGTTAAATTACTGAAAGGAAACATTTCAAAAGCTTTGGATGGAAACATGAAACATTCAATTCATTTTTGCTTGACTAACTCTGTCTGATTACTCTACAGGTACTTCAGTGGTGGTCCACCAGACGACGTTGACTATGGCTTTGATGTAAGTTTATTAGAAAAAGAAACTAACTTGGGTTGACTTTCTTGGCTTGTGTTGAGGGGATGTCTGTTGTAGCCATGACCAGCACTCGAACCTTTGAAGTGACTGGCACCCGATGTTAATTTCAAACGTAGGTCTTCACCACTGACTGCTCCACCCTGACAAACCATTATTGGTAATAATACTGGAGATACCAATTTAGAAACATTCATACATTCACTACCATGGTTTGTTGACCCAGGTGAGTACAGTGTCCCTGAGGTGTTTCATTTTACTCCTCAGTCAAGAGCTAACTTGGAATGTGTAGCCTTTTATGTCAGTTGACTAGGAATCTGTCTACTATAGATTCATGCACTTGATTGGGAACAACGTTTACATGACGTAGTGTTGGCTGTCGTCACGTCACCATGCATTTTACATTACTGTAACGTGACGTGACGCGACGTTTTCGTAAACGTTGGTCCCAATCAAGTGCATGGATCTATAGTGAGGTTTCCAATTGGCTTACTTGGCTTTTGGCATAGTTTGAAATCATTTTGCTCTCTTATTGCAGTATGGTTGCACCCTGTACAACCTGGTAGTTTTCTATGCTGCTGACTGTGCTCCTGCACCCCCTGTCAACTGTGTGGCACCCACAACCAGCACTCATGAATTTCTACAGTGGATGGATCAAATACCGTAAGTCTTGGAGTTAAGATTAACCTATATATGATGAGGAACAACAGCTGACCTTTGGGTGATTTAAGGGGTGCATGAGGCATGCATCCCCAAGTCATCAAGAAATGATGACAAATATAGAGCATGTAAAGTAGCATGCGTGATTTCCTTTCCTTTCTTTCATTCAGAATTCTTGGTGCAACCTTGCGTGATGTTTGATCTTCACGACCCTCTCTGTTGAGGAGTCCCCCTGCTACATCGTGAGGGACTGTTCTGTCCCAATCTCTGAATCAATCCCTTATCGTCGTATGGCAACGATTAATCAGGGGGCCTCCCCAAAAAAGCAGATAACTACTTTTAGAAAGCAGATAACTACTCATTTTAGACCAGAGCACTATGTGGGTGTTATGGAAAGTGCATGACAGTATATCAAGTAACAATCCTGTTGAGAATATTTTGTGGGGATTTTATTCTAGGTTTGTTGGAGGCGGAGGTGAGGCATGTAGTCACATTGCTGAAGGTCTGAGTACAGCGCTGCAGGTGTTTGATGACCTCAACGCCTTGAGAGAAAATTGGTGAGTATTCTCTCCAAACAGCGTTATCTTAGAGTACCGCCAAGTTAGCACTATTGGGTGTAGCTGCTACTGTGCCCTGGCTAAGTTGGCATCCTCTTCTTTTTCTTAAATCTTAGCGTTTGATTTACTATCTATGGCTATGCTACAGAACCAGGCCTATGTCTCTTATATACCTGGCTGTCGTCTCTCGTTCCTCCCTTGATTCCCAGAGCGTGGTCTCAAATGATGCACCATATGGCCATGTGGCCAATCTCTCAGTATCCCAGCCCGTGGGCAATTCTGGAGTACATGCTTGGGTGTCTGATCAGATGTGTCGCACTGGCACCTTGGGACGCAGCCATGTTCATCCTCTTGAGGTAGGCATTAAGTCTGCAATGGCCGGTCCTCAGACGAAAGATGGTGGTCGCCTCTTTTCTGTCCATGTCTAGAAGAGTGTTGCACCTGAGGTCCCCTCTCCTCTTTTGCCAGGTGTTCTTGTGGGCCTGTTTCAGGAGCTAAGTTGGCAGAAGCCCAAGGGTTACCTAAAGTTTTAGTGAAAGCCACTATAGTTTAGCAGTCACTGTACTAACTTGGCTTAGTACAACCAGGCCCAGGTATCTTTAAGTTAGTGTTTTAACAACCCTCCAACAGTCATCTAAGTTAGACATGTTAGATTTTCTTTTTCGTATCGAATGTAGCCTTGTTCTAAGAGCACGTTTCACGTTCCTTATCTTTCATTCCAGCGTTAATACGCAGAAGCATTGTGTGCTTGTGTGTAACTCGCCGCCTTACCAGATCCCAAGCCAGGGACACTCCAAGTATTCAGGCTTTGTGGCTGAGCAGTTAGCGGCCATGTTAGGAGAGGTAAGATCTAATTGACGCTGTCATGATCGAGAGTAAAGCTGCAGAGCGGACTCAGTGCAAATGGCCAAGGGAAAGGGCATTCATTTATCTTTATCATTTTGCCCCCTCTCTTGGATCACTTTTAGTTACGGGGGCCAGAAATGAAGCACTTTTAGATCAAGTTGAATATCCTCTTCCTAATTATCAATTATCGTGTCTTTCTTTCTGTTTTAGAGAGGTGTGAATTTTTCTGTTATGGCGCCAAGAAAATTGCCAGTTCTTCAAAGGCTTTATGATAAGGTAGGTGAAGGGGGTGAAGGCTGACAATTACCAATTTCTGATACCATCAAGTAAATATCTTTGTATCATTAACAAGTATAGTACAGATTAGATTCCTCCATACTTAGGAAAATTAATAGATCCATACTATTTATGATTCATGTATCGTTCAGTCCTTATATTTCAGGCGAGTACAGATGTGTCGGTAGTGTCAAATAAAGACTACACTAAAGATCCCCGCCACCTGGTGCTACTAAAGGGGTATCATCTGCAGGAGCGAGCGCCCAGTCCGTCATCCGAGAAGGAGAAAGCCAGTGCTGCCGCAACTGCTGCTAACGCAACGATCAAGCAAGTTGGGAGCCCCGCTCCTGGACAGGGTAAGGCTCGTAGAAAACTTGGGGTCATGATTGCAATTACAGCAGAACCTCTCTATTAAGGACACCCGGGACTGAGAAGTACTGTTCTTTTAGAGAGGTGTCCTGATCGGAGTGGTCAAGTTGAATGGCAACAACCATATGGACCAAAACTAGTCCTTATTGGTGAGGGTGTCCCCATTAGAGAGGTGTCCCCTAAGAGAAGCTCCTCTGTATTTTGGAGTATCTTCATATCGGTGGACAGTACATGTATTGTGCTGAGGTGTTACGGCATCAGCTTGTCATCAAGAAACCTTGTGTTCGACTTGGAGCTCATTCACTTCCAGCTGATTCCTAACTGATGTTATTCAAATGTGACCCATGCTGGCAAACTGAGTCGCAGTGGGCATTTTGAAGAATTCGTGTTGTATATTTTATCAGAATCTAGACTTTCTTCCTTTAACATATAAGTTTCAGAATTCAGGTGGCAGTGATGGAACAGAAAGTTTAGTAAAGATTTAAGCTATTGGATTCTGCTTTGTGTCAATTCCAAAGCCATTGACTCAAAAAGTAATAGGGCCTATGTACACAATGCAACTCTATTCGCCTGCACAGGTCACAAATGAGAACATTGTAGTTGCTCTTGAAATCCCTGAAAGTTAAAGTCTTAAGTTGCCTTCCATTGCACAGGCTAACTAAAGCACATATAACAGTCTTGCCGTGCTCTTCAAAAAGTTATCATTGCCTTGCTTTGTTTCATTTTATTGTTATTCAGGCCACATGTTTTTTATTTCTTGGTTTACGGGAAGAGCTTTTAAAAATGTATGGTCGGGTGGACGAAATAAAATAAAAAATAAAAATAACCCAAATAGCTATGTATGATCGGAAGAAATAAAATTACCCAAATACTGCTGGAATCAAAGTTCACTTTTTTTCAGAACAAGGCGCAATGTCTTAGTCGGGGCTATTTCCCTCATCTAGATGGCTGATAAGTTGTGAAAGTGCACAAACATTGGTTATCACACCGCTCTATACAGTGGATTTTATTTTATTTCTCATTATTTTATCTAATTATGATGGGTCGGGCGGAAAATAAAATTAAAAATTGATGATTTTCAGATTTTATTTTTTTCCAAAATCCCAAAAAGGAAGTCGGTCGGTCCCGTAAACCAAGAAATAAAAAACACGTGGCCTCATGACTGTTTGCAATAACCAAGTTTAACATCTTCTCTTTAAGTGATCAGCCCACCAAACTCCTTTTACGTTATTATGAGAAATTGTTGGGCCAATCAATTTCCTACTTGATGCTTAACCTCCCAGATTACATTTTTCTGCTTTTTATCCAATTTCGAAACTCTCTGACATGTCTGATACAAAACAAATGAAATTTTATGATTTGTTCTGAACTCACAAAGTAAAATCACGGAATTGGTGAATGGGGCTACAAAATGGCTCAGTAGAACTTTTTTGGACCTTTTGAAGCCATTCCAAATCATATTCCGGAAATCTAATTCGTGAACTCGTGCGCCAAAGACTCAGCCACGACCAGTGTGCCAAAGATTGTGCCTTAAAGCGCTGTTGGGAGGGTAAGAGTTAAAAAGCTGTTCATCTAGTGCGCACATGGAAATGAAATTCCCCAATGAGGGGAGTGTTTTTGACAAAACTGATCCAGTTGATTCAGGTCTCCTCAACTGCTTCCCCTGCGCTATAATTTAGATAATTGCCAATGGATTACACAGTTTGTAGTTTATATTTGAAGACAGTTTGGCTCCTAGGTGGAGAATTTGGTTAAGACACATTCTGTTGGAATTTCAAAACCACTTCACTACCGCAGGCCGATATTTTAATCTGACGTGCAATTACCCACTCTACGACAGCCGAGAGTTCTGTTTGACGTCGTCATGACACAAAGTTCTGTGATGCATGACGCAACAGCGTTACTTCATTGCTGCAGTTTGCGCTGGGGATAGAAGGCTGAAGCAAACCAAATAACATTGAGAAACATTTCGTTATGATTTTGGTTAAACAATTTTTTGGCTGCAACCAAAACCCATCACTGGCAAGCATGTGCTTACTATATGTCAAAGCTGTAAACGGGGAAATTTTCAAAGCAACCAATTATTCTTGTGATGAAGATATCATCTTGATTTCTCGAGAGAAATTGTTTTTGTGAACGGTTAGATACAATTCCTTGATTCCTGATCGCTAAGCTCATGAAAATCTCCCGGTTTACTACAATAACGTATCTTAACTTCATTTTTAACCACACGGACTCGTGCATCACCTGGGATAATTTCGCTCATGATTAATCCGCAGGAATGACAAACAGTCCCAAACCTGGCACACAGACCACCATCCCCAAGAAGGTCAACTCCCCAGCTGGGGCGGGTGACGGGCAATTCAAAGTGCCTACATCAACTGTCACTTCACAACCAGGTGAGAACCTGCCCCATCGCATGATTGTGCAAGTTAGTTCACTTCATCTGCCATCCACTTTTTATGTGCACACACATTCGACCAGAATATGTGACCCGTCACAGCAAAACTAGGCGCATGTCGCTCTGAGCTTGGCAGGTTGAGACGGACTGTTTGATCAATTCTCTATTGTCTGCCTTTTGTGAAATATGAGCACATCAATTTCTTCCATTATCTCCTGGTGTCACTTTGGCTCATCTTCTGTGCGACATGCGATTGGTTTTGCTGTGACGGGTCACATATAACCAAGTATAGATCAGCGACTGCAATCCATACTTGATATAACTAATAATATTGTTGCAACCTTTCTGCTGTATAATTATATAAAGCTACAAAAAAAGTTCTAAGGTGTCCCAATACCAGCAGATAAAATCATGTCCGTCAAATTTGAGATGTTGAGGATATGAACTACATTTGATTTGTTGGTCTATTTTCTCATTTCAAATAACATTAAGTTCAGAAAAAAATCACAAACTTGAAAAATGTGTATTGTGCTACAGGTAATTTATGCTCCCGTGTTTCCACTCAAAGAAGTTAAGAGAGACGATATTACTCTGTCAGAGTTCAGCACCTAGGGCTAGGCGTCACCCTCCTGAAATACGTATCTCCGTCAAGTGCTGCACTTTAACAGCAGAAGACAGTCTGTTGTGTGTGTGCATACTGAATGGTTGGCAGGCTCATTTCCTTCTGATGATCATGTTGTGTTCAATTTATAGTCACCACCAGCAATTACAAACTTAATGGCTCTACCATCATTCATGCAACACCCTGTGCCCAAATGCTCGATAATGCATTGTAATGCATTGGCAAAGTGCATTGTAGACGAATTGCTGATAGCCATGTTTTTTTGGGTGGGGTTTTGCATGGCTGGCGAAAGAACCAATAAGTACAGGAATCATGGCTTGTGTCAGTGTGTTTGCCCAACTTGCAGATCATTTATTGACACAGAACATGATCATCAGAAGGTTTTATTTTGTGAAGCGTAATAATTTCATGTTGTCAGAAATAGTCGACAGGTCTCATATAAAAGTCTATTTGAAGTTTGTGTGAAAAAAGTTCTCTGAAGCTGGGTTTATAACATACTCGTTTTCACGCATATAACGTGTAACTTTTCACGTGTTATTGGTGACTTGAAGAACAAACAAGTAATTTCCCCCAATAGCGGGCTACGAACAATTCACTTTGTCATTTTTTCAGCCTCATATACATGAGCATTGTGTCATGTTTTCAAGCTTGAGTCACCTTTGATAACTTAGTTTTGATATGCTAGTGTGGAGTGACAAGTGCAACCTGGCCTGATGGACCATAACGACTTCACTGCAGGCCACTAACTAGACCTATTCTGCTTTTCCCTTTATTCCTCTAGCTAAAATAACACTGTTTATAATTATTTGGCAACTATAACCATGCAGTGGTTTTGTTGATGCCAATCTTTTGACAATGTTTGAACGTAAAATTATAGTGGGTCATATTTGAGGAGAATAACCTCTGCGAAATCGTGTTTTTGCTGCTGAATTTTTGATATGGTCCTTAACCTGGAGTTTGTCATTTCTTCCTGGTCAGTGGGAGCCTGAGGTACTAGGTTTCAATGCATATGACCATTGATGCCTGTCATAAATGTTGTGTCTCTTTGTCTCGTGCTAATTTAGATGTAGGTCATACCTGGCCACCTCCATTTGGTGCTATGTTTCGGTGTGCCACCGCGCGCTGCCACGGTGTGATGCTGTCACTATTTGGTTTTCGTTATGCAGCAGCCAGTCGACAATTCTGCTGATCATTGAAAGCTGGACTTTCTGTTAGCACCAAGCAGCAAAACCGCAAGTTGTGTAGCCGATAAGTGCATGTTTTGTACCATCGTTGCTCCCTGTCGGAAGCCAAATTGCAACTGCAGCCCCCCCCCCCCTGTGGCAGACGTCGTGTCAGTTTATTGTGTTCCTAGTGTTGTATCTCATCTAATGATTTGGCTCCAGACATTTTCAAATTTCGATTGTTTGCATGTTTAATCGCTTATAAAATAGCTAATGCTAACCACTTTTGACCCCTCTCATGATAACTCAAGCACAAGACAGCAATTTGTTTCAAATATATCTTGTAATACATCTCCTCAGGTATAAACCTCAGAAGAGGCTTGGCCAAGGTCAAATAACGGCGTGTCAATCTTTAACACTTGAGGACATTTGTGCTAATCACATCGGTTATATCACTATGTGTGAAGTGACTGCAACCCTGTGATGCGGTAACTTGCCATCTTAGTCACTCAGACAAAGTGGATACTGACACGAACGATTGACCTAATCTGTGTTTTGTAGGCCCAGCAGCTCAGGGTCAGAATGCTCCAATGAGGCCAATCCTGACGAATACTGTGTCCAGCCAACAGGGTGTGATTCCGGGCAATCAACAGAGAATGCCCGTACCTAGTCAGATCCAGAATCAGCCGCAACCAATTCCGCCGATGCAGAACCCCAATCCGATGGTGGCCAGTGGACCACGTGGCCCTCCACCTGCGGCGCAGGAAGCTGCCAAGGCAATCCTTGCAGAAGCTATGGGGAAAATACGTAAGTCAATTGACACCGCTGTTGTACCTAAACTCTAAGTAATTTTGGTTCCAAGCATGTGGAATGATGGCTTGGGAAACCTTGAGGTCCACCAAGGCTCTTTGGTGGAGGCCCGGATGTGTGCATACTTCAACAACTTGAATGCCTGTTGAATTAATTAAAAACCTCAAGGTGTTGATAAAGGTCATCTCAGGTTCTCAAGGTGCTAAAGATATATCTTTGGCCTTTTCTCTTCTTATCTTTCTATTGATAAATTAATTGGCAGACAATGTACAAGCCCCTTGATGTAAGCTAAGTTTGACGTTGTCTGAATATTTTTTTCAGCCCAGCCTAATGTTCCTGCAGTTCCTACAACGCAACAAAAACTAACTGCACTCGGCCAGCAACCGAATATATCCACACAAGGTTCGATGATGTCGTCGCAGATGACCCCTTCACAGCAGACGCCAATGATGACGTCGCAACCACAGATGACATCGCAACCACAAATGACGTCACAAATGCCGATGCAACCACAGATGACGTCGCAGTCACAAATCATGCAGAATCCCAATCCGCAGCAGATGATGAATCAGCAGAATATGATGACGTCACAACAGCAAGTGATTACATCACAGCAACCTCTGATGACGTCACAGCAACAAGTGGTGTCCCAGGGAATGACTTTACAACAACAACAGCAACAACTACAAGCATTGACCTCTCAACATCAGGCGTTGACCGCACAGCAACAGACGTCCCAGCACCAGACTATGACGTCGCAACAGCAGATGGTAACGCCCCAACAACAGATGGTGACGTCGCATCAGGTGTCACAGCCGCAGCAGATTTTGACGTCAAAGCCAATGACTGCTACACAACAGTTGCAACAGATTCAGCAACAACAGAAGGTAAGGTAGTGAGATAATAGAGTGGTAATTAACTAGTTAAGTTAAACATTCATCTTTTTCCTGATCAGCGCCAATGTTGGTCGAGCTCGGTTGTGGGGCTACAAAATTGTCGACTAGTGGAGTAAGTCTTTGATATTCCCGAATCACAAGGGATTGACATCCAAAGTGATTTGGATTACTCGCTTGTAGAGCGCTCAACCTTCCTGATATTTCTTGTGACTTTTCTGAGATTTACCGCACTTTCATCAGCAGGTGAGCCAAGCTCCGATGATGACATCACAGCCACAGCCGGCGATCAACACGCAGAACATCCAGATGATGCAACAACATCAGCAACAACAACAACAACAACAACAACAGCAGGCCATGATCGGCCAGAATCAACTCGTCACATCGCAGGGCGTGATGCAGCCTCAAAATCCTGGGATGCCGCCGCAGAACATTCAACAGCAAAAACCACAACAAGTAGTGATGAGGGAGCCTAAGGTCGTGTGGCGAGGTGAGGACAACCTTGATTTCAGGGCAGTCTGTATCCGTTAGGCACTACAGGAGCCGTATGCATTCTACAAACCCTCTGAGGCTGTAATGGTACCACCTGAAATTACTGAGTGTCTCAATAAAATCTGTACACTTTTAAAATCGGTAATCTATCTTTTGTGGCATAACACCTTTTGAAATCAACTTAGATGATAACAGATTACTTTTACCTTTGCATATTTGCTTCACTTCAGAGTGTCAGGGAGATACACTTTAAACAACAGCAAAAAACTCTTTAAAAATCCAAAATACCCCTCAAAAATGAAGAGTTTTTAGAGGGAGCCTTGCTCACGAGCTGTCAGTTGGGTTATAATTACATCGAAGAAACAGTTTTCTAGTGTTACCTCACATCCTAAACATTTTCTCCCCGTTACTTGACATGCAGGTACACTCGAATGGCAGGAGAAGAACAGGGCACAAGCAGCAACAGTAAACACTGGTCCGAGGGTTTTGAGGTCCTTGGCTTGTGAAGTGTGTATCAATGCTGGAGACACCGATCTGTAAGTACATTCAGTCAAAGACGGAAAATACATCGATTCCAAAAGTAAGGCTGATAAGTTGACATGGGGAGAAATTGTCCTCCTGGGTGGATGGAGCCATGGGACCAATTACCTGGGGGTAGACAACTGTAGATGAAGTATCTTTGGTAAATAATCCTGAGGTGAATTGTCATCAGAGAAGTATTTCCTAAAGGTGATTTATCCTAGAGCTGTGGTACATAACCGCAGTCGTATCAACAGCTCAAGATTTTAAGCAAATTCAAAGACAACAGCTCGGGAAGAACCATGCAGAAGTTTTCTAAATCCTAACGATGTTTGCCTCTAATTGCTGGAGAGATTAATAATTTGGTGGATTTCTTTCCAACTACCCTAGCTCGGTCACTGTATTCAGAATCAGCTTATGAGTTAGTGGAGCCAAGATTTCAGCGGCATTTCTGCCACTGGCCCACCAAATGTGGAATGCTCTGCCGATAAGCATAAGAACTGCCAATGATATCGACAGTTTCAAGACCTTACTCAAGACATTCCTCTTCAAACGACACTTCAATATTTGATTTTTTAGCAGTGATGTGACTTTTTGAGCAAACACTTTTGTTGAACACTGGTCAGTTTTCAGTGGAAAGGTTGGTATATTAAGTGTTGTTTTAATCATTGTTATTATTAAAATTATTATTTATTTACCAGATTATAACTTGTGCTTTCCAGGAACACTGCCCGCTGGCCTCAGAACCTGATCATGCAGTTGATTCCACAACAACTCCTCACCCAGCTACAGCATCTATTCAAACAATCAAAAAACGTCGGATTCCGATTCTCACAGACGGATCTAGAGGCCCTTAGCAATCTGCAGAAAATCATGTCGTCCGGTTTCGTAAGTGTTATACTATGAATTTCTTTCCTTATGCAGAGGGCCGGATTAGAATTTCAGAAATTTAGTGAAGAAAGATATGGTTCATCAATTTGAATACACTTTTGAATTTAGCGAGTTGGAAAATGTCACTGTCAGGTGCAAGAAGAAAAAGGAGAATGAACTGTAGCAATCTGCAATCTTAAATCATTGCTTTTCGTATTGAAACCTAATACTCTATACCTGCTTGCTTCTCACTTTCAGGCTGGTTGTGTTCACTTCCCGAACCAGACCAACTGTGACATCCGCGTCCTCATGTTGCTGTATAGTACGAAGAAGGACCAGTTCATCGGCATGATTCCTCACGACCAGGCGAGCTTCGTCAACGGCATTCGAACGGTCATTCAATCACACAAGACTGCACAGCAACAGAAAGCTCAGCAGCAGAAGGTAAGAGATGGATTTTTTTCCTTGTTAGGGATCATTCGGCATTTTGTGGGAAGATTATAGAGTAGTCTTTTCTCAAGACCCCCCCCCCCCCCTGCCTCCCCCAAATATAGTACTGTATAAAATGTCGATTTCTACAATAACACTTTCACTTATGTAATATCAGGACCTGGAAATCCTCTGAATGTATTTTTGTCTGTCCTCTTTAGTTTTGTTATTTTTCCATCCCCTTGTCATTTGTAGATCATGTCACTTCAACAACAACAGCAACAGCAGCAGCAGCAACAAGCGACGGCCGCAGCATCCCAACCCCAACCGCCCCCGCCCCAACCCCAACCCCAACAAATCCCACAGCCCCCAAGCCAGCTGCAACAGCAGGGAGGACAGCCTTTCCAACAGGGGGTAAATATTCCACAGGTAATAACAAGTTTGGGGAGGAAACTTGAGATTTGCAGGTCCAGTACTTGCCATATTGACAATTTGAAGTAAGGACCAGTTTTCTTACCAAAGTGTTGAAAAGGCTGTAGTAATTGGCATCCTCAGGAGGGTGCCATGTGAACATATCACTCCATGAAATCCTCTCTAGGTGGTTAAACACCTTCTCTGATGTGGAGTCTTCAAGTCAAAATTTGTCCGATCTCTGACCATTTTCATTTGTTATCTCTTGCAGCCCAATGCGTCTGCCGCTATCACAACGAACATGCCGCTCGTCACGTCGCAGGTGTCCAGTGCCCTGTCGATGGCCGGCGGCCAGGTCCAACAACAACAGGCTCAACAGGTGGCCATGGATGACCAGCAGAGAGCGATGAATTTAGTAAGTTTCTGATCCTTATTCTCCAGGGGTATCATGTGTGTTAAAGCACAAAATTCTGCATATCGTCTCTGATTACTTCATATGTACTTAGTGTGTCTCTGAGTCTTGGCCTTGATCAGTTATCAGTTTATAAGTTCAATTTTGATTTAATGCAAACCTCAAGAATAATGTAAAGAATTATCCGTGTATCAACTGGATTTGAACTGTCAGCCTTATCCAAAATCTGCCCAGCCTAGACATCAGTAGTGTGGACACCTATCAACAGCACACAGAACAATTCAACTATGCTGGTTGAATTGTTAGGTTAGGGTAGATATTAGTTTGTAAAGGAAAGATGCATGAACTGGTGATGGGATTCAAATTATTATCAATATTTGTATTCATTCAACAAAATCAAAGAACACGCTTCTATCCCTGGCTACAGGACAATTTTTCGTTTCAGCAGAAGATACAAGCACTCCAGCAAGAGGTTGAAAACCTGAAGCAAAAGGAGCAAATATACCAGTCGGAGAAGAACAAAGCCCTCGAGGCTGCTAGGCAAACGCAGTTGAGAAACAGACAACAGCTTCAACAGCAACAACAGCAACAGAGGCTTTTACAACAGCAGCAGCAGCAACAACAACAACTTACCCAACAACAACAACTTACCCAACAACAACAGCAACAGCAACAACAACAACAACAACAGCAGCAACCGACCAATCAACAGTTGAGACATTTACTGCTAAACCAGGTCAGTCTTTATGCGTAGAGTCGGCTGAGGTTATTTGACGGGATGTTTTGCTTGCATTCTTGGAACATTGCAATGAAGTGACTTGCCCAGGGTCACAAGCGGCGTGATGTGTCTTTTCTTTATGATGCTGAAGTCAAAATTAGCATTTAGCAAGTCATGCCAGCTCATGCCTGTTGGTCTTAAACACCCATTATGGGAGAAATCGGCAATCCTGTACAGCACCGCGATGGACATTTTTAGTTGCCAGTTGTGTACATCCACATATTAGTCAGAATAAAAAAGGGAATATAGGTGGGCCATGTCACCTTCTTCTTCTTCAGCGTTCGCTCTGCACTTAGAGGGGTCATTCTCCAAGGAGTAATCCTCCTCCAAGGCGGGATGAGCGTATCCTGCGTGCCACTACGGTTAGGCGCCAATTGGGTTTATTGGCCTAGTGGTCCGACTTTGGCGAGAGAGATAGAGTCCACGCAAGCTACTCATGTTTCTCACTTGGTGGGGTCTTAGCTTGCCCTGGCATAGACACCAGGTACAAGGAACCTCGGTTTTGAGTCTCATTCGAAGGACTGTGAAGAGCCAGGAATTTTAGTTCCTTGAAAGCCACGCCGGTTCATCCAGACATACAATCCTGGGTTCTCCCCGGATCGAACCCGGGCCCTATTGCGTGGTGGCCAGCAGTGTAAACCACTAGGCCATGAGGCTCCTTCGGCCAAGTCACCATTTTGTTTACATCTGGAGCGAAAGCACTGAGGCAAAGACACAGTGCCTAGTTCATGCTGTTTGTATCAGAGGTAACAGCAGAGAAATAGCCATATCTGAGAAACACTTTCTGTGGAATTATATGCCAAGAAGATTGAAAAATTACTGATATTTACTTTTACGATTTTAACTGTTGTTAGCACCTGTTTTACTATATGCGATCATAAAATTGAAATGGAAAAATTGATCTTCTGCTCCTTGAATTTCGACAAAGGTTTTCCCGGCCTAATCAACACTTCCCTTGGTTTTTCAGCAACAGCAACAGCAACTGCGACAACAGCAGATGCTATTGCAACAACAACAGCAACAGCGGGCACGTGCCCCGATGCCTCAGGTTCAGCCAGGGTTGCTGCCCCCTGGTGGCCAACCTGGCATGCAGGGAATGGGCCAGATGCCGCAAGGAGGATTCAAACCGGATGACTTCAATCTTGGAGGCCCGGACCTTTTATGAGACTGTGTAATGTAGTGAAAAGTGTGACATGTTGTATGCCTAAATAAGGCTCAACCAATATTAGTGGCCTGAAATTAAAGACAAAAGACTAATTGGATACTGGGCGCTCCTTTTGGAGCTGGGCTGCCCTTAAGAAATGATTTGTTTGGTGAAACACCTACCCAGTCAAGAAAGAAGAAACGTTGCCAGAAATATTTCATTCTTCCTATGAGGAGATTTGAACGAATTGCTTTTTTGTTGTCGATAAAAAAAGAATTTCATCCAACAAACAATATCTTATGGAGAGTTGAAAGTATGTACGCAATGGAGAGGAATGTCTTAGGAAAATAGAATCTTGCAAATTATGGGTGAAAATTTATTCACCTGTACTCTATAGGCCTGCCATTTTTTGTGAACCGGAGGCAGTTAAAAATCCAAACTGATCAAGTTACACTTTATGACAGACCCTTTAGCGAATCGCCATGTCTCCTTCTAACATCGGTGGTCTATTGGAGGTAGTTCTCCCAGTACCTACAGGGTCATAAGCTAGCCTGATCAGGCATTCTGTTAAAGAGGTACGCCGTTCGTAATAACTTGTGGTCAAGTTAAATAGAAATCAACTAATACACAATGCCGTAGTGCAGTTATTGTGAATACAAATATGTTTAAACTTGGTATTCATGGTATTTGTATATCAGTCTACACAACGGCAATGTTGAAATTTATAATTAGTACGTATTTCCGCAATTGGACATTTCTAAATTCAATTACAAATTCAACATTTTTAGCTCACCTCTTAGCAGAGGTGAGCTTATCCCATACCGTGGCGTCCGTCGTCCGTCGTCGTCGTCGTCGTCGTCGTCGTCGTCGTCGTCGTCGTCGTCGTCCGTCGTCCATTAGCAGGGCACGTTTCGTAACTGTTAGAGCTATTGAGTTGAAACTTAGTAGACATGTACCCTTATGTAATGACACCTTGGAGACCAAGTTTCGGTCCGATTCGTTTCATGGTTTGGCCACCAGGGGGCCAAACGTTAAAAGTGAAAATATGCAATATCTCCCTTAATAGTAGTCGGGAAATTTTGAAAAAAATATGGTAGGTACTTCTAGCAAAGGTGCATCATATATCCTCCGGGTTTTTGATTTGACCTCCTTTTCAAGGTCACAGAGGTCAAATGGTGTAAATTGGCCGTTAGGATGTAACGATGGCACGTTTCTAAACTGCAATGACTATTGATACCAAATTTGGTACACATTTACCCCTTAGTCAGGTGATCTCAGGGACCGAAGTTTGGTCCAATATGATTCACCACTTGACCACCAGGGGGCAAAATCCAAAAACCTTAAAAATGTGATTATTCCTTAACTTCTTGCCTGATTGCCACCAATTTGATATCATGGGTACATCTAACCACCATACAGTATATGTCACACAGGTTTTTAATTTGACCTTCTTGTCAAGGTCACAGAGGTCAAATGGCGTAAATTCGCTGTCAGGCCGTAACTATGGCACGTTTCTTAACTGCAATGACTATTGATCACAAATTAAGTACACATGTACCCCTTGGTCAGGTGATCTCAGGTACCGAAGTTTGGTGCGATCTGATTTGCCGTTTGGCCTCCAGGGAGGGGGCCAAATCCTAAATTCTTCAAAATGCCATTATTCCTAGTAATGACTTGCCCGATTGGCACCAATTTTATATCATAGGTACATCTAATTCTAACAACCATTCAATGTGTCACCCGGGTCTTCTTTGATTTGACCTACTTTTCAAGGTCACAGAGGTCGAATGTACTGTAAATTGGCCATTTTGGGGAAATTGTAATTGCTTGGACCTACATCAAACCTAACACTACGTGACACAATACCATGCTCTTTATCCATCTTTCCTCCACATGAGGTGAGCACAATGGCCCTGGCCATTTCATTAACGAATGGCGGAGGCCTTTAATAAACCCCTCACAGCTGATCTGAGTACATCAAGCAGTGCTTACATAATCAAGCGGCGGCCATTTTTTATGGTGCCCAGGAAGAACCAGGTGGATCTAGGTAATACTGGCCATAAGCTTTTGATCATAATGATGTACATGTATGGTTGTTGGCCTGCAGATATTGGGAGTTCAATACTACCGCTAATATGAGGCACCCCTGGTTGCGTCAACATAGTATGTGAGCGAAGAAAAATGATGAACTTGTACATATCATTTTGCTTTCATTTTGTATTCACTGCTCAGTGAGAAGAGAAGGCTACTATTCAAGATTTTTAGGATGAGCATTTAGACATTTTTACACATTGTGGATTATGTGTCCTGTCATCAAATAGTGCTATTTATAATTGTGTCATTGTATTTAAGAATGTATATTCAAGGGTATGAATAAATTTATGTGACTGTTTTTGTAAACTTATGTTATTAAAATTTCTCCTTACAAATCTGTCCTCTATTTTGGTACGAAGTTCACACCGGGCAAGTGTTGGTGAAAAAAGCAGTGGATTGGAAGGACTGTGGACCGCTGGAACAATTTTCCACTTCAAGTATCTTGACTGCAGGACTGTAGATGTGTCTTTACTAACACCAGGAATACCAAGGACATGGTTTTAGCCATTTAAAGGACGACTGTTGTCTCTGCATTATTTAAGCAGGGAGCAAATTAATAGGGACAAGCAGAACATGAGATATGTCAGTTTTTCCTGCAAAAATTGTTTCCAGCAGGACCAAGACCTTTCGAACAGGATCATTGAAAAATCATTTAACGACAGCTTTTCACTAGAACAACAGAATATAACCGTTGCCCTCCCTGAAATCATCCTGTCGTAACCAGCGGTTTTCAATATACTCCGCCTGTCGATATTTTGTATATCCCGTTCTCGGGATGCCCTACAAGCCAGATCCAAAACTGCCTCTCAACACTTGCAAAAACCATTATTAGATATCACGATTGGCTTGACGGTGGTGAATAGGCACATTATCCTCTCAAATTACTACGTCTATGTTGTCCCTTTAAATTGAGGGTGGGCTACACCACCAGTTGACTGAGTTGTCTATCCTCGGCGACGTCACTTGCTAAGGTAAGAAGGAAGGGGGAGCAGTAATCTTTTTCAAAGATGATATCCATAGGCACTACCATTGTCTTGATGCCTGTTTAGTGTGCTGGTGTTGTGGCATTGCGAAGGCTGGGGTGTTCAACGGCTGACAAGGAATCAGACCTGTCGGGGAAAATCAACAAACAGTGTTCCCTAGGTGTCCCTTTAAGAGTCTCAAGCAAAATACTTAAAATTACTAAAACACATTCTTCGAGGAGATATCTCAATATTTTTCTCAAATTTACATCATTGTTTATTTCAATATAATCAAGATGCTAATGCATTGATTGTTGACTATAAATGGCCGTTAAAATCCCGAATAAAGAACCTTTACCTCCAAATTAATTGTGTGAGACTAACTTTTATAGTAATTTTTCTTGCTACCAGATGGCAGTGGAGTGCTTCCGGGTTTAAAATACACGTACACCGAATTTTCTCCTTCATTTCACCATATGTTTCTGCATCAAACTCACCGATTCACTCGTATTTAGTTATTCGAAGTCGTTTATTTTATACAGGTAATATATTTGATTTATTCAGGACTCCATAAAACCTGCAAACCAGCCATAAGATGCCTTCCCTGTCAGTCCCTGCTCACCTCAAGCAAACAGTGCTGGCATGCATGAGATGAATGATGATGATGATGACGACGATCACGATGCATGGTTTTATTTTGCATTCATATCATGTTGCATGCAATGAATAGGTTAAAGCCTTGGCCCAATCCTTCCTTCTTATATTCAATCACATGACTTTCGGCAGTCGCTTATCCGTGAGGACTGACAACGAATCCAACAACATTTACCATGTTCACTAAATACTAGGCTATGGCGCAAACTTCGGATGGGAAGGCTTTTGTCAAAAGTTTTGAACCAGGTGCTGTTTACTTTTGCAATAGATTGGGTTATTTTCACACTGTCAACGTATGTGCGGGACAGCAAAAATGAGCTTTCATGCACATGGACATGACACAAAATCTTTAAGTGTTGACCGGCATAGGTAACGCCATTTTGGCTAGAACTTGAAATCCTAAAGCAATCAGAACTTTTCCAAAACGTAGTGAATGCTCATTTCAAGGGCGGGAGTCTGTTCTTTGTTGTCCAGAGAACAGCCTCCCAGGATCGGAAATGACGTAGTTTGACCGCAATCAACTACATTATCCATTCAACAATGGCACTTATTTCGTCAATTGTTGACCTTCTTTGTACTGTGAGTGTGATCGGAGATTGTAAACTTCCAATACTTGCACAATCGCCCAGTATTGCGTGCTCACTGAATGCTGTTCAGATCATTTCGCATTACCGTGACCAGAATGCTTCATGAATCTAATAAAAAATTCATGGTTTGGCTAATTACGATGATTTCTTCTGGGTGATCGTGTCAACAATGATCTGTGTTTACCGTGGTCTTGACAAAGAGAAATCCATGTAAGATCATGGCTGAGCTTTCAATTATTCATGTGTGCGTGTCAAGTTACGAGTGTGGTTGCTTATGATGTGCAATTTGTTGAATATTATCGAGCATAGATTATCTATATTTGATATCAGGAATAGGACATGCAAGAGAAGAAAACGAAACGAAAAAGCTTTAGGACTGAGAGTGCACTTGTACCATCATGTTAGTTTCAATGTCAATCCGATGTGGAATTCTATCTTTTTTTTTTCCTTCTGCGCTTGATTTTGATCATCTTTGTTGTGATAGTGAGCAAGTACTGTTCAAGGGTTCTGATTTGGTTATTGGCGTTGTGTCTCCTCACCTGACCAGACTTTGAGGAGGATCTCGTCACACACTTAACACATGCTGCTCTGCTTCTGTGTTTTGTCACTTGGAGGAAGTCGTTTGCTTGCCCCAGCGTAGGTCTTGGGAAATCAGGTAGAAGGCATCATCAAAGGCTGTGGTAATTGAGGTTCAACGGCTGTCGCAATCGAGGCTCAGAGGCTGGCAATCCAGGTCCAAAGGCTGTGGAAATTGAGGTTCAAAAGTTTTGTAAATGAAATGGACCATGCCGCCCTTTGGAATAAATTTCAACGAATATTCAGATTTCAGCATTCATATTATTTATTGGTATCAATACGATTTGTTTTCCAGCAAAATGAAAGTGGAGAAAATGGATCTTGTGATAGTTGTCGGGATTGTTTTGGCGATTGTTCCCGCGATTGTATGTCCACCGGTCAACCCCAACAAAATTGAAGCAAAAGTGAAGGATGCAAAGGAGGCACCGGCAGAGGATGATGTAAGTATCCCGTTGTGGGCCCCTCCAGATATCATATGATATTGTGGACCCCTGTAAAAGTCACGTAATGTTTTGTAATCATATTGCTGATAAAAATACAGTTGAACCTCCCTTGTTGGACACCTCTATTAGCAGGCCACCCTTTCTACTAGTACTGGGGACTGCTTTGGGTCCCCAACTCAGTTTGACTGATGTAGTAATTAAGACACCTCTCGCAATTACAGACCACATCATTTGTCAGTCCTGATGGTGTCCTAAAGAGGTTCTCCTGTTATAAGCTGAATTCACAAAGGGTGACTCGATTGCTGTCAAAAAATTGGTGATCAAAGACATTGCAAGAGAGAGAAAAATTATTGGCACAGTTCTTCATATGACTCGGCAACATTTGTACAAAAAAATTTGCCTCTTCCAAACAGTATAGGAGAAAGCCTTCCTAAGGGCTTCAGCTTCCTAGAGTGTTGCAGGGCAAGTTGTTGGTGAGGTACTCTCTTGAAAGCTCGCCATCATTTTCAGGACCTTGTCTTGTTAGATACGTCAGTAAGGCCGCACCCCGTGGTCTGCGTGTTGACCTGGATTCATCCTACTTGGTGTATTCAACTGTCAGTGGGGTGAACACCCTTTATGTATTCAGTCTTTTTGTATTATTTGTATAAATTTATCCAGCATTTTCAATTAATTTTGTCAAGTATACGGTGTGTCTATTTAAAAATGGTCGGTAATCCATTTAAATTGCTATGATTGAGATATAAATTTCATTTAATGATGGATGTCAGAACCAACACTGAAAGTGAAATAAAAGCAAAATGCTTTCAAAATATGGTTGCAGTACCCAGCCAAAGAAAATCAGCGGTAGAGAATACTGATCAAGTACCCATTGGCCGGTCTGTTGATTGATGGAAGTGTCCATGATCACATTAAAACCTTATTCCCTGTATCAGTGTATGACTTTCTTTGAGACACCCTGTATTGTAATTGAACCACCTTCATTTCAGTATTATATGCCTTTGATTGATGATGTAAAACTGAACAAATTGCTGTCTTGTAAGCTCGGTATCGCAACCTCCTCACTGACAATGGCAACTTTCTCTTCAGAAATGCTAAACTTAAACTTTTTCAATTTATAAGTTGAATATTAGACAAAAGGCTTGAAAAATGTTGAAATATTTTCTATCTAATTTTTTTTCAAGATTGAATACAGACACTATTTGGAGGAAGTGGTTGACTTGCTCGATTCAGACGACCAATTCAGAAAACAGATCACACTATATGAACACCATCCACAAGTGATGGTAAAAAATGGCTTGGGGAAAATTTAGGAATTTCTATTAAAAAGTTTTTTGTATAAATCGCAGAAAATGCTAATTCATGGTGCCTTTGGTCTTTTGAACATGTTTTTTTTGTCTTTTGGCTCCAGTTTCAGCATTTGTTGGAGTTGTAGCTAGCAGAAATCCATTAGCAAGCAGATGCCTTATCCCTCGTTGATGCTAGCCATGCGTTTTATTCAGTTTGTGATTTTTCATTGTTATTTTAAATGAGTTTATTTGACCTTTTCCTGTTCCATGGCTAATATTTATAAAGACAAGTAAATGCTTTTACTACGGTTTTCTACAGAGATTGCTAGTGTAAATGTACATGAAGTTTAAAGTAAAAGCATTTACTAGTCTTTTATAAATATCAGCACATGTCTCAAAAAATCTAAAATTTATGTGATTTTGCTGTTTGTTTTCAAGTTCAATCAAAAAAGTACCTTGAAACAGGTACCTGCCACTTTTTGGTCTAATGGTAATACCTCGTATTAGTCAATCGGAAGGTGGCTTCAGACCTTTCTTGGTGATATGGCACTAAATTGTCCAGTCGCTTCCGCGCACCATACATGAAAAATGCTCATTATTATATTTAGGGCCGTTCATTATTAATTTGAGGTTGAAGGATAAATCCCGCTTCATATTTTGTTCCTACTTTGTCCATAGGGCCTTCAATTAGAATACGATCGCTACCTTAGAGAGATCATGGATCATCTACATGACGATGTAGGATTTAAAAAATCTATTGAGGAGTATCAGAAAAATCATAACGGGTCTGAACCGGAGGTATATAGGATATGAAGAT
Source organism: Lineus longissimus (assembly GCF_910592395.1). Classification (NCBI taxonomy): domain Eukaryota; kingdom Metazoa; phylum Nemertea; class Pilidiophora; order Heteronemertea; family Lineidae; genus Lineus; species Lineus longissimus. The sequence goes on from NC_088315.1 coordinate 9,559,103, forward strand.
TTTAACTTCGATTTTAAATGTCCGGGAAGATTTTGAATTTTCTCTATTGTCTTGTCCGTGATGGAGCCGGAATTTCCTTTTTTTTTAAATCACAAGGTTTTTGTGCATGCTGATGTGTTTTGACATATCCCATTGTTGGGCAGTGGTATTTTACCATCTCTCTTAGGAAAAGAGGATTTTGTGTGTGATTCATGTCTCGTGCTATTTGTCTTGAGCAGTTATCGGCCGACATATGTCATTTCGTTGTATCTGTATTACGAAAACCGCTTGCTTGCAATTCAGCTCCTAGGCTCCTTTGATGTTAATTAGGCCACAATAGAGCTAATCTGTGTAGGCCTAATTGGCTTTCTTTCGTATTTGAATGTGTTCACCTTGGCACTTTCTGATTGCAGGTTGCAGACGATCACAAAATATTGCAACTGCATGAGCCACTGGTGCAGGTTTTTCTTGGCCAGGCCAATCGTTTTTCATTTCTTGATTTACACTACAGGAAGACCAACCTGAATTGGGCGATTTGAGAAAAAAATTTCATATACTCATACTGCATGAAGTTTTGAAATTTTCATACACATGAAAAAGTGCTTTTTCATACTCAAAGCACTTATCTACGTCGTCAATTGACTTTTCTTTGTTCATAAAAAATGCTTTTGAAACCATTGCTTAACCAGTGTTAAACTATAAAGTGAAGAACAAAGTTTGACTTGGTGCATTGGAGTGCAGAATCCTTTAAAACTGGACAACTTTCACTTCTTTCTCAATTTCATTTTTTCCAATCGCCCAACAATCTTTTTCAGGAGGCCTTTAGTGTAAACCAGCAAATAAAAGACTCATGGCCTCACAGTGTTCAATTCTGATACATCTCGAGTATTAGTTTCTAGATATCGACAACTTTCATGTAACTCTGACAAAATTTCGTAGAATTTAGATTACGAGCACTATTTGAAAGAGGTAACAGTGACTCTTGAAGAAGATGAAGATTTTCGAAAGAAAATGGACAAATTTGACACAGGGGAGCTGAAGGTAACGTGTCAATCAAGACACCAGTGATATTCGTCAGCTGCACTAGGCTTTGTGTTAAAAGTGTGTTTTTTATGTGCTTGATTGATATTAGGCATAGTTTATTAGGCAAACTCTGGGAAATTTTGTGAACAACAAGCAGTATTTTGACACATTTTCAGTGAAGAGTGGTCATCTTAGCACCCTCCAGTTGAAAGTGATCAAAATAAAATCTAGTTTCAAGTCATAAATGTAATAAGTAGACCATATAACGCATTTCCAGAAACTTTCAAGACATTTGGGTGTGAAATATGGGAGTTGTTGTCTTAAATCACAAGCTTATGAAGCCTTATAATTTCCTCTAGGTCAATCCAAGATGGCCGCCAGCCTGGGTTTTGGAGACTGGTGCACATTAGACAAAACTCTCCTGTCTTACCCACAAATATCATGAAAAGTTCAGCTATTTGGAAAATGGCGTGCTTATTTCGTTGTTGACCATAGCTTTTATTTTGATGACCTTAAACTTGACTTTAAACCTGGTGGACGCTGTTTATAGTGCCCTGTCTTGTATGGTTTTACTCTTGTTTATAAAAAAGCAAGTTACTCGGTAATCATAAAGGAAAATTGTGGAATAATTGGTCTCTCAAACTAAACAAATTACTGGTAATCTTAAAACTTTCATAGAAATTGGAGTATGCACGATACTTTAGAGAAGTAAGTGAAACACTTGAGGAAGATGAAGAATTCAGACAGAAAATAGACAAATTGAGCATCAGGGATCTTGAGGTAAAAAGTGAGATAGCCATTTATCGTTTTGTTTTTGACGTCTTGTTAATTGCAACAAAAGTAGCTTTACAAACTTTTCAAGAGATTTTGCTGTTTTATATCTGCTTGAAATTGCAAAACATGTTCTGAGGACAGTAATTTTATGATTATATCTCTTATTGGCCATTTCATGAATCATGAAAGAACTTATAATTCTTGATACATGTGTCTAAAAAAACTTTAAGATTTCATCAGATATTTGGAGCGTCCCCTAGAAAATGGACTCATGTCAAGACTTGATCTCAAGCCCTTTTCTGTGAGGCAGGGTCTGATCCACCCACCCCCCCCCCCAAAAAAAAGATGTATGGTGAAGGTGTATTTTGCATTGGTTGGTTTTGCCATTGGGAAGCATTCTTGCCAAAAGAGAGCAGTGTGCTCTGTAAGTGTTGAGCAGTTGCCTAAAATGCGAGCAGACGTACAGACTGAGAAGTTTAGACTCAGCCAGTGGTTGCTCTGCAAACAGCGAGCAGTTACTCTGCCATTGGTTGCTCAGTAAACAGTGAGCAGTTACTCTGCCATTGGTTGCTCAGTAAACAGCGAGCAGTTACTCTGCCATTGGTTGCACTGCAAACAGTGAGCTGTTACTCTGCCATTGGTTGCTCAGCAAACAGTGAGCAGTTACTCTGCCAGTGGTTGCTCAGTGAACGGTGAGCAGTGACTCTGCCAGTGGTTGCTGTGCAAATAGCGAGCAGTTACTCTGCCAGTGGTTGCTCAGCGAACAGTGAGCAGTGACTCTGCCAATGGTTGCTCAGCAAACAGTGAGCAGTGACTCTGCCAGTGGTTGCTCAGCAAACAGTGAGCAGTGACTCTGCCAGTGGTTGCTCAGCAAACAATGAGCAGTGACTCTGCCAGTGGTTGCTCAGCGAACAGTGAGCAGTGACTCTGCCAGTGGTTGCTCAGAAAACAGTGAGCAGTTACTCTGCCAATGGTTGCTCAGCAAACAGTGAGCAGTTACTCTGCCATTGGTTGCTCGGCGAACAGTGAGCAGTGACTCTGCCATTGGTTGCTCAGCGAACAGTGAGCAGTGACTCTGCCAGTGGTTGCTCAGCGAACAGTGAGCAGTGACTCTGCCAGTGGTTGCTCAGCGAACAGTGAGCAGTGACTCTGCCAGTGGTTGCTCAGCGAACAGTGAGCAGTGACTCTGCCAGTGGTTGCTCAGCGAACAGTGAGCAGTTACTCTGCCATTGGTTGCTCGGTAAACAGTGAGCAGTGATTCTGCCAGTGGTTACTCTGCAACAGCCAGCCACTAATTTGCTTGCAGGCAATGGCTCTGCAAATAGTGAACATATTATTCCACCAGTGGTATATAGGTGCAGGTGTTTATTTGAGCCAGTTGCAATGACCAGTCAATGTGGATTGAAAATTGAGTGGGGATGCTCTGCCAGATGGAAGTGGGATGCTCAGTCGGAACTGAGTGGGTTGCTTCTCTCCTTTGCTTGGGTGATGCTTGTAGTTTTCTCTCTCTCTTCTCTTAGGCTTTAGGGTTGGAGTATGAGAAATACCTCAAAGAGATTTTCTCCACATTGGAAGAGGACGAGGCATTCCGCGACAAGATCGCAGCGGACCCAGATGTTAAGGTGGGCATGAAAACGACTGAACTCAGGGCTTGCCGTTCATATGCGCCTTATTTGCCAGGTCACAAACATGTACATATTGATGTAAAGTAAAGTGGTACAATTATTTATAGTCTCATTCTGTACAATTATAGTCTCTGTACAACTACAGTCTCTGGGTGCATCAATGTGTATACTGCCAGCTGTTTTCTACTCTGAAGGGGTTATAATTGTACTGAGGCTTAATTGTACCACTTTACCTTAACTTACTGGTGGCTTCTGTCTATTAGGGGTTTGAAGGGGATATCCTTCTCCTAAAGTGTTTATGGCAACTTCGGGAAACCGCAGAATGATATCTGTGGAGACCAGGATGATTAGCATTCCCAATGAGAGCTTTGAGCAAGGTTTACAATCCTCGAGAAACAGCGTCGAGCCAAGCTGAGAAATAAGCCTTGAAATGACACTGTCCAGTTACCTGGTAAAAAAATAGAGTAGCCAATAATGATGGACGCACTCGCCAACATCAGTGATACAACTGTCCATGTATTTTTTGTGACCAGCCAAATTTGTGCGTATCAAAACGTGAACAAGCTGGTGACCATGAGTTTGACAATCCAGGCTTGCTTCTTAATAAACCTAACAAAACTGCCGTCTATAAAAGTGATTTTGTTGCGAGATTATTTCGACACTTGCCACCATTTCTGTTAACAGTTTTAACCAAGTAGCTCCAATGCCTTATTCTAACACAATTTTGAGCCTCCTGCCTAAATCTGTAACATCGCTACACTACCTCGAGTATCCACTATGCTTTTCCAATTTTGTTACCAGATCAGTAATACGCTTTTTCACGAGAAATCAACCATTTTACATTGTATCGTGTTCATATTTAGATTTATTCTGATCTAAGAATGTATATATGACATGATGGTCTTCCCTGAGGCTCGGTTCAGTTACTGTACACCTTTATCCTTAGATAAATACCAGAAGTGTTCAATCAATAACGGATGTTGATTTAGCACCCCACAAACAGGCGCCTTATATCGCTGCAAGCTGTCAAAAGTATCACTGCACTGAACAATAAAAAATCTCTCCTCTGCCGGTAAAACTGGTAAACGCCGCATTTGATGTTGATCGAAGTGGTTGTAGCGATTACCTGTGATGACCATCGCAAACAAAAGATTTTTGTCGCATGTGATAACGATCGTCAGTCACAGCCAAAAAATCGTTGGTTTGTGTTAAATGGTGAAATCAAAAAAGTGCTATCACCTCTTTTAAAAAAAATTCTTTTGAAACACCTTGCAAATATTAACTGTTTTTCTCAAACCCTGGTGTTGGTCCTCTCACAATTTGGCTCGTTTCATCTCCTGATACTCGTCTCCACGATGATTGTTGGGTGTTCTGAGAGGCTTCTTGCCTGTTACTTCATCGACAGTGTGGATGGGGTTGGTAAACCTTCGTAGACCAAAACTTTCATTTGGAAAACGCCTTGTCATTTTGTCTTACCCTACCTGAAAACATCAAAGGTTTGGACAGGTTGGCAATGGCACACAGGTCAAAAAAGGGAATGAAGATGGGCGTTATGAACTTTTGTTATGCAAGGCAGGGAGAGAGTACAGTCCAAATCACAATTGACATCCCTAAATTCGCGTCAGTGACACGTCATTGATGCAAAACTCTGTGCGCAACTCGTGCATATGATGCGTGTCACTGACGCGAAGCAGGATGGATGTCATTTGTGATTTGGACTGTATAAAGGAAATGAAAACAACTGAATTGTGAAACTCACGCATGCAGGACGAAGCTGATCATTTTCACTTGTGTGATATTTCGTTCCTTGGTGATGGCATAGTTGACATAGAAATGTCAGTTGTAAGATTGAGTGAATGAGTGAGTGAGAATATTATTGCCTGTTGCAAACTATCCAGTTCTTGTAATCAAATTTTAGTGTTGCCACTATATGTCTTTGTCCTTAACCTTTAAATCCTAATAAAAATCCTTTTTACTTCAGTTGCAATTATTTCAAACCTAATAATTTCATCCATTTCTTTGCCGAGTAGTTGATAATTTTTATGTAAGCGTTAAGTAAACATTTGCCTAAGGACACAATTGCATGACAACACTTATATTTTATTGAATTGGTGAAAAAAAGGGTTGGCAATACAGTGGAACCTCCCTTGGCAGACACCTCTCTATTAAGGACACAACATTGTCCCAAATTGGTTGTTTCCATTCAATTTGACCTCTCTAATCAGGACACCTCTATTAAGGACAGCACTTGTCAGTCCTGAGGGCGTCCTTAATAGAGAGGTTTTACTGTAGCTGAAATATTTACACCTTCAGACCTTGATGGCATTTTAACGGTACTATCAACTTGGTCTAGTTGAATTCTACTAAAAGAACACTCTTTGAAAAAAGGGTTTATAGGGCTTTTTAAAAACTTTTTGGGGTTTTCCAACCAACACAATAATTGCCCCTCAAGGTTTTTCAGTGAAATGAAATGCCTGAAAAGGTTTTCGAGGATGTGAAATACCTCAAATGACTTATCATATCCCTGAAAATCCTTTACAGGGTGCGTATTTGTGTTGTGTAAAAAACCCTAAAACTTTTTTGAAAAGCTGAAAAACCAAAAAATGCTTTCCAGTGGCTCAAAAATCTTTATCTTTAAGTGTGTGATAAGCTTACTCTTCATAAACACAGGCAAGTAAGCAATGTCATTCCATTTATTGACTAATATCATGGTGTACGTACACCAGCTGTTTCGACTGGAGATTCCCATACACGACCGAGCAGACAGCGATGACAGAGCAATGACGATGCTTTGCCAACGTCAGTTAAGGCCACGTGTGCTTCCAACTTGTTCAACATCTGTCCCTTATGAACCTGTGTTAGTGTACTTGTTGAAGAGGTACGCCGTTGGTAATTACTTGTGGTCCAGTTAAATAGAAATCAACTAATACACAATGCCGTAGTGCAGTAATTACTTGTGGTCCAGTTAAATAGAAATCCACTAATACACAATGCTGTAGTGCAGTTATTGTGAATACAAATTTGTTTAAACTTGGTATTCATAGTATTTGTATATCAGTCTACACAACGGCAATGTTGAAATTTATATTTAGTGTGTATTTTCGCAATTGGACATTTTAAAATTCAATTACAAATTCAAAATTTTTAACGAACAGCGTCGGCCTTTAACTAGGCTTTGCAATAGGCCTGTTATAAACGACTTGCATTATGTAGGTACTGTTACTACGTTAATTGAATGACGCAAATTGCGACAGCTGTGAGCACCGATGTCATCACATCAACAATGGCATTGTGATATGGATGGGCAGCTTTTTACCTGCATGATATGATAACCTATTTCATAATCTTCCAATGAAAAATGTTTTTATGCGTGTGTCCTTAGGCAAAATGATCTTCCGGAAATACTGTCGAAATCCTATATTTAGACTTTGTATTTCTCGTCACTCAGTTATAATATTAACTCTCGAATAAGTAAGTTTTGATGGAACAATTCATTGAGAAAAACGTGAAATCTCAATTTGTAATTTGTCAAGTCTTTGCACGATTTAGCTTGTGTTTAGATAATATTGATAGTTTTGTTAATGTGTTTTGACAATGAATAAATATTCTTTAAATTTAAACTTGTTGACAATATCTGAACAAAAGAAAGCTGTCATCCTAATTTTGAAAGCACTTAATATGCACGCGATTGATAAATGATGTAAAATATCTCATCCTTCCTATCTGCCCTAACACTGTTTACCTCTCCTCTTTAGAGAAACGACATATCGCGCCACCTGGAGTTCGTCAGCCACAGCGTCCGCACAAAACTCGACGAGATCAAACGCAGAGAAATCGACAGAATCAAATCGCTGATGAAAGAACGCGTCCGTCAACAACAGGGTATGAAAACTAAATTAAAAGATTTCCAACCGAAATTTCCAAAGAGGCGTAACCTTGGTCCTATAGGTAGGATGAGTTTTTCAAGCTGTTCGTAGGTGGCGCACTGATGTTGTAGCTGTTTTCTGTGAATCGGCCTGTCTTCGCCTGCTTGATGTTACAATGAGTTTATCTAGCTTTTAGTGTATTTACTTAGTGTTTTAGCTAGAAATCTGAAAAGGTAGGCCAGAAAAGACGACAGTCTCAAAAAGACTGGGTGCAGCACCCTGCTTTTAGTAGAAATGCATCAGCCACTTGTAAAAGTCTAAAAAGATGGCAGGGTGAAAAGAGAAATTTGAAGCCAGGATGCTGCCCACTGACAAAACTCTTCAGCTGAAACGCTATTACTGTTTTTGCACTGTCTCTCGCTGGATTCGCTCATGAAGGTGGTTGGTCATGCCTCAGAGAGGTTGCTGACTGAGTCCCAATGGGTGTTACCTTTCACTGTAAACTGTTGCCCAATGGCCAGCCACCGAGATTGACAGAGCAATCCAGAGCTGTGTAATGTTTGATGTAGATATAGACCTTCTTTAGAGAGTGTCAACTACATTTCAACAAATCAGTCCACACTTGCCAATTTACAACATTTACCATCATTCATGCTTACTGATCATGGCACTCTGGTTCCACATCCAATTTTACGTAGCTTTGTTTCCCCGAATTCTCACTGATTAGGAGAAAGATGCTCAAAGGTGTGCTAACTTGAACAGGCTCTCTCTCTTGGGACCCTTCGTGCCCTAGGTGGCAGATGGGGCGTTCCCCAGGGTCCTCCACTCAAGTCTGTTGGCTGCTCGCTGTCTGGCTGCCTCCCACGTTAGGCCCTTCTCTTGAAGTTCCTTTGCCATGGAACACCGCCAGGTCTCTCTTGGTCTGCCTCTATTCCGTACTTGAACAGGCTAGTTACCAGTATATTCGTTCGAGTGCTTTTTGGCTCACCGTAGGGGAGTCTATACAATACCGCAGTGTCCGTCGTCCGTCGTCGTCCGTCGTCGTCCGTCGTCGTCGTCGTCGTCGTCGTCGTCGTCCGTCGTATCCTAGTTCAAAAACAGTGGCACGTTTCTTAACCGCTAGGCCTATGAACTTAAAACTTTGTACACATGACCCCCTAGGTCAGATGACCCGTGACACTAAATTTCTGTCCGATCTGATTCTCTACTTGGCCACCAGGGGGCCAAATGTGGATATCTAAAAACTGTGATATCTCGCTTATTAGTGACTTGTTTTCGATGAAACTTTTGTTGTAGGTACTCATAGTAAATATACATCTTATATCATACGGGTTTTTAATTTGACCTACTTTTCAAGGTCACAGAGGTCATATGGCGTAAATTGGCCGTTAGAGTGTAAACTATGGCACGTTTCTTAACCACTAAAGCTATGAACTTGAAACTTGGTACATATAACCCCCTATATCACATAGCCTCTGGTGCTGAATTTCAGTTTGATCTGATTCTCAACTTTGCCACCAGGGGGCCAAAAGTGGAAATCTAAAAAGTGTGATATCTCGCTTATAAGTGACTTGTTTTCGATAAAATTTTTATGGTAGGTACCCTTAGGAAGAATACATCACATATCTTACGGGTTTTCAATTTGACCTACTTTTCAAGGTCACAGAGGTCATATGGCGTAAATTGGCCGTTAGAGTGTAAACTATGGCACGTTTCTTAACCACTAAAGCTATGAACTTGAAACTTGGTACATATAACCCCCTATATCACATAGCCTCTGGTGCTGAATTTCAGTTTGATCTGATTCTCAACTTTGCCACCAGGGGGCCAAAAGTGGAAATCTAAAAAGTGTGATATCTCGCTTATAAGTGACTTGTTTTCGATTAAATTTTTATGGTAGGTACCCTTAGGAAGAATACATCACATATCTTACGGGTTTTCAATTTGACCTACTTTTCAAGGTCACAGAGGTCATATGGCGTAAATTGGCCGTTAGAGTGTAAACTATGGCACGTTTCTTAACCAGTAAAGCTATGAACTTGAAACTTGGTGCATATAACCCCCTACATCAGATAACCTCTGATGCCAAATTTTGGCTCGATCTGATTCTTTAATATGGCCGTTTCATTTTTTAAAACTTTTATTTTTAATTACTAGCACATTCTGTCTCTCTGTTTTAAAGCTTGTGTTGTGTCGTATACTTGTAAGTCAGTAGGACAAGCTTTGCTTATTAGGAGTCAAACAACTGCTGTGTTCAGTTTTGTAACGCGCCGTATCACAATTCGCTTGAAGTCTCCCCCAGATCTTCGAAGCATTTCAAAAATCCTTTCGGAGAGATTGCCTTTAGAAACCATCTTGGTCGGTAGTCTCCTGCCTTTAGTGCGATGTAGGCCGAATTTGGCAAGAGTATCAGGTGTTAAAAGTGATTTCCTCAGTGTGCCTCGGCCAATTTTACTAAATGATCAGTGCCAGACTCCTGATTGAGGCACGTTTGTACACATAGGTCTATCACACGCAAGGCCGTTTGTAAGGGTGGCCCTCATCGGCTCAATAGCATCGACAGAGTATATTCTTTGACAGTGCTTGGTCCATCAACCCAAATCTCACAATAGGGGAACTCGGTGTTTTAGAGTGACTTGCAAGAGAGTGAATTCCCCTTGTATTTTTGGAAAAATGACTGTGTCTTTGTTATTCCTGGGGATGCCTGTGCTATGACTCATAAAATAATGTTTTCACACATTGAATACTTTGAAAAATCATTTTGAAGATCTCTCTGTGTTTGCAGGTAAAGATGTGGACTGGAAAAGTATCATGCCAGGAATGGATCATTTGGATATCAAGAATCCCGAAGCATTTGACGTGACAGATCTTGACAAACTTATCCATCAGGTTAGTGCCAGTGATCCACCCTGTACTGAAAAAGTGGAAACTTTGAAATCAGTGTTGCACTCTGATCAAAGGAATATATTTCTTTCTCAGATTTACAGTCCTAGTCACAAATGACATCCATCCTGCTTCGCGTCATTGACGCGCAACGTGTGCACAAGTTGCACACCGATGCGCTTATCTCTATGTTTTGCGTATATTACGCGCGACCTACGGTCAAGTTACGCGTGACCTACGCTCAGGGTAGTGTGCCAATAATGCAAATTTAGGGATGACAATTGTGATTTGGACAGCAGTTCCAAACTTTGGTCGATTTGAACCTTTGTGAAGTACTGCTAGCAAGAATTGATACAGTCTTTCTGAATACTTGCTGCTATTAATAGCCTAATGTTTATTTTGGGAAATGAAAGTGCTAAAGGGCATGATCACATTATTTCCACATCCAAATGCCTCCGAAGGGATTGATTTTTGGCACATTGCCCTCGCATAGTCTGTCCACCATCTTGTATTATACTGGTACCATATCTGGTATGGAGAAAATGTCAGCTGAGCGCCAGGCCCTTTGGCCTCTTGTTAGTGTAAGCTCGCTATGGTGTGTAAATGGGTTTAGCGTGTCGGCGAGATAGGCGGGTGCCATTACTGGTCGGCGCACAAGACAAAAATTTCAATTCAAATTGTGTCATCCATTCTTCAGGCGACCAGAGATTTAGAGGACATCGACAAGAAGCGTCGCGAAGAGTTCAAGCAGTACGAACTCCAAAAAGAACATGAGCGGCGCGAAAAGTTAAGTAAAATGGACGCCGAACATAAGAAAAAAGCCGAGGAAGAATACGTCGATCAGAAGAAGAAGCACAAAGAACATCCTAAACTACACGAACCTGTAAGTCAAGCGAGAATTTTTGTATTTTTTTCTCTTTGGGGGATTGAATGCTGAAATCCTCTAAAATTATCCCTTTGTAACTCGCTGCATCATTTATTTGAACCGCCATTTTCCTTTCTAGTACGCACATCAAGAGCCTCCTATCGGCCGGGATTACACACTATATTTCTAGGAAGCCACGCCCCCGTCAAACCTCAGCCAATAGAATTGCATGTAAATAACAACAAATCCGAACACGTTATGAGGTCGCGGTTGGCTTTTGTTAGGACGTAGCGTTAACTACAATCTCTGTTCGCAGCAATATATAACCAGGTTGATCAATTTATTATGTCACTCATTGAAAAAGTGCCAAGATCACGAAACGTCTGAGAAAAAAGATCGTTTCAATTGTTTTATTTTCACATACACTGAAATCCTCTTGAGGCACCTTGCGGGGTGATTTCAAGATTCCAAGTGACTGTTTTAAAAAACTTTCACCATAGAGCAGGGGGACTTGGACTGCAAACACCCCTGCAACCCTGCAAACACCCCTTCCAAGCCACTGCAAATACCCCTGCTCTCCTACCCTGCATTAAAAGTGAATGAAACCTTGAGTATCCATCGGAGGAGGACAGCAGATATGTGTCACTTTTGGATGGAAGCCAATGCATAATAAACCCAAGTTGATTGCATTTTAAAATATCATTAAAATATCACGGTCCCCATTCTAACATATTTGTTTACACGCTTGTCGCATTCGCAGTTAATGAGGTAACTGGAAGGGATGACGGATGATTACGTAACAAGCTGTCAACCCAGCTGTTTCACTGAACAGCTGCAAAAGAAGTCAACTGCATAGTTATGCATGAGTGAATATCTCAATTATTATCAAATATTGTTTGGAGTGGCTATCAGCAGTTTTTCATCTGAACTCTTGGTGTTTTATTTCATTTGCAGGGTAGTAAAGCTCAGCTGGAGGAGGTATGGGAGAAGGAAGATCATCTAGATAAAGGCGACTTCAACCCCAGGTCGTTCTTTGCCCTCCACGATACTAACAACGATGGCTTCCTCACAGCTGATGAGGTGGAAGCACTCTTTAACGTTGAGGTGAGTCTTTGTGATATCAAAATCAACAGTCTACACAATGATTTCCTGTACGAATATGTTTATTTTGCGCATGAAGTGTGCTTCGACTGAAGTAAACAAGTAATTGACATGAACAAGATTTCATATGTGCAGCAATAGCACTGAGATAATGGGTGATATGAATAAAGACTAGCAGATGCTTTTATCTAAATCTTCATGTACATTTACACTAGGCCTTTCTGTACAAAACCGGAGTAAAAGCATTTGCTAGTCTTTATTCATATCACCCATAGACATAAAATAGTAGAGTTGTTGTGATTGACGTGTTGTGTTGCCATCCATATTACACTGGCACACTTCATAAGAAAGTTAAAGGGATGAGAGGCTCTTATGCCGATACCTAAGCATTTCTGACTGGTGCGTTTATTCACCTGAGTAGGATGAGGCAGGTTGGACTGAGGGATCGAGCCAGGGACCTCTTGACAGCCTAGAGTCAGTGCCACTAGACCCCAGCAGCTCCTTCAGGGTTGACCATAGGTTAAATGTACCGTCATTTTGGCCAGAACTTGAAATCCTAAAGCTATTGGAACTCTTCGAAACGAAGTGAATGCCAATTTCAAGGGTGGGAGTCTGCTCTTTGTCTTTCAAAGCACAGCCTCCCAGATTTTAAATCGGCACTCACTTCATTTTTGAGAAGTTCTAATTGCTATAGGATTTCAAGTTCTAGCCAAAATGGTGGTACCTATCTCTTATCAGTCACTGATGACATATTCTGCAGACGATCTTTAGATCTGTAATGGCTTCTCTTTGCAGCTCCAAAAACTTTACGAAGAAGGTCACCCCGAGGATGACATGGTTGAGAAGTTCGAGGAGATGAACCGAATGCGAGAGAAGGTGTACAAGGAGATTGATGCCAACCAAGACGGTGCTATATCACTCGAGGAATTCATGAACAGTACGAAAAAGAAAGATTTTGATCATGATGATGGATGGAAGGTATGCTCATTTATGGAAGAAAAAACTGGGGAACTTTGCTTCACTAAGACGTTAGACCTTTTCACTTTAGTTATTTCTGTGTATGGGTCGATTTGTTTTTATTTGGATGAGGAGTGTCCAAATTGCTTTGGTAGAAAATCTTACATTCATAACGAATACCAGTTAATTGTATTGTAGTGATGTACCACAAATCTTTTTGAACCTTGTCGTTGTCTGTCGTAACGATGTAACAATGTCTTCAACCGCAGAAATTGAAATATCGTTACCCAGTAGACACATAGCCTAAATTAACATGCAGCGATCTGGAAGACTGATAAGCTTACCAATTGTACAGATACAGATAACCCGCGAGCATGCATGCATGTAGGATTCATCGTGGCTGACTACTGTTGTCGCCTAGCATCAAAAATAGGAACTAGATATAATTGAACCAACAGTAAATACATGTGAACGAACGACATACCCCTTTAAAGTAGGAATAAAAATGTTGATGTTTATTTCCAGCCATTGGATGAGCAGGAACCTTTCAGTGAAGATGAATTGAAACAATATGAGACGCATTTGAAGGATGAGGGAGAAGGAGAAGTCACTGAACAAGAACAGGTACGCAGTCTATAGTCGTACTTCCGCCTATCAAATCCCCGTGTCTTTTGCGCTTACACCTATAAATTGCCGTGTCTAAATAGACCCGTGTGTCAAATCCCCGTGTCTATTAGCCCCATCGAGCTCGATGGGGCTAATCGGGGGCTAATTTAGACCCGTGTTCAACACGGGTTTTTTGATAGGTGGAATCTGAATAGACACGGCAATTGAAAGTTCTAAGATCCGGCAACAGATGGCGCGGTGTAGTTGCCTCGGTATTGCGCTTGCGAAATTCCCCTCCAACGGGAAAGAAACACAGGAGAGCTCCCTACCTACAGCGCACCTGTCGCCGGGGCTATTAACCATTATCTAACACCACTGATAGGTGTAAGTGCGCCCCAGGTTTTTTGACACACGGCGAAGACACGGGTCTTGAAAAAACACGGGGTTTTATGATAGGTGGAACTACGACTTTTCTATAGACAAGCCCATCCCTCTACGACAGAGATGGGCATTGGTGGCGTTTCAATCCGTTAACCAGGATGTCAAATTTCCAATTTGTGGCACATTTTAGACTATTTCCTCTCACTTAATGCTACATTTGATAGATGATATGGGAAGATCGCTTTCTCTGCTTTCTGTGGCTCTTTGAATACAAAAAATCAGACCAAAAATAAGCACTTTAGAGGTACTTTTGTGCAAGCGAGTGCTCATCAGGGGGAGATTTTCACAAAATATAAATTTCAGACTTTTCGCCTCAGCTTTTGCCTTTCATGACAATCCCCCAATATCGTTTATAGAGCTAATAAATTCCTAGTTAACGCTCAGCTCTCAACTCAATATGTTTACTCGTGACTACGTGAGTCCTATATAACTCCGGCCATATATGCAGAGCTAGATGCCTTTTATATTTGTTGTGAGGTCATTATTATTGGCCTCTTTGTTAGAGATCTTCTCTGTCGCTTTCAGCATGCTCCCAGCATGTCATTATTATTGGCCTCTTTGTTAGAGATCTTCTCTGTCGCTTTCAGCATGCTCCCAAAGCGGCCGGTGTTGTCCAGATGGACCAGAAGGTGGCTTCAAAGCTGGCTGAGAATGCCGCTGCTCCTCCTCCAACTCAAAAATAAATCTCAATAGTTTGAAATCTGGTGAGTTTTAGATGAACTTGAGATGGAAACATTCACTGTGAGTCTGTACACGGGACTAAAGACATTTTCTTCAACAGCGAGTGATGATGTATTTCATTATAAAAATCTGCAAACGTCCTAGCATGTCATAACATATTTTTTAAGGTCATGAGTAGATCAGTAACTACGTGTTTGGCGTTCTTTTCGATATGGCACCTGGCTCTGTGTGAGTGACATTTGTGCTGTTTTTGGTGGGCTTAGCAAAAAAATTCTGCAATATCACCATTGCTTTAAAAGATCTCCGTTGACACTGATGTGCATAGGCTTTCAATCAGGTCTTCAAATCTGCACAAAAAGCTGACTTTGGCATCATAAAATCCCCCACTTAGGTGTTAGTTTTAATATCTAAAACATTTCTCCTTTATTTCAGGATCCTGCTGGTACCGGGTAACATTGGTTTATACCAAACATCAAGGACCAAGAAAAAAACACACAGACTTTAAAAATCGGTGCTTTTAAAAGTTGTGAGGATCCGATTAGGCATAGGAATGTATCTTAACCACTTCGTTATGGGCCAGTCAGTGCGTTATGACATTTGCTACAGCGATCTAAGATGCGATTGCACTACGCGATGCATTGCAACATGCATTTGACTGCATAGCGTATTGATTTCATTTTGCTGCAATTACGAGTTTTCTTGTAAAGCGATCGTCATGACACACTGAACTATAATACTGGTCTGTCATAGCAAAATGGTTGAGCTGGTCATTGGACTTTTCAATGCTGTGAAATTTTTTTCTCAAGGGAATATTTTTTTTTTTAAGAGCTTTTGGCCGCTTTTAGTTAGCCTGCTAGATGTCACCATAGGCATAACCTAGCTTGCGGCTAGGCGTTCTATGCTGAAATTCGTTGTCAAATTATGCCTCATCGTGATTTAGTACCCCGCAAACAAGCCATTTAAATTGCTGGGACCTGTGATCATAATCACATGCGACAAAAAATTGCTTTCAGTTCATTGTAGTGATGTTATATCATCACAGCACACTTTGTATCTCCTTGAATAATAATGTGCTTTGTTGTTTCCTTTAATAAAGAGAATCTTTGTTTCAAAAGAGTTCCGCTCGTTAAGCCGGGCCGCCCACTTCGTTGGGTGAATGGGTTAGCATGCGTGTACCACTTTTATTGGGGAACGATGTCGTTTTTAGCATGACAAAAATCATCCGAAAAACTTGAAAAGGGGGACTTTAGAGAATCCAATGTTAATTCCTTAAATACTGTAAGCAGGGGGTACAAATTCATTCTTGGGCCAATGGGGTCTAGATTCCCGCCTTGGAGCACCTCCTGATAAAGTCTGCCATGACATGCACCACACGACTTAGTACTTCTTAGTTTTATTCAATCCCAGCTTTTTTTTCCACCGTGTACTAGGGGAGGTCGCATTCACAGTCTTAAGGCTACGGATTTCATGGAATTTATCCAAATTGTATTACCTGGTACTGCCAAGAATGGTTGAATGTTTTTAAGAAAAAGCATCAAAAACGAAATAACTTTCTCACCTTTGAGTGCTCGAGCTTCACGAAAGCAAGTTAGAAAATTGAAACTGAAACTTTTAATTCAACAAACTTTGCATGCTATGTACCTATTTATTTCCCATATAATCTAGATTATTTTTGAGACAGTCAAAACATTCCTCAGTTACCTTTTTGTTGCATGAAGACTAGCATGCAGACGTTTTTTAAAAAGTACTCCAAATTATGTTTAGGTATCCATAATAACCGTTGTCTTCGGTGTATAGTAGTAAAAACATAAAAAAAACCAGGTTATAACCAAAGAGACTCAACCAGATATAATTTGACATGTAGAAGCCCTTTACCTTTGGCAGTCGTGTGACTCTGCCAAACTGTGGCATAAACTGTTGAAATTTGTGATGGCCTTTGACTTTTTGTTGGGATACTGCTATACCTATCTATTGAAGAAACTACCACTGAAATACAAGCTCATTTGCTGCCAACAGACCTAGTTTAAAATGCAACAGGGAAACATTTCTTTAGTTCTTAATAATATCTGCACCTAATAATTTACTTTTAAGCACTTCATTTCAAAAGTTTCTTGGCCCTGTTTTTAATTGAGGACTTTGAATCGGCAGGGGTGGATCCAGGAGCCAGATAAAGAGGAGGCATGCACTGCATTTCTCATCAACATTTCTGATGTGTTCCAAAGGTTTCTTGGTCAACTTCAGATTTTTTTTAGGGTGGGGGTGTGCGTCTGGTGCATCAGTGCTGTAGATTCCTGTGTGCAATCACTGCCTTTCCCTGTGTAGAACACTGGATGCACAACATGCATGAAGTACATGTATTATTAACTAATTGTACATAGCACATGGTACAGGGTGAGCCGTAAAATGTAAATTTGTTGCCATATCAAGAACTGTTATCTAATCCCTTGTCAAGGTCATTGAGATTTATGATTTAGGTTCTCACTGTTTCCTACATCTTCAGCAAATCACAATGATGCTGAAAAAAGTATCGATTCGCAATTTATTGTTTGGGGAATTATGTGGAACAATCTGATTGACTAAATGACAAGCACTTTGGGTTTTCATGAGGTGGTGGGTTTTTCCCTCGCGGTGGAATTTCCTGCATGTAAAAATTGATGCTCTGTTTTACGTTTCATGGAATTATATAGTACCGTAAGAGTTTAAATTGGACTTCCTCTAAACGCTATTTTGAAGGAACAAAATGAGATGACTATGGTAAAATGAACCCGGATCTGAATACTAAAGTATTTCATTGTAAAACCTGGCCAATCCAATTGAAAATCAAGTTAAAACATGTGTTTTAAATACAAAAACCATTAGAGTCTTAGCAGGAATGATGCATTTACTCGAAAAGATTTTGGCTCCTGTAAACCAGTGTATTGAGGTTCTGATTAGTCATGTTGCTCACTGCCTGTCTTGATGTGATCCACGAGAGGCACGAGCAGCAGATGGGACCCTAAAGTACCCACGGTTATTGTTTAATCCAGCTTCCTTATGTAGTGTGCATGATCAGCGGGGTATGTCTACGTTTCTGATATCTTGGCTTGGGTTTTCCTGAGAGGTTGAGGGATAAACGTGTTGAACATTCTGGTTTGTCAGTCCTGCCCCAGAATCATCAGCAGAAAAACTTTACAAGACCCAGCCAAGACTGAGAGAGATATTTCATTAGGTGAACATGGGTAGTTGTTGTTAGTTTAATTTATTGTCATCTAATAAAATAGGGATATTTTAATATAAGTTCTTGCTCTTTTTACAGTGAAGATAGTCTCTTTGCTGTCTTTTTTTATCAAAGACAATGGCCAAAGCAATAATCTGCCCATAACCAGTTTACAAATACAGTAGAACCTCTCTATTAAGGACACCCCCTTGGGACTGACTTATGCTGTCCTTATAAGAGAGGTGTCCTGTTTACAGAGGTTGATTTGAATGGAAACAACCACTTTGGGACCAAAACTAGTGTCCTTGATAAAGAGATTGTCCTTAATAGCGAGGTGTCCCCAAAGGGAGGTTCCACTGTATATGCTTATAAGGCACAATGTGGATCAAGAAATTTTGGAAGGGGGAGTGTACCCATCCAAAGAGCAACGAAGTTGCGATCTTGGAAATGAGTAGGCCCCCCCCCCCCAGGGAAAAATAGAAATTTAAGAACCAATGCTTGGTGTGGCTGCTTCACCAGCAAGCGACATGCTAAGATAGATATGACAGTCCTAACAAGACCAAATTGGCCACGTCGGCTGATAGATAGAAGAAACATTCACAACTAGACCAGTCAACAGATCACACCCAGCCTTGCTGCTCCTTCATCTTGACAATGTGAAAGAGATGAGACAATCACAACCAGATCACATCAAGCCTTGCCGCTCCAACATCTTGACAATATGAAAGAGGTGAAACAGTCACAACCATATCACACCCAGCCTTGCTGCTCCACCATCTTGATAATGTGAAAGAGGTGAGACAGTCACAATCAGATCACACCCAGCCTTGCTGCTCCACCATCTTGATAATGTGAAAGAGGTGAGACAGTCACAATCAGATCACACCCAGCCTTGCTGCTCCACCATCTTGACAATGTGAAAGTGATGAAACAATCACAACCAGATCACATCCAGCCTTGCTGCTCCACCATCTTGACAACGTGAAAGAGGTGAGACAGTCACAACCAGAGTACACCCGACCATGCTACTCCAACACCTTGACAATGTGAAAGAGGTGAGACAGTCGCAACCAGATCACACCCAGCCTTGCTGCTCCACCATCTTGACAACGTGAAAGAGGTGAGACAGTCACAACCAGATCACACCAAGCCTTGCCGCTCCGCCATCTTGACAATGTGAAAGGCAACATCAATGTCACAATCTGACCACATTAAGGACATGCAGTGATAGTCATCATGCAGTACACTCTCACATACCGCAGACAGCTGCATTGGTAGTTCCAGACACCCCATTGCACTGACACCCTGTAAACTCAGTCCTATAAGACAGACAATTGCGAGGTTGTGATATTACTACGGTGTCTTCAGACAACTCTCCATTTTATCACTGTTGTGGTGTATCCATGCATGGCTCTTGAACGGTCTGTTTTTGTATTGTATGGTGGTGACATTGTCTTCGTGCGTGGTTGTGATGGACAGAATCTCTACATCAGTCGCAAACGGGAGGGTCACTGCATGTGTTCTCTAATACACAATTACTCTAATAGCAGTGGCCTCGGTCAAACCTTAGATACGTATATTGCTATATAGGTCGGTTTTTCGTCAATGGCATATATCATATAGTTCGCTGCTTTACCATATACGGCCGGGCTGATTTGCTGCAGGAAATGAAAGGATTCTGAGAACCAGAAGACAGCATTTTGCATTTGAATTATCCCGCCCTTCCATCGGAGCCGACATCAAGGCCTTGAGGGATTGTCACATGTCCTACACGTCACATCCTAGGCCCTCTCTGGCGGCCAGAAGCAGATCGAACAGGCAAAATGATTTCTGGAGCCAATTTAATCTGATTTAATCTCGGTAATCCTTTGCCAAAATCATCTCAATCTTGACGAATGGTAAATCTATGAGTCGGCAAACTTGTAGAGAGGAAAAGTTTTCTGTAAGTAGCATTTTTTGGTGTGATTTAGAACTTAGATGGGTTCAGATTTGTGCACGGTGCTCCGACTGAGGCCAAGAAGGAACATTGCATTGCCGAAAACGCCAAGTTTTCGTCTTCGCTCTACACATATTTAGAATCTTTCCCCACTCCCATCCCACATATTTCTCAACTCCCGTCCCCGCCCCAAGTCTAACATGGCCCATATGATAAAGATAATAGACAGGTTTCGCTGAACTACAAACGAAAAAGTTATTTGCTAATTCATTTACTCGTAAATCTTCTAAAAATATTAGTTGTATGCCGACGTACCATAGTCATGTTTTAAATCAAATCGTCACCAAAAGCATTATATCATGAACATTGGAAGACAGCTTCCGCGGAAATTGCTTGGATAAGCTTGTCGTAAACAGACGTTGTTTGTGAAAAGGCCTTTTCAAAATGGCCGAAATTTATTTTCGCGAACTATCCATTATCGGCATTTTCCTGATTCAAGACCATGAAGACATCCTGTATAAACATACAGAGGTTTGACTGTCATCTATACGTCGGCGTGACACACACCCTTGCGGAAATAAACATTGGGTCTAATGAATGGTGTTACAAGGCTTAAAAAACAATTTAATTATTTCAAGAAGATGACTATTTAAATTAATTATGCTATATTTATTTTCCTATTTGTGTATTCTATGGCAAAAGACTTCCTCTCCTTCACCATGTTTAGCTAAGTCGCACGACGATCATGCATACTTTGGTCAAATTAGGGAGTGGTCGTATTTCTGAATAGGTATTCAAAGATGTTCATAAAACATGATTCATTGGTTAATAGAGTTGTCAGCAGGCTAGGCCTATTATTTCTTTTAAATGATATTTGGACTGATGCAATACCCGCATGGCTACCCGCATGGCTTTCATTGCGGTCACAGACGGGGGCCACAATCTTAAAGATATAGATGACAGTGAATCGAGTGTGTCTATCGAGTTACCTCATGATGTTCATTACAACATAACTCCCCTTGATTGGTCAATGATATGCTGCAGGGTCACATGATATGACGTAGAAGACATAGGCCAACGTGGCGGCCATCAACTTCTTGAAGACAAAATGCCGATTTCTCTCCAATTTTGCAGAGAAAAATCCATTTATTTTTCTAAGAGTTTAAAGATATCGCATGCATTTTACTTAGTTACGACTTGACACTCTGTCTTCATTTTCATCAAGTTGAAAGATTGCAATAATATCGGCCACATTTCATTCCGACATGAGGCCTTCTCCAAAATGTCCGATGGGCGCATTTCGGGAAGACGAAGACATCTGTCACTCTCAAAACTTAGACTGAGAGGCTAAGTCTCAGCTTTACAATGCAAAAATAAACGGCCTACCCATTTACGGTGGACACACGTACCAAGCTATATTACTGAACCCGACTCCCTCTTCAACATGGTCAAGTTCTTTTGTTCAACGAGCTAACACAACAACATCTGTTGCAAGTGACAAGTCCTTTGTTGACATACTTATACCAGACGGACAAGAATCGAGAGTGGAATGTTATTTTTCCGCAATATAGCTTTGTACGCTAGTCCGCGATATGAACGTCGTGTCTATCAGTAAGTGTTTTGCGTGGCATCTTTTTCAGTTAGTTGTCGTAGAAAAATCCGCCGTTATCTTTGAGTAACCTTTTCCTTTTTTTTTATCCTTTTTAGTTAATTCACGATGCATACCTCGCCTTCCGTTTCCCCATGATATCTGTAATGGCGACGCACAGCTTCTCATTGTTCCGTACGGCTATCCCTGATGATGGGTTAATCGTCGAATCACCGACAACAAACGACACAGTCCCACATGCATGGTAAGTATTAAAACGGGTCGATGTTGCATTGCTGTAAAATCGACAGGAGCTGAGATGACTGCCAAAGCAATGACACCATAGCGGAGTACAAAGCTATATGTGTATATATACTAAAAGTATGTATAATATGGAAAATGCCCACTCCCATTCAGATGCTTTTCCAGTGAGGGCGACCCAAAAACAAAGATCTTTTGCCAACATATCCTCCCCGCGATGAAAGGATCACCACGGATTTCTAATGGGTATTCGATTTATTTTTTTCCATATATTGCAACTGAGATGGGCTGCGTAGTGCGGATGCTGGCGTTCAATAGGACGGGCAGAGCACCATTTGCGTGGTAAGTAGTTCATTTCGGACTAACTCCAATTTTGCTGGCCTCATAGAATTGTTCAGATGACAGCAGTTTCGCGGACATATACGCCGTGCGATGAAAGAATGTAGCGTAAAATGGTCCCGTTCTGCCAATATAACTTTGCACGCTTGTTGTTCCTGACCGAGTTTACAGTAACTCGGATCCAAAATAATCTGTCATTGATCTCGAAACTTCTTGAAACAAAATATAGCTCTGTACGCATATCGCTAGGACAGTTGCATGCTGCCGTTGCGGCCGTGTTGTTTCCATTCAAATAGAAAACAAAACTCTTGATGGATGTTTCAAATGTTTCTGGTTGTCAAGTCGATCCTTTTCACCACAGATTTTTAATGGCTATTCGATTTCTTTTTTTCCATATTACGCAACTGAGATGGGCTGTATAGTGAGAATGCTGTAAAAGCGCTGCGGTCCGACCCAAGGAAACGCTCGAACGAAACGACGATGGTCTTTGATGCTCGGTTCATTCAACATCAGACTCAAGGCGTTCAATAGGACCATATGAATAGGATGGGCAGCGTACCATTTGCGTGTGGTAAGTAAATCATTCCATTTCGGACCAACTCCTATTTGCTGCTGGCCTCATTGAATTAACGGAATGAATGGTACGGATTGGATTGCCTGACCGACACTATTAATGATAGTATAGAGTTTAATATTCAGATGGAAGTACTAGTATACATTTATCTTGTAAACAATAATTGTATTCCTGCACCTTGTGCCAACCTACGGGTGTACATTTTTTTTTTGTGTATGTATGGCGCCCTCTCCACAGAAGCCACGTCATCTTCCCCCGCTGGTCCTCCTATTAACTGGAAAACATCTTTACGACTGTTTTAGGTTTTATCATGTTCCATCACATTCCGTTCATTCCGTTCTGTTTCGTCAATTGAATGAGGCAGTATTCTAGAGTATTCTTTCAGTCAATGCTTTAAGGCACGAAAGTACCGCCTGCCAAAAAGCAAATGTGTTGCCTCAACAAAGTTACCCATTGAGTCACGTCGATTACATTCTTCCTTCAAGTGCTCTAAATATTACGTTAACGCCTAAAAGGCCTATCTCATTGTCTCTGTGTAGCTGACGTTATAGCCCCTCACAAGCGTCTATGCCCCCCACCCCCACCCCACCAACTTCTTTTGACCCCGAGGGAAAGAAGCCATCGGAGATAGCTCAGACCTTGCTTAATCAACACAGAAGAAAAGATAACTCTGCTCCCTAGCTGTATTTTGTTTTGAATCGACCCCCTTTTCAGCGCAGCACTCGCCAACTCCCCCCCCCCCAAAAAAAACCTCCCGAAGTCATGAGAATGGCTTTGGTTAATAGAACGTATTGAAGGAGTCAGTTCCTTCATTACCCTGAAGATAGCGTTTGAAGCCTTCAGAAGAGACAATTTCTGCTGATGTGATATTGTAGTATATACTCTAAAACCTCGAATACAAGGTCTGATGCTCCGCCCCCATTGAACCCGAACTTTACAAACTGAAGATGATGATCTCACCAAAACTGAATGCAACTGTTGGCCTATAATCTAAAATTTGGTCCAAAACCACCTTACAACACTTGCGAAAATCATTATTAGTGATCAGTCTTTAGTCTGTTGCGACATGAGGAGGCCCATGGAGGTGAATAGGCTCATTGTCCTCCTGGTCAGCTGAATCCCACACCCACGTCGTCCCAGATGTGGTACAGATATTTAATTGAGTTACTAATTAACTAGGATAAAGAAATGATTGGCTGACCCTGTCACCCAGATGTGGTACAGCAGTGATACAGAGATTATCATTGAGTTTACTGACTAACTAGGATATGGAAATGATTGGCTGGCCCTGTTACCCAGATGTGGTACACCAGTGGTACAGAGATTATCATTGAGTTACTGACTAACTAGGAAAAGGAAATGATTGGCTGACCCTGTTACCTAGATATGATACAGCAGTACAGAGATTATCATTGAGTTACTGCCTAACTAGGATAAGGAAATGATTGGCTGACCCTGTCACCCAGATGTGGTACAGTAGTGGTACAGAGATTATCATTGAGTTTACTGACTAACTGGGATATGGAAATGATTGGCTGACCCTGTTACCCAGATATGATAAAGCAGTACAGAGATTATCATTGAGTTACTGCCTTACCAGGATAAGGAAATGATTGGCTGACACTGATACCCAGATATGATACAGCAGTACAGAGATTATCATGATACAGCAGTACAGAGATTATCATTGAGTTACTGCCTAACTAGGATAAGGAAATGATTGGCTGACCCTGTCGCCCAGATGTGGTACAGCAGTGGTACAGAGATTATCATTGAGTTTACTGACTAACTAGGATAAAGAAATGATTGGCTGACCCTGTCACCCAGATATGATACAGCAGTACAGAGATTATCATTGAGTTACTGACTAACTAGGATAAGGAAATGATTGGCTGACCCTGTCGCCCAGATGTGGTACAGCAGTGGTACAGAGATTATCATTGAGTTACTGACTAACTAGGATAAAGAAATGATTGGCTGACCCTGTCACCCAGATATGATACAGCAGTACAGAGATTATCATTGAGTTACTGACTAACTAGGATAAGGAAATGATTGGCTGACCCTGTTACCCAGATATGATACAGCAATACAGAGATTATCATTGAGTTACTGCCTAACTAGGATAATGAAATGATTGGCTCACCCTGTTAGCCAGATATGATACAGCAGTGGTACAGAGATTATCATTGAGTTACTGCCTAACTAGGATAATGAAATGATTGGCTGACCCTGTTACCCAGATATGATACAGCAGTGGTACAGAGATTATCATTGAGTTACTGCCTAACTAGGGTATGGAAATGATTGGCTGACCCTGTTACCCAGATATGATACAGCAGTGGTACAGAGATTATCATTGAGTTACTGCCTAACTAGGGTATGGAAATGATTGGCTGACCCTGTTACCCAGATATGATACAGCAGTGGTACAGAGATTATCATTGAGTTACTGCCTAACTAGGGTATGGAAATGATTGGCTGACCCTGTTACCCAGATATGATACAGCAGTACAGAGATTATAATTGAGTTACTGCCTAACTAGGGTATGGAAATGATTGGCTGACCCTGTTACCCAGATATGATACAGCAGTGGTACAGAGATTATCATTGAGTTACTGCCTAACTAGGGTATGGAAATGATTGGCTGACCCTGTTACCC
Organism: Lineus longissimus; assembly: GCF_910592395.1. Classification (NCBI taxonomy): domain Eukaryota; kingdom Metazoa; phylum Nemertea; class Pilidiophora; order Heteronemertea; family Lineidae; genus Lineus; species Lineus longissimus. The sequence continues at coordinate 9,584,461 of NC_088315.1, forward strand.
AGATGTGGTACACCAGTGGTACAGAGATTTTCATTGAGTTACTGACTAACTATGATATGGAAATGATTGGCTGACCCTGTCACCCAGATGTGGTACAGCAGTGGTACAGAGATTATCATTGAGTTACTGCCTAACTAGGGTATGGAAATGATTAGCTGACCCTGTTACCCAGATATGATACAGCAGTGGTACAGAGATTATCATTGAGTTACTGACTAACTAGGGTATGGAAATGATTGGCTGACCCTGTTACCCAGATACGATACAGCAGTGGTACAGAGATTATCATTGAGTTTACTGACTAACTAGGATATGGAAATGATTGGCTGACCCTGTTACCCAGATATGATACAGCAGTGGTACAGAGATTATCATTGAGTTACTGACTAACTGGGATATGGAAATGATTGGCTGACCCTGTTAGCCAGATATGATACAGCAATACAGAGATTATCATTGAGTTACTGACTAACTATGATATGGAAATGATTGGCTGACCCTGTTACCCAGATGTGGTACACCAGTGGTACAGAGATTATCATTTAGTTACTGCCTAACTAGGATAATGAAATGATTGGCTGACCCTGTTAGCCAGATATGATACAGCAATACAGAGATTATCATTGAGTTACTGCCTAACTAGGATAATGAAATGATTGGCTCACCCTGTTAGCCAGATATGATACAGCAGTGGTACAGAGATTATCATTGAGTTACTGCCTAACTATGATATGGAAATGATTGGCTGACCCTGTTACCCAGATATGATACAGCAGTGGTATAGAGATTATCATTGAGTTACTGCCTAACTAGGGTATGGAAATGATTGGCTGACCCTGTTACCCAAATATGATACAGCAGTACAGAGATTATCATTGAGTTACTGCCTAACTAGGACATGGAAATGATTGGCTGACCCTGTTACCCAGATGTGGTACAGAGATTTTCATTGAGTTTACTGACTAACTAGGATATGGAAATGATTGGCTTGCCCTGTTACCCAGATGTGGTACACCAGTGGTACAGTGATTTTCATTGAGTTTACTGACTAACTAGGATATGGAAATGATTGGCTGACCCTGTCACCCAGATATGATACAGTAGTACAGAGATTTTCATTGAGTTACTGCCTAACTGGGATATGGAAATGATTGGCTGACCCTGTTACCCAGATGTGGTACACCAGCGGTACAGAGATTTTCATTGAGTTTACTGACTAACTAGGATATGGAAATGATTGGCTGACCCTGTCACCCAGATGTGGTATACTAGTGGTACAGAGATTTTCATTGAGTTACTGACTAACTATGATATGGAAATGATTGGCTGACCCTGTCACCCAGATGTGGTACAGAGATTTTCATTGAGTTACTGACTAACTAGGATATGGAAATGATTGGCTGACCCTGTCACCCAGATGTGGTACACTAGTGGTACAGAGATTTTCATTGAGTGACTGACTAACTAGGATATGGAAATGATTGGCTGACCCTGTTACCCAGATACGATACAGCAGTGGTACAGAGATTATCATTGAGTTTACTGACTAACTAGGATATGGAAATGATTGGCTGACCCTGTTACCCAGATTTGGTACACCAGTGGTACAGAGATTTTCATTGAGTTTACTGACTAACTAGGATATGGAAATGATTGGCTGACCCTGTTACCCAGATGTGGTACACCAGTGGTACAGAGATTTTCATTGAGTTTACTGACTAACTATGATATGGAAATGATTGGCTGACCCTGTCACCCAGATGTGGTACAGAGATTTTCATTGAGTGACTGACTAACTAGGATATGGAAATGATTGGCTGACCCTGTTACCCAGATATGATACACCAGTGGTACAGAGATTTTCATTGAGTTTACTGACTAACTATGATATGGAAATGATTTGCTGTCCCTGTAACCTAGATGTGGTACAGAGATTTTAATTGAGTTACTTACTTGAGGAGAAAGAAATGATTGACTGGCTGATTAACTAGGAGAAAGAAATGATTGGCAGATGTGATACAGAGATTTTAATCGAGTTACTACTTCACTAGAAGAAAGAAATGGTTGGCTGTCCCTGTTACAGCAGTGGTACAGAGATTTTGATAGAGTTATTAATTAATGAGAAGAAATAATGATTGGCTGTCCCTGTTACCCATCAGATGTGGTACACACTTATTAACTAGAAGAAAGAAATGATTGGCTGGTCCAGGTGGCGAGAGATCAGAGATCACTGGTTTCAGGTATTTGACGAGGGCAGATACCTTATTGGCTCACCCCCATGCTGCCCCGATAAAGGACAGTTACTAATTAACTGGAAGAAAGAAATGATTGGCTGTCCCTGTTACAGAGATTTTATTAATAATTGAGTTACTTATTAACTAGAGGAGAATGAATTGATTGACTGACTGACTAACTAGGAGAAAGAAATGACTGTCACCCAAATGTGGTACAGCAGTTTCTCCCTTGATGCACGGTATGGCCATGTGTCCCGCAGTGGGAAGTTGCGGTGAAGCACATGCTCTGGTAACTTCCGGCCATGTCGATCGTCTTCAGGTCGGCTTTAAGTCTGCAGTGGCCTGACGTAAGATGGTAGTCGCCTCTTTTCTGTCTACATCTAGGAGAAGTTGCATCTATGGTCTCCTCTTCTCTCTTGCCAGGTGTTTTTGTAAACCTGGCTTTTCAATAAACGTAAACAGTACATTTTACTCCATAAGTCACAGTGACTTGCGGCATTATCTGTTGGCCTTAAGGGTTAACCATAGGCACCACCATTTCGGCTAGAACTTGAAGTCCTGAAGCAATCAGAACTTCTTCAAAATTGTGTGAATGGCGATTTCAAGGGTATGAGTCTGTTTTCTGTTAAACAAAGAATTGACTTTCATCCTTGGTTTCGGCATTCACTTCGTTTTGAAAGAGTAACTAATTGCTTTTATCGAATTTCAAGTTCTAGCCAAAATCGTGGATCCTATGTTCAACCCTTATTTTGAAACAAGAAAACAAAAATGATCACCGGAAAATTTTAAAAAAAGATCTCTGTTTATTTTGACTTTCTTTGATTGCAAACCGCGTACGGGGTTCGAACTCACAACTTCGAGCAATAGAAGGCTCGCAATCGTCCGCTCTAACCACTAGGCCACGACGCCCTCCATCTGATAGCGGCATGTCTTTCTGACTGATTCTTGGACAATTACCATAGACGTTCGTCATCAACCCTTGCACAGGCCTAGTGAAAGAAATGATTACGTGTGCCCTTCATGTCTAGGTTGTCCCTTTAAGTTAATATCAGTTAACCATTATACAGAACACTCTTGACTGGAATGGTCAAGATTGACTTCACTAGTCTGAAAGTCCATACTTAACAGTGCGGTGTTAAAATATGACTTGTCTCATATGCTCCATCTTCAACATTGATGACTCAATGGGGCCTAGGGGTCACCATTTCGGCTAGAGTTTGAAGCAATCAGAACTTCTTCAAAATGATGTGAATGGTGGTTTTTACTCAAATCAAGTAAAGATAAACTGACATTATCTTTTTTAAATATTTTTTTCGCCGATCAACATATTGTTTCAAATTAAGGGTTGACCATAGGTATCACCATTTCGGCTGGAATTTGAAGTCCTGAAGCAATGAGAACTTGTTTAAAATGATGTGAATGGCAGTTTCATCCACTTCGTTTTGAATGAGTTTTACTAATTGCTTTAGAATTTCAAGTTTCAGTCAAAATAGTGGAGCCTATGTTCAACTCTTATTTTGAAACAATATGTTGATTGGAGAAAAAAATATTAAAAGAAGATAATGTCAGTTTATCTTTACTTGATTTGAGTAAAAACAGCCTGCCTTGATTGGAAACCGCGTATGGGGTTCGAACTCGCGACTTTGAGCTAAAAAACGCTCGCAATCGTCCGCCCTAACCACCAGGCCACTACGCGCTACGAAAAATAGCGGCATTTCTTTCTGACCAATTCTTGGACAATTACCATAGACGTACGTCATCAAGCCTTGTGAAAGAAGTGATTACGTGCGCCATAATAGTTCTCATTGTATATCAAAAGCCTTTGAACTGTTTGTTCCTTTGTCAAAAATAAAAGTTGATGCTTGAAATGTGATCGTAATATATTTTGGTGTTAGAACCGAACAGAAAAATATAGCATGCGAGGCCCACAGGAAAGCAGTAAACTTGTGGAAATCATTCACGCTTTTTCTACCCTTAGTGGCAGTTGTCCCCCCCCCCCCCCCCCCCCGGTAATAGGAACAACTTGTGTCATCCATGCCCATTATAACCTGCCACGGGTTGAACTTGTGTAGGAGTCCAAAGATGTATGAGTGGCTCAGAACACTAGTGTCATGTTTTTTTGTTTTGAGGAAATTGACTTTGAAATAAATTGTAAAATTATTGATATTGGACTAGAATGTTCTGAGCCCCTGATATATCATTTGGCACAGTTGATTTTGTTGTTAACATTCATCCAAGTTCAATCAAAACTATTGCAGGTTGATGGGTACATAGGCTTTGTTGAACTTTTCCAGAACTCGAGAGACATATGAGTGGCTCAGAACAATAGTCTAATATTGGACTAGAATGTTATGAGCCACTGATATATCCTTTGGCGCAGTTGATTCGATTGAACATGGATGAATGTTAAGAACAAAGACTATTGCAGGAATATCCTGGGTCATCTATGCCCTGTTCAACTTGTGGTTTAGAACAATAGTCTAATGTTTCTGTTGACTTTTAATTGATTGACAATGGACTTGAGAGGAATATCCTGGGTCATTCATGCCAGGCTCTGTTCAACTTGTCCACTTGTGGTTGAGAACAATGTTTCTTTTGACTTTTAATTGATTGACATTGGAATATCCTGGGTCATTCATGCCAGGCTCTGTTCAACTTGTCCACTTGTGGTTGAGAACAATGTTTCTTTTGACTTGTAATTGGTTGACATTGGAATATTCCTGGGTCATTCATGCCAGGCTCTGTTCAACTTGTCCCTGTTGACTTTTAATTGATCGACATTGGACTTGGAATATTCCTGGGTCATGCATGCCAGGCTCTGTTCAACTTGTGGTCTAATGTTTCTTTTAATTGATATTGGTCTTGAAGAATATCCTGGGTCATTCATGCCAGGCTCTGTTGAAGAGACATAGAGTGGTTTAGAACAATAGTCGACAGGTAATAGGAACATCCTGGGTTATCCATGGCAGGCTCAACTTGAAGAATGTTTCTTTTGTAATTATTAATTCATAAGCTCTACAATAATGATAAAGTGATTTGAATAGAAAGAAAGTCTTTTTAAGTATATTGGATGTTGTCTCTAATCATTCATTGGTATGTTCATCATGGAGGAAGTGAACGGGATAAGAGGACAATTTTTTTGGTGGATTTGCAGAGAAAGTGTGTCACCTGCCAAAACATTTTTTTGCGTGGATTCGCTCCGTAACTTTTGCAAGTATTTCAAAGTAACGAGGGGGTGGTTAGAGGGTTGAGTAGAGGAAGAGAGGAATGGGGAGGGGGTTAGAGGGGTGGGTAGAGGAAGAGAGGAATGGGGAGGGGGTTAGAGGGGTGGGTAGAGGAAGAGAGGAATGGGGAGGGGGTTAGAGGGGGGGGGTTAGAGGGGTGGGTAGAGGAAGAGGGTGATGGTGAGCAGGAGTAGAGGAAGGGGAAGAGGGGGGTGGAGGAAGGGGAAAGAAATGAAGACTATTTTAATTCATGATGTTTAATGCAAATCATACAGAAATTAGAAATTGGAAATCGGGCTGCCAATCATACGACATCTGTCGCGAGGGTGAGGACGTCACCCTAGGGTTTGGTTGGACCTGAAACGACACAAAGAAAAACAGACTTTAAGTTCAGGCAAAGTAAAACTGAGCAGCGAATGAACTAAAAAAAACTATTATAAGTATGGCTTTAAACATTAGCGAGTTTCAACAAGTCAAAAAATATCTTGTATGACCTATCCGTATCGAGTTTGCGTATAATGAAGGAAATTTGTGACGCTAAACAATTAGAGAGGTTCAGATTTTGATCCGAGAACGAGAACGAGAACGAGAGCGACAGAAATCTCGGAAAAGGCACATTCTTCCGTGACCAGTGCACATCTTGGCTCTCATGAACGGATATCCAACATTCGACGATTCATTTCAATTCAATTCAATGTATTAAAATCCAAGATCAACTATAAAAGACCTATTACAGAAAGGTATACAAACTTATATTGTTTATTAGGCAACTGCAATAAACCATTAAATAAAATACTTTCGAGGACAGAACCTTACATCATGCAAATCACCTATTGAATTGTCAACTTACCATCTATAACCAAAGAGAGAGACGTTCCCCATCTTCAACAACTCCACGCTAGACTCCCGGGGCAGTACATTGCGTCACCCGAGTCATCCTAATTGAGTATCCCTCGATCCACTCGCACTGCGCCCGGCAATTAATGTCCTTAATAAGCGACAGCACTTCCCCGATCCACTGCGCCCGGCAATTAATGTCCTTAATAAGCGACAGCACGAGGCTAGTCCACTAGGTCCGGAGTGTACTCATCATATTTGAGTCTCCTTAATTGGCAACAGCAATGAGTCCGGAGTGTACACATCCTAATTGAGTCTCCTTAATTGGCAACAGCACCGAGTCCGGAGTGTACTCATCATATTTTAGTCTCCTTAATTGGCAACAGCAATGAGTCCGGAGTGTACACATCCTAACTGAGTCTCCTCATTTGGCGACAGCACGAGGCCGATCAACTGCGTCCGGAGCGTCCTCCTCGTAAGACAAAGTTTTTAGACGTCTCAGTATATACAGTGGTCGTCGGCAGGTATGATATCGTCCCTAAAAAAGAATCGGCAGAGATATTTAATGACATGACTAGAAAGTGACATGGATTTAATCTAACTATCAAAATTACGCCATTTTGTCATGCCCTAGACAGGCATGTTAATTACCATGACATAAAGGTAATTTTTTTCAAAATATCAGTAACATTGGAAAGGATGTACAGCTTCAAGTAAATCGCTTTATATTGCAAAATCTTGGTAAACTATACGTTGCGTGAGAAAAGGGGTTAACAAAATTGCCGAAAGATATTTTAGCTTTTTTCAGATTTATGACTGAAAAAAATGGGGCTATTTTCCTTTTTGTTTTAGGTCGTAATGCGACGGTTTGACAAAGCCCAAATTACTGAACCAGGAATGTCGCACTTCGGGCAAGTTTTTTTTAGCTTGGGTAGGAAGGGTGCAACGGGTAGGCCATACGGACATGTTTGGAGGAGAAACCGTCATGACACCCATCGACGGAAAAAAATTCAAAAAGCAAGTTTTACAGGCTTTACTCGGGCGAATTGCCATTGGGTTCAATTCATCCTCAAGTCGAACATAATAGTTAACTTAATGATAAAGACTTACCACTGCAGCTGCAAGCTTTTCCGAGATATTTTGGATTTGAACAGAGTCAACACAAGTGGAGCTTCGTGTCCGATGGCCGACTTTTTTGCTCCTGACGTCGCGTCATGTGACCAGGGACAATGACCGAATGTTTGAGCGGTAACGAACATGGGTGATATTCACTTACAGCCCACATACAGAAGTAGCGTCGATTTCGAGCAGTGAAACCTTTTTACTCACAAGTTTAAAGTCAACAAAGGGAAAGCTACATGTTTTGAATGGGATGGGGGCAATAGGGTGGTCATTTTCACGCATCCAGCCAACCCAGTTAAGCCACTTGAAAAATACAAAATAATAATCATTTGAATAGTCCTATCCTGAATTTGCATGAGCATACTGAATGACCGTCTCTGAGCCGTCTCTGAGAAGATGCGATCATTCTTGAACAATGCGTCCATGTTGTCTTTCCCAAGAACGTACGTTGTTGGGCTTTTTCACAGCAGTCTTTCCTAATAAAGGTGCTATACTCCCGCGTAGAGACAACCAAATGAACCTCAAGTGACCCATCAGGGTGCATGGACTCTGCCAATTGTTTTAAAAGGTCTATCCCGGTCTATTTAGCGCATTTGAATGAACATACTGCAAGCCGTCTGTGAGCTGTCGAGAAGCAAATTCGCAGTTGCTGGCAATTTTTTTTTGCGCCCGTGTGTGTCCATGCTGTCGCTACCGTACGGTTAGACGTCCTCATAGCAGTCTGTCCCCAATAAAGGTGCTACCCCTCGCAGGGACAACCAAATGATCCTGCCAGAGAGGAAGGCAAGCGGATGGGTGGGGATCTTCGAATTTGCCACTGAAAATCCCCAGTGCTGAAAGAATGAGGTTTCCTTAATAACTTTGCCCATGAATGAAGTTGACGCCCGAGCCCCCTCAAGAACGCGCCTGTCCTACACTCCGGACGCTGTGGACCGGCGGACCGTCCTCGTCTTGTCAGGACGATCAGGATGACTGTATCTCTGTACCCTCCCACTCCCACTCAGATGGTTATGGACTTGTCTATGACTGTCACAACAGTGCGACTGACATGCACATGTCCCAGGTATCTCTGTACCCTCCCACTCCCACTCAGATGGTTATGGACTTGGTTGAGACTGTCACAAGAGTGCGACTGACATGAACATGTCCTTGGTATCTCTGCACCCTCCAACTCCCACTCAGATGGTTATGGACTTGGCTGTGACTGTCACAACAGTGTGACTGACATGCACATGTCCTTGATATCTCTGTACTCTGCCACTCCCACTCAGATGGTTATGGACTTGGCTGTGACTGTCACAACAGTGCGACTGACATGAGTATGTCCTTGGTATCTCTGCACCCTCCAACTCCCACTCAGATGGTTATGGACTTGGTTGAGACTGTCACAAGAGTGCGACTGACATGAACATGTCCTTGGTATCTCTGCACCCTCCAACTCCCACTCAGATGGTTATGGACTTGGCTGTGACTGTCACAACAGTGTGACTGACATACACATGTCCTAGGTGTCTATGTACCCTGCCACTCTCACTCAAGACTGCGACTGTCACAACAGTGTGACTGACATACACATGTCCTAGGTATGTAGGTACCCTGCCACTCCCACTCAAGACTGCCCTAGACTTGGCTGTGACTGTCACAACAGTGTGACTGACATACACATGTCCTAGGTATGTATGTACCCTGCCACTCCCACTCAAGACTGCCCTAGACTTGGCTGTGACTGTCACAACAGTGTGACTGACATACACATGTCCTAGGTGTCTATATACCCTGCCACTCCCACTCAGACTGCCCTAGATTTAGCTGTGACTGTCACAACAGTGTGACTGACATTCTAGCAAGGTCAGGTGCCAATCATCATTGTGAAGGACTGATTGTGGCTGTGCGATCTCCAGGGCTGGGTTGTTCAAAACCATGTTAACTTAACTTAACGTGAAAATTAAAATGGGTTTAACATAAAGAGATAACATCCTCAAGGGTACATAACGCAACCGATGGGGACAACGTGACTATTGTGCCTTTGACCAACCGGGCCCAGGCTTGATTCGGTCTGGTTGCGACTGTCTCATCTATCTCCTCATGTTGGCAACACAGTGGTGGAGCAGCAAGGCCCGATTCAGTAATTGCCTCATCTCTCTCACCATGTTTGCAACACTTTGGCAGAGTAGCCAGACCAAAACCCAAGGCAGAGCAGCCAGGGCTGATTAGTTCAGGTTGAGACTGTCTCGTCCATCTCTCTATGTTGGACCAGGCAGGCCTGATTCGGTCAGATGGCGAGTGTTGCCACTTTCACTATGTTGTCAACATGGTGAGAGCAGCCAGGCTTGTTCGGTTAACAATATGAGTTACCAAGGCAAAAACATTGAAGAGACAAGAGAAACACAAATACGTTATATCATTTAAAAAGTTAAGTTTATTCCAAATTTGATCCAAAAGAGACTACAGTAGAACCTCTTTATTAAGGACACCCTCGGGACTGACAAGTGTTGTCCTTAATAGAGAGGTGTCCTGATTAGAGAGGTCAAATTGAATGGAAACCACCACTTGGGATCCAAAACTAATGCCCTCAATAGAGAGGTTGTCCTTGATAGAGAGGCGTCCGCTAAGGGAGGTTCCACTGTAGTTAAAAATCTAAGTGTAATTTTCAAAAAGCCCTACTCAGCTTAACCAACCCCATACCATTAAAATATTATTCCTCGGGCCATAAAATTACACACCATAGTGAAGTACAGAAACTACGTACTACGTACCTCACCACCCTAGTCAACCAAAATGGATTAAACTTTCTTCATCTAACATACAAAAAGGTTTATCCATCAGGAAATATAGGGGGGTCAAGGGTGAATCCAATCTTCATCATCCTTCTCAAGGTGATTATGGTTATACACTGACTTGTCAGAGTATGAATTTTGCTCACTGCAACTAAAAATCTTTAAGCACAAAATAAACAAATATGAATTGAGTTGAAAATATTTGCTGGATTTTGTATAACTGTTTTAATATAACCTACTTTTGTCTTGTTTTGGAACTGTTCTTTTAGAATTGTCAATGTTTTAATGTGGAAATGGACATGATTTGTAAAGGTAAAACCCAATGTTCCATAATATAATCAATAACTTTTTGGCGAGTTAACTACTCATGCAAAAGAAATTCTAACCAAAAAGATAAATTTTCAGTTAGAGAACTTCACACTTTATGAACTTAAACATTGAAAGAAGGATGCTGAAGAAATGACACTTGAAAAGCAGTGGTGATACACAACAAACTTCAGACAATACAGTGACCAGTCTTTGTGTAGCACATCAACATTTCTTAAAGCCAAACTTCAGACAATACAGTGACCAGTCTTTGTGTAGCACATCAACATTTCTCAAAGCTAAACTTCAGACAATACCGTGACCAGTCTTTGTGTAGCATATCAACATTTCTTAAAGCTAAACTTCAGACAATACCGTGACCAGTCTTTGTGTAGCATATCAACATTTCTTAAAGCTAAACTTCAGACAATACGGTGGCCAGTCTTTGTGTAGCATATCAACATTTCTTAAAGCTAAACTTCAGACAATACAGTGACCAGTCTTTGTGTAGCATATCAACATTTCTTAAAGCTAAACCTCAGACAATACAGTGACCAGTCTTTGTGTAGCATATCAACATTTCTTAAAGCTAAACTTCAGACAATACAGTGACCAGTCTTTGTGTGGCACATCAACATTTCTTAAAGCTAAACTTCAGACAATACAGTGACCAGTCTTTGTGTGGCATATCAACATTTCTTAAAGCTAAACTTCAGACAATATAGTGACCAGTCTTTGTGTAGCATATCAACATTTCTTAAAGCTAAACTTCAGACAATACAGTGACCAGTCTTGTGCGTAGCATATCAACATTTCTTAAAGCTAAACTTCAGACAATACAGTGACCAGTCTTTGTGTGGCATATCAACATTTCTTAAAGCTAAACTTTAGACAATACAGTGACTAGTCTTTGTGTAGCATATCAACATTTCTTAAAGCTAAACTTCAGACAATACAGTGACCAGTCTTGTGCGTAGCATATCAACATTTCTTAAAGCTAAACTTCAGACAATACAGTGACCAGTCTTTGTGTGGCATATCAACATTTCTTAAAGCTAAACTTCAGACAATACAGTGACCAGTCTTTGTGTGGCATATCAACATTTCTTAAAGCTAAACTTCAGACAATACAGTGACCAGTCTTTATGTGGCATATCAACATTTCTTAAACCTAAACTTCAGACAATACAGTGACCAGTCTTTGTGTAGCACATCAACATTTCTTAAACCTAAACTTCAGACAATACAATGACCAGTCTTTGTGTAGCATATCAACATTTCTTAAAGCTAAACTTCAGACAATACAGTGACCAGTCTTTGTGTAGCATATCAACATTTCTTAAAGCTAAACTTCAGACAATACAGTGACCAGTCTTTGTGTAGCACATCAACATTTCTTAAAGCTAAACTTCAGACAATACAGTGACCAGTCTTTGTGTGGCATATCAACATTTCTTAAAGCTAAATTTCAGACAATACAGTGACCAGTCTTTGTGTGGCATATCAACATTTCTTAAAGCTAAATTTCAGACAATACAGTGACCAGACTTTGTGTAGCATATCAACATTTCTCAAAGCTAAACTCCATCAAAGGAAAATGGTGACAAATACCAGTCACAACACTTAACAACAAGAGACAAAGTATAGAAGTCACTACACTAGTCAAACTAATGTCCTTGAGAGGCAAACTACACTACCTCTGTATCTGATAAGGGTGACATCCCTGCTCGAAAAGCGAGTCCTAATTAGGACTCGATTAAGACTTTTACAAAAGTCTAAAAACTGTCTAGAAATAAGGCTCATTTAGGCCATATTTAAGACCAGATTTGAAACGATAAGACTCAGAGAAAAAATATTTCAAAAGGGTATCCCACACAAACAAGATTTGCAGCACGAGTCTAATTTAGGTTTTAAATTCTTTCGTTTTGGTGGGGCAGCATTCTTTCGTTTTGGTGGGGCAGCATTCTTTCGTTTTGGTGGGGCAGCATTTTTTCGTTTTGGTGGGGCAGCATTCTTTCGTTTTGGTGGGGCAGCATTCTTTCGTTTTGGTGGGGCAGCATTCTTTCGTTTTGGTGGGGCAGCATTCTTTCGTTTTGGTGGGGCAGCATTCTTTCGTTTTGGTGGGGCAGCATTCTTTCGTTTTGGTGGGGCAGCATTCTTTCGTTTTGGTGGGGCAGCATTCTTTCGTTTTGGTGGGGCAGCATTCTTTCGTTTTGGTGGGGCAGCATTCTTTCGTTTTGGTGGGGCAGCATTCTTTTGTTTTGGTGGGGCAGCATTTTTTTGTTTTGGTGGGGCAGCATTCTTTTGTTTTGGTGGGGCAGCATTCTTTCGTTTTGGTGGGGCAGCATTCTTTCGTTTTGGTGGGGCAGCATTCTTTCGTTTTGGTGGGGCAGCATTGAAACAGCAGCTGTTAATCTTCTTTGTGACCTCAACTCTGGTCATTGGCGCACCAGTGTAATCCTTGCTGCTCTGACCATCCAGAATATAAGCTGAAGACAAGGAGAGATTATGTTTCAATATTGTAAATTATGTGTTTTTCACCACAAAAAAGACAGCGCAATCAAACGTGTTCATAGGTACATAGTGCAGTTTCAATCTGCATTGTTTGGCAAGGGTCAACCATCTGACTAGAATTGAGTTTGGATGATCTGGTTTCAATCCACATGATTTTAAACTATAGGAAGGTATTCAGAAATTGGACATCAGGAATAATAGAATGTTGAAGAATTTATAAAAGAATGGCCCTAAAATCAAAAGGAGCTAGGAGCAAACAGTTGAGAAGCTCATACCGTATATAGCTTGAGTGACATCACTCGGAAGACTTGTCTTTCCACCCCTCTTCCCCAGGGCCACGCTTGACCCCAGCACCTTCTTCAAGAAGAAAATATCAAGCAGCCTGGCGACGGTTTGCCTCTGGGTTTTTTGCTGCTTGAAGCTTTGCAATTGATGTTTCGTGATGTAAACATCATGGCCATCCAACAACTTTGGATGGCCAGCGGACTGAAAGTAAAAGAACACATATATTATACAATAGCATCAGATTTTTCAAACAATATTTAATAGTTTAACCATATCGCTCACTTGTATTGTACACACTGCACATCAGATTATATAATATAACCAGATACTTATCGAGGACACCAGTCGAGCATTCTCCAAAAAGTTTTCTTTTTTCAAATAGCTTGCTACCAACCATCAGCACAATTAGTATAGATGACCCCTCAGGACTAAGGCCAATGTTTACTTACAGTGGTTTGCCTCTTCCAAGGAGCATCATCCACTGATGGCTGACCTACTTCACTTGTGTATGATGCGTCCTGGCTTGCTGTCTCGTCTAAGCCGCACTCCATACCATCTTCCTCAAACAGTTTCTTGGATGCTGAAGAGTTCTTGAATGAAAAAGGTGTAGGTAATCTAAATTATAACTGGAGAGCATGATTCAAAAGTGATCATAACCAGTATGACTAGTTTTATGTTGTATTACATGGAGAGTTCAGGGGCGACCATGTACATATAAACTCTGATAGCGCTACAGAGATGAATGCAATGCACTTAACCATTATATCCATTTATACATGCTTCCCGAAATTGGTGGCTTGCATTGGAACTAACTTTTTCCCCCTTGTCCGTCATTAAAGGCATTCAAGTGTGTTGGTCAACCATGACTATCTCCTTTGTCCCTCCACCATAAGGCCTAGTTTCCCCTTATGACATCACTATTTCGGACACTCAGCGCCCCATTTCTGGAAAGGTGTATATCTGGTAGCCCCAGTCAGATCTTGACAAAGAGAGAACATAATGATAGCAGCCAGTATGATCAACTTAGATGAACTGTTCCATGAAATTGTAGGCATCCCAGCGACACCCACCAGGCATATGGCTTCTCTTTCAATCATTGATTAGGAAATCAACCTCAGTCCCAGAGTTGGCTAAGGCCAGCAACAGCAATCAATGCTCTAATCATGTATGTACCGATCCCTACCCTTGCTGCACAATACTTACTTCCCCAACTGATTTTCGGCAACTATCCAATATGCCTTCGAGAAATTTAACATTTCCATGAGTACATGGAATTGGAAGACCTGAAAGAAATATTATATAATTAATTAAATGACATTTACAGCTATGGTACAGCAATTTCAACCACTAACCTGGTTGGGACGCAAACCAGGTCAATCTTAAGTTGCATCTCTGCCTGACTTTGTCAGCAGCTGCATTACACTTAGTCCAGAATGCACAAAAACAGTAATACAATACAGGATAGTGAGTACTAGTATATGAGAAAACAGCATGGATACATTGACATTCTATTATAAAACTTACCTAAATTAGAAGGCTTTGCTTTTTGCTTGGCCAGCTCACGGTGGAGGTAGTCTACCTCTTCTTTCAAGGCCTCATTTTCTTGCTTCAATTCTGCATATGTCAGAAGTGGGTGGAGCGTGTCTGAAGAATATCTGGTTAGATGAGGCTGGCAATCATTGGTATTGGCTGGAGTAGATGTCATAGTCATCGACGTTCCGCTGTTGAACATATCCATGGACCCCAAGAAGGAATTCTGCTGGCTGCAGGGTGACGCCGATGGTTCTTCATACGCTGGATACACGTATGATCCAGATGCTTGCGGCCAAGAGGAGTCTTGCCATGTCTGCTGATTCACTGGTGGAGGAGGTGGTGGCAACATGTCAACAGTTTGTTGTGGCTGGTTGGCAGGTGAATGGCTGTTAACTGCGGGGGCAGGATAGGACTGTGGCGACTGGACGGCAGTTTGTTGTGGCTGGTTGGCAGGTGAATGGCTGTTAACTGCGGGGGCAGGATAGGACTGTGGCGACTGGACGGCAGTTTGTTGTGGCTGGTTGGCAGGTGGATGGCTGTTAACTGCAGGGGCAGGATAGGACTGTGGCGACTAGACGGCAGTTTGTTGTGGCTGGTTGGTAGGTGAATGACTGTTAACTGTGGGGGCAGGATAGGACTGTGGCGACTGGACAGCAGTTTGTTGTGGCTGGTTGGCAGGTGGAGGACTGTTAACTGTGGGGGCAGGATAGGACTGTGGCGACTGGACGGCAGTTTGTTGTGGCTGGTTGGCAGGTGAATGGCTGTTAACTGCGGGGGCAGGATAGGACTGTGGCAACTGGACGGCAGTTTGTTGTGGCTGGTGGGCAGGTGGATGACTGTTAACTGTGGGGGCAGGATAGGACTGTGGCGACTTGACGGCAGTTTGTTGTGGCTGGTTGGCAGGTGAATGGCTGTTAACTGCGGGGGCAGGATAGGACTGTGGCGACTGGACGGCAGTTTGTTGTGGCTGGTTGGCAGGTGGATGACTGTTAACTGTGGGGGCAGGATATGAATTTGGCGACTGGATGGCAGTTTGTGGCAACTGGATGGAAGTCGATAGTGGTGGTTGGTCAGCAGGGAATTGCAGCGGCTGGTCAGCAGGTGGAAGCGGTAGCCCCATGGCAGTTGACTGCAGTGGCTGGTCAGCATCAGGTGATTGCAGTGGCTGGTCAGCATCAGGTGATTGCGGTGGCTGCGAGGTGGATGAATTTGAAGACATCTTAAGCTTCCTGATGATGTCTTGTGTCATTGTCTTAGCGGCACTAATCTTCGGATCCTTAAGATCTTTTACTTTGCGTTTTGCCTGCAAAATTGACACATCACATTAATAAAAGATAAAGGTTTAACCTTTGTCGTCGGTATGTAATCACCGCACTAAGCACATGCTGACTTTGTGCTTATTTATTCAGTTATATCAGGGTGGTAGAAATTAAGCACCATTAATTTGTGTCGAGATGACTTATTTTAACAAGGTAGACACACATAAATACAGTTGTAATAATCAACATACATCATCAGCTTCGTCCGACGGTTTTCCACTTTTCTTCTTGGCTTTTCATGATGACGGTACCTGAAAATAGTTATTTCAATTTATTCAAAAGCAAGGATTATTAGCTGGACAAAAGGGGACATGTATGGCCTTCACATGGAATGATCTTTAAAATGTCATAACAGATGGCAACTTCAAACTTGTAGTTTTAAACATCTTTTGTAGCCACAAACCTTTGTCAAGTCTGTTGTTAATGCAGTTGCTTCTTGGAGGCATCTTATTCTAGCAATAGCTAGATTTAGCCAACTCATGACTACCATTACCTGTCTGTGGCCACAAGCATTCTTTGTTTGTCAAGAGTTTAGACAAACACATGTTTGTGTGAAAACCAGGAACTTTCTAATGTCCAGCCTGGATATGTAATAGATATGTTATCTACCTTAGTTATTACATGTCATAGGCCTATGTTCATACCTTTGAACCAGCAGAATCATTAACTTTCTTCTTCTTCACCTTTTTCTGTCTTGGTTCTGGCACCTGACATAAAATAAAAAATAAAATGAGATCAGCCAAAGAGAACCATTCAAGAACTACAGCTAGTGAACATGATTTTTTTATAGAAATGTTATTTTTTGGGGGAAGGGGAACTTTGAGATTTAAGACAAAGCTATTTGGATATTTTTTTACTCATCAGTTAAATGTTTGATAGTGCATGAATGCTGTTCTCGTAAATATGAACTTGATAGATTTCATACATTTGATTGAAACTGAGCTCCTTGGATTGCCTTTTAACATTACGTTTCTCTAGCAACAACATACCTTTTGCACGGCTGGCATGGCTGTTGTAGATTCTCCATCCTGACCAGTTTCCTCATCCTGAAAATTAGAAACTACCATGTATATTTAGAACGAAACGGCCAGCATGCAGGGTTTTGAAATTCAGATCGTTCTATAACAGAATGAAATGGGCCAGGGGCCAATGTGCTCATCAGGGTGTTATACATTGTAACGCACCAGACAAAAATTGGTGTGTGAGTTCATCTCACCTCGGGGTAGACCTATGTGTGCAAAGTTTCAGGTTAGTAGCCCAAGTCCCAAGTGGCTATCAAAATCAGAATTGAATTGAAATGAGACACCCACCATTACTAGAATCCCATTGTTCCTGGCTTGAAACTGTACAATTTGCTTGAGTATACACTCAAGGGCTGCATTCAATTCCTCTTCTCTATCTGAAACAAAACAACAATCTTTATATAATGATTATCTTAGTGTTACCTAGATATTCAAGGTCTACTTCTGGTATGGGTCAGGTACCCAGGTTTCCCTGATCATCAAGGGTTGTCCCATTGTCATGTAAATATAGACAAGTTTTGAAAGTCGAAGACAAAGTGTAATCCACTAATTGTGCTTTAATTGAACAGCATGTTCAGGGTATAGGCCTAGGCCTTGGCCTACGGTATAGACTGGGATAGAACCAGTCTACCTACTGTAATCATAAATAATGTGGTGGTGGTCACATGCCCCCAATAACCTTCTAGGGTAAAAAATATCATTGACTCGATACATGTACATTGCAAAATGTACAGGAAAACCTTGTAACAACAAAAACATGAAAACTTGTCAATAAAGTTTCCACAAAACAACTCCTAATTGATTCTTATGGACTTAAACAATGTCAAGTTATTGGATCGTTATCCGGCATGCGCAGAAAAGTCAAGGTTGGTCGAAAATACAATGTACTGTACCTTGTTTTATACATTTTTCGGTCAGACTTGACCTTTCTGCACATGAAAAATCCTTGGTTAGGCTTGACCTGTATATACAGGTCAAGCCTAACCATGGGTTTTATAACTCGTCCTGAACGCAACACTAGGACATGAGTGCAGGCACTTCACTAACCACAACTGGTTGCGGAGCAGTAGGTTGCGGATCAATTGCGATCGGTTCAGGCAAATTGTCGGGTTCACTTCGGTCAACTGGTTCACTAATGCCACCTGCTGTTTGACAGTACTCCTGAGACAACCCAAGACTAAGGAGTCCTTGAACAGCTCTACTCGATACCACCTTAGCTGTCCCGAGTGACACGCTGCAAACCACGCCATCACAACCAGGGTGCAACTCAGTTACAACAGCCAAAGGCCACTGCAATCTACGCAAGTTGTCCTCCCTGATCAATACCACTGAACCTACCTCCAACTTACCCTTATTCCTGAACTTACTCACAGCACGAGGCAAGCTCCTCAAGTGCTCGACGCTCCATACAGGCCAGAATAGCTGGAGACGCAATTGCTGCAATACCGCCCCACCCATTCAGTTCATCAGTAGTCACCACGAGCTCCGTGTCAGACAAGTCATAACTTCCTGGTTGGAAACTGGAAGCCCTGCCAATTAGTAAATGAGAAGGTGTGAGTGGGTTGGCCCACTCCGTGTTGCCAACAAATGTCAATGGTCTGGAGTTCACACAGGCCTCTATTTCCAAGAGATCCGCTTCTATTTCCAAGAGATCCGCTTCCAATTCCGACCTGGTGAGACGACTTCCCTACCGACTTTTTCAGACCAGATTTCACAGAGCGTACATGACGTTCCCACCAACCCCCCCCCCCCCGTCAGGGAGAGCGGGCAACAATGAATCTCCATTTGGGACAGAGATGACCATAGACCTCTCGGAGTTGTACTTAGTGGCCAGGAAGGTTTTTAGCGTTATCTGAGAATAGGACAGATGGCAAACCGCGCCGTGCAGCAAACTTGCGAATGGCCAGCAAGAAATCTGGTGGAGACATTGAGTCGGTGAGCTCCAAATGAAATGCCCTCACTACTGCACACATATAGAGAACATACCTTTTCTTCCCAGGCTGATCACTGTAGTAGAGAGGCCCAAAATAATCCAAACCTGCCACAGTAAACGGAGATGCCTCCTTGACTCCGAGGGCTGGTAGGGAAGCAACAGGACAGTTACAAGCCGCTGCATCATATCGCTGACAAGAGACACATTCCCTCTTGACTTCCTTTGCCAATCGTCGGGCCCCAACAATCCAACAACAACTCCCGTTACTGGATAAGAGAGAGCCTACCCCAGCATGTTTTAGGAAGACATGTCTACCCCTAACCATGATCTTGGTAAGATGACGGGTGGCCAAGATGATAGGATGTTTTTCCTGGTATGACAGACTAGACAACTGAAGCCTCCCTTGGATCCTCAGATAACCATCTTCACTCAAGAAAGGGGACAACTGAGCAATGCTTGAGGATTTTGGAACACATCCTCCCTTTTCCAAAGCTGCAAACTCAAAAGCATAATTATGCTGTCGCAAACATTGAAACAATTTGTCCTTGGCCACAGTCAACTGACATCAACAGAAAGAGGACCAATCTTGGATTCACCTACTTCATGCAATCGCAGATTTTCAATGAACCTGAGGACATAACGTGTGACACGCAGTGTCTTCTCGAATGAACTCCATCTCTCAACAGGAATGACAAAATCTGGAGGAGAGGATCCAACTACCAAACAGGTCAATACCATTTCTTCTGGTATACCAGCGTCCAACGGGAGCTTCACCTTGTCACCTGAAAGAACAAGATCCTTGGAGAGCCAAAGTCATTCTGGCATCATCAAATATCTGTGATCCCTTATCAAACCACAGCTATCATCCTCTGTGTCGGCTCCTGCAAGCCAATCATAAACAACAAGATTCTCCTCCAACTCTTCTCTAGCCAAGGAAAGAGGGCAAGTAGCGAGGTGGTGTTTTATCGTAACGTACCATTACAATCCCACAAGAATCTTTGCACCGACTGGTCCTGCTTACCAACCCCAATCTGTAAGAAAGCTTTCCACACATCTGCGGTTAGCACTACCTGCCACCTACGGAATCTTATTAAGATTTCTACCAGACTGGGCATGAGTGATGGTCCCGTCTCCATACAATCATTTAGAGACACCTGGTTGTATCCTATTGCCGATGCATCAAATACTGGCCCAACCTTTGTACTAAGGCTAGTCTCCCTGACAACTGGACGGTGTGGTAGGTAAAATACTGGATATTGACAACTCAACTCCTCCTCTTTGACTTCATCAATAATGCCAAGCTTCTCATATTCATGAAAGACACCATTATACCTGTCTTTGAGCCACTCATCTCTATCCAGTCTATGAGACAAATAGGCAAGACGCTTCCGTGCTAACATCTCATTATTCAACAGAACACCAGGTCTAAATTTGCTCCTCCATGGAAGAGCTACCTCGTACCTATCTCGTACAAACCTTATCGACTCCTCAAACCTTTCATGCACTGGATCCGGAGGTGACGTCTCCTCCTTCATAATGCCAATGGACTCTAGCTCGCAAAAGCTTCTCACCATCTGGTCTGTAACACATGGAGAATCTAAACAAAGAAGCAGATGGGAAAGGTTAGAGCTTGGGGTGAATGACCTTGGTACTTCAGTTCAGGGTTTTTTATACAACCAGACAAGATTCACCCAAAGATGGTCTCTTGAGCAACTGGGCCATCTTTGTGCCTTTTGAGACCAGGTCTCATTAAGTCCCAATAGGTGTCTATACCTATCAGTATATCAATGGGTCTTTGCCCTGCCTCAAATTCAACACCTTAAAACTCAACACCTTCAAATGAATTCAACAGACTTTGGGGTACTTGAGGCCTTGGCGAGGGGGTGCAGATCAGTGGGACCTCAACAGCACGTATGGTTTCTACTGTACCAATCACTGCACTAGACAACTCTAAATTGTATGTTATGCAACTGACCCTTGGCTGAGGTTCCGCCCCCAAAGGCCGCAAAACAGATCGGCTCTGACGATACCCATTCTGGTTTTACTCGTTTCACAAGCGCACTGGACACAAATGAACGATCTGACCCACTATCAAACAACAAGGTGGCCTCAGTAAACCCTCACCTGCCACGAACTCGTACCGTTGCCAATGGAAGAATCGTACGCACTTCTCCTGTTGAATTTGACACATTTGAATTTAACACATTAGAATTTGACACGAATGAACCTGACGCATTATCAGTGCGCGCGGTTTGTGACACATTTTCAACGTTGACAGAAGTTCCGTTTCCAGCTGTGGACGAAGGTTCAGTTGTGGCAGCAGCATTCCTCAGCCTGGACTTCTTTGATCCTTGACCTTCACAAAGCAGCTGATGGTGTCCGGCTCCACACTTCGAACATTTCTCACTACACTGACGAGCGAAATTATTTCCATTTAGGCACTTGAAACACAGTTCCCGTGCAAAAAACACGTGCGTTTAATTCCGAAAACACAAGAACATTTATGCAACTACATTATGGTACTTACAGGGTGTATCAATATTAACTGCTGTCCGCAACACCCCCTCTCGATATGACGAAGGGGTATAAAAAGTCTGAATCTCAGTATGCCCTTAAACTAATTCTAATTGGAGAAATCACGGTCTGACAGAAATACTTTTACACCCCAATGTAGCCTCGAGAAATCTTGCTGCTGATACGAATCATCCTCAGAAGTACTCGAACGCACGGAATCAGTGTGTGCTGCAGTTTGAAAAAGGTTTGCGGGCAGACGGCGTCAACCTTTAAAAAATCACCAACTGTGATAAAGATCTCACCAAAACAGAATGTAACTGTTGGCCTTAGATTTGCAAGACATATCCAAACCACCTCACAAAACTTGCAAAATTATTATTAGCGAGAATAAGTATGCTACAGAATGAGGAGATGCACGGAAGGGAATTCGAACACTGGTCATCTTGGTTACCTAGATCCCAAACCTTATTTGTCCCTTCAAATCACAGCCGGTGTAACAGTAAATGCCCCCCCGGAAAAAGTGTCCGGCCCTATTGTATTCTGCAATACGGTTCTATAGAGACCCTGACCGTCAATAGCTCAGCATTGAAGCGCATAATGGGAATCCTTTCTTTCCCGGACATTCTATCCTAGGACATTTTGAACTTCTACACCGGCAGAGTGAGCATCAGCAGAATGGATTCCAAGCGAATCGACTCGAACTTAACAACAAATCCGCCATGTCGCTGACATCATTGGAGCCAAAAACTATTTCTTTTGACCCTGCTGACCTCGATTCTAAAAACTTTTTCAAAAAGGCCATTCAAACGTAAAATCAACTGCAAGCATTATCTTTTATATCACTGAGGTATATAAATACGATATATTGAGAAAAATCTGTACAACTATCGAAATATAAGATTACTTGGCACTATTTCGGACAATCACTCTGCCACCTGCGAGAACTAGTCACAATTGCAGCGCGTTTTCAATATGGCGACGACCCGAATGGAATCAGAGGGATGCCATCTAGCCATGCATCACCTGGCTCGTTGATAACAGACAAATAAATCTCCACGTGAACATGAAAGCCTTGATGGTATAGCGTTTAGAGTGTTAGACTGTGGTTCGGCTGGTCACGGGTTCGACTCCCGGTGAATCTGCCAAAAAATTCTCTTTTTTTCTTCATTATCTAGTTATCTATTCATTCATTTCTGTGTTATTATGTTCATTATCATCATTATCATTATTATATCTTGAAGAAAACCACCGAAACAAACCCTTTCAAACTGCAGCACGCACTGGTTCCGTGCGTTCGAGTACTTCCGAGGATGATTTGTGTCAGCAGCAAGCTTTCTCGAGGCTACATTGGGTTGGAAACGTATTTCTGTCAGACCGTGATTTCTCCAATCAGAATTAGTTAAAGGGCATTCTGAGATTCAGGCTTTTTATACTCCTTCGTCATATCGAGAGGGGGAGTAGATTGAAAACCACTGCTGCCAGGATGTTTAAAGGGGCTCGCCGTTCGTTCACATATATTTACTGGAGTACCGGTACGGGAGTGGAGTGTGTCATTTTTATTCAAGCGACGACCAATGTAAACGGGCAGACGGCGTGAGCCTTTAAAAACCACCAACTTCAATAAAGATCTCACCAAAACAGAATGTAACTGTTGGCCTTAGATTTGCAAGACATATCCAAACCACCTCACAACACTTGCAAAATCATTATTAGCAAGAATAAGTATGCTACAGAATGAGGAGGTGCACCGAAGGGAATTCGAACACTAGTCATCTTGGTTACCTAGATCCCAAACCTAATTTGTCCCTTCAAATCACAGCCGGTGTAACAGTAACAAATGCCCCCCTGAAAAAGTGTCCGGCCCTATTGTGTTCTGCAATATGGTTTGTTTCCCGGGCATTCTATCCTAGGACATTTTAAACTTCTGCACCGGCACAGTGAGCATCGGCAGAATGGATTGCAAGAGAATCGACTCGAACTTAACAACAAATCCGCCATGTCGCTGACATCATTGGAGCCAAAAACTATTTCTTTTGACCCTGTTGACCTCGATTCTAAAAACTTTTTCAAAAAGGCCATTCAAACGTAAAATCAACTGCAAGCATTATCTTTTATATCACTGAGGTACATAAATACGATATATTGAGAAAAATCTGTACAACTATCGAAATATAAGATTACTTGGAACTATTTCGGACAATCACTCTGCCACCTGCGCGAACTAGTCACAATTGCAGCGCGTTTTCAACATGGCGACGACCTGAATGGTATTAGAGGGATGTCATCTCGCCATGCATCACCTGGCTCGTTGATAACAGGCGAATAAATCTCCACGTGAACATGAAAGCCTTGACGGTATAGCGTTTAGAGCGTTAGACCGTGGTTCGGCTGGTCACGGGTTCGACTCCCGGTGAATCTGCCAAAAAAATTCTCTTTTTTTCTTCATTATCTTGTTATCTATTCATTCATTTTTGTGTTATTGTGTTCATTATCATCATTATCATTACTATATCTTGAAGAAAACCACCGAAAGAAACCTTTTCAAACTGCAGCACGCACTGATTCCGTGCGTTCGAGTACTTCCGAGGATGATTCGTGTCAGCAGCAAGCTTTCTCGAGGCTACATTGGGGTGGAAAAGTATATCGGTCAGACCGTGACTTCTCCAATCAGAATTAGTTAAAGGGCATTCTGAGATTTTGGCTTTTTATACTCCTTCGTCATATCGAGAGGGGGAGTAGATTGAAAACCACTGCTGCCAGGATGTTTAAAGGGGATCGCCGCTCGTTCACATATATTTACTGGAGTACCGGTGTAACATCTGTGGTTGTTTCCCATGTGTCAGTGTTTCCAAACAATAGGCAGCTAGAGAGACCATGACTTTTCAATAGGGGGGATACACAGAAAAACTTGTCAATCTATTTTTGAGCGTTCCCAAACAATGAGGGGAAACACTCAAAAACAGAAACACTCAAAAACATTACACCGGCACAGTGCGCATCGGCAGAATGGATTGCAAGAGAATCGACTCGAACTTAACAACAAATCCGCCATGTCGCTGACATCATTAGCGGCTAAAACTATTTCTTTTGACCCTGCTGACCTCGATTCTAAAAACTTTTTCAAAAAGGCCATTCAAACGTAAAATCAACTGCAAGCATTATATTTCATATCACTGAGGTATATGAATACGATATACTGAGAAAAATCTGTACAACTATCGAAATATAAGATTACTTGGAACTATTTCGGACAATCACTCTGCCACCTGCGCGAACTAGTCACAATTGCAGCGCGTTTTCAACATGGCGACGACCTGAATGGTATTAGAGGGATGTCATCTAGTCATGCATCACCTAGCTCGTTGATAACAGGCAAATAAACTCTCCAGTGAACAAGAAAGCCTTGACGGTATAGCGCTTAGAGTGTTAGACTGTGGTTCGGCTGGTCACGGGTTCGGTCGGTCACGGGTTCGACTCGCCCGGTGAATCTGCCAAATTTTTTCTCTTTTTTTCTTCATTATCTTGTTATCTATTCATTCATGTTCATGTTATTCTTTTCATCATTATCATTGACATTATTATATCGTGAAGAAAACCACCGAAAGAAACCTTTTCAAACTGCAGCAGGCACTGATTCCGTGCGTTCGAGTACTTCCGAGGATGATTCGTATTAGCAGCAAGCTTTCTCGAGGCTACATTGGGGTGGAAAAGTATTTCTCTCAGACCGTGATTCTCAGGATGTCAGTCAGCCTTTTGAAGAAAAATAATTGTTTTGATTTCAGAACTTCCAATTTCTTAGTCTTTATAAACTCTTGATACCACATGTATGTGTTTTGTTATCCGCTTTTCACAGGCAACTAAAATTTATACAATGACATAATTGTAAAACTCTTAGTCCTACAATCCAGCACAGTTATTCAAGCAATTTGATTTAAGTGGTCCATGTCTTCCAATGTTCATGATTTTTTGAATGATTTTGATTATCATTTGATTAAACCAATTACCTCGTGTCGTGGTAAGCTAAACTCCTGTTGCCTGTGAAAGGGGATGACAAAATGATGAAAGATATTTTCGCAAACCATCTATTGAAATGTCAACATACCATCTATAACCAAATAGAGACATTCCTCATCTTCAGCATTTCCTTGCTAGACTCCCGGGGAAGCACATTGCGTCATTTGAGTAATCCTAATTGAGTATCCTTAATGCGATCCACTGCGCCCGGAGTTTAGTCTCCTTAGTAGGCGACAGCATGAGGCCAGTCCACTGAGTCCGTAGTGTACTCATCATAATTGAGTCTCCTTAATTGGCGACAGCACTGAGTCCGGAGTGGCGACAGCACGAGGCCGATCCACTACGTCCGGAGTGTCCTCCTCGCAAGTTTTGAGACTTCTCAGTTTATACTGTAGACATATCGTCCCTTAAAAGAAATCGAAAAAATATGTAATGACATGACTAGAAGGTAACATGGATTTAATCACAACTATCAAAATTACGCCTTCCACGTGGAAGCTCAGTGAAATGTACTTTACCTGATGTGAACACATTGCTGTGGTTGTCCTAGACACCTGATACATCAACACATTATCTATTCGAGGAAGTTCCTAATGCCGGTGGAGAAGGTGGACGTTTCTTTGTATAGAATGTCCGGGGAACATAGGATTCTAACTTATTGACAATCATGGCATCTCTCAAAGAACGAATGCCACAATTTGATAATCCATAAGAATAGAATAGGGCACTTTTTTCAAGGGTCATTTTTTGCTTCTACATATGGGAGCAGTGCAACAATCCCCTAATTTTGGCCATACCCTTGTTGATAAACAATTCTGGTCCCCAGGTATTAAACATATTATCTGGTAATAGTGCTTCTCACATGGCCTGGATAATATCATAGGCCTAGGTCAATTTTAAACGGGCCTTGTGCCAGTCAACTATGCCATGCAATGTTCACGATGTTACACTTCTGTCCGAGTTTCACAGTATATACTTTCAGTTTTCATTAACTTATGAGTAGTGGTTTGCGAAAATACTTTCCGGCCATTTTGTCATGCCCTTGACAGGCATGTAAATTACCATGACATAAGGGTAATTTTCTTCAAAATATCATTAACATTGGAAAGGATTGACAGCTTCAAGTAAGTCGCTTTATAAGGCAAAATCGAGGTAAACTCATACGTTGCCTGAGAAACGGGGAAAATAAAATGGCCGGAAATTATTTTCGCTGACCATCTTTTGGCTTTACAGATTTATAAATCCAAAATACTAGATAGCCTACAGTAACGAAACTGTGTGGGTAGAACTAACGAAAAACTGGCCCATTTCGCTGAGCTATCCGTAGAAGTTGATCCCAATAGGGTGGCAAACAGAAAAATTGAAGGGTGCAGCTTGTAGGGCGTGCGGACATATTTGGAGGAGAAACCGCCGTAGAATAGTAGACGGAGAAAAAAAATCAAAAGGCAAGTTTATAGACTTTTACTTGGGGGAATTGCCATTGGGTTCTATTCATCCTCAAGTCGAACATAATTGCTAATTTAATGATAAAGACTTACCACTGCAACTGCAACTGCAAGTTTTTCCGAAATATTTGTGATTTCAACACATATATCCACGTGGACTTTCAACGACGGCCGAGTTTTTTTTACCAGGGACAATGACAGAAGGTGGAGCGGTAACGAACATGGGTGATACAGGAGTTATGCATTCTAGGCCTACAGCGCACATAGAGAAGCAGTGTCGATTTCGAGCATTTAAACTTGTGATTTTTCATTACAAGGGGAAGCTACAAGTTTTGAATGGGATGGGGGCAATAGGGTGGTCATTTTCACGCATCCAACCAACCCACTTTAGCCACTTGAAAAATCCAATATAATAATCATTTGAAAAGTCCTATCCTGAATTTGCACGAGCATAGGCCTATTCCATGACCGTCTCAGAGCCGTGTCTGAGGAGATACGATCATTTTTGAACAATACGCCCATGCTGTCTTTCCCAAGAACGAACGTTGTTGGGCCTTTTCACTGCGGTCTGTCCCAATAAAGGTGCTAGACTCCCGGCCGCCAGAGACAACCAAATGAACCTCAAGTGACCCATCAGGGGTGACCCTGAACATCCCTAATGAGGTCTCCATGAAAACCAAGGGGTTGCAAGAAATAAGCTCGCTCTTGGCCGCCCTGTATTAAGTGTTGTCCACAGTTCGGGGGAATCCGTCACAGCTGATGCTTGGACTCTTCCAGCTGGTTATCAATACCTTGACGCAGTCATTCCACAGGTACCAAGTTATCTGGTTATCGATTCCCCAAGAGGAGGTGACTCTGTCAGCTAATTTATCAATCCCAAGACATGCACCTGTCCCAGGTAAATGTATGTAACCTGCAACTCGCACCTCGATGGCCCTGGACTTCGCTTTGACTGACATGCATATGTCTAAAGTCTCTCTGTCCCTCGGTATTCCCACCCAGACAGTCCTGGCCCGATTTTGGTCTGGTTGTGACTGTCTCATCTTTCTCACCATGTTGGCAACACGGTGGTGGAGCAGCCAGGCAGGATTCGGCCTTGTTGTGACAGTCTCATCTCTCTCACCATGTTGGCAACCAGTCCAGGCCAGATTCAGCCTGGTTGTAACTGTCTCATCTTTCTCACAGTGATGGAGCAGCCAGGCCTCAACCCTGGAGGGATGTTCTCGTCTATGAAGAGTTCTATCATCATACATCATATCACTACCTGCGTCGTAGCCCTATTGGATTTTTGCCGGAGGTATGGAGTCCACTAGACTACTTTCCACCTATGTGGGATCTTTTAATTGCCCTAGCAGACCCTCGGGTACAACGAACCAGGATTTCAGTCTCAACCGACAGACCCTAGAGTGTTTCATACGTTTAACATGTTCTGAAGAGCCAGGAATTTTAGTTCCTTGAAAGCCACGCCGGTTCATCATCCAGAAATACAATCCCGGGATCGAACTCTATTGTGTGGTACTCAACAGTTTTTACCACCAGGCTATGAGTTCTGCATGACCAATTTATGACGTGACAAATCTGCCATTTTCACCACAGGAGTAGGCAAGTATGTGGGGGGGTCTGATTGTCTGATTTCAAGGTGGCTTCCCAGTAGACAATAATTTGAACAAACGGACAACGTTATAAAATACTATTTCATTCTCATGATTAAATCATACAGAACTATTGCATAATTGTTTAAACACCAGTAGTGTTGTAAATGCTTCTGAGCACCCACACACAACTTAAAGGGTACGCCGTTCGTAATTACTGGTGGTCCTGGAAAATAGAAATGCAGATATACACAATGCCGTAGGGCAGTTATTATACATACAAATTCGCTGAAACTTGGTATCTAGAGTATTTGCATATCTGTCTACATAACAGTGATGCTGAAATTTACATTTAGTACGAATTTACACAATTGGGGTGTTTTCAAATTCAATTACAAATTTCAAATCTTTTATGAACGACGTAGGCCTTTAAATGTCACTATGTTCTTGAGCCAAGACATGATTAGCATATTACTCGAAGCTAATGTCCAATAACAGTCTGATATGCCTGGTAACCCGCATCGCGGTATAGCTTAGCGGCTTCGACAGGGTCCGGTGCCTGAGTAATTCCGCGTCCCACGATGATCACATCGGTACCCTTCTTGGCGATGACGCTGCTAGGTGTCAGATACTGCTGTCCCAGCTGGTCCCCTCCTTCCTCTAATTTCACACCTGAAATTCGGCAAGAAATAATGAATATGAATAATGATGATAATAATAATAATAACAGTGAGTTTTTACATAGGGCTTTTCCAAATAGTCAAAGCGCTTTACAATTGCACACATTATTACCCAGCCTATCCAGAAACCTTTCTGGAGAACCAAGGGCAGCCACAATCTAGCGCAGGCAAGGACATTTCAGGCCAGTTGAGAGCAACCAAGTGGCATAGGCCAGGTATCGAACCCAGGACCTCCCGATCACAAGACTGATGCCCAACCGTTGCGCCATCGCGCTCACCAATATACAGTATTGGTATATCCAAGAAAATCATCATCCCAAAATAACACTGTTTCAATCGAACCATCAGATGTGGTTTTCACTGCAGCAGCCTCAATTTCCTAGACAAGAACCTTGTGTTCTCTGTTAGATTCGACTGCCCTGAATTCTGGTCAGTGGCGAGGCTATGACACGCCACCTAAGGAGCCTTAATCAGACTTTCCATCCGATGCTGGAACTCAGGCTTCAGCGTTTGAGCTGTTACAGTCGAGCATCTGCTTCGAATTCTCCCATACGTGTCACTGTAACAGCTCAAATGCTGGAACAAGAGATGCAACATTGGTTTGAAAACCTAAAATAGCTCCTTGGGTGTCCTGGCACAGCCTCATCACAGTGAGGAAGCCGTCCGTTATAGTACGGTTGATACGAGGGCCTTGTTTATGGATAGTCTTCAGTTTGAGGCTGGATTTGCTCGGAGAGGTGGTTGGCCATGACTCGGAGGGGTGGGAGATGCTCGAAGAGGCTGCAGCTGATTCTACACAGTGAATTTTAAAATTGTACTGGAGCAAAGCATGTTTTTTACGCAACGCCATAAGCGACGACCACACTGCAGCTTTGCATTCCATTTGGAACATTACTGGTGTAAATATCCAAATCCAGGTCCAGAAATCCGGACCCAGAGATCCAGGTCCAGAAATCCGGACCCAGAGATCCAGGTCCAGAAATCCGGACCCAAATCCAGATATCTGGACCAAGAGATCCAGTTCCAGATATACGGACCCAGAGAACCAGATCCAGTAATCCGGACCCAGAGATCCAGATCCAGATATACGGACCCAGAGAACCAGGTCCAGTAATCCGGACCCAGAGATCCAGATCCAGATATACGGACCCAGAGAACCAGGTACAGTAATCCGGAGCCAGAGATCCAGATCCAGAAATCCGGACCCAGAGATCCAGATCCAGAAAAAGAAACAAATTATTATACGGCCGTTATTTACCTGGTGTCATATGGATCATACAGGGGTCTTGTGACAACTTCTGCTGGCAAATAAACCCAATCACAAAGTCGTTATTTTCCTCCGACATCTTGACGCAGGCTTCTGTGTAACCGTCCTTGGCTAGGTTGCCTGCGGAGCTCATCTCGGCAATCATCAGACAGCCTCGGTCCTTGCCTTTGACAACCTACAACAGATTTGGACTTGATTGAGAAAAGATCATAGCCATCAAACAGCCATATGATGATTTCGGCCAACAATGAGTTGACCGCACCCACGAAAAAGCAAAATACTGTCCAACTGAAAAATTTTCACGAATCAAGATCATTTGTGAAATATTCCATGGTGCATGTAGAGTGGTAAGCTGCCAAGCTGGACTGAGCTGCCCTGCCAAATGGCTTTGTGGAGAACACGGTATTTAAAATGACTTGGAAACTTCTGAGAAGATTTTTTTTATTTATTGAGTTTATTCAGAGGGTCGCATCGGGCCACTCTGTCTACTGACACTTTGATATGTGGCGTCAACTGGCTGTCGTGGCATCTTGAGGCGAATCAAGTCCTTTGACCAGAGCGAGCCGGCTTCGGGAGTACTCGATGAAAGAAGAATTCCACGAAAAAGTGGTTGGAAAAGGCCTTTGACAGGTTCAGTGAGGTGATTGTTATATTAGTAGGATAGAGCCGCATGAGGGAGCAACTAAATATGTGACCCACTATGACAAAATGAGTCGCATGTCACACAGAAGATGAGCCTAAAATGACACCAGGACATAATAGAAGAAATTGATGTACTCAGATGTCACAAAAGGCAGACAACAGTGAAATAAACAACCAGTTCGTCTCAACCTGTCAAGCTCGGAGCGACATGCGACTTGTTTCGTAATGGCGGGTGACATATGGTTAAACTGACCTGTTTGAGTCCAGTTATGATTCCAGGGCCAGGGATGGCATGGGCGTTGATGATATCAGCCCACTCTGCTATTCTATAAATACCTTTCCCATATTGCTCCTTCACTGTGTTACCAATATCAGCAAACTTCCTAGAAATGAAATGGCCAGGGCCATTGTGCTCACCTCATGTGGAGGAAAGATGGATAAAGAGCATGGTATTGTGTCATGTAGTGTTAGGTTTGATGTAGGTCCAAGCAATTACAATTTCCCCAAAATGGCCAATTTACAGTACATTCGACCTCTGTGACCTTGAAAAGTTGGTCAAATCAAAGAAGACCCGGGTGATACATTGAATGGTTGTTAGAATTAGATGTACCTATGATATAAAATTGGTGCCAATCGGGTACTAGGAATAATGGCATTTTGATGAATTTAGGATTTGGCCCCTCCCTGGAGGCCAAACGGCAAATCAGATCGCACCAAACTTCGGTACCTGAGATCACCTGACCAAAGGGTACATGTGTACTTAATTTGTGATCAATAGTCATTGCAGTTAAGAAACGTGCCATAGTTACGTCCTGACGGCGAATTTACGTCATTTGACCTCTGTGACCTTGACAAGAAGGTCAAATTAAAAACCTGTGTGACATATACTGTATGGTGGTTAGATGTACCCATGATATCAAATTGGTGGCAATCGGGCAAGAAGTTAAGGAATTATCTCATTTTTAAGGTTTTTGGATTTTGCCCCCTGGTGGTCAAGTGGTGAATCATATTGGACCAAACTTCGGTCCCTGAGATCACCTGACTAAGGGGTAAATGTGTACCAAATTTGGTATCAATAGTCATTGCAGTTTAGAAACGTGCCATCGTTACATCCTAACGGCCAATTTACACCATTTGACCTCTGTGACCTTGAAAAGGAGGTCAAATCAAAAACCCGGAGGATATATGATGCACCTTTGCTAGAAGTACCAACCATATTTTTTTCAAAATTTCCCGACTACTATTAAGGGAGATATGGCATATTTTCACTTTTAACGTTTGGCCCCCTGGTGGCCAAACCATGAAACGAATCGGACTGAAACTTGGTCTCCAAGGTGTCATTACATAAGGGTACATGTGTACCAAGTTTCAACTCAATAGCTCTAACAGTTACGAAACGTGCCCTGCTAACGGACGACGGACGACGACGACGACGACGACGACGACGGACGACGGACGACGGACGCCACGGTATGGGATAAGCTCACCTCTGCTAAGAGGTGAGCTAAAAACAATGCAGTTGTTATTTGTGAAAGTCTGAAATACTCTCTCACAGCAATAAGGCAGGTATATCTTACCAGCCACTTTTTCAGTATGGCCCGAATGATTTAATTCCACAAGCTAAGCTGGATAGGATTTGGGAAATTCCGCATGGAAAGGGTTAAAGAGTTTCACGAATAATTGAGCTGCCCATCTTACCTGTCCTCAAATATCACAAAGTTGTGTTTCTGAGCCAGAGCTTTTAACTTTTCTACAAACGCCATGGTGAAGTCCTCCAAGATGTCTATGTGTGTCTTCAGTACACAGATGTAGGGACCAGTGGAATCTGCAAGCTGTAAGTGTAAGGAAAAAATGTTATCAGTGTTGGCAATTTTAAGGTCCCATAAGACCAAGTCATCATGGCGATTTCAAACCTTGCCAAACTTTCCAAACCTTGAATAATGGCCAGGCATCCAGCGATTGTAGCACAAAACCAGCTTAATCGGCTATTCTAACATGACTACGAAACAAGTCTACATTGAGGACGTCGTCACCGCCACGTGATGTATCATATGTGCTGGTCACCTGTCCTGTAGATGACCGCACTCAACGCTGCCAACCATTAGGCCATTAAGGAAATCCTCTATGGCCTGTGGGTTAAGCCATGCCATATAACTGGAGGTGCAGTACAAGTGACACCAGAAGTCTCAAAAATTAGAGAGAGAGGAAGAAGATATACGAATGCCTCATAACGTATTACCTTGAGTAGCTGGTCAGCCAACCATTAGGCCATTAAGGAAATCTTCTATGGCCTGTGGGTTAAACCATGCCATATAACTGGAGGTGCAGTACAATAGACACCAGAAGTCTCAAAATCAAGGAAGAAGAAGATATACGAATGCCTCATAACGTATTACCTTGAGTAGCTGGTCAGCAGACGTCACATCCACAGACAGGGCCAGGTTACTCCGTTTCATCTCCATCACTTCAAACACTCTCCTAGCAACAGGATTTTTACACAGCTTTGCCCTTTCACCATAGGATAAACTCTGAAATGACAAGACATGGGATGAGACAAGCCCTTCGGCGGAAATAGTTCACTTGGGATGATTTGCAGACGTTTTGAATTGCTACCCGGTATATAGGAGTCTTAGGCTGTTTATTTATAGGCTGTTCTCGCGTGACTTGTGGCGTTGTTTCGATTATCCATAGCACATTCCCTGGCTCAACCAACGGGAACATCTAATACTCTCTTCAAGCACTAATCTCAGACACCAGGACGCACCAGCAGCCAGATGCAGACTGATATCCGCTCAGGAGTTACTGGGTCGTTTTAAGTGTTCACTGTGATTACAGTAACGAAAAGCAATGCAACTCTAGCCTATTCATACTTCTAACAAATCTTTGACTTCATATACTCACCGCTATATCAGCTGGCTTGGACGGTACGGCTGGTGGAACAGTGAATTGGTTATCTTTAATAAACTGCTTGACACGCTTCACCATATCAGCATCGAGCTTTCCCGACTTTTCTAGAATCTCTAATACTTTAGATAAAGTGCAGACACTGAAAATGAAATGAAATTCTACTCAGGCTGTGATTTTTATTTCTTTTTACTTGAAAGATTTGATAAAGACGAACAAAATGATACCGCTTCTGGCTCTGAACTCCCAAAGATTAAAAAGATGTAAGGCATTTTGTCACAGAGCGAAACCCTACTGTGCTTCAGGGATCATCGTGGGTACTCGTATTTTTAGAGGGGTTTTAGGACCTCATTAAGATACCATTTCCTTTTAAGCTTATTACACACTACTAAATTAGTGAAACCTTCGGACACATGTATTTTGTGACAAAACTCTAGCAACGCTCAGCTAATTTGACTGGCCACTGCAGACTTTAGGCCCACCTCAAGAGGATGAAAATGGCTGAGTCCGGAAGGTGCCAGTGTGATACATCTGATCAGACACTAGAGCATGTACTCCATAACTGCCCACTCTAGGACACCGAGAGACTAGCCACATGGTCATACGGTGCATCACTGGAGACCAAGCTCTGGGGATCAGAGGAGGAACGAGAGACGACAGCCAGGTATATAAGAGGCATAGGCCTGGTTGTGTAGTATAGCCATATAGAAAATCAAACGCTAAGAAGAAGAAGAGGAGGAAGAAGAAGTCAACGGGAGGCTAGCATTAGCCATTGGAAAGGAGCCGATTTATTGTCCAAAAGCCCCCCTATTGTCAGAATATGGTATTTAGTGCAAGATAAGATGCTGTAGTATTGCTTGATAATTCTTGCTAAAATGAGACGAAAGGGCCCACTAAATACAGACCGAGAGACACCACTCACCTGTGGAGTTTCACTCCCATTGCCTTCAGTTTCGCTGTCCCTCCCTGCTCTCGGTTCAGAAGTACAACAGCATCTCTCACAACAATACCTGCTGGACGAAGCAACTGAAAAGGGACGATTCATAGTAGGGACTAAAATACCATGACATTTAGGGTCTAAATGTTGTACAGTTGAACCCCCGACACCTCTCTTTCAAGGACAACCTCTCTATTAAGGACACTAGTTTTGGTCCCAAAGTAGTAGTTTCCATTCAATTTTACCTCTCTAATCAGGACACCTCTCTATTAGGGACAGCACTTTTCAGTCCAGAGGGTGTCCTTAATAGAGAGGTTCTACTGTATACTGTATTGTGACAATCAGCCACGTCTCGCCGTCTTCTAACTTCCAACAATAAGATAATAAACTCACCTCAACTGTCTCAGCCACACTAGAACCACTAGTCACAACGTCCTCAACAATCAGACACGTTTCGCCCTCCTTGAATTTCCCTTCGATCATCTTTTTCGTCCCATAATCCTTTGCTTCTTTCCGGCGGATCAACATTGGAATGTTGTGGGCTGTTGCTATGCACTAGATTCAAAATGATAAACATTAAATTCATAACAAATTCAGCTTGTTTTGTGAGCATCCCTCTTAGTGAGACGTCTAGGTTTGTAGTCTACATCCAGTACACAGCTTGGCGTAGCTTAGGTGTTGTTTAGTTCTTTAGTAATGGATGCAGCCACTGTGACAATCAGCTGTTCGAACAATGGCGAATGCTTGGAATGACAGATGACAGTTCTTCGATTTCTTCGGGTTCTTCGTCGACGTCCGGCGATGAATCCTTCGATTACAACCATGCATCAGCAGAAGAACGAGCAGGTCTAGTTCCATATGCATTTGAGCCAAGGTACTAGGGCAGAAAAAGGTCTGGAAACTTAGTGGAAACGAGTAGTACTCACCTTCATGAAAAAAAACCACTGCATCCATGACGTCATTCGCCCGGGAGATTTGAACAAACATGGCTACCCCCACAAACTGCTTATTAAATGCAATTTTCTGCACTATCTAGGAATATTCATCATATCCTTGGTGTAGAGTATTTGTTTGTCATGTAACTTGGTATGTATTTGTTTAAAAAAATATTTGATTTTGCTGCATCAATTTATTCCCATAGCTTCCCTTTAAAGCTTGCTACTGTCAGAAGTTGTAGAATATATAAATAATATAAATAATAGTCGGCGCTTATATAGCGCTCGAATTACTCAATAGCTGGGTATTCTCAAGCGCTTTGGGACTATCATCATCCCGGTCTCCACAGAAGTCAATCTGGGGTTTCAAGGAGCAGCTACAAAGCGCTCATTCTTGAACTCGATCAGTAGGAGAAACAAAGTGACGATTAAGCCGGGAATCGAACCCACGACCTCCGGATCATGAGTCCCGACTCTCTACCACTGCGCCACCGCGTCTCCTTGACTGGCATTATATTCCAGTTTTTGTGAACGTCCATGTAGCGATACTTACTGTAGCCAATGGGAGAGCTGTGTACGGCACACCACAGCTAGACTGATACTGTGCACCACCTTCTGCTGCTGCTTGGTAAAGAAATTCGGAAACCTCACTCTGAAAAAAGGGAAATGAGAGTCTATCATTCACATCCTACAGTATTCCTCGTTAACTCTAGATGTGGTCTCATTGTTTTCACAGTAAGGCGACATGCCACAGTCCAGTTGTTGCTCAACATCGTTGATTCTTGGGCAAGTCCGGCATTACTGCTCCAGTAAATATAATTTCAAATCAAATTTCGCAGGAAATTCCCATGGTCTTCAGTGTTTGTCAAACTGCTCGTCAACAAACCTTGGGCGTTGTATCGCAATTTATGTCATGACGTCAATTCCCATAAAAAAGTGGCGATATAACCCACATTCATCTCATGACGTGGCGATACAATACCTCACAACGTTATCGACTGGCCGGCCGCGTCATGTCAAGGCAGTAGATATTTTTGGGACAGGCTGCCTTGTTGTTTCATGAGGATGAGTGTGTGCATGTTCTCCTGGAGGGACTTTGGTCTAGGAGCCTTGTGTGCCAAGATGCAGAGGCCTTGCTGAGGCTGAAGAGTGAATAAAGTACAGTCCTGTGTACATACTGTCACTGTGTACTGCTACACTGCCACTGGTGCATGCAAAAACTAGGTCACAG
The DNA here is from genome assembly GCF_910592395.1 of Lineus longissimus. NCBI lineage: Eukaryota > Metazoa > Nemertea > Pilidiophora > Heteronemertea > Lineidae > Lineus > Lineus longissimus. The sequence goes on from NC_088315.1 coordinate 9,621,728, forward strand.
GAGTAACCAACTTGAAGTGGCTTCACTCACCATTAAATCAGGATAAGATATGATAACACGGAGATCAAAGTAAACTGGGGATTGAATTCCACTTTTCAGCTTAAAATCTCCAAATTTGACAGCTTCTATTTCATACAATCGCTCAATAAGAGCAGATAACTTGGATTCCAAACCCATTTTCACGTTTTACTTTTTTCTAACTAGGTCACAAGTTGTTATCGTCCTTGAACATAAACCCAACTGTCAACGACTTTACATTATATTCCATTCTTACCGGATATTACTCAAATAGCGGCCGAAGACAGAAATTGTGGACCTGGATGTGTCACCTTAATAGAATGCGCAATCAAAGAGGAATTTTATTATCAGGTGACAGTACATCAAAGATAGCTGTCGAATACCAGGCCAATAAATAGCTGCTTAGTCTTGGGGGGGGCAAAATTTTGGCAGAAATAATGGTCAAAACATTTTGGCAACTTAAGGGAGGACATGTGTATTTCTCGCATTACAAACCCGATTATGAGGACTTCCATTTCATGGACAGTGGGTTAAGAAAATCATCAGCTTGGGGAGCCATCACTGCAATTTTAGCTTGTGACAGATTTCTGTATTTCCTATTCTACAAGGACTATAAGGACTTCTGAGGGGAACAATGCATGACCTAGAAATGCTGCTTCATCTCTGCCACTGGACTGAAGTCACAGTACAGGCAGTAGAAGAAGAGGAGCCCAAGTTTCTAATTCTGCAAATCAGTCCCCAACAAAAGGATGTCAAATTTATCATACGAAATTCCACATTTATTCAAATATATTCATACACAAAGGTAAATGTACAAATGTTGGTTAAGAAATGATCATTCTGAAACATTTCAAATTCCTTGGTGTATTCCAGGAGTGCATGTAACCAAGAGTAGTACTGTCAACTGTCAAATTTCTGTGCCTCTCCATTTGTGTGATTTGCAAAAATTTCTGAAAGTCAATTTCATTCTGGCGGATTATGAAATTTCTTTCAGTTCATGTATTTTCAGTCAAAAGGTTTTTTGATTCTTCCAATTTTAATTTTTGTGAATCGTAGGTTCTTTCAAGGTTATTTGCAAAACTCACAAGAAATTTCCGCAAAATTTGGCAATTTATCGAACAATAAATATTTAGTCATATCACTCTTGATGTAACTGCATGACGGGCACATTCCCTATATCACTGTCGTAATTATTTCTGAGAAAATTAACCAACACACTTAGTTTGCTTTATACATTTGCTATTAACCTTTTGACGGTTAAATTATAGTGGACAATTAAGAACACAGAGTGTGCAACTATAACTACGAGTCAAATCACCATTATGCATCTTACTGAGTTCATTGATGGCTTTGAGCCTAACAGGGAGTTTAACATCTAACAAGATTGAATATTCTGTTATCTTACAAATTCTATCAAAAAATAAACTAGTTATAGAAGTCATTTGGAACTATCAAAATGTCTATAATTCATTTCATGCGGAATTTTTACCACCATGTGGTTCTATGTGCATTTGAAACACTTCTTCCCAAACATATATCAAACGAAGCTATAAGTGGCACTAAAAACCTGGACGGACTGGGCCGAAAATGTCATGTGCTAGCTAGCAGAAGCGATGCATTCAAAGTGTAAATTTCACTCAAAAGTCATGGACGGACTACAAATTGGCAACAATGAGGTTCATCATGAACATTCGTTGAGGCTAGCCAGATACAATTTTCAAAAAGAATCTCAAGAAACCAAATTCACCCAAAATACAAGATATCTGGATGCACATAAACGCCAAGTTGAAACATATTTGTAATTTGCATACGTGTCTATAATTCGAGGAAGAATTCAATAGTGGAAGCAGCACAATATAAAGCGTCAATTCATAAAACTAACACATGGGCCCTAAGATACCAGGCCAAAGTTATGAAAGCACACAATCAAAGTCCCTTTGCGTTAATTGTCTGCAAAGGTCTCAATGACCATGAAAAAATGTCGAAAAATTAAGCTTAGGGATCATGTACAAAACAAACGTTCAAATGGCAAACTTCTCCAATATCATCAACAAAGTATCACTCTCAGCAATGTTTAAAGAGATCCAGTTGCGGCACAAGTCTTTATTTAGACTAGCTGAACGTGGTAAAAAAACCAAATTGATGATTACGGTACTTCTTATGCAGCTCATTGGCTACATAATCAACTACCTGTGGGGAACTCGAAACTGCTTACATTTATCAACTGAAGCTTATTCCCCCTAAGGTTTAAACCGGGCCGTTCAAAACTTCCCATTTATATAAGCATTTCGCTATAGGTTTCCTTTAAGTCACTTTGACCCTAAAGTTTTGGATGCCACTTTACAATCTTGGACTTCATTGTAAGATTATGGGGAGTAAGTTGAGGAAAATACCTAGGGAAGTTCAGATTAATTTGTGCTCATTAACAGACATCAATCTAACTCCCTCATTGTGGTCAAATGACCTTTTTACATTGACCATTCCCAATTCTCTGAAAATCTGACATTTTCAATGTATCTGAATTTTCGGAAAAGGAAATTTTAGTTGTTGTCAGAAATATTTTCAGTTGTTGTCAGATATATGATTGATTGATTGATTGAGAAATATTTTTGGGCACGCTCCTGAATTAAATACTGCATTCAAATCAGTATGACAACACAAGACGAGAAACGAAATAGATATCTGTGGATCATTTCAAAATTACCTCTTGACAAACTAAGCAATCTGCCCCAACTAATATCTATCAACATGTTACCTCATCGGTCTCAGTAATGATTTGATTGTTAAGAAAACCTGGACCTAGAAAGATTACCCATTTTACTGTATCAAATATGATTTACAAAGTGTTTACGATATACATGTACATTACGATATATATATATATATATATCAAATGGTGTACAACGATAAGTGCTGATGATGATGCATTTGACTAGTATTGATCATTAAAGCCCATTTAATCTAAACTGTCAGGTGTATCTTGCTTTAAACTCTAGTGAATATTGGAGAAAAAGACTGCTTGGTTCGTAGTGCCCCCTCATCAGAAAAGGCTTCAAATTCTTGTCTGTTCAAGAATTTCTCTTCAGATATGTACAATTCTTGGTTTTTGTCGGTTTTGATGGTTCTCCCAATATGTCCTTCAAAAGATCCCACCGATGCCAAAACATCTATATATTTATACAGATGGTGTAAAATGCTTTTGTATAAATATAAACCATTTCGTTGCAAATGACGTGCATAGCACGTCATGTGCATGCAGGGTTTCCACCGCGATTAAATTTGAGGGGAGCAACAAATTTTTTTTTTTCCCAAAAAATATTTTTTTCTAAAATTTCTTTTTTCTTAAAAAGGGTATATGACCCCACCTGAGACGTTTTTTGGCCCTAAAACCGCTACAATTGGCTCCCAAATGCTCTTATTTTACATATCAAATCATCAAAATTACTCATTCGACAGTAAAACAAACTTTAGTGCTCAAAATTAAGGGGGGGATATCCCCCCTTGAAATATTTTAGGGGGGATGAATCCCCCCATCCCCCCTCTGGCGGAAACCCTGTGCATGGCCCCATGTCACGCTGGTGACGTACAAAGCACGTTATTCCCTCCTAAAATGTACAGCTTTCGACAATGACCACAAACAACTTAAATCGAATCAGTGCCTGCTGTTAGATTGCGCTTTGTCCGCTTGACGTGCTATCCTTGGTTGTGATGGTAACGCCATGGCAACGCGTGGACCTCGACTCCGTACAGACGAAGACTGTGGCGACCTCTCTGCGGGCGATGTGGGTGATCGTATCACAGGCTTGGCTTTGTCGTTCGCCATTGGTTCATGTCGACGTTCTGCCGGCATTCTCATACTGGAAGAGTAAAGTAGAGCGTGAAGTGAATTCGATACCTGGAGATGCGGGGCGAGCCCAAGACTTGGCAGGGGAGTAGCTAGCATGGGCAGGGAGGGTCAAATGCCACCCCCCCCCTCAAAAGTCACAAAAGACTTGTTTTTTACATTGATCTTGGCTGAAAAGTTCCAGAAGTTTCATTTTGCCCCGCCACCCTTCTCCATAGCCTTTTGCACTCCCAAGACCAAAAACCTAGCTACGCCCCGCTTGGAGAAAGGGAGGGCTCGATCTGGAGGAGTTCCAACTCTTGGATCACCACCTGAGATGTAATACCAACATTGTGAGTTTTAACTTCGAGGAAGACTTGCACTCTACACTAAAAGCTACGTTGTAAAGCCAAACCTGAAACCACTGACTGTTAGTTCATGTTAGATTACTGTTAACCGTGAAATTTAGCGAGCGTTTTATTTTCGCGAATTTCGCGAATGCCAGTTGAAACGCGAAAATTAATCTCGCGAAAATTCATATCGCGAAAATCCGCATGTTAAAACGGCAATTACAACAGCCCTAAACATCGTCAAACTGACTCATGAAAACATCGTCAAACTGACTCATGATCTCAATAATTGAATCGCGCACTGCGTAACCCGTTAGCACTGATAAACATTATGCAGTTTAACAAGTCGCTACCGTAAGTACTTTTTACACTCAACATTGATTTTTGAGCAGTGTCAATCGCGAAATTTATTCGTCGCAAATTTCTGGGTGGTCCTATTCGCGAAAATTTAGCGTCGCGAAAATTTCACGGTTTACAGTAGTCATTCTGTAAGGGCAGAGTGCTTGTGTAAACCAGACAACCAGGCAAGGATAAAAAGATCTGAAATTAAACTGGATAGTCCGGGCTCGTCAGCTCGGTAATTGCAGCCAGACCAGGAGAGGGACACTTCAAAATAAAACCTGACTGATGTCGGAGCGCACTAGCTGTACCAGTGTCTAACCACGTACACAACAACAATATAACCACTGTATGCTTGCATGAACCAGACAGCTGACCTCTAAACATCAATTACCTAGGGCAGAGGTGGGGTGCTACAGGCATAGATTTACTACAGAAACTAACAAATTAGTGTCATCTACTTTGAAATTAGTTTAGTTTTCCTTGAAATTTTTGGCAAATCTGCACCTGCCGTTGATCCAAATATTCAAAACCCTGGTCAGCCTTCAGACACAATATTCTATCAAACGGCAACCAGAAATGTACAAGTTCTACATGTACAATTACTCTACCTTCTCGAGTCCTTAACAACACCAGACGACTCGCGTTGTCTTTCGTCCCGACCGGCAGACGATCGTCTCTGGACTCCTGGCAAGACTCTAAAGCCGTCTGACCCATGACCTTTGGCACTTGACCATTGACTCGACGATGTGCCGGTCCTGGATTCCTCACTATCGGACGCAGCTTCAAACGATTCATCATGGCGAGGGGAGCGTTTCCGGGGATTCCCATTTAGATGACTTTCTGACTTAGTAGCTGGTTGGTATTTCCTGGCTCGTACAGCCCCGCTTGCCGAAAGCCTATTAGCACCTGTTGATTAAAATGTTAAAGTGCAAACTACATGGCTAGCTAAGCGGTGCAGAAAAACCAACACCATAAGCTATGTGACCAAGACTCAGCGATACCAATGAAGGGAGGCAAAGAGTCTGAAATAGTTTTCTTGTGAAAATGTTGTCCTTTACCACCAGCAATCATTACCACAAAATGCTTATTTTTGGTCTAATTTTGAAGGTTAAAAAATCCACAGAGAGTTGAAACAGACATCTTTCAATTCCAGCTGTCAAATTTAGCATTTGTTGGGGGAAGTCCGAAATCTTACTAAGTCAGAAATTTGACATCACCTCTGTTTAATTCATGCATATGCTTGAATTCCTAGATAATTAGTTCCCTACTATCATAGCAAACGTTTTAGATCGGGGGCTGGTTGCACAAAAATGTTTTTGCTAATGTTGGCATAAACCTTATGCCAGATGCTCTCATAGTCCTACTGCCTGGGTGCAGCCCTCGGACAAAAGAATAATGGAGAACCTTGTCCAGTCCTTAAAGGAGTACGCCGTTCGTAATTACTGGTAGTCCAGGAAAATAGAAATGCAGTTATGCACAATGTCGTAGTGCAGTTATTATACATACAAATTTGCTGAAAGTTGGTATCTAGAGTATTTCTATAGCTGTTTACACCAAGGCAATGTCAAAATTTACACCAGTATTCAGTACGTTTCACTCAATTGGAAATTTTCAAATTCAATTACAAATTTCAAATTTTCAACGAATGGCGTAAGCCTTTAAAGAGATTCCACGAAAACTTCATGGTTCTGGTCAATTCCCAACCTACCGTTGTGACTTTCCGCTCCTCTCTGCCTCTCCGTCCCTCTCGCAGCGCTCTTCACCTCGGCACTACCAGAACCGGAACCGGAGCCAGCAACACGTGCGCTCCCGTGACCAGTAACCCGTTGCGAATGTCTATTAATAGCACTGTTCTCACGATCCAGCTCCTCAGTATACATTAAACGACTACATCTTTCCATCTCCGCCATAAAGTCTTGTTCTAATTTCGACGTGTCAAAATCGGAACTCCTATCGGTCGACACGCCTAGAGAACTCCTATCAGAATGCCCCGCACTATCTAGGTCAATGCTATCTAAATTGTCTTGCGGCTCCGGGCCAAGAGCACTGTATAAGATCTCTGTGTCGCTTTCCTCCCCGTCAGATGACACAACGATTTCTTCATCTATTCGCAGAACCTGTGGTACATTTTCCTTCTCCCGTTCAGCTTGTACTCTAAGAGGAATGAAGAACATGAATTAAATGTCAAAAAATAACGGCAGTGTTTATAGTGTTTTTATAGACCAGGGTCTGTCTCAAAGCACTTTAAAGGGGGACTTTAGGCAGGAGCAGAGGGGTTCAATCGGGTGAGGAATGTGCACAGTAATGGCACTTAATCATGTTAGATTCAGCACTAAATATATTCATTGTACAGGCATGAATAGTTTTGACGTACTGTGAGATGTGAGAGACCCCTATTGGCGACATTGTGTAACTTTATCTTGCCTACCAAACAGATGCCTATAGTTCCCCTTTAAGAGACTGTCACTATTTATTTGGTCTCGTAATCTTTTAGCTATTTCTGAGAAAGTCTTCTTAAAATGGATGTGTGGGAACTGCTTCTTACTGTAGACCTCTGCACAAAGCATGTGACGAGTCAAGGTGTTTATAGCCACCATCATGCGAGAAACAACAGAGAACTAGTCTCCTGCGCAGCCCCAGAACTATATTCATTGATGACATACTTTCATGACTGCCAACACAGACTGCCATTTTGTTTCACCTCCAGTTCGATTCCTGGTCGGTCTCAGCACACTTAGTCATGTGACAGAGAGGGCGACTCTCTTCCACAGCATAGGTTTCCTCCGGGGTCTCCAGTTTCCTCCTACTTACATTACAGTCGCCCAATATTGTTTAAAGAGCTAATAATGTCCTTTTTGACGCTCAGCTCTCCAATCAATATTTTAAATTTTAAATACAGAAGATTTACAACACGAGCAAACTTACTCTGAATTGTGTAACCTCCATTCACTCAGCTCCTCAAATATTCCCTCAAGATTCTTATCATCTCGAACGGCCGCTGCCTGATCGTAGGGTTTCTCTGGCTCTGACCGATATTCAGAGAATAATTTTGGTGGCGTCTGCACAACTGGTTGCTGTATCGTCTGCTTTCTTCGCGCCCTCAGAGCTTTTGATGGATTGCCACAAACTACGGTGCCCAATGTCAACTGGCTGGCATCATCAGTGGACAAATCGGTGTTATCTGCAGTAAAAGTGTCTAAAATTACTTTTGGGGAAAACTTGATTTGTTCGAAACATTGAAATAGTATTCACTACAACCAATTTGCGACAGCCAATCTCATGACGTCATGATGCAATGCACTATGATGACGCTACGTCATTGATGCGACTGATATCGCAGAAAGCTGCAGCCAAGGACAACTGAATAACATATAAGTTGACGTCACTGTCCTTTTGGGCCGCCGTGGAAAAACTAATGGGCTGATTTCTTCGAAGATTGGTTTTTCTTCAATCTAATCTTGGGACCCAACACAATGGTGGTTTACAGTATGCAATTCAGTTTAATACACAGATAATTTGGATACAGCAATCGCTTGTTTTCCTTGACCAAGCAGTGCACACTGGGATGAGGTATAGCCATCTTTAAAACAAACAACTCTACGACAGCTCTCTACAAACAGCCATGCTACAGCTCTTTCCACAAACAGACATGCTGCAGCTCTTTCTACAAACAGCTACGCTCTTTCTACCAACAGCCATGCCACAGCTCTTTCTACAAAGAGCCATGCCACAGCTCTTTCTACAAAGAGCCATGCCACAGCTCTTTCTACAAACAGCCATGGTACAGCTCTTTCTACAAACAGCCATGGTACAGCTCTTTCTACAAACAGCCATGCCACAGCTCTTTCTACAAACAGCCATGGTACAGCTCTTTCTACAAACAGCCATGCCACAGCTCTTTCTACAAACAGCCATGCCATAGCTCTTTCTACAAACAGCCATGGTACAGCTCTTTCTACAAACAGCCATGGAAAAGCTCTTTCTACAAACAGCCATGCCACAGCTCTTTCCACAAACAGCCATGCCACAGCTCTTTCTACAAACAGCCATGCCACAGCTCTTTCTACAAACAGCCATGCCACAGCTCTTTCTACAAACAGCCATGCCACAGCTCTTTCTACAAACAGCCATGGTACAGCTCTTCCTCCAAACAGCCATGCCACAGCTCTTTCTACAAAGAGCCATGCCACAGCACTTTCTACAAACAGCCATGCTCTTTCCACATCACTTCGCCATCAAGGAAGGGCACACTCACCACTCGATCCAGGCCTAGCAGTCCCAGGCCTTGCAGTCATAGGTCTAGCTGTAGTCGGCCTTGACGTCATGGGTCTGCTCGTTGTCGGACGTGCCATAGTCATGGGCCGTTTCGCGGTAGTTGGTCGAAGAACTGATCCTGGAGTATACCCTGTCGTCGGTCTAAAAGCCGTTCCAGGCCTGGCTAAAGGAACAGGACTATCCGTCTCCTCGTTATTCAATAAATCACCCTCAGCCATAAGTTCATTGATTAAAGCCCAATCGTCCTCAAACACACTGACTTGCTGTTTCTTTTTCTTGGGCGGCCGTAAACTAGACATTTTTGACTTATTCGTATTCTTAAATATCGGCTCATCGTCTAATATTTTTAACTGGGGTAGTGCTTTTATCACAGCTTCTCGATAGTCGTAACTTGGCTGAAAAAGAAAAATATCAATCATGAAACTGATGACAAAGGCATACTGTTTTTAGAAATCATCATACGAGGTTATATATTTGGAGAAGGAAACGGTCTTTTCGACATCTTCATTTTAGCATATAAAGGATGAGAGTCAACTTTTGACAGGTCATGATGAGAATTTCTGGGTTTGGGGAGTCTGAAGTTCTGGGGGCTAATTTTTGTCCACCGGTCTACCATGTTCCAGGGCATATAGCGGGATTCCCAAATCGACACCAGTGAACACATTTGGCTCAAACCCCATCCGAATCTTATGCAGGCAGGCAGGACCATTCTGATTGCACAGTGAGACGACGCATTGATTCTTTAAGTACTACTTTCAAGTGTGATCAGTAGTGATTTGACCATAATTGATGCACAGTCGTACATGAATATGAAAATGGAAAAGAAAAGAAAGCCATTTTTAGTTCTGTGGACATCTGGCTGTAGCCCTCATTCCATCTTCAAAGCCGTGTGTTCTGGAGATTTTAGCTGTGCATACTTTACCTCTGCTTTATCTGGTGACGGTGTGACACATATAGGGTTCCCATCCAAGGTCAGATTGCTCAGATTTGAGCATAATGCCAAGAATTCAACTTGAGAGATTTCTTCGATGTTATTTCTGAAAAGAAGGTCAGAATCAGTTTTATAGTAATAGCTGCACCTAGGTACTATTATTTGAGGCAACAATATTATACAATCGCAAAGCTATTTCACTGTAATCTGTTCAGCATGAAGTTTTAACCTAAAAGCCCAAAGGGTTGCCACCAGGAAACGAAATTCAAGCAAGTTTTTAAATGCTGAGTTATTTTTTCAGAGCAGAACAGTGTACATGCCTTCCAGTATTTTGAGTTGGATTGCACTGCAATTCTACCATATGTGCATGTATCACAGCAAATGCTCTGATTGCACGTTTTCTTTTACAGAAAATGGCCACAGTTAACTAGAATTACAATATTTCAACAATTTTCAAAGGAAAATTTAATGATATGTAAATCAAATGGCCGGAATTTTTTGGTATAATTCAAGATTATCATTGTGTGTATCATTTGAGTCAACTTACCCTTCTAGATCTAATATCTGGATATTTTCTAACATGCTGCATGGTCCTAACTCTGATATCTCGTTGTAAGATAGGTACAATTCTCGTAGATTCGCCATCGACGATACTCCGTCGAGTTCTTGTAGTCCACATCGACCCATCCACAGCACACGTAAACTGTCTAAACTAGAACCAAGGTCTCTGGAATATAAGCATAACAATATCATCAACTGATGTTGCATGACTGAAAATTTGATTGGCAGGTGACTTTTGTGCATCTTTTTTCCCTGGGTTTCTGGCCAGCATTTCATAATTCCTCTACTTGTACATCATAGCAAAAGGGTTAACACTGTACAATGGCACATTCATTCATGGTCTCACTGCAAAAGGATGGAGCAAAAAAGCTGGCCAAACCTGAGGTTTGGACAAAACAAGAGCCCCATCTGGGAGGTGTCTGTTGAGTCGTGTTTCTGCTGGATAGAAATAGAAGGGCACAGCACCCGGCCCCAATGAAAGTGCCCCCAGCCTTTCTTCAGAACAGCTAATCTTGTAAATTACAAAAGGGTACCAACCCTTCCCTTTTCTCAGTTCACCACACCCTTTTCTTTGCTAATTTCAAAAATCCCTACCCTTTCCAAATTCTGGTGAAACACTTTAATATAATATAACCAAAACAGACATTGGGGTATCAAGACATCTGTTCAAAGTACCTTAACTAAACATTGAAATCGATGTAATTTGAAATGAATTCTTATGAAGCACCAATAGTGTAATCCAGAATACACAACAGATATGTGAAATTTGAAACAGTTCACCATTATGTGCCTTAAACACTCAGATAGTCAAACCCATATCAAGTTTAAAACTAGATCAGATTCAGAGGCTCCAGTGCTGCACTCAGTATTAAATTATCATGATATCGCACATTTAGCAAGCACAAGCTCACCTCAAAAACCTTAGCAGCAAAGAGATAAATTGAGAAAATACTAGAATTGGTATTCCTTACACAGAGGGTTTGAAATCGATAAAATGTTCGCGAAAATCTCTCTGTTTACTGCACCAAATTTCAAATTTGACCCAGGGCTAGTATTCTATTGCTGATGTGGCCCGAAAAGAGGGCATTTTTTGGCTTTTTTTAAAAAAGGCACTTTTATCAGAGTTCACCACCATGATATAGCACTTTTCAGCTAATGATTTACATTTTGTGCATTGTGAGACCAGCTAAATCCATTACACACCTGAGCAGTGTTATGAAATAAACATTTACCAACCAAAAAAAACAAACTCGCTCATGCAAATAAAGGCAATAAATGCTTGTAAGTACTTACCGTATACTAGCGATTATGCTGTTGGAGAGTTTTAACTGGGAGAGACTTGGGAGCATTGAGCCGAAATTTCCCAGGCTAGTTTCACTTGTGTCGACCTTCATTTCTAGACTGGTGACTTGTTCAAGGTCATCCACTCCTGTTAGCGCACGCTGAAAAAAGTTACAATATTTTCATGCAAACACAAAACTAAGAGTAAGACCAACATCGCATGGTGTAAATGCATGTCGTATTCATTAATTCAGTGCCTTCATTTATTTATGTATGTGATCAAAATGATACTTAAAGGCAGCACTGAAAAGATTTTGTACTTTTGATTCTAATAACTCCCGATATATTACTCATCACAACGTCCTAATACATCATCATCATCAACATTTCATCATTATTACTGGCGTCGTAACCCTACTGAATTTTTGCAGACGGAACTGGTGTCCACTATAAGCTACTGTCCATGTGTGTGAAATCTCATACTTGCCCTGGCATAGACACTCAGGTACAAGGGACAACATCTTTTAGTCTTATCCGACAGACCCTCATAGATTTTTTATCTCATACTGAGCCTCAAACTTGTTGTGAAAAGCCAGGAATTTAATTTCTCTCTGGAGATTTTATAATGATTTCAGATTGCATCACTGGAACCCTTAACTTGAAGTGCAACCTACGATGCCTGCACAGAAAGGCCACGCTTTCACTTGTAAACTGGAGATAACGGGTATATGAAAATTCAGTAGAAATTCAGATACAAACGTTCCTGACCAATGAATGTTCCACAGTGCTTGGTCTTCGGTCTTTCTCGGGAAGGTATATAAAACCGTCAGCTTAAAAAACTGCTTTCCACATGCGGCTTGGGTCTCATTCCATTTGAAGCTGGTAAATACTCCTTCAACTTACCAATCGTCTTGGTGATAAATATTCCTCGAGAAGGACATCTGTCTCTTCAATCATAATAGGCTCCGGGTTGATACAACTCTCCTTGTAGCTCCGGATCTGGACTCCCCGGGCAAGGGCACTCTTTGGCCTCACAGAGGGATCCATCATTGGTAGGCTGAAAATGAGAGCCCAACAAATAAAATTGTTGATAGCGCAGTGGAAGGCGACAGCCTCAGGATCGAGAGGTCGTGGGTTCGACTCACAGCCGAGTCACTGCTTGGTTCCCTTATTGGCCAAGTTCAGGTGAGCACCTTTCTGGTTAATCCTTGAAACCCCAGATTGATTTCTGTGGCAATCGGGGTAATAGTATGTTATCCAAAAGCACTTTGAGCAAGGAAACCTAGATAATCACTGTATAAGAACTCATAATCATAATATCATTATTGATAAATCAAGAAGAGCAAAGAGCACAGAGTACTTGGCAATTGGGTGGCCCACACATGAACAAGAACAAAGTTTTTCATTCATTGGGTGAGAAAAAAGTGATCCACATACTTTTTCACTGTTCTATTCTATTTCTTAGACCTGGCGTGAGCCTCATGAGACTCGAGTTACTTTTTTCATTAAACTTTGCAGCAAATAGTGACACAGAATAAGACCAATTACTTACTTGAATTGTTGAATAGCCGGGACTGAGGATTCCTGTACCACAGCCATTTATTCAAATGATGGAGCCAAGTCTATAGTCATCAACAGTCGATCTGGAGAGAAGATTGAACATGTTTGAATGGGAGAGTAACACCCAATACGTCGGTAAAAACAGAAAATCTGGACTTGTCTCCTTTTTTTCAGTTAGAAAATATAGTGGAACCTCCCTTAGAGGACACCTCTCTATCAAGGACAAACTCTCTATTAAGGACACTAGTTTTGGTCCCAAATCGGTACTATCCATTCAATTTGACCTCTGTAATCAGGACACCTCTCTATTGAGGACAGCATTTGCCAGTCCCAAGGGTGTCCTAAATAGAGAGGTTCTTCTGTAAATTATCCTTTAGCTGAAATTGTAAAAACGATCATGGTGTATTTTATGAGTTTGTCCCCATGGGCCCATTTAATCAACTTAAAACTTTTGCCTAGAAAGAAAGACAAAAGACACAGTATCAACCCAGGTTCATCATGATGCACATTGTAGCAAATGATGATGGATGAAGATACCAAATAAATCAAATCGACCTTTTGGAAGAAGTTTAATAGGGCTGGTAGGGCACTGCCACTGACAAGTAACAAGTTTCACCTGGAACGAAGGGTCCCAGTGGGTTATGGTATGTCCGATGTCGGCCAAGGCCTTCAGAGTATGCACATTTGATTTGTTAAGCCTACCACATGACCGGTATGGAATCATGGCATCCTGACATAACCAGTGATTTTCAATATACTCCTCCACTCGAGTGTTTTCTTAATTGATCGAAGGAGTCGAAGATATGCTTTAGTTTACATTTACATTACATGACACTAGTCACTACAGCATACAGGTCATATCCGGTACACGCGCTACACTATACCCAAAACATGCCACCGCAACTTCCAGGCTGTATTGATTGAAAGTTTAATGTTCACATCTCCATCCACATATTCAGGAGTTTTGTCACAACTGACTCTCTGTCTGTGATTCATCCAACATTACTACAGGTACAACCGTCCGTGCATTGCCAATGCATTGCATGCACTCATGCACTGAAGAAAAAATGGAAGTTTAATTTCACTGACAAGACTTTCGCTATCTCCCCCTGAGATACGTTTAAAAGGAACTAGATGACTTACATCGCCCATCTCCGTATATAAGGAAACATTCACCGAAATTCAGCCGAGTTTTTGAGAGTTGTGTACAGTAGCAACCAAATCATCGTCGGCCATTTTGGAATCAGGAATGTGGCTGCTCTGCGCAGGTGCCCCGCAAACTTCCTGTCTAGTGTGTAAACAAACCGTCACTCCCGCGAAAAAAGCACGTGGCTTTTGTCATCGTTTTGACATCCCTTACAATCAATACTTTGCCTATAACGAGATGGGCCGTGCTCGCACAGCTCCTACTAAATCCAGAAGGCCCAGGTCAGCGGGCAAGAACAAAGACAAGATAAATGACTGCAAAGTTTCAAATGGTAGGGTTGATGAATCACAAAAGAATAAGAAAGTAAAAAAGTGCCCCGCAAACCCCCGCTAACGACTGCTGCGACCAGGGATCATAATCGTATTACGTGTCATAGGGCCTTCTCGACAACAAATGGTCTTGATTTCAGTACCTAAGCTGAGACGACAACAAATGGCAGCGGCCAGATGAATGATGATCGGAGGTCGCGGTGACCATCGGTTTTCACCGCAAACGAGCGATTCGTCACTCGCAGGTGGCGAATTGTCCGAGGTAAAAAATGAAAATTTGGGTTTACAGTGGCACCTCCCTCGGCGGACACCTCTCTATTAAGGACAACCTCTCTATTAGGGACACTAGTTCTGGTCCCAAATTGGTTGTTTCCATTCAACTTGACCTCTCTAATCGGGATACCTCTCTATTAAGGACAGCATTTGTCAGTCCCGAAGGTGTCCTTAATAGAGAGGTTCTACTGAATTTTATTTGTGACCTGGCCCCTATTTATGTTAATGATGATGTGAGAAAATTTCACCAACTTGTGCATTTCAATTGCTAGCATTTCAATCTGCAGGAACAACGGCTACTAAAGCTAAGAAAAACCAAGAGAAACCAAGTAAGGAATACACGCATTGGCTGATGAAATCGGAACCTGAGAGCAGATTCGAAAAGGGTATTGATATGAAGGTACACAATATGATCCTTAAATCGGTTCTGGACAGAGAACTCTTCTTCTCCTACCTCTTCAGTGTCAGCACTTCTCCATCATTGTCCAACGAAGGATGAGCGTTTGTGCGTGCCACTACGGTTATGCACCGATTGGGGATATCGGCGTAGTGACTTCAGCAATAGAAATGATCGAAGTTTATTTTTTCAGTTTGGCATAGAGGACCTCAAAGCCGAGCCTGATCAGACAGCATGCTGGGATGGTGTGAGAAACTACTCGGCACGGAACCACATGCGAGGAATGAAAACCCATCAGCAGGCTTTCTTTTATCACAGCAACTGTAAGGAGCCTGGTATTGCAGGGATCATGGAGGTAAGGCATATCTTAGTCAGTCCTAGTTGGCTCATTGAAACATCCTTTGATTCCTCCTCCAAGGTGAGATGAGCATTCTTTCCACTACAGTTGGGTGCCTAGTTACTCTGTCTTCAGCCAGAGGTAGAGCTCATCTCAAGTTATATTACTTATGATTCTCACTTGGTGGGGTCTTTTTCTTTCCCAGGCAAAGACACTAGGTACAAGAGGTCTTGGTTTCACATCTCATTTGAAAGACGAAGCAATTGGGGGTTTAGTGTCTTGCTTAAGGACACTGACAAAACAGCGGTGATTCCTAGATAGCTCAACCCACAACCTCCCGATCATCAGCCTGGTTTTTTACCACCACGCCACTTATTTCCCTGAGAAACTAACCATTTTGTCTGTATCTTTAGATTGTGAAAGAAGGCTATCCCGACCACACCCAATTTGACCGAAAAGATGCTCATTACGATCCAAAGGCCAAGGAAGACGACCCTCGCTGGTTCATGGTGGACGTCAAGTATCAGAGAATGTTAAAACGTTTCATTTCTCTGGCTGAGTTGAAACAGGTCCACCTAAAGCACAAGGCAAGTGGAGGCCCACTGAGGAACTTGGCTTTGTTTACAAGTGCGAGGTTGTCTGTGCAGCCACTCACT
This sequence comes from Lineus longissimus, assembly GCF_910592395.1. Lineage (NCBI taxonomy): Eukaryota > Metazoa > Nemertea > Pilidiophora > Heteronemertea > Lineidae > Lineus > Lineus longissimus. The sequence goes on from NC_088315.1 coordinate 9,638,008, forward strand.
AAAGGTAAGATCCTTTTTCATGTAAACTGTTGCAAACAGCAATTACTGAAAGTTTGTTCAGGGAAGATGATAATCTGAAGAAATTTGTGATTAATGAGACATTTTCTGTTTCTCTGCGGTTTTCCATGGCAAAGTTTGGGTACTTTCCATAATCCGACCAGTAAACCATTTCCAGCCACTTCTGGACCGAGTATCTCATGATCTGAAGACATACATCTAATATCCGAGTTTCAATTTGTCTTCGAGTTCACTTTAGTTGTTTCTAATTCCTTGTCCTATCTATTTGCAGAAGAGTGGGACTTCATCATAAGTTTGGAAGAGAACGATTGAAGAAGTGCACATTGGAATAATGGTGCTGCATTTATATCGCAATTGATGCGTAATTCCAAATAAACGGGAACAATTTAAAAAGTGCACAGAACAGTGATAAGCTGCAAAACTCTTGGTAGTCTGCAGCTCTAATGATGGTAGAGATCTTTTATCCTCTTGTCATGCCATGGTCACCACAATAGTCTAGCAAAATGGGTTGAAAATGGGATGAGAACAGGAACTATCTTAAAAATATTTCTCTCATCACAGACAAAGGTGGCATTATTTCATGACTAAGAATGTGTTCGTGGTGATTTGTCAAGATATTTACGAAACTCATTATATTTTGAAGGTACAATATAAAATTGTCTTTATCAATCGCTTTGCTGTTGTTTGTTTTTTACCATTACCTGGGGTTGGTGACAACAAGAAAGAGCATTCTTGGAACATATCCCTAGTCGGCCGTGGAAAAGATTCAAGGATCCCGGTGTTTACCTAAAGAAGTATTGAATTGAGAGCTAAGCTTTAATAAAGACTAGTCTTTATTAATTCTTGTCGTTGCATACAAAACCAAAAGACGCACATACTGTTCACTTCCATGCTTTATTCTCAAAATGAGGCTAATAATATCAATTATTGACAATATGTTAAATACCTCAACATGACCCCGCCCAAAGCATGTGACATTGAGCCCTAACATAAATGGCTCCGATATAAAGTCCTTAAATTAAAGCTATTTGCATAAAAACACTAAAATAAATATACAGGTTATTCACTAAAATTCATTGCGTTTGTAACACGATTACAATAGTCTTTTTATTCCCTTATACATAGAACTTGGCTTTTGTGGCTATGACGCCACAATATTATCATTACCTTATGAATATTGGGTAATACAATTATCAAGATATAAAGTGTTTGATTTGAATCTATTCACAGGAAAACAAACTTATGTATAGTGGACCCCCCCCCCCCCCCTTAGCGGACACCTCTCTATAAAGCACACAAGTTTTGGTCCCAAATTGGTTTTTCCATTCGACTTGACCTCTCTAATCAGGACACCTCTCTATCCAGGACAGTACTTGTCAGTCACGAGGGTGTCCTTAATAGAGAGGTTTTACTGCAGTCCTCCTAAGAAACGGTGAGTCTGTAGACATTTGCTGCACAAGTTAGTTTCCAGAGAATAGATTCATCTCAAATCAATTATTCAGAAATATCCTGGCCTGAAAATTTACACAAATATAATTAATATCCCATGAATATTAATAAAATCAACTTCATGAATATATTAATCAGTTTTTAAAAATTTTACTGACTGAATGGACAAAATATACATTCTAGTACACTTCTCACTGCTCCTAGTATTCAGAATTGTGAACAAACTTCATCTCGAGCACATGCTATCACCCACACATTGTTAACGCCAATTAAATCTACCAAACAGAATGACAAGCCATTATAGAAAGAACCAGTAATCTGCTACTAAACAGACTGGTTTTCCATCCCATTTAGTACTGACCCAAGGCTCGTTTTCCATCCCGTTTAGTACTGACCAAAGGCTCGTTTTCCATCCTGCTTAGTATTGACTACAACTGGTTTTCCATACTGTTTAGTACTAGCAAGACTGGTTTTCCATCCCGTTTAGTACTGACCCAAGGCCGTTTTTCAATACTGCTTAGTACTGACTACAACTGGTTTTCCATACTGTTTAGTACTAGCAAGACTGGTTTTCCATCCTGTTTAGTACTGACCAAGGCTCGTTTTCCATCCCGTTTAGTACTGACCAAAGGCTCATTTTCCATCCCGCTTAGTACTGACTACAACTGGTTTTCCATACTGTTTCGCACAAGCAAGACTGGGTTTCCATCCCGTGTAGTACTGACCCAAGGCTGTTTTTCAATACTGCTTAGTACTGACTACAACTGGTTTTCCATACTGATTAGTACTAGCAAGACTGGTTTTCCATCCTGTTTAGTACTGACCAAGGCTGGCTTTCCATCCTGTTTAGTACTGACCAAGGCTGGTTTTCCATCCTGTTGAGTACTGACCAAGGCTGGTTTTCCATACTGTTGAGTACTGACCAAGGCTGTTTTTCCATACTGTTTAGTACTGACCAAGGCTGGTTTTCCATACTGTTCAGTACTGACCAAGGCTGGTTTTCCATACTGTTTAGTACCTACCAAGGCTGGTTTTCCATCCTGTTTAGTACTGACCAAGGCTGGTTTTCAAGAAAAAAATTCACTGTTGACATGTCAAGACCTTATCTGAACAGGAACCTGAACAAAGTCATTTTCAAAGTCGACAGGCAATGTGTCACTTACAACAGGACATGTGTAAATCGAGGAAACGAGGAATGCACATTAGAGTTTTTTTCCGTACATGAACAGGCCAAGGGTATGATAACACGTGAATAGTTTACTGACCTCTTTGCAAAGCCTGCCAATAACACACCAGTTGACTGCTAACTTTCAACAGAGGTAAAGCCTGAGCTCACCGAAAAAGTACCTTTTAACAGAGTCAGAACATGATGTTTGGAAGAGCATGAATTGAGTACACGATGTTTGGTCATTTAGCTATGAAAAAAGCCCCGAATACAAGCATTTTATGACAGAGTATAAACATTGTCATCTTGAGAGAAAAGTTACCGTAGCAGACTACATTCACCCCCAACCAAAAGCTATTTTGTAACCACTCTTCCAAATGCTAGGAATGTGCAAACAGGACCAGACAGAACGCACACGGTTTTGTTCCATATGATTAGATTTGATTGAGAGCTATTAATTATGCAGTACCACTGTAACAATTTAGGTTGTTCGCCATATTTCGGCATTACCATACAATAGACAGTTACAGACAATGATTTTTTTTCAAAAGTCATTTCTGTCGTTCATCGTACCCAAACAGATGAGATGAAACACTCCAAAACGTTAAACCGGCGCTAAATGCTAGTTACAGAGTTAGTGTGTAGAAAGTACCGTAGGTACACAAGCTCAAAGTGCAAACACAGAATGTTTGTGTACAATTTCTGAGGTATCCATAAAGTGCCCCCTTTACAGGGACTCTGTACCTTTTAAAAGTGTTGGCCCAGTATTATCTCAATACACACCACATTGGATATCTTGAATAAAATACCCATGTTGATCAATTATTACAAGTTATGAAATAGATAAATCATTATGGCCATTTTTTATACAGTACAGATAGATATAGCCATGCATTTCTTTCACAAACTTCAGTAGCATCATTATATACATTAAGACTTTATACAGGCAAGAACCAAATTCTACATAATAAAACGGACACGTTTACGAATGACTTATATAAAACTCTGACACCTATTGGCAGCTTTTTTGACTATACAACGTATTCTCACTTAAAACATTACTATATGAAATTCATAGGCATACAATTACAACTGATATCTACTGGCAAAAACCTGTTTCAGATATCCAAGGGTCGTCAAATTTGGGCTAATTATCTGAATGTTGGGCATGCCTCTAGGCAGTTAGAAGATAATTGAGCAGGAAGTGAGACCTCCACAAATCAAGCCTGAACTACCCATTGATGACAAAACTGTAACCTGGCCAATCATTTCCAAGTATTGGTCAGTTATCTTGAAATGCAACTGATCTTTGAACGCCAACTTTCAAACAACTTGCCCCGTGAATTCGACAATAAAACCTCACATATCCATTCCATCAAATATTTGTGATAAGTTACTTTCCTCTTATCACATTCCTGTGATCCTTCAATAGATATAAAACTTGGTTCAAAAAACCCATAAAACTTTCCACTTGTAAAACTCACTGCAACCCACAATCAGGAAACGACTTTCAGTTACCATAGACATATTTTGTTATGTCACTTGCATTCATTTCACAAATCTTTCTGAGATGCCAGATACATTTCATTTTTCATTTTCGTTAGTTCCAGCTATTTCTTAGTTCACTTAAGTCCAGCCTTAATCTTGCCGTTACCAACCAAGCATCCTCTCACAAGAATATCCAACCCTGTAGTTAGTCTCCAGATTTCGTTGCTAAACTAGTAACTTGACAGGTCTGAACTTACCCCGGAGTACAATTATACCCTACCCCTGGTGCATATGACCTTAATATGAATTCTGTCTTTTATTAATATAACTTCTCCAGGATGGGTGGGACACCAGCCTCCTGAAACCCATATCGAGCCTTGTACCCATTAATATTCATGTCAGGAGGGAAATTAGTAGAGTTTGGCCCCTTGATACACTCTAGAGTGCCAACAGAGAAAAAAAAATTTCACCATCAAGAGATCTTAAAATACTGAGCCGAGCTTCAACTACGGCAGGATATTATTAGCTCTATAAACAATACTTTGGTGATTTGTAATGTTTAAGTAGAAGGAAACTGGAGAACCCGGAGGAAAATTATGCTGTCAAAGAGACAACCCAATCAAGAGATGAGCACTTGACCTATCAGGGGTCGTGAGATCTGAAGTGCCCAGCAAACATGCAATTTCATGCTGTTGCAACCTATGATAATCATCGCTGCAATAAGTGATGAAAAGATCACTCATCTGCTGGTAAAACCAGTAATCACTAGGTTTAATACTCATCGCAGATTGCAGTGTCACAGATTCTTGTTGCAGACACCTACAATGACCTCCCCAAAAGAGATTTTCATTGCACGTGATAGCAAACGCAGGTCTCAGTGACAAAAATCACCTGTTGCATGGCACTTTATCCTAACCATACTTATAACCCGCATTACAGACTAGAAGGTGTACAAGTTACAATGGCAATGTTTACATCGCGCTAAATCTGTGAAATTCAGTCTAATATGTAATAATCTCCGAACTCATTTCTCCTCGTTTTCTCCTCTCAATAAAATGAAACAGATGACGGCAGACATATTGGGGAAGATGTGACGTTAAAACAAAGTATTCTGCCCGCTGTCAGTAGGTGCAGGAACCACCAAGGAATTCCTCATTTCAATAACATCTCACGAGCTTGGATGCAAATCACTCTCAATTCATTTAGTGATAACTCTTCAATAAAAACAACCAATTGTAACTGCTATAGTATCACTGTGAATGTTACAGTAATTTACATGGCCTTTTCTTAGTAACGCACATCGTAAGTTTTGTTTTGATGTTACCCTGACAAGTTGGTTTTGTGAATGGAGCATTTGGCATCAAGCTTTTTGTTGTTAATTCAAAAGAAATCCCTCGTATGAAAACTTTGATAAATGTATTGACGTCTCTGTTACTATTTTTTGTAAATCTCAATAGTTTTATTCATTGTCGAATGAAATATCACTTCCCTTTTATCAAAAACTTGGATAAAGGTTTTGACGTCTCTAAGTCATGATGAATATAAAATTCTTTTTTGTAAATCTAAATCATCGTCGCAATGAAATATCGCTTGGAAATCTAGCGCATGGGAAAGTATAATGCAGTGAAAGTGCCAGAAATTCAAAGTGAAGACGAGAGATGCACAACGTTGAAATTCTCCTGACCATGACTACATCGGTTAAACTATTGCACTTGTATACAAGAGGTACACCATGATACCACGTACCCATATAAAAATAGCCCACAGAGTGTCTACCTAAGGCAAGCGAAAGATGTGATGGTAAGAATAAATGATAGAAACCGTTACGCTCCTTCGTTTGTTAACCGCGGTCGTGAAAAAGAGGAGAAGTGCGAAAAGGGAGACAAAGTTCATGCGAAAACATCGAAAGCTTCTACAATTATTTCATTGCTTTTGATGTGGTAAGGTTACAGTTGGAATGACAGGTTAGAAAGTACTCCATTTATCTTTGTTTCTTCCACAAATTGAGAAGCCGAGCGAGGTTTGAGACAATTTCAAGATTGATGATGGACACAAGAGAATCCGGCCACCCTTACAACCATCACAATGAGTACAGTGCATTCGATACTAAACTTATATTCTGAACAGCGCAATTCGAAGTGTAACTTTATACAAGCATGGATTTTTCAAGCATAAAGCCTACCCAGACTTTTACCACTACAGCGGTGAGTGCGGGAAACAGCATGGTTTACACAGGCGTGGAATTTCAGTGAAAGCTGCAGAGTCAAATGGTTGAGAAAGCAGTTTCACATAGCAGAAAAAAACCCTAAGTGGATTTAGGCCTTTAACCTTGTGAAAAGACAGGCGCAGAATTTCAATGAAAGTATTGGACTCCGACGGAAAACCACCTTAGTGGATTCAGGCCTTCAACCACCTCATCGAAGGAACCCAAATTCAGACCCCATGCTACTCTGGCAAACTAGTCTGGGCTTACTTTCGATTATGAAACACATGAGAGGCCAGCTCACAAGGGGCAAGAGACACACTATGAAAATGATACAGTTTGTTAAGCCTGATTCAGTACATTGGTGCAAACATTACCAGTGGTAAGAATTTCTCTAAATATCGTTGATATAAAATATCTCCACCTCGAGTAGTAACTTACCAATGCTCAGGTTTTGCCTTGCAAGCCACAAGTGCAGTTATGGAAACACTTGGTCATTCATAAGCACAACATTACATTACCAGGACTGATGTAGCCTCCAAGTTAGGGGCAATGGTACTATTATAATACAGTGGTCAATGGCACGAAACCAAATCTGTCAGATTCGAGTACATTCACGCAATGCAGGTTTTTCGAATCCTACGAGTATCTGGCTAATAGAGATAGAATTCACACAAATCACTTTAGATGTACTTTGAGTTCCTTGTTGGTAAAAGTAAACTGCATGGACAGAAGAATCTGCATTCACCATAAAAAGCAGGAAGATACGACAGTCTGAGGCCCCGTCACTCATAACGGTATTATCATCAGACACAAGCAGTCACTTTCCTCACCGTAAAAAGCACTGAGCACTTCCGAGTCAGTTCCATTTTCACCAACGAAAGGGTCATCCTGAGCACTTGTATTGAACACAGATGGAACACGGGTTACTTTGTCACTTTCAGCACACCGTTCTTCAAAACACGACAACAACCTCGCCCCAGTTGAAACCCCACTGAAATATACGCCAGAGCTAATCGTCATATCTGTAGTGTGACCACACTAAAACCTCGTCCTTAGATTAATAAGGTCCCTCTGTTAGAAGCATACATGGTGAAGACCTCGTCCCTAGTGTCACATAGTACTCCGTACTAAACTCACTCCTAATGTCTACGTCATATCACGCCTTCCATGAAACTCGTATCTAGGTGTTGAATCAGCGTGCGCACAAATGCCATCTCTTTTCGTGTATTCTCGAATATTATCCTGGGATCTTCCGACTCACAGCGCAGACAGTTCGGTGCCATCACCATGGCTAAGTTATTAATGTCCATCTTTGTGATCTGAGCATTCTCAATAGCAGCGAACACCTACAATAGAATAGATTACACAATGAGGCAAATAACATTAACAGTTTGGGCAGCATGACTTAACGACAACACAAGTCCATCTCTTAAAGGGGGAATATAGGCGGCAGCTAGGCAGGCAAGATAAAGTTACAAAAAGTCGCCAATAGGGGTCTCTCATATCTCACAGTATGTCGAAATGATTCATGCCTGTACGAAGAATATATTAAGTGCTGAATCTGACATGACCAAGGGCCCTTACTGTGTATACTAGTCACCTGAAGATGGCCAAATTAGCCCCTCTCCTCCTGCCTATAGTCCCCCTTTAAAGGGGAACGCCATTCGAGTTCATTCCATACTGGTTCTCATGATTTAATTTGCAGACTGCCAAGGGGGAGTTTGATGCTAATGGTGCCTTAAGTTTACTTCATGTAACCTTTAGGGATAACATGACTTCTGTGCTTTTGAACAACCGGCCCCTGTCCCTCAATAGAGAGGTTCTACTGCATACGTTTAAAGGAGTCGCTCCTGCTCTTACCTGTAAGAATCTGATGAGATAACACAGCACCAATTTGTTGATTTCCGGCAAGCCCATCACAATATCGACGGCAGCCTCGGGATTTGCATAGTTTTCTATACACTGTTCATAAACGTCGTTAGGTATGATCGGCTCGTAAAGTTCCCTGAACCAGAGTTTGAGTAACGAGGCCGGGATGTGTGGGTCGGGGCAGTCGGTCGGCGGTATCCACTGGTCGCACCGCACTTTGAGCGCATTCACCTCATCAATGTCCCCAGGCACTCTGAAATGTTCAAATGCTCAGTAGTAAGGTCACGATTAAATAGAGTTCGCATTTTTTTAGTGGCTGCTACTTAAATTTAGCAGGAACTATTACGCCTGATGGAACCCAAAGAGTTGCGGCAAGGTTTTGCCAACTTGGTGGTGCATAGTGGCATCTAACAGAGCTAATTTAACTTGTGGGCACTCTTAAGATAATGTTGGTTTGTACCACCATGAGGAGATAGCCAAACTTTGAACAAACAGGCCCTGATCTCCGAATAGCCTACTATCTCTTCAGGTTGAGTACCATCATAGACCATGTGGTCTGAGTACTTGTCCCCCCATCCCAAACTGCCCTGGAGTGACCCTCATCTCCACCTACCTGAATATCCCTTCAGTTTGAGCACCATCATAGACCATGTGGTCTGAGTACTTATCCCCCCATCCCTAACTGCCCCAGAGTGACCCTCATCTCCACCTACCTGAATATCCCTTCAGTTTGAGCACCATCTAGCCTGAGTACCTCCTCTGAGAGGACCGTCTGTATCCATGGCAACCGACGGTTTGGAAATCTCTCCCTCTGCATCATCATCACCTCCTCCATGGTACTACCGAACATCGACGGGTGGAATATCGTACGCTACAGAAGAAGAGAGGAACAGGTTACGTAAGGAAACAATCAACCGACATTAGCGTAGCCAGTGTGGAGGGTCATTTTCCGAAAATACAACAGATAATTGCTGTCAATTACAAAGATGCAGTTCGGCTTTTGGGTTTCTTGGTCAAATTCGAAATTCACACCCCTTCTCGCTCCTACCCTCCCCTAGCTACGCCTCTGCACAAGTATCATTTTGAGGTTGTCAGTGTGAGAGTAACACAATGGATAAGATTAACAACAGCATGACCTCGAATGGTTCGATCTCCGGTCACACTGCTTCCTAAAGTAAGAGAGAGGGCAACTCTCAGAGCATCCTGCAGATGCTTCAAGTAACAATATCTCCGTGTGAAAACTAGAATTTGATGGGTCTGTCAACAACGGATTATAGTATTCGAATTCGATATTCATATTATTATTCCTACGTCTTTCAACTTCAATCAAACCTGAAACCATGTCAAGAGTCTGTCTGATGATGAAAAGTTTATAAATAGGAATTGTATGATATTTATGGTTAAACTTGTCCCTGAAGAGAAGACCCTAAATAGATGCAGCTTAACAAGAGGTTAAATCTCTAAATATAGCCCCAAAAAATAAGCGCCTTACATATTTTTGACCATAATCAATACTCCAACACAGTTAACTAAACCAGAAATATGTTGATCCATATGACTACATATTGCTATGGAGATTTTAAGAGGCTTACGATGCCCTTGGGATTCTTAAAGGCCAGCTTCATTTGTTCAAAATTTGAAATTTGAAATCAGAACGTGAATATGAAATCTTCTATTACATGATTATGTACAGAATGCACATTTCAACAACGCTTTTGTGTACACTGACAACAAACATCATACATGCCAAGTTTCATAGTGTTGGCAAATGTTTAGTGCATTACGGTCAAGTCAAATTCCAGTGTGCCACATTTAAACATTGAAAAGAAACGTAACTGGCCTTTAAAGAGAAAACATTCTATTTGTGTCTATCAACATAGATTAAAATTGACAGAAAATCTATAATCATGATCTTCAAATAGATTTGAGATCAAAAGAGTTTTTCTTTAATAATCTTTTCTAAGTCATCCGGGTAAAATTGCAAAACCCACTCACCAACACTTATCAGAAAACTGCACAAAGGTTTTTTGAATGTTTATGAATTGAATTTGCGACAACAGATGCCTTCCAATTTGGCCAAGATGAGCCCAAGGACTCACTGACTATCTTAACACTTCCCCTCAAATTGTCCACCTACCCTGGAATAGTCTACCTACGCTGTAATCCCAAGGACTCACTGACCCATCTTAACACTATCCCTGGAATGGTCTACCCACTCTGTGAACCCAACAACTCACCGACTCATCTGAACACTACCCCTGGGATAGTCTACCTACCCTGTGAGCCCAAGGACTCACTGACCCATCTTAACACTATCCCTGGAATGGTCTCCCTACTCTGTAAACCCAACAACTCACCGACTCATCTGAACACTACCCCTGGGAAAGTCTACCTATCCTGTGAGCCCAAGGACTCACTGACCCATCTTAACACAACCCCTGGAATAGTCTACCTACCCTGTGAGCCTAACAACTCACCAACTCATCTTAACACTACCCCTGGAATAGTCTACCTACCCCTCACCAACTCATCTTAACACTACCCCTGGAATAGTCTACCTACCCCTCACCAACTCATCTTAACACTACCCTGAAATAGTCTACCTACCCTGGCCTGCTCCACCTCATCTAGTGTCGGTTTCCTTAACCCTTTCTTGGCCCCTAATTTCACAGCTCGCTCCAACTTCTTTATCGTATATTGCGCAAAATGACTAATTGGCACCTGGAAGACAAAGGGTTAACGGTTATGTGACGTTCCTTTAAGTAACCAGCGAGCTGCCTGTGTGGTGCAGTTGAAACAGCAGCACCTGTCACCTTGGAGGTCCTGGGTTCGAAAAGCGGTACACTCATGTGACAGACAGGGCAACCCTCTTCTTGCCACGAAGGTTTCCTCCGGGGTCTCCGGTTTCCTCCTACTTTACTTTACATTTCAATCGTCCAATATTGTTTATAAAGGTTCTTCACGGACGTCACATGATGACGTTACCAATTGTTTTACACTGCCATATTGGCCGTCACACGTGGTCACGATGTAAAGGAAATGCATTGGCAGGTAGCCGTCAAAACATCACGTTGTGACGTCATGTCGTGACGTCACGTGAAGAACCTCTAGAGAGTTAATGACGTCCTACTTGATGCTCAGCTCTCAGTTTGTTCAGAAACTAAACAGAACTCAACCAATTAAAGGATGACTTAGGTAACTGTGCACATTATTACTGTGTTCTGCACTGTGAAATCATCTTTTAGAATGAACCAACAACTTTCATCAATAAGGAACAAATAAAATGGAAAAAGTTTACATGCAAACCATAAAACAACCAGAGAGGTTAACAGACTCAGTTACCGAAGACATCCTTTAAATATCTATTTAGAATTCAGAGTGATGAGAACTTACACATTCTGTATCGAACATTGGGTCGAGGTGTCGACAGATATACCCCTCGAGATAGGAATGGAACTTCATCGACGGAGGGAAGAAATTCAGACAGATTGCCATCAGCTCCCAGCCACGCATTAAACTATCACTGAAACGACAAGAAATATAACTGATTCGGTGTGTTTATCATAATCTGTCATTACTTGGTTCACATACTGGTCGAGTTCAAGTGAGCGTCATCTGATTGCTCCTTGAAACCCCCGATTGATTTCTGTTCTCTCAACTTCTGGACCAAAGCCAATGTCCTTAATAGAGAGGGTGTCCTTAATAGAGAGGTGTCCCCTAAAGGGAGGTTCCACTGTATTACTGTGACCTCAAATGCCCACTGATGGCCTAAAATCAAACTGACCTTTGTTGACAAACATGAATGGCAAACAATTTTCAAGGGAGGCCTCATAACTGACAATACCACACACAGATATTTCAATGAAGTGATATTTGCAGTAATTTTGTATGATAAATCATATCTGGACATAATCAAAACACACACTTAAAGCACTCCCTGCCAAACAGCCCAGAAATATATCAAACTGTTCTCATTCTCTTTCTCTCTCGAAGTGTGTCCTCATAGTTGTGACCAGCTTGAGAGAGTCGGTGTAACACTCCCAACCCCTCCAATGCTGTCCCTGTCCCCAAACAATAAAAGTACTTTCCATTGTCAAATGTTGATCCCCACATGGCTAGAAGGCTCATCAAGGCGCTGAAGTGGATTGGAGATGATATGAGCTCGACCTGTGAAGGACGAAGTCACAACCAGACAAAACCTGAAATCCTCAAACCTCTTTCCTTCACAACTAAGAAACATTCTAACCGGTAGATATAGGCACTCCAATAACTTGACTTCACCAAAAACCAACAAGAGCCCCTACTTTCCCAAAACAAAATTTACACCCTTACAAAATGCCCATTTCCTTACAAGAAATGGCCATTTTGTTAGTTCATACTTACCTATGGAACACTTTTGCATGTTACTCCATTTGGGCTCAAACACAAGAGTATCCCTTTAATTTTCTAAAGGGAGAACTGAGTTAACAGCTCGGCCGCCAGGCGGCGCCCTGACCGATCCCGCGAGATCGCGCCGATCTCATGCCGCCATATTTAGTCTTTACTCTTGAGCGTTAATAAAGAGTATGTCCCGTTTGTGGGGACGGCGGGAGGGCCGTGTTCCATAGGTAAGTATGAACTAACAAAATGGCCATTTCTTGTAAGGAAATGGGCATTTTGTGTCATTCAAACTTACCTATGGAACACTTTTGCATCGAATCCCAGCAACCTATTGGAGGTGGGAAACGAGGACTTACCTAAGGCTGAGCTGTTGTTCCATCCAGGAGGCACCACCGGCATATTAGCTAAGGAGGACCGCCAGGGGAAAGAAATGGGGAGAACCGGAGGACCGGTATTTTGATCTCGGTATTACAATCATATTATAGAGAGTAATAGACCCATTCTCCGGAAAGCGCTAGAATTGCGTAATAAAACCATCTTCTTTCCGGCAACAGAGCTTAGAGCAAGTAAGGCATGTTGAAGGGTGTAGAATGAATTATTGCTAAACAACAATAAGAAATTGCGTCCTTTCTAGTCTACTAGGGGTTGCCTGGATGTTGAAGATAGGGCATATCAAAAATGGCGCAAGATGCGCGTTTGACTCTTCAATCGGGCTTCCCCCCCTTTTTTGATCTAGCCAGGATCAAACAACATGCCCCGCAGACACAATCGGGCCGATTGTGTGCATGCCATCTACGAGGGAAGAAACGTCTCGTAGGTAGAAACGAGAGAATGTGGAGTGATTACTCCAACATGCAGCGGAAACGACTTCTTGAAGAGCAACTCCTCGGTAGTTAGCCCAGGAGGTGGCTAGTGCTCTAACTTCGTGCGCTGAGATGTTAGCTAGCGCACGAAGATCAGAGGAAGTCTTCAAGGTGTTGTAGGAAAGACGAATAGTCTCCACAATCCACCTTGAAATAGTGGCGGCCGCTATCTCTCGTTTATTTCCCTCCTTATAGGACAAAAACAAACGCTCTCTCCCCTGGCGGATACCGGGAGGTTTTGTCCTATTTATGTAGAACTTTAGGGCCCTGACGGGACATAAAGTTCTGTCAGGAAGATCATAAGAGATCGTTCCTGACAGAGAGGGAATAGTAACCGGGGGCCGAGAGGCGGCCGGTCCCTGGTTCTTCGCCAGAAATCCTGGTATAAAAGCCAGGATAACCTCCCCTCCCTCTCTAAAAGCCAGCTTCTTAAAAGAAAGTGCATGGAGCTCTGATCTCCGTTGGGCGGTAGCCAAGGCTACTAGAAAGACCGTTTTGAGTGTCAGATATTTCATGGATGAAATAGACATGGGTTCAAAAGGATGCCTCATGAGCACCTTAAGGACAACAGAAAGGTCCCATTTAGGGGTGTTGTGAACCGGTCTAGGACGCTCTAATAACATTCCTCTGAAAAGAGGGGTTATTTGGTCCTCCCAACGAAGATCCCAGGTGCTTAAAACACGGAGGGTAGAAGCGATGGCGGACTTGTACCCTTTTATAGCCGTGACAGATAGTTGTCTTTCCGTGAATAATTCAATAAGGAAATCAACTAATCTGTATATAGAGGGAGAGATCGGATTAACTCCGTTCTCCCTGCACCAGGAAGTGAAGGTAGACCACTTTCCTTGATACACATCAAGGGTAGACCCCCTTTGAGGTGCGGACATGCGCTTGACAGCGATGTCCGAAAAGCCTCTCTGGTGGAGATGCAACTGGATAAGTTCCAGGCGTGAAACTTGAAAAATCCAGGGTTCTGGTGGTAGCATCTCCCCAGGGGGTGCCACAGGAGGTGCTTCCAAGTAGGAAGACTCCTGGGGTGATCTATCAGGAGCTCCAGCAAGGCTGGGAACCAGGCCTGATTTGGCCAGCAAGGTGCGATGAGAGTTATTCTCACCGGATGGCTGGTCAAGATCTTGTTCAGGACTGGTTGAATGAGAGGGAGGGGTGGAAACGCATATGCGTTCAGCCCGACCCAAGAGGCTGTAAGGCTGTCGACTTCCAGGGCCTCTTCGTCCGGAAGTGGAGAGTAATAGATGGGAAGGCGATTGTTCAGCCTGGTGGCGAACAGATCTACCTTCGGAGATTGCCAAAGGCGACAAAGGTCGTCTACAATCTCCTGATGGAGTGTCCACTCTGTCTGAACTAGCTTGTTCTGACGGGACAGGGCGTCGGCAAGGACGTTGCGATTGCCCGGTATGTGTCTGGCACATATCGATACTCCAAGGTCGGCACAAAGATGGTAAAGCTCCCAAGTTAGCTGGCAAAGAATGCCGGACTTTGTGCCTCCCTGTCTCCTGACATATGCTACTACTGTAGAATTGTCGGAGAACAGGGTTACTCTCCGATTCTTCAGGCGAAGGGAAAGAGCCCTCACGGCAAGAAGGACAGCCTTCATTTCCAATATATTTATTGGAAGAATGGTCTCCTCCCTTGTCCATAGACCTCTTATGGACATGTCCCCGTTGTTCAGATGTGCTCCCCACCCTAGTAGGGAAGCATCTGTGAACAGGGACACTTCTGGGGGCGGTGGAGCAAGATCTACACCGCTTTGGAGACGAGTCTCCGACTCCCAGAAGTTCCAGACGTTCTTGAGTAGGTATTGAGGTATCAATACCAACTTGTCTAATGGGTCCCTGTGGGGTTTCCATAGAGACATTAGAAACATCTGGATGGGACGCATATATAGACGGCCAAGGGGGATTTGGTCTGCTGCCGAATTCAGAAGTCCCAAAAGGCTCAAGCATCGCCTTGCGGGAGCTTGAGTCCTTCCTCTGAATTCTGCGACGAGATGAAGAATTTTCTTTATCCTGTCTAGGGGGGGCAGCATTTTCCCTATGGCCGTAAGGAACCGAACTCCAACGTAAACGAAGTCTTGGGATGGTATGAATTCTGACTTTGTTTCGTTGATAATCCAACCTGCGGAAACTACTTTTTGCTTTAGAACCTGAAGTTGTTGCAGTAGTAGTTCCCGCGATTTGCAACGGAGTAGCCAATCGTCTAGGTAGTGATGGAGCTTGAACCCCATCACGTGAAAGGGAGCGACGAAGGCTGTGACTATCATCGTAAAAATTAGGGGTGCCGATGCCAGACCGAATGGCAGGGCCCTGAATTGATACGTCTTTCCTTCGTAATGGAATCGAAGGAAGTGTTGATAGTCTGGATGGATCGGTACATGTAAGTACGCATCCATTAAATCCATCGATACCGCCCAATCGTTGGGCTGTATCGCCGTTGCTATAGACCTGGTGGTTTCCATCTTGAAATGAGGAACATTCAAGAAGGTGTTTAACCTGGAAAGGTCTATGATCAGCCTCCATGTCCCTGCTTTCTTGGGAACCAAGAAAACGTGGCTGTAAAAGCCGGGGGAGCATGGATCTTGAAGGACCTGGATAGCTTGCTTCTCCAGTAATGTCGCGACCTCTGCTTGGAGGGCAGAGGCCTTGACTGGGTCCTTCGGTGGCTGAACTGGGGTTGGATATATGGTAGTCGGGGGGGTACGGTTGAAATCTAGTTTCACTCCGTACCTCAACATGTTTGGGACTGGGGACCCCTTTGGGCACCAATCGTCCCAAATGTCTGCAAATTTTTGCAGACGGCCCCCGACTACCGGAGTCGGCTCCTTTTTGCGTCCGGGAGGAGAAAGGAGGGGGGAGTCACCTCTTCCGGCCAGCACCCCTTAGGCGAAAGGAGTGCTTAGTCGGACCGGATCCACCCTGGTTAGAGGAAGTATTTTTCCTCTTTCCAGTCCGGCGACCCTCCGCTTCCCGTCGGAAGGATCCAGCAGGAGCAGGCTGACTAGGCGAGGTAGGCCTAGGCAGGACCTGCCTGGCGTACGGGATTGAACCCGATGCCTGCTGGGGCCTCTCTATCTTTCTAGCGTTAGGTAGAGAGGTCTTGGCCCTCTGTGTCGCAGTGGGGGCATATAATTTGTCCCAATCTTTCTGTGCTTGAGCCGCCTCTTGTACAGAATCTGCGAACAGGAAAGAACCGTCCATAGGAGCGGTTCTTAAGGCCCCTTCCAGCTGGAGGGATCTGATGACATTGAGAGAGCCCAGTGCGGCGTCTCTACGGAGTAGGACGCTATTTGCTGCGGTCTTGGCGGACAGCGCAATAGTGTGCCTAATCGAATGTGACAAGGATGTCACAAGCGATTTTGTGTCATCAGATAGTGACTCATTATCTTTTAGGGATCTGGCTAGGGCCAGGTTAGTGTGCTCTGCGTAGGAGAGCACCGCTAACGTGTTTTTGGCCAGACCCTCTTGTGCTCTAAGGTCTCGGTAAGCCGAGGAGGAAGTCACCCTAGGCACGAGTTGGTCCAGCTGTACATCGTCCTTTAATATGGAAGTCGATGCTGCAGCTGGACAGCCGGCCGAGCTGACTCGATAATAGTCAGCGCGGTACTGCCTAACGGGAGGAAGTTGTGCCGTGAACAACTTCCCCGGTTTACACCAAGCTTCCGGTCCGACTGCCGGAAGGACAGGGATGGAAGTACGTTGGTGGGCGCCTTGTGAGTCTCTGATTGTACGCTCCAAAAGTTCAGAGACTGCTAACACCGACGGGGAGGGAGGAAGGAATTCAAGTGCCCGAGTGGAGCCTTGAGAAACCTGTGGATTGGGATCCACTTCCTGTCCCCAGAGTGAAAAGGTCGGTGTTGACAAGGCTGGCAGTTCCGGCGGGGTAGGGCACAGATCCTGCGGGAGGTACGCTCTGATCAAGGATCTGAGTGTCCTCATATCCGACAGGATACTGGCCTCCTCTGGTGACAGCTCCTCCTGATTGGGGGAGCGGTAGCCTGGCTGAGAACTCTCGTTCTCAGAAAATTCCTCTAAAATAGAGGAGTCGGATGGTGGGTATCCGATGGGACCAGGCGCACCAGAGGAACCGGAACCCTGCTCCAGATGGCTAAGTCTATCAGAAAGACCTGCTACCATCTGGATGAGCTGGGACAGTTGCTGTCCCGACTCGGGTTCCGGACCCGACGTGCGGCTTCTCTCAACGACGGGCGGTTGAGGCGAGGGTGAGCGCATAAGCGAACCCTGGAAGCCGTATGTGCGGGCGAATGGGTCTTCCGGAAGCGGAAGTTGCCCATATTCTGAACTAGAGTTCAGATGTCCTCTCTGCGTAGCTCGTTCCATGGGAACGACGCCTCTGCTACGAGGAGGGGGTGGCACTTCCGGTTGGTTCCACCCAAGAGGTTGGCCAACGTAGGAAGGTGCCTGCATTTCCGGTAGGACGAAGTCCGAAACCGGAAATGCCCGTAACTCCTTCGCCGGTATGGAGCTACCGGAAGCCCTTTTAGAAGGAGGTACGGAGGGCGGAAACGCTGTTACCGAAGACGCATGGCGTTTCGGAGGTGGCGTTATAAGGTCCGGCCCTACTCTACTGTGTCCGTGAGGACTGGGGTTATTTCGCAGTAAAGACTGAGAAAAACCCCCAGTAGAGTCTTCGGTTACTGAAAAACGGGAACCCGCGTCAGTAACCGGAACTGCAATCGGCGGACCGGAAGCAGGGTGCTCCCGCGGGTACAAAGGGCTTGTACTCGGGGGAGCGGACGACAGGGGAACCGGAAGGTTCCCTGAGGTCCGGGGTATATTAAACCCTTGGAGACTTATTGGATGTAAGTCTCCCTTGGGACCACAGACATTAATAATGTCAGATCCCGCATCCTTCGCAGCCGCGGCCGGAACCGGAACTCGGCTGACGGAAGGGGTGGTGGCGGGAGGTTTGCTAGACCTCCGGGTTATATGCCCGGAAACGGAACCGGAAGAGGGTTTAGGCGTCTTCGCGGCCCGTTTCCCGCCACCAGACGCATTCCTTTGTGGTGAGACAAAGGATGCCGTCGGAGGGGTACGCCATATAAAAAATGGTACCAATGACAATAAAAACACTGGGAACCCCAAGTAGGCCAGAAAGGACGCAATAATTAATGGAAAGGAAAACATGCCTACTTGAATTAAACACTATTGCAATGGATCTGAGTCTTGTTTATTACAATAGAGCGGAGAATAGCCTACTTAACTCTACCCTACCAAGATCAAAATAATGGAGCCGGGTCGACTAAGCTAGCTAAGAAAATGTCTATAATTAAATAGACTGGACAATACTAATGCCAAGATTAGTTTGGCGGTCTACTCCGTAGGTGAATGAACCCAAAAATCGTCTAGACTTGGCTGGTTGAATTTGGTTTTAAATCGAATTCACGGCAGCTTTGAAAAAACGATGTGCTTCGTAGAAGCACAAGAGTAAAGACTGAATATGGCGGCATGAGATCGGCGCGATCTGTCAGGGCACCGCCTGGCGGCCGAGCTGTTAACTCAGTTCTCCCTTTAGAAAATTAAAGGGATACTCTTGTGTTTGAGCCCAAATGGAGTAACATGCAAAAGTGTTCCATAGGTAAGTTTGAATGACACAAAATGAACTTACTCGCTAATATTATCGGTAGTCTGTCTACACAGTTGTATATACAGCTCGTCCCTGAGCGTGGGTAAACTCCATCCCTTGATGGCGATTTCCAGGGCGATCTGGGGCAGTGTGCTCTTGGACCGGCGATCACCCATGTACATCTGGATCAGCTTGAATGTCTCGCACGATTCCTTTTTGATTGCCTTATCGTTGGTTTTGATCATCGGTTTGGTGATTAGCTCCTGCAATAGAAAGACAATAGCAGATTGTATTATTTATTACTTGAAGGGGGGAATATACCGAATGAGGGACTATAGGATTAAGAGCATTTAAAATTTAAATCCAGAGTTTAAGAAAGCAGTAAATAGAGAGCTAGGACTTGCACACCTTAAGTATTTAGAACTCTTTCAAATTGGAGTGAATGCCCATTTAAAATATGAAGGCTGTTCTCTGGAAATAAAGAACATATTTGAAATTCGCATTCACTTTGTTTTGAAAAAGTTCTCATTTCTTTAGAATCGCAAGTCCAAGCCTAAACAGTGTTAATCAATTGAGGTAGGTTTAGGACAATGGGCCCGTCCTACGCAGATTGCTTCGTGGAATAAGGTCCCCAGTTTTACCTTCCTGGTCAGACTGTTACCCATATCCTTCAACAAGGTGAGGCACTGTAGGTTAAAACCTTTCTCGAGGTTTAGACACTAGAGTCAGCACAGACAGGAATTCGTGGATTGTCAATCGAGCACGTGAAACAGCTCTGTATGGTTATTACTGATGAAAATGCCATTATCTGCTGCGCAGTTTCAAAACCATGAGTATCGGCTGCAAACATACTGTAGAGTCATAATACCACTTCCAAAAGATACCTAGGCCCCACGAGCCCCAGTCCCCATGAGCCCCAGTCCCCACACTGAATGTTTTACAAGGCATCAACACAGACCCAGAACACTTGAAATTATGCAGATTTCTATAAGGGCCAGGTGACGTTTCCCAACATTATAGAGCAGACTACAAGTATAACCCCTGGGCAACTTCCGTATATCTCTACCCAACACCTTTGAGATATAGAATCATGAAAGTTCAGCTAACCAGGGAAGTCGAAAGAAATAATAACAGTAATGATTCATACTTAAAGAGCTTTGTCGTGATATCTTGAACCTAGCTCAAAGCACCTATTGGGATTGATTATTATCTGATCCCCACAGAAATCAATCTGGGGTTTCAAGAAATAGCCTAGGGCTCATTTGAGCTCGACTTGCAGGGATACCAAGAAGAGACTTGACTAGACTCCAACCCCCTCCCCTCACCCACCAACCCTATCCCACTATCAAGGGGCCTTCTCCTTCCCACTGGCCTACTCCTGCCTCATCAATCTCATGATAAAACACATACAGCAACAAAAAACTTCAACACAATTACAATGGAACCTCCCTACAGCGGATACCTCTCTATTATGGACAACCTCTCTATTAAGGACACTAGTTTTAGTCCAAAAACGGTTGTTTCTATTCAATTCGACCTCTCTAATCAGGGCACCTCTCTATTAAGGACAGCACTTGTCAGTCCCGAGGGTGTCCTTAATGGAGAGGTTCTACTGTAAATTACGAAGTCAGGTTTGTGATGCTTGAAATGTTTTCTTACCTTGGACCAGGCCAGCATCTGAGCAATGGACACCTTCTTCCCCAGCAGTCCCTTCTTGTGGACGTTCAGATTCTGTATCGCATAGTTCTCAATCTCACTGTCCGAGCCTGGCTTGCGGTTCTTCGACAGGGATCCAGACGATCGTGTACTCGGTACGGATGCTCCGCGATTCTGTTGATGATAACGGCCATATTTGAGAAAGTGGAACAAGTTATTTATGTTGTTTCCAACGACATGATTGAGAGAGTCCAACGACCGGCAAAGTCTAGCATGGCGTTCCATTGTCTCTAGATTTATACCCTCATAAAACAATAAGCGTATAAAATTTCAGTATCTTTAGTTAAAATCCTCCAACTATATAATGTTTTTAAGTTCCAACGGCATCAATGAAATCACACTGAAGTATTCATCGAAGTCACTCTTTTTAAATGGACACAACTATCCAGGGTCACGTCACTTCCCGCTCCAAAACAAACACTTCCAGATTCCTATCTCACTAGCATAAAACCCCAATCACAAACACATAACCCATCACTTCATGCGAAAACCACAACCCCAACTGAACAATTCCCAAAATATCCAAGCTCCTATACGCCAGATGTCAAACTAAACAATGACGACACAACTTATTTTCATATCAGCCCATTACGGTGACATGCGTAATCGGGGAAGTATTCAGCTTTTATTTTCATCAATGAGAGCTCCCGAGTTACCCATTCAGAGCGCAGAGAACAGACTGTCCCAAATATCGTCTGCTTTTTTGTTTGTTGACTTGCCCACAGACGTCATTGCTGTCCCCCACTGACTCACCTCAAAGGCAAGTCAAACTTGACAATTGATTAATAATCGAGATCATATTTGAGATGAGCTCATTAAACTGTTTGATAAGACTCAACGATGTTACAAATAATGTCAGGAAAACAGGCTTTGGTTGGGCGAGACTGTTAGTCAAACTTAGTTATGTTGGGGAAAATGTTTTCTGAAGTTTGGACTCGGCCTTGACAATTTTTGCGGCATACAAATATTTGAGATGGAGCAAATTATCCGAACTTGGCAGACGAGAGTGTTGACAAAGTAAGCTTATTATATGGATGCCTTCAATTAGGATGGGTTTTCCATGATGAAAATTGTGATGGTCAAAGTCTGTTTTTTCCTATCTAAATGTCTAAACAAGGCCACGTTGGAGACCCACCCACACTTTGCTATCTTGTCACAAGATTACCACCAGCATGTCCTACCCCAGTTGGGAAACACCAAATCAACTGATCAGCCATGTCACAAGACAAAGTCAGCTGACGAGATACGAATACATTTATCAATTGCTATCCACCGAAGTGTGATATTTTCGTCTTTCTCAACGAGTCAACTGTATCAAAATAGTAGCGTGACAAAATGTCACGCGTTGGTTGCTTTTAGCAAAAGCCTGCTGCAGAATGGCAATTTTTATCGCAGATGCTCGCTATTCTGATCACACATGACAATATCATAAGCCTGCGGGGGCCAGAAATAATGATCACACCCAAGTACTTTATTTTTTCGTTGCACAAAGTCCAGTTTCGTTGTGCTGATCAAAGTCCAGTAAACCCTTAAATTGACCTCATGGTACTATTAGTCACTATTGTCAAACTCAAAACTTATTTCGTCCAACATTTTTGTTATCCATGGTCAAAGGACAGATATTTCAAAATATGTGTTCACTTAAGACTGAACCTGACGAACATAATATTGGAGGATTAATTTTAATCTTCTGCACAAATGTGATTAAAATACAAGGTCAAATGCACAAGTATGATTATAAATACAAGATATTTACTTGATTAATATCATTTCCTATAAGATATCTCCATATAAGAAATATATTCAGGCAAATCTCCAAATCTCATTCAAAATGTAAAGAATAAGAATACGCCAGCTTGACCATGCGAGTTCGTCCAATTTGTCACAACACAATTTTAATAGCTAGGTTTCACATAAGATAGGCAGACAGATATACACTCTTATATTTGGCGGATAAATCTGGACAATACTTGAGAAAAGGAGCAGAACGGTTTTACGAGATGAAAAGTTTTTGGAAAATTTGGAAGACCAAACACGGACAGGAACAATGAGAAATTTACACTGAATTTTGCCTCAGCTATTCCATCTATTGAGTATCAAATGAATTTATATCAATTTTCTTATATCAATTGACCCCATCACTTTAAAGATAACATCCAATATGACAAAATAGAATTGTGACCCCCCCCCCCCCGAACTAAGAGACAACAAAAATCATTTCAATCACACAGTTGTGCCTTTCCAATCCATACTGAATTAAATTATAGAATTACTTAAGTTAAGATCTCAATGAGAAGAAAGTTTACAATATGATAGTTTTGAGATATGAATGTGCGTTGCAACAGACAGGTATCAAGAATAGCAGGAAGACAGAAGAAAACATGTCAACAGATATGGACAGAGTGGCCAAGTTCAAATTTCCTGATTTCCGACTACAGTCAGTGAGTTGTTCGTGAAATGATTATAGAAGCACACGAAAACATTTTCTAATCAATATAATAAGTCTTTAAGTGGAAATTATAAAATTTCAGATTTTAATTTGAACTGATGAAACTTTAAAATAGAGGTTAAATTTTTTATCAGATCTTGGTTGAAAGCACAATGATGTCCAAATTATTGTAAATTTGCAATTTGCTTTAAAAACACCGATTTGACGTAATGAAACGAACATGGCCAGTGGTGGAGGCACCAGTACTCGTTAAACCTATGATCACATCGCAAGAAAAAAAGAGGGCATAGGACATAAGCATCCTATCCTACACTGTAGGCTACAGAAGCACTGGATGAATACGAGGGGTCATCTCAAAACCATTGTCAGCTTAAAAGACAAAATTTGGACAATAGCTTACATTCTATTCCTCACTTTTCAAACGCTATTGATAAATGATCTCAATACATATATCAAACTAAAGTAGCAGATGAACTACTTCACTATTGCACTAGTTTTGAGATGACCACTCAAGAGAGAAGAGGTTTTTTATTTACATGTTTGTCTAAGCAGAGGCGTATGTTATCTTGAGACGGGTCAACTCAGGATGTCACGAGAAAAACATAGGATCGACCCACGCCGGGATGCATGATTAGGGATTCCAAGGTACGATATAACAATTTCATTCGTATCAATATCTAGAAGTTTGAAACTCACGAATGATCATAATCATGTGCACTATTAAAGGGGTATGCCGTTCGTAATTACTGGTGGTCCAGGAAAATAGAAATGCAGTTATGCACAATGACGTAGTGCAGTTATCATGCACACAGTTTGATGAAATTCGGTACTTATAGTAATTGTATAACTGTCTACACAATTGCATTGACGAAATTTGCATTCAGTACGCATTTACAGAATTTGAAATGTTCAAATTCAAATTCAAATTTCAAATATCTAACGAACAGCATAAGCCTTTAATACTGGCATCCATTGTGATAACACCTTTTAAAGAAACTCACTTTATTTACAAAGAATTCTGAATGACAGACAGGGGCAGGGTGAGGATAGTCATGAAATGGAACCAATATCTATTATCATGGAACTCATGCATGACCTAAACCCAGGGTGTGATGATCATGTGTAGCATAAAATAAACAGAGCAACGGCAAACTTCCTGATCGAAGCACGAGACCAAGGTATGGACTGGAGGTGAAATTACAATGTAGGACTGGCGGAGATGACAATTACATCTTTTTAATCAATGCTCTTTGGTATTTGAAAAGGCAAACAAGTTTTTGACATCGTGACAGTGGATTCCAATTGAAATGTTTTGACAATTTTTGCCCGCGGTTGGTCACAGTCGTCCCATTATGAGTAACTGTTGGTCAAACGCATGTTCAAAACTGAAACCCGTGATTGTAATCGCTGCTATGTGCAACAAAAATATCACTTGTCTGCAAGTTAAACCGGCAATCACTGGATTTGATATTTATTGCAGGTCCAATTACCACTGCGAACAAGGTATTACCGCCTCAGGCAAAGCTCTCGTTGACGAGCCGAAACGGTCAGTTTTGAAAATTTTCTGACTACAGTCTGTCCTGTTTGATAAATTTCACAACCAGTCCTCTGCTGCTCATAGAAATAAATACAAATAGGTTGTCATGTGCTATACGGGTATACAAACCGTACCCGCTGATAAGGAATGCCCTGAAAGTCAGAAGAATGTTAGTTTTAGCTGTTGGAAGGTCTGTGCACAAGCAAGACGTTGTTATTTCTGGAAGAAGTGATATGAGCATGTTCAATCAGGTGGTGTCCAACGTCTTCATCACGCCAGTAACCAGGCTCTGTCACACCAGTTACCGGACTCCGTCACACCAATAACCGGGCTGTCATACCAGCTACCACACTCTGTCACACTAGTTACCAGACTCAGTCACACCAATAACGAGGCTCTGTCACGCCAGCTATCACACTATGTCACACTAGTTACCAGACTCAGTCACACCAATAACCGGGCTCTGTCATGCCAGCTACCACACTATGTCACACTAGTTACCAGACTCAGTCACACCAATAACCGGGCTCTGTCATGCCAGCTACCACACTATGTCACACTAGTTACCAGACTCAGTCACACCAATAACCAGGCTCTGTCATGCCAGCTACCACACTCTGTCACACTAGTTACCAGACTCAGTCACACCAATAACTGGGCTCTGTCATGCCAGCTACCACACTCTGTCACACTATAGTTACAAACCTCAGTCACACCAGTAACCGGGCTCTGTCATGCCAGCTACCACACCATCACACTAGTCACCAGACTCAGTCACACCAGTAACTGGGCTCTGTCATGCCAGCTACCACACTCTGTCACACTAGTTACCAGACTCAGTCACACCAGTAACTGGGCTCTGTCGCGCCAGTAACCGGACTCCGTCACAGCAGTTACCAGAATCAGTCATGCCAGTTACCGGACTCTCTCATGGCGCAAAGTTCCCGACAGCAGCCCCTGGACATTTTTGCATAGACAATTTCTTTATCAGTGGATTTAAAACTTTTGTTTTGGAGACAGAGACATGAAATAAATGACACATACCGTATTTTCCGGCGTATGACTCGCTACTTTTTGCCCTCAAACAGGCCCAAAAAGTGGGGGTGCGGGTAATATAAAGGTGCGGGTCTTGCGTGGATTCTGAGAGGGATAAGCCCCAACCCCAAAGAAAAACAAGAGGCCCAAGGGCCTGGCGCTCAGCTGAAATGGATAGGTGAAGGCAAGGGCCAAGTGTGTGTCGGTACCGTTATTATGAGGCAACGTGAAGCTATAACGTCTAGCACGCAGAAGTGCTGATGCGAAAGACCTTCTTGCTATATCAGTGCATGCTGAAGTACTGAGTTGACGTCACCCTGGTATTATGACGTAAAGTCATTTATATTGCCGTTGCAGTAGTGGGGTGTGTGATGACGTCAAGGAGTTGTGTGGTGACGTCAAAGAGTGGAGTCCTTGTCTTCATGCAGCGTAGGTGGAACTAATAACATGCACATGGACACAAGGTACATAATTATTACAGTGTATTTTGTGAGGTGGGGCCTGGTGCTTTACAATGGTCAAATGAACCGACTGTTGTCTGGACATTTATGAAGTGGATGCAGCCAAATGTTTGGGACGGTCTTTTTTGTATGTGAAGAAAAGAAGATAAAGAGTTGGTTAACAAAATGAACTTTATTGGTGCGGCAGATATTTGATGCCTTTCGGCAGATATTTGAAGCGCCTTGCGGCAGATATTTGATAACGCTCTCCGGGAATGGAAAGCAGTAAAACGAGTAAGCACACCTTACTCTGAATGTGGGAACAGCAAGTGCTTTCCTGGACTTGAAATGTGCCAACGACTCCTCTTGCAATAACCAACAACAGTTGATCTGTAAAAAAAGAGAAGAGAAATTAACACTGACTGAATAAAAAAGGGTGACATAGACGGGGAAATGTACACCACCGGATACAGTCTGTGCATGATCAGGCATCGGTCAGATGATATCCTGAACAAGGCATCTATGGAAGCAAATCCAGAAAGAGACTTAACCTTCGAAGGGCACACTTATTACTCAGTGAAAAGTCAGTCCTGTGGGCTGTTTTCCAATTCAAAATAAAAGTGTAACCTCTTTAAATTAGTCTCACAGACTGAACCATAACACTCAACAGCCAACCGTGCCCATATGATGTGAGCCGAGAGCTGGGCTTAAAGATGAGCGAGTGGTGTACTACATTTTGAAAATTGTCTATCGTCTACGACATGTGACAGAACAGGATCTAGTGGACTTAATGATGAGGTACTATCAAATAAGGTGTCCATCAAATGAATCATGAGGGCCTGTTGAGTTATACTCTAAGCCTGTCCTATAGGGCTTGGCTATGGTTTTTGTCTTTTTTACAGCTACAGTACAGCCATGCACAGCGCAGTGTACAGACAGTACAGGATTGCAAACCAAAAACATGAGCATTGCTGCGTAACGAAACTGCAGTGGGATTCATACTACGATGTCATAATGTGACTTTCAAAATAATTGTAAACAAACGTAAATGGCGAAATTTGTTGCAAAATTGCCATCCATAACAACTCAGGGACCGTAGCCAAAATGGCCGACGGCGAATTCTCCGGTCGCTAGCGCAGTCCATAAACAAGCATCAATTTTACCAACTTTGGGCGCAAGCTTGGTCATCAAAGTTACAGAACTGTTAGAAATACATCCAAACAACATATATATACAGTTAAAAGTGCATAAAAATCCCGTTTCAACCTCCGGGCGCTACCTTTTTTTCTCCGCCAGACGCCGGGCCCTACCGGTCTTTATTTAGTGCGACCGCCACCAGAGTGTTTATCACGATCTTTCGCCGTTTTAATTGCGCGTTTTAGGCAGATTAATCAATTATTACATGCATGCATTATATATCACCGAAATGATAATTGCGTAGGCTATTTGAAACTAAGTTCAGATATAATTTTTGATCTTTGAATTGAATTTAGGCGAGTGATTTTTGACACCCGGTCGACATATCAGGACTTGCAAAATTCACGCGAGATCGCTTGCTTCATCGGCACGTTTGAAAACCGAATTTTACAAATTCTACAAATATTTATCACATACCATATGTATCACCACAAAGGTAACTCTCTAGACTATTTGAAACCAAGTTCAGATACTTATTTTCACAAAAATTCGAAGCTATGCAAGCGATTTTTCAGTGGTAGAGATCGACGGAAACAAATTTCTCGCTCTAAAATGACATGAGACGAGCACCAACTTTCGCTAATTTGTGCACAAAATGTCCGCAATATTATAAAAAACTATCGATAAATCTGAATTATATAGACTCTTTTCAGTACCTAAACAAATTTCAGGTACATGGTCATGTTGATTAAAAGAGTATCAACCGATTGAACATGAGAAAGTTCACTCATCTTCATTGAAGCAGCGACTACCGCCATTTTTGAATGATGGCATCTCTTCTATCGATCGGCCAATCAGCGGCACTGCTTGCAAAAAGTTGAGCCACCGCCAAATTTGAAATCGCCAAAATTCAGTCAATGTGCCTGCAGCGCCAACTGGCGGTGAAAACTATATTAATTCCATTAAAAGTAAAAAATTAAAAAATATTAAAAAATATTCAGCCACATTTGAAAACAATATTTGCTCTGTGGACCGAGGTAAAAAGGGAAAGAAATCTAAACGCGAAATGACCTCATTCTCTTAATACAGGTCGGATCGCGCTGATTTTTCGTGTTTTGAGTTCACCTTGGGCAACTCCTAATTTAGCACCGTCAACGAAGTGGCTAGGCCTTCCCAATCAGAAATGTCCAATTTTGTCCACAGATGGGTCCCTAGATGGATGGATGGATGGATGGATGGATGGATGGATTGCAGGACGGACACCATTTGAACAGCTATTCTACTAGCTCCGCTGACTTTGTCAGCTGAGCTAAAAAGGGGACCAAACTGGTTACTTGATAAGGATTTATGTCCATCGTTTTCGCATTGTTTTCAACCAATATTTCCGCCATGATCGCATAGTTTGTGATGTCTCCGCTAGGGAAAACAAGTTACGGCCATGCTGGAATTGATCCACTTTGGTTAACAATTAAAAAAAACATGGCGGTTCTAGGATTTCAACATCAATGAATGGCTTACTATTTTTGGAGAATGCGGGTCTTGGAGCAGTGCGGGTCATAATCAGGTGCGGGTCTTGCGTGGCTTTAGGTAATGGTCAAAGGGGGTGCGGGTCATATGGCAGTGCGGGGGATAATCCGGAAAATACGGTAAGTTAAAGTTCTCATGTCTTCATAAATAAGTGATCTAATATTACATTGAGTACAGTCGAGCATTGTAGTTCTCTGGTAGCCCAAGGCCTTGTTTATCTTTTTGATCAATGCTAATATCACTTCTTTTGGAAGACAGTTTTGATGCATTATGTGGGGCTACTTTGGGTTTTTTAGAAAAGGCTGAAAGTTTGGAAAATTACAACATTATGCAAGTAATAATGATGCAGATTGGGAGAGTTTGTTCTCAAGGGCCAACTTTCCCAATACATGTAAGTCAGAAGGTGTGCATGAAAATAACACAGCTTTGCCAATGCCCAGGGGAGTCACTCCCAACAAAAGTGATATGCACATCCCTGTCCCAGAAAAAGCCGGCAAAGCGTGGATATTTCTATCAGAGCAGTGGGCCGCGCGGGAGATCTTTAGCCCCGATTCAGTGGAGCTTTGCCTGCAAAAGCCCATGGAATTCTTAAACCAATCTTCTGCTGCATTTATAATCTTTACTAAAAACAAAACATTGGCACCTAGGAAAAGTGGGGAAGCCCTGATTTAAAACACCTACCCGGCCGACTTGCAAATTGTAATTGCAACACTGGGAAGATTATACATCTCACCCCGCTGAAAGGGGTGGGGATTGAAGCTACTCACTGCCGACGCCTGGCCGTCTTTAGAGACTTTGAAATATTTCCATGGACACAGATGTGCATACCCCTTGGGGTGACCCCCCCCCTGCAAGTGCTCATTGAAGGTGTACAGGTAAAGCTAATTTTAAGACATTTATGCAAACATTCAAAGACCACTAATGGGCGAAGTCATAGTAATTATTTCCCCAATTGACACAATCTTGCCAGTTAGAGCCACCTGCTGTCCCAACATATACATGGCCTTTGAACTATCACAATATCACTGCTCAGTCTTAACCTACATTTGACACTTGGACAACTTGGCAATAAAGTTTGACAAGATGCGATTGATTGAAGTCATTCAGAAGCAGGACAACTGAATAGTTGTTAAAAATAACACCTTTATAAGGTCATCTGGGTATTGGGCCTACTAGTCTATGGTATTGCCTACTGTTACGTTATTAGGACACAAAATATCTGATATATTTTTCAAACAAGGGGCCAAATCAATAGCTCATGAATTATCATTTTGAGGTAATTCCCTGCCTGTGATATGTAAGGTCAAATTCAAAGAGCAGGGATGGCCTAATGGCGATTATCAGGTCCGCCTATCAAGCAACAGGTCCCAGGTTTGATCCCAGGCCATATGCGGCTAAAAACCCAGTGTCCAGACTCATTATGTCCATTAGATGGGACAGTAAGCCGTCGTCCGTTGACCCTTCTCGGGTAGAAAGCAGCCCATAGTGGACTCACATTTCTATGCACACAGGCCAACAGGCTAACGCCATAGACCTTGACCTCACTTTTTTCATGATTTCATCAAGTACTTATTCCCATTGGTTGGCTGTCTTCCAACTTTGATAAGGTTCCAAACCAGCCCATGATGATAAAAAATCTGCATTCTCTGCACTGACTCAGTGCCAAAAGCAAAGGTGTCAAAACCTTTTTTCAGAAGTGGTCTTGATTGCAGAATCCTTGACAAATGCTGACAACGAGGTTTTGGTTAGGGTTGCCTTAGAACATGTCGGCAGTGATGACCCTTTCTTCGGAATTTGTCAGGGAATCTGAAATTGAGCCAAATGTATCAATCTAATATGAAGATAACATACCACGGTGTATCTCTGTTTCGAGAGGCAAGGACACCCCATTTTGTCATCGAAATCGTCAACAACCGTAAGATGCAAGGCAGAACATATCCAGGCGGTAAATCATGAAATGTTTGCAGTTGCGCTGACAGTGTTATGAATTCTGCACACTAAACAATGACAGCTCTAGCTGTTACACAGTTGGCTCAAGACGTCGGCAAAACTCAAACACTTAAACTGCAAGGCATCACCCAGATTTTTCTACATCCTTTCCTGTAGGAGGAGGCCGAAAACACTTTCACTTTGTCCAGATTTTGAAAAATCTGTCAGTAATCCAACCCTATCTGTGATTATCCAACATCGAGGAAGTGTTGATTCCAAGTATTTCACCTTGATAGATTCTCCAAATAGTCCAATTGGCTAAAGTTAAGTCAATATCAACTCAAGGGTTTGATCGAGGGGCACTCAAAAATTTCGTCAGAATCGATAATGACCTATCATTCCCAAGGGTGTCGCAAAAGCAACTCTTGACATTCGGATGATATCACAAGGGGCTAGGGTCACAATGTCTCTTTTGAGGCCAACGTCGGTCTATTCCAGCACCTACTGTGCACAAGAGTCGAAAAAACCATTCACAATGTCAAAGTTACACCCCCTAACACGTTGCTATATGCCGTCAAGACCAATGCACTCTTCCAATGTATGCCTTTAGATTCAGCTAATCCTTACACCATGAAGTATGTGCAAGTGTGTAGAGTATTTAGACGGTGTCGTAAGCCTAGCAGGCCTAGTAATGTCCACAATCGCGCCACACTATAGGCATTAGACCATAGCCAAATAAAAACTTTCAAAGATTAACCAATCACAGATATGCATGAAGTCCTGAATTCACTTCTATCGATTCGAAATCCTCCATGAATGAACAAATATAGGCATTAGTCCCAAAGCCAAGCGAAAATATCAGATTGGCCTGATTTCACTTTGAGATGAGCTAAGGACATAATGTCTGCCTGGTGTCGAGAAGATTGTCACAGTCCATTGCCCAAGCGACACCTCGTCAAACCGCAAACTGTGCCAAAATGCCAAGCTGTTTAAGGCAGCCAACACCTCAATTCATTGGCACTGCAGTAGGCCAAGCCAACAATAGGTCCACCTTGATAATCAAGGCCCCTAGAGGACTTCCTTGCAGGATACAATAGAAATATTACACATACTTGCATAAGAATATGCACATATATCGTAAGCACCGATAGGGTTGTAGTACAGTTTTTTCAATATAAAAACTTTAAGTGAAGTGTGTCACCTCATTTGGGAAGAGGGTGTACACTTGAGGTGTGCTTTATCATACGGGCAGAGGAGAACACTCTAAAGTGTGCTCTATCAGTTGGGGGAGGGGTACACTTGAAGTGTTCCATATCATTTTGGAAAGAGGGGTCACTTGCAGTGTGCCATATCATTTGGGAAGAGGGGGAAACTTGAACACTTGGAGTTTGCGATATCATTTGGGAGAGGGGCACACTTGAAGTGTTCCATATGATTTGTGAAGAGAGGTACACTTGAACACTTGAAGATTGCAATATCATTTGGTAGAGGGGTACACTTGAAGTGTTCCATATCATTTCGGAAGAGGGGTACACTTGTAGTGTGCAAGTCTTGCCTTGCTCTACTAGATGTAGTTTCCGATGATTAATTAATCTTAAATAGGTGTACACTGACTTAGTTCATAGCAGAATTCACGTCATTAATCAAAATAAGATGCATAACAAATAATCGCTCTCCACCAGAAAATATAGGAGAGTAATAAATCACCCCTGCTGCTTTTACTTTTTGGTTGCCAAGGTAACCTTTATCCCTTTAATGGGAATTGAATTAAAGAGTAGTTTATTCGGCCTGGCTAAAGAACTCACTGTGACTTTTTGCTCTAATGAGAAATGCCCTTTATTTCCTCACTGAAACTGAGGCTAAGAAATTTTTTGGGAAATGGCAGTGAACTGTCAAGTCGCTGTGTTTATTCAATGAGCCTGAGACACTGACGTCTGTATCTGACAATTATGTTGACCAGAATAACTCCAATTTGCATAATTTGATTTGTGAGCATGGGTGGTTTTCAGGCAGTTGTTTGAACAAAACCCTAGCCGACATTAGTTCTTGTCTCTTTAGCACTTGACTGCTCTTTTTTTACATATCTAATGTTTTTATTTGTGACATATCAAAAGGACTAGTATTACACCAAATTAGGTAGGCCTAATCAGTAACTTAATTTTTGAAATAAAGATATTGGAGTGTTTTAAAGGGGGACCACTGCAGGATAAAGCTTGCGTGTCGGAATTGGGAGTCTTCGGGTGACTGGTATGCACAGTTTGGGGCTGGGGTTATGTTAAAGATGTAGGGAAAGGTGGTAGGAGAGACCCCCTATCAGCAAGTGCATGTAACTTTACCTGACCTACTTGACTCCTGCCTATAGCCTGCCTTTAAGAAACCTTTTTTCTCAGAACTATTTTTCACATTCACTTCATGAGTTCTGCAAGAAGGTAAGAGGGCGGGTAATGCACACGAAACATGGCATACTACCAGGCATATACCAGGTTTCTGGTATCAGATACCAGGTTTTTGGCACCAACTTACCGGTCTCTGTAACGAGTTTGTTCCTGGTGACATCATGTTCGCCTCGGAGTGTGATGCCACCACCATGGACAGGGGGCGCTGCATGGCCAACTCCGCCTGCATCGACACGCTTTTCTCAAGCACCGATATGGGCGTCGCCGACTCGGACTTCTCTACGATTCGTTTTCGGCGCAATGAGGCGTGATGAACGTCTAACGGCAGCGTTGGCGGAGGTGGTGCTTTGTTGCGAGGTTTCGGCGACGGTGTCGAGAACACGCTACTGTTGTCAGAGTCTTCATAGTCCTCTTGCTCTTGGGCTCCTGAAAATGTCATAAAAATAACTTCAGTTTTTGAGGGCTGTGATTCCATTCGGAGGAGTGACAGATGATGTCAGCTGGCCACATCATGCCACCCATCAACACTCTTGAGAATCAACTCCTCAGTTTCTTCTACTCTCCTGGCCAAAAACTTTAATTGGCTAGTCACAACCTAACGAGTTGGCATGCCCTGGTCAACCAAGGGAATGAAGAAACTTTTTCAATTGATGTTGGAAAACTGCATTTTGGAAATTATCAACGAAAAGGTTGTGTTTCACATAGCTGGTAAATGAGTTTCTTCAAGCATGACTTGCATCATTTAGGGAAAAATGCACAGTTTAGTCTGGAGAATAAAAGTTTTACACTCACCAAGAGGTACACATGTACAACAGAGAATACAATAATAGCCTAATGTAGTCATTTAAAAAAGTTTGTTCGAGTTTGAATGCGTTTGGCATGTTTAGACTTAGAGAGGGTGCAGCCTCGTGCTGGTAAATTTGTATTTTAGATGGGCATGACGTTCTCTGCACGTCACCCCACAATATGGGACCATGTACATGACGTGCTATGCACGTCACTGCAGCAAAAGGGTTAAAAGCACATGCAACAAAAACCTAACATATAACATTCTGGCTAATCATACCTTTCCAGTTGAGCATGGTAAACAGGGAGCTGCTATACAAACGGAGGCCACCTTCTGAAACATGACATAAGGCAAATATATAGGGGGACCATGAATGGGAGGGGTGGGGCGGGACAGGTCATCTCGTCAAAACAAGTTCTCGGAAGAAATATGCCAGGCTGACAGCATGTCGTTCTTTCAGGAACAGATCCCATTCCTGTCATTCTCGAGACTCGTTTTGATTGAGGTGAACTGATTGAGCCATGTACACCCGCAGAATCAAGATCCTAAACTCTGAGCATTGCATGAGCTTCCGAGCCACTTGCGTTCCTGAGTTCTGGGGCCCTCCATCGTTCCTGCGCAAAAAAGCTCTCCCCAGATCCAGTTGCCCACGTAAAATAGGAACTGAATCGTGTATCTAAAACAAGGGGGCAGGTGTTCGCAAGACTCAGTTTCGGGGGACTTGGAACTCATGAACACGAGATGCTCGAAACCACCAACCAAATATTGCTTGGAACTGCATAATGCTTGGAGTTTTGGATGTGATTCTCCAGGGTGATGTAGGTTGAGGAACATTTACAGGCAGGTAGGGAGGGTAAGGGCACAACGCCCAGTCCCAGGGCCACGTAGCATGCCCGATACCAAGGAGGGGGGACTACAAACCAATATGACGAGCATTCTGGTGTGACAGGCCAGACTTCATGCACACTTTCGATTACAATTCGGAATTGGCTACATTATCGGAACACCTAACAAATTCCCACTGAAACATTTCTAACTAGTATTCGATACTATTTCAATGCTTTTACACCTAAAGAATTCCAGCCTTGATAATCTGAGCGAGCTCAAGTCGTACTCACTTACAGGGTGTACACAAAAAGGACCATTAGTCGCCAAAATGGACACAAGTTACGTTATCGAAGAAGTCCACTTCGAGCATGTTCAACTTTCTAACGAGGAACAATCTGACCTGAACAAGGATCAACAAAGAACATCATTCTTAAAACTAGCCAAATGTACTTTTGCGCCTCAGAAAATCATCACGCCATTTTCAGTGATATTGCGACCAACTCCAATTTATTACCAAACCCATGTAATTTGCCGATTCATCATGTTTTATTACGACAGTTGTGGGATGATCGTAGCAGTAGATGACGCCACTCGGATAACTTTTTTTCAGCTGATAATTATTTCATCTTGATGACTTCATAGTCGAGGAGAAGGGTGGAGGAGCAGGAGCCACGATGGTTTCGTGGCTCGAGTCTTTGACTATAGCGGTCATGAGGTCCCTGGTTTGAACCAAACTGCTGCTCAGGTCTCTTACTAGCAGTCACGAGGTCCCGGTTTGAGCCAAACTGCCGCTCAGGTCTCTGACTAGCAGTCATGAGGTCCCTGGTTTGAGCCAAACTGCCGCTCGGGTCTCTGACTAGCAGTCATGAGGTCCCTGGGTCAATCCAGACTACCATGCGAGACTCTAGGCAGGCCTCTTTGCGTTACATACTCCACCAAGGTGTATAAATGGGTACTGGTCGAAAATGATCAGGTAGAAGCACCAAATGAGCAGCTCATCGGAATTCTACTGAAAGGTTTCAGGACAGACCGGGGAAAAGTGTAAAGCACTTTGAGAATGTAGTACATTACATACGCTGTATAAGAAATTACTTTTTGACACATGTTTATTTTAGTATTCACTGACCAATCCTTAGAGATATATTTCTCAAGTTACTGAAAACTCATTCCACACCCAGAGGTTGCCAATTGAATTATTTCTTGGATATTCATTAATATTCCAATGGCCAATCTTCAGAGAAGAATTCCGCGCTTTGCTCCCACTCTACCACTTCATCCCACTTCTAGTGTTGTGGAACAAACGACCGAGACAAGGTCGCAACGATTAATATCACAGCGCACTGGGACTCATAAAATACTCATGCGAGTTGTGTGACTCATGGGGGAATTCGTTCAAAATACGTAAATCTTTATGGAATTTTTATCAGCGACCATGTTGCACCAGCTCATAACTCAAGGACATATTAATTTTTCACAAAACCTTTCATGTCAATCTTACACCTTCATGTACCTCAGGGCAGAACTTGTAGCCTTGTGGCCGATTTGGGACAAGTGGCTTTTGATTACCAAAGCTGGAATTCTTGGCTTTAAGAGTTGTATGCTTTAGATGCATCTAAGAACAGAACAATAAGTTGGCTCAACTTAGCCTCCAACAGTGTCAAAAGTCGATTATGAGAGATCATTCAGTATAGATATGATACTTCTACCATCATGCAACCTGTGCATTCTGGCTCTGAAACTATAACAAGAGTCATTTCAAGACCAGGCATAACTTTCATCACATAAAATTCTGTCTCCGAATGACAAATTCTAAAAAAATGAAATGGCCAGGGCCATTGTGCTCACCTCATGTGGAGGAAAGATGGATAAAGAGCATGGTATTGTGTCATGTAGTGTTAGGTTTGATGTAGGTCCAAGCAATTACAATTTCCCCAAAATGGCCAATTTACAGTACATTCGACCTCTGTGACCTTGAAAAGTAGGTCAAATCAAAGAAGACCCGGGTGACACATTAAATGGTTGTTAGAATTAGATGTACCTATGATATAAAATTGGTGCCAATCGGGCAAGTCATTACTAGGAATAATGGCATTTTGATGAATTTAGGATTTGGCCCTCTCCCTGGAGGCCAAACGGCAAATCAGATCGCACCAAACTTCGGTACCTGAGATCACCTGACCAAGGGGTACATGTGTACTTAATTTGTGATCAATAGTCATTGCAGTTAAGAAACGTGCCATAGTTACGGCCTGACGGCGAATTTACGTCATTTGACCTCTGTGACCTTGACAAGAAGGTCAAATTGAAAACCTGTGTGACATATACTGTATGGTGGTTAGATGTACCCATGATATCAAATTGGTGGCAATCGGGCAAGAAGTTAAGGAATAATCACATTTTTAAGGTTTTTGGATTTTGCCCCCTGGTGGTCAAGTGGTGAATCATATTGGACCAAACTTTGGTCCCTCAGATCACCTGACTAAGGGGTAAATGTGTACCAAATTTGGTATCAATAGTCATTGCAGTTTAGAAACGTGCCATCGTTACATCCTAACGGCCAATTTACACCATTTGACCTCTGTGACCTTGAAAAGGAGGTCAAATCAAAAACCCGGAGGATATATGATGCACCTTTGCTAGAAGTACCTACCATATTTTTTTCAAAATTTCCCGACTACTATTAAGGGAGATATTGCACATTTTCACTTTTAACGTTTGACCCCCTGGTGGCCAAACCATGAAACGAATCGGACCGAAACTTAGTCTCCAAGGTGTCATTACATAAGGGTACATGTGTACCAAGTTTCAACTCAATAGCTCTAACAGTTACGAAACGTGCCCTGCTAACGGACGACGGACGACGACGACGACGACGACGACGACGACGACGACGACGACGACGACGACGACGACGACGACGACGACGACGAAGACGACGACGACGACGACGGACGACGGACGCCACGGTATGGGATAAGCTCACCTCTGCTAAGAGGTGAGCTAATGAACAGAAGGAAATTACATTCCATATGCTCATTTTGATCAAAGTCGCGCCCGGCCTTGAAAAGCAATGATCGGTTTTGCTCTACTTACCCGGCTCACCTTCAGAAGCACAACTGGAGTTTCCCACGGACCGCTCACTGCCCGGAGTATCCTGGCGGTTATTCATGTACTCCTGCGGCGAGAGGCTATCCGCACTGCGCATATCCAGACTATCGCCGCTGTGTTGCTCCTGGGTGACTGTCTCGATCTCCTGGTAAATTGGGAAATCCTCGCTAGGGGGCTTGATGTGCGCAACGTTGAGCGGGAAGCGGGTGAACTCCACGTCTGGACTCTGGTACGACTTGTGTTCGGATTCCTCCTGGAGTTGTTGGTATCGTAGCGAACCCTGAGAGGAGCTGTCGCGCACCTCCCCCTGCATGTTACGTATCGAACCTTGCGACGAGTGATGCGACGAATGACTATCCAGGATGTTGCGCAGGGAACCCTGGGAAGAGTGACTATCCGACGGGTGGTCGCGCATTGTCCGCGATAAAGAACTCTGTGATGTTTGACTGTCAGAACGATCGTGATAATGGCTACCACCACGATGCGACGAGTGCGAAGCCTCACTATCGGATCGGTCATGTTTATACATTAATCCTAAGTTGATATTATCATTAAACTCTGTACTACTACCCAAACTTGTCTGAAGGCCTATGCCCGAGTTTTCCAACAGGGACAAAGTGTCACTA
Organism: Lineus longissimus; assembly: GCF_910592395.1. Lineage (NCBI taxonomy): Eukaryota > Metazoa > Nemertea > Pilidiophora > Heteronemertea > Lineidae > Lineus > Lineus longissimus. The sequence goes on from NC_088315.1 coordinate 9,676,562, forward strand.
CTATCTGTACCTCTTTCAGCATAATACTGCTCCCCCCGATCTTGTGAGTTTATCCGTTTATATGCAGGTGGAGGATGATTTAGATGTGTTCCATCCCGTCGTGGTACACCGACGTATGAAGGGTTGGTACGCGGAAACGAACGTTTTGGTTTTGACGACAACATGGGACTCATCTCTACGAGTTGACGTATTTGTTCAGGATTGTAAGGTGGAGGATAATCCGAGCGATTGAATTCCTCCAATTGCTGCTGTTGTTGTAAAATGGCGGGAGCATTATCCAGTGATCCACGAGACTGCGGCGATGAATCGTAAGAGCTCCTAGAATGCGACGATTCATAACCATGTCCGCCGTGACCATGGTGGCTGTGGCCGCGGGCGGGTAACGTATCAGCGTGATAGGTCCGAGTATTATCAACACTTCTTGGTGTAGTCGTTGCCTGTACTGCACTATCCAATGAACTGCGGGACTGCGACTGTGAGCCGCTATCGCGCGAGTACGTCCCACTGTCATAATAACGTGTCTGTGAGCCGTTGTCTAAAGTCCTATTTTGCGAGTTGTCGCCTGATGTCCGCGAACGCGAGACTGGACTGTCTCGCGAGCTGCGCGAGTGGGACGCACTACTGTCCAATGATCCTCGCGTGTTGGTGCCGGTGTGAGAACCAGTGCTGTCATACGAAGCACTCCGGCCATGACTGACGCTGCTGTAAGAGCCACCGCTATCCACGGAACCACGTGACGATTCCCGCGATCGATGTGGACGTGGGGATTCCACCGACTTATGCGGGGACTCCCCTGACTCTTTTCGATGATAATGACCACTGGCGGGGGTGCTCCCTCTTCGCCTATGATGTGACCTCTCGCCATTTATGTACCGTTCATCCTTCGTGTAATTTCGCCCGGACCCTGAGCGGTGGTGCTGAAAATAAACGAACAGAATGAAATAAACATTTGAAGAAAACGAATCAACAAGAAAAGTATTTTATATACATTAGAGCTGGTTGAAAGACCAAAGCAAAACATTTGGCACTTGATCTGGCACAAAACCTCAACTTAAATCGGGGACCACCATCATCCATCAGAGGCAATCAGTGTGGCTCACCTGAGGTTGTGGGTTCAACTCCATGCAAACAACGTTCACATATGATAAAGAGGCACTGAAGACAGTACAGGTTTCCTGGTATATTAGATTACAAACATATATATCACTAGAAACAAAATCTTTCTTTTTTAAATGATCAAACTACTTCACTGAATGATTAACAAAGGTGCTGTCAACCACAGATAACTGGTGGCACAGTTTAGTATCAGGTGAGGCATAATGCTGTCTATTTGAACAGGGGCACAACGTGAGTCATGTGTAGCTAAATTTCACCATCCCCCCTCCAAAATCACACACGATACTCACATATTTTTTGTTACCGGGATAAGGACTAGTCTGAGCACTATTCGTTGTCCGCACAGATGCAGACCTTTGGTGTGGATGAGGCTCACGTTTCTGGAAGGGAAAGTTGTTGTTAGGTTAAAAGCATACTGGGTTACTGCCAACGCATGTTCATTAGGCCAGAGCTTATTCCGGATTCTGAAGCAGAAGCGATGAGGAGAGTCCACCTATATGGGATGGAGGTCTATCACAGGTTATCTTCTGCGTTCAGCCTGCCTGTACTACTATCTTCAGTCCTGAGGCGGTGACGAGTGGCTAGTCATCTCAAGGTCTGGCCATGTTCCCTACAACTTCTCCTGTGTCCGCGAGCCAGAATTCCCATATCCATGTCCAGGGGACAGTCTGGTTGGATGTAAACTGGTGTCTGCACTTCTGTTCTGTCCGGCACTGAGCAGGTTATTTAATTATACTCCCTGGAACAGACAGCTGTGTGAGAGGAGGGAATCGTACTTTACAGACACCAAGATTCAACAGAGGAGAGCAGCAATCAAACTAACTTCGATCACACTGACTTTGAGTTATAATTGCAGCACTCTTAATCATTATAAGATCATTGCAGTGCATTAACCATTATAAGATCATTGCAGAGCATTAACCACTATAAGATCATTGCAGTGCATTAACCATTATAAGATCATTGCAGTGCATTAACCATTATAAGATCATTGCAGAGCATTAACCACTATAAGATCATTGCAGTGCATTAACCATTATAAGATCATTGCAGTGCATTAACCATTATAAGATCATTGCAGAGCATTAACCATTATAAGATCATTGCAGTGCATTAACCATTATAAGATCATTGCAGAGCATTAACCACTATAAGATCATTGCAGAGCGTTAACCATTATAAGATCATTGCAGAGCATTAACCATTATAAGATCATTGCAGAGCATTAACCACTATAAGATCATTGCAGTGCATTAACTGTTATAAGATCATTGCAGTGCATTAACTGTTATAAGATCATTGCAGTGCATTAACCATTATAAGATCATTGCAGTGCATTAACCATTATAAGATCATTGCAGTGCATTAACCGTTATAAGATCATTGCAGTGCATTAACTGTTATAAGATCATTGCAGTGCATTAACCATTATAAGATCATTGCAGTGCATTAACCGTTATAAGATCATTGCAGTGCATTAACCGTTATAAGATCATTGCAGTGCATTAACTGTTATAAGATCATTGCAGTGCATTAACCGTTATAAGATCATTGCAGTGCATTAACTGTTATAAGATCATTGCAGTGCATTAACTGTTATAAGATCATTGCAGTGCATTAACCATTATAAGATCATTGCAGTGCATTAACTGTTATAAGATCATTGCAGTGCATTAACTGTTATAAGATCATTGCAGTGCATTAACCATTATAAGATCATTGCAGTGCATTAACTGTTATAAGATCATTGCAGTGCATTAACCATTATAAGATCATTGCAGTGCATTAACTGTTATAAGATCATTGCAGTGCATTAACCGTTATAAGATCATTGCAGAGAACCAAACACTGATCACCATTTCCCACATTGATTATAGATGGCAAAGGCAAACAATCACCTTTCTTTCAAACCATAGAAAGGGTTAACGATAGCCTCAATAAATACCAGACAGAATGTCTAACATGAATCTCAAGGGGGAAAATAATGACTGAGTGGGACAAGACTGGGAAGGGAAGATGCAGCCATTAAAGAAATAAGATAGATCAAATGAATGTTTGTTCCCGATTCAGATCCCAAGGGTAATGCTTATACAGGCAATGGAAATATTTAGGGTGAGGTTTGGCGAGTCTGTGAAGTGATAGTCTATCTGAATGAATGCCGAGCGACTGTTTCTATGGGAAATATAGGTTTTTGAAGAAGACAAATCAATCCAAAGGATGTTTATGGTTCAATCCCTAGTGGGCGGCAGAGAAATAGCTAGGAGGAGTTCAATTAGACATCCACACGCCATTTGGAGATTTATTAAGACATTTAAGTGATAGCATTAAACAGAACTGATAGCAGTGTCTCCACAGACTGTTCCCTTGTGCAGTTTTTCCGTGTTCCATGTTTGCTTCTGACCTTGGGACGTAAAACCTTTGTCTGGCTTATTGGATGTTCCCTCCGGTTGTACCAGGGAACATGCTATGGAAACAACTGAAACAGTGCCACAATTCTACGAATTCATAAGGGCAGAGTCTAGAAGAGTACAATGGAGTTGACTTGAGCTGTCTTAAAGAAGTTTGGCGAATAAAACGGCCTTGCAAACAGCATGTTGGTATGGGGTAGGAGCTGTTGAAAAATTGAGATCCAAACAATGTCTGTTCAATACGCAATATTTTTGCTAATCACAGAAATAAAGAGGTGGGTGGTATACAGTATTACCTCGAATGTCCCTCCTGGGCACAAGCATGGTCCCAATGCTGACAACATATTTCAAGAGACAGGAGAATCTCTCCTCAAGAATGAATCCCAAACTTTTGCCAGGCCACGAACACCTCAATCGTCAACAAGGCAAATCTCACAAGTAACGTATCCTTGTATTACCGATCGGCAACAGCCAAATCACCAATGTCCACTTTAAAAGTTTGAGTCCAATGAATTACATTAAAGTAACAATTAAGGACTTGCTGGTGAAAATCTGCCAAATGTTGGTATCTCAACGAATCCATCCAACAAGACTGAGATGAAATGAAGAACTGACCAAGGAAACCTGATCTTCCTGCTCTCGTCCAAAGCAGGAAGAAGTATGGAGCATGCAGCCAATCCAAATGAGATATCCCATTGTTCATCATCTGTTTTGTTTCTTCAGAGTTTACAAAAAACTTTAATACATAAATCTACACGAAAGTATAGGAAAATCGTGTATTCTAAGCTTGGATTGAGTTGCACATGTTTGTCAACAATCCATGTTAAGATTACCTAAATTTACAGTACATCAATGTACACATGTACACTATGGTATATCAGTTGAAACGTATATTCAACTGTATTTGAACAATCTTCATCATGATCATGCTCAGATACCTTTCTTTCAAATATTGTGTTTCTCTGAACAGGAAGGAGGAGGTGAACGCACTTGGTTGCCTAATAAACCTTGGTAGACCACAACTGGTTCACCGTCCAGACCAGCACCTGTCCATCCTGATGAGGAAGGAAGTTGCAGCTGAACCATTTAAAGGTGTTCACCACCCGTGTGCATTGTATTTACTGGTGGCTCAGGAAAATAGGATTACACATGCCCCTGTATTCTGTGAGCACTTGTCCGTAAGGTGCCAAAACCGAACCAGACCAATCTAGATCAGTTTTGTTTGATCGTACTCCCGCGAAGGTCCACTTTTTTGACCACATCAACCAGACCAGATCACGTTGGCGCGTGTTTACACGGAAGACCAATTTTGATCAATCCAGATCAATCAAGATTGGTTTGGTCCCGTGTTAACGGACCTCATGCCTTAGATTCTTTCTGAAGATTTACATTCTTTCTGAAGATTTACATTTCCCCTCAGCTGCTCCCAGTGCCTGTTAGGGAATCTCGACAATAAGAGTAAATAAATGAAGAATGTGACAAACTTACTGGTGTGGTTGGTGTCTGCGTGGACATCTCACACTTAACCACTGCCTTGCGTATCGCGTCATCTTCTCGAACTTCCGTGTTCTGTTTAAGCGTCTGCAAGTACAAGAGGAAACGAAAGATTAATCAGTTGTCATGTTTACGAAAGTTGTTCTCCAATTCGAACAGAAGAGGAAGAATTTTAACTGAGGAATAGTATGCAACATCACAAGGAAGTGATTGTCTCAAGTCTGCAATGGAAAGGATAACACAAGAAGATTTGTGGGCGTTTTTTTTTAAATTGATCATAAAACCTAATTTCAGTTGTCCTTTCAACATTGAGTTGGAGGGACATTTGGTGCATCAATATTTTAAAGGGACACTATAGGCAGTTGCTAGGTTGGCAAGATAAAGTCACACAATGTCGCCAAAAGGGGTCTCTCCCATCTCACAGTACGTCAAAACTATTCAGGCTTTTACAACGAATATATGTAGTGCTGAATCTGACATGTCCCAGTGCCCTTACTGTGCATAGTAGTCATCCAAATATGGCCAATTTAACCCCACTGCTCCTGCCTATTAAGTCCCCCTTTTAGGAGGAAGCTACCAAGGGCAGGCCAGAACACTTCAAATCATACATCTTACATTTTTATTCATCCACTCTGAAGAATAGATTTGTCTTTGACAAACACATCAAGAAAACCTAATTACTTGAACGGATTCTTCAAATAGAGGAGCTCGATGCTTTAAGCAATGCGGCGAAGAGGAATAAATTGGAATTCATTTGTTTCTTGAGAGCCTATATTCCGGCAGTAATGTCAACAGAAATGACAATCTGTATCTATAAAGTAATGGATTGAGCCACACAGAATGACAGTTTCTTCTCAAGAGTCGCTCTCAAAGATGCTTCAAGCAGATGACATAAACATCAGTTCAGTAAAGGGAGAGGCTGGACTCTGCTTGAAACTATATTCATGATCTTTTAGGCAGCCGGTCCTGACAGGCGGATTTAGGGAGAAGTATTGCTCCGCTCATTTGAGAAGATATTTCAAATTGAACACAATTTTGAATTTCAAGTGACGGAGCACCCCCTCTTTCTCTTAATCATAGATCCTCCCAGGCCCTCAAATCCTCAAAAACAGTCAGCGCCTTTGATGACTGAAAGCTCATCGCAGCTTTCTAATTTAGTGATTCTTCCACCGAAAAAGCTGCAGCATGATGATGATGATTACACTTAAAGAGTAAAACGATTTGAACTGCACTGTCATAGCAAGCATTTAAAATGGCCCTGAAATTTCAGAGCAGGTTTAAGGTCGCATGCCGCACTGGCCTGTATGTGCTTAATTGGCCCTTTCCGTTAAAAAAGGGCACTTGTCCATGGAGGCCACTATTTACATCGTGTGGCATTACAGGATTAAATATCGTGGTACGACCTCTGTTGCAGCAGGGTGCATCGTTTTTACAAATCCTGGACTGTTAACAACTCAGACCACAACTTGATTAGGTCTTTGACTATCATCTTTGTCAAGACGGCCGACCTAGTTTATTTGCACACTTCTTCAAGCAGTTGATTTTAAGTGCCCGATTTTTTCAAGTGGCAATATTTTGGCACAAAATTGGGTCAGTTTTGATTCATCTTCCTGGTGTCTCGTATAAATCGTATTTTGATGATTTTTACAGTGCTATCTATTGACCCTTTAACTGACAGATCTAGTTTTAACATTTTGAAAGCCATTACACAATTAGAAATAACTTTTTTTAGCTTTTGAAACATATTTTTAATGGTTTTTTTGGCCAACCCAAATTTGCATCCCGTAGAGATTGTTCCGTAAAATGTTTTTTTGTGGGGTTCTGAAAAACTTCCAAGGGTTTGGAAAAAAACGTTATTCCTAAGAGTGTACCTGAACAAACAGATCATGTCTGAACATTTTACAAGACGTTACCTTATCATCATCTCCACCACTGGCAGAAGCTGATGCTTCTACAAGAAGGGCCAACCGTAACCTCAGAGCCTTTATTCCACATATCACAACCATGATCTTCCACCTCTACAACTTTTCGATGATCAAAATCTGTCGAGAATTCCACTCACAAAAGTTACCGCCAGTCTAATCCAAGGACATATATCATGACATCACCATTCCAACCCAAAGTGCACAATATCTCCATAACCTGGCCCGCTACAGAAAATATATCACACAGGTTTGTCTAATGCGGAAATGATTATCCTACGATCATCAATTTTCCCTTGAACTGTCAGATTTCTCCATTTTCTATTATCCAATAGTCGTCAATGCATAATTTCATATTTCCTGGTGCTAATCATCACAAATAATGATGACATCTGAAAGACGCACACTGTTGAAACAAATAAAGGTGTTATTCTGTCCAATATCCAAAATTTTAGTTTTTCATTTCCTCAAGTATAAACTTGCTTGTTATGACATTAACAGTCAATGCCAGAACCCCAAATGTCACAGCCAAAGTTCCCCTGTCAGTTTATACCATACACCACCACAAGTCACCCAACCTCATCAGATCATGCAAATATTATCCTTTATTATATGCATAACATGTCCTCAAACCATTATTTTAGCGGTCCCAGAAAGTAGGATGATGGATTGTGTCAGTACATCACCCGAGTCAACCATCCTGCCTCATTATCATCTATTACATGTTTACAGGAGTTCATTAGTTGTGTACTGATGAGTTCCAACAAGTCTGCAATCCCTTGGCCAAATGTATCAGGGTGTGAGCAAACACGAAATTGTCCTTGGACTACATAGGCCTTAGAAACATTTCCTTCCTGTTTTTCATTCAAACTGATCCGACTGAACTGTCCTTTGCTACACAGGCAGACTGACAGTCTGTGCTTCTGGTCAGCATCGACTTCAACCTAACCAGGAAACAAGCTCCTTGGTGTCAATCCCTCCGTGTGTGTGCTAAGACTTGGGGCTTGGTCGAAACTCAAACTCCAAATGCATCTACCGAAACTGTATCTCAGGATGTAGTTTCCAGTAATATCAGACCAGCAATAAGTCTTTGGAGACTTTTGAATGTCACAACTCCAAACACACTGCAACAGACGGTGTCCTCGAGAGTTTAAATAGAGTTGACCATATCTGCAATTCCAGAATTTGAGGAAGTTGGCCACGCGATTGAAAGTCACGGTTTTATTCCAGTATCTGAGTAGATAGACATGAGAGTCCTTGAGGCCTATAAGTGTCCACTTCCTACACTTGTGTCAGCGCCCCATCATGTTTCAACATTAATAGGAATCCTCTAAAGTAGATTTTACCCTTTGTTACACATAACATGCCCTCAAACCATTATTTTAGCGGTGCTGGAATGTCCTACATGAATTTTAAATAGATATGAAATCCCACGATGAACATATTGCAATCTGTTCGAAAACAGGGGGTTGAAATATTAACATTATTAACTCGACAAAAACATGATCTTCTACATTTCGGTAACAAGATTAGAAAGCACAGAGTGAATTATCAATCCAAAAAAGATGTCCCGTGGTATTTCAAAATCCATGAGCAAAACTAGGAATATCCAGAGGCAACAGTCGGCGGTCCTTGGAAGCCATCCTCGCCCGAATGATTTAGATGGCAAAATGGCCCCAAAGCAGCGAAGGCAATGACAGCTAAAAGCAAATCTGTTCACAGCATTTCTCCACTCAAGGTTCCCCTATTCCAACTAATTACCGCCCGCGTGCATTTAACTACTCCTGCCATTTGCCCTTTGATGACTTAATGACTCCACCGCCAGTTGTTAAGGAACGTCCAATTATGAAGATATCACTGGCACCTGGCCTTGACGGTGGAAAAAACTCCACTCATTATTTGTAACCATCTAATGGTGCTGCAGGAGATTCTAACGAGTGCGGTGACTGCATTTTGAGGCAACCAGAAACCACATGAATGAATGCAGAAGCAAGAGGACAATAACCTTAGTCCAGGCACTTATTTTCACAGATACAGTAGAACCTCCCTTAGCGGACACTAGTTTTGGTCCCAAATTAGGTGTTTTTTTCAATCAATTTGACCTCTCTAATCAGGACACCTCTCTATTAAGGACAGCACTTGTCAGTCCCCAGGTTGTCCTTAATAGAGAGGTTCTACTATACATTCAAAAGTTGCAAAAGTGTCCAAATTCGTATCCCATTCCCCCTCCCCTCATATCTATATATCTATTAGTTGGTTTGTTGCGTTGCAGTCTAAGCTCTCTAATCCTATGACCTCACATCAGATTCAAGCACAGAAGAACCTCCTTTAGCAGACACCTCTCTAATAAGGACACCCTCTCCATTAAGGACACTACACTCCTTAATAGAGAGGTTATACTGTATTCTTAGTGTCAAGTTTTCAATGTGACGACATCATTTGTTGCACTACAAATCTGGATTGATTGGTGTCCCCGACACATTTTTCTCCACATTAATTTAAATATGTTGAATGCTATCGCATGACCATGTGCTCATTATGGAGCCTGACTTGAATAGTAAGAAGTGGTCTTATACTGGTGAATCTAGAGTATATTGGTAGATTTTCTGTGCAGTTTCACAGCCAACCAGGTAGCAGAATGTCCATGACAAAAAAGTTTTCAAATCTCTTCAATGGCATAGCTGGATGCTTGCTGAAACAAAACCGGCACAGCAGGTCACACTTAAACACAATGAGTTTAGAGTGTTGCTTCCAATAGTTTTGTTACCGACATACTCTTGGCACAAGACTGAAACAAAATCATCACTTATTAGTTCACACTACACCAGCTGAAAAGCCACTTTTTAAATGTTCTCACTTAGTTGTAGTTGGTGGACTGCCTAAAACAAACAATAATGCAATCTTCATCATTTAAAGCTGATGAGTCAAATATCCATTCCGGAGTACGGCCTAAGCCGAGGGAATGTTCGTGATGTGCATTTGCATCTTCTACTGAATTTACCCATTACCCCCAGTGCACAACTCGAAAGCCTGGTATTCTCTGCAGAGACCGTAGGGTACACTTTGAGGGAAAGCATAGTATTCATCAGATTCCCCAGGGTTAACACTATCACTTGAAAATTACTGCAGACACATCTGTCTTCTTCATGTATGAGAACCCACTGACCATGAGGCAGGAAACAATCAAAAGGCAATCACAATGCCATCAAAAAGTTATTTGGGTCCACCCCTGACCAATTAGAGGGAGAGGCTGATGATGTTGCTCATTAGTCAATGACACCCAATGACAAGGACCAATAGAACACCATAGAACACTTTGAATTAATAAGCACAGAATATGCACAGCCTTTTTACAAGCCATTTTGTATTGTCTTATGAAAATTTTCAAACATTTCTGAAAACTTTGGATGTTGACATTTTGATCCTCTTTCAGAAAAATAGTACATAATAGGCTTCTAAGGGCATTACAGTACTGGTATCCGTTTTCTTTCAAGGACAAGCCTACCATCCGGAATGATGAAGAAAGTGTCAATCTTAATGAGTAATGTAAAGACTGATACGACGGCAAATGAATTAGATTATAGAAGAACGTGTCAGAAATAATCACATAATTTGCTTTGACAGCGAGAAGCCTGTGTGTTAGAAAATATCGACATTTTAGAAAATTGTCCTTGTTTTAGGAAATTCAATTTGAGGTTGCAGCTTCTTGATGGGGGACTTGATGATGTCTCACTAATGTGGTATATATATTATAGGTAGCAGTATTTGTAAGAGCTAAGAAACTGAAGTGAGAATAAAGTGCATGTACTTGGAAAATGAGCGTCTTTAATCACAGCTTATATCTTAATGGCTACTTAGCGCAGTTACAATCAGTTATCGCTGCGTTTGATAGTGACTTGCTGGTCGCTGCACATGCGATGACTGGGCAAACCAGCAATTATCATCGCATTTTAAATCGCAGTTCGCAGTGACTTAGAACTGTGCCACTGGTGACAGTCTATATTTCTGGTCGCATCATAAAACTCAGGCACAAGACGAAGGTTGCCAATCACAAAATGGCACTTGTTTTTACTCTGAACACCAAATCTTTGATTGACGAAGCTATTGCCAGGAGGCAGCACTAGTGCTGTCCTGGCAAGAGATACATCCCAGAGATTAAATTTGGGCGACTTGAAACTAATTAATTTCAACTCGGTGAACCTCCTGACAAAAAACTTAGTCTTTTTTGGCATCAAAATACTTTTGCTACAGTCCCTAACCTCGTGAGAAAAAGATATAACTCCTCCAGCTTTTTTTCTGCAACATACTGTACCATCATCGAAGACAATGCACCCGCTACAGCCATGACACATCCATAGACAATGCCCCCTCAATCAGACCAATATGTCACTTCATCAAGCCCCCTTCTTCTCTATTTACATAAACGGAGGGAATAAATCCATTATATATAGATATATGACCTGCTTTTAACCGATTTCCATTTTGAAGAGTCAGGAGTCAATTCTGACTTTCCTGTCAATGGAACCTTCTTTCCTGCTTGACGGCAACAATATTGAAGTCATTAAGTGATGCATATATTGATTTGAAGTCATGAAGTGATACCAAAAACACATTAATTCTTCAAAGTAGTTTAACTTTGAGGTAATGTGTTTTTGGCGATAAACAAAATATAGATAGAGAACAACATAAGAGAAAAATTTCGTTACAGACTCACCAACAATGAAAATCAAGATGTTTATGTTTTCAGTTCTTATGGCAAATCTTCCAACAAACAATGATATACTATTATTGTTTATCATAAAGAGCAGAACAATTTTACTGGTTCAAAGTTGGCAGTTTGTCTGAGATTATCTGAGTCTTCAAACATGTACATCACTTATTTTTTATGATACAGCAGGCAAAGAAATTCGGTCAATTGTGATTTATATTGCTGGTGCCTCACAGGTGAACATTATTTCAGAAGATTTTAAATGCAATCTACGGTGGGGTGATGCCTCCTTGAAAGTCATGACTGGGAGGTGGGGTGATGCCTCCTTGAAAGTCACGACTGAGATGTGGGGTGATGCCTCCTTGAAAGTCACGACTGAGATGTGGGGCGATGCCTCCTTGAAAATCACGACTGAGTGATACATTTTAACCGAAAGCTTCCAAAAATCTTCCAATTGTTTCATAACGTTTCATTTTAAATGTCACATGAACACATTTCATGCTTTTATTAATGACAATACCATCTAATTGTCACTTATCATAATATTGCATGGGGAAATGACCTGATGTTGATACTTCACTTGACACTGGATAGATCTGCTTGGGTCAGATTGGTTAAGTGTCCACCCCGGGGCATAAAACAATCACTCATTAGATGCAAATGTTTCTCCTTTGTCTATCTCACAGCTTATTGCTTTTGTGGTTGTGAAAAAAGCTACATTGGACAACCACTAATTGTTGATGAGATGATGGATTTTGAATTGTTATTGATGACATTATTATCCATTCTCATCTCAATATTTTTGGAATGGAATTATAATTGGATGAGGAGCGATGACATTGTCTTTACTGTTACAGACTACTGTACCGCACAGCTTCTCATTATGCCAGCATACCTTGCCCAAGGCAATACGTCCTGCTGAGTTGGAATTCATAATACACAATCAGTCAATTTCAGAATATTAGCTTTATCTGAGGATCAAATAACGGCCACTGATTGTGCCCCCCCCCCCGTCCCCTTCCCTTGGCAATGAGTCCCCTGGAGAGTGCTTCCCGATTTTAAACCTTTCCAATTCTATCCACTGAATGTTACTGCAAAAGTGGATCACACTTCTGCAGGGTTAATTGGAATGACGGAAGAGAGTGACAGAAAAATATGGAAAAAGAGGATGAAAAGTTCATTTCATGAATATGAATCACAAAATTTGACATTCACCACAAAGACTATACCTGGTGCAATAATTATCATTATGAAATTAACGCAAGTTGAAATCTCCCCATCAAATTAAAAGCCATATGGAGTATTCCTTTGTTTGGGTAAGGGTCCTTTAAATTTGAATTGTAAAGTGGTCATTAGGGACTAATTTTCATTTCAGGAATTAAGGGGGTAATGAAATGTGGAGCAACCAATTGGCACCTGTCATTTCATGATTGATGACCGTCTTATAGTCAAATGGCACCATACTGGGAATACTTGAAGATTGAATATAACCTTGGCTACACATCCAGTGCCTGGTCCAATCGCCATCTTCAACAGATATTTCAGCTGAAAACAACACAGGGCTTACGATTTGCAAACAAGGGTAAACTGCAGAGCCACACTCTGGAAATGTCACAATTTGGGATGAATTTATTTTCTTCCGCATCACAGACGCATCAAATGAACTTGATGAAAACAACGTCTGACGCAATCTGCCGCACAATTTGTTTTTCCTGGGTTGAGATTAAGCTTGAAGATAAACGCCACAAAAGTGCACTATTTCAACACTACATGGCGCTGTGAATTACCCCTGCGCGAGAACGGCCAGTGACGAAGAAGACCTGAAGTGGTGATGATCTCAAAGTTGATTTTCGTCTTCTCCTTCTTCTTTTTCTTGAACTGCGTCCAGAGGGATTCTCTCAAATCTTCACCCATGAAATTAATCAGCGCTGACCCATTCCAAATAGATTCCCAACTTAAGGAACAACATCAGTAAAGCCTCACCCAGGTTACTCAGCCTCCCTTTCATCTCTGCTTTTATCTTATCATTTTAGCATCAGATGACCAATCGCCATTGTCTCAAGACATTTTCAGATTTGCAATCTAATGGCCAATTTTTAACAGCGCCAATGTAATCACATTATTGTTTATATCACAAGGTCATTTACTTGACAGCCAAAGGTTGGAGAGATCAAAGTTTGAGACCCAAAGGAAAAATCCTATCCAGTCGGAAAAAATATCTCGGTCCACAACAAAGAAAATTTATCTTTCCGGTCATTTAGATAAGATATTAGGTGGTATCTTGATTTCTCTAACAATGCAACTACCGTTGCTTAGCAACTCATGTCAATTTCATGGCTAGCTGAAATAAGTTGATGATATCCTTTTCCCATCTGCTCTTTAAATTATTCCATCATAATCAGAATTTGTGATAAATTGTTTAGAAATTCTGTATTCCTCTTTTAAACTAGTTTGGTGAAGTGTCCATTCCAAGGCCATAATTATGACACAAAAGTATATCACACAATCTATTTGCCTGCATTCACACCAATTTAATTATAGGTGAACCATCAATTAAATTTATTTTTACACTCAAGTTTTAATTTGAATTAATAGTCAATTCAAAGATATTGGATGTTGTCAAATTAGTGCCACATTGACCATCTGCTCAGAAAACTTGCAAAATGGAACTTAAATTTTACTTCTGAGGCCATCGAGGTAGACTATAGAGGCAGTGCAGTGACGTAATTTTGACGACCATTTTGGAAGTCAATCTGTACCTTTGACCTGTTCACGTTGCTAAGAAAGTGTGCACCTCAACTAGTACCGAAAACGAGCAGGCTTTGGCCCTCTGGTTACTGGTTTAAGGAAACGAGAAAAGGAACCTCTGCAAGCACCTGTGCCACTCTCTGGGACCATCCAGTGGACCCACTAGTGTCATCAACTCCCCCAGAAAGGTCTCGCCATGTCAAGTTCTACTCTTCTGGTGACAGGGGAGTCCATGGACTACTCACTAGTACGGCTCAGCTTACACCATTGACCTCACTAACTTCTAAACTAAGCCAAGTGTTCCAAATCGTGGACTGTTCTGGTTTAAGACTACAAACACAGCTGGAAGGACCAGGACTCAAGTCTTTTATTCCCTCTATGAGATGCCAAAACCTCAGTGGTCAAGATGGCATCCACCAGATATACTGTAAATCCATTTATTTTCACGGCCCCAAATTTTAGCGAATATGTCATTTTTGGATTACACTACCATTTTAAAATTCTGTAAATGGATGGGTTTCCAATGGTCATAAGACATAAGATCAGTCATTTTAGACCCATTAATAAAACTCAAGGGGCCAAATTCATAAAGGGCGTTTAAGGGTTAGACGTGAACAACTTCTCTCCAATCAGTTTCAGGGCCTGTTCATATTCTGTGAAGATTTACATGAAGGACCTGAATCTGTCTATTCAGTAGTTAAACGCTGTTTTAAGCTAAACGCCCTTTATGAATTTGGCCCTACGCGTTTACAATAATGGCTGACAGTAAACTAACATCTGAAACAGTATGACAGTATGTCTAGAAGTAAAATCATACACTGAATGTTTTGGTTACTCTTCCTCTTTGGGTTTTTTACGATGTTTCTGCCAGTGTTTCTTTGGCTGTCGTCAAGTAGTGAATGAGCACAAAGAAAAAACAAAGAAGTAAAATCTTCGAGAAAATTAAGTAAGGTAAAAAAATATATTTACGCGAGAGCAGCACACACCACCCATGTCAAGGTCGAGTTGATGGTAGTTCTTACTGTGGCGAGAGTGGTCGAGAATCCAGTCACAACACAACAACCGGCATGGCATCCTCTACGAACTGATCACAAAAAGCAGCAATTCCGAGATTTTATCAAAGTTTTATGAAATTTTATCTGATTCATTGAAGAATATTACACACGTTTCTGCAAAATGTCAGCATCACTGATGCTATGATTTACGATCTATTAGAAATATTCATCGAAACAAAAAGCGAGATTCCTCTTGAATAAACTCGTGTTCTCAGAACTTGTAATCCTTTACGACAGTAAATCCAATTGTTTCACTTGGTAAAAACAATTTACAATCAACCTGATCCGGTTATGCAGAAATATTTTAAATAACAGTGCAAAATGTTCCAATTTCATACCAGATAGTTCCATCAATATGCATATTTCAACAAAACATCACGCAACTCAATAACGGATCTGTTGTCCCAGAGGACAGAAATCAGAGTGCTAGATCCTGGAAATGTCAATATCTTGCAAAACGACAATTTATTCCGCAAGCAAAGTGTGAAAAGTATCCCAGAAGAAATGTCCGAGGAAAACATGAATCGGATTTTCCATAAAATGTCATCACATGAATCTCTGATACGCATGAAGAGACAAAGGGGTATCTTTGGACAGAACTTCACAATTGCAGCAAGTTCCTCCTAAAACATCAAGAACATGTCAAAGTGGAACGTCGCTGGGAAAAACTGAGTCAACTGTTTCATGTTTTCTCACGGAATGGCAACAAACTGGTCAACTACTCCCTCGAGCAGACGTAATGACTGAGATCACAACAAATGTGCGTGTCACTTCACAGCATCACATTACGCTATACGAAGCATGTCAGCAGCATCAAACAAAGACGCACGCTATCAGTCGAGTCATCACGGTACGAGCAACGAGCAGACCTCGTCCGCTGCTAAATTCGTCATATTCCATAACCAATCAATTGTCAGTATATTGTATATTGGCACTCATCATTGTCGCCAGACGCAGCCAATCTCGACAATTTTGTTATGTCACTTGAAGAGGATTTGAAGAGTTTGCGCAGTACTTCGAGTTCATCATTACCTTAAGGTGTCGCATGTGTAAATTCTATATGGAATCCCAGTGGAATGTAGAGCCGAGTGAAACAGACTTCTCAACTCGAGTCGACTCTACAGCTTGGTGTAGATTGGTGTACGGAAACTGTACACTATTGCATTGGAAACATTGGCAACGAAAGGTTGAAACTGACCGCGTCGTAGACAACGCACGTGTTTCTGGCTTCACGTATCACCTGCCCTCTTGCAGGACTTTTTCAGACGCAATTATTAAAACATTGAAGCATTTTTGAAACATTTAAAATGGACTCCAATCAGAGTTTGAATATTCTTAAGGGGGAAATTGACTATGGGAGTGGTGGACTTGACAATGTGCACAAATTATTTCCTCATGTGCACTGGATGACACCGCATCTAATTTGGTTCAAATTGAGAGGAACTGAGCGCATTCTTTTTCACGATATGTTAAATTTCATGTGCATTTTGCTGAAGTGATATTACTCATCTTTTTTGAATGCTGTGATAGTCATATCTAATGGTCTCTCAATTTTTTCTCTCTTATATTTTATAGTTGGTTTGGTAACTATTTTTAATCGTTAAAGATAACTTATTCAAGTAAAACCTTTTTATTGTCATCCAGTTTTTCACAGAACTCCTAAATTGCAGCAGACATTTTTCAAATTTCCTCTGACTATTATGAGTCAGAAGATGATATAAAAGTACACCTCCTGCTGCTTTAGGCCCTATGATCTAAATCAATACAATTGACACAGATTCATATGATCATATTATCAGTTCAAATGAAATGGCCAGGGCCATTGTGCTCACCTCATGTGGAGGAAAGATGGATAAAGAGCATGGTATTGTGTCATGTAGTGTTAGGTTTGATGTAGGTCCAAGCAATTACAATTTCCCCAAAATGGCCAATTTACAGTACATTCGACCTCTGTGACCTTGAAAAGTAGGTCAAATCAAAGAAGACCCGGGTGACACATTGAATGGTTGTTAGAATTAGATGTACCTATGATATAAAATTGGTGACAATCGGGGAAGTCATTACTAGGAATAATGGCATTTTGAAGAATTTAGGATTTGGCCCCCTCCCTGGAGGCCAAACGGCAAATCAGATCGCACCAAACTTCGGTACCTGAGATCACCTGACCAAGGGGTACATGTGTACTTAATTTGTGATCAACAGTCATTGCAGTTAAGAAACGTGCCATAGTTACGGCCTGACGGCGAATTTACGCCATTTGACCTCTGTGACCTTGACAAGAAGGTCAAATTAAAAACCTGTGTGAAATATACTGTATGGTGGTTAGATGTACCCATGATATCAAATTGGTGGCAATCGGGCAAGAAGTTAAGGAATAATCACATTTTAAAGGTTTTTGGATTTTGCCCCCTGGTGGTCAAGTGGTGAATCATATTGGACCAAACTTCGATCCCTGAGATCACCTGACTAAGGGGTAAATGTGTACCAAATTTGGTATCAATAGTCATTGCAGTTTAGAAACGTGCCATCGTTACATCCTAACGGCCAATTTACACCATTTGACCTCTGTGACCTTGAAAAGGAGGTCAAATCAAAAACCCGGAGGATATATGATGCACCTTTGCTAGAAGTACCTACCATATTTTTTTCAAAATTTCCCGACTACTATTAAGGGAGATATTGCATATTTTCACTTTTAACGTTTGGCCCCCAGGTGGCCAAACCATGAAACGAATCGGACCGAAACTTGGTCTCCAAGGTGTCATTACATAAGGGTACATGTGTACCAAGTTTCAACTCAATAGCTCTAACAGTTACGAAACGTGCCCTGCTAACGGACGACGGACGACGACGACGACGACGACGACGACGACGACGACGACGACGACGACGACGACGACGACGGACGACGGACGCCACGGTATGGGATAAGCTCACCTCTGCTAAGAGGTGAGCTAAACATCAGAAACTATAAAGGCCTACGCCATTTCTTAAATATTTGAAATTCACAATTGAACTTGAAAATCTTTAATTGTGTGAATACATACTCGATATATAAATTCCGACAAAGGTGTTGAGTAAACAGATATAAAAATACTATAAGTGCCGAGTTTCTGTAAATTCGTGATGACGTATCCATAACAACTGCACTACAACATTTATGAGTCTGCATTTCTTTTGTTGGACTACCAGTAGTTATGAATGGCGTACCCCTTTAATGGACACATGGCGAAATTTCAAATCTGAATTACACCACATCAATTATTTAACGCGCATATCCCTTGCCAAGGACTGGGCACCAAGTGCATTAGCTCTTCACTCACATACTAACGGTAATAGAAAATCATAGGAGTGTTCAATGAAATAGCACTCGTAAATGTTGGCGAGGACATTACATAAATATGACAGATCCAACGGCATTATCAACCGATCGCCGACGATGCAGACTAATTATCGCATTCTCTAGGACATCATGGCGCCTCCAGTCATGACAATTTCTGCTCATTTCATTGGAGTACAAATAAAGAATGAAGGGAATAAATAAAGGGAATCCTCAGTAACAAAATCAATGGTCAAAGTGATCATCCATTCCTGGAAGATTCTGCAAACTGCACTCTTCTACATTGCTAGAATGAGATTCCATAATGATTTTACAGTTCAAGAATCAAAGTGTGGGCGGAACCCCAAACTGTCTGAACAAAGGTCTCATACTCTCAGCACTACACCACCGCTTGATGAATATTCCTTATGATTTAAGACAAAGTGTTTCAACTGATTAATTACCCTGATTAACTGATAGTCCTGAATCATATCATTGTTCTGTGACTAAGATGTAACCACTTTGACATCGAATAAATCTGTTTTTATTGTCTTCATTGAAAAAGAAAAATCTGTCGATTACAATCCAATATTTGAAGTAAGTCAACTAAGAGGAAGATTAATGTTTAATCTGTGACCATAACGACAGTCTCTAAAACAACACTCATTGGTAACGGACTTCATTTAATCTATAATTAACTGCTGGTTCTATTGACTAATCAAGGCCGTCCATCAGAGACGTGGTGCCGTTTAGTAGAAAAGGAGATGAGGCAGCTTGGTCTGACCTGGGGAAACATCCACGGCCAGGCTCCCATCCGAACAGGGTGGAGACTGAAGATTGAAGCCTTTTCTTGCCCCAAGACACAGAGAGAACTTAGTAAGTAAGTCTATTGACAGCTATAAATAAAGGGCTAAGAAACCAAAAAATTCTATTTTGTGAACAAAACAACACATTTTATTTCTTACATTGGCCTTGAGGTAAGGTAAAAGAACTGTCATATTAGACTGCAATAAGACTGACATCAAGTATGGATATAGTCTAATCTATACTTGCTTACACTATGATGATGCCTCGGTCAGCTACGGGTTAAAATGTGCTCGATATTTTATCATCACAGGGTACTGCGCGATTTTGTGAGGACTTTAGCCACCAAACGACGTCAGCTT
This sequence comes from Lineus longissimus, assembly GCF_910592395.1. Taxonomy (NCBI): domain Eukaryota; kingdom Metazoa; phylum Nemertea; class Pilidiophora; order Heteronemertea; family Lineidae; genus Lineus; species Lineus longissimus. The sequence continues at coordinate 9,696,498 of NC_088315.1, forward strand.
CATCAATCACACAGTACAAACAGAACTAATTACCTCAAACCAATAACAGGATCAGTTAAATATTGATACGTCAGCAATAAATAGTTGTGTCCTTTTCCCAGACAATCCAGCCAATCAGAAATTAGATACATTTCTGCATAAGTATTTACAGGGGTATCATTTCCGAAACCCAACAATTTATTCAAACTACGTGTTGAAAATGTTCAGATACATGTATGATTTTAAAACTATGACTGAATTAATCATCGAGGACCTGTTCAACAAAGGCAATTGTGAAATCAAATGACCCATTCCTAAATATTGAAAATGAGTCACCAAGACAAACATAGACTGAAGTGGAACACATGTTGTCATCATATTGTTGTTCAAATCAACAATGTAAGATAAGAGACAATCAGCATCCAAGACATAAATTTCATCACGCTGGCTCACTCCATCTTGTGAAGTGACTTCAAAGACTCACAGCTATGAATAATAAGACGATGATCTGTTGGTAAAAAACAACCAATCTATTCATGTTATTCATGACTTGGTTGATCTTCATGTCAAACACGTTAAACAGAGAGATCACGTCAGCACTGTTGACCAAATTCACCAAATTCAGAGTCCGGACTTGATCTCTTATTCTTAGTTCAAAACACATGATTCTGGTCATCCGAGCTAGGTGGTGAGGTGCCCTAATGCACAATTTGATATGATATACAGAAACTGCTGAAGGCAGGAGTTGTATGCACCCCAAACCTCAATGGAGTAACAATGGTGTTCGACTGAGTAAGCACAGATGACTGCACCGTCGGTACTCCGATGCAATGCCAATACTTGTACCTGATGGGCCAAAAAGCTAGGTGGTGAGGTGCCATGATATGATATACAGAAAGTGATGAAGGCATAGGTTGTGTGCACCCCAAACCTCAACGAAGTAATACTGGCGTTTGACTGAGTAAGCAGAGATGACAGCATCGTCAGTACTCCGATGCAATGCTAATACTTGTATCTGATGGGCCGAAAAGCTAGGTGGTGCGGTAAGTGCTGAAGGCATGAATTGTGTGCACCCCAAACCTCAATGAAGTAATACTGGAGTTTGACTGAGTAAGCAGAGATGACAGCACCGTCAGTACTCCGATGCAATGCCAATACTCGTATCTGATGGGCCGAAAAGCTAGGTGGTGAGGTGCCCAGATACATACAGAAAGTGCTGAAGACATGAGTTGTGTGCACCCCAAATCTCAACGAAGTAATACTGGAGTTTGACTGAGTAAGCAGAGATGACAGCACCGTCGGTACTCCGATGCAATGCCAATACTTGTACCTGATGAGCCGAAAAGCTAGGTGATGAGGTGCCATGATATGATATACAGAAACTGCTGAAGGCATGAGTTGTATGCACCCCAAACCTTAACGGAGTAATACTGGAGTTTGACTGAGTAAGCAGAGATGACAGCACCGTCGGTACTCCGATGCAATGCCAATACTTGTAGCTGATGGGCCAGGCTAGGTGGTGAGGTGCCCAGATATATACAGAAAGTGCTGAAGGCATGGGTTGTATGCACCCCAAACCTCAATGGAGCAACACTGGTGTTTGGCTCACTACAGACAGATGACAGCACTGTCGGTACTCCGATGCAATGCCAATACTTGTACCTGATGGGCCGAAAAGCTAGGTGATGAGGTAGGTGCTATGATATGATATACAGAAAGTGCTGAAGGCATGAGTTGTATGCACCCCAAACCTTGACGGAGTAATACTGGAGTTTGACTCAGTAAGCACAGATGACAGCACTGTCGGTACTCCGATGCAATGCCAATACTTGTAGCTGATGGGCCAGGCTAGGTGGTGAGGTGCCCAGATATATACAGAAAGTGCTGAAGGCATGAGTTGTATGCACCCCAAACCTTAACGGAGTAATACTGGAGTTTGACTCAGTAAGCACAGATGACAGCACTGTCAGTACTACGATGCAATGCCAATACTTGTAGCTGATGGGCCAGGCTAGGTGGTGAGGTGCCCAGATATATACAGAAAGTGCTGAAGGCATGGGTTGTATGCACCCCAAACCTCAACGGAGCAACACTGGTGTTTGGCTCACTAAAGACAGATGACAGCACTGTCGGTACTCCGATGCAATGCCAATACTTGTACCTGATGGGCCGAAAAGCTAGGTGATGAGGTGCTATGATATGATATACAGAAAGTGCTGATGGCATGAGTTGTATGCACCCCAAACCTCAACGGAGCAACACTGGTGTTTGGCTCAGTAAAGACAGATGACAGCACTGTCGGTACTCCGATGCAATGCCAATACTTGTAGCTGATGGGCTTTTCAGCAAGCAATGATCAGGTTTTCAACGGTTTTGTGCCATACAAGACAATTCACCACCAGTTACCACGCCACCAGAAATGGAATGAAATGGCCAGGGCCATTGTGCTCACCTCATGTGGAGGAAAGATGGATAAAGAGCATGGTATTGTGTCATGTAGTGTTAGGTTTGATGTAGGTCCAAGCAATTACAATTTCCCCAAAATGGCCAATTTACAGTACATTCGACCTCTGTGACCTTGAAAAGTAGGTCAAATCAAAGAAGACCCGGGTGACACATTGAATGGTTGTTAGAATTAGATGTACCTATGATATAAAATTGGTGCCAATCGGGCAAGTCATTACTAGGAATAATGGCATTTTGAAGAATTTTGGATTTGGCCCCCTCCCTGGAGGCCAAACGGCATATCAGATCGCACCAAACTTCGGTACCTGAGATCACCTGACCAAGGGGTACATGTGTACTTAATTTGTGATCAATAGTCATTGCAGTTAAGAAACGTGCCATAGTTACGGCCTGACGGCGAATTTACGCCATTTGACCTCTGTGACCTTGACAAGAAGGTCAAATTAAAAACCTGTGTGACATATACTGTATGGTGGTTAGATGTACCCATGATATCAAATTGGTGGCAATCGGGCAAGAAGTTAAGGAATAATCACATTTTTAAGGTTTTTGGATTTTGCCCCCTGGTGGTCAAGTGGTGAATCATATTGGACCAAACTTTGGTCCCTGAGATCACCTGACTAAGGGGTAAATGTGTACCAAATTTGGTATCAATAGTCATTGCAGTTTAGAAACGTGCCATCGTTACATCCTAACGGCCAATTTACACCATTTGACCTCTGTGACCTTGAAAAGGAGGTCAAATCAAAAACTCGGAGGATATATGATGCACCTTTGCTAGAAGTACCTACCATATTTTTTTCAAAATTTCCCGACTACTACTAAGGGAGATATTGCATATTTTCACTTTTAACGTTTGGCCCCCTGGTGGCCAAACCATGAAACGAATCGGACCGAAACTTGGTCTCCAAGGTGTCATTACATAAGGGTACATGTGTACCAAGTTTCAACTCAATAGCTCTAACAGTTACGAAACGTGCCCTGCTAACGGACGACGGACGACGACGACGACGACGACGACGACGACGACGGACGACGGACGCCACGGTATGGGATAAGCTCACCTCTGCTAAGAGGTGAGCTAAAAAGGAAGGAACTTCACATCTGGGAGAACAATTTCCGCACTGAATGATGGGTGTATCACTGATATCCCAGTTACAGCAGCCTTGCGATGTCAATACTTGGTGGGTCAAGATGGCATAGTGCCTGAATCATTATTCATAGTTCTCTTAAACATTGATATTCTAATGTTTTCATGAAGAAATCATCAAGATAATAGGTGAGGGTGAATCAGGCTGCCCTAACTAATCTTACATGACAAGCAGCCATAAACATAGGATGCACATATCAAGCAGCAAACATTACACTTTAAGGTTACAAATGGCAACATCAGCAGTCCAACCTGAAACTTCACCCATTAAAAGTCCATTTAAACGTGAATCATAACACAGTGGGCCCATCATGGACACCAGAAATTTACAATTTTTACGATGAGAAATCACGATTCAATCTGAGGGGATTCATTAACAAGATCCGTAAAAATCAACGATGTAATTTCGGACAGCAAATTGCCCAAGCAAAATATTCAAAGTTGATACAATTGGTTGTTTTTCTGTTGCTGCGGCCTTGTTAAATTGAAACTGACGGAATTCACCTGATGCTAATTCTACTGACGATGACGCAGCACCATTCAGGTCCATGAGTCACGGAGATGGTAATATGGTCATAGGTGACGCGCCGGTGAATATCGACATGTCAAAGTGACGCGCGACATCACCTCCGCAAATGAAGGCGATGACTTAATCTGTACGATCCGTCTTATTCCACGATCATTTCAGGGATCGGTGGGCAGAGTGTAATGGGGAGGGGGGATAAGTGTTTGATTGGGTCGGGAAAGGGCTGGACTGGTCAGTTGGATGCATCAACATGCTATCGGAATGAGACATGCACAGGCCTATATTAAGGCGGCTGAGAGGGTCAATTCAACTTTGCACACTGGCAATTATATAAAGAAAGATGCATCATCATGATGCATGAACTGTACACCAATCAGATTTTAATCAAGGGAGTGTAATGGATTGGGCTATCAACAGCTGTCAAATCATAGATGTCTCCAAAATTTGATACAGGAGTCTGATTGAATTTTGCAAAGCATTTATTTAGCGAGTTATAGAAAGCTGGAGGGGGATGGTGGAAGGAATAACTTCAGGAAGCGGAGAACGCTTGCCACTTGGTTTGGACTGAAACTGAGGGATGGAGTTAGGCAGGTCGTGGTAAACCATTTGTTGTGTTACAGTGCTAAGTTAATGAAACAGCCAGCTTTTATATAGTGCTTTATATTAGCTGTGGTCTGTCTCGAAGTGCTTAACAACAATGCGCTTTTCTCAACAGAGACACACTAGGGTATCAAGGAGTTGCTTATAAAGATCATCACTTGAGCTTAACCTGTGAAGGACAAGTGGCGAGCAGACCATGAATCGAACTCATGACTCTTGGCTTGCGAACCAACCACCCATGAACTATGCCACCACTACAAATATTTGGAAAAAATATTTTGACTGGAAAATCCGAAAGAAATTCATGAACTGCAAAAATATAAATCGTGAATTTTCAATTTCTTTATAAACTTTGCGAGAACCCCAATAACAAATACCGACAAGGTGGGGAAATGTTATGATTTATAGCATCCATCCGATATAAAGAACACTGAGTTACCACATCATCCTGAGCAACTGAAAATGATGCGACAATTTACTGGCAGCGAACATACACAAACGACGCCGTTACTATGACTTACGGGAAAATAATGCATGAATGGGGAATATTACGGGAAAGTAATGCATAAGGAGCGTGTTTTTAAAATATGCAGGTTGAATTACTCATCAGGTCAGTGTAAGCTCATTTCTATTGTCATGAGCAGCTCACAGAAAAAGATCTCCACCCAATGTTCTCATCACCGCAAACATCCAGCGTGATCCAGCTTCATGATTTCAAGGGAATTTCACCTTGAGATAATCCCCAATCACACTGCAATCTGAGTATGTGCCACTGGAAATATCGATACGAGAATCCTCCCGAAAAACTGATTCAGTCCGCAGCCAAAGCTCAACTTAATCACCTCTAACATCCAGGTGTCTTTACCAGTGCAAGCAACTGACCCAACGAATTGTAAGAAAGGACGGACTCTATACTTCTTGCCAAAGACCAAGTCACCAGGCTAACAAATCTAATTGGCGCCAAACCGTAGTGGCATAAAAACACTCATCCCGCCTTTGAGGAGGATTAGTCCCTGGAGAATTACACCTCCAAGTGCAGAGTGAACGCTGAAGAAGAAGATGATGAAGAAGAAACCTACACTAACTTGTTGGAGTCACTGGGAAAAGGCCATCAAATATTCATGGTGTTTGCTCCTGATGAATGTTTGCCCATTTGGCCCCTGGGTGTTGTCAATTTCTCCAACGAAAGCATGACTTACGGGACCACATGACACGGCAGGGTCGTTTCTGCCGCTGGTATGACATCACCAGTTTTGTAGGGTGATTAGTTACTGTGAGGGATGGGGTGGCTGGGGAAGATGACATGTTGGAACGCAGCACGAAAATGAGGGATTTCCTGTAATGGCCCGAGAGATCCTTCATCATGGCTACCACGTTTAACAAAACATGTATAGTGCCCTGCAGACAGGCAATTTTTACGACAGTAATCATCGCTGTGATGAGTGATAAAAGATTGCTTGTCTTTGGCCAAAATGGTCATCCACAGGTTTTTTAACAGATGTAGCGTCAACAAAAGGAAAATAGTGGGAGCAGACGAAATTTTCCAAATACTGGCAAGTCTCAAAAAATTGAGGGCCAGCATATTTCTGAAAGTTCACGCTATGGCCATTGCTGATTAAATGGGGCTCTGAAACTATGAAGATAGAACATTTCTGTATCATGAATACCATCAATCATCCAATGCAATTTTTTATTAGATTTTATTGCGGAGATGGGTTCGTTTTTTTTTTAGGTGATGTTCTCACCTGATTGAATGAGTAACACGCAGTCAAGGTCTGCGTAAAAGGTGGCATGAAGGCGAATATAAATTGCAAATTTATGCGAATTCCGACAGGTGCAATGGCCTTGTTTTGATTGGATGAGTCAGTGGTATCGATGATGGCAGCAAAAGGAAGCTGAAATGTGACTGAAAAGTACAACATCCTGGATTCCAGGAAAATTGCACTTTTCAAATAAAAACATGCAAGGTGGGAAGAGAAAATAGTGAGCTATCTTGAGAATTCTCTTCCAGAAGGTGTGACGCTGAAAAAGAAGGAGAGCTACCTTGAAAAGTCTTACCTGCAGCTTAGCAAGAGGTATGATGTCACAGTTCTGCGGGCGGTGCCAGACCGTCTTCTGACTCGTAGCATTGTAATAGTAGAATCTGGAGGTGTTCTGGTCAAACAGCTCCCACCACTGATTGTCGTCAGTCTTTTTACTGCAAAATACAAGAAACAATCACATAAGATTTTGATTCAAACTTTCTATTTTGCACTTGAATCCTGTGAAGGGTCAATTGTTGTGAGAGCAAGTATGGATTCTATGCTTTATGTGAGCTGTAGGGTGTGACCAAGTATGGATTCTATACTTGATGTGAGCTATAGGGTGTGAGCAAGTATGGATTCTATACTTTGTGTGAGCTATAGGGTGTGACCAAGTATGGATTCTATACTTTGTGTGAGCTATAGGGTGTGACCAAGTATGGATTCTATACATGGTGTGAGCTATAGGGTGTGACCAAGTATGGATTCTATACTTTGTGTGAGCTATAGGGTGTGACCAAGTATGGATTCTATACATGGTGTGAGCTATAGGGTGTGACCAAGTATGGATTCTATACTTTGTGTGAGCTATAGGGTGTGACCAAGTATGGATTCTATACTTGGTGTGAGCTATAGGGTGTGACCAAGTATGGATTCTATACTTTGTGTGAGCTATAGGGTGTGACCAAGTATGGATTCTATACATGGTGTGAGCTATAGTGTGTGACCAAGTATGGATTCTATACTTTGTGTGAGCTATAGGGTGTGACCAAGTATGGATTCTATACTTGGTGTGAGCTATAGGGTGTGACCAAGTATGGATTCTATACTTTGTGTGAGCTATAGGGTGTGACCAAGTATGGATTCTATACTTGATGTGAGCTATAGGGTGTGGCCAAGTATGGATTTTATACTTGATGTGAGCTATAGGGTGTGACCAAGTATGGATTCTATACTTGGTGTGAGCTATAGGGTGTGACCAAGTATGGATTCTATACTTGGTGTGAGCTATAGGGTGTGACCAAGTATGGATTCTATACACGAAGTCATCAGAGCAACAACCACACTGAATGCTGCATATACGTGATGCCCACGTGATTGACATTTTGGTATTGAGTGAAAGCTGAGCGATTTTGCGCAGACCAGAAGACAAGTGTTGACCTTAAGTAAACCCACACAACCCCTACTTCACCAGTTTGATATAAGTAATAGATAAACCAAACATAATCGGACTTAAACTTTGAAAACGTCTCCGTTCAGCATGAACCCATCCTCATATAATCCATCTAATAATATCTTCCAACTGATCCAAGAATAGATACTTAGGAATATAATCAAATGATGACTTCAAAGCCACTAGAAATACAATCAGACACCATTATTATCTCAAGTCTAAGATAGACCAGTGGCGACCCATATCAATGAAAATCTACAGAATCTCGTCCAAGTATTTGAAGAAACTCTCAAATTCAGCGACTCATTTCCTTAATTCAAATCTAATTATAGAAAACCGCTTCATTCCATTTGCACATCGCCGGTAATATTCTAATAATTCAAATTAAAGTGCTTCTTCGAATAAAATAGGATTAGGATACGATTTGTTCAAATTCGTGAATAACCACAACAAATTTCTCAAATTCAAATCTAATCTTTAGAACATGATCTCAGCAGACGTGCACGGATTTCACTCACGGCATCTGTGAGGATTTCGAATTCAAATCACGCGTTATACTAATGAGGATTACAAGCTCAAACGCACATCCACCATACCAGGTTGACTCAGCCAAGTAGTTCACCATTATGTTGACAGGAAGCAGTAGTTGCAATCTTAGCATTTTTCATCATCCTCATCATGTAAAATTCATTTAATTATCAAATCAAATCAAATCAAATATGACATTTCTAAAGCACCCAAATTTGGTGAAAAATTTCACCAACTCTCAGGCGCCTTTGAAATGCACTCGAAAAAGGTGTGCTTTTAGCATTGTTCTAAAAGCTGCCTTTGACTCCGCAAGTCTTATTACATGTAAGAACATATCAAATGAGGTGTACATATCTGCAATGGAGAATTCAATTTAATGAAACGGCCAGGGGCCATTGTGCTCACCGTATACATCTTTTAGTAGGCAGGATCATGCTTAGTTTACAGGTGAATATGGTGAACACAATCAGGCATGAAGACTTTTTTTAGATGTGTATTGATGTCAAGTAATAAGACAGGGCAGTATATATAAGTTTATGATCCAACCAATAATTGTCTATGACATCAACAAGATCAATATCGTGTGATTGCTAAGAAGAGTCCCTGCAATAAAAATTTCATCGAAAAAAAGTCATTAATAAGCGAGATATTGCACGTCCTACCTTTTCAGTTTTGACCCCCTGGTGGCCAAATCAAGAATCAGATCAGGCCAAAATTCGGTGTCAGAGATTATCTGATGTAGGGGGTTACATGTACCAACTTTCAAGTTCATAGCTTCAGCAGTTAAGAAACGTGCCATAGTTACACTCTAACGGCCAATTTACGCCATTTGACCTCTGTGACCTAGAAAAGGAGGTCAAATCCAAATTAGAAGTCCCTGCCATTAAAAAATTATCGAAAACAATTCACTCAAATAAGCAAGATATTGCACTTCTTACTTTTTCCATTATGGCCCCCTGGTGGCCGAATAAAGAATCAGATCGGGCCAAAATTCGGCATCAGAGGTTATCTGATGTAGGGGGTTATATGCACCATATATTCAAGTTCATAGCTTTAATGGTTAAGAAACGTGCCATAGTTTACACTCTAACGGCCAATTTACGCAATATGACCTCTGTGACCTTGAAAAGTTGGTCAAATTGAAAACCCGTAAGATATGTGATGTATTCTTCCTAAGAGTACCTACCATAAAAATTTTATCGAAAACAAGTCACTTATAAGCGAGATATCACACTTTTTAGATTTCCACTTTTGGCCCCCTGGTGGCAAAGTTGAGAATCAGATCAAACTGAAATTCAGCACCAGAGGCTATGTGATATAGGGGGTTATATGTACCAAGTTTCAAGTTCATAGCTTTAGTGGTTAAGAAACGTGCCATAGTTTACACTCTAATGGCCAATTTACGCCATATGACCTCTGTGACCTTGAAAACAAGGTCAAATTAAAAACCCGTATAATATAAAATGTATATTTGCTATGAGTACCTACAACAAAAGTTTTATCGAAAACAAGTCACTAATAAGCGAGATATCACACTTTTTAGATATCGACATTTGGCCCCCTGGTGGCCAAACAGAGAATCAGATCGGATCGAAAATCAGTGTCAGAGGTCAGCTGACCTAGGGCATTCTGTGTACAAAGTTTCAAGTTCATAGCCCTAGCAGTTAAGAAACGTGCCACTGTTAGGATACGACGACGACGACGACAACGACGACGACGACGGACACAGCGCTATCATATAGACTCCCCTTACGGTGAGCCAAAAAGTCCAACCGATATCAAGAGAATCAACTATAACTTCAGAACAAATCTGCCACTGACGCCATCATGGCGACTACGAATGGCATTTTAGGGACTCATCCGTCCCCAAACTTCTCCCCTACTCAATCCTCTAAGGGGTTAGGTTGGGAGAACTCCACATCCCTCTGGCCTAAGGCTGCCATCTGAGGAGAAATCTGCCCACTCACCCAGAAAACTACTACTGGGTAAGTGGGGGAGTTTCCATCTCAATGACACCCAGAGACCAAGCGGAAATGAAGTCAGCAAGTATCGAATTGTCCACTGTCTTCCGATCTATATGACAGAGGATTTCTTTCAACTAGATTTTCATTTGAGGGTCAACTCTGACATCAGGGGCTAAGAACAAATCGGGTCATTTGTGATAATGAAGAAGATATTTGAGGCCCGTCAGCAGAGTCACATTCACTACCTCACAATATCCCCAAAGAAGATATTTGAGGCCCGTCAGCAGAGTCACATTCACTACCTCACAATATCCCCAAAAGAAGATATTTGAGGCCCGTCAGCAGAGTCGCATTCACTACCTCACAATATCCCTAAAAGAAGATATTTGAGGCCCGTCAGCAGAGTCGCATTCACTACCTCACAATATCCCCAAAAGAAGATATTTGAGGCCCGTCAGCAGAGTCACATTCACTACCTCACAATATCCCCAAAGAAGATATTTGAGGCCCATCAGCAGAGTCACATTCACTACCTCACAATATCCCCAAAGTCTCAAATAGCATGGGGCAGATCCAAGGGGAGTGCTGCAGGTGTGTGCCCTGTTATTTCAATCAAATCTGAAACTGACAATGAAATTTTGAAAAAGAATTGAAATTCACCACAATTTTGAGAGAGAAGGGCGGCCCCACAGCATACACTCTTTCAATCAAACCTATATCCGCGTCTGGAGGGGGCAGGCTCATCTTGACTATCAACAGCAATCTTTGCCACTCTCAGGCCTCAAATTAGAAAATATAACTACGGCACCCATCATATGGCCTTAGGGACTAAGAAATGATTCGAGGAAGATCCACCTCAGAATCACTTTGGCCTTAGGGACTAAAATTTGAGGAAGATTTGAGAAGGCAAGGATACCATTCTGGAGGGCAACGACTGCAATTGCAGCCGTGGCCTTGGTTAAATTTGGGCCCCGCACTCCTACAAATCTTTTCAATTAATGTAAAACCATGATGATGCACGAAAAGAAGCAAAAATATCGAAAAATAAACACAGATGGCATGACTGGTATTTGCAACAGTTAATCAGAGAAACTGTGATAGAATTTTAAGATTACTAAAGCATAATTAGCCAATTAAAAACATATACGGCCAATTAAATCATCATCAGCAACAAGTCTGATCAGGATTCTTATTATAATTTCATGCTGATTCAATTACATTTACAAATTGTGCAACTTTGCGTCAATATCAGATCGGCACAAATTACGCCATAAATATGCTGACTCATCAAAACCTGTTGGTTGAGGTAATATCGCTCGCTCTAATCTAATGAAAGATTGAATTCACTCGGCCGGATGACGCTTTTGCAAATAGAACCATCAATAATGCCAACTGCCACGTCGATATGCACACACTCATCTCATTTATATAGGAGATGCAACACTGAGCAAATAGGAGTTTCACTCCCCGGATGGAACTTCAAGTGATGAATTTTGTGTATTTTCAGTTCCACGCAATTGATAGTCCTAAAGGAACAATACATCTGCTGCTACTTGCATTGACTCACCATTTTTTTTGCAATGTTGCAGCGCGGTGCTAGCGTGATACCCGCTGTTTGCTGGGACTTTCTGCCGGACTGTCAAAAGGTGCAAGGTGCCACCTACCACTGCTGGGACTTTCTGCCAGACTGTCAAAAGGTGCAAGGTGCCACCTACCACTGCTGGGACTTTCTGCCAGACTGTCAAAAGGTGCAAGGTGCCACCTACCACTGCTGGGACTTTCTGCCAGACTGTCAAAAGGTGCAAGGTGCCACCTACCACAACCAAATAATGCCTGCAGCGCCACTGTGGCAGAAGTTGTTCCAAATTGGCAACCCAACTCTCTGGATAATGCCATGCCCTGTTCTGCCTTGACCGCATTATCCTGGGGGAGTTGATGTCGTGCCTCACGCACATACACTGCCACTGGTGTTGTGTTCGGCCAGCAGATGATTGTAACTCTCTGAACTATGGAGTGCCCTGCCTCGAACGCATTGTCGGGGGGGGGGGGGGGGGCTGAGTAGTGCATAACCCACTGACGCTGCCACTAGTGTCTTGTGTTTGGGCAGTAGATGATCATTATGATTACTATTGCTGAGTAAGACTTTAAACTTGGGATTGATCTGTTACCGTCAGCGCTGGTCGGCGCTGCGGACGCCCCATTTATTATTCCGGACCACAGGTTATGACTGTTCACATGTCGAGGGAGTCGTTGGCACTAAATGACCATTAGTTGCAAACCGGGATTGATTAAATGCACAGTGATGCGCTGATGTATGCTGCCCTCATACTTGATATATTAATCTCTCGAGCTAACACACCGGCCGGGAAATTCCGATGGTGGATATGGGCCCAATCTCTACTCATCCAGGTATTCACACATTGGACAAATTCTGCTGAGTTCTGGCATATATCATGCAGGATTGAAGTCTATAAGAGATCTGCCGGACATCGATGTATGCTGCCCTCATACTTGATATATTAATCTCTCGAGCTAACACACCGGCCGGGAAATTCCGATGGTGGATATGGGCCCAATCTCTACTCATCCAGGTATTCACACACATTGGACAAATTCTGCTGAGTTCTGGCATATATCATGCAGGATTGAAGTCTATAAAAGATCTGCCGGACATCGATGTATGCTGCCCTCATACTTGATATATTAATCTCTCGAGCTAACACATCGGCCGGGAAATTCCGATGACAAAGATGGGCCCAGTCTCTACTCATCCAGGTATTCACACATTGGAAAAATTCTACTGAGTTCCTGCATTTATCATGCAGGATTGAAGTCTATAAGAGATCTGCCAGATATCGATGTATGCTGCCCTCATACTTGATATATTAATCTCTCGAGTTAACACACCGGCCGGGAAATTCCGATGGCGGAGATGGGCCCAATCTCTATTCATCCGAGTATTCACACATTGGAAAAATTCTACTGAGTTCTTGCATTTATCATGCAGGATTGAAGTCTATAAGAGATCTGCCGGACATCGATGTATTCTGCCCTCATACTTGATATATTAATCTCTCGAGTTAACACACCGGCCGGGAAATTCCGATGGCGGAGATGGGCCCAATCTCTATTCATCCGGGTATTCACACATTGGAAAAATTCTGCTGACTTCTGGCATTTATCATGCAGGAATGAAGTCTATAAGAGATCTGCCGGACATCAATTAAACATTTTAGTAGGACTGGTAAACTTTAAATCATCTTGCCTGTCTGTTCCATGTACATGTATGAATGAAGATAACAAACCAGAAAGACTGTACTAAATCTAGTAACATTGCTAAGCCAAATTGTCAATGTTTTCATTGAGTGGCAACTTGATGTTGTCAAATTTTACAAAACCATCTAACATATCCCCATGACATGACCTGATGATTGATGATTTCACATTGATGTTTTCACAAAATTGGTGTTTTTTCACAAAGTATTAATGTCATGTCATTGGAAAATATCAGGACGGTCATACTCGAACCATAAAATAGAGATTTACCACTTCACAAAATACAAACAAACCTCTCTCAGGGGAACAGAATGAGAAGCACAGTCACTAGACAAAATTTTTTAAAAATCTGCGTTGATGGGATGTAAGGTCATTGCGCTGGAAGCATCCTGTCGAGATCTGCGAGAGATGAAATATGCTTTTATTACATTGCCATGGTTATAAATGACATCAAGTCATGGTCTCTGATCACTTAGATAACAATGAACATCATCAGTCACGACAGTTTAGCCAAGGTTAGCCCTCAATGCGTGGTGTATCATGTAACTTCTCGGGGAAAGGCTACGAGATGCTGAAACGACGAGAACTTCGGTTTGTTTTTCGGGTGACTTCGCCATGACTCTGATGACCCAGCTACCATCAGAATTAATCAAATAACTACACAGTGATAGATCCACTGAACAAGGAGCTCACTTGTAGCAATACCATCCTCCCTGGTAGACATTTCCCTTTGGCAGATGGGCAGTCAAGTCCTGATAGCGTGCGGCTGGGATTTAGTACTGCGGGAATAAAAGGATTAGTGACTTTCCTTGACGTTAATGTACTATCAACAGTCCTTGACAATCAGGTGAAGGAGCATAACTGCAACATTGTGATGAGGCCCCAACATGTCAGCCAGCACGCCTATCCATTTCTCATTTGTTTGCACACCAATCCCTCAGCACCATAAGGCGAGAACAGGATAATGGCCGGGTATGCCAATGACATGACATGCCTTTGACTTCCCTTGAGTGACGTGTATCTCATAAGGGTAAGAAACACGGAGTTGCGTCAATGTGTAAGGTAGAATCAACTTTTGTGAGAGCGTCTGAAGTTGTCCCCCTTCAGGGCCGAAAATTTGGAGTCATGACTTTTTCTCCAAGAATGATCTTAGAAAGATAAGTTATACGAGAGAGCTCTTTCAGAAACAATGCCTAAAACGTCACCAACCTACTTCTTCTCCACAGAAAAGCATCGAAAATGCACTTCTCAGCACAAAGGCAAACATATTGAACAAATTTAAAGCAATTTATTCAATCTTTTGATATTCAAACAGCCACAGACACTCAGAGATGACAAAATTCATTTCTCAGACAGACAGGACATGGTTACATCGATAAGCTATGACATGATCGCAAATGTACCTTGTATTCAATAAGCCACGTTCCTACAGACATCAAAGTCTCAACAAGTCGCAAGTCAAATTAGTTGCTCATTTCACCAACTTCCTTCACATTGTATCAAAGCGTGGATCACATTGTGCGAGAGGGATCAAAGTGTTAGGTCGAGGAGGCAGGCGAACAGATCAGATAGGAAGGTTCCATCACGATAATGGGCACTGGGGGATGTTGGCAATATCAAGAGGAATGTGCGAGGTGTGTGACAGGAGATGGAATCGGATGACAAAGCTTTGCCAGGTAGAGATCGAAAGAATGACAATGGGTATTTGAGAGGAATGGAAATGGGATGCCAGCTCTCGCAACAGGTGGCTGACAATATACTCGAGCAGTTGCTTGGGAAATGTCCGCTTGTCTTCCCAACAGTAAACTCAGCGGTGACAAGAGATCGCAATGACGGCTGCCACTGATATATGGCGGGAGATTTCAGGATAGTAAAGCAGAAGGGCTTAACCTATCCACTAAGATTGACGGATATTTAAGTATCATCCGTCATTACGTATCCTACGATAGCCCAAAATACCGTCCTATGACGTAACTATGTCATTGCCACGAATGGAACCATAAAATGCTGAACTGAACATAGTAATTTGGAGATGATTCCTTGATGACTTGATATCTTCAGCAAATTTCTGGTCAATCATATATTCATACCCAAAAATGATGTGCAGGGACTTACTGCCGATAGAAAAATAACTGACCAACTGGCGCAGTTATGAGAAAACGTACACAGCCGAACACCGGGCCCAATTATCAAACTGGCCTGACAGAAACCTTACAACAACAACCATTGGGTCTTGACCTGCTGATATATGAGAAGGAAACATCGATGAGATGAAGCCATATCATTTTGAAGTTCCGACCAATCTCTACTCCGACTGGTTTCGTTCTGGAGCTTATATGGTTCAGTATATTAGAAAAGAAGTGGTCACCACCACACAGTCTCTGTAAACAGAAATGGAATTTTTCGCATAGATGCTTCAAACAGAAACGACTAAAGTTGCAGTGTTGCAAACACACAATGACTGCTCCAATGCTAATTTCTACACAAATAGGCAATTTTTATCACTGCGACTTGCACTTATAATTACTGCAAAGTGCAACAAAAAGATCTCTCGTCAGGGGGTAAAACCAGTAACTGCTGAGTTTGACATAGATTGCAGGTCGCTACGATCAAAGATTCTTGTCACAAGTACTAGCGATGACCACTGCAAACAATTTTTGACGCATGTGATAATGATCGCTTGTGGCAGCAATTTAAATCGCTTGTTTGGGGGCGCTCAAGAACCGCAACGGTGCACAGTGTTGCAATCTTGATGACAAAACGGCATCAACAATTCCTTCATCTGCTGGCAGAGTAATAACACAGAGCAAAACCTTCATTACCAACATTTTCATCATTGCTTTTATTTCCCGCATCTACATATCCTCATCCACGGAAAGGTACTACATGAATGTCGTTTTTTCTCTCCAAAGTGCTGGTGTATCAGAGACTAATGGACTACCGGTAAAAAACGCGCATAGTGATTGGTTTTTGACTGGAGTAATTTCCTGGACATCACTTGTTGATTGCGTCTGATTCAAATCATTGGTTTCCATTGCAACTTTCATCAGGTGAGAATTAGTTTCAATTTCGGCAACTTGGAGATGGGAAATTGGTCGAAAGAAACAATGTGTGCTTGTGTTGTGGAGAGGCAACAATGTTCCCGAAGTTCTGTTTCTGGCTCACAAGACATTTGAAGTCCACCACACTATGTTTTTTTCCTTCCCCAAAGTGCTGGTGTATCAGAGACTAATGGACTACCGGTAAAAACCTCCCATATCGATTGGTTTTTGAATGGAGTAATTTCCTGGACATTGCCTGTTGATTGCGTCTGATTCAATTCATTGGTTTCCATTGCAACTAGCATCAGATGAGAATGAGTTTCAATTTCGCTGATGTGATGATCCGAAATTGGTTGAAAGAAACAATATACTGCTTGTGTGGTGAAGAGGCAACAATATTCTGGCAGTTCTGTCTGGGCTCACAAGACATTGGAAGTCGGGAAGAACAAAATATCAGCGCACCAGAATGTATCCAATCATTCAAGGTGTTTTTTCCTGATTCTTCGATGGCCAAAAAACCTAAAGCTATGCAATACAGAGGAAACAAAAACACACCTCAACACAGCCTAATTTGTCACCTGACTTCATCATCATCGTCACTGTCATCTTTTTCGCCTCGTGACTCTTTCCTGGTCATTTCATCTTTTACTCAAATAGCATCATGCACGACGTGGCACACAGCCATGCAGAGGCAACACATTGTCAGGGGACTGTTAACACAGTTTCGACCAGATGTGTAATTGTTTCAAAGGAACTTTCACTAATTTCTACCCAGCTTCAGTATCAAAAAGGGCTTCATTTCTGACTGGTAGGCTGGCCAGGTTCCACTGCCAATGCCATGTCAACCCAACGCCTGGCGAGAGTCTGACCAGGTTGACAACGCTACAAATGGCATGTCAACTCAACTCCTGGTGGGAGTCTGACCAGGTTGACAACACTGTAAATGCCATGTCACCTCAACTCCTTGTGAGAGTCTGACCAGGTTGACAACGCAGCAAATGCCATGTCAACTCAACTCCTGATGGGAGTCTGACCAGGTTGACAACGCTGCAAATGCCATGTCAACTCAACCTCTGGTGGGAGTCTGACCAGGTTAACAACACTGCAAATGCCATGCCAACTCAACTCCTGGTGGGAGTCTGAACAGGTTGACAACACTGCAAATGTCATGTCAACTCAACTCCTGGTGGGAGTCCGACCAGATTGACAATGCTGCAAATGCCATGTCAACTCAACTCCTTGTGAGAGTCTGACCAGGTTGACAACGCTGCAAATGCCATGTCAACTCAACTCCTAGTGGGAGTCTGACCAGATTGACAATGCTGCATATGGCATGTCAACTCAACTCCTGGTGAGAGTCTGACCAGGTTGACAACGCTGCAAATGGCATGTCAACTCAACTCCTTGTGAGAGTCTGACCAGGTTGACAACGCTGCAAATGCCATGTCAACTCAACTCCTTGTGAGAGTCTGACCAGGTTGACAACACTGCAAATGCCATGTCAACTCAACTCCTTGTGAGAGTCTGACCAGGTTGACAACGCTACAAATGGCACGTCGACTCAACTCCTGGTGAGAGTCTGACCAGGTTGATAACGCTGTAAATGCCATGTCAACTCAACTCCTTGTGAGAGTCTGACCAGGTTGACAACGCTGCAAATGTCATGTCAACTCAACTCCTTGTGAGAGTCTGACCAGGTTGACAACACTGCAAATGCCATGTCAACTCGTCTCCTCATGGAGTCAACAGACTACTGGCAAATCAATAGTCTTGGAAACAGGATCACAGAATCGGGAATATTGACAGGCTTTGAGCAGAAATGACAAGTGCTTTACATGAATAGTAACTGATATAATCACATTTCTGAAAAATCAATTCCTATTTTCGTAAAAAGTCATTCCTTTATTGATCCTGTCCGAATCCTTTCAAAATGATATTGGACAATTCTTTACTGTCGTATTGACTATTTCGTTTCTGGCGGATAAGTTTGCGTTTGAAATGTTACCCCTCTTTTGATATTTTTGAGCTTGTCGCTTAGTGTTACACACGGTCCTGGAAATGGTTGAGAGAATCTACTGGCATAAATCAACATAAAACAACTCTGCAGCGCCATATCTTTATTTTACCGAGATGATGGATCGTAGATCACTGTGATTTTTCAATGATTCTTATCTGTTACTGTCAATTCAACTTACTGGTCAAATGTTCTCCTAAAGCTTTCCTCAAGGTAGGTAGGGTGGTATCCTTGATATTCAAAAAGTTCAACACAAGAAGATGGTCAGCTATTTAAGGTAGGGTGGCCATATACCAACCCTTCAAAAGGTCCAGAGCAAGGTAAAATGGCGGCTTCCATGGAAGGGTGGTAAAGCTTCCAAGGTAGGGTGGGCTGCTCTGACAAAGGGCCACGTAGAGAACACTGAGGTCTGAGCAAGCTAAGAAAGACCATTTGTCACCTGCAGCCCTCACGAATGAGGAATTCAGCCAATGGAAAATGAAGAAAGTTAACCAGATTGCACCATCTTGCTCCTTAGACTCAGGAGATGACACTGAATTCTCTGAACTTTGTTATTCACAACAGAGAGAGGCTACAATGACTCCCCACCAGTTAGAGGTGCAGAAGCCGTCACATCATTTGCCAAGCAACAGTTCCTTTCCAACACAGCTGCTTTTCCAACAGAGAAGAAATAAGACACTTTGCCATTTCTTTCCATCAAACCCCTGCTTGAAGTAAAGATCAACTTTGCAGCTGAGCAGCAGTTCTTGCATCACCAGTGCATTTCCTGCAACACAAATACTGAGTTCCCTAGTTCAAAGGTTTGACATTCTCACCTTGATTTCAAGGGCCTGGTTTTTTCCTGCTGCCGTCGCGAGACTCCAGGGAGGTCTCTTTGACTTACATGCCTTACTCGGGTGTATAAATGGATACTGATTGGGTTAAAGAGTGAAAGTCACATGATGACCTCTAATTTAGTCAGACTCACAACTTGAACTTTAATTCTGTCAGCCGATCATGCCAAAAAAAGAGACTTGAATTCTCCACTCAATGGAGTTAGTCAATCCAGAGTGATGATGCTCCGATTCAGCAGAAAGAAGTGACTGACAATATCACCAGATCACATTCCAAAATCACGGCATCAATTTCAGCTACTGAGAAGTGATGAGGATACGCAGATGTTGATTACATTAGAAAGGGAATGGGATTCAAGCAAAGCTGGGCGAAATTAAGTGGCATCTGAGGAATCATGATGTAAATTATCCAATTTCGAGGCAGGAATTTCAGAAGTGATTTCTCAAGTTTTGGATTCGATTCAACACAGCTTGATTTAAGTTGTTTAAAATGGGACTCAAGAGAAGCTTGGAAAAATTTAAGTTGCATTTGAGATATTTTGATTTGAAATGTGTATCATCAAATGAGGCAGTGGCACAACAAACCTACTGGGCAGTGCAATCAAGGAGGTGAATTGACGAATGCAACTAGCTTGGTTTGCCAGCCTGTGGGTTCAATACCATGACAGCGATAGTCTGGATCCCAGAATAAGGAGAAGGTGATGTTAGTCTTTTGGCAGGGCGTGGCACCCTGCCTTTTCATTAACGTAAGCTTTATACGGCCCTGCGTCCTTCCTTCTTCAGACTATGCCCTTTCCTGTCCAGCCTTTTCAGATTTCTAGCAGTCTTCAGCTGCTGGTGATTTGTTCAATGCTAGTATGGGTCTGGAAAAGATACACACCTTGCTGCACCATATGGGGTTTTATCAAAAGTCCACCTCCTCATCCTCATCGGGAGGCAGGAATGTCATTTTTTAGTCATAAAGGTTTTCTTTTATACATCTTTTAGGGCAAAATGTTGCTTTTATGGCTAAAACCAGTACATTTGCATCCTTTTTCTGAAATTACCAATTCTCATTTATTCACTGATGGAGACCAAAGCAAACTGAGAGGACCAACACCAGATGGGAACAGTTTCACTGAATATGCTGCAGAGGATACTTGATGGAGCCCCCCCCCCCCCAGTGGGCCTGAGCTCATGTCAGAGCCATCACCATGTTACATCACATTATTATTGTACTAAACACTCAAACTTCATGTAACTTTATAGATCACTGACAGCAGCCTCAAAGGCCAACAGCCAAGAGTGAAAGTTTTACTCTGATCATGAAATAACTATAAAAGAACATAAATCCAGAAATATCTGTATCAAGAGATAAAACGTAAACTCAGAAGCAGTTCAAATCAAATCCATAATACAACAAAAGAAGAAAAAAACAACAAACGATACTAGGATGCAATATATTTTGATATTTGTGTTGGAGAAAGGAAAGGTCACAGTATTATTGTGCGTTGCACAGCAAAATATAGACGAAATGACTCAGGAATTCATATTGCACAGAATTTGATACAGCTCAAAGCAACAACAAACAACCACGTTTTTCAGATAATTTTCCAATAATTTCTGTTCATATTTTTTTGTGAAGTGTAAGTTCATATCAGTCACTATCCCTGGAATAGTCACTTAAAGTTAGGTTATAGGCAGCAGCTAGGTAGGCACGATAAAGTTATTTAAAATTGCCAATAGAGGTCTCTCCTATCTTACAGTATACTTTTCACGCTTGCACAAGGTACAGCGCAAAAAAAACATGACCCAGTCTCTTGACAGTGCATATTAGTCAAAGCACGACCATCAATTTGACTGCCCAGACTCCTGCCTATTTTTCCCCTTTACTGGACAATACAATTCACTTTCAACTTGCCAGGTGGCAGCACTCGTAGCACACCTTTCCTAAAAAAACCGCCATAAAAAGCAATCAACTCAACTTGTCGCGACAATATTGTATGATGAATATTTCAGATGAGAGTGAGTAATGAGTTGTCAGGATTATTCAATACTCACAGCAGTGCACAAGCAGAGCAGAAGAGAAGAGATTTTTTGAAACACCTTGGTTACAATGCTCCATTTTTCCAATGGATTATGCATTAGCCTCGTTTCGACCTCATAGGTCTTGGTGAGACAATCTCTTGGGTTGGTATGAAATGTGTCGAAAGCAGGTTGTCGGTGGATTATGCGTAAAATATATCGAAAACTGAACTGTTTTAGAATAGAAATTGTTACCTCACTGTTAGTATATTGTTTGTGTCACCAAACACTACCCAGGTCGAGCTGCCATTTCGCACAAAACCTCAGTTCCTGCCAAAGTTTTGGGCTACATTTCAGCTCCACCCTCATGGTGCTTGGTGAGACAACCAATACCTCCAGTTCGGTATCCATTCCTTAAACAGTTGCCGTGAATTTCGCCTGAAGTGGTCAAGTCTGTGGTACTTAGGATTAAAACCTTGACAACATTGGCACTATCTGAACCCACAAGGCCGCACACAGCCTGGACCACTCCATGGCAAAGGCCCATAAGGACCACGATAAGGATTACAGTCTGAAAACTCTCACAAGAGCGACAGCAGGGAAGTCTGACAACCCCCAAAGGTGTTGACATCGCCACTATCTTTTCTGCACGACCAATTACGAGACAGTAAACAACCTAAGAAGCAGTATCTGTGTTTCACTGTCAGTACGATCGATTACCACCTCATAAATCTGCTCCATTTTCGATATGCATTCTACGTTTAGGAAACGAGTGCCATCATTCCACTTGTTGAACGCGTAACTCCCAAACGATATCATGCACATTATAACCAATCATCGGGGCTTTGTTCTTAAAATCCTTCATCCCAACATGTTTACGCTCGATTCTTTCAGAAGGATGTTGTTATTGCGAGTCTGGTGTTGGTGATCTCTGGAGAGCCATGGAAATCAATGTCCCTATGCGTTATTCATGGGATAGCAGCTCTTCAATTACACACAGACGACCTAGTATCATGGAAATCAACTTAGAGAGTGAATAATCGAAGCATCTTTGCCTCGGCTATAGGACACAGGAGACTCAACATGGATGGACCTGACTCGGCTCGTCCAACCCAACTGGGGACCACTGTCTGAAACAAACTTCATTCCATTCTATGAAGACTGGAAAGCTGGAAACCTTTCACATTTAAAGGTTGTTTTTAAAGTAGCCTATCTTGAAATTGACATCTTTTAGATTTGGCAAAGATGTAGGATTCATTAAAGAAGAATGCACAAGTGCCAAGATATTCATGCCATTTGACTCCTTACTCTAGACAAATATATATAAGATATTCCAGTTTATCATCATAACTAACACGCCTTCCATTTAATACTCAAACCAAGGTAAAATCTAGAGGACAAAACCATTGCTGGGTATAGTCAGTTTTCAACACACGCTCAATCTCCTCACAGTCCGCATTCATGCATTCACCCACAGCAGACAAGCCTCAGTCACCGCACGGCAAATATCTGTACCGCATGAACCAATTGATTAGTCCTTGAGCAAAGAACCAGCAACCCCATTTTTTCCTGATTGTCCTATAGGCAATACAACCTAACCCTGCCCATCCATTAACGATATTGAACCTCCGTCGGTGAGTAATTCTCGGTTTCATGCTTAAAAATACACCGCCTTCTCATTGCCATTGTTAGTTCCGAGCAGCGTGATGCAGACGATTTATGACCAATTGATACGCAGTGGGGTTTGTCAGCTGCACAAAGGTGTTCAGCCGTGATACTCACGGATACACGTATCATGTTCGGAGCCGATTGCAGGGATCTTAAGCTGATCTACCCTGGGCTCAGAATATGCGGATGTGATACATCCAACTCTATCCTTGCCCCGAGCTAATTGTGATTGTACCTCACTGAGGGTCAAACAGGGTCCCCCAGTTTGTCTTCGACACTGCGGATATCATGATTATCATGGCGATGACTTAGCTCCAAGTACTTTAGATGCCAGTAGATTCTTTAGTAAAACGGAGCTAGGGTCATCAGATTCATGCAGTTATCAACTTCAAGTGGCTTTTTATAACCATTGCCGACATTTTAGCTCTTAAACCATGAAACCAGAGAGTCAGCTCGTCTAAATTGTGATCAGAATGCTGTGGGTTTGAGACTCTACCAGTGCAACTCCATACTTTCAACTGGTCTGAAATGGCCAAGTGATGTGCAACGTGAAATGACCAAGTCCATGTGTGATCCTTGGTTTCTACGGAAAGGATTCTGGAAGACGCTGGGGAGTAGAATCTTAAGTGCTTTGAGTAAGTATAGTCATACAGCATAAAGCACTATATAAGAACTTCTTAAGCACTTTGAGTAAGTAGTCATACAGTATAAAGCACCATATAAGAACTTACATTCCAAAACATTTACACAAGCCTGCCAACTAAAAACTTCAAAAATTTTGCCGACTGTCACCTAAAGCTAGCTTCGCTGTCATTACAACTAACAATGACTGTCTCACCTGAAGACGATTCCAGTTTCCTCTTGCAGAATATTCCAAATAGTCCTCAGAAACTGGTGAACTTGGCTCTCCATTCTCTAAACGATTTGAACAAAACTGAGAATGACGGTTTCAACATCTCAACTGCACCAAAAGCGGGATGAAGGTTTCCATACAGCCAAGACCTTGAAATAAACTAGGCACCTGATCGGTCCATATCTCCAGATACCTGGTCTAGATGACTAGAGATGCTCACACAAAACACCTGAGTCCTACTCAGATTATTGCGGTGATGATCCCATCATCACCCGTGATACTGAGAGCTTCTATTGCGGGGAAAAGATGGAAGAACCTTCCGAATTCCAAAGAAAAGATGCCAATAACTGTCAGACGTGTTAAATGAAATCTGCCTCAAATGATGCCATAGCGAAACTTCTTGGATCCAGCCAGCCTCTGAATCCAATGGCTTTTGTGTTAAAAATCTCTGAATGCCACCGAAAGTGGGATATGCCTCATGATGACACAATTAGATGCACGTTGGCACAAAAGTCCCTGTAAGTCGTATTCCAGAATTTGAACAAGGAAGAAAATGGAAACGTCCTCAAGACACTTGTGAGGCAATCTCTGCCTCTCTATCACAAAAGCTGAAGAATCTCAATTTGAAATCCAGAGAATGCACCTTGAAGAGCGTAAGCTTCTCATAATGGGGAAGACTCTTACAATGGTAAGAATGTCATCACCAATGCCGCGGCTTCACGCGCTACGATACACTTCAAACTTCAGGCAAAATCGTTGAATATTGAAAAGAATGAAATCCAGAGAATGCACGCAAATGGAAACCTCTCCAGGAATGAAATTACCACTTCGGAAGCACAATTCATGAAGTCACTTCAAACTTTCATGCAAAACGTGTCAAACATTGCCCCTGGTAAGAATCACTCAAGCTAAAGACCTTCACAAATATTGTCCCACTTCAGCAATGTTGACGGAAATTGCTGTACATTTATGCAAACAAAGTGCATCTGGTGGCAGCAATGTGAGTTGAAACAGACTCTAATGTAGTTTCACCTCAAACTTCATGGAAATTTCTTCATATTTTTCAGAATTTCATTTAGAGAAAGTACAACAGGATAAGACTAACTTGGTTTGAAACAATTGTACTCATCACCTCAGCTTTTCCAATACAATGGAAGGGAAGCATGGAGATTGTAAGACTTTGAAGAGACTGACGACATTGGAATGCCTTTGGCGCATTTCACCTCCCTCCCATTTCTTACGCCTCTTCAGCCACCACAATGTCAACTAAATGAAAATTTGTTAACACTGTGGCAGATGGGAGGCGAATTAGGTTGGCGCCAGTCCCCCATCATGCTCAAATAGTCGACTGGCCATTTAAATATTGTGTGTTTTCACTGATTTCCATTTAATGGATTCATGAATTTTCTTCAAAAATTCACAACATTATACATTATTTCAAAATGGAACCCTTCGGCAGGTCCTTATTGTCCACATGTTCATCAGGCCAAATCTAGCCAACTGATTTACACCAGACTTCTACACAGGAAATGAGAAGATGCCTTTTCACCGCCCAAGAATATGTAATAAGGAAGCTAAAGCGCTGGTCATGCGAAAACCACCCTTTTAAGATGTACATGCAAACTTGGATGAAATCCCCTATACAAGACACTGGGATTGACTAAGACTCCATGATAGGCTTTGGGCAATTCACCAACGGGATTACACATTCTCCCAAACACACAAAGAGGAGATTATCAAGGTGTCCTCTTGCCCGTGCTTGTGCTAACAATGACAGATTCCCTACCAGTCCATCTGACAACAGATCATGACACCGTTCATTAGTTTCTCATCCATCTTACAGTGACTCGAGAAGCAAATAAGGTGCAGCTTTGATTGCGATTCCTCAGTCTACTGGCACCAGTGAGGTGCAGGAGAGCACCACAAATGGAAGAGAGATACAGCACAGATTGATAAACATGACTAATTTCAAATCTATCTTGGGTTGATTACAGGTCTACATTTGTTTTAGTACAGCATCTCATTTGAGTAAAAGTGACAAATCTGTAGCCTACTTTACCTTACTTGGTATTCGGAGAAGGGTTACTTACCTGAAAGTAGAGAAATGGGAAAGGTTTAGAACCAGGAAAAAATCAAAATGATTGTGGTATATAAAAGGGGAAAATCTTTTGGATATGGCAGAACAGTGGCTGTTTCTGAGGGTCGAGGTACTAGTACCTGCAACGAGTACACCCCCTGTATAGTTTGGCGTTAAAATGTCCACAAATTATCCTTTTGAGCTTTCAGGTTCATTTCAGCCAAATGGTGAAGCCAAATGGTGGATTTTCCAACATCAAATCAATTTCTGATGATACAGTGTTTCACACCATTTATTTTCAGAACATTTCACAAAATCCTCTGGCTCATTCATATATCTTCAACACGCTGTGCTCAATCGCTGCAACCGTGTTACTTAAATTGGTGATTGCAGTGAGGTGCAATATCAGCTACTTTGTGATAATAACCATCATTTGCAGCATCTAGCAATTATTCTGGGGTTTCATTTAACCGATTGACAGGCACTTGAAATCAAATTTTGAATGTGCAGTGATTCTGATGCTGCGTCGCGGGTACCTATGATCTAGATCACTTACTGGCAGAAACCTCTTTTGCTCTCTGTCAATCTCACTACTGGCCAAAATCTGCACGAAAAACACGTCTTTTTGGTTACCCTTGGGCCATCTGCCTCTGCCCCTATCTAACCTCAGCCCTGATAACAGGTTAGCAGTCAAAATTCATTCCAGTCACACTGCCACACCCCGGCCACACTTGTTTTCCCTCAGGTAGAACCATCAGTATACTTCTGATAAAGGAGGAAAGTGGATGCATAATGGATCAAGTTCGTCTGGTGTCTGCGACAACGAGATGAATATGGAAAATTCTACAAAACCTCTCAGGTACTCCATAATATCTGCTCATGACGATATACAGTGGAACCTCCCTTAGCGGACACCTCTCTATTAAGGACACAAATTTTGGTCCCAAATTGGTTGTTGTCATTCAATTCAGCCACTCTAATCAGGACACCTCTCTTTTAAGGACAGCACTTATCAGTACTGAGGGTGTCCTTAATAGAGAGTTTCTACTGTAGTCCAACAGTTTTCCTCTGCTACGAATTGATTTGTATCCTGGGGATGTATTTACCGGAAATTTGACTGCATAATGTATGAGGTTTGTATTGTATATACATGGAGAAGGTGAATAATCCAACCACAGCTTCATAGCTGTGCTAAAATTGAAAAGGGGGAAAGACCTTTATAGAAACTAAACACAAACGCATGGAGCTACCTTTTAAAACGTCTTTAAAATCTAAACCATGGCGATAACTTAGAATGAGTTCAAGGATTCAGTTTCACTCATTCTGCCATTGCTGTCTTTGACAGTGTCTTGAGCGATAGTGTCAATAGCCGAGGAAATATTGAGAATTCATGAACTGAGTGATCGCAGATGATCTTTGAAGTACCAGATACTGAGCACACATTACACATTTTACACATCTGTACCATCAACTTCCTTGAGTTTACGTAAAGCGCATCCAATGTACCCTCTGGCTCAGACCCTGACACTTTTTGTATTTTTCGCATATTTTCTTGACTTGCCACCAAAAAATCATCAGCATGCCTCCCCGATAGACAAAGGCAATCGTGGCAAGACTTGCAAAGGTCAGCGACCGATATAGACGTCTCACAGTCAGATTTCCTGCGCATTATTGCGGGTTGATTACAAACCCTGCAGGTAGTCGAGCAGTGGGACAACCACGTCAGCCAAAGTTTCCCCGACAATATCATTCTGGCAGAAAAAGGTCACCATATTGTTTCAATAGCTGATTAAGCACGCGTATTGTCGGTGGGTGATTTTTCTGTGTTTTCCTCTTTTTATCTTTCCCCAAAGAAAAACTGCATCCACATGTTTTTCTCTCACTGAAAAGCAGCTGTGCAATCAGTCCGACCACAAATGTCATATCCGGTAGTATAAGATTTTTCCTTCAAATATTTAACCCCATCCCCAATCTCCAATCTTTCTCTGTCTTTTATCAGTATCGCTAGATGCGACTTATTGCCTTTTGAAAGTATCTACCATTACACATCCTAAGCCAACAGCCTTCAATAGCATGATTCTACATCAAGGTGAGGTGCATGGACACTGTAGCTGTCAAGAGGGGACAACATCGAAAGTACATCTACCATCCCAAACCAACAGCCTTCAATTGCATGATTCTACATCAAGGTTAGATGGACCCTCTATCTGTCAAGAGGGGACAACATCGAAAGTACATGTCTCTACCATCCCAAACCAACAGCCTTCAATTGCATGATTCTACATCAAGGTGAGATACTGGACACTGTAACTGTCAAGAGGGGACAACATTGAAAGTATTTCCCATCCCTGATCATTTTTGTTCGAGTAGCAGCATGTTCCAACGCACAATCTCCTTATTGCTTACGGCAGGGAATCAATATCATCAGTGCGACCTTGAGAATGGTCGATGGAAAACCATACTAGTGTTGTTGTCCATTGTGTGTTGTTGTAGAATGTATCATCTTTAAGACAGTTAGCCGGGGTGTGACCTTGACATTGGGTGACGGAAAACATTACTGGCATTATCCCACAATGTCGCTATAACACCTGCGACATGAGTAAGCAACCATAGCTTTATGTTTTGCTGATGATGAAGAACATATCTGAACCCTTCCTCAATATACAGTGGAACCTCCCTTAGCGGACATCTCTCTATTAAGGACACTACTTTTGGTCCCAAATTGGTTTTTTTATTCAATTTGACCTCTCTAATCAGGACACCTCTCTATTAAGGACAGCATTTGTCAGTCCCGAGGGTGTCCTTAATTGAGAGGTTCTACTGTATTCAGATACAATTCCTGGGTGCAAATTTAACACTTCATTACCACCACTAAGATTTATATTTCAAAACTGAAGTCTTAGATATTTTGAATAAAGCGACTCAAAGTCACTTTATATTACCACGGTACTGATGTACTTTAGGCAACTTACCAAATCCACAAACTTGTTACAAAAATTCTGCAACAGCGCCAAGAAATTTTCAAACCAAAGTCATTTTAATTCATTTCAACTAAGTGAAAGAGTCGACTTTGATGAAGACTCAGTGAGCTCTTTCCATCTTCTTATGAAATTCAAATCTTTCATCATTCTGTAAGATACTTAGTATAAGTCATATTGATTATGAGTAAGCAAGGCAATAAACCCATTGATTCTAACTTAGTGATGATTGAGATGTGAACTAGTAAAGTACTGCATTACGCTTTTTATGCAAGTTGTTTGACGTTTTACAAATCTTGCACTACCGGCACTGGTATTTAAACAACGGCCAGGGTAATATCAAGGATTGCTGGAGAGGCAATAACATTTCTAAAACAAATTGGGGGTAATTTAGCTTTTTTTCAGAAGGGATCATAGAGCCATGTCCATAAATGGCAACAGCTAGGCCCTGTCCCGCCCCGGCCCCATTCAGACAGACCTGCACCCTTGTAATGGTGGCACCAATGATTATGTCCCAAACATTTACCACATGGCATTTCTGTGCAAAGATACTGGTAGTCTCAAAAACGATGGCAATCGTAGTAACTGGTTTTAAATGGAGGTAACTTCAGCAAACCACACAGTATCACAATCAGTCTTGATATTGTAAACTGCCAAATGTTTGTCCCTTTTTATAATTGTGATGCACGAAAAAAGTTTTAAACCTTTTTTTTTGCAACTTACAAAGTTTATTTTGGTTTTACCAATCAACACTTTTTTCTTGCAAAATTGAGGTTATTTGCAAAATTCAAGAAAAAAATACCCATGAAAATATGGGGTTTACAGTTTTTTACCTTATGATGACGTCACAGTACTCCTCCAAGTATCGTAGAACCCAAGAATAATCCATAGTGCCTGTCAAACTCATTATACTGAATAGAACCACTTTCAAATATCGGAAGAAACAAGTTTCCCATTTCAGCAAGTCTCGCAATCTCTCAGTTCAATTTTGCACTTCCATATAAAAGTGTCCACAATCTCACATTGAATGTCAATATCTCACAAGACATAGTCCAGAATTAAAGACCTTAAATAAGATGAAATACATCCATAGTTAAAATATACCCATATTGCAAATCACAGGGTCATAATTGGCAACAACTAGTAATGCAAGATGGTACGCATTAGAAATAAGACATCAAAGGAGAGGGGGTCCAATGTCAGCATCGATCTACTGGTTTTGATTCCAAGACCCAGCATCCCATTTCAAAACCGTCTGTATCCTTCGACGGCGATGTTCAAGCAAAACAAAGGAAGGTCGTCATTGTCCGGGCGTGAATTATAATGAAATTCTCAAGTTGTAGATCGCAGATCAATGGACCTCCAGGGAGATATAAATCAACACAGGATCGCATCAGATCCGCTGAGCCTAGATAGGGAGATCGTGGAAGCCATGCAATATTACAAGAGCTCAGATGTCCATGGCGTTTTTGCCGAGTTAATGACCCACATTGGGAGGTGTAACTGACATGTTTTTGTGGTGGTTAATGATTTATGGGTATTCACATATGGATTGATTCGTAAGACAAAGAGATTTGAATATCTCCTAATCCTTGTATGACTAGAGACGACACAGTGAAAGACAATAGGTGAACAATGAATGAAGGAAAGGGTTAGTGTCATGAGTTTCATTTTTGGGAGAAATAATAAGCCAGAGATGGAGCAAAATGCCTCATCACTGCCACCGGGCTTTAAAGCGGTCATGTCGTCAAGCAGAAAGGAATCTAACCAGTACGAATGAAATATTATGTCACAAATACTAAAGAATTTTCTACGTCAGACATGATATTGGTTGATTGTCTTATTTAAATTGTTTGATACAGTACAATTGAAGAATGCCACAGGGCAAGGCTATTCAAAGCATAAAAATAAAGTTATATTGAACATCTGGTGTCCTTCAAACTGCTCAGTTAAGAAGAAGTTCTTCTCACCCAGGTTTTTACGGGGAAGTTCAAAACTCTCCATTCTGATAGGCATTTTGTGACAGCTTTCCTCTAAAATCTACACACTTTTCAAAGGTAAGCATCAGCAAGAAAGAAGCAGGTCGAGACACAAATACCAAATCTAGCTCACTTTGATGGACCGTGACAAAAGGGCAGTAATTAGCTGCAATCGAAACCCGAAGGCATGCCGTCACGACAAAGGGGGTGTAAACCATGTGGTAATCAGTCGCTGCCTTCAAAATGAAACCCTGAGGCATTGGGACGCGCAGCGCTTTGCCAGGGTGAAAAGGTAAACCAGAATGGGCGATTGCAGTAGGTCAGGAACCTCATGATTGCTCGTCATGAGATCGAAAACCCCAGTTTTTTATGGTTGGTTCCCAACGCAGCACCAGGCGGTATGAAATTTGATTTCAAGTTACAGCAGCTGCACATTTTATCGTATCAGCTCATATGCATTAATAAAGGTCAAAGGTTATGACAGATGAATTGCCACATTTTCTATATTTAACATATTCGCCAAATTCGATTGTTTAATTACTGATCCCTGGTGAGTTGGACCAGGGCAAGATAAGGAATGGGAGCCCAAAGCTGGATCAGTGCTCGATGATGCAAGTTAATCAAATTGACCATTTATAGACAGCTGGACAACCAACATGGCAGGGATTCCCAGCGGGGTTGTTTAGATCAAGGACACAAGAACTGAACAAAAGCAGAGCATTGTCACTAGTAATGTCCAACTGCCCTATAGCCGCACGTACACCACCTGAAAATGGACCACCAATCTTGGTTCGCGAACCAATGCCGCACCATCGAAAATCCACCAAACGTGTACACCAGCGCTGCAGCTAGTTATAAAATCCGGCAACAGATGGCGCGCAAACAATAAGCAGAAAGCGCCATTTCGAAAGCGCCGCCTGTCGCCGAACCATCTAACTAGCTAATTGCCGATCCATTAGCGCGTACACCACGACAAAGCCGAGCTTTTAACAAGCCGGGCGAACTTGGACCATCAAGCTTGATGGGACAAATTCGCCCGGCAATTTGTACCGGCAATGGATTGCCGAACAAATTTGTCGTGGCAATGTGGTGGTGTACGTGCAATTGGTCGACCAATATTTCGTGGTGTACGCGCAACTTATGTGGCAGAGCTTTGGTAGAACTAGCAATAAAATATAGTTTTCTTTTTGAGTAATCGACTTTTCCATTCATGTCCAAAGGCATCCTCCATGTGTCATGCCGGAGTACACAAACTCTAGTCCACCGATCTAAAGTCCATTTCAGAATATTCAAGAATCAGGATATATTATGCGCACCTGTGGTTTCTACGATTCAAAATGTTCAATTGTCAGGTGAAATCAGTTGGCAACACCAAGTGGTCTGTTTTTTCATTACATCCTGTTCAGACTGGGTATTTCTGTCAATTCTGAAGTAATTGATGAAACTGGCCTTATATCGGTGAAAATATAGTAGAACGTTCTTGTGGGAAGCGGGTTACACATACACATCTGATTGTATTGTCACAGGTCAAAGAGGATAAATGCCAGTCCTGTGACAACAACTGATGTCAAAAGTAACTTTCTTAAAACCAGCGGTCACTGGGCCACACAAATACTATGCTGCTGCTGAAGTTGTTATTTAGAAATCGAAACCTGCAAGTTGATATGGATGGTGTCCTCAGAGGATACTCTCCCCAACTGCACTAACGGGTAATCTGAGTTACCAAATCTCTGCAGAGGCCAAACATAGTTATTCCCACTGTGGCTTCTCGCGGCTGTAATCACAGCGGGAAAACGATGCAGTGGAATCAGGCCTTCACTGACACAAACGCATGAGATGCGATTTCCCAATCTGACAAACCAATATCTTCAATTGACAGGAGGGATGGATTACAAGTTACGAATTGAATAAAGTGACTTCAACAAAAGCAATCGCTCACTGACTTGTGCACGGATTGAAAGTCGAGATAAGGACGTAATACACTGTGAACAATAACCTTTGATTCTATCGCCATCTCCACAATTAATTCACTGGAAATTATTATAATTCCAACTATTTATGGATGTGACTTCTCGGACTGTAATCAAGTGGGCTAATTATACCGCATATGATGAATGTTACATAATAGAAACCACTAGCATATGAAATGAAAGATCCCAGTGACGGATACCAATCAGAGAAATCCATGGCAGGGCCGGCTTGGTGAAGACAAAGGAGCACAGATATGAATTCCCAGGGGTGTGATTTCGTCCTTTCGTCTTTGTTTTCACATTGCAAGATCAGTTAGGAGATGACCCTCATAAAGTAGGATGCTAGTGCCAATAAATGTCACATCATGAAACTGGAAATAGAGTTTTATTAAGTCAACTTGATGACTTGTTGACGTAATTCATCACGGGATCAATCACACCTCAGAAATCATGGATGCAGCTCTTCTCCCAGAAGTGGCATCAATAAAATTTGGGAAAGGCAGCCCCACTAAGATAGCACTGCAGGAATTCGGAAATTTTAGTGCAACATTTTTTGGAGTATCTGCGGGCTACGAGTCAAATTAGTCATTTGCCTATTTGGGGAGAGGCACCCTGAAAAACTGTTGCTTGACAAAAAGCAGGCGCATATATGCCCTGTGACCCTCCCCTAAATCTGTCAATGTGAGACAAAGAGATAACACATATCTCAATCAATTACTTTCTCCATATGTGTGGTGATGTCAGTTCAATGAGGAAAACGAAATCCACCATTGCCAACCTGCACTCCTCAGCTGACGAATCAAAGTCGACCCAAAAGTCTGGGCACCTTATTTCAATGAAAGATACTGCCCTTAGGAGCTTAAAGTGATCAGTTACAAGTCGTGGTTATGAAACCATATTATAGTAGTCTGTACTATATCATGGACCAATAAGCCATTGATTTCCTATCATACTCACACCGATCAATCAAGCACACTTCATATCATCCGGTTATATGCATTACTTGATACCAAGCTGCCACATGCATAATCAATTTTTGAGTAGGCCAATATGTGAAACCTCAGCGAAAAAGCGTAATTTCTGTAGATCTAGATGATTTCTGCAAGCAAGGCGTTTAAGAAATCAGTTCTTAGCCTCAACATTGTAAGAAATGTTAAGAGCCAGGAACATTACTTCCTCAAAACTGCTTCTGGTCCGAGTCCAACAACTGGTTTTCTCTCTGACTAGAACCAAGGTTTGAGTCCAGTGTGACACCCATAAGACTTGTTTTTAGGATTTTGTGAGATACTATCATACTTTTTGCCAGGAATATATTACTTCCCGAAACTGCTTCTGGTCCGAGTCCAACAACTCAACTGGTCATCTCTCTGATTTGAACCTAGGTTTGAGTTCGGCGTGACATCCACAAGACTTGTTTTTAGGATATGTGAGATTCTATCATACTTTTTGCCAGGAATATATTACTTCCTCGAAACTACTTCTGGTCAAAGTCCAACAACTCAACTGGTGATCTCTCTGATTTGAACCTAGGTTTGAGTTTGGTGGGATACCTATAAGACTTGTTTTCAGGATTATGAAGGATTCTAGCTCGTACTTTTTCCCAGGAATGGTTATGTAATGCCGCAACCACTGACTTTTTACTTTAGGATCATTTGGGCACCAAGTCACAAGGAAGTCACCATTATTGATCTCCATCATCAGGTCGATAATCACAACAGCAATTTCAGCAACAAAACCAATAACTGCCAATTTATTCCTATTTTATTGTCTCGTTATTCCCAATCCATGTTACTTTGGCCAAAATCCTCTACGATTACAAAGCTAGACCAATATTCAATCAAACACCATTCAAGATAAAATCGATACCTGCAAGGGCGGCCTAGTTTGGGGTGACGGCAATAACACAGTAATATTGGCAACCATTTGGCCATAGGGTCTGATTGGTAATTGGTTCAATAATCTCCTGATTGCTGCTGCAGGAGCGAGAAGTTCAATCGGCTAACACAAACTGATAATAGTGTCTCTGACGGCAACTGATCATTACAGGGCTGCTCACCCCAGATTTTTTTTGTGTGTATTGTGACCCCCAGAATTGAGTATTTTCCCTCTTAATTGAGTATTTTTGATATTTTGAATGAAAGAAATGAGTATTATTTGCAATAAATGAGTATCCATAAAAACACCTCTATTTTCAATTATTTTAATGCAATATTGAACACAGAAAATACAATGAGCGAACGAAACCCACTTTTTGAATGGTTTTTCAGACTAAAACATTGCTGATTTGTCGACACAGCTATACAACCTAATACCTTCCATTAAATGGATGCACACTTGGCGCTTTGACTGCAACTTTCACTTTTCAGACACACACATACACAAAATTCAAATCTTACAGGCACGTTTAAGTGCTTTGAGGTATACATAAAAGTCCAAAAAATCACTGAGTGGCCTTTTCAAAATGTTCCAGCAGCAGCCAATCATTAAATTAAATTTAATGTTGGAAGAAATAAAATAATCACCAAGGCTTGAAATAAGAGGTCTCAAGCAACGCCTCAAGCAAACCAAACCACCAGATACATAGCCTTTCGAGTACAGCGAGCGAGACTGGATTGGTTCGATTGTCTGCTGATAGGCGCCACTACTAACTTCTTCTAGGGCGGGAACTGGCAGGCGGGAATCGGGAAGCTTTCGTTGGACCGGGGGCGGCGGACCGGGGCGGGGTTTGAAATCGTTGGGGGTTGTTAAAGAAAACGTACAAAGCACATGAAATAACGTACAATTTTAACAAACATCAATGCGTATTTTGAAAAATATTTGCGTACTTTATTCATGAAATGAAATGCGTACAAATTCTTACAATTACGTACTTGCGTATTCAGACATCACAACGCGTACCAAATACGTTAATTACGTATGGGTGCGAAGCCCTGTCATTAGTACTGACCACTGGTGAAGGTTGGCCAGACATGCGAAAGGAATGTGGCTAGCCCCCAGACTCAACAATCTAAGACCACTTCAATGATTAATACGAATCGACATAACTGGACAAGCTGGAGCATTACGTTAAGACCAACGGACAACGTGGTGTCACCAACGTATCCACTGGCTATCCAAACCGAACATGTTGAACAGCATCGAATGACCAGTGTTTCCCCTCCAATTTCTGGAACATTCGGAAACAGTCTCAGATGAATCTGGAGTATGTTGGCTCCAAAATGTAAAGTTGTATAAACCGCTGATACAGAATTAATATCAGAGCTCCAATGTATCCAGCATTGGTCATCAGTATAGCAGATCAATCTCTCCATTTGATTCGGGACTTGCAGCTTTTGTTCAACGCCCAACGAAAGGACTTGGTGAGACAAAAAATACATATTATTTCAGGTCCGATAAACCTCCACTCGCTTGACAAATCTAGTGTTGCGGGACCTCACAAATGACGTCACGTCATACCTTAATCTGTTTGGCATAATTCATGACGTCACGCATCACATGATTGGTCACATGATCGGAAGTTCATCAGACCAGAAAGCCCGATTTTTCAACACTATAAAAGCGGTCGTCGGGCCTCGACAGAAAGCAGCAAGTTCCGTATTGACAGAACTAGCCAAGCAAACTGAAACAGCAGCTGTTCAGACTACATTGATTTGGGTCATTCAGAGGGATCAAAGATCGGCCAGTGTCAATATACACTGTATTCCCCCCCATCTCATTCGATGGGGTTTCTGGTACATCAGGTCAGATCCATCACCATTCAAGATTATCAGATTTATCCTGTACACGTTTAGTCAATCAATGGAGATGTGACATATTGGAAGCTGTCAATCAACCTGTCACTCCACACTGGCCTTCGACCTCACCCTGACTGTCAATTAGGACAGCTATGGTCAGAGCAGAAGTTCTTATTAAAGATTTACTGGCGCAGACAGGGTAAACATATAGATTAAGACATGAATTTTATAGATTTGTGATTAGTTCTCTGGGCAGCTGTTTTTGCAAGGACAATTCTGAACTGCTGAGATGAGCTGAAATTGTTGACAGAATATCCACACTTTTTTTTGTGATGGATTTAGCCTTTGAATATCAATTCGTTCCTAGAAACGGTCCAAAGGCCTGCTATGGGAGGATTGCTGGTGGAGATTCCCCATGAAATACTTCACCGGTGCTCGTCGGTCATCTTGTTGATGTTGCCAGGGGATGAGCCACAGGCTGTTTGCGAATTCCATCAACACCTTAACCTAAAGAGATTAGTAATTGGTCTTGTCAATACAGCATCTCGTAAGGAATATACAATGTAGCTAACCTTACTCCTGAGACATTCCAGCATTACCAGTACCAGCAGTATATTAAAGGCAGTGGTCATCTCCCTATATCTGCAGATCTGCTATGAGCAGCGCTGTCTTCCTCATCAGACATTTTACTTATAAACTCACCTGATCAACTCAGCTGATCTCAGTGGACCAAGCAGTGCTCACATGATCAAGCAGTGTCTGTTTCTATATGGAGCCTGGGGAGAGCCAGCTAATTACTAAGTACTATCCTTAACCTCTTGAATACAGGTGACCGACCAGTCGGTCATTTTGAAATAACGTTTTTTCCCAACGACCGTCAGGTCGGTCTCAGTGATATTTTTATTCCCTTGAGATGGGACGCTAGTTTATTGCTTGTTTTAGCGTGTTTGATGTACAGTAGGGTCAGTTAGAGCATGCCTGGGCAGATGGCACCTTGGTACCGGACTTTGGCGGTTGTATGCGGGCGGTATACATCGTGAAAGTCAGACCCAATTTCGCAACCACGTGACCACCCTGGGATCCCGGGATTTTCAAGTTTTGGGATTCAAAAGGTTAAGGTCAGCTCTCATAAGCTATAATATTATTATGAGATATAATGATACCACGCATCCGTGGAAAAATGGCAACGAATATTTCGGGGTTTACAGTATGCTACAAATCATCAATATTCCTGGGGAAAACTTCCAAAAGCAGACAAGAACTGTGCACTGGTTTCAATCTTCCCACAGAGAATTGAAAGCAGAACTATTCAGTTTGATCTATAGCAGTAACCCTTCACGATATATTCAGGTAACACGGTGTATTCCCAAGCAGAAACACACCTTGGCTTTGCTATGATAAAAAATAGCAACCTCTCTAAATATTATGATTGGATTTCTGTAGCATTGAGCTAGCAAGGAATCCTTGATCAATCAGGGATAAGAAATGTACTAGAGTATCTGTAAGAAATGGACTTCAGTATCTACATGTACAATGATTACTATAATATTAGAGATTCAACGGATGAACCATCTTAAACAAATGATGTTCTGAGATCCAAACAATATAGTTGGATCTGGAGAAGAAATTCTTGCTTGGAGCTATAAACAACACAGGAGTGTTCTTGTGGCTTGAGTCTAAAATACCAATGACAGGAGTCCAGTCTTAAACATCAAGACACAAATCCTACCACGAAAATGGCTGCCAATATATCACATCTCACCAGCCAAAATACAAACATCTAGCAACATCAACACTGATAAGGAAACACCTGTAGGTTGTCTTTACAATGGTTTTCCAATGAACTTCATATTCACGTGTCATAATATACTTTCAATCATTCACATGTGGCAAGAAGAATGATCACGACACTTCCAAAGTGCACGCTACATCTAGAAATTCACATAATACGTGAATCAAGGAATGAATGCACTCTATTCTTCCTGATGATTCTTCCTGCCTGGAACATGACATCTCACCAGCCCAATTACAAACAATCCAAGAGAGGGCAATTAGCGAGAGGGCAATTAGCGAGAGGGCAATTAGCGAGAGGGCAATTAGCAATGGCAACACTAATACAGAAGCATGTGTAGTGTTGCAGGTCGTCTCCACAATGCAAAGGTTTTCAGCAGAACTTCAAATTCAGGTATCATTACTTAATAACATTTACATGTGAACGAGAAGTATGATCCAGATATTCTGCATCTAGGGATTCACATGACACGTGAATCAAGGTACGTATGCACTCTATTCTTCCTAATGATTCTTCCTTTCTCCAACAATCTCACCAACCCAATTAGAAACAATCCATGAGACAGCATCGAGCAACATCAACATTGACTAGGGAGCACCTGCAGTGTGGCAGGTTGTCTTCAAAATGGTTTTCAACAGAACTTTGTTATTCATGTGTCATGATTTACTTTTTACCACGAAATGAAAAGATGATGAAGACACTTTCAAAGTGCATGCTGCATCTAGATATTCACATGACACGTGAATCAAGGATCGAAAACGATCATTCCTCCTACCCAGAACTAGCAGGATGACAGGATGTGAATCACGTGAACACGTGAAAAATGACCCTTTATCAACAACAAGTGCGTCAGGCACACTAGTCAAAATTAGGATGACGAGGATGACAACGAGATGTTGTCGGAAAAAAGAGCCAGCTTTTTTAGATTGTACACACAGTACCGGCCGATGCATGGCAGGAGATACCCAGGCCGCCAGCAAATGTAATAGATCCAATCACTGCTCATGTGCTGGGAAGATGGAAGTTGACTTAGGTACTGGGATTGGGTGTAAAACACTCAGAAATCACCAAAGAAGCTGTTATTCTTGAATGCTGCTTGTCCTCAGCTGGTGGATAAGTGTTTGGTCACACCTAGTCCTTAGTATACTTTCCATAACGAATATTTTTCCAGGACAAGGATGATAGACTGGAACTCTTGAAATACAGACACACCAAGGCTGCAATGTCATTAGAATAACAAAATAGGGTTCTTGTCATTTGGAAAAGCAGTCAGTGACTAAGGTCTGATATAAATATCATCATCACCATAATAATACGTCATCACGATAATGAAATAGCTTTGAGCTACCAGATTCGTGGGCTCACTCAGGCCTTGTACGCAGATATAGTGCGTGATCCTCCACACCCATCGGCTTGTGAGATATTTACAAGCAGTCAATGCCAATACTAAGGTCTGATATCAATATCATCATCAACATGATAATATGTCATCATCACGTTAATAAAACGGCTTAAAGCTACCAGATCCGTGGGTTCTGCTCTCTCAGGCCTCGTGCGCGGGTATAGTGTGTGATCCTCTACACACATCGGCTTGTGAGATATTGATTGTGTGCTCTGAACTCCCCTGGGGCCGTACCGGTAATGTGACAATATTTCATGAGCACACAATGACAGTTAATGGAACATATCATGATTATCTAAATGCCAGCATCATTTTGCGAAGTGCAGTGTGAAGTGGGAGCAGCTTCCGTTGGTACATGGGTACATCAGGTCGGTCATCGCCAAAGCACACACACTGATCAAGCACGTGTCTTGTAGGTTGGACTGTGCAAGTGGAAGAAATGTCCATCATACTTCAGCCATGTCAGTCCTGTGCAGAGGTATTGAAACTTCTCATATAAATAACTAGACAATCAAAGAACAAAAACGTGAATCATCAACTGGCTTGGGACTGGCAAAATATTCTGACTCTGCCCAACAAAACATCTGATTGTCTGTCAAAAAAATCTATTTTTTTTGGTCATTTTAAATGAGTCAGTTTAAAGACATCAATATGATGGCATATTTATCATCAAAGCTGTGTAAGGAAGAACCTCTCTCTACAAAGGTCGCCTAACAAAGATGGTCAATGCTGGCCATGTCCTACCTATGGACCCTGACACACCTGCTCAGGACGGCACTGCGCAAACCTCCTTGGCACAATACGTCCCGACATAAAACCGGACCCCTCCAAACTCCATTGCCTGAGGCAACATGCTCTTGATGAGGTCAGGTGGTTGAAGACAATCGCAAAGGACTGATTGCGGCAGCAGATTGTTTTTAGACATCGTAGCTGTGGAACAGTTTATCATGATCATGACTAAAGCTAGAATCAGGAGGTGTCCATCTAAAACACTTTCAATGACCTTAATTCACACAGAGCTGTCGCAGAAGTTGACCATGCTTTGTGATATTCACACTTTGGACGAGAGCGCTCCAAGACTATCAAAGATGGCGGCCCACTGCTCCACAACAATGGCGTCACACGTCCTTTGTGTATCTAACACAGAGGGCGGGGACGCAGATTGGCGATTTTGTCCAGTTAACAACAGGGGGTAAGGTTTAATGCCAGGATCATAAAATATCAATGAAATGGCCAGGGCCATTGTGCTCACCTCATGTGGAGGAAAGATGGATAAAGAGCATGGTATTGTGTCATGTAGTGTTAGGTTTGATGTAGGTCCAAGCAATTACAATTTCCCCAAAATGGCCAATTTACAATACATTCGACCTCTGTGACCTTGAAAAGTAGGTCAAATCAAAGAAGACCCGGGTGACACATTGAATGGTTGTTAGAATTAGATGTACCTATGATATAAAATTGGTGCCAATCGGGCAAGTCATTACTAGGAATAATGGCATTTTGAAGAATTTAGGATTTGGCCCCCTCCCTGGAGGCCAAACGGCAAATCAGATCGCACCAAACTTCGGTACCTGAGATCACCTGACCAAGGGGTACATGTGTACTTAATTTGTGATCAATAGTCATTGCAGTTAAGAAACGTGCCATAGTCACGGCCTGACGGCGAATTTACGCCATTTGACCTCTGTGACCTTGACACGAAGGTCAAATTAAAAACCTGTGTGACATATACTGTATGGTGGTTAGATGTACCCATGATATCAAATTGGTGGCAATCGGGCAAGAAGTTAAGGAATAAACACATTTTTAAGGTTTTTGGATTTTGCCCCCTGGTGGTCAAGTGGTGAATCATATTGGACCAAACTTCAGTCCCTGAGATCACCTGACTAAGGGGTAAATGTGTATCAAATTTGGTATCAATAGCCCTTGCAGTTTAGAAACGTGCCATCGTTACATCCTAACGGCCAATTCACACCATTTGACCTCTGTGACCTTGAAAAGGAGGTCAAATCAAAAACCCGGAGGATATATGATGCACCTTTGCTAGAAGTACCTACCATATTTTTTTCAAAATTTCCCGACTACTATTAAGGGAGATATTGCATATTTTCACTTTTAACGTTTGGCCCCCTGGTGGCCAAACAATGAAACGAATCGGACCGAAACTTGGTCTCCAAGGTGTCATTACATAAGGGTACATGTGTACCAAGTTTCAACTCAATAGCTCTAACAGTTACGAAACGTGCCCTGCTAACGGACGACGGACGACGACGGACGACGACGACGACGACGACGACGACGACGACGACGACGACGACGACGACGACGACGACGACGGACGACGGACGCCACGGTATGGGATAAGCTCACCTCTGCTAAGAGGTGAGCTAACAAATAAGGGAGGGATGTGGTTATCCATGAATCTTTGACCGTAATATCCAGAGAAGATGACGGACTATTTGCATTAATCAAACATGTCATGTCGGTGCGATATGATTTATGGGCTGATCAAAGCTATCCTTTTCTACTCCCTGTAATTTTCACTGAATGTGAAGGTACAGATATTTTTGAGGTTCAGAATTTTCAGAAACTGCAACAACCATTATATACTCCCAGAAGCTGTAGCGAAACTGGAACAGAGTTCTGTATATAC
Organism: Lineus longissimus; assembly: GCF_910592395.1. NCBI lineage: Eukaryota > Metazoa > Nemertea > Pilidiophora > Heteronemertea > Lineidae > Lineus > Lineus longissimus. Next base: position 9,739,180 of record NC_088315.1, read on the forward strand.
CTACAGAACAACGCTCTTAAAGCTTGGACATTTTTTTAGTGGCGCATGGGGCAGTCCCTCTCAGCGACTCCCCATCAGGAACCCATCTGCGGCCATATCATAAAGACTATTCAAAGCCTCGCATGTCAAGATCCGAGGTCTTGGCCAAACTGTTGAGATCTTGACTTCACTTCACTGAAGTACAAGTATGCACTGAAATCAGCAATTTTTTCAAATTGAAAATCATTGAGCCGATTATCTGATGCCTTGAGATAGATTCATCTTGTAATCTAAGTCCAGCACTTCACATGGACCATGGGTTCCTGCTGGCAAAAATGAACTCTACATGGTTGAACAAGTCTAAGTAGCCGCTTCAAGCAGCTACAACTGTGCACATGGTCGGCTGAAGCAGTTGGCTACTTTTAGCAGAAGGTTCAAGGCATTGACTCATGCACCAGGTGCGCCCGCATCAAACTTACCCAACTCATGGCCATTTGCTAGCCTTCTGAGCATTCCTACCAAGGCTGTTTGGCAGCCAGCAGCCGACTGTCAGGTGAAAACAACAGACTCGGATATGGTTCAAAGAACCAGATGCATTGAACTAATTCCCAACAAAAGATGAGCAAAAACAGAGCTACATTGGGTCAGTGCTTGTTACGAAGCAAAACAATCCCACATTTTGTTGTTTTTTAAAAATTTAGCAGCTGGGTCGCAGATCTTTATTAAGAGCCAAAAAAACCGACAACGTCTCTGACTTGCAGAGCAAAAGCAGATGCATTTTATGTCTGGTTTCTTTGGACTAAAACCTCATTCATCATATTGTGGCAAACATGCATGAACATAAGAAAGGATGCTTCCAACTCAAATGCCAGCAGCAAGACACTCTGATTACCTGCCTCTGAAGACACATTGGTTGGATTTGCTTCAAAGTCCTAGCGGTCCGATTGAAGAAGGGCTTTTCCTAGTCAGAGGAGAGGCAACTCTGCACGCAAGATGGGTAAGTCTAACAAAAACAAGAGTTGCAAGGATAAGCCCGAAGCCACAACACATGCAAAAAGTGGTTTCAAAACAACCTGATGTGCAACTTCATTTCATCAACTGGTGTACAGAGAGGTCCCAACTCACGATATGCACTGAATACCGTCTGGTAATAAAAACTTGAGAGAGTGATGCCTCTGAATTCCTTGACATAAGGACACTCAGGATCTCCCACAGTGATACTTACACAAGTCATCAAAGTTTATGAGCCCTGGCATGGCCAACTGACTCATTCTATGGAGACATCTTCATATTTCTGGATCCAATAAGATCAAACGTGGTCATCTTCTTTTGCTTATTCAGCAGCAAGATAACATCTTTCAAGATATGGACTTTCTGAAAGTTGCAACCAATGTTGTTGAAATTTTGGGGGGGAAATGTGGAATCATGCTTTTAAAACAGATCAATTGACATTTTCCCATTTCCCATGATGCCACCTTGGTAATATCATACTCATGCACTGAATCAGAAATGTGTTGGAATTTGGTGTTATTTTCTTCATGTACAATTTTTATGTGGCCCCTGAGACTCATTTAAACCTGTTAACCTAACTTGTAAAATGTTTTCACTGCAGTATATTGCTTCATCTCGCAAACAGAACATGAATAGTGTACATTTATGTAGTTAGCTCAGAGCAAGAGGCAGCTAATCGTTTCAGTTTTGTTGTAGTAAATTATTTGAGGATATCGTTAGCATAGTAACCTTACATCAAATGCAACATCATATCAGTTCGGGCTGTGTTTTAATGAATCATTGGCTCCTATCTGGATGATAAATTAGTCTGATTCAGCCAGCCATGGCCTTGCCTCATAAACTAGAGTTGAATCAGCTCACAAGGCTTCTCGATTGACCCCATAGGCCAGGGTGACTGTTTTAGTTGCAGCAATCCTTTGGTAGATTCAGGAAAAGGCAATATCGTAAGAGCATCTCTCTTTTTCTTAGTTGAATGCCGATACCAGCTGCCGGAGCAGAAAAATACGATAGAGGCATAAGCTTAACATGTTGTTGGTGTTTTCACATCTTATTCATGTAAGAAATAGATTCAAATAGATTCCATTTGCATCCAACAGGTGACCCAAGCTCCCTTTCAGTCAAACTTCTCCTTTGGGGTGAATCTCTCAGTATTTGGGCGCACAACATAAGTCATATTTGCCACTTGTAAAAAACTGCTTTAAATGTCAAACATTAACCGTTAAAGACTTGACTGAGTAAATCCTGTTGTTTACAAGCACATCGAATCCCATCAGGGGAGAGTCTCCCAGAATCTTGGAATACACGAGTGTAACAATGAAATGGCCAACAACATCAGTGCCATCAATTGAGTGGAATAGTGTCCTACAGATCTCTCATAATGTTTGAAAGCATGCAATTCCTACACAAGAGCACTGAATGTACATTACCTTCCTGCATGGGCAGCTCAATGAGAAAGAAAGTAACTTACCTGCAAGTAGAGAGAAATAGCAAACATGAGACAAATGTCACGAAAATATTACACAGTACGAACTTTGTCATGCAAACAATTTCTCTGAGATGATCCAATACATGTACTGCCTTTTAAAACATTTTTAACATTACCATGCACTAAGGACTGAAAGAAATACAGTGGAACTTCTCTTAGCGGACACCTCTCTATTAAGGACACTAGTTTTAGTCCCAAATTGGTTGTTTCTATTCAATTTGACCTCTCTAATCAGGACACCTCTCTATTAAGGACAGCACTTGTCAGTCCCAAGGGTGTCCTTAATAGAGAGGTTCTACTGTATGTTGAAAATGGCTAGTTTTTAAACAGGTTTTCAAAAACATTCAAGTTTCTTTCAATTGCAATTCCCTGCTTGGGCAGTGATGGATCCATTAACCATTACCCCCAATGGTTAAAGAGTAATGAAATGGAAATAATCACTTGAAGTCAACAAATGGCCAGCAACTTTTTAAATGTTTTACAGATGATTTCAGCTGAAGGCACTTCCACAGATGGCTAGTGATGGGTTCTTTGCAGTAACACTCTTATAGAAAAGAGCTTTCACTCAAATAGATACGAAATCTGCTCAAATTACATTCTTACATTTTCCTGTATAATTATAAATTTATATTCCTTTTTGTCTCAGTTGAGGCAGATTGGCTCAGAGCACAAGTTTTAAAGTGATGCTCAGATGTTTTTAAACATTATGATTCATGACGAGCCTGCATTCTCACAACACCCAGTTACATCCATAGTTCAGAGTTCAACTGAAAATGCATTAGACAATTTTATACATTTTTGATCACTACTGTTGGCATGTATTACCTGAAAGTTGGGGGACAACTAAGTCATGCGGGCCTTGTGCCTTGGAAATCTGAAGCTGAAATGATCATACGATAATTGAGTCGGTCTCCAATGATATATCAAAGATACTGAGATCAAAATCTCTCAGATGAAATTTCCAGAAGTAATTAAACGATTTGTAAGCATTCGCTGTGAGTTTCAGTATCAAAAGGTAATGAGAACCTTATCAGCAAAACATTAAAATGTATCAACTTGTGGTTAGTTTCTGAATTGGAACATTATCAAATGGAACGGAAATGACAGAGAGAACCCACAGTGTATGAAGTCTGATATTCACTCGGAACTGTTACAATGGAGGTTATCAGCAGGAGGGAGAGATTGTTTGGATACAACACAAGAAAGCAGATATCTGAGTAGGCCCAATACACCTATTGATGCTGTGGGGCCTTCCCACGCATACCAGAGCATTGGAAATAATGGTGCAGGAGATAAGGCATGCCTATTTCATAGCATCAAATGACAGCAAATTCATGTCGGGGTCTAAACTACCCCTCCGTTATATGCCAGAGAATGTATAGTAACACCAACATACACCAACTATACAGTTCTGCCCAGCCAATCGTGATGTGCGTGGCCGCATTGGTACCCAACATGCACTGCGGCAACAAGGTGTCGTTGTTCTTCACCACCATCTGGATGCGTTAAAGTATTTAAACAATGAACACTCATCCAATTGTATGGGAATCTCTCAGCTTACATAAAGTTAATGCCGGTACCATGGTAAACATGGTGGAATTTACTAGCATGAACTCGCACACTGCACGAAAGGACCAACATGGCGAATACCGGGTATGCACATTCTCGCAATGCTGGGACATCATCATCAACCGCTGTAGTGAGGCGCTACTCTCTTCCTCAGCTGAGCAACCCTGGGATAACTTTCTGCGAACTGAAATACTAGTACACCGTGACGTACCTGAATAGTTGCGAGAACAGGTGGCTGTACATTGTTATGACGAGCGCTTAGAACAGTTATTTCAGAATGTATCCTGAAGGTTTTTTTCCACCACCATGAATAACGGTGAATTCCGTTTTGTCACAACAATGATAGAATACTCTGAAATCAACAGGTTCGGCAGCCGGAAGTACTATCCGGAATTTGAAGCCCTCATTTGAATATTCATTAGTAATCCTATTCCACAAAATGAGTTCCGACTGTAGCCACAGACTAGGCCGACAGGATCAAGAGGTTATTATATCCAGTGGATCTTGTACATTTTTCCAGAATCAGACTCAACACGCGTTGTCCATTGCTAGAGCGATAGCGAAATCGGGAAGAAAAAGACACAAAGCTGCTTGAAACCACATATCCATTAGCTGCGTATCCAACATCTGACTCGGATGATCATCCTTGTAATGGAACTCTAGACTCTGATCAGTCAAATCCAACATCACGCACATCCAATCATTCAATCATCCCCTCAAAGCCAAACCTAAGATGAAACAACCTATCTACAGCAAGGCTTCTTCCTACACAAACTTGCCAACTCCAGGTCTTATCTTTCATGTAGGGCCATTTCATGCTTGATTGCAGGTATTTTTCCTTCCTTCCACCACCTACCTGCACAGACTGACATTTCGAACTAGATTTATGGCAGAACCCAGCAAAACATAAATATGTTCGACTGATATTATCATTACGCTAACTTGCGATGAAATTAACATTAAGCACAGTTGACTAGGCCTGAATCCATCTGGCAAAACGAATATCTGGTCAGAGGCACTGTAAATTGTTACAGGGATACAGTCACTGAGTCAGGAAAATCGAGTCATCACTGGGCCTCCCCATCAAATGTGGTTATTCTCAAAACTCCATTCATCCTGTAAGGCGAAGTATTCCTTATGATTTCCACTTATGTTACAGAGATACAGTCAAGAAAATCGAGTAATCACTGGACCTCCCTATCAGATATGGACTTCCACCAAAATACCATTCATCCTGTTGGGCTGGGTATTCGGTATTTCCACACCAACAATCAGCTTCAGACAATCTAACAATCCAAATCCAAGGTTCGTATCAACTGAGGAAGAACCAACAGTTCAAATCCAAGGTTCGCATCCACTGAGGAAGAACCAACAGTTCAAATCCAAGGTTTGCATCAACTGAGGAAGAACTAACAGTCCAAATCCAAGGTTCGTATCAACTGAGGAAGAACCAACAGTTCAAATCCAAGGTTCGCATCAACTGAGGAAGAACTAACAGTCCAAATCCAAGGTTCGCATCAACTGAGGAAGAACCAACAGTTCAAATCCAAGGTTTGCATCAACTGAGGAAGAACCAACAGTTTAAATCCAAGGTTCACATCAATTGAGGAAGAACCAACAGTTCAAATCCAAGGTTCGTATCAACTGAGGAAGAACCAACAGTTCAAATCCAAGGTTCGCATCAACTGAGGAAGAACTAACAGTCCAAATCCAAGGTTCGTATCAACTGAGGAAGAACCAACAGTTCAAATCCAAGGTTCACATCAACTGAGGAAGAACTAACAGTCCAAATCCAAGGTTCGTATCAACTGAGGAAGAACCAACAGTTCAAATCCAAGGTTTGCATCAACTGAGGAAGAACCAACAGTTTAAATCCAAGGTTCACATCAATTGAGGAAGAACCAACAGTTCAAATCCAAGGTTCGTATCAACTGAGGAAGAACCAACAGTTCAAATCCAAGGTTCGCATCAACTGAGGAAGAACTAACAGTCCAAATCCAAGGTTCGTATCAACTGAGGAAGAACCAACAGTTCAAATCCAAGGTTCGCATCAACTGAGGAAGAACTAACAGTCCAAATCCAAGGTTCGTATCAACTGAGGAAGAACCAACAGTTCAAATCCAAGGTTCGCATCAACTGAGGAAAAACCAACAGTTCAAATCCAAGGTTTGCATCAACTGAGGAAGAACCAACAGTTTAAATCCAAGGTTCACATCAATTGAGGAAGAACCAACAGTTCAAATCCAAGGTTCGCATCAACTGAGGAAGAACCAACAGTTTAAATCCAAGGTTCACATCAATTGAGGAAGAACCAACAGTTCAAATCCAAGGTTCGCATCAACTGAGGAAGAACCAACAGTTCAAATCCAAGGTTCGCATCAACTGAGGAAGAACCAACAGTTCAAATCCAAGGTTCGCATCAATTGAGGAAGAACCAACAGTTCAAATCCAAGGTTCGTATCAACTGAGGAAGAACCAACAGTTCAAATCCAAGGTTCGCATCAACTGAGGAAGAACCAACAATCCACATCGAAGATTTGCATCAACTGCCGAAGAAACATCAGTTCTGCACTGCAGGCAAATTGCAAGTTGTCAGTTCCATTCCAAATGAAATCAAGGTCGCACTTGGCAACATCCACCAACGAATTGAGGGCATGTAGCAGAGGGTGTCGATACATCCAACTGTTATCCTAAGATCTCCAGTCAACAAAGTCAAATTCCTCAACACACGAGACAGCATGAACTTCACAGCAGTGTGTGTACATGTTTAGTATGAAGTGCAAGAATGGCCAGAAAGAATGAGCACAGATGCTGATAATTTCATCAAAACAGGAAACCTATCACCTTTCCCCATTACAAAGTAGGCTATACTGTATTATTAGAACAAGAGTCTTGAACTGCTCCAGTCTCTCGACTGTCGAAGAGAATAACTGAAATAAGCCAAGGAAAAAACATTCCAATTGCGGTAAAATCCTTTTTAGAACAGCTGATGCATTTCTATTTGAGAAGGGGGGCTAAACCTGCCTTTTCCTCAGTTCACCCTGGTCTTTTTTGCTAATTTCCAAAATCACCCTTTCAAATTCTTGGAGGTACTACTACAATAACGACACCTATGCAGCACTTTTGCCAGTGTTTGCCAACAAAAATTCGGGTAGGAGGTTGGTAGGGTTTTGAAAATACTGATGACCTCAAGGAAAGCGACATGGCTCCACAACCTAGACAGTCCACTCAAAGTATTATTTTACTCCAGTTAACTAATTAAACCCAAGCTAATTATCCATACTGTATCTGTCATTCTTAGTACTGCAATCATAAATTCTTTCCAGCATCTTATTTGATGGTGTATAAAAATAGTCCAGCTATTTTCAGCTGATCAACAAATATCAATGATATCATCAATCATAAAGAGTTATTCTTGCATTATTTCATCACAAGTTCTCCCAGGGTTGAGCCCACCCTCATAATTATACCAGAAACAAGTGGTGTAATCTCCGCAGTGATAAATTAGCAGAGATGAATGCACCTTTGATGGAGAGTTTTTCACCGCAAGTTGATAAAGACTTCGTCATGCAACCTTTTCAGAATACGCCAAAATATCCACAACCAATTACACATGGAATTGATGGAGAGTGCCTCCCAATGTTGCAATTTCTTCGTACTTGGAATGTGTTTATATTATATTAGTTATCAATTCCATAAATCATAAAGATACATGCAAATGTACTAGGAGTCAAGAATGCACCTTCAGAGAAAATGAAAATTCCAGAGCAGACCTTTGATATTGGCCGACTTGTCAAACATGCACTAAGAACTCTCTGCAATGATTTCAGGTCTTTGATCAGCATCATCGTCATCTGATTCCCTGCACTCTTGAAGATGTTGAACATACTGTCCTGTCTTCACCAAGGGAGATAAGATCTCTGCCTATCATCTTGTCCTTTATGTCATCAATCAATATCCCCTTGGGTTGCCCGTTTCTTAGAATGCGTTCAAAGGGAACGCCATCAGTGAATATTAACTCCACGATGACGATATTTTGTGAGAATTCCCTTTGCTCTGGTCTGAGTTCAAGTTAGTTGAGAGTTTATAGTCCGATTTCAAGAAATGCAGAGGTTATCATCTGATTTAACATGTTATCCCCCTTCTGACCTGACTGACTAACACCACTGGCTGTGAACAAGCATGAAATAGAAATGAGGTATGTACCTAACAATATATGTATTAAGGACTGGCAATGTCTAAAACCAAGAGAAAACATTTTGATATTCACGATCTATGATATCAACACACAAAAGCCTTGACGAAAGGGCTCTTCTAAACCCCAAAGAGACAGGGGAAGAGAGAACCCCCTTGGCTAACACTGTTTTATTTAAAGTGAAAGAACATGCTCTGTGTTCATTTACACAGACCACTGCAACATCTCGTGCACTTTCTAAGCTCTAATAAGATGAGCAATGGCTTTTTAAATGCAATTTTGTCTTAAAATAACCATTATCGTTTTAATTCGAAGTCACTTGTGGGTAATGGATTTAAAACCCGAGGCTCATGCAAGAAGGATGAAGTAACTTCAAAGCAGATACTGTGAAACATGAAGAGTAAGCAAAGCTAAAATTTGGCGACTTTGGTGGTAGACTACATATTATTGTGTTTGCTGCCTAACTAATCAAACAGAAACCATGCTAAGCTACTATTTACATCCAATGAAGAAACATATACTGTCAACTCCTTTATTTTCACTGCCTAATATTTTTGTGATTTTCGCCAAAGGGTCGAACCAATCATTATTGGCATGAAAAGAAATCACATAATCATATAATCATAACTTCATCTATTCACATTAAATTAAATTAAATTAAATTGAATTAAAAGGTAGTGAGATCTAAGAGGAAATTTTTGCTAAAATTTAGGGCTGCGAATATAAAGGTGTCTATAGAATCAGTGTTTGGAAAGAATGTCAAGCACAGACGAGGCAACCTCCATGTCAGTCTCTTGGTTCCACCACTTTACACATCAAAGGAATAGTCCCAGTCCCCCAAGGCGCTATGACAGGTTTTTAAATATCATATAGACATGTATGATACTATCACATTCTGCTTTTTAGCTCAGAGAATGTTATTCTATCCTTGGTGTACCAGCACAAGATCAAAGGAGTCACTTTAGTTGCCTTAGGTGGTATTCTGGTTTACTAACAAGCTCTTTTATAATTCAGTAGCAAGAATGAAATATTATCTTGATATTACATATAGCTTTTATCAGCAATGCGTATCTTGTAACATGCAGAGTACTTGTGATTTGGTTGCACTCGTCAGAAAGTCACTCAAGAACTGAAGAGGACATCAGTCAGAATCCATGGCGGTCAATTGATACTGCGACCAGCAGTTCAGATATCCCCTCTGGCTTAGGCAGTTTTAGCACTAGCAGCAACCCACCGCATGTGATGGCCAGTTAAATTTGCCCAAACTCAAGGTTTACAATATCAAAGCTAACTTTGCCGACAGAATCTTTATGAACATCACTGACAAAACGTTCCCCAACCAATCCCAGGCACTGCTGTATTATATTGACCGACAGTACTGAATCACTCTGGCGATACTGATTGGCTCCTCAACATTGACCCAAAGACTAGCAAAAGCTACAGCCAGTCTGGCACTGATCTTTGGTTCAGAATGTGTGTATGTCCATCATATAGACATCAACAAGTGTAAATCAAACTATTGGTAGTAAAGCAATTCTGTATACAGCATCATTTACATCAGCTCTAGGTTGAAGAAAGCGCTCTGTTGAAAAACTGCTCTCTGTTTAAGAAATGCTCTATGTTGAAGAAGCGCTCTGTTGAAAAACTGCTCTCTGTTTAAGAAATGCTCTATGTTGAAGAAGCGCTCTGTTGAAAAACTGCTCTCTGTTTAAGAAATGCTCTCTGTTGAAGAAAGCGCTCTGTTGAAAAACTGCTCTCTGTTTAAGAAATGATCGATGTTGAAGAAAGTGCTCTGTTGAAAAACTGCTCTCTGTTTAAGAAATGATCGATGTTGAAGAAGCGCTCTGTTGAAAAACTGCTCTCTGTTTAAGAAATGATCTACGTTGAAGAAGCGCTCTGTTGAAAAACTGCTCTCTGTTTAAGAAATGCTCTCTGTTGAAGAAGCCCTCTGTTGAAAAACTGCTCTCTGTTTAAGAAATGCTCTCTGTTGAAGAAAGCGCTCTGTTGAAAAACTGCTCTCTGTTTAAGAAATGCTCTCTGTTGAAGAAAGCGCTCTGTTGAAAAACTGCTCTCTGTTTAAGAAATGATCTATGTTGAAGAAGCGCTCTGTTGAAAAACTGCTCTCTGTTTAAGAAATGATCTATGTTGAAGAAGCGCTCTGTTGAAAATCTGCTCTCTGTTTAAGAAATGATCTATGTTGAAGAAGCGCTCTGTTGAAAAACTGCTCTCTGTTTAAGAAATGATCTATGTTGAAGAAAGCACTCTGTTGAAAAACTGCTCTCTGTTTAAGAAATGCTCTATGTTGAAGAAAGCTCTCTGTTGAAAAACTGCTCTCTGTTTAAGAAATGCTCTATATTGAAGAAAGCGTTCTGATGAAAAACTGCTCTCTGTTTAAGAAATGCTCTATGTTGAAGAACTGCTTTGTTAAATAAAACTAAACATCAGTGCTGCCCAGCAATCACCTGATCGCATGACTCCTTGAGAAAACAGAGAGAAGATAAAATCTTTGCATATCTTTTTTTCAGTTTTGCTAGAATATATTGGTGAAACAGGTAGGATTTTTTTCTTGGATGAAAATAGCTTTCTTTACACTTACCTGACGTTCACTCCACCGGTTTCTAAAGGAACCAATAGGTGGCAGCAAGTCATGGAGTTGGGGGTCTGTTTGACTGCTTAGTAACAATATTATAAATACATAATAAAATATAAATTTAGAGATTTAGTTGTTCTTAAGTTGATAATCAGACATCACGAAAAGTCACATGACTGAGTGATCGAGTGACTCCAAACGTAGTGGCCCACTGGTATCCGAAGTCATCACAGAGTTATTTTTCCCCATTTTGAAGAATCTTCCCACATTATCAGCCATTCCTGTTGGGAATAATTGTTTCCCCAGGAAATCATCAATTCATGTGAACAATGTAATTACGGACTATTATAGCCCGTGATCCACCAGGATTCATTCTCATTTTTGCTCATCATTTCCTCATGTCATTGCGTCGACCTCCACTGGTTTCAAAGAAGTGGCGTTTTCCAGTGGATAATTGGTAACCGGCTTGCTGGCTGCGGCGAACAACAATCTCTCATGCCTTGGACTCATAAGTTGACAGTTTACCGGACTGGCTCCAGATTCTATCACTAAGGCAGTTGCTCTCTACCAATCAGCACCACTCCTAATTGGGCGAGGAGATCAACTGCTGTGATTAACTGCCTGTGTGGAAAAGCCAATGATGTATACTGTGGAGCAAGGCTTTGCAAGGGGATTGCCAACAAAAGGCATCCTGACCTTCAAGTTTTGGACCATTCCTGCCGACCTGGACTCTGTTAAACCAATGAATGGAGGTCACGAACAGAGTACCTCTGATGGTTGAGAATGGCAAAGAGTAACCACTGATAAACCTACAAAAACAGTGAAATATTTTTCTTAATCCTGGGGTAATCATACCAAGCTGTCAGGGCCGGATCCAGAAGCCGGCCTAGGAGGGGGCGTGCACCACATTTCTCATCAAAATTCCTGGTGTGTTCCGAAATTTCACGCTCAAATAGGGCGGTAGCATTCATCTGCTGCGCTCGCCCCTTGGATCCGTGCCTGGCTGTATTCCTGAATCCCTCAGAACGAATTACTTTGGGTGACTTCTCTCCATAGTTATGTTACAGCGATGTCACAACGATCCAACATGGCCTTTAACTGCAGCCATTTTGTTGTGGGCTACATATCAATTTATCAGAATGTCAGACATTGCTATATGCATCAAGTACTTTGATATGTATCATGTACATCAACGCCAGCAATGTGTGGGATTTCAAACGCATCAAACATGCGCCGTGCACCCGATCTGTATTGGAAAAACATGAGGAATCATGCTTGTAGCACTTCTCTTGTTTGCAGTACAATTTACTACAAATCAATAGAGTTTCTCCCCACACATAAGAATCGAGGATGTGCAATGGAATGGAGACTGGTGTATTTGATACAGGTTGAACCAAAACACTTAAAGGCGTTTACTGCTCATGTCCATTGTATTTTCTTGTGTTTCAGGTAAACAGATACAAACACTGCTGTTATTATGCACACAAAATTCACAAATTTCCTAGTGTTAATCTGTCTATGCAACAGCATTCTTGAAATCGATATTTCGCACCTATTTACAAAATTGGAAATTCAGCAACAGCAACTGACCCCTCCCTCCCCTGACGTCTCCAAGACCTTGAAGATTAGGGCCCTCGGGAAGAAATTGATTTTCTGCCCCAAGAGAGCCTACTGCGCCCCGCCTCCCATGACCAATAAGTTCAATACGGCCTTGCATTTGAAAAAAGACCAAGCAATAACATCACAAAGAAAGCAGACTGATCGGGACCACCCTCAAGAGGTTTTTCGGAATCTCAAATTTCTTAAGGGGATGTCTATTTTCATAAAAAAGCCCTAAAAGGGGGGAGTATGCATTGGTCAAAAATCCTTTAGACAGATTCTCGAAAGTTCAGGAATCTGAGGTTTCTCAAAAACTGAACATAACCTAAGGTTTCGTGTAAGCTCAACAAACTTTATTTCTAAGAGAATAATCCTCCTTCGTGACTTCACGTTGCTTGAGACATTTCATCAATTACATTGAGTAATTAGTAAGTTGAAACTATAATCCTTTGACAAGTTGATTTACGGTTTCATTCTAAAAAAATGTCAATGATTGCTTGCGTGTGAGATATGGCATGCACTGGGGGAGTTTAGTGGCATTGAGTGCATGCGAAGTCTGTAATAAATAGGCAAGCAGAAGGAGTTACTGGGGAGATGACAGTGGTTACTCCTGTTCCTCCTATCTTGGCCAGATTTCTCAACCTGGATGCAGGTCCTTCCTTACGTCTTTGCCTCCTGTTTTTATTTCTTATTTCAGTATTACACTCTGTTATACACCTACGACAATCATGCATGATTGATAACAATCAACTTGAGTCACCTTCCGTGCTGTCAGCTCCTACACAATCTTGACTGATCACTCCCCCAGGAGGACGACATCACTGCCAAGTAAACCGGTCCAAAAGACGCGCCGCCCTGATGGAATAGCTGATTGCGACCATGTACTCTAGGATTTGATTCAGATTATCTATGATTACGTGGCGGCGAGAGTTAATTAACCCTTGGCTCCCTTGAAGAGCTTGTTGTCACTCCCTAGACTTTATCCGTCACCCCATCAGTATTTTCAACCTTCTGACTGGATAGCACTGACAGCTTTGAATGAAAGTTCATCTCATGTTGATGTTAAGAGTTTGGACCAGGGCATGGACAATTACTGTGCTAATTCTTGCAGGACTCGTTAAAAAGTTTATTCATTTCTCAATGCAGTCAATGAATTGTGCATTGGCAATCACTTTCAAAACTAATGATATTTACTCGGACACCTATTCCAAATAAGGAGTTTGTACTCATGATTGAATCCCTTTACCGGAGTAGGAATTAATCTGCAATCTGCAGCATTAACAAAATCACTGAAGCAACCAACCAAACAGCCAGGCAGTTCTTTTTTTCTGATTTTTCACACAGATGGGAAATGTTACCTGACACGGATGTCAGAGTACCCATGCTTACCTCTCCTAGGATTACACAATCATGACCAACCATTCCATTCACTTCTTTCTGCATATTGAATGACAATACAATCAGCCCAACGAGAACTGACCATCAGTTGATTTCGTCGAGATATCACAATTATCAGAGCGATAACTTTGCATTATTCCTTTCCCTTCATCAGTTTGGATATGAGATTCTTATCTCCATGGTCACTGTCAATGATAATGAGCATACGGTTGTAATGCCCCAAAACATTCTTAGATTTTCACTATCAGTATAAGGGAAGCTCAACTAGGAGATTCTTTGTAGTTTTTAATGACGCAAGACATTTCACTGAGAATGATGATCATTATCTCAGATCCTATGTGGGACTGCCTCAACCCCCTTTGACATGCAGAGAGTCAAGCAGAGACTCCCTCAAACAAACTCATGGGACTGCTTGACTTATTTGGTGAGATGGGTTAAAAAGACGTGGTATATTCTAAGCCTTGGAATAGGAAATTAGTCTCTCAAGTTCCACGAAACTACTTGATCTATATTGTCATTTTTATTCAGGAAAAGGATGGGATCCATGAAGAGCACTGAGCATCCTGTATCATGATAATCATTTACGCAGCAAAACTGAATATCTATTCCAAGGATTTGAGAACACGTGGTTAGTTCAGATCATTGACCCTAGGTGTCTCTACCTGGCGCAAAGCTTTACAACCATACACTTGGTCTATGTACTTGTTGTTCATATCATAAAATCAACTAATAATAATTTATAGAGAGCTTGGTAATTTTTTTTTAAAACCTCACTTATTTTTTTGACCCTCTGTAATCAATCCCTTATGCATACAGATACGTTTCTTTTTGTAGCATAATTTCAGTGCAGTCATTGCAATTCGTCTGAAGGAGTCTGATTGTGTCGTCAGAGGCTAGGATTTTAAAATTGGACAACAGATGCCAGACGTCTTAAACAATACACAGATTTATAACTACCCCTCATTCTTACTTAAACAATACACCCATCAAGTGATCAAATGCTTGACAAAAGAGCAGCACAAGATTTATCTGAAGACCAGCGATAACCAAGTCAGATCTCGTAAATCTCACCATATTGCTTGCCTAATGTGCACCTAATCCATTAAATCAATTCAATTCCTCGGGCAATGATGATGGCAGTCGTACCAGATATCCACTGGACGCGGTGGTTGACAAACACTTGGGCGCGCACACGCAGGCTCGTGTGACAATTAACCCTACCAAGCTATTAGAGTTGGCTGTTTGGATATGTAAAGATCCGGTTGCAAATAATCTGGTCATAAAGCCAGCGATGGCGGCAGTCATACCAGATATCGCACTGGAATTGGCGATGGACAAATACATGGGCACACAGAGAAACCCAAGGTACTATCTACACTGACTTTCGTGACAAATGTCCCTCCCAAGCTATGAGCCTGCTGTTCGGATGTAAAGAATCCGCTTCAGATTCCTCTGGCAATGATCTATCAGGACATAAAGCCAGTTATGCTGGTAGTCATATGCTATCTGACTGGACTTGCTGGTGGACCAAGGCGACGTCTACAGTTAGCTGTGTGGATGAGGAGAATCAGCTTCCAATTCAACTGGCAATGACCTGGTCATAAAGCCAGTTACATATTTCATAGAGAAGGACAAGGGTCACCCCTGTCTTCACCCAGAGCCAAAGTTTTTAAAATGTGGTCCAGAATTTCCAGACAGGTCAATAAACAGAGAGCCAATGCCTCAAACACTTCTTGGGAATCAAGCCCAACGTTGCCAGAACGTCAAACAAAATTACAGGATCTTGTATCTGGTTGCAGGAATTAATCTTCCAGCTTCTACCAAACATTATTCAAAGTCTTCAAAGGAGTCCTACCCAGTCATCATCAAGACAACATCTTCCACATTCCATAGAAACACAGCAGGGGGCAAACTGGATTACAAGAAATCGCCAGAACCAGGCGGATTGGCAAAGATCATCAAGGACGTAATTATCATTGGCAACAGTGTCACTTGGAATAACCACATCCGCTTGATTCTACTCGCACTTCTAGAAACGGATCAATTGATAATCATAAGGCTGGGAAGGGGAATTCAACAGCAGAGAGGGAGTACCCGCAGGGTTGAGTGCCAGGCTCACACAGCTAGCATCTACATGAAGTGCATCCCAGCCAGGAAGGGATGCCCAAATCAATAGAAAGCTACAGGACTGGCGCAGGGGAAATGACCTCTTCCATGATCCTGCTGATGGTATGAGTATTTCAGTATGAATGTATATCAGCAACGACAGCCGCCTGAGAGCTTAAGCCCGCAGCACACTAGCCGCCAACTTTGGCGACAAGAAGCGTTCGGCTCACGCCTCTCGACGCCAAAGTTGGCGGCCAGTGGATCCCGGTCAGAGCACACCTGCCCAGAATTGGCGTCCAGTAGCGTCTTTTCTGCCACTTTAACCCATCCTGGGCCATGCAGCGCGAAATCATGTGACATCAAGACGCAAGCTGATTGGCCATAGCCTCACCGCCGACGCCAAGTCAGGCGGCAATCTGTAGCACACCTGGCTTCTTCTTGCGTTCAAACGCGGCTACACGCGCCAAAAATCCAACATGTTAGATATTTGGCGTTTAGTTGCGGCAAGTGGCGGCAAGTGGCGGCAAGTGGCGTTCGCCGACGCCGTTCGTAGCAGACTAGGGATTTTTCAGGCGTTCAGGACTCTTGCGGCAAAAAACGCCTGGGAACGCCGAAGTTGACGGCTAGTGTGCTACGGGCTTAAGGCATCTGCTGCAATCATGATGAATACCTCCTCTTTGCGGCAGTGCACACACAAGACAGATAGCCAATATTTGAAACAAAATGCACCCATAAAGAATCTGGTGTAATAGGCAAACACTTGGAGGCAATGCTAACATTGTTTGCAACCAATGCTAACATAGCGAGCATTAGCAACAGAAAGCTACAAATGGATTCACATGATGAAAATTAGCAACTTATCGTTTTCTTGAATCGATATGTGATGCCTCCGAGGAAATTTCGACACTTGAGAGTTTATTGGACCCTACACAATGGTTTCTTCTATATAGATTTTGTAATGTACCAGTATGCAAAATTAATGTGTATCTTGTAGTTCCAACTGAGTAATATAAGCCTCACTTACACCACCTGAAAATGGACCACCAATCTTGGTTCGGGAACCAATGCCGCACCATCGAAAATCCACCAAGCGCTTACACCAGCGCTGCAGCTAGTTATAAAATCCGGCTACAGATGGCGCGCAAACAATAAATTGCATGCGCAGAAAGCGCCATTTCGAAAGCGCCGCCTGGAGCCGAACCATCTTACTAGCTAATTGCCGATCCATTTGCGCGTACACCACGACAAAGCCGAGCTTTTAACAAGCCGGGCGAATTTGGACCATCAAGCTTGGTGGGACAAATTCGCTCGGCAATTTGTATCGGCAATGGATTGCCGAACCAATTTGTTGCGGCAATGTGGTGGTGTAAGTGCAATTGGTCCACCAATATTTCGTGGTGTAAGCGCAGCTATTGTTAGCAAGCCGGCGTAAGTCATGTAACCTGCCAAAAACTAATGCGCACCTTTCAAAGTTAATTTTTGTTGTTATTCGCCAAACCGATCTTTGTTGCTATTTGCTGACGATTTGCATTGAATAATTCGGAGAGGATTCCTTATTGGTAGGCTTTTGTTAGGTAATACAGTGACACCTCCCCTAGTGGACACCTCTCTATTAAGGACACTAGTTTTGGTCCCAAAGTGGTGGTTTTCATTCAATTTGACCTCTCTAATCAGGACACATCTCTATTAAGGACAGCATATGTCAGTCCCAAGAGTCTCCTTGATAGAGAGATTCTACTGTACCGTTTTTTAATCACACTGGTTTTGCCCAAAGATCACACATACTGCATGCACTTGTCAAGCCAAGACCATTGCCAATACCCCTTTAATCTAGACATTCTCTGCTCCACTGGATCAATTTGATCACACTGTACAATACATTCCAATATTGCAGATGAATATTTCATGGAGTACAGTCAAGCCGAAAGCACTTTGATATAAAGAGTAGTGGTATACATATAGAGGAGTGGTGTAGCATATAGAGGAGTGGTGTAGCATATAGAGGAGTGGTGTAGCATATTGAGGAGTGGTGTAGCATATAGAGGAGTGGTGTAGCATATAGAGGAGTGGTGTAGCATATAGAGGACCACCCCACTTCCGCCACAATTAACAGAGGGCAGCCTTGACCACTTGTTAGCAACACAACAGTACCATGCTGATTTTGGCCAGAAATAGATTTGGGCCTGGTCCTTAAAGGGGTACGCCATTCGTCATTACTTGTGGTCCAATTAAAGAGAAATCCACTAATACACAATGCCGTAGTGAAGTTATTATGAATACATATTTGTTTAAACTCGGTATTCATGTCATCAGTCTACACAACGGCAATGTTGAAATTTTTTATTTAGTGTGTATTTTCGCAATTGGAAATTTTTAAAATTCAATTACAAATTCAAAATTTTTAACGAATGGTGTCGGATTTTAAAACACTGTCTGTCTATACCCGAACTGGTTACACAGTGTGTGATCTTTGACAAGTCACTTCACACTGATTGCCACTCATCCTATGAATTATGTGCGGTAAAATTGAGACAATAATAACACAATTCCGTATATCTGGAGTAAGCAAAATTAGGTTAACAATTCTTACTATGATTTATACACCATTATCATTACATTTTTAAAGAGTTGCCATCAGCAAACGACATTCCAGAAAAACATTTCCGATGGTAAGGTAACGTCTCCACGACAACTGCTAAATATCTCTAAGACAGGAAACACGGAGAAAATGATCTCACTGGTCAATACCGCATGATTTTCATGAGGGAAATGGCCATAAGAAATCAGATAATTATACACGTTACCTTGGTAACCATAAAGAAATTGACAACATTTGCGAAAGATGGACATCTTTTGCATCATTATAAAAGGTCAATTGCACCGGGGCTAAAATTACACCATTCTACCTATTTCTCCTCAAGCGGAGGGCTCTCGAACAAAATCGGGCCATCCCAATATTGTTTGTGCATTCATTGCAAACTGGCTGGCAGACTATACCAACAGGAAATATTTTGGCGGAGACGGTCAGATTCCAATTCAAAAACTTTGATCCCCAAATCCGTTTTCTGGTACTCATGCGAATCCCGGTGGCTGAAAAACAACTTACAGACATACAATAAACAAGAAATTCGAGAAGAAATGACCGAAACTGTTACTTACATTTTAACTCCCGGTGGCGGGTCCCATACGCATTCCCCAGTGGTGAGGTTAGCATACATATGCTCCTGGGTACGAGGTTCGATGATCTCGACCCATTCCCACCTGAAACGATAGAAGAGATTGATCATGAGTACAGGCTATACATAAAGTTTACAAAAGTTGGGAGGGGGGGATATGTCAGAAAAAGTCAATGGTAGCAGCAAAACACTTTAACATTGAACCACTCGTTGACGTCCGTTATACAGTGAAACCTTCCTTAGCGGACACCTCTCTATTAAGGACACTAGGTTTGGTCCCAAATTGGTTGCTTCCATTCAATTTGACCTCTCTTATCAGGACACCTCTCTATCAAGGACAGCACTTGTCAGTCCCGAGGGTGTCCTTAATAGAGAGGTTCTACTGTACTTAAAAGATTGTGGGAAAAACGTTCAGTTGGCTATAGCCTAAACACGCAGCACGAATATCTATGCAATCCTCGATAAGAATACAGTACGGGTTAATTCATTTGCTTGCAAATTGTGGTGTGTGTATAATGATGAAACAATCAAAAGGAGATAATCATTAATCTTGTGCAACGATACTGTCAGATCATGCTACGATTAATCAAATTTAGGTGCAAGTCCTGCTAATCAAATTTCAACATTAAAGCAAACATTATACGAGCAACACAAAATGGCCCTACTGCCCCTCAGTCGGTATCGACGCAATTGATGCATTTCTGACCGGAACCCCAAACCTTGCTATTGTCCACATGTTTATCAGGCCAAGTCTAGTGCACTGATCTGCGGCAGACTTGCAAACAGGATATGAGAAGGTTCATTTTCAACGCCCGAGAAAATGTAAAACAGAGGCTGAAACATTGGTTGTGCTAAATTCCCATTAATCACATGAATTAGTGATCAGGCTAACTTCAACTTGGGCTTAATTAGGATTTATATCACAAACAATTGTAACGGAGGTATTAATAGATATTGCATGCGCTGCATTCACCAATCGCCGCATGCACTGCATTCACCAACCACCGCATGCGCCTGGTGGGTGAATGTTTGCCTGAATGCTCATGCTTCATCAGCAAGGTCAATAATCCGAGTACCACATCGCTAAAGTAAATAGCAATTGATTTGGTCAGCTATGAACGTTATTGATGGTCATATCCTGATCGTTTATACCAATATTGATACTTATTAAAGTGTCTGATTAACAACGCCGATACGAAGTTGGATGAGACCACAGACAGTCTGACCGCAAAAAAGAGCAAGCTCAACATCAATGCAACAGAGCCAACCCGTTGGTGCACTGGCTAAAGCTGGAACAGCCTACTCTTTACATTTTCAAAGTTGTCGCAAAGTGCACTGAAAAAACCCCCCTCCCCTCCAAGCATATGACCACATCACCACTTCAAATGACAAAATTGCAAGAACTTGATACAGGAAACCATAGATATCCAAACTAAATTCATGCCACTCAAATAAAATTCTATGAATTCAGGAAATATCTTTCAAACTGTAAATGCTAAACAGCAATATCGCATCAAATTACTCCAGGCAGAATTTCCATGAGAACTCCTCCCTAACAGGCTCAAGTTCAAGGAGCTGTTTCCTTACAAATGGAAACTGCTCATCACTTATTTCAAAGCAGAATTTCCTGGGTTATTGTATCCTGCCACTTCTCTTTATTGGTATCAATATTAAATTTGATTTCATGGTGACATATCTAACGACACTATTAATTAACTGCAATATTGGAAAGTTGATTTTTCTCCAGTTACATATTTTGACACTGTACACAATGCACAAAAAAAAAATGTACTGTTCGCAGCAGCAGAAGTATCTAAGTGTATTTGTTAGAAGTAATGTACACTGGGGAGTCATTATCAGGATTTATAAGAAATAGCACTGAAAGCTTAAGAGTCATGGCTAGAGTATTAAGGGGTTATAAATCCATTTTTTACAGTCTCTCATTTATAGCTAGTGACCCAATGCCAGTGAACAAGTCTGTGGCAAGCGAGTTGATACTTTGAGTTCAACAAGAATATGTCAACCACGACAGCTCTTAGTCCCTGCCAATATTGAGATATTACCCAGTGAACAAGACAGGGGCAAGCGAGTTGATACTTTGAGTTCAACAAGAACATGTCAACCACGATACCTCTTAGTCCCTGCCAATATTGAGATATTACCCAGTGAACAAGACAGGGGCAAGCGAGTTGATACTTTGAGTTCAACAAGAACATGTCAACCAAGACAGCTCTTAGTCCCCGCCAATATTGAGATATCACCCAGTGAACAAGACAGGGGCAAGCGAGTTGATACTTTGAATTCGACAAGCACATATCAACCACGATAGCTCTTAGTCCCCGCCAATATTGAGATATCACCCAGTGAACAAGACAGGGGCAAGCGAGGTGATACTTTGAGTTCGACAAGAACATGTCAACCACGATAGCTCTTAGTCCCCGCCAATATTGAGATATTACCCAGTGAACAAGACAGGGGCAAGCGAGGTGATACTTTGAGTTCGACAAGAACATATCAACCACGATACCTCTTAGTCCCCGCCAATATTGAGATATTACCCAGTGAACAAGACAGGGGCAAGCGAGGTGATACTTTGACTTCAACAAGAACATGTCAACCAAGACAGCTCTTAGTCCACGCCAATACTGAGATATTACCCAGTGAACAAGACAGGGGCAAGCGAGGTGATACTTTGAGTTCGACAAGAACATGTCATCCACGACAGCTCTTAGTCCCTGCCAATATTGAGATATTACTCAGTGAACAAGACAGGGGCAAGCGAGGTGATACTTTGAGTTCGACAAGAACATGTCAACCACGACAGCTCTTAGTCCCCGCCAATATTGAGATAAGACCCAGTGAACAAGACAGGGGCAAGCGACGTGGTACTTTGAGTTCGACAAGAACATGTCATCCACGACAGCTCTTAGTCCCCGCCAATATTGAGATATTACCCAGTGAACAAGACAGGGGCAAGCGAGGTGGTACTTTGAGTTTGACAAGAACATTTCAACCACGACAGCTCTTAGTCCCCGCCAATATTGAGAAATTACCCAGTGAACAAGACAGGGGCAAGCGAGGTGATACTTTGAGTTCGACAAAAACATGTCAACCACGACAGCTCTTAGTCCCCGCCAATATTGAGATATTACCGAGTGAACAAGACAGGGGCAAGCGAGGTGATACTTTGAGTTCGACAAGAACATGTCAACCAAGATAGCTCTTAGTCCCCGCCAATATTGAGATATCACCCAGTGAACAAGACAGGGGCAAGCAAGGTGATACTTTGAGTTCGACAAGAACATGTCAACCACGACAGCTCTTAGTCCCCGCCAATATTGAGATATTACCCAGTGAACAAGACAGGGGCAAGCGAGGTGATACTTTGAGTTCGACAAGAACATGTCAACCACGACAGCTCTTAGTCCCCGCCAATATTGAGATATTACCCAGTGAACAAGACAGGGGCAAGCGAGGTGGTACTTTGAGTTCGACAAGAACATTTCAACCACGACAGCTCTTAGTCCCCGCCAATATTGAGATATTACCCAGTGAACAAGACAGGGGCAAGCGAGGTGATACTTTGAGTTCGACAAGAACATTTCAACCAAGACAGCTCTTAGTCCCCGCCAATATTGAGATATTACCCAGTGAACAAGACAGGGGCAAGCGAGGTGATACTTTGAGTTCAACAAGAATATGTCATCCACGACAGCTCTTAGTCCCCACCAATATTGAGATATCACCCAGTGAACAAGACAGGGGCAAGCGAGGTGATACTTTGACTTCAACAAGAACATGTCAACCACGATAGCTCTTAGTCCCCGCCAATACCGAGATATTACCCAGTGAACAAGACAGGGGCAAGCGAGGTGATACTGTGAATTCGACGAGCACATATCAACCACGATAGCTCTTAGTCCCCGCCAATATTGAGATAAGACCCAGTGAACAAGACAGGGGCAAGCAAGGTGATACTTTGAGTTAGACAAGAACATGTCAACCATGACAGCTCTTAGTCCCTGCCAATATTGAGAAATTACCCAGTGAACAAGACAGGGGCAAGCGAGGTGATACTTTGAGTTAGACAAGAACATGTCAACCACGACAGCTCTTAGTCCCCGCCAATATTGAGATAAGACCCAGTGAACAAGACAGGGGCAAGCGAGGTGGTACTTTGAGTTCGACAAGAACATTTCAACCACGACAGCTCTTAGTCCCTGCCAATATTGAGATATTACCCAGTGAAGAAGCCAGTGACAAACAAGTTGATACTTTAAAGTTCAACAAGAACATGTCAAACAACACGACTCTTATTCGCTGCCAATATTGAGACATTACCCGGCGAACAAGAAACCCGGGATCAGGCAGGCGTACACCGATGTTAACATCTGTCAAAGGAGACATGTCCTCGTGGATCAATAAGACAATATCATGATCTTCACAGAAGACATATTGGTCTCATCATTTCAAGGGCTGGTGCACTGCATTAGGAGATAGAGGGATCGTTCCAGTTGCTAAGTATGGAAATGAAATTGTAGCAGTAAGCTGGAAGGGAGGACATTACCTTCAAAAGAGAGTGAGAAGAAACGGTACTCTAGCATTGTCGTGTTGTCAAATAGGTAAAGAAAAAGAAGTGTCTGTAAAGCAAACCTGGCAAAATTTCTTGAAAAATGTCCTACTTCTACCAATTTCTATATGTGGTGCAAACATGGTCAACATTTTTACCGAAAAATGTCACCATTTCTACAAATAGAGTGTGTCGGAATGAAAAAACCAGGTCAAAATTCCTTTTGAAAAATGTCTTTCTACAAATGGTAGAATGTCTTTCCATTGTTTGAAAGACTTGTCCGTGATAACTTAAACTAACTGCAGGTACATTGTAGCAAGCTATAAACATTAAGACAACAAGAAGGAACTGCCATCAGCTAGTATATTACCTGAAGGAGTTCGCATGAACACTCAATCTCATCCCAATGAACCACGAATTGATATTATGTTCCCAGGCTGAACATTACCACAAGCATTACAATACAAAGGCAGACAGCAGTTGGCAAGCGATCAAACTGCTGGCAACATTCCTGGGCTTTCTGTTTTAAAACAAAGGTAGAGAGGAAGTGCACAAGGAACAACTCAATGCCAATCAGGGGAATGATGAACTTGCCAAGACCCGAGTTTACTGAGGTAATGATGCAAAAGAAACGGCTAAGATCAACAAACAAACAACCAACATTACATCAACACAACAGCACAACACTGTTGGTGAACTTTTTGAATACCGGTTTAAGCATGCCTGTAGCAATCTGGCCCATCTAAAGCAGTCAGTTCCGCAAGTCACTTTCTGAGGTAAATGATGGAACCAAGAATGAAACAAAATGAAGAGTACACTAGTGTTTAAGCAACAAGAGGCCCAAGGGCCTGGCGCTCAACTGAAATGGATAGGTGAAGGCAAGGGCCAAGTGTGTGTCGGTACCGTTATTATGAGGCAACGTGAAGCTTTAACGTCTAGCACGCAGAAGTGCTGGTGCGAAGACCTTCTTGCTATATCAGTGCATGCTGAAGTACTGAGTTGACGTCACCCTGCTATATGACGTAAAGACATTTCTATTGCCATTGCAGTAGTGGGGTGTGTGATGACGTCAAGGAGTTGTGTGATGACGTCAAAGAGTGGAGTCCTTGTCTTCATGCAGCGTAGGTGGAACTAATAACATGCACATGGACACAAGGTACATAATTATTACAGTGTATTTTGTGAGGTGGGGCCTGGTGCTTTACAATGGTCAAATGAACCGACTGTTGTCTGGACATTGATGAAGTGGATGCAGCCAAATGCCCATTTCCTTACAAGAAATGGCCATTTTGTTAGTTCATACTTACCTATGGAACACTTTTGCATGTTACTCCATTTGGGCTCAAACACAAGAGTATCCCTTTAATTTTCTAAAGGGAGAACTGAGTTAACAGCTCGGCCGCCAGGCGGCGCCCTGACCGATCCCGCGAGATCGCGCCGATCTCATGCCGCCATATTTAGTCTTTACTCTTGAGCGTTAATAAAGAGTATGTCCCGTTTGTGGGGACGGCGGGAGGGCCGTGTTCCATAGGTAAGTATGAACTAACAAAACGGCCATTTCTTGTAAGGAAATGGGCATTTTGTGTCATTCAAACTTACCTATGGAACACTTTTGCATCGAATCCCAGCAACCTATTGGAGGTGGGAAACGAGGACTTACCTAAGGCTGAGCTGTTGTTCCATCCAGGAGGCACCACCGGCATATTAGCTAAGGAGGACCGCCAGGGGAAAGAAATGGGGAGAACCGGAGGACCGGTATTTTGATCTCGGTATTACAATCATATTATAGAGAGTAATAGACCCATTCTCCGGAAAGCGCTAGAATTGCGTAATAAAACCATCTTCTTTCCGGCAACAGAGCTTAGAGCAAGTAAGGCATGTTGAAGGGTGTAGAATGAATTATTGCTAAACAACAATAAGAAATTGCGTCCTTTCTAGTCTACTAGGGGTTGCCTGGATGTTGAAGATAGGGCATATCAAAAATGGCGCAAGATGCGCGTTTGACTCTTCAATCGGGCTTCCCCCCCTTTTTTGATCTAGCCAGGATCAAACAACATGCCCCGCAGACACAATCGGGCCGATTGTGTGCATGCCATCTACGAGGGAAGAAACGTCTCGTAGGTAGAAACGAGAGAATGTGGAGTGATTACTCCAACATGCAGCGGAAACGACTTCTTGAAGAGCAACTCCTCGGTAGTTAGCCCAGGAGGTGGCTAGTGCTCTAACTTCGTGCGCTGAGATGTTAGCTAGCGCACGAAGATCAGAGGAAGTCTTCAAGGTGTTGTAGGAAAGACGAATAGTCTCCACAATCCACCTTGAAATAGTGGCGGCCGCTATCTCTCGTTTATTTCCCTCCTTATAGGACAAAAACAAACGCTCTCTCCCCTGGCGGATACCGGGAGGTTTTGTCCTATTTATGTAGAACTTTAGGGCCCTGACGGGACATAAAGTTCTGTCAGGAAGATCATAAGAGATCGTTCCTGACAGAGAGGGAATAGTAACCGGGGGCCGAGAGGCGGCCGGTCCCTGGTTCTTCGCCAGAAATCCTGGTATAAAAGCCAGGATAACCTCCCCTCCCTCTCTAAAAGCCAGCTTCTTAAAAGAAAGTGCATGGAGCTCTGATCTCCGTTGGGCGGTAGCCAAGGCTACTAGAAAGACCGTTTTGAGTGTCAGATATTTCATGGATGAAATAGACATGGGTTCAAAAGGATGCCTCATGAGCACCTTAAGGACAACAGAAAGGTCCCATTTAGGGGTGTTGTGAACCGGTCTAGGACGCTCTAATAACATTCCTCTGAAAAGAGGGGTTATTTGGTCCTCCCAACGAAGATCCCAGGTGCTTAAAACACGGAGGGTAGAAGCGATGGCGGACTTGTACCCTTTTATAGCCGTGACAGATAGTTGTCTTTCCGTGAATAATTCAATAAGGAAATCAACTAATCTGTATATAGAGGGAGAGATCGGATTAACTCCGTTCTCCCTGCACCAGGAAGTGAAGGTAGACCACTTTCCTTGATACACATCAAGGGTAGACCCCCTTTGAGGTGCGGACATGCGCTTGACAGCGATGTCCGAAAAGCCTCTCTGGTGGAGATGCAACTGGATAAGTTCCAGGCGTGAAACTTGAAAAATCCAGGGTTCTGGTGGTAGCATCTCCCCAGGGGGTGCCACAGGAGGTGCTTCCAAGTAGGAAGACTCCTGGGGTGATCTATCAGGAGCTCCAGCAAGGCTGGGAACCAGGCCTGATTTGGCCAGCAAGGTGCGATGAGAGTTATTCTCACCGGATGGCTGGTCAAGATCTTGTTCAGGACTGGTTGGATGAGAGGGAGGGGTGGAAACGCATATGCGTTCAGCCCGACCCAAGAGGCTGTAAGGCTGTCGACTTCCAGGGCCTCTTCGTCCGGAAGTGGAGAGTAAAAGATGGGAAGGCGATTGTTCAGCCTGGTGGCGAACAGATCTACCTTCGGAGATTGCCAAAGGCGACAAAGGTCGTCTACAATCTCCTGATGGAGTGTCCACTCTGTCTGAACTAGCTTGTTCTGACGGGACAGGGCGTCGGCAAGGATGTTGCGATTGCCCGGTATGTGTCTGGCACATATCGATACTCCAAGGTCGGCACAAAGATGGTAAAGCTCCCAAGTTAGCTGGCAAAGAATGCCGGACTTTGTGCCTCCCTGTCTCCTGACATATGCTACTACTGTAGAATTGTCGGAGAACAGGGATACTCTCCGATTCTTCAGGCGAAGGGAAAGAGCCCTCACGGCAAGAAGGACAGCCTTCATTTCCAATATATTTATTGGAAGAATGGTCTCCTCCCTTGTCCATAGACCTCTTATGGACATGTCCCCGTTGTTCAGATGTGCTCCCCACCCTAGTAGGGAAGCATCTGTGAACAGGGACACTTCTGGGGGCGGTGGAGCAAGATCTACACCGCTTTGGAGACGAGTCTCCGACTCCCAGAAGTTCCAGACGTTCTTGAGTAGGTATTGAGGTATCAATACCAACTTGTCTAATGGGTCCCTGTGGGGTTTCCATAGAGACATTAGAAACATCTGGATGGGACGCATATATAGACGGCCAAGGGGGATTTGGTCTGCTGCCGAATTCAGAAGTCCCAAAAGGCTCAAGCATCGCCTTGCGGGAGCTTGAGTCCTTCCTCTGAATTCTGCGACGAGATGAAGAATTTTCTTTATCCTGTCTAGGGGGGGCAGCATTTTCCCTATGGCCGTAAGGAACCGAACTCCAACGTAAACGAAGTCTTGGGATGGTATGAATTCTGACTTTGTTTCGTTGATAATCCAACCTGCGGAAACTACTTTTTGCTTTAGAACCTGAAGTTGTTGCAGTAGTAGTTCCCGCGATTTGCAACGGAGTAGCCAATCGTCTAGGTAGTGATGGAGCTTGAACCCCATCACGTGAAAGGGAGCGACGAAGGCTGTGACTATCATCGTAAAAATTAGGGGTGCCGATGCCAGACCGAACGGCAGGGCCCTGAATTGATACGTCTTTCCTTCGTAATGGAATCGAAGGAAGTGTTGATAGTCTGGATGGATCGGTACATGTAAGTACGCATCCATTAAATCCATCGATACCGCCCAATCGTTGGGCTGTATCGCCGTTGCTATAGACCTGGTGGTTTCCATCTTGAAATGAGGAACATTCAAGAAGGTGTTTAACCTGGAAAGGTCTATGATCAGCCTCCATGTCCCTGCTTTCTTGGGAACCAAGAAAACGTGGCTGTAAAAGCCGGGGGAGCATGGATCTTGAAGGACCTGGATAGCTTGCTTCTCCAGTAATGTCGCGACCTCTGCTTGGAGGGCAGAGGCCTTGACTGGGTCCTTCGGTGGCTGAACTGGGGTTGGATATATGGTAGTCGGGGGGGTACGGTTGAAATCTAGTTTCACTCCGTACCTCAACATGTTTGGGACTGGGGACCCCTTTGGGCACCAATCGTCCCAAATGTCTGCAAATTTTTGCAGACGGCCCCCGACTACCGGAGTCGGCTCCTTTTTGCGTCCGGGAGGAGAAAGGAGGGGGGAGTCACCTCTTCCGGCCAGCACCCCTTGGGCGAAAGGAGTGCTTAGTCGGACCGGATCCACCCTGGTTAGAGGAAGTATTTTTCCTCTTTCCAGTCCGGCGACCCTCCGCTTCCCGTCGGAAGGATCCAGCAGGAGCAGGCTGACTAGGCGGGGTAGGCCTAGGCAGGACCTGCCTGGCGTACGGGATTGAACCCGATGCCTGCTGGGGCCTCTCTATCTTTCTAGCGTTAGGTAGAGAGGTCTTGGCCCTCTGTGTCGCAGTGGGGGCATATAATTTGTCCCAATCTTTCTGTGCTTGAGCCGCCTCTTGTACAGAATCTGCGAACAGGAAAGAACCGTCCATAGGAGCGGTTCTTAAGGCCCCTTCCAGCTGGAGGGATCTGATGACATTGAGAGAGCCCAGTGCGGCGTCTCTACGGAGTAGGACGCTATTTGCTGCGGTCTTGGCGGACAGCGCAATAGCGTGCCTAATCGAATGTGACAAGGATGTCACAAGCGATTTTGTGTCATCAGATAGTGACTCATTATCTTTTAGGGATCTGGCTAGGGCCAGGTTAGTGTGCTCTGCGTAGGAGAGCACCGCTAACGTGTTTTTGGCCAGACCCTCTTGTGCTCTAAGGTCTCGGTAAGCCGAGGAGGAGGTCACCCTAGGCACGAGTTGGTCCAGCTGTACATCGTCCTTTAATATGGAAGTCGATGCTGCAGCTGGACAGCCGGCCGAGCTGACTCGATAATAGTCAGCGCGGTACTGCCTAACGGGAGGAAGTTGTGCCGTGAACAACTTCCCCGGTTTACACCAAGCTTCCGGTCCGACTGCCGGAAGGACAGGGATGGAAGTACGTTGGTGGGCGCCTTGTGAGTCTCTGATTGTACGCTCCAAAAGTTCAGAGACTGCTAACACCGACGGGGAGGGAGGAAGGAATTCAAGTGCCCGAGTGGAGCCTTGAGAAACCTGTGGAGCCACTTCCTGTCCCCAGAGTGAAAAGGTCGGTGTTGACAAGGCTGGCAGTTCCGGCGGGGTAGGGCACAGATCCTGCGGGAGGTACGCTCTGATCAAGGATCTGAGTGTCCTCATATCCGACAGGATACTGGCCTCCTCTGGTGACAGCTCCTCCTGATTGGGGGAGCGGTAGCCTGGCTGAGAACTCTCGTTCTCAGAAAATTCCTCTAAAATAGAGGAGTCGGATGGTGGGTATCCGATGGGACCAGGCGCACCAGAGGAACCGGAACCCTGCTCCAGATGGCTGAGTCTATCAGAAAGACCTGCTACCATCTGGATGAGCTGGGACAGTTGCTGTCCCGACTCGGGTTCCGGACCCGACGTGCGGCTTCTCTCAACGACGGGCGGTTGAGGCGAGGGTGAGCGCATAAGCGAACCCTGGAAGCCGTATGTGCGGGCGAATGGGTCTTCCGGAAGCGGAAGTTGCCCATATTCTGAACTAGAGTTCAGATGTCCTCTCTGCGTAGCTCGTTCCATGGGAACGACGCCTCTGCTACGAGGAGGGGGTGGCACTTCCGGTTGGTTCCACCCAAGAGGTTGGCCAACGTAGGAAGGTGCCTGCATTTCCGGTAGGACGAAGTCCGAAACCGGAAATGCCCGTAACTCCTTCGCCGGTATGGAGCTACCGGAAGCCCTTTTAGAAGGAGGTACGGAGGGCGGAAACGCTGTTACCGAAGACGCATGGCGTTTCGGAGGTGGCGTTATAAGGTCCGGCCCTACTCTACTGTGTCCGTGAGGACTGGGGTTATTTCGCAGTAAAGACTGAGAAAAACCCCCAGTAGAGTCTTCGGTTACTGAAAAACGGGAACCCGCGTCAGTAACCGGAACTGCAATCGGCGGACCGGAAGCAGGGTGCTCCCGCGGGTACAAAGGGCTTGTACTCGGGGGAGCGGACGACAGGGGAACCGGAAGGTTCCCTGAGGTCCGGGGTATATTAAACCCTTGGAGACTTATTGGATGTAAGTCTCCCTTGGGACCACAGACATTAATAATGTCAGATCCCGCATCCTTCGCAGCCGCGGCCGGAACCGGAACTCGGCTGACGGAAGGGGTGGTGGCGGGAGGTTTGCTAGACCTCCGGGTTATATGCCCGGAAACGGAACCGGAAGAGGGTTTAGGCGTCTTCGCGGCCCGTTTCCCGCCACCAGACGCATTCCTTTGTGGTGAGACAAAGGATGCCGTCGGAGGGGTACGCCATATAAAAAATGGTACCAATGACAATAAAAACACTGGGAACCCCAAGTAGGCCAGAAAGGACGCAATAATTAATGGAAAGGAAAACATGCCTACTTGAATTAAACACTATTGCAATGGATCTGAGTCTTGTTCATTACAATAGAGCGGAGAATAGCCTACTTAACTCTACCCTACCAAGATCAAAATAATGGAGCCGGGTCGACTAAGCTAGCTAAGAAAATGTCTATAATTAAATAGACTGGACAATACTAATGCCAAGATTAGTTTGGCGGTCTACTCCGTAGGTGAATGAACCCAAAAATCGTCTAGACTCGGCTGGTTGAATTTGGTTTTAAATCGAATTCACGGCAGCTTTGAAAAAAACGATGTGCTTCGTAGAAGCACAAGAGTAAAGACTGAATATGGCGGCATGAGATCGGCGCGATCTCGCGGGATCGGTCAGGGCGCCGCCTGGCGGCCGAGCTGTTAACTCAGTTCTCCCTTTAGAAAATTAAAGGGATACTCTTGTGTTTGAGCCCAAATGGAGTAACATGCAAAAGTGTTCCATAGGTAAGTTTGAATGACACAAAATGTTTGGGACGGTCTTTTTTGTATGTGAAGAAAAGAAGATAAAGAGTTGGTTAACAAAATGAACTTTATTGGTGCGACAGATATTTGATGCCTTTCGGCAGATATTTGAAGCGCCTTGCGGCAGATATTTGTTGCCTTGCGGCAGATATTTGATAACGCTCTCCGGGAATGGAAAGCAGTAAAATGAGTAAGCACACCTTACTCTGAATGTGGGAACAGCAAGTGCTTTCCTGGACTTGAAATGTGCCAACGACTCCTCTTGCAATAACCAACAATAGTAAATCTGTAAAAAAAGAGAAGAGAAATTAACACTGACTGAATAAAAAAGGGTGACATAGACGGGGAAATGTACACCACCGGATACAGTCTGTGCTTGACCAGGCATCGGTCAGATGATATCCTGAACAAGGCATCTATGGAAGCAAATCCGGAAAGAGACTTAACCTTCGAAGGGCACACTTATTGCTCAGTGAAAAGTCAGTCCTGTGGGCTGTTTTCCAATTCAAAATAAAAGTGTAACCTCTTTAAATTAGTCTCACAGACTGAACCATAACACTCAACAGCCAACCGTGCCCACATGATGTGAGCCAAGAGCTGGGCTTAAAGATGAGCGAGTGGTGTACTACATTTTGAAAATTGTCTATCGTCTACGACATGTGACAGAACAGGATCTAGTGGACTTAATGATGAGGTACTATCAAATAAGGTGTCCATCAATTGAATCACGAGGGCCTGTTGAGTTATCCTCTTAGCCTGCTATCCTATAGGGTTAGGCTATCATTTTTGTCTTTTTTTACAGCCAACAGTACAACCATGCACAGCGCAGTGTACAGACAGTACAGGATTGCAAACTAAAAACATGAGCATTGCTGCCTAACGAAACTGCAGTGGAATTCATACTACGATGTCATAATGTGACTTTCAAAATAATTTTTTTCACGGCCAATGACCAGACAGGGAGAAAACAAACGTAAATGGCGAGATTTGTTGCAAAATTGCCAACCACAACAACTCAGGGACCGTAGCCAAAATGGCCGACGGCGAATTCTCCGGTCGCTCGCGCAGTCCATAAACAAGCATCAATTTTACCAACTTTGGGTGCTAGCTTGGTCATCAAAGTAACAGAACTGTTAGAAATACATCTAAACAACATAAATATACAGTTAAAAGTGCATAAAAATCCTGTTTCAACCTCCGGGCGCTACCTTTTTTTCTCCGCCAGACTTCGGGCCCTACCGGTCGTTATTTAGTGCGACCGCCACCAGAGTGTTTATCAAGATCTTTCGCCGTTTTAATTGCGCGTTTTAGGCAGATTAATCAATTATTACATGCATGCATTATATATCACCGAAGTGATAATTGCGTAGGCTATTTGAAACTAAGTTCAGATATTATTTTCGATCTTTGAACTGAATTAAGGCGAGTGATTCTTGACACCCGGTCGACAAATCAGGACTTAATTGCAAAATTCACGTGAGATCGCTTGCATCATCGGCACGTTTGAAAGCCGAATTTCACAAATTCCACAAATATTTATCACATACTATATGCATCACCACAAAGGTAACTCTCTAGACTATTTGAAACCAAGTTCAGATACTTATTTTCACAAAAATTCGAAGCTATGCAAGCGATTTTTCAGTGGTAGAGATCGACGGAAACAAATTTCTCGCTCTAAAATGACATGAGACGAGCACCAACTTTCGCTAATTTGTGCACAATATTTCCGCAATATTATAAAAAACTATTGATAAATCTGAATTATATAGACTCTTTGCAGTACCTTCACAAATTTCAGGTACATGGTCATGTTGATTAAAAGAGTATCAACCGATTGAACATGAGAAAGTTCACTCACCTTCATTGAAGCAGCGACTACTGCCATTTTTAAATGGTGGCATCTCTTCTATCGATCGGCCAATCAGCAGCACTGCTTGCAAAAAAGTTGAGCCACCGCCAAATTTGAAATCGCCAAAATTCAGTCAATGTGCCTGCAGCGCCAACTGGCGGTGAAAACTATATTAATTCCATTAAAAGTAAAAAATGAAAAAATATTAAAAAATATTCAGCCATATTTGAAATCAATATTTGCTCTGTGGACCGAGGTAAAAAGGGAAAGAAATCTAAACGCAAAATGACCTCATTCTCTTAATATAGGTCGGATCGCGCTGATTTTTCGTTTTTTGAGTTCACCTTGGGCAACTCCTAATTTACCACCGTCAACGAAGTGGCTGGGCCTTCCCGGTCAGAAATGTCCAATTTTGTCCACAGATGGGTCCCTAGATGGATGGATGGATGGATGGATGGATGGATGGATGGATTGCAGGACGGACACCATTTGAACAGCTATTCTATTAGCTCCGCTGACTTTGTCAGAAAAAATCAGAAATACACAGCACTGACTTATGAAATGAACCTTTTTTGCAACTTGATTACAATTACAAAGATATGTGGGACACAAGTCGATCCTAAAGTCAAAAATTTCTTCACTCGCTATTTCATTTCAATACTGGCACCGACTGTTACGTTTTGACAAATTTTATTACAGCTTACATCGCTAATCACAACATTAAACCCGCTCCTAACCAACCACCTGACAGAGCAAACAGCAATCAGACGCTATTGCTGCTACTAACCACACATGTCATTAGCGAAAGGAAATTAGCAACATGTTAGCCAATGTCACACCCTGTGGTGCTTTCAACTGGATGTAGCTAATGAAGTTAGCTGTAGCTTAACATGAATTTATACCATGATTCACTTCAACTGTACCTAAGCAGCAGGTGAAAACTTCATGGACAAGTGGATCTGCATCATCAGTACGAGCATTAGTACAATGGTGCCAATGAACCATCAGCCATCACCACCAGACAGCAGTTGGCAAACCATCAAATGAAATGACGTCAGAGCTAAGATAATTTACAACAAGTGGTTGCAACGGCATAATTGCTAAGACAAGTGCTCTAATCATGGACCTACAAGTATTGCAAACAGAACAAACTTGTCATGTTCTGTGTATTGAGAAAAGAAGAACATGTTGACGACAGCTCCTTATCACGTACACATCCTGTGTTTATACATTTACACTAGAACCTCTCTAAAAGGACACCCTCGGGACTGACAAATGCTGTCCCTAATAGAGAGGTGTCCTGTATACAGAGGTCGATTTGAATGGAAACGCCCAATTTGGGACCAAAACCAGTGTCCTTAATAGAGAGATGTTCGCCAAGAGAGGTTCTACTGTAAATAGAACATACAGGTATGAAATCAATTTTACCAAGGAACACCAAAAGACCTTCACTCCCACATCTTAGTCCAGAGTTTCTGCCAGCGAGGAGGGGGGGCCAGGGGACTAGTACCTCCTTGGCTGGAAATGAGAGGGTATTTGGTACCACCCTCAGGTCAAAAGTACCACCTTAGCTGTACCCCCTTACCCCAATCCTGGCTTTCACTCTGGTGGTAGTTTTGAAATAAAAGTTTTTACAAACATTTATCAATTGAGAGCAGGATATTTCTACACAAAACATATTGGCATTAAAATTTTTTGGTCTCAATTTAGAAATTTAGATGTAGACACATAACAACAGTTGCCATAATAATCTTCCTAATTGTATTGGATGCCAATGATACCAATTTATCATCATATGAACAGTTTTTGATAAAACGGTTAACAGCACTTGTTGGATACATGTTCAAGTATATTCTCTAAGTCACAACTATGCACCAGCAGATGGGGAACCCATCTGAAAGTTACTAAAGTTACTAAATCTGGTGCAAACCTGTAACCTGATTTTACACAAGTCAGAACACATAAAACCACATTACAACACTGAGAGATTTCCAAAACAATCATTTCTGGTAACAGATAGATGTGCCCTTAGAAGCAACTTTTTTGCTTAGAAGATTTGATATTTTGGTCCACTCGACAGGGTTGCAACATGTCTCGTGTGACACCCTGACTTTTTATCTCATGAAGTTGCATGATTCTCTCCAGTGGTACTGCAGCTGAGATACACTCTCTTTTGCCAGTGGTCACTGGAGATTAGCTGCCTGAAACATAGCTGCTAACCACAACACTGCTGCCAGCCAGAGGCAGAAATAGCATCAGAGAACAGATGTTGGCATTGCCATCCAAGGAGATCCAAGGTTGGCCTGTGAACCGTAGAAACCTTTTCATCCCACGGGTCAGCAAGAAAGCTTCCTATCTAACCAAGAGCAAAATGAAATAATCAAATCTGGTGATCTATCAGACACTGGTGGCTTTGCAACCCAAGAAAACACATAACCAAAGATGTAAGCAACCACCCTCTCATCGGGTTTCTAAGCAAATTTCAGAAACGAAGGTATAATAGGTAAAGGAAAGTTTTATAATCTTGGCGATATTGCTTGAGATGAAGCAACAGCACTTATGAATGTTCTAACTGTACTACTGCAGGCAACAATCACTAGGAAGGCTATCTACTTGATGCGAGAGTGCCATGGAGACGGAGTTTTAATTTGTCGCATCTGTGGTCACCTAGACTTTCATGCCAACAGCGAACCAGGGTTCGTCTAGATTGGGCGCTGCTGGTACAGGCACAGTTCTGTACACTCGACTCTTTCACCAGTGGTTGCCAGAGATTAGCCTGGTGAATGACACGATCCTGATGCTTTCCCAAGAAAACATATAACCAAAGAGGTTTAGCAACCACGCTCTCTTCATGTTACTTGGCAACGTTTCGAAATGAAGACAAGATAATTTGTAAAAGAAACTTGTAAAACCTTTGGCGAGATTGTTTGAGATGAAGCAACAGCACTTAGGAATGTTCGAACTGTACTTCTGCAGACAACAATCTGTTGGGAAGCTATCTAGTTGATGCGAGAGGGTGAAGGTTCGTACTCTCAGGTATCCTGGACCAGTGGTTGAATCTCTAGTCAATGCAGCTACATGAGCTCACATCACCTCCAGCCAATGAACTTTTTCGTGTGGGCCTAAAATGTATCAATTTTGATCTAGCCTGTCTTAGTATCATAGTCTCTGAAGATCTTATGACTGACTAGGGGGTGGCATTTGAAACATTTCTTTCCATTTGTAAATGTCCCACGGTCAAAAGTACCAGATCATAGTTAGGTTTCCAGCTACTCTAATCATTCGTTTCCCCTCTCAGTCTGTCTACAAGTGAATCCAAGATAACCGATTCTCTTGGAGCCGAAGCTGATCATGTATCTTCTCAAGTATCCACTAACATGAGCCGGGTTCAGTAGTCTACTGAGTAGACAGTCTAAAGCAGGTGTTCCAATCCAGTAACTACCAAGGATTTCCATGCTATTCATAATTTCACCTTTTGAACTGCTTGTTTTGAAGGCGATTGACCTGCAATTTGCTTACAGTAATCTACAAAGTTCAGCGGAGGTGATTTGTCTATAAAGTACTTTCACAAAATTACACTTGAAAAATTATTGCCCAATTAATGCAAAACAAAACCAGTGCAAAATAAATTTTGTACTTGTTTACTTCGAGTTAGTTTTTTTTGGTGCAAAGTCCTTGTGAGATGGAACTGCTTACCACAGTTTCATGAACTGCAATTCTAAAACACCTGGATTTAGAATGAACCGCATTTTACATGCACTATGCATTTTAAATGCACTATGCACCAATGAAGCCTCGTTTTGAATTCAGCGGTTATAGTCAGGCAACCATATAATAACTGCTTGGGTTGGTGCAAAATGTGGAAGCAGTCAAAAAGCATTTACAACCACATTATACGTTACTTGTTTTGAGATGTTTTAGAAAAGGAATTGATACCTCGCTGGCGGTATTGATTGTCGCACCAAAGCTACGAGGGTGGAGCTAAAATTTCGGCCAAAACCGAAGTGGAGGCGAAGTTTTGGTCTGCATCTTAGCTCCACCCTCGAAGCTTTGGTGAGACAATGAATACCTCCAGTACGGTATCAGTGCCTTAGACAATCAGAAAAGTCCTTGTTACCCTAAATTGAGCACCATCTCCACAATCCAATCCAATGCTCCACAGGACCGAATCATCCCAATCCGCCAAGAAAAACCCAGAAAACACGCACGCTCGTGAAGCAATCAACATCTTGCGTAAAAAATAATCGATCGAAAAATAATGATGCGCCACTCCGGCAAGGATCGACCAAGTGAAACAAAAATCTGGCTTAATGATGTGAGGGATCAATTTCTTTTGCAGATGACGCTTCACCAAGCCGCCTGGAAGCAATTTGCGGTCTTTCGCAGAAAAATCATCATCGTTCTGTCATCTGTGAACCCTCCTAAAAACTCTAACGTTCATCCAATTTAGGTACCCGGGAGCCTTTGTAATGCCAACATCACAGAGAAAGATTCAGAACTCAAAGCCAAGTTGTATATAATCCCCTTGCTGCTTATCCTCTGTCGCCACACACCAATTAATCTAACATCTCAACTCTGTTCGAGACTTATTCTCGTTCTCATCAATTCATCATATGGCAGCAACTTCGTGGGATCAAAACTTCACCAGTACTTAGACCCAGCATTTATCATATCAGTAGGATAAGTTACTATTCAAGAGATCACTATCAAGACTGAAACGAATCTTTATAGGCCTGTTGTGTTGTGGACGACGTATGTAGCACGTCGTGTTCCATGTCCCCGTCACGTGCGCATGACGTGCACAGTAAGTCATGCATGACTTAAATATATTTCCTCAGCACTGGGCAGAAGCTTCTTTAAGCATGCTTTACAGGCTCAGGAAACATAAATTTGATCCAAATACTATAGACAGCAACACTTTTGAATATTCTTTGCCCATTCAAAGTAAAATTTAAAGTACCATTTAAAGTAACCACTGTGTAGTGTTGATAGTTCCACAGCTCAGCATGGGATGGTGACAATCGCTTCCGCAGCAAAATAGTTAAATTGGCAACCACACTTCTCGACAAGACAACTGCCATAACCCACCCCCACCAAACTGTTCTTGACATCATCTGAATTGTGTCACGCACACTGAGAGAATATTCAGATCATCAACTTCCTCACCTATATCTTCTGTTTTGGTCAAGCACTCGGTGGGACCATGGGTGGAATCATGGGTGGAACCGTCGGCGCGCCTTCGCTTGAGATTGCATGCTGCCAATGACACTAATGATGCTCAACGAAATCTACGAGGTTGTTTCCCTCCAACTGGGGTTGTAAGAATTGCCAACCAGCACCATCAGTTGGCATACAAGAACAGTTTTTTTGGAACCACCTGATTGCTACAGCAGCAATAAGGATGCGATTTATCGATAAAGGAAGACACGTTTATTAGTATCACCTGCTTGTTACACAATAACAAGCCATAAACTTCTTTAGTATGGTGATATCTTTTTGTATTGCAACCCACTGATTGGAGCCAATTGTGTAGGCAGTGCGTGTGTGACGGGGATGAGTGCAAATAGCTTGAGGGTTTATTGCAGAAGCCATCCTCCTTGTGCGACCATGTTCAAGCCTCTATTAGGCGTGAAGCACTTTGGAAACAAGCAATTTTCATCATTGCGACTTGTGACATGTGACATCACAACATGACAACCGATTGCGATTTAACCAATCAGCAACTTTCAAATCACATCATTGTCATGTTGTCACCGCTACATTACAGGTCGCGAAGAGGGAAAACACTGTTTGTCAAGCGCTTAAGAATAAAAGCCTCCAGCTACACCTCGCCAATGATATGTCATCCAAAAAGAATACATAATGGCATCTGTAGCGGCAAATCACGGAACGGTTTCAACAAATACACAAAAACCAAGGGAGCCAGCCAACTTCCTTTTGATTTTTGGCATCTAATGATAATACCCTGCCTCACCTAATGGAACGTTTTGGTTGCAGCATAACTCATAAACAATAATGATAACAATGTCCAGTTCTTATATAGCCCATTTCCATGGTTTCTCACCTTGCTCAACACAACTTTGCGACCATTTATCATCCTGGTCTCCGCAGAATTCAATCTGGGGTTTCAACAAACAGACTAATAAATGCTCAATTACAAACCACAGGATATCAGTCAGAATCTTTTGCCACCATTCCCGAGACCAGCAGTTCAAATCTTGCCTCTAGCTATACAGGTTTAGGCAGTTGCAGCAATATTACACCACTCCGCATGTGGTGACGGCCAGACAAGCAACAGCAAAACATAAGCAATGACGCAAGTAAATTCTTCTGCAATCCGACCCCGAGGGATGTATGCCACCAGAAAAATCACCAGAAAGAATTGGACAAAGTTCACGAGTCAAGCAAGGCAGAACTAACTCTGACCTTTCGAGATATCATTGCGATTCAGACTGAATATTGTGTAGGAGTCCAAAGCTTATCGTATTCAAAAGGAATATGATCTTTCCCTCCACCTCCGGATGTTATCCTACAGTTCTCACTGCCTTTTTCAAGGCAGATAATTTTTTGAGCAATGTCGCCTTTTCCTCTGTTATGACATCTACATTATGTCCCCAAGAACAGACGCGTGGAGAGAGGATGGGATTAAGGTAGTGGATGGACAAGCCGGAAGCGACAGAGGCATGACAGGGCACTTCACAACCAGATGGAGCTGGGGGTGAACAGCCAAAGGACTTTGAGGCGAATGATGAGGGGAGGAGGGCAAGATCAGCATCAGCATGACATCTACTTCCCAAATGAAATGGCCAGGGCCATTGTGCTCACCTCATGTGGAGGAAAGATGGATAAAGAGCATGGTATTGTGTCATGTAGTTTTAGGTTTGATGTAGGTCCAAGCAATTACAATTTCCCCAAAATGGCCAATTTACAGTACATTCGACCTCTGTGACCTTGAAAAGTAGGTCAAATCAAAGAAGACCCGGGTGACACATTGAATGGTTGTTAGAATTAGATGTACCTATGATATAAAATTGGTGCCAATCGGGCAAGTCATTACTAGGAATAATGGCATTTTGAAGAATTTAGGATTTGGCCCCCTCCCTGGAGGCCAAACAACAAATCAGATCGCACCAAACTTCGGTACCTGAGATCACCTGACCAAGGGGTCTATGTGTACTTAATTTGTGATCAATAGTCATTGCAGTTAAGAAACGTGCCATAGTTACGGCCTGACGGCGAATTTATGCCATTTGACCTCTGTGACCTTGACAAGAAGGTCAAATTAAAAACCTGTGTGACATATACTGTATGGTGGTTAGATGTACCCATGATATCAAATTGGTGGCAATCGGGCAAGAAGTTAAGGAATAATCACATTTTTAAGGTTTTTGAGTTTTGCCCCCTGGTGGTCAAGTGGTGAATCATATTGGACCAAACTTTGGTCCCTGAGATCACCTGACTAAGGGGTAAATGTGTACCAAATTTGGTATCAATAGTCATTGCAGTTTAGAAACGTGCCATCGTTACATCCTAACGGCCAATTTACACCATTTGACCTCTGTGACCTTGAAAAGGAGGTCAAATCAAAAACCCGGAGGATATATGATGCACCTTTGCTAGAAGTACCTACCATATTTTTTTCAAAATTTCCCGACTACTATTAAGGGAGATATTGCATATTTTCACTTTTAACGTTTGGCCCCCTGGTGGCCAAACCATGAAACGAATCGGACCGAAACTTGGTCTCCAAGGTGTCATTACATAAGGGTACATGTGTAACAAGTTTCAACTCAATAGCTCTAACAGTTACGAAACGTGCCCTGCTAACGGACGACGGACGACGACGACGACGACGACGACGACAACGACGACGACGGACGACGGACGCCACGGTATGGGATAAGCTCACCTCTGCTAAGAGGTGAGCTAAAAATAGAAATCGCTTGGCTGCAGAGCACTTAGGCATTTCCTCCTCCAAAAGCAACCAACTTAACAACCGGGAAAAACTTTCACCCACACAGTCACAATCACAGAAGCAATGGCTATAAGGAACCAATTTCGGCCGGTGATTTATTGATGGGCTAACCCACCCTTATTTAGGGGGCAATAAGAATTGGACTGAATGTCAGAAATGGGTAATTGCTTGAAGACTTGAGTGGGCGCCTCTCCAGATATCCACGTCTGTTTGGCTAATGGTACGGTAGGGTTGCAGGAGATGAGAGCTTGTTGGCCTTTGGGGATATCAACAGCGCAACCTTCTCAGGCGACTATGTGAGAGTGCTTGGATGTACCTTCCCACCAACGGTGGTGACCCAAAATGCAAACCCCAACCTCACAGCCTCCAGAAATGAATACGGGGAAGGAGCATACACCTGACACTGGGATTGGAGGATACCTGCTGCAACATTGCTGTGGCATTTTTGGGAGCAAGAATAGTTTTTATCAATTCTTTGTGGGAGGGATCATATTTCTAGCCACCGCAAAGTGAATTCCCTATCGGCTGAGGCAATCTTCGAGATGAGGGATGGACTTTAGTTAGGAAGGATCCTATCGACTGCTGACAGCGTACCAATGAGTCTCTTGTATTTCAATAGACAAAATTCAAGCCATTAAATTTTTCCCATGCCATGAAAAAAAATTATCTCGCAGGAAAATATCACTCAGACACGTAGATGATTAAATGTCAATCAATGCAATGTTTTTTCAACAACACTTTGATATGTCATTTTACAGCATCTCATGTCCTAACCGAACCAACAGTGGAAACCAATTTGCAGCGCTTAATTCCAGAAAAATATAAAAATTTCAACCACACATACTTGCGCGTAGTGTTTATGAGGCAAGCTATTTATGTAATTATATGACAATGCTCTGTAATTAGGTTGAAAATGACCCTGGTCGTCTGATGGGCAATTTCATCAACACAGGACTCATTTCCCATTAAGTTTCGATTAACTTGTGCTGGAGATTGATGTAAATGCACAGTGATTACATAAGGCCAGCATCGGATCAGATATAACCGCAGGAAATGAAATGAAATATCGATTTCAGGGACATTTCTCTTGAGAAACAGAGGAAACCAAACTGTACACCAAATTACGACACAAATTGTTCTTTAAAACTATGTGGGAACAATCAAATGTCATAATTTTCTATCTTATGATGGGGTCAAGTCAATAAAACTAGACTGTCACCTTGACCTTGAAAGAGTAAATTCTGCTTTAGTCTTTTCTAAACTCCGGTCTCAGGTCATAAATATTATGATGTCTCCTATCACAACATTCCTGCACCCAATTCAAACAACTCGTGACATTTACATTACCAACCAATGTCTTCAGAAGGGTGACATTCGGAGCAAGGTGTTACTGCTGTTCAAGGAATTGATACCTCACTGTCGGCTTTGATTGTCGCACCCAAACCGCGAGGGTGGAGGTAAAATTTACACCAAAACCCAGGCTTAGCCGAGGTTTTGGTCTACATTTCAGCTCCACCCAAGTGGTTTTGGTGAGACAATCAATACCAACATTGAGATATCAGTTTCTAGTCTAAAACATCTCAATCTAGATGTTTTGGAATCAAGTATTGAAACTGCATAGTTCAATCAGTTTTAATCATAAAGGGTCCACGAGAACCAGGGGCCACTGCTCATAATGAGTGACATTTCTCACAAGTTAACTTTTTTTGTGGTAGCCCTAAACCCCTCTAATTCCATATAACGCAAAAATAACTTTTCTTCAGCACATAACAAAGGAAACAGTGCAGTATTTTGGTTTCTTGATCTTATTACACACCTTAGGCTGTTGAGAGCGCATGTAATCATATTGAAGCTTCATCAGATTATCATATTTAAGGTTTAGGATCAGAAGGGCTTTAGGGTTTACAAGGCCAGCAGGGTCGACCATAGAACACCAAATCTGGGGTCATGTAGAGAAGTGGCAGCCATGGTTAATGTAGCGCAATAGAGTTCTTGGACCAA
This sequence comes from Lineus longissimus, assembly GCF_910592395.1. NCBI lineage: Eukaryota > Metazoa > Nemertea > Pilidiophora > Heteronemertea > Lineidae > Lineus > Lineus longissimus. The sequence goes on from NC_088315.1 coordinate 9,782,490, forward strand.
CTTTCACTCTGACAGTCGCACCTGTTATAGGGTGAAATATCAACATCATCATCTTGTAACAGTTTGGGACCCCACCACTACAGGCATGAATAGCCAACAATTCTGATTTATAGAGAGTGAGCTAAAAATTCAAACTTTGAGCAAGAAAGCTGGATCCAAGATGGGTTTGTGTCTTGTTTTAAACAGAGATTATTGCAATCCAGGATGTCACATATTTGTGTCACTGTCATAGGCGTGGACAGGGATTCTAGAGGGGAGGTGGTTTTCTCGAAATTAAGGAAATTTCTTGATCTTAGGCAATTTTGATTATGTTTTTCAGTACTGAAGATTTTCACTGACATATCAAACGAGATCTTTCCCTTAATACCCAAAATGCCCAAGTCTATGAGTGTTGTTTCAATATTTACCTTTTAACAATAATCTGATGAAACTTGATCGCACAATTGGCTAAAAAACCTGTTCACATTAATTCAGCAAAATTCCTTAAAGTAGGCCTACTTCCCATACCTTCTGCATAACCTTATGAAAGAAAGTGTGAACTTTAAATGACAAGTACCTAACCTCAGGCAATTGTTGAAGGTATACATCGAATCAGCAAATTGGTTTATTGAGATCGAGTGTTTACAGACCACCCTTAGTGTGACATTCACTTATATCCCTTTTCATGCAATCTAATTTCAGGAGTCCAATAGTTCAATCATGACTTCAAGCCCACTTCGCAAAGCACCAACCCACATGACCCACCCTAATCACAGAAACCAAAGGTTCGATTGAAACCCCACGCAGAGAGATATATAAAGACTGTTTATATGAAAATATAGACATAATGTCGTAATTCTCACCATCTACTGATTAGAGGTGTTCATAATAAACGATAAATCAGGATACCACTGATCAGAACATGTAAATATCAGTCAACATGTCAGATTGAAAGTACATGGATCATTTAGAAAATATTATTACTCTCAGTGCATGTTGGTTCATTCGTTCCTACCATTAATCTCACCCCATGCTTACTTCATGAGCAAACTCCTTCCATCTTCTGTCTCCATCAAGCCTGACCCTTACCACTTCACTTGGGACTGGCAAGACATGACATGTAACAGTGCATTCAAATACTAGATCAGCACTTGTGCAAGTTTGCGCCATAGTTATTTCTTGCCCCAGGCTGAAATGGCCCGTGGGACTTGGTTACTTCAGCAGTCGATCTCTCACATTTCCCCTTTGAAATGTCAGGATAAAATGAATTGGCTGACCAATTGTATCAGAATGTGTATTTTGAGACCAACCTGATGATAAAACCGAAAAAAATTAGTTCAATGAAATAGAAATCTCAGATTTGGATAAATGAGTTACAGCATCAATATCGGCAAACCAATCATTTTACAATGTATTTTGAGACTGATCTGATTATAAGTCGAAGAAACTAAACTGATATGTTGTTGTTATTTTTAAAGCTACAAATAATTTGGTCAATTTACCATTTCACCATGTTACATGAAAGCAATAAACTGATGAGGCCAGTGATTGAGTAGTCCGACATTACCATCCGGATATTTTATAAACTGATATTTGCATGCTTCTATTTGAAGTGTCCCATAAAGTGTCTGCAGAGAATGCCTCGCTTTCGATTTAAGCCCAGGGGGAATGGGTGTACTCAGCAGACTACTCGGGAATGTATATTTGACCAGTTAGTTTTAATATTCAGCTGAACCAGTCTCAGATTATCGAACCTAGAGTGATGCAAGGTGATTTAAAGAAGGCTAACCCCTGAGAGTATCTCTATTCACGTTTATGCCATAGATTGTCATCATCATTATTATGTTATACATGTAGGCCTACTGCATCTTTTTATCCTATGTATACTACTGTACATATATGTTGTTTTGTTTGTGCAAGAGAGTGTGTGTATATAACCCACAAACACAGAATGTGCAAAGAAGAATCAACTCTTTACAGCTCAACAACATGCAATTCACCTTTTTTATAAATGGAATGTGAAAATTCCAAAATGATAACTAGCTCTGTTTCATTGATACCATCCAAGTTATCAATTCAATGCCAAGAGGTCAGGAGTGAGTTGTGGTAGGCCTGTTTTCCCAAACATATGTATGGTTCGTTCCGAAGTGATGCAGCAGAATACACAACATGACGCGTGATTGCGATTTAACTGATAGGTGGCCGCAATCCTCACGTGTAAATGGCCCAATCACGCGTCATTTGCGTAGCGCTTCAGACCACAAATGTATCTTTTCTGTAGTAGTGCACGACAGCCAACAAAACAGAGTAATGCTTATCTCTGCTGAAAAGCACTGGGTTCTGCCGTTACTTTCACTTGACTAAGGATGTACCAGTGATAGACCTATTCCAGTCGAGTGATAATCCTTGCAGGATCAGGGATAAGTGCATTCCCGAAATCAAAACCACTTCACTTACCTTTCATAGAACCTATCCCGCCAAAAGTACTGTTGCTGCCAAAACTGGCGCTTGATATTCCAATCATAAGTGTAGGAGTAACTCCTGTGGAGGGCGGGGCTGGGACCAAGCCCTATACCAAAGAACTGAGGAGCTGGACCATTAGGGCTGTCACTGGCTGGAGACTCTGGTGCAGGAATCAAGGGGAGGGCTACACTCCTCGCCGTGGGCGGCTCAAAGGGGACAGGCCTGGGCATCTGGTATGGAGAGTCCGATCCAGCACCCCAAGGTGTTTCATACGCATACGACCACATCGTCAATTAGTAGGATTCACAAATTGATCGGTAGAGTTTGCTGCAGGATATCAGGCCAAGAATCCACTGATTGAATCCATTGAAAATACTGCACACTGACAGAGATACCAGCAAATCCAAGAAATGAAACTAACAACTGACAAACCGAAATGTTGCTCTGCAGTCCTGAATAGGCTGTCCAACCAATTTCACACCTCAGACACACGAAACCGCAACGAAGTCAGTAAAATCCACTGCTATCGTCAACGCTAATTCCATAGCTACCCTCGAGCTCTCTGCACAAAGCTGTCAAAAATAAATGCCACTTCACCTAATAGAGAATGGAGCTGTGGCACTGAAGTGGGTCTAGGTTTTCAGAAATTGTCAACCTTTTAATGAATATCCATGAAAATCCACCATCAACCAAACCCTAAACCAGCAAACTACAATTTAGAATATGCCATGGACAAACTTCACTTTCTCCTTAGAATTTAATTGAGGCCGAGAAGTGGCTATATTCCTAAGCAGTAATAACAGGAATATCGCTTGGTTGTATACAAATAGATCGTATAGATTTATAGGCCCCTATGTACACCCGCACTCAAAGCCAGACTTATGTATTCCGCCGATGGTAATATCCAGTTATTATACAGTTTATGGTGAGAGAATCCATAAAGTGTGATGGCTTCTGTATGACTGGAGGCACTCTGGTCAAAGAAGGTGATAATGACTTCTCGACACACAGCTCTGCCGGGATAAAATCGCATGGACTGATATTGTATCATCCAATGAAGTTATGTGTATATCCAAGAGTTCACAAGGACAAGCGCACACCACTCCAGCTCAAAGTTTGAGGCAAAATTATGACTCCAGGGTATCCACGTTTCAATTCGAACCTGTTGATATGACAGATCTTTGTTCAATATTTTCACATACAACTTCTGCTCCTTCCAAAAGTTCTCTGGTGAATGATAGCACTAACAACAGGCGGTGTTCCACATTCCAAGGCGAAATTATCCTCAAGCAATAGATACAAGATTGAGAACCAAGAACATAGCAATTGCCTGACCGCAGCCTTGTTAGGTCAAAGGAGACACTCAGCCCAGACTGGGATCACCACACTCTGCAAAGACCAATGTCACTGTGGGGAGTTGCAATATCAATGATCCAGAGTTTAATCATCCATATATAATGTATAGCAGATGATTGATCCAAATGTGAGGCCTAACCAACAGCTGACGTCTAAAAGATACAACTACCCTTGACATCTAGGCGCAGCAGAGTCAGGTCCGATGCATGAGTGTTCTAACGCACAATGGACATCTCAAATCAAGACGGTCCCATTAGTTGACTGAACTATAGAGCTCAGTAACCTGCCAGCTGATGTCACCAGCGCCTAGACAGTGTGGGTGGGTGCTCACTCAGCTAACTCCATGCTCTAGAAATGCTCTGGATCATACACAGAACTGACATACATAATGTAAACACTGGCTCGATTGATCTGTTAGTGTTACAAATAAAGGCAACAAGCGACTGCTGTCAAGTTGAAGTATCTCCAGTTACAGGACAGAGAATTTGTCATCCATAGATGTCACAGAATAGGATTCTTAGCATTTATTTGAGTTTTTACCATGAAGTAATCAACTATCGTAGACCATGAAATTCAATAAACGCATGAACTTTGGTTGTTAATGAGAATGTTCCATAAGCGCATTAGCCAAGGACCAAAACACTTTCTAGTCTCTAAGTGAATGGAAGCACAAAGTATCCCCAGTAGATCTTCTCGAGCAGTTCTATCATAGACACATCCAATTAGCCTACAACAGATGGCCAATAACCGGCACAATCCTCTTTAGCTTGAGCACAGAAATTGCTCTTCTCAGTTCAAAACGACCAAAGCACTTTCAATTAGTCCAGTATAATCCTCTTAAAGAAGTAAACTATCCTCAAATAAGAAGTTCAAAATGCATCTAGTACAATCCAGAAGACCAAGAAAAATGTCCAAAATTTAGTAGTTCAAAACGCATCTACGCAGCCACTACACGAATGATCCGATCAGCTGAGCTGTAGGTTAGACTGTGCCATCCTTAACCACTAGCCCACCAGCTGACGTCGGATATAGCGCAATCCCTCAGGTAGTTTACTGTCTAAAGTATTTTCCAAATCGATCACAGAACGAACAAACATTGCCACAGGGGTTTTGATAAATCGCGTTGAATTTTCTTCCCAACTGGCCCCTGATGTTCCGATCAAAGTTCAAGGCCGCAGCTGATAAGTACGAAAATGGTCGATTATATGAAAATAGTCAATTACGTGAAAGAAGATACAATGTATTCACTGAAGGAAATTATTTCTTGTACTGGAGGCAATGGCATTCATTCATCACTAATGGAGTTTTAACGCTTTTTCTCTGCAGTCGCGATTGCGAAGAAATGTGGGAGAGAATCAGTGTTTTAGAAGCAAGACAGAATATGACGCAGAAAAAGAGAGCCAGTTCTTATCTCACCTTGCCTGGAAGATAGTCACGGGCCATTAGGCGCCCAGCCAACTGAAACTGGCCAGATAACCGAAATAGTTTACTCCTCATACAGGCTGGGACTGTTTGAAAAATGATCCGAAAGATGAAGTTCACTCATTGTCCTTTGAAGATCAGAAGAACGTTGTAGACAGTTTACGTTGATGCCGAAATACCCCTGGAATCCCAACCAGAATTTGGGCATTGTATTTCCCTATCCGTTAATATCAGGCAACATTCCGAGATTCTTAATAAATGTTGCTGCATACCACAAGTTAGTCAGGCAAGTGCGAGGAATGACTAAAACTATGACCAAGAATGATATATAAAACCTGTGACATAGCCAAGGAACCGCAAAGCAACACGTGAAACCAAGGTCTAAAGAAACGGAATCCCAATTAGTAAAGCCAATGCAGAGGTGTTGAGAGTCGTGTATCACTCACTGGACTCGGGTGTTGAAAGAGAAGATTCACCACTGACAGGTAGACTGACCCACACACACATCAGAATCTGCATAAAACAAGATGTGGATGAAAACTGTTGAAAGCACCAAAAGTAATCAAGAACTGATAACTCCATGTGGAACCGATACAGTTTCGAGTCAGAGGAAGTTATGACATTTTCTCATGTACATCCAAACGTCAATGGCAAGCTCTGAAAACTCGCTGAAATGCGTGAAGATAGCAAGGAGATTGCAAGAACCTTAGCATCCGCCGAAAGCTGGCCTTACCTCGCCAATTAGATCAGCCAGCGTTGATATGGCACACCTCACTGATGAACCATGCCCCAGGCTGTGGCAGGTCAGCTCCATCAGCCTAAATTGACCAACCAAACTTGCCGATGATCGCGAGATGTGCACAGAATGAGGCTCTAGGGGGTGACCAAATTGACCACCAAGCAGAAGAGGTGGCAAGAGATCAGCAATCAAGAAAACGTTACGGTGAGAAGTATGAGGCGACAATGATTAGATGTTACAACTGCCTCCCAATGAGTTCTTATGAGATGCAATTGTTACCCCATCACAGATTGGATAACAACGAAGTCAGAGAAATGTTTTTGCTATGACCTCATCAATCACAGACACAGATTGGTACCTTCCCATCAAACAAGATACGAAAAACAAAGTCCCAATTATCCAGTTAGTGTTTTCATCATGCAGGGACTGACCATCAACAGGATAATGTCAGAAAACTGTATTCTCTATGACCTCATTAATTGCTGATTGTTTCTTGCCTGTTAATGGGAAGCTAACGAAGTCCCAAAGGATCACATTGCTGCCTGCAGCCCTGCAGGGACTGACCATCTACAGGTACTATCCAATCTGATGGCAGTTGAGGAAAGGCTAACGAAGTCCCAAAGGATCATATTGCTGCCTGCAGCCCTGCAGGGACTGACCATCTACAGGTACTATCCAATCTGATGGCAGATGAGGCAAGGCTTCCAATCAGATGACGGCGGTGAAAGGTTTCTAGCTACAAAATGACCAGTATCCACCAATATCTGGTCTGGCCCTGCATCTGGCAATATGAGCAAGTCAGAGGCTTCCAATCAAATGAAGGCAATGAAAGGTTTCTTGCCACAAATGACCAATGTCCGCCAATATCCTGGCTCTGCCTATATCCAATCTGGCAACATGAGCAAAGGCTTCCAATCAGATGAAGGCAATAGACGGTTTTGCGCTGCAAACTGACCAATATCAACCAACATCTCATCGGCAGCAGATGAGCAAGTCAGAGGCTGCCGAACAGATGAAGACGAAGAAAGGTTTCACTGCACTTTTAGACTTCTCATCAAATGGTGGAAGAGGATAAAAGGTTTCTAGCTACAAACTGATCATTAACCAACAAAACCTTGCCTACATCCAAATATGGCAGCAGATGAACAAGTCACAGATCACCGACTCCCTGATCAAATGTTGGAACAAAAGGGAACTCTGGAAGATCCACAGGTATCCAAGATTCAACAGATATGTTGGCAAATATCAGAGCCCACACTACTATCTTCTGGCCTTTCCAATATTCCCGCTATCACTTTGATACTAAGCACAGTATCCCTTTCATAGATTTCCTTTCATGGGTCAGTGCAACTGCCGTATCCCACATTCCTCCTTCCAGTAATCCAAGGCAACTCCACGTGCAACAACAACAGAAGTTTCTTCCATTTGACTGACTCCTTGGCATCTTTTGCTGCTTACCGATGCGAGACCAACGAATGGCCGCCTTCTGTGAAGTCAGGCGATAGATCCTCAGACGGCAGGTCACTGAAGTACCCTTGGAGCCATTCAAATTCTTCAGAGTTCTAAATACAGGGCCTACCAGTACCACCAAAGTGTCACTTCATGACGAAATAGATGATAACATTCTTTGTATCGAAAAAACATCAATGCCTGAGAACAAACTGACCCTACTCAAAAGATATTGCCTTGAAATCAAAATTCCAGCAACAGCTAATGCTCTGTCTGAAAGCCGACATGACATTCGATAGAAAACCTCACCATGAAATACCATGCTGCATCTTTAAGCTGAACATGACCTTTACAGCAATGCTGCACTCACCGATTCCCAAAGGACCAACAAACCCACCTCATGATACATAATCATCAATACCCTGATCCCAGACTTGACAGATCTCTCACTCGAGCACAAATCGCCCACCTGCTCCGATAGAAACCCAAGAAGCCAATCATCTAATGAAAGGTCGAACCTGACAAAAGCTTTGATGATCCTTCTTGCAGACGCGAAAGGCTCGCCCACTCCCGCTGCCAGAGGATTAATGACGGAACAACAACTTGTACACGTCCTACAACATTTTATTACCACAGCTAGGAATCATAATGATTTTTTTAAACATAATCCAACTTTACTATCAAACATTTGCAGATATTTTTCTACATGAGGGATGACTTTGCCCACAAGCGGCACTTTATCAAAGAGGGGATCATCAATGTATGAAGAAACTTATTACCGGCAACTTCCAAAAGGATTTCTGTGAAAAGCATCCTCTTTTTAAAGGGGAATTTAGGCAGGAGCAGAGGGGCTAATTTTGCCATCTTCAGGTGAATGATATACACAGTAAGGGCACTGGGTCATGTCAGATTCAGCAATTAATATATTTCTTGTACAAGCATGAATCATTTCGACGTACCATGCGATGTGAGAGACCCCTATTGGCAATTTTGTGTAACTTTATCTTGCCTACCTAGCTGCTGCCTATATTGTCTCTTTAACATGAACACTTGTTGCAGTGTGTTGGTACTTGCCGATCCCCATCCAATAATAGCCATTGACACATCAACATTAAATAGCCCCAGTCATGGCACAAAATCTTTATCTAGACTGACTAAATGTTCCAACAAGACTGTAAATAGGTGATAAAATCTTATGCGGTTCATTGACTGGAGTCAGCAATGTTATGCAATGTTACCTTTATGCCGATTCACGACCTGAGGGGTACTCAAAACTGCTAAGATTTTAACAATGGGAGCTTATTCCAGCCTTAGGTTTAAACCGGGTCGTTCAAAACTCCCCATTTTTACAAGCATTTCCTGGTAGGTTTCCTTTAAGAGGTTCTTCATGACACAAAAAGTAAACAATTTGAAGGTAATTATCTGATTGTCCATCAGCTTGTAAGTAGTATAGTATGTTGTTTTCGAGCTCCAATGTGGTGGATTCGTGTGGTTGATCCATGATTTAGGCGGCAATTCAGGATTCATCTAAAAATAGATTCTAGGTGGGAAATTCAAAAAATAGTTCTCAAATGGATAAAAGAGGGTGCTTTAATCAGCGAGAAATTTTTTGAGAAATAGTTTTCAAGCGGATAAAAGAGGGCGCTTCAATCAGCTCAGCGGGAAATTCAAATTTTGAAGTGACAACAGCCCATACTACTACAAGCTTGCATCGGTACGATTGATCTCTTTTTAAATATTTGGGGTGGCCTTTAGAAAGGCCTTTTTGGTCCTCAGAAGGACCTTTTTTGGTCCTTAGAAGGACCTTTTTTTTCTTTTTTTTGGAAGAGTAGTCCTTCACGGGAACTTTGGCAGATGATCTTTGTGTAGTAGGTACCAGGTTGTCTCATTGGCCGCTTCGAAGAATTGACTTCTGCTTGTCTGTAGCAGGAACCAAACACAGGGAGTAACCACTAACATGGTGATGTTGACGCTGTCTCTTCGCACCTAGTTGTGAAATTGTGAAGAAAATGTGCAAATTGTGAACCAAGTTGTGAAATTGTGAAGCACATTGTGAAGTAAATGTGCAAAACAATATTTAAAAATTTTTAAAAAAAATAAATTTAAATTTAAATTTTTTTTTAAATAAAAAAAATTGAATTTCCCGCATAGAATCTATTTTTAGACGAATCCTGAATTTCCCGCCTAAATCATGGATCCACCACACGGATCCACCACATTGCAGCTCGAAAACAACATACTATACTACTCTTGTAGTTCTAAACTATGCCTACAAAATATGCCCTCATTGTTTTAGTAGCAAATAATTTGTTTATCTATACACTCGGTAGCAATTTTGACTTCGACATATTACTCAGAATAATCCATTTTTACTCTCCTCAAAATTAATTTCCTGGATGTACAGTGGAACCTCCCTTAACAGACACCTCTCTATTAAGGACAACCTCTCTATTAAGGACACTGGTTTTTGTCCCAAATTGGTCATTTCCATTCAATTTGACCTCTATAATCAGGACACATCTCTATTAAGATCAGCACTTGTCAGTCCCAAGGGTGTCCTTTTAGAGAGATTCTACTGTAGTATGGATCGAGTATGGACCCATTAGTGGAGGCAGAAAAACTGCAATCAATATGAAGGGGGCTCCTGAGCTAATATGTAGGCCAAAGTGCTTCCGGTTTGGGTCAAGATTTTACCTCATCCATCCCAGCCATAATTTTAGTACTGAGACCTTGCCTTAAACAGCGAAAAGAGTAAAGGAATCATAGGATTGGACCCACTCCACTTCATCAGTTCACGCATACTGAACGAACAAAATCAACAAGTTCTAAAGTTTTTCTAATAAATGCCATGAATTGCCAACAGGAAAAACCTCAGGAGAATCACCTGCCGATGAATCACTGTTGAAATAATAAAGAAGCCCATTAATGTTAGTTGTTTTGCCCATAGGCCTTTTCTAAGGAGAGTAAATACTACAGAAAAAACTCTCATTCCCATGCACAATCTGTTGAACACAGCCTGAATGGTAGTGGCCAACATCTTGAGGGGGGGGGGAGGCAAAATAATGCCAGATAAACCACCCGGAGTGTGGATCCACCAATCTTGGGAGAGCACCCTTGAGAAAGAGAGCCCACCCAATGGGGTTTCTGTTGAAATTTCAAACATCCTAGTCAATTTCAAAGAATTTATTTCCTATATAACTATAAGGGGGAGGGGGGCACCTGGTGTGCCATTCAGCCCTGTATCCTTGGCCACAAAAACTCATTGAAATCAGCTCTAGAACACAAGTGCAGCCCTCTATCCAATGCAGGTGAAAACATTCTAGTTGGATAATTAGGCCAGTCAATTGGCAGTTGGCCTCAAATTGTATTCATTCCTGTACACTTTACAGCTTCGGTCAAAAGTAAACGAACTGATTGCTACTCTTAACTTTTTTCACCACGACAGTTTCAAATGAGATATTGGAGGATATTATACTAAAATTTCAGCCTCAGTGTACATGTATATGCATTCTTATGCCCTCAAGTTATGCCCTCAACATATGCATTCTTATGCCCTCAACATAAACCGAGGCTGGAAAGAAAACCTTGGACTCATTTACTTTTGACCGAGTGTGTACATGTTCATGATGGTCCACTCAGGTGCACGAGGTGACGATTATACACTGTGTTATTGAATTATCCTGGATATCAATCTACTGCCAATAACTGCCAATTACTTCCTTACAGATTTCACATGTAAGTTTTATAGGCCTACTAATTAACTGCCACAAAAACAAGGCGCTGTGCAAACAAAGCCATATTTCAATCGTGATGCACTACAGGGTGGCCCAGAATTATTTTCCCTCACACAATGGACACACAATGGAATTCTATTGTGCAAGGGGAAATAATTCTGGGCCACCCTGTAGAAAAGTGTTTCTGCTTGTGACAGCAAAGAGTGTTTGTTCAACAACCATTATAAAGTTTGTCACAAAAACGACTTCTACTAAATTTGTTTAGTCCCAGTGTATGTATACATTCGTATCCTTTACCATGGTGGGTGTGGACCCAACCTACTCTCTGGTGAAAGCCATGGACATCCTTTAGTGATGTAACCACTTGGAATATTCCAGAGAATGAGATAAATAGATAATTCAACAAGAACACGATTGTAATGAACTCTACATGTACACATCACATGTACATACCTGATTGTACCACAGAACTGTTTTGTGCGCACTAATTTTGTAATAAAAAGAAATTTTTAAATTCCAATAGTACATGATCAGATGACAAAATGCAAATGAAATGTTAACAAAAACAAACGAAAGCGAGAAAAACGACAAAAATATTTCGTAAAACGCATCCTATTCAAAATAATTCATTCCGAGATCTATCGACAGATAAGTGATTTCGCCGCGGGGCTGCAGTTAATACATGACATGAACGAATGCAGGAAAATATGATCTATAAACAACTTGAGCATGGAAATCTTCATGCTCACGGCTAGATCTGCACCGATGAGGCATAGTGCACACTCATAATTCCACATCGAGCATGTTTTCATACAGCCAGAGGCACCATAGATTGATATCACAATAATAAATACACACTTTCATATATTTATGCATCTTCCGGTACACATCCAGGATAAATACGCCCACTGGCTGTTTGTTCAGATTGCATGAGGTGTGTAATAGGGTGCGGGTGGGCACAATTTGTACCAAGTCAAATGCCAAAATCTTATACAAATGTCTACAAATGAAAGGAATTCTGCAACTGCCGTTATAATACCGCAGGGCTTTCCAATTTCTCCTCAGAGCGGGTCATCGCTTGTCTCTGATGAAGAGGTAATGCCGCAAAAAAAGCGCGACGACCCCAACTCACTTTTTGGTATTGATTTTGTGCTATGCATAGCCTAGCTAATAAGAAGAATTTGCCATGTGTTTGGTGGTTAAAAGGTGATTGGGGAGTCCCGACAGGCCATGTAGAATTAGCGGAATGAGCGGAATAAGCGGAATGAGCTGATTCTGGGCTTCAATCACCTAGAAACGCCAGTATTTGTCGTGATGATCGTCGCCATGCCTGAACTCTGAAGACTAAAGGAGGTACAGTAATACAGCGCTGCGCACGGTTACCAACTGAACTAAACTGTCCCTACAGACCAGTTTTCATGCCCTCATTGCGAGTCATGGCTTAAAGACTGTAAAAAGCGATTTTCAAATGATCTTTGTGGCGTATCTAACAAATTAATTTAACTAAATGAATTCATTAAGTTCCATTTTGTATGAAATTATATCATATTTTGTACAGAATCCGCTCATTCCGCTAATTCTACAGGGCCGTCCCGCCAACCTGCTTATAGTAGTTGAAAAGCCTTAAACTGGGAAATGAATTTTTAAGAATTTTCTCAAATAAGGTGGGATAAAAGAGAGAGCATCCACACTGTATCTGTTCCCGCAAATCAAAAAAAGATGACAACGGTGTTGCATGTAGTTTAGCGATCGATGAGAAATCTGTCCCCCCCCCCCGCCTCACAGGGTCAACGCCAATTTGCCATTGAATTGAGGCAACTCCTGAAGTCCTAGATAAGCATTAGAGTTAGGGTAGGCAATATTTTTATTCTACCAACAAATTCAAAAAATTTCAAATATGAAACAGCAATATGTAAGAGAGTCAACATGGTCAAGGCGAATCAAGACCTATCATTATCCAAAACATCACCATGTTGATTTTAATTTTTATGGGTTTTATGCCATTTCCTGATTTCTGGGTGCAGTTTTCATCAGAGAATTCCATATGTGCAACGAAGAATTACATTGTGCAACCTCAATGCAGCTATATTAAAATTTTGGAACATTTGTGGTCTAGTATAATATTATCAAGAACTAAAAAAGACTATTCACTTGTTCTTGGATATTTTGATAAAACAAGACAGGAATTTGTTGATCCAGAAAAACCTGTGATAGATTTTTCTCTGAAACAGCCAGTTTGATCTATAAATTGGTGACTTATCTGCTGCTGGTCCCATCATCATTTCAAACACTCACCTGCAAAACATAAAAGCAAGGATTAGCATATATCGACCTCATTTATTGAGTTGCAAGTGAACTGACGATATACTTTGCAATAGCAACATGCACACAAGATGAAAAACAGTGGTTTGGCAGAACAAATTCAAAATATGCAACTCTGACATCTCTGGAGGCACCTGAAATCTCACAAGAAAACTCAAGAGGACTTGAGGTAGGTAGAAGCTTTCAAAGTAGATGGTAGCACTGTCTAAGATTAAAGAACTCTGGTATAAGGATACCAGATCTGCATCAGAAGTATGAATGTGAGTTTGCAAATTTGTAAGTGATGTAACCCAGTCTGTCCTCCCCCTCCCCAGTCCCACACACCCCATTCCACCCAGCCACCTCATCTCAGAACTCTGCAAAGAGTAAAGTTTTTTTGTTATAGTGTCGCCTAGCTGCCCCCTATGAAAGTGCCAACCAGATATGGCTTACTTTTCAGGCACTTGGCGAGAAGGCAGTTAGTAACCAATATTTTTACAACTCACCAGCGGCTAACCAACCAGCTCATCAGAATGAGTAACCAACAGGACTGGAAACTTCGACCTTAAGAGTTGGATGCAAAATAACCATGCAAGCCTTCGCGATAAGTGCTCTACACAACGGATGGGGCGGGATCAGAAATTTGGTGACTGGAGAAAAGTCTACATGATAGTTGATACTTTGGTGCAAAAGTATTTCACATTTATGTTACATTTGAGAGAGAGGGGCTCAAAAGAGTTGATTTGTATTTTATGATCATTACTGATGGACCTTCGATGGAGAAGGTAAAGGAATACGCCAGCTGTTGAAAATTTGAAATCAGCAATTGAATTTTAATTTCCATCCAAATGCGTAATACATTTTGTACTGAATATTAATTTCAACATTGCTTTCATGTAGACAGTATCAATACAGTGGAAACAGTATCAATACAGTGGAACCTCTCTATTACGGACAAGTGTGACTGACAAGTGAGGTCCTTAATAGAGAGGTGTCCTGATTAGAGAGGTCAAATTGAATGGGAACAACCAGTTTGGGACCAAAACCAGTGTGATTAATAGAGAAGTTGTCCTTAATAAAGAGGTGTCCGCTGAGGGAGGTTCCACTATACTACATAGTTCCACACAGCAAACTCACCTGCATGATTTAAAACTGCACAACAGCATTGTGTATAACTGCATTTCTATTTTCCCCGACGCATGATAAAGTACTGACATTGTACCAAAAACGAATGGGTACGAGCCCCGTTACATATTATCTCTTCACTTCATAAGCATTCTAAGGTTCACTTTGCTTCCTGAAAAGCAATTTCTTAACAGCAAATAAACCAGCATCTTTGGCATATACCTTTGTATTACACTCCCATTGGGAAACTATCTGTGCATGCACTAACGGAATAACTTTTTTCCTTTTTCTCCAATGTATTTAAATCGCCGTCAATTGACGCATAATCATACGACAATTTATACGCAATATATCAAACAAACCGTCAATTGACTTGCAGATACATTAGCCGCCTTCCTCATAGCGAGCGGTTGGCAAACACACAAACAATCGAAGCTGCTCTCAACTCTTTCAATTCTCCATCATTCATCTTGAAGCTGCTGCATTCACAGAAGCATGTTTATGGAAATGCATTTCCAATACTAATTCATACGACAGTACAACGGTGAGAGACTCCTCTCTTCTCTTTGGTACACATGGCAAGCAGTGTGCTGTGTCTAAGTAGATGACTCATGGATGTATGACTACAGCGAACATGTACACGGTAGTCCGTGTGTTGTCTCCGTGTGTTCTGTGTTGAGCATGTGTCGTAGAATCAATGAAAGAACCGCAGTAGCTAACATTGACATGTCAAATCTACCTCGCAAGGTAGAGAGATTATATTGTATCCATGCAGCCAAGGTTGTGTGCACATTATGATAAAAAGAAATGAAAGGATATGGCTATATCGATGGTAAAGCATGCACATTAGCATAATGTTGAAGAATACTGACTGTAATAGGAATATTTCTATAAAATTCATGTTTTTCATCAAGTAAATGTCAACTGTGTCAACTAGGGAGCCGCTGTGGTGTAGTGGCTTGGACTCTCGACCAGCGGTCAAGAGGTCCCGGGTTCGATCCCCACTGTTAGCGTGAGACTGTAGGCTGGTCTCTCTGTCTTACTTGCCTCTGCACCCAGGTGTATAAATGGGTACCGGTCAGAAATGCACAGATTATAGCGCTGGTTGAGCAGCTCATCTGTGGTCTACTAGTACTGAAAGGTTTCAGGACAGACCGGGGTTAAACTGAAAGTCGGATGATAACCTATATCGTAGTTGATATCAAACTATAAACCCTAAACTTTTAACTTTTAACTTTAACTGTCCCTTTGGCCAAGTGCAAAAATGACTGGGTCGATGTCTTCAAAGTCCATGCTGATCTACCGTCGTCATATGTATCCATCCTTCACAAGGATTGACATTCACTGCCGGTGAAGTCAGCATGTCAAACTCTGGTTTTTCTTAAATCTAATTTTTGGACCTTAGAGACATTTCACGCTCAGTAACCATAGTTACGAAAGAAATATTTTGGAAGTATACTTGTGTACAATGATAAAGTAGTGTATCAATATCCATTAGAAAATATTGGCCCCAGTCCAGACTCCCCTAAATCGTCAACGGGTTTGATAAAGTAAAAGTGATGACTGTGACAAAAGTGTCTGATATACCCGGCGTAAATACGCACCGAATATAAAATGTCAACAATGGCGATGTGAGGTAGACGTACCAATATAATAAATACCAAATTTCAGCATTTTTGTCGCATGCACTAGGGCATTGTGTATTTTTATTTTCCTGAGCCACTAGTAAATACAATGACATGGATGAATACGAGCTGTATACCCCCACACAATGAAAAGTTGGGAACATGAGGCCAGGCTTCTCCACTACAATGCACTACGCCTTTGCACAGGCGCAGCACCTGGATAAAATACTTTTTTCCACTTTAGCACCCAGACAGATTCATGGAGTTGGTATAATGGTTTTACTGTTTATTGTTTAGAGCACCCGGACAGATTTTGCTGCCAACCAGGACAGAATTGAAACGGAATCAAAGTTCTATCAAAATATTATGCTAACAACACCCGGCCAAAGAAGTTTGCTGCAGAGAACACTGGAGGCAGCCAATAAAGTGGGATGAACTACAAGTTGGCAGTAGCTTATTTCACCACTTTTTGTCAAAAATCATGCGATGAAATTCCCTTATGATTATGTAGCCAGTGACTGAAGGCACAAGTAGGGTTGCACTGAAAAATTCAGAAATTGGGTCATAACAATTAGATCAAAGTATACTATTTTGTATTGCATTGTGTGGTGTGGTGTGTTTACCTAGTAGCTTATCTATTTTTTACATAAAGTTGTAGGACCCTATGATAGTGGTGAAAGTTGTATAATACAACGTTTTTCTTGGGGAAGATCTTTGCTAACAGCGCTTGGTCATCCTAAAGTCTAATTCTTTGGGCAAAAAATGCTCAAGAAGATTTCTCTGTTATGGTATTTACCCTGGTGCCCTAGACAGAGTCTGAAAAAACCTGGACATGAATATCAGTCCAAGGCGGTACGTTCATCCATCGCTTCACCTGAGAATGAGAGTGAGATTGAGAATGAATTCTAATGACTGATGATTGGAACAAAAACATAAACTGTCATGGAAGTGTGTGTTCATCTCTGGTTACAACCTCACCACATGCCATTAGCCAATACCACACAAAACCATAATTTGATTCCAAGCTACTCTTTTTTTTAATTCACTTTATTATTTGAGCTATTTCCAGAAGAAAGTCGAGTCCACACACATGGTATCACTCGCTGATGATGTCAA
Source organism: Lineus longissimus (assembly GCF_910592395.1). Taxonomy (NCBI): domain Eukaryota; kingdom Metazoa; phylum Nemertea; class Pilidiophora; order Heteronemertea; family Lineidae; genus Lineus; species Lineus longissimus. The sequence goes on from NC_088315.1 coordinate 9,799,799, forward strand.
TTGCACCTTTATCTTTTTTTATAAGTAAAGGCAATAGGAAGTTTTAAACTCCCCTCCTACTCACATGTACATGCTCTCTATAAAGGACACCCTCGCTACTGACTAGTGCTGTCCTAAATAGAGAAGTGTCCTGATTAGAGAGGTTAAATTGAATAGAAGCAACCAAATTGGGACCAAAACTAGTGTCCTTAATAGAGAGGTGTCCGCTAAGGGAGGTTCTTCTGTATAAGCGAGGAATATTCAATGTTATACAAAAGGCCATTAGAAAAATGGAGTTCTGCCCCCAAAAAGCCAAGGGATCAAATTAAGGCATCGAAGGCAATTGCTTCCAACGCCCTCCCTGTTGCAGTGATGCCCTGCATATTTCTTCCATCACGTGTGTACACGTAGGCATCGTTTTTAAACTCCCATTTGAAGTGTGCCCTTTTTCACAAAACTAACTTCTTCTTCACTTCAAAACTAACAAAAGTGCCATCTTTTTGACAAAAAGTGCTGTGCCCTTTCAGTTTCAAAAGTGAATTTCGAGGCCTGAAAGCCTACTGCCCCCCCCCCCCCCCATAAACAAAAGTTAAATACGGCCCTATGATTTTCGTAGTGTGATGTCCAACCATTTTAAAAGGTCGTTCGGACATACACCATGACAGGTCTATTGATTTTCTTATTCAGTTCGACAAATGGAAGTGTAGGAAGCCATATCTATCTGTTTTGTATATCAAGACAATGGTCTCACGATCCATGGCTCAATACAACAAGACATGACCAACTTATTGGACTTCTCTGGCTTGAAAGGTGCCAAAAACCTTGAACAAGAATACTATGCTTTTGTCATTCATGTACACACATGTGGTATGCTATTGCTATGGTATAGTTTGTATTGTTAAAGTGTTTATCAAGCAGACCTGGTGTATTTTGGAAAAGACATATCCCAGGGGCATTGTGCTCACCTGGGACAATACAGTCGGTGACTATTCTGAATTGTTCTGACAAATATTTAAAGTTCACTTCTAAAACCCATCACAACTGTGAATAAGAAGATTGGAATGTACCTGCAATACAATTTTGTACACGTTTATAATCATAAGCGTTTTCACTTTACCCAGAATTTTCAAATCCACTGTAAAGTTTGAGTTAAAAATCGCTGAGATAAGTGTAGACTGAGACCACTGGAGTCAATGAGCATATGTCAGATACAGGTGTCTTCATTTTCAGCTTCAAAGCTTTAAAATCTTTCAACTAAAATTACCTAAGCAGCATCAGTTCATTAGCTGATGCCAATTAAGTGAAAAGCTTTCACTATTTTTTCCTTTTTTCGAGGAATTATTGCATCTTTGAGCAGATGCATGAATGATTTAAGAGATTGCTGTTTCTCCACGAGATAAAGTGCAAGTTGTTGGGATAAAAGTGCTCTTGGCTACAGGTAGGCTGGCAACACAAAACAAATAATTTCTAGTTTCAACTTTCAAGATACAGACCATTCAAATCACCCAATTTTATTTTCAAACCTGATAAAGTGATACAGCAGAACCTCTCTATTAAGGACACCCAGGGGACTGACAAATGCAGTCCTTAATAGAGAGGAGGTCAAATTGAACTGAAACCACCAATGTTGGACCAAACCTAGTGTCCTTAATTGAGAGGTTGTCCTTAATAGAGAGGTGTCCGTTAATGGAGGTTCCACTGTATATAGATCCATAAAATCATCAACATTGTAGCAGTAGTTTCTTCAACAGCACCAGGTATGGACCAAGTGTCACTGGCAAGCTGACAACCTCAATCCTTCCGATCAAAGGTTGGACGCTCTTCCAGTGTGCCACTATGAAGAGGCATGGGTGAATCAACCACAGTACAAACACAATGCGTGCGTTGTTCTCATCTTGTAATGATTACATTAGATGGAGCCTTCATCCCAAGGTCTGTTCGAGACATTCCGACCTCTCCCAGTGCTCAGTATGCCAGTGAAAACACTGACAAAATCTGAGCTGAGTGCACCCCACGGGGAAAAAACCAGCCCATTCCTTGCCCAAGGACAACCAGTGGTGTAAATATCTAGGCAATGGAGGTCACCTGGGAGATTCATGATAATGTAAAACCAATCACATGAATGATAGTCTTTGGATGCATATCCATGCATGTAGACTGTTTGTTGTGGTGTTTTCCTTGTTCTGCATCTGGTTATGACCTTCCTTGTGAGTATTAGCCTGACATACATGTACATAAAATGAACCTTTGAATTGATTGGCCTTAATAGTGGCCATTCCCACTTAAGTGAAAACTGTAAAAAAATTACAAGTGATTGTTGGTCAGAATCAAGTCGTGACATCAGCTGTCCTTTTAGTTGCATGCCATTGATGACATCACTAACCAATCTGCAAAGGCACACGAACAGTTTTAGACTAAATATACTATGTTTCATCATAAAACTATAGGCCTTTATGACACATCGTTTAATCTCATCAGAGGCATCATAAAAATCTGTTTTATTTCAGCTTTAAAGTGGGGGTCTTGGCCTACTCCTGCGTTATAAGCACCATCAGGTACAAGGAAGCTTTACTTTAGGTCACACAATATACCGCTATCACTAGCATGTTTCAGCATTGGGTGCCGTATTTAAACCCCAGGTCATGTTGGTCGGTTTGCGCTAGACATGCTAGACCAGCAGCATTTCTTCCAAGTTTTAATCATCGTACCATATACTCACTATTACACTCTTATAGTAAAACCTCTCTATTTTAAAGGACACCCTCGGGACTGGCAAGTGCTATCCTCATAATAATAGAGGTGTCCTGATAAGAGAGGTCAAATTGAATGGAAAGAAGCAATTTGGGACCAGACCTAGTGTCCTTAATAGAGAGGTTGTCCTTAATAGGGAGGTGTCTGCTCCTAAAGGAGGTTCCACTGTACTGGCAATGCACCACTGACTGCAGCCTGAATATTCAATCATGGGCAATCACGTTGCATAGCTACAATGTAATTCGGAGCTTTTGTTCACATGCCGAACATATTGCAATATTTTCAATAAATTTTCTTACTCCAATAAGCCCGATAACAGGCGTCTGGCCACGACACAGCTCATAAATAATGCATCTCATTTACCTACTGATTTCTTACGATGTAGCAACGTAGCAACTCCCACAAAATGTAGGTAGCCATTAAAACTACACTATGTTTAGCTAATAGCCTACCTGTTTCCGATACTAGCATATTCACATATTAGCTCCATGCTAAGTGCCGACAGTGTATTAGCAAAACATTTCTCCATTGGCTAAAAACTTATAATGGAAGCTACTAAACGGCGATTATCCTCAGAACCACTTTCCACCAAGATTACACCACACATCAATTTTAAAGCCTTTACAAACTTTAGGTGAGCTGTGGAGAGAAAGAGCTGGCGTAGCGATCTCACCAACATTCCTTCAAATTCCGGTAAGGTAATGTAGAACATGAAGGATAAACACTTAGGGAGATGGAAAGGTTACTGAGATGAGTTACAACAGCTTTACAATCATACAGCCACTGAGTTCTTGAAAACAAATTTCTCCAGTTCTTTCATAGTACAAACATCAAACCACTGACTCACACATCGCGCACACTCGGTCTGTTATTGCTCCACACAGAATACTGTCAAACCCTTTATTTTTTTGTGGCATCAATGGTTACGGAGGTATTTTCCGGAAACGAAACTCTACATACAGAACGTCGGACAGCCGGCCAGAGAAGAAATGAGATGACCCATCAACTACTGTGGAACCTTCCTTAACGGACACCTCACTAGTATTAATTTAGTATTGATTTCAGTTGAAACGTGACATGGAGGAAGCTGCCCATTACATAACTAAATGCAAGAATTCATTAAGACTTGTCTATGAATTCTTGGTAAATGGGTCCACCATGGGACAATTGGACTAAGGGTGTATTCGATCCTGTTCTTGACTCCACGAATCAGCATCAGGAACAGCGCAGGTTTCAAACAAACAGGAGTGCCTCTCGGGTAGTCAAGACGCGGAGAAAGAGACCGAGTATTCTTCTTCCTTTTTGAAATATTATCAGGCTTCTCTTCGACAAGGGCTCCTATCTCTTGTCTACTAGAATCACTAAACTAAGTGTCACAACTGTCAAATCAGATATCAAGATGGGCCCCGCCGTTCTTTGTTCTCGTCGGTCTGGGTCACACTACACAAGTGCACTGTGCAGGGATTCCACAAATCATCTTTTCAGTTTCCATCAACAGGGAACAGACCTACCAGTAACACGAGGGTAGGTGTTCTGTTAGACGGGTCCGACAATCAAGGCTTATCCAATAATACAAGCAGGCCTTTTCCGTTTTTGACAAAGACGAATCAGAGCCAAAATAAATGAAATGTGCACACTCAGATTACAAAACATTACAAAACATGTCGTCCGTCGTCAGAAGGCCTCAGCCGACTTCGGACAATCGAACTCTTTGAAGAAGTTTGTTTGGGCACTGATAAGTCATGTGTTTCACCTGGAACAAAAAGGGGTCACTGTGGGTGTGGCTTATGGCATTGTCCGAAGCCTGGCCTGGCTTTAGTAATTTAGACGCATTCAGTGATTCAGAGTGTGCGCAGTTGATTTGTTATGCATGGCTCTGAGTTTGACTGATTCGTCTTCTTCGAAAAGGCTTTTGCCAAGGCTATGTGGCCCTTTATTCCAGGTGAAACGCATGACAGCATTCCCAGTACATGTACATGTACGTATAGGAACCTGCATGCTGTCAGTACAGTACAGTCTTCTCTCACACATCACGTCAGTCATTTTCTTGGACAGTGGCGCCACCAACGGGATTTCAGACCTGTCAAAACATAACATAATGAGGCGATTTTATACATGCACAATACAGCGCAACTACACCATCTAAAAAAGAAATACACGATGCATTACCTCTCGGACATCTTTAAATATAATCCTAACTGCACAAATAATCCAAAAGACTCGAGATAACGTAGAAATTACAGTTTATCTCCGCTTCGGATGGCGAGACTCCCATCTTAATCCGCCATTTTGATTCCCAGCGAGGCGTAGTCACGAAAAATGCCGCTCGGCTGAAAAATACTGTTCCTAACTAATATCTGCTATTTTCAGGGGTGTAATGATAAATCAGTACAAGTAGTTCAGGCATAAGGTCTCTGTAAGCTGCTTGAGGCCTAATTTGGGGTAATTTGCTTTGTTTTATTAATTTTTCCAACCCGGAAGTCAACACTGCGCAAGCTTGATTGGTAAATTTTAACTTCCGTTTTGCCGAATGTTTTGGTTTTGGTGATTTTGGTTTAGATAAAAGATCACAGAATAACCACGATATTACAACATTCTAGCTTATGGAATTAATGTTAGTTTGTGTGTAGTATTTGTTAGTCAAGGAAAAAACTATTTTCCCCAAAAATGCCAGCTTCAAGGGACAAAAATTGACTGAAGTTATGTCCTGTTTGTCAGCTGATGAGTTTCAATGCACATATGGCATGCACATGCAGTATACTTTTCACATTGTGTAGATGTACGGGGGGGGGTACTGGTATAGTGGCAGTCCAGTGTGTACATTGGACATTGGTTGTTTGGAATCACACTAATGGCTATGTTCAGCTGATCGAATAGTTTGTTTAAGTTCCAGTTGTGTGGAATTGGCTTGGGATAACCCGAGACTGGCGAGATAGAGAGCGCTATCCAAAATAAATGGCAATGCATGTCTTTTGAAATGGGCAGTGGCTTTGATGTTGAAACCATACGTTCCCTAGTTCCACTCTTTATTTAGAGACTCTGATATAATTCTGTCTCTAAAAAGCACTGTTTTCTTTTAATTGCAGGTATAAAGTGGCCAGGATGGCTTCAGTAAATTACACAGAGAAGCAGGACGACATCTCAAAGGATGACTGGATTGGAAAACTTCGAGGTCTCCATGTCACTAGGGCAGATATGAATCGACTCATCATGAATTACTTAGTCACAGGTATGACCAGACTATGCGCCTTAGTCTGCGTTGTTCTGTAGTAATGTTCTGCCCTGTGATTTGAAATGACCTTTGAAATGTTGACATTTTTGTGGTGTGAAGTTTGCGTTTGATGGTGCATTGGCGGGAATAAAAAAACACTTGTGAAAATTTCATGATTTAATGTAGTACCTCAGAATGCAAATTTGCTAGAAGGGCTGAGAAATCTATTTCAAGGCTCGCCACTTTACAGATATGGACATCAGTCATCAGATTTCAGGCTTGTATTCATGTCGCAAGCTTGGACAACCTATCATTGTCTCGTGAGACATCGCAATTGATCTTCGTAAAACCAAGTATATTTTCTGATTTATACATGGTAAAATCAATTTAAAAACAAGTCGGTCAGATTTTACAAACAGAAAGAAATTACTATCAAACAAAAAAATCCAATATATTACAATTCCAGATTTTGTGATTTTGCATCTTTGAAAATTAAGCCCTTTGAGAACACTGCAACTGTAATTTCAATCTAATTTTGTTTTGTTTTTCGCAGTGCTATAATTTTACAAATTTTGCAGAGAAACGTGAAATTAAAATGTACGCGATAATTTCCTGGGCTACAGTCAATGTGTTTTCTAATTTCAGAGGGCTTTAAGGAAGCAGCCGAGAAATTCCGCATGGAATCTGGGATTCAGCCAACAGTTGATCTGGACACGTTGGACGAGCGGATAAAAATACGAGATGCTATTCAAAATGGCCGAATAGAAGACGCAATCTCACTTGTGAATAATCTCCACCCTGAGCTTTTAGACAATGACAGATATCTGTATTTTCATTTACAGGTATGTCTTGCTTTATAGGTAACTGACTCGTGTCAAATTTCACCATATAATGTTTTAGCTGTTTTTGACAAATGACTACGTCACTTTCTCATAAATCGGTAAGGTTTTCGAATCGAAATGCACATTTTCTAGAAATTGATGGTTTAATCCCACCCGGACGGCTCGCTTCAATGCCGTTTTCGTTGATGACGTCACAACATGAACATTTTCGCGGTCGCTGTGGTTTACATTCAGCGATTTTATAATAAATCTAATCAAAAATGGAAAATTTGAGGTCTACATTTGTGATCAACAATTAAAAACGGACGTATTTCCGCAAAGTTGTAAATCACATCATAGTATCACTTTAAGTCAGTCCGCTCATCTCCGAGTGTAACTATCAGAAAACTGGATCAAATTTTGAATCGTATAAACACAAATTATCCTTGCCAGACAGCATTTTCTTGATCTGTAAATGCCACTATAACGTACTCGATACTATTTCAGCAACAACATTTAATTGAGCTGATTAGGGAGAGGAATATAGAAGATGCTTTAGACTTCGCCCAAACGCATCTAGCCGAGCGTGGTGAGGAAAATCCTGAAATCTTATCGGAGCTTGAACGTACATTGGCACTACTTGCATTTGAAAATCCAGAACAGTCCCCGTTTGGTGAATTACTACATCCCTCTCAGAGACAAAAGGTAAGATTTGGTAGAGAATTCCACAGGGTGGGCCAGAGAAAACTGATCATTTTTATTTTGACATAATGAGGAGACTCAAAGCTGAGCGGTTAACATTCTTGGCTTAACCACGCAATCGGGTCTGTGTTCGGTTACGGGGAGAGCCCAGGATTGTATTTCTGGATGAAATGGCCTTCAAGGAAGTAAAGTTCCCGACTCTTCACGGTCCATCAAATGAGACATGTAACCAAAAAAAATACTGACTGCATCTTCGGCCAGGGAGAAGAAGCCCTGGCCTTAACATTCTCCTGTCTAGTTCGATAAGGTCTTATGCTGGCACTGTCATAGACACCAGCTGCACGGTATCTTGGCTTTTTGTGTCATTCACAAAACAAGGTTGTCCAAGTTAAGCAATTTGACCAAGATCACAAGCAATGTGTTGTGTTAGTATTAAGGTCTGGTTGTTCAAAGCAAGTTATGTCACTAACTTAGTGTTAACTTTAACTTAGTGTTGTCTCCTTCTGTTGAGCCCATTAGACTTAACACAGAGTTAAAGTTAACATCAAGTGACTATTTTCTTCTGACCAACTGGGCCCACGGGTAGAAGCCACAATGTTCGTATTATAAATAAGAACACTTTAATCACTGGACTAAACCACCCGTCTAGTCAAATACTTTGACATTTTTTTGAACATCTGTCAGTTAACTCCCACTTGTTTCTGTACTTTTTCAGGTTGCAAGTGAATTAAATGCAGCAATTCTGGAAATGGAAAACCGAGAGTCGACGCCAAAATTAGCAAACTTATTGAAACTGTTGCTCTGGTCACAAGATGAACTTGACAAAAAGAAAGTGAAATATCCCAAAATGGTGGACTTGGCTTCTGGTGAGATACAGGAACCGAAGTGATGTGTTCAGTGTGTGTGTCTGTATGCAACTTGGCCAAGTCAAATGACGTCAACAAAAACCAAGTCAAAATAAACTGAGGTCACATTTTATCTGGAGGTTGACAAAATCCTGTCCTTTTTGTGACGGTGCCCAATTCAAAGGAATTGTCTAACATGGGATGGATTCTTCAAGAACATCCTGATGGTGGTCTGGATGTGAACAAAAACATTTTAGAACCTTCCAGTGTGAAATTTCCTGTATTCTGACAAATTACCTGTTTGACTTGCGCAAGTTTTATGTAATTATTAGAAAATGGTATCGACGGAATTAATGAGGGTGCATAGCTGTTTATGGAATATTTATGACGTGTTTTGACCCTGTTTTGACGGTGCATTCAGTTACATGTGGAGTAAGTTAGCGATGTTCGGAGGCATCCAGTAGCTGACGGAAGCGTCATTTCAGGAATAGCTGTTTTAACAAGTTTGTTACTCTCTATGATCAGTTCCAGTCTTTATTTTATACGTGAGGGCTGATCCCTTTCAATACATTTTGGTACTTTGTTGGTTCATGAAAACTGTAATACCTGATTAGAGTAGGTGGAAAATTCAAAGTGTGTTGTAATATTGCTTCACTTTTCTTCCATTTATTTCAAACAATACTTAAAGGGGTACGTCGTTGGTAATTACTTGTGGTCCAGTTCAATAGAAATCCTCCAATACACAATGCCGTAGTGCAGTTGTTGTGAATACAAATTTTTTAAAACTTGGTATTCATAGTATTTGTAAATTAGTCTACACAACGGCAATGTTGAAATTTATATTTAGTAGGTATTTCCGCAATTGGACATTTTCAAATTCAATTACAAATTCAAAACTTTTACCGAACGGCGTAGGCCTTTAAGAGCTGCCAAGTGTTGTCTGTCGGGTAAGTCAGGATAATGTGCCTGTCTTTAAATTTCTATACCTAGAATATGGAAACAAATACTGTTCAAAATCTGTAGACATCTCAAATGACATGTTATGCATATCTCGTGTGAATTTCATCACAGTAGCCTTTGGACTTATTTGGCAGTTATATCATACCTTCTGTTGGACGTCGCATCAAAAATCACAGCATTGGTCATTCACCATTTTCGTTAAGAATGAGCCACTAATAAATTTTGGATTGAAAGCTTTGGGACCACAAAACAAAACAATAGATATCGACATTTAGCCTGAAGAATATCAACGTTATCTTTTCGGGCTGTATAATTTGATTCAAGGACCAGATACTAGCTTCTTTCGGCACATCCTGTGCCTTTTTCAAATTATACATGTACTTGGTGAGGCACAGAATGGAGTATACAGCCTATCACATATTCATCAAAGTCCAGGGAATCCTCTTTCCTTTTATAGTTTGTAGTTTCGATTTGTCGGATACCACGACGACAGCTTTCGAGCCATAAAATGTAACTTTTGAATGAGTCACCTGATGGGCTTCAATTTCCTGTGCATGATGGGGTGGAGTGGGATGGCTGCAGTCACGTAGCACAGTTGCCCTGCACTATTTTCCCTGAGCAATGAATCATAAATTCAAAATCACACCATCTGAAAATCTGTGCTCGTTTGCTTCGGTAAGCTACGCTTCGCGTTGCCCTTGTTGGCCAAATGAATATTCAACTCTCAAAAAGCATCTCAGTAATATACGGTATTCTTCACAGGTAGATCGACACAAAAAGTTCATTGTAAAATTTGTAAGATTTTTTTATTGGTGTTTAGGAGCATGTTGAAGTATTTTAAATATTTCTATTGTCATATGATATGAATTTTCATCAAATATTAAATGAGATGTGGATGAACTCACTCATTTTGATTACTTCTATGAAGATCCTCTGAGCAATTGGATGAGACTGGCCATGAAATAATCTCACTGATTGTCTCCACTATATCGTCCAGCCTATGAAGATCCTTTGAGTGATTGTGACATTGTCCATGTGACTGACAATGAAATCATCTCGCTGATTCTCCCCACAATATCTTCCAGCCTATGAAGATCCTTTGAGTGGATATGACATTCTCCGTGTGACTGACCATGGAATCATCTCACTGATTGTCTCCACTATATCTTCTTGCCTATGAAGATCCTGAGTGGTTGTGACATTGTCCCTCTGTCTAGCCATGAAATCATGTCACTGATTGTCTCCACTATATCTTCCAGCCTATGAAGATCCCTTGAGCGAATGGTTGCGACATTGTCCCTGTGTCTAGCCATGAAATCATCTCACTGATTATCTCCACTATATCTTCCAGCCTATGAAGATCCCTTGAGCGAGTGATTGTGACATTGTACCTGTGATTAGCCATGAAATCATCTCACTGATTGTTTCCACTATATCTTCTTGCATATGAAGATCGTTTGAGCGGTTGTGACATTGTCCACATGACTGAAAATGAAATCATCTCATTGATTGTCCCCACAATATCTTCCAGCCTAATGAGATCCTTCGAGCGAGGGGTTGTGACATTGTACCTGTGTCTAGCCATGAAATCATGTCACTGATTGTCTCCACTATATCTTCCAGCCTATGAAGATCCTTTGAGCGGGTGTGACATTGTCCATGTGACTGGCCATGAAATCATCTCACTGATTGTCTCCACTATATCTTCCAGCCAATGAAGATTCTTTGAGCGGGTGTGACATTGTCCCTGTGACTGGCCATGAAATCATCTCACTGATTGTCTCCACTATATCTTCCAGCCTATGAAGATCCTTTGAGTGGTTGTGACATTGTCCATGTGACTGGCCATGAAATCATCTCACTGATTGTCTCCACTATACTTTCCAGCCTATGAAGATCCTTTGAGTGGTTGTGACATTGTTCATGTGACTGGCCATGAAATCATCTTACTTGTTGTCTCCACTATATGTTCCTGCCTGTGAAGATCCTTTGAGTGGTTGTGACATTGTCCCTGTGACTGACCATAAAATCATCTCACTGATTGTCTCCACTTTATCTTCCAGCCTATGAAGATACTTTGAGTGGATGTGACCTTGTCCCTGTAACTGGTCATGAAATCATCTCACTGATTGCCACCACTACATTTTCCAGCCTATGAAGATCCTTTGAGTGTTTGTAACATTGTCCATGTGACTGAACATGAAATCATTTTAGTGGTTGTCCCCGCTATATCTTCCCGCCAATGAAGATCCTTTGAGAGGTTGTGACATTGTCCACGTGACTGACCACGAAATCATCTCACTGATTGTCTCCACTGTATCTTCCTGCCTATGAAGATCCTTTGAGTGGTTGTGACATTGTCCATGTGACTGGCCATGAAATCATCTCACTGATTGTCTCCACTGTATCTTCCAGCCAATGAAGATTCTTTGAGCGGGTGTGACATTGTCCATGTGACTGACCATGAAATCATCTCACTGATTGCCTCCACTTTGTTTTCCGGCCCATGAAGATCCTTTAAGTGGTTGTGACTTTGTCCATGTGACCGACCATGAAATCATCTCACTGATTGCCTCCACTATATCTTCCAGCCTGTGAAGATCGTTTGAGTGGTTGTGACTTTGTCCATGTGACTGGCCATGAAATCATCTCACTGATTACCTCCACTATATCTTCCAGCCTGTGAAGATCGTTTGAGTGGTTGTGACATTGTCCATGTGACTGGCCATGAAATCATCTCACTGATTGTCTCCTCTATATCTTCCTCCCTATGAAGATCCTTTGAGTGGATGTGACATTGTCCCTGTGACTGGGCATGAAATCATCTCACTGATTGCCTCCACTATATCTTCCAGCCTATGAAGATCCTTTGAGCGAGTGGTTGTGACATTGTCCCTGTGACTGGCCGAGAGATCATCTCACTGATTTGGTCATATGAATAAAGACTGGCAAATGCTTTTATCTAAGACTCCATGTACATAGGCCTTTTTGTACAAAATTGAAGTAAAAGCGTTTGCTATTCTTTATTCATATCAGCCACTGTCTCCACTATATCTTGACTGGCCACGAAATCATCTCACTGGTTGTCTTCACGATATCTTCCCGCCTATGAAGATCCTTTAAGTGGTTGTGACTTTGTCCATGTGACTGGCCATGAAATCATATCACTGATTGCCTCCACTACATCTTCCAGCCCTTGAAGATCCTTTGAGCGGTTGTGACATTATCCATGTGACTTACCATGAAATCATCTCACTGATTGTCTCCACTACATCTTCCAGCCCTTGAAGATCATTTGAGTGGTTGTGACATTGTCCATGTGACTGGCCATGAAATCATCTCACTGATTGTCTCCACTACATCTTCCAGCCCTTGAAGATCATTTGAGTGGTTGTGACATTGTCCCTGTGACTGACCATGAAATCATCTCACTGATTGTCCCCACTGTATCTTCCAGCCTATGAAGATCCTTTGAGCGGATGTGACATTGTCCATGTGACTTACCATGAAATCATCTCACTGATTGTCCCCACTATATCTTCCTGCCTATGAAGATCCTTTGAGTGGTTGGGACATTGTCCATGTGACTGGCCATGATATCATCTCACTAATTGTCCGAATTATATCTTCCTGCCTATGAAGATCCTTTGAGTGGTTGGGACATTGTCCATGTGACTGGCCATGATATCATCTCACTAATTGTCCGAATTATATCTTCCTGCCTCTGAAGATCCTTTGAGTGGTTGGGACATTGTCCATGTGACTGACCATGAAATCGTCTCACTGATTGTCTCCACTATATCTTCCAGCCTGTTAAGATCCTTTGAGTGGTTGGGACATTGTCCATGTGACTGACCATGAAATCGTCTCACTGATTGTCTCCACTATATCTTCCAGCCTGTTAAGATCCTTTGAGTGGATGTGACATTGTCCATGTGACTTACCATGAAATCATCTCACTGATTGTCCCCACATCTTCCAGCCAATAAAGATCCTTTGAGTGGTTGGGACATTGTCCATGTGACTGACCATGAAATCATCTCACTGATTGTCCGGATTATATCTTCCTGCCTGTGAAGATCCTTTGAGTGGATGTGACATTGTCCATGTGACTGACCATGAAATCATCTCACTGATTGTCCGAACTATATCTTCCAGTCAATGAAGATCCTTTGAGTAAAGTGGTTGTGACATTGTTCATGTGACTGGCCATGAAATCATCTCACATGTTGTCCCCACTATATCTTCCTGCCTAAGAAGATCTTTTGAGTGGTTGGGACATTGTCCCTGTGACAGGCCATGAAATAATCTCACTGATTGTCTCCACTATATCTTCCAGCCTATGAAGATCCTGTGAGCGAGTGGTTGTGACATTGTCCCTGTTACTGGCCATGAGATCATCTCACTGATTTGGTCATATGAATAAAGACTAGCAAATGCTTTTATCTAAGACTCCATGTACATTTACACTAGGCCTTTCTGTACAAAACTGAAGTAAAAGCGTTTGCTATTCTATATTTATATCAGCCACTGTCTCCACCATAACTTGACTGGCCACGAAATCATCTCACTGGTTGTCTTCACTATATCTTCCCACCTATGAAGATCGTTTGAGTGGTTGTGACTTTGTCCATGTGACTGGCGATGAAATCATCTCACTGATTGTCCCCACTACATCTTCCAGCCTATGAAGATCCTTTGAGTGGTTGTGACATTGTTCATGTGAATGGCCATGAAATCATCTCACTGATTGCCCCCAATATATTTTCTAGCCTATGAAAATCCTTTGAGTGGATGTGACATTGGGCGATATGAATAAAGACAAGTAAATGCTTTTACTACAATTTTGTACAGAAAGGCCTAATGTAAATGTATATGGAGTTTTAGATAAAAACATTTGCTGGCCTTTATTCCTATCACCCATGTGATTGGTTGTGAAAAATTGTAACATTGTCCACACAGTTGTTTGTTGGTTGTGACAGTGATCGACATAGCCTTTAAGGGGTTATGAGATTATGCATAAATGTTGTCCATAATTTGTTACAACATCATTATATTGGGGTAGCTTGTGGGGTGCAGGGGGCAAATGCCCCCAGAGGTCACCAAAAAATGTGTTTTGACTGTGCTTTTGTCCGAAATATTTCAAGTGTTATTCTGCCCCCAAGAAAGTCTTTTGCCCCCCCCCTTCTCAAGACCGAAAAGCAAGTTACGCCCCTCTTCTTCAGCAACGTGAGTGTTGGAAAATCATCCCATGTTTAGTATAAAAGTCAGGAAGATCAGTGTCATGGTGCATTGAGCAAGACACTTCACCCTACATTTTATTGTCCTTTGAATGAGAAGTCAAACCAAGGTTCCAAGCCAGAAACATGAGGTTTGCAATGGACCCTGCATCTGGCCAAAGCAATTTCTTACTATGTATAGGCCAATAACCCAATTGGGTTCAGACAAAACAAACAAGCATTTCATACACATATTCATTTGTTTATTAAAATGTACACAATACCATACAGTGCCATGAACAAACTCCGCCACTGAAAATCTTCTGAATAGTCAATGATACAACAGAAAAAGACAGTCTCCACATTGTGTCCAGGCGGCCACCCCTATACCCCATTTCAAGAAAAATGCCACTGCATGAAAAAGAAGCTTAAAATGGCTGGAAAAAGTTGAAAGTTTTTGACTTAGGTCATACTTCAGATACATTGGCCGATATTTATAAGACTAGTAAATGCTTTTACTTTAAACTTCATGTACATTTACACTAGCCATCTCCGTAGAAAACTGTAGTAAAAGCATTTACTAGTCTTTATAAGTATTAGCCATTATCTATATCATTTATATTCCCAGCTAGAATCAAGAATGTTCAAAGATTGTTTATTATTCCCTAAAGTGTCCAACATCACCAGCCAAACATATACTCCATTGCTTTTGACATTATACTGGAATTCTTCTGAGGCGTGTTGCTTTGCGAGACAACCTGTAAGGAAACAAAGGATAACATTTATACAAACAAATAATTTTACATCTGACATAATTAAGAGAGTGTATCATACTACTGAGCAAGTGTAAGGGCCCAAGTAAATGGTGGAAAAAGCTGGGATTGAGCAAGACTAACAAGTTCTATGCCATGTGGTGA
The DNA here is from genome assembly GCF_910592395.1 of Lineus longissimus. Taxonomy (NCBI): domain Eukaryota; kingdom Metazoa; phylum Nemertea; class Pilidiophora; order Heteronemertea; family Lineidae; genus Lineus; species Lineus longissimus. The sequence goes on from NC_088315.1 coordinate 9,815,204, forward strand.
ATTATTTTGGTAGGCTTGCTGCTTTATCACAAGGGGCCCCAAGTCAGGAAATAAATTTGCTTCAAAGCTTTGTTGAAAAGACTATGAATACTGGACCTCTTTAACCTCTCAATATCTCATCACCCTAAAACTTGGATAACTGATCTGTAAAGGCTTTTTGCTTCAAAACGCAGTTGAAAAGATTTTGAATACTGGAGCTCTTTCTATAAACTCTCAATATCTTTACACCTCTAAAACTTGGTTTACTGATCTGAAACTTTAAGTTTCTCCGAGTCTGATCTTACCTCATGATCACTACTTGCCGCCCGGTAAGCAGCAGTTAGTGGTCTCATTGGAGTTGACTTAGATGTATTGAATGATTCCCCTGGTCCTATCTGTTGTATGGGTGTACCTAACATGCTCTGATGAAGATGATTGTCTCTGTCAGACTCCATCACACTCTGGAACACAATGGGAACAATATTAGATGGTTTATTGGGTCCTATCTGTTGTATGGGTGTACCCAACATGCTCTGATGAAGATGATTGTCTCTCTCAGACTCCATCACACTCTGGAACACAATGGGAACAATATTAGATGGTTTATTGGGTCCTATCTGTTGTATGGGTGTACCCAACATGCTCTGATGAAGACGATTGTCTCTGTCAGACTCCATCACACTCTGGAACACAATGGGAACAATATTAGATGGTTTATTGGGTCCTATCTGTTGTATGGGTGTACCCAACATGCTTTGATGAAGATCATTTGGAACAATATAAGACAATTCTGGTTACAACCAGCCACCTTGCATCATTCCTGAGAAGTTACATCTGATGGTGTTCCTGTCAATCATGCCTAATTTTCATCATCCATTTGCCAGGCTTCTCACATCCTTCGCCGAACGACCAATCTTGGAGAAGATGCGAAATTGGTTGATCGAGAAATGAGACCTTATAGACAGCAACATCATCAATTGCATATTCTTACAGATGCAGCAGTGGCTGGCGAGTTGCATTGATAAACGGAAAATGGTACACCAAAATATTGATGAGAAAATGTATTCAGATATTCATCATGACTAATTGGAATCCATCAACTCTTCTTGTTGAACTTTTATCCCATCCTACAGAGATTTCTTCAGCCTCATCAAAGAGGTAAGAAATTTGTATTTCAACAAAAATTCGAACTGTTTTTGGGGGACATTTTTCATGACTAATTGGAATCCATCCACTCTTCTTGTTGAACTTTCATCCCCTCCTACAGAGATTTCTTCAGCCTCATCAAAGAGGTAAGAAAGCCATATTTTAACAAAAATTCGAACTGTTTTTGGGGGACGTTTTTCATGCACAGCGGTACACAACCACACACTCACCTTATCTATACAAGGCTGTACTCCAACCATGATACCATTCCCGAACACTTTACCGTTTTTACTGAGCGCTTTCTTTGCCTGTATTTTTGATTGAAAGTGAAGATGCATCCAGTTACCATCATTTGCTATCTGAAAAACAAACGAGTTCAACTTATCAGTGCTGAAATTAGAAGTTAATATGAAGAGAGCCCCATTAGCAAATTTAAGTGTCAATATCCATAATCCTGCATCCAAAAATACAATTTACAAAGGTAGACCGAGATTTCTAGCAAGGTGGTCAATTTACCAAATTAAGGGGCGTTTTCCAAACATCTTAAAGAGAATTTTTGAGGTCGATTTAAATTTCAAGAGTCCTTGAGCACAAGGGATTTTCAGTCTAAATTTCTCTTGAAAATTGGTCGTCTGCACCCACTGACCCCCCCCTTGCTTATGCTAAGAATTGATTTAAAACTAGTCTTTATTAATTATTGCTTACGCCTTTCTGTGTAAGACCCTGCCGATTAGACTATTGCCGTCAAAACTTACTGTGTGTTTGATTATATTTCCGTACTGTGAGAACTGCTGTAAGATGAACGAGGTCGCTGCTGGCGGGAACCCGAATATGGTTACCCAAGTTTCGTCAAGCTCATCATCAGGTCGTATTGATTCACTGAAAATAGTGCGTAAATTCAACTACAGGTATGTTTTTGAAGAACACTCTTACTGGATAATCGTAAGAAACTGACTGGATATTTCAGACAGCATCCGCCAGATTTCTTGGCATGTTGGTACTTTTGTTGAATTCCTGCACACCAAGTACAGGAAACGGTGTCTGACTTGGGGAGGGCTCTTATCCACCGGAGTACTTAAAGAAATTCAACTTCAGATTTTTACTTTGGGGCAGGTTTGCTCTCAATGTTTGCCACAGTGAAACAGTATCTGACTTGTGAGTTTTAGCCTCTTGGACTTGGTGGCCAAGCCAAGAATCAGATCAGATCAAAATTCGGTGTCAGAGGTTACATGTGATAGGGAGTCATGTATTGAAAGATCAGTTTTGAGGCTCAGCCAGTACGACTCTTTTTCTTTACTCTCAACTGGCCAGACATGGTCGAGTAGATATGTGCAGAGTAGTAGGTGCACTTTTTGATTTTTAAGGAAATATTTTTGAATTAGACTTGGGAATTAAGCTTTTGAGACTGGTATATGTGTTACACCAAGCTTTTGAGATTGATAATACACTATAGTGGTAAAGGGCCTACTTAAAACACACATTTATTGTTCAAATAAAAGTTCACTACCATGTAAATCTAGATATATGGTAAAGTTACACAAACCGGTAACTTTATTTTCATGAGGATTTCCATTAATCTTACCCTTGCGTATAAAATGGATCAATCTGTGTCGGCGAGGGAACTTGCTTCTTTTGTTGTGATCCAAACGGCCCAATGAAACTATGAGACATCTCAGTCGGCGGGGGCCCAGGCGTGGAAAACTGGGCAGGGGACCTTCCCATGTCTGAGGGGAACTGTGGCGTCCTCGCATGACTAAAATCCAGCTGGAAGTAACGAAAGGGGCTGAGTGGTTAGGATCCATCCCTTGGATTGTGATTCTAGCGAAAAACTACCAGGGCGATTTTTCTGAAACTCGTATAGTTGACACCATGGCCCAAAACAATTGATTATGGAAACACAATGAATTGAAAATGACTTAATTAATATCTTTTGTATTGCTTCAAACCCAAAAACGAAGGGTATTACCCTTAAAAGTGGGAGCTTTGCATTTTACAAATTGCACTGCATTGTATTAGGCAAGAAAATACCTAATCTGAAAGTTGACATCTTTTCCAATAGGAGGCAGCACATGTAACAACACTGTTCACGCAAGAGCTCAAATGAGTTTCTAGATGCTCTATTATCTCTATCTACAATCATTTACTATCAACAATCACTGCATTGACCAGCTGGTTTAATGAACTAATTTCTGATTAATTTTGTTTATATAAATGACCAGCATAGATATTTATTTTGTCAAATAAGCTGGTGACCTATTTACGCAATGCAACACCACGAAACTCATAAATTTCCAAAACGTATAAAGTGCAGTATTTCACAGGATTAACCAGCTGTCCTTATCTTGGGGTGAGCTCCTGTTCTATGAACGCATAGTGAGGGCAGGCCTGCTGACACCATTAGCTATACAAACTCACGCATCACCCAGCAGGAAACTGCAGGGCTCGGGTGCAATTTTTGGAACTTCCCTCAAAAATGGGGAAAAAACAATGATATAAGAGTAGAACTATATGAAGCACTTCCAGCTTTCAATGACTTGATTAATCATTGGAAGTGCCAGTGTGTCAAAACAACACATTTCTAACTGAATAACCTGAATTTCAAAAATGCAGTTGTAAAATATCGACTTAGCCTACATGAAGAGCTAAACTTAGCGTCAACTTGACCATTTATCTGTATAAATAATGGTGGGATGGTATATTACAGGGAGGGCCACTACCGCCATTAAGCTCAAACCAGCTAATTCTTCATGCAACTTGGCTAACGCCAAATGTTATTTCTGTTGTAAAATTTTCAAGTCGTGCAAACTTGTCAGGAATCACCACCTGGACTTAAAGTTTTTAGAATACAGGGCAGGCCCTTATATATTATCATGTAGGAGGAAACCGGAGCTGGGAAGGAAATATCTCCGTCAGATTAACCCACTCTTCTACATGACGATGTGAACCAGTTGGGGATCGAACGGCTGACAACTTGGACACCTTCTCCTCACCTGTCTTTTCCCAAGAGCAGCATTTCCAAATGGACTAGCGACAGGGGCAGGACTAGTTATTTGATCAATCAAGCCCTGGACAGGTGGGGCCCCAGTTTTATCTTTGGTCCTATGACTGTAGTCCCTGAAAAAAAATACACACATGTACAAGATGGTTTGAAGAAACAACATTTTTCAATGAAATACAGTAGAACCACCCTTAGCGGACATCTCTCTATTAAGGACAACCTCTCTATTAAGGACAGTAGTTTTGGTCCAAAATTGGGTTTTTACATTCAATTGGGCCTCCCTAATCAGGACACCTCTCTATTAAGGACAGCACTTGTCAGTCCCGAGGGTGCCCTTAATAGAGAGGTTCCACTGTATTTGCATTTTTACACGAGTCCTTAAAATTCAACTTAACCCTTTTATCATGTCTCACAATGGTTTGAAAAATATGTTGCAAAAGGTGAAGTTACCACTCTGGATAATTCTGTATTCAAGACTAGTCTTCATTCATACGTGATACAGCACTGTCATGACTGTGATAGTGCGATGCTCAAATAGACTGTTACCTAGTTTTTGCCTCCGACCTTGGTGACTGAAGGAAACCCCCCGACTGTGCTGCGGATAGTCGGCCTGGTGTTCCATGCGGAGGACTGTGACCACTGGGGGAAGACCATAACGATCTCTGGTGTCCTGGCTGCAAAAGTTGAACGATATTTATATTTCTTATAAATTTTCTTAGGCTCCATGGTCCATTTTCGGATCTTTGCCATAGGATTTTAGTCCACATCAGGTTACACATTAACCCCCTGTCATGCCTACGACGTATTTGGGACCTTTAGCCTGCTCTGGCAGAGGCACTCAGGTACAGAGAATCTCGGTTTTAAGTCTCAATCAAAGGACTGGCTATGAATTTTACTTCCTTGATACCCATGTTGGTTCATCCAGTAATACAAATCTTGGTTCTCCCCTGAATCAAACGCAGGCTCATTGCCCGATAGCCAGGCGTCTTTAACCTCAAGGCTATGAGGCTCCTCCAATAGCATCTAAAATTACACAACAAGCATTCCTTACAGCTGACGGGTCAAATGTTAATTTCTGAGTTCAGTCGAAGCTGAGCAATCGGGAATATTTTTTGTGTCCATTTGGATCTTCTACTGAATATACGCAATACTCCCAGTGGACAACTCGAAAGTACTCAGAATGTTAATTTCATTCCACATTTTCAATGGTTCTCAAAGTGTCTACCTACAGACATAGCAGACGTATCACCAAGAAGATAACCAGGTAGAAAGGATGCCTGATGAACTGGACTAGCCGCTGGAGAGCCGAGAGTCATTGGTTCGGAAGATGGGCCAGATGAGGGTGAGAACATTATTGTACTACTGAAATGAAATGCGTCAGTGTCAGTAAAGAATGAATCATGCTAATTAATGAAGGTTGGGCGGGGAGTATCACCAAGGAGTTTTTTAAATTGGCAAGGAAAAGTTGTCTTGAAAATATTCTTCTCCATCATAAAAAACGCCACGTCCTCTGCAAAAGTACAACAATTACATTTAACATGGCAGGGCAATGACACATCATCATACTCAGTTTGTTTTGCGCCTGCCTCAACCTCGATTTCTTCTTCTACGTCAGCCAATAGAGGCCCACACACCAGGCAGAGGAAGCCACTGTTGGCCGCAACAAACAAAAGACCGCATGGTCGCACACCACATGATCTTTTGTTCGTTGTGCCTATATATAGGTTTGTTTGGGTCTGCAAGTGCAATGACTTCCTCCGCCTGGTGTCAAAGAGTCTTTCATGGATGTTTTAACCTTTTACACTACAGGGCGAGGATTCAGCGGCGTGCCTATATTATAAACAATCTACAATGTTTGCCTTGGATGAAATTCAAAATAAAAAAATTAAGTTTAAGCTTGACGGTTAACCATATCTTTCATTTTCATGGCCTTGGCTAAGGGCTACATTGCTATGTTAGGACTAAGTTAGGTCAATACTGTCCAGAAAGCTGCAAAAGCCTGCATGCATGTCCCCTCGGCCTCAGTCCTGGTCCTACTTTCACATCTTTACTTTGTAGTGTATCGGTAGCCTTACAAAAATAAAAGTCATGAACTGGAGGCCACTTGAACAGAATGTGTATGAATGTCCCAAATCATAAAAACTGATTTAATAATCACAAAAAAGTATGTCCGAAAATAGGCTAAAATAATGCTTCCAGGCTAAATCCGGTTATCGAACCCACTTTCACTTCTCACTTTTCTATCATTTTTCCCTTTCATTTTCTCCAGACCAGGAACTATACCTTTGAGTATCAGCATAAGACAAAGGTTCAGTAAAGGAATGGTCGCGTTTGATCAGCAATCAGACCCAAGGAAATAGCAAAAAGAGTGGTAGAAGTCAGTAATTATTCGATTTCCACGGTTTTGAAAATGGCGGAAGTGACTTTTAGCTGGCCGCTAGCAAAATCCGCATATTCGATTAAAAACGTTTGGCCCATTAATTTATTTCTTGAGCAAAAGTGTATCTTAACGATCTGATATGGTAGTTGTTGAATGAAATCGGTCAGAAAACTTGAGAAAAGTATTTATTTAACGCGCTATGAACGAATTTTTATCGCGAGCTAAAAATTAATTACTTCGAAATTTCCTCCAATCAAAATTTGTGTTACAAATTGGTTTTGGCTTGTCCGGTGTTGTGCTAGCAGTCGAGCACCTACCCTCTGATGACTGCAAAGCTGTATTTTGATCGACCTTTATCATCAAACTCATTTGTTCAAACTATTGGTTTTTAAGATTTATCAAATCTCTTATTTGATAAAATATTTTCTATTGAATAAATAAGTGCTTCAATCACTAGATATAGAGTAATTGTGTTGTAGTAAGAGGGGTTGAGAACGGCTTTTAGACGAGCCAATTGCACAGCCTTTACGTCATCTGCGAATTCAAGGAAGCCAAAAGACATGAAAGAAAACCAGACACAGGCCTAATGTTGTTCTCGGATTAATTCAGGACCACTCAAGTGTATCCGTGTTTTCAATCGCCTTTGTTGTGGTAGGTATAATGACGTCTGATATGTCACGCATCGACGATTGTCAAATGATCAAATCTTGAACGCAAACGCATCATGAAAAGCCAGTGCGTTTGTCTGTTTGATACCAAAATTGTTTTGTTGATCACTCGATCTAGGCCCCTAATCTGTAATCAATGTGTCAGATTGATCATTTTATCAATCAATCGTGTTGTTTTCGTGTAGGGCCTATAGGCTATGATTTTCATGCCATTTCCTGCCCATCCAACATGTCAAAATAAAGGAGGGAATGGCCAAAAGATCGGAAAACCGTATCGTCATAATACGGCGGCGCGTACCGGTGTGACGTGGTCGTGATCTGCTTGGGGGGGGGGGGGGGGGCACAAATCTGCCGTTGCCATTGACACCGCAACTGGAAAGTAAGTGTTACAACGCTGGCAACTGCGTCGGACTGTGTTGTGATCTGTTGTCTCCTATGAAATTATGTCGAAGATGATTTTTTCCACATGATGCCTGGACCCTGGTGGTGTCACAAATCACTGTTTGCACAGTCACAGTGATTGCATGGTCGATATGAAAATAACCTGGTTGTCGTCTGGTAATCCCTAAAGTAAAAATAGTGCTGGGGATAGCCTGGCCATCCTCCAAGCAGCTATCCTGAAAAACAGCTTCACGGACACACACACACAGACATAACATAGTAACTTAGATACAGTGGAACCTCTCTTTGCGGACGCCTATCAAGGACAACTTTTCTATTAAGGTCACTTGTTTTGGTCCCAAATTGGATGTTTCCATTCAATTTAACCTCGCTGATCAGGACACCTCTCTAAGGACGGCACATTGTCAGTCTCATGGGTGTCCTTATTTGAGAGGTTCTACTGTTCATTACAAAGCCTGGGCCTCCCGTCTGTGCAGCAGACCAAATTGTCCTTGGCATTTTGTCGATGGTGCACCTTGGCTCGATATACAGCAGACCGGAGCCTATTACAATTTGTTGTTAGACCAACTGAACTGAGATCAAACCAGGGAACTCAGAGGTGACAATGACAGGCGTTGATCGATGTTGAGTCACTGAGCCACTTTCAGACCCCTGACTGAGTGACAGGGGTTGATCGATGTTTTCACCGAGCCACTTTCAGGGCTCTTACCAAGCCATTACCAAATTGCCAACCAAGCTGAGCAAGCAGTTCAAGACAATTTCCTTTCCTCTGACGAATGGGAGAAGGGTCACAGAATGGTCATCTACATCGGTCGAGTGCCTCATTTCTAATTCAGAAAGAAGCTACATAGCTTGTGGAAGACAAAATTCAGGCGATGCAAGTGTACATGGAAGCACTGGTCTGTTTATTCTCGATGGAGTGGTGATATTATCATTGATGATGGAATTACAATTAATTAGGATCATAAATAAAATCTAATGATATTGCAATAAACAAGGGATGTTGTTCTACAATGTTCTGTGCTTATGTTTACAATTACTACATGTACTAGACTAAGCTTTTGTATTCCACCTGTTCTTCCTCTGTATGTATGTCTGCATAGGCTTATGTCATGTATGCTCATGTGGCTTACATGTACAGGAGAACCTCTCTACAAAGGACACCCTCAGGACTGACAAGTGCTGTCCTTAATAGAATGGTGACCTGATTAGAGAGGCCAAATTGAATGAAACGTTCCACTTTGGGACCAAAACTAGTGTCCTTAATGGGGAGGTTGTCCTTAATAGAGAGGTGTCCGCTAAGGGAGGTTCCACTGTAGTTACATGACTAAGATAATGAGGCTTCCACATGATTTCATAATTCATATCTGTCAATAATGCGTCTGCCTAGTTGGCCGTTTTCTATTTTTATCGCGAGGTATTGGATTTTTCCTATCAAGACTTTCATATCGACAGCCTGGTTTACTGATGAAAGTGTTCATGTAAAATGTTCATTCTCGAAGTGGTTATGGTAATATGATACTGATAGTGCAGACTAGTCTGGTCATGTACATGTACGACATTATTATAAAGTGCATGGTGGTAGAAATTAGAATGGAGCGTTGGAGGTAGAGTGTTTTCTTGGTATCAGGAGTATTTTTGTTAGAGCTGTAGGCTCGCTAAATCAAATAAATATGATTGAACTCTTAACCCTCAAGGGAATGTAGTTTTCTTAGCCAGTTATCAAGTTAGTATTGTGTGGCCTGTGTGCTGGTACTAGTGCTAGTATTGATAATGAGTGTATGTTCCGAAAGTCTGATATGATGCAATCAGATTATATAGCCAAAAGGTTCCATTACTTAGTTATATTAGGCCTTTCTACACGAGGACAGTTGGAACCGGCTTTGAGCCAGCTCGAGGCGGGTCAGGATGATTTTTACCGTGTAGAACGAAATCAGAACCGTCTCCAAGTGACCTGACCCGAGGCGCGTTAGCACTGCAGTCTCGAGTCACTTGAGGCGGGTTGGAGCCACTTCAAGACGCTTAATCTCTCGTGTAGAACCGATCTGGCCTCGAGTCACTTTGCGCACGGTACTAAAATCGGGTAGCGCAGTATATCATATATATATGATCCACCGAATAAAGAGTCACATGCGCCACCATGCGACAGGTTAGTTGTTTAAGTGGCCTGAACTGACCTGGGGCCGGCGATTTGGCTCGTCTCCGTGTAGACAGCGCAAAGCCAGTTACAGGTGATCCGGCTTCAAGTGGCTCGAGGTGAGGAGGGCTAGAACCGTCCTCGTGTAAAAGCAACTATTGATATATCATATACCACATGTTGTTATTACATAAAGAATGCCATTCTGTGTCCATTCCAAATGTTCCAACGAGAATCTCAATTGATGGCTTAAGTTCAACTTAAGGCCTACAGCGTTCTTTAAAAAATTTAAATCTGCATTTGAATTTAAAATTTCCAATGGCGTTTTACGTACTAAAGACACCAAGGGGTTTGTAGTATTGATTTCAACCTGGAGTTGACTTATTTAGGCAGGTCTGATGTCATCGCAAAGCGCCACCTGTGTTCACTGCTGTTTGGAGCTTATCGGATCTCATCCGGTCTTTTTCTCATCTTGAAAACGGCCATTATTAGGCTAAAAATCCAGCGTAAAACAGATTGAATTTGAGCTAGTTCTGGAATTTGTACCTTGCATTAGGCCTACTGTAGGTTCTTGTCGAGTGATTTCAGACAAATTTGCATTGTTTTGTTAGTAGAGTGGACTTGATTGTGCTGGGGTATGCTAAACTGATCATTGGTGACTCCATACAATGTACACTTGGTCTTTTTATAGAACGCTATATAAGCACTCAAACTTCTCGCTGCTTATTCATATTTGGGTTCTCCCCTGACGCCTGAAGTACTGAGTTAACAGTAAGAGTATTACAGGTATTTCTGGTTATTAGGCATATATATAAAAAAATGTGTGCCATACAGATATGACGGACCTACAAACCTGTATGATGTCTGATTTACTCTTTTACGCATTGCCGAAGTTTTATACTGTCTGTGTTTTCCTTAGCCTGAATCTATGATGTCTGCCTGGAATAATAGTCTTATTGCAGCAGACATCATAGATTCAGGCTATTCATATCAAAGGGAAACACAGAGAGTTGGAGTACCAGCACATAGGAAGTAGCACTGTCTCTCTGACTCTTTTTCAAGTCTGGGCGGGGTTGTACACAATTTGTTAAACATTCACGTCAAGTCCTCTTTATAAAATGCAATCCAACATGCCTAAAGTGGGAAGAAAATTGTACCATGTTAAACCTAAATGAAGGCATTGGTTGTCTTGCCAAACACAGCGAGGGTTTAATAACGGCTGAAACTGATGGCAGCAAAATAGATCCACCTGAGCAGTGTTTGGTGAGGCAACCAATAGCGACAATGAGATATCTATTTCTATTCTAAAGCACCTCAAACTAAACAATGTAAATGTCATTCTTGACTACTTCCAAACAATATTCTGCACCAACCCAAGCGGTTATGTTTACCTAAAACAATAAACGCTACCATCAAACAAGACACAAAGGGCGCATAGTTTTGGAGTATCAAGTTGGGCTGTCATATAGTGACTGAACAGTTTGAGCCTTGGTTGTATTGCCTCAATCTCTTTTGTTAAAAACCCAATGTTTGTGGGGCTTTCATCAGTGGATCTTTTCATAAAAACAACACTTATCAGTGCTGATCAAGGTTACTGGTACATGTACAAAAAACAAGTATCTACTTTATAATCCCAAATCAAATGTAATTTCGGAAGGGTCACCCTATAATGAGATGATTTATAATTTTATTTGCTTAGGTTTTCCAGTTGCTTCTCTAAATGGTCTTGACATGGTTGTCAAGTGAAGTGGCCTCCATCATCCAATATTTTGTCAAGAGGCCGAGCGGAGGCAGCTTCTGATCACTTACTATCAGCATTTATTGACTTAAAAGGATCCTGCCCACCTTCCTTCTTATTGGTCGATGGCAAAGGCTGCTGGGAGGTAGTAGGGGGCCTTCTGCTCCAACGTTGCGCGATATTGTAGCGCCACGTCGTGAGAAGAGTGTGCGTTATGTCGCCACTTTTTAATGGGAATTAATGTCAGGACATAAATGGGGATACGACGCAGAAGTAGCAATATCGCAAACAAGGCAATATGGTTTGTTCATGTTGTTCATTTCAGTTCATTTCAAATGATTGGCACTTTTCTCCCGAGTGAGATGCAGTTGAATCCAATAGCAGTGACCATGTGTCACACCACTGTCTGACTAAAAGGAAAAAACACTGGTCCACCACTTCTGGCATGTCTGGTGTGTAAGTGTGATCGTAATAGCATGCAATCTTGTACCAATTTGACTTTCTGGCCTGGGAGGATTTCTGCAAAAGTATGAGAGCTTTGGTATGCCCTTGAAAACCCATTGAAAAGTTGACAAGTCTCCTTCCCAAATTCCTATATCTCTAGTATTTACCTGCCAGGCGATATCAGGCATCAGGTTTGCTTTGAACAGGCTTTTGTCCCGAAAATAATTCTTGAAATATCTGTGTTGTACTCGTTTAGGACCCATGGGTTGTGCCTGATGTTATGAGCTAAGTTTGAATGGATTTGTTGACTCGGTGTCTTCCAAGTTTTGTATGATGGTACGTTGGTGTCAGGTTGCTTAAAAAAGGATTGGACATTCAGGTAATTTAGACGTTTTAAGGAACTTCTTGTCCCACATTTATCATTGTCAGGTGCGAAAGCTGATGACATGGATGATAGGGACACAAACAATGCCTATGGACTTACGAGAGTGTGTCACTCATGCAGCTATTTGTTCTTCTTTGGCATTCGCTCTTGCCTGGCTGGAAAATCATCTCCAACTCTTGTGATTTCAAAGAGTATTTCACAATCTGGATTTGTGAGCTTTTACAGTTGGTGCCAGTTGAATTTATTTGCTTTGCGTCTCAGTTTTTGCCTTGGAGTATGAGAGCAGACCATCTCTAGAGCTGGATTGTACTGTCCACTTCTTTGATGAGGTTTTTCTCTACCCTGTCATTGGCACCAGGTGAGAGGAACCTTGGTTTTATTTTTCTGAAGGACGAAGCAATGGTGAGCTAGTTTAGGCAAAACAGCAGTCCCCCGAATCGTATTCGAACCCTTATGATTATGCATTAGCCCCCAGTGCTCTAACCAATATATCACTGATTTCTCCTCTACACCAAACATGCCAGTGGTGCCGACTGGAAAAAATTGGGTCTGAAAATTCCCATCATAATCTTACGAATTTTCCAGATATCAAACACCGAGTTGAAGGCACTGCCACTTGAGATAGAAAACCCCTGCCCTTTATTTTAATTTGAAAATCGCAACTGCCAAGACAGGAAGTAATCAAATAGACTGTTTTTAAATACCCATTAATAACATGCAACAATACAAGTTTCAGTACGAATTGGTTAGGCAACTTGTTTTCACTTCAAGAATTGAAACGGTAGGAACTGATTTGAGTGTGGCACTCCAATACGTTCTTATTTTTGATACAATTTCAATTCAGTTCAAAACTCCAGCACATATAGGTTGCTGATGCTTTATGAAAATGTTCAAATATAGGTCACACTGACCCATTTTATTGCCTGAATTTCACATTGGCTTGAAACTGGTTGTTCTTAGTTGAGCAGCGCATGAATAATGAATTAGTGAATATCGCCTCGATCGATTTTATCCATAGCACCTGCTGCGAATGCTGCAGATTATTATTTGCAGCCCTCATCACTGCATTCCTGGCTGCATTCATAAAGATCTTAGCTTTGATCCATCTTACCTGGCAAAACTCTGGGATGCGTGAAAAACATTCTGCATCCCTTCTGTACAGAAGCACCGTGTTTCAAGTTAACATTGCCAGAAATCGCTGTTCATTATATGTACATTGATGCATATATAGATTCCTGGTTTGGTTAAAATTGATGGCATGTTGAGTGCAACTCTTGGGGCTTACCAATGTAAACTGTTGATGTTATTCAGTATGTTATGAAGTGAAGACAACTTGTTGTTGTGTAAACTTCATCAGCTTTTGTGAGTAGTCGATTTGTTGTGAAGAAGTACTGAGAAAATACAGAATATCGTACCTCAAGACAAGTATGCATATTTCAGGGGTCAAAGCCGTGTAGGATAGAAGTTGGTTCTGGGATCCATCAGAAAATGTACACAAAGATTCTATCAGTTGGTTACATACACTTTTAGTTGTCTACCTTAACCACCGTTTACAAAAATGACAGAAGAATTAGGCCAACTCCCTCTGAAAAAGTGGTGTCAAAATTGCGTATTCATGTAAATAATAATTGTTCGACCTTTGCGAAATTGCATTTTTATGCCAGCTTTGATAATGGATCCTCCACATGACAGCTGCCAGGTGGTGGTAATGACATCACAGTATATTTTTCACGCTGTTGAACGCAACAGAGCTGTGACGCTGGCCCTTGGTTGTAGGTTCATGCACATACGCCATCTATGCATTTAAAAAACAGCAGTGTATACTCTGTTGATAAAAGTGATTTGCACTCGCACTGTAAACTTTGATATTTTGCAAGTAAGCGTTTTATGTTCACCTCAGAAGCACAAAAATGTCAACTCTAAATCTAATGGCAAAATGCATGAAAGAAAATTTCGGCAGCAAATGGTTCATGAACTTTCAGACTACAGATATCGATTACTTGCATGATATTGTGGATGATGATGTATTTTAAGGAAATGCAACAGAGTCTTAAAAAACTTCTGACGTCTGGTGAAATTCCAGACATCACAAGCTCTGTTGCATTTACCGATGCCGCCACTATCACTATTACGTCTTGCAAGTCATCTATACAGGTACAGTGGAACCTCATTTAGCGGACACCTCTCTATTAAGGAAACTAGTTTTGGTCCCAAATTGATTTCCATTCAATTTGACCATTGTCGTCAGGACACCTCTCTACTAAGGACAGCTGTCAGACCCGAGGGTGTCCTTAATAGAGAGGTTCTTCTGTATTTTGGTTCATTACCGGGATGAACTACATTGTATGTGCCTACATTGTATGTGCCTGCGTTGTATGTGCCTGCGTTGTATGTGCCTGCATTGTATGTGCCTGCATTGTATGTGCCTGCATTGTATGTGCCTGCATTGTATGTGCCTGCATTGTATTTGCCTGCATTGATATTTTACTTGTTGCATGCACGTTGGGTAATAATGGACCTTAGAAATCTGCTGACAGGTGGCCTGTGCAAGTGATTCCTTCCTCATTGCTAATGAGTAACTCGACCATTCACAATCCGTGAAATATATAATACGGATTCCAGGATTCCCTACAGCCTGTATATTGTAGTGTAAATAGTCATGTATGATGTATGATCGTTCCTAAAACATTTTATTAAACATCTTCATCATACATAGTCTAGCTGTCAGCATGTTATGGAAATTGATAATTCTTGGCTCAAAACCAACTGATGATATTGTGTATACATGCTTCCCGAAATTGGTGGCTTGCATTGGAACTAACTTTTTCCACCTTGTCCGTCATTAAAGGCATTCAAGTGTGTTTGTCAACCATGACTATCTCCTTTGTCCCTCCACCATAAGGCATAGTTTCCCCTTATGACATCACTATTTCGAACACACAGCGCCCCATTTCTGGAAAGGTGTATACTGGTACATATTGGTGTGAAATGTCAGATTTTTTTAGAGGACTTTGGATATTAGCTGGTTTGGCCGCTAGGTGGCTCTACTGTCTCTCAGCACATCAGCGCTGTTCATGCTTTTGATTTTTTGGGCTCAAACCAGACCAGGTTTAGTCGTCTGTAGACCCAATTAGACCCTGGCTTCTGCCTCCTGCCTATTGTCCCCAATTTTATAGGGATCCTCTTGGCAGAGGTCTGGGGTTCAATTCGTTTTCAATACAGTCCGTTTGTCTTTTGGACGGTACGAAAGGATATTTATCAAGACGAAACCAAGGGTGAAGACAAAGTAGGAATAGGATGCCATCATTCATAGCACCAGTGTCTTGACACAATGACAGGGTATATTCGAATAAGATCAAAATTGAAGATAAGCGTAGATGAACTTAAAACAGAAAATGTCTGATGCTCAGTCATTGCAGGCGCCTCTGATGACCGACCACCGGCACTGCTTCTGATTGTCATCATTCAAGAAACGTTCTTAATATGAAGGTGACATCATCATAATTGCTAATGACATCCTTTTCTCGTTCCAGCTAATACCAGAGTGTAAAAAAGTGTGCCAGTAGTGAAGATTTTCAAAAGGATGTGATTATTTGGTAAGTTTTCTAAAGTCTCTGTATCGACTGAGCCTGCTAGGTTAGTCGCGAGAACTGCATGGTCTGTGCAAGGAAAAAAAGCTTCTGCATGGAAGCTGAATGGTTTAAATGCAAAATGTGCCTTCCCGTCTTTTTAGGTTGGCAAATAGTTACTTGACTTTGCTTTACTTGGCCCTGATATCTTTATTTGGTTGCAAAGAAATTGTGCATGGTATCTCTCTTCTTCCACAGATTATCATCAGAAAGATTTTTAATAAAATAGGCAAGTGCAGACCTTGCGACTCGTAGCCTATGGTATGTTGGTCTGGTGTGCTAAAATTTGAAATAACCTATATTACAAGTTCTCCTTGAGACAGGCGGCCTGCATGCTCTACTTTTCTCTGGGAAAAGGTTTCTGTTTTTGGCTTCCGTCTAGGGGCATTTTCCCTCAAGGGTGGAAATTCCACAGATGTTTTGGGTGATATCAAGATCCCTTGATGACCGAATTAGTCATATTTTCAATTTGTCTTCTCAGAATTAGGCTGAAAAGGTTTGGGGTAACTCATCACAATGATGGGATGTATCTACACAAACATGTATGCAGGTTGGAACATTTGGTGGATATTTCATTTTCTTGCCAACCCAGAAGTATTAAGGTAGCAGGAAGGGTTGGGCGTTTGTGGTTTCTGAGTCTGAGGGGGTTGGTGTCTGTTGACTGTGCTTTAAGAGAGACTAGGCATGGCGCCAGTCTCTCTCAAAGCACAGTCAACAGGCATTTGGTCTCAGTATTTGGGTTTTGATTGCCATGACTGTACCCCTGTAAAAGTCAGAGGAGGAGAAGTTTGGAATGATGAAAGCATTGAAGAAGAAGAAATGTTATTATTGAGGAAAGCAAAATTTATTATGAGACTAGAAGGCAGTGTCCTGACTTGATTATTTTGAAAATGGTGGTCTAAACACATTAAAAGGTGGAACATGGCATTTTATCGACTTTGAAGTGTTCCGCAGTTAAAGGGAGACTATAGGCAGCAGCTAGGTAGGCAAGATAAAGTCATACAAATTTGCCAATAGGGGTCAGTCATATCTCTAGGCATGGCGCCAGTCTCTCTTAAAGCACAGTCAACAGGCATTTGGTCTTAGTATTTGGGTAAGTACAGAATCAAGGCAGCTCAGAGAGCAATGATTGAACGATGCTGTGGACAAGTCCAAGGATACTGCATCAGTCACGACCAATATCTCTAGGCATGGCGCCAGTCTCTCTTAAAGCACAGTCAACAGGCATTTGGTCTTAGTATTTGGGTAAGTACAGAATCAAGGCAGCTCAGAGAGCAATGATTGAACGATGCTGTGGACAAGTCCAAGGATACTGCATCAGTCACGACCAACTTCTCATCAGAAAGCGTCACCACCAGCATATTCAATGTTCAGTTCCAACCTGTACCAGTCCAATGCACGCCTGTCATGGTCAGCAGTGGTCAGCTTAGCGCGATATGGAACATTCTTCCGAAACTCAAGCGAGGGAAGTCTGCTCATTAGCCTATCTCGCGAACTGCTCCTTCTTGTCAAACATCGTAGTGAAATCGTGGTACAGTGGGGCGTCCTCGAGGATTGCAGCTAGTCGGACAGACGTGAGGTGGAATGTGGGCGGCTGCACTTCTTCGTTGATGTGCGATGGCAGATAGCACAGTTGTTGCGTTGCATGACAGCTGAAAGTGAATGTGATATCATAGAACTGAGGCGTTTGCAATGAGACTATAGGTGAAGTAGAAGCAAGGAGTGAAATGGGCCATCTTCCAGTGACTAATATACAGAGTAAGGGCACTGGGTGTTGTTAGATTCAGCATTGAATGTATTCCTCGTACAAGCGTGAATAGTGTGGACATACAGTGAGAGGTGAGAGATCCCTATTGACTACTTCTTGTAACTTTATCTTGGATATTATATTAGTATTGAACTTCTAGCCATGGAATATGAAGAAGTTGAAGTTGTAGGCATGGAATATGAAAAATTATTCAACGGTGAAAGACATTATTCCATGAGGCTTTGCCGTGATCGCAAAGGACGCGACGTGATTGGTTCACATGCTAATGAGGTATGATAATGATAATTACCTCTATAATGCTACTTGGATAGCGACTGTGTCGTTGACTGCAACAGTGGTCTATGTCAATGTGTGCCTGTAATGTCAATGAAGTATGATGAGGTGATGACGATAGTGCAATTATCAAATATTGGCAAGAGATCATACTGCAACATAGGTCTTGTTTTTGACAGATGACTGTGCGACATTCCCATTGGGTCTTGTTAGAGTCAGCACTGCATGTATTCCTTGTACAAACTTGAATAGTTGTGACGGACTTTGAGGGGTGAGAGACCCCTATCGGCTACTTCGTCTAACTTTATCTTGCCTACCTAGCTGCTAGCAATAGTGCCCCTTTATCAAGACTGAAACCCACTGTGCGGGGCTAGGAAATTACCTTTATAATCCTAGTTGGATAACCACTGTGTAGATGATTTGAAGAGTGCTCTGTGGATGTGTGCCTGTAATGTCAATGAAAGTATGATGAGGTGATGACGATAGTGGAATGACGAAATATTGGAAAGAGATCTATTCCTAGAAGAACATATGTCCTGTTTTGACTAGGTGGCGCATTTTAGAATCAGCAGTGAGCACTGTGTGTAACATGGTGGAGGCAGCGGAGATAATAACTGTGTCGAAAGTATTGTTATAGGGCCTTCCCTAGGCCCATGGGGTTAAATTTACAATCCACGATTGAAAAGACGTAGTTTGATCGCATTCAACTATAAATCCATTGAACAGTTGTGTTCCTTTAGTCAACCGATGACCTTTTGTTGGGCCATGATCGGGGATTGTAAACTGTAAATGTATTATGGACTGGGAGACGGGGGAAACACAAGTGAAATAGACCAAAACAAGTGATTTTGGGGCTTTGGTTTAGACGCATGCCCCACATGCGCCATGCGGGATTATACGGTTCATGTGAACTTGTTGACATCTACATGATCTAGTGCTGTTATTGGTCATGTCATGGTACATGGTAGGCCTAATCATCATGGCTATATGTTTCAGGAAAAGCTCGGAGTAAAATGAACTGCCGATGAATAATGATGTTGTTCATGTTTACCATGTTTACTAGTACATAGCCATAGGGTATGCACTGGCCAGTGCACTTTCTGCACGTCGTCATGGTCATGTACGTGATACCTTGCATATTTTGATTTTTGAATGCGCATGCTTTTTGGGCAAAATCACTTCTACCAACACTAATGAATAATGTCTTCTTATCCCTATGACTCCATACACAGTGAGGGCATTGTCCCATTCCCATCAAATGGTAACTTATTGTACCGTATTAGGGTGGAAGTTGGGGAGCAAATACCTACCGTTGCACGCCTGTCATAATCAGCAGTGATGAGCTTAGCGCGATATGGAACATTCTTCAGAAACTCAAGCGAGGGAAGTCTGCTCATTAGCATATCTCGCGCACTGCTCCTTCTTGTCAAACATCGTAGTGAAATCGTAATGGAAAACGTCTGGCTTTGCGCCAGACGTTGAGACTAATAAGTGAAGAACTAATAGGTAAAGTACTTCTACTTGCGCGAGACTGCTCTGATAAAATTATCATTGCAG
Organism: Lineus longissimus; assembly: GCF_910592395.1. NCBI lineage: Eukaryota > Metazoa > Nemertea > Pilidiophora > Heteronemertea > Lineidae > Lineus > Lineus longissimus. The sequence goes on from NC_088315.1 coordinate 9,834,708, forward strand.
AGACTACGGTGACGTACACATATATTTTTTACAATCAAAAATGCCCTCAAAAGACGACATGGAATGATTATTTTATTGATATTTCCTACTATATACCTTCAAATTATCACTTTATACAAATAGATCGGCGTTAGGTCGCATGCTTTTCTTTCCTGGTGACACTATAAAGCAAAATAGTTGCAACCCCGTAAATGCGCTACAAGTCCAATAATAAGTGACGGTGACCCGTTATAAATGTTTCGCCAGCTTCGCTTTTTTGCCGCTACGCGGCGCGTTGGGCCCTTGCGTCAAGAGTGAAAATGCATCTGTATAGGAGACCATGTGAAGGATTGTTAGATCTCAAGGATGATCTCTCCCCTGTTGGACTGGCAGCTTGGCGAAGGGAGGTGGAGGTGTCAAGGGATCATGAGGAGAAAATGTGGCAATAAAAGAGATGCGTTAATCTGTTGGCATGCATTCAATACAGTTTCTTCCAGCCAAGGGTGGTGAACTGGCAGCATGGCAGCCAAGGGTGGTGAACTGGCAGCATGGCTAAGGGGGTGTCACGGGATCATGAGTACAAGGTGTGATCATAAGAGAGATGTGATGATCTGATGGCATGCATTCAATACAGTTGATTTATGCCGTGCCAGCTATTTGTTTTCCCAATATTTGATGAGTCAGCATGATGGCGATCTACGTATATATGCTACTGCAGTGCAACAGGTCCAAGTACTTTCATATTGAAAGCCATAATGTTGGTGTTGGTATTGATCTATGGCAGACAATGGGCCTTTTTACATGGTGCTTGTTCATCAAACCGACCTAAACCCACCCTGGGTAGGTTCCAGTAACAGTTCAACTGGAGTGAAATCCCATTTAGACGGGGCGGGTAGCTGAACCGGCTTCGATCTGGATAGGGGCCGGTTTGTTCGTGCCGTGGCCAATGGTGACGTTGGCCGGTCTTAAAATGTATTAAAGACCTACCGTGTTAACGTTCTACTTGCCGAATCTTCAAATCTTAAAATGTGTAAAGTGTCTATAAACTTGTGTCTATGAACTTCCCTTGCAATATTTTTGATACCGGTCTTTGTACAGGCCCTATTAACTGATGGATATTATTGGATACACATAGCTACATGTATACACTTATCTTAGATGTATAACATGACTCATGCGCTATTTGGCAGGTCTCGGGTCGGTTTACTTAAGGTCGGTTTTGGGCTAGGTAAAATCCCATTTACACGGTGCGTGTTGAACCGAACAGGTCTCGATCCGGATCGAACCCGCACCATGTAAATGGGACTATTCTGTCAAAAGCAATGAGGAGATTTTTTCTATCTTGTAAGAAAAAGTCAACATGTACATGTACACGTGCATCGTACAGGTACACGTGCATCGTACACGTACACCGTACACGTACATCGTACATGTACATGGATGATATTTGACCCGTCAGCTGTAACTGCACTTCAGAGTGAAATTTGAAAAGCATACATGTACGTCACAAAGTAGTTCATGGATTGATTTTATGGCCTGTACATTTCAATGAATGCATTGTGGTGGCAATTGTCAAAATAGATTGGTATGATTTAAATTTGGACAAGTGGTTATTGGGAGAAGGATAAAACAGAACATATTTTTGGCGGTGAGGCCTCTTTCCTATCGAACACGTCCGCACTGTGCCACTGAACAACTAAAATACACTCATAGGTGTTGTGCGGAGGACGAAAAAGCAAAGCGTTTACTTTGTGAATTCAGCCAGCTTTGGCTTGACAAAAAGGATTAGTATGAAGCGAAATGTGACATTCTCTGATTCTGGACGTACATTCAATGTATATCCGTATCCGAAGAAATACCCGAGGATATGTCGATTTCTTTGCGGTTGGAAATGTCCCTGTAAAGGTATGGTAGCCATATTCCAGAGTCAAGTTCAGATGACTATTTCCATTGACTATATAGGCCTCTATTACATAAGCAGCTGCCTTCAATGACTTCGTCCTGCAATTCAAGTAGTTTTATGAAATAAACATGGTCAGTATTTGAGGCGACAAATCAGCTGTTTAAATATTTTTCATCGCCCCAGAAGTATTTTGAATCAAATGGTGGTAATTTTGGGCTTGTTGGGGCTGATTTAATGGTCTGGCTACTCCATCTCTTGACCCAATACTGCCAATTGGCTTGAGATGGCAACGCCTAACCCAGAAGGTTTACCTAAAGAAATAGACTGCTGCTATTAATGAGAAGATTTTGGACTTGTTTGGCCAGATGGTTGGCCATAAGCGATGTAATGGCCTGGCTCACCAAGCCACACCCAAACCTTCCTGTTACCAAAGCATTTCTTGTGAAAGCAGACTTCGCTGATAGTGATACACTGCTCCAAAGACCACCAAGGTATTTTCTCCATTGTCTTCTGTGTCTTGAATTTCTCGAGTTCTTGCGAGCTGTAACTTTTATTGACATTAGTAATGATCTCCATGTCACCTTTTTAGTCCACACCCTTCCGAAAAACAATTATTTAAAGGGTCGGCATGCCAGGAGACACTTCTAGTTTAATTCCAAATATACCAATTTTTTCGTGGATAGGGAGGTTGAGAACGGTTACAGGAAAATTCGTCCCCGGAAAAATTATCTCTTCAAATTTTCCTAGGGGACGAATTTTCCGGGGACGGGTTTTCCGGGGACGAATTTTCCGGGGACGAATTTTCCTAGAGCCGTTGAGAACAACGACTTATCAAAGATCATTAAACGTATTATGCAGATAAAACTTTGTAGAAAGAGGACGAGTGTATAATATCTATCCGTATACGTATAAGGATCCGTGATAAGTCATTGATCTCAACCTTTCTTAGGCCTAATTAGTAATTTATGAATATGTTCATGTCTTTTGGGAAATATACGAAGATGAACCAGACACTAGACACTAGACACTAGACGCGGCCCCCGACTTGAGAGTACAAGATCGAGAATGGAAATTCCTTACAGTGATTGGCAGGCCTATGGTAGTAGTAGCCTACATACAAGATATCAGAGAAAAACAAACACCGTTTATGTATTTTCAAGGTGGAGCTGATAGATATTGAAAATTCTGATTGTCTGCCCGGGGTGTTGGTATTGTTGACGATGAAATGAGGGAAAGAAGTGCGTCTCGAATATTGTAGTTTATCAGGTGCCAACTGCATGGTTGATGGATTCATTATGGAAGAATTAGAAGATTACATCGCGATAAAAACATTCTAAAATGCTGGAAATCTCTGGTGTTCTGAAAAAACACACCCAATAAGCACGATGGCTAATGGGTATTCCCACGAGCCGCGTCTTCACATGGAGGGCGTATCCTCAACTCACGTCACATGCCAACATATGCTGGAATGTGTGACATATAAAATCATTAGATAATCAAATGATTTATATGTTTACATTGTGTTAAAAAGGAAAATATTCACGTCTGGTCATTATGAATAAAGGCCAGCATCTGGATTCATTTTCAAACAAAATAAACGTGCAGCCTATTCACAAATGTCAAATCAGTATGAAAGAATTGCAACATTATTTGCGTTCGTCGGGAATCAAAAATTATTTGCTCCAAATTGATTTGACTGAAGTCTGAAGAAGTAAAGCGGACTTCGTAGGAGCAAAACAATGCCCTCACCGTGCTTCAGTCGGTATCAAAGCAATTGATGCATCGTCAAGTCATACACGAATTTCTGAATGGCGCCCTACAGGCCCCGCATGTTCATTAGGCCATATTTCGCTATTAACTGATCTGCGCTGGAATATAAACAGGAAATGAGAAGGTTCATTGTCACCACCCGAGAAAATGTAAGAAGTAGGCCGCAATCATGTGACACTATTCAGTTTTCCTGTGCCTTATTATTTTTCCCGCTCAAATCAGATGGTCATCTCTATGAATGTGTTGCTCAATGTGACATTGATTTGCCACGGTGATGACAGTACTAGTAAAACTTTACTGCTCGAGGGGAGGGGGGGGGGGTGCATCATAAAAATGTAGGCCTATGAAATCTATAAACTGGTTATGTGCACTTTCTTATGTTTATCTACGCTATGTAGTTAAGGACACAAGTACAGTAGAACCTCTCTATTAAGGACATCCTCAGGACTGACAAGTGCTGTCCTTAGTAGAGAGGTGTCCTGATAAGAGAGGTCAAATTGAATGGAAACAACCAAATTGGGACCAAAACTAGTGTTCTTAATAGAGAGGTTGTCCTTAATAGAGAGGTGTCCGCTAAGAGTGGTTCTACTGTATTATCATTCGTGACATCCACTCCTGCTGCTCCTCTCCATCAGGCTGGGTTCACATAGAACTATACGGTATTCGGTATACGCTATTCGATATACGCTATTCGGTATACGCTATACGCTATACGGGCACGGCGAGTCACATGGGGTAGCATGCGTGCGGTATTCGGTCTTTTGGCGCCGATCAGATGGACAGTTCAGACGAAGAAGATTTGGCTCTTCTCCTCTTAGCCGAGGATGAAGCTGACCAGGCACAAAGACCAAAGAAAGAAAGAACAGAATGGGTGCGGCAGCACTTTAAGATGAGACCTCTGTTGGGGGAGTACCACAGGACATTTAAAAACCTCATGGATCATCCAGATGTTAATTAAAAGAATCATTTAGTTGATTAGTAATAAAACATGTAATGAAGGCCTGTACTTAGAAATTGCAATAAAATGAGTAAAAATGAGTACTGTTGTTTCTAACTTATCCTATAGTATGCAATAAATCGTTTAATAATTGTGATAGATAACATTAAAATGCACTGGTCACTTCTGAACAGGGTGGTATACGCTGCACGAAAATCGAACGCGCACGATTTCCACTATACTATACTATACGCAGGTATACGACCTTTTCGAATAGTGCCCTCTTATGTGACCCGGTATTGTGAAATTTCCTTGTTCGATTTCAGGTACCCGCGTGCCCTGGCAAAATGTGCACCGAATACCCGAATAGTATAGTTCTATGTGAACCCAGCCTCAAAAACTTGTGTCAAAAGACAATTCAGTCGCATTTTATGGCATTTCCTCCGCCATTGTCTATATTTTCTGTCACTTTGAATTCTTCATTCGGTAATCGTGTCAAGCGTGTTACTTTTTTCATAGACTCCAAGTACCATGCTGTATGCTCCTCTGATCTAATTGTCTATAAAGTCTCATATCATAACATATCTCGTAATTTCACCATTTCCTCTCTTGGCGCTCGCCCGTTGGCGCGATATCAAATGTTTACATACACACTGTCTGAATTCCTAGCTCAACTGCCGTATGTATTATACTTATGTGCATTAATTATTGAAGCAGTATCAAGTGCATAGTGTGCATAAGGTTTCCCATTGTATATAAGCTATGAACATTTGGTGTTTGTATATATAATTCATTGTTTTTTTCGATGATGCTGACATTTAGACATAGGATAAGTCAAGTAGGTTCAGTCTTAATTCTTGATTCCTGGTGTAGGGCTAGTGCTCTTCCTCATACGAACTGGATTTAAAAACAACTTCACACAGTTTGCCCTTTTAATTGTCTTTGGACACTGAGGTAAGTTTCAACGCAAAGTATATCGTGGTTTTTGAATGAGACAAAAAGGACTTACACTTGCCGAGGTATCAGACCCCTGCACAAGCAACAGCGATGGTCATGCAGTGACATCATGCTAACTTGTTGCCGATGTGTATACAGCGATGCCGTTTATGATTGAGTAAAAGCTGACCAACTTCAGCTGGAGATAGATTGCATACAAATGCATGCTGTGTTCTTCATCAAGGTATTGACGCGCGCGTTGTCTGGAAGCTGAGCAATGTCAATATATTGAGGGTCAAGATGAATTTCCCATGATTTTGTAACTGACTGCAGGCTTAAGTTTAGCCAGTACATGTATATCTATATGTATATCTGCTGATGACTCCTTGCACATTGTGATGACCCCATCTGTGTCAAAAGATTTCATAACACCTGCAGTCCATTGGAGCGCCTCCTGGGATATTTCATAATGTGAGCTGATGACTCATTTAGGGTTACCTCAGAATCGCATAGGGTTCCTAAGACTAAAACGTTGAACTGACAAATAGGCAATGTTATGTTTTAAAAACCCACCTTTCCTTTAATACATGTGGACGAAAAATTGTGAGGTAAATTGTGATCATCGCTTTCGAGGTGAATAAATCATTATGAAAGTAGGTAGGGCACCGTCAGTTTTGGTAGCTGACAAGCCTGAGGGTCATGGGGGAGCCGGCGGGTCATAAGTCTCCAGTGATTCTTTGAATCAAATCTTGTTCACGCCACCTGTCTCTAAAATCATGCACCATTGCACGTTACCACAACAATTGGAACAACTGAGAGATACATCATCCTTTGTTCTTCTCTCGTTTATATTTGTCACAGCTGGCCTTTTCCCACTTGTAAACAAAGTCTTTTCATAGTTTATATTGCATAACAATTATTTTAGCAAATTTTTCAGTATACATAAAACATGTCACATATGGGTCCGCCCCATTGATAGTGTATAAGGTCACATGTAACTTTGGCTTAAAGATTTCACTATCACAATGTTCGGTGGAATATCAATGTTTCTAGACATGTAGGCTACATTGTAATACTGAGAACCTAAAAATATTTGTGTGACTTTTATTTTCGTGTGGTTTTCTTGTATTTGCAGATAATGAGGAACCGGCGCGATTTATCCACCGCGTGGCGCTGCAATCGATCATACCAAAACTCTCCATTTCCAATGCATTATCATGTTATTTCTGAGCCCGAAAACGATCGCTTATTTTCGACCGATTTCGGCGACGTTTGCATCTTCCTGTTTTAAATCTATTGAGCTATCAGTTTCTTCAGATAATTTTGCGGAAAATATGCGCGATGCCAGTTATTGGGCACGTTTTCTGTTGTTGAAATCCTGTGCAAAAATGTACGCAATGGTTTCCCGTGATTGACCTCATGCGACGTCAACAGACCAGAAAATGATGTCATGGCGTCAGAAGGTACGATCGATTGTGGCGCCGCCACTGGCATTTATCTTAACGCCGGTTCCTCATTGCAAGCATTGATTTGATACTTGAGCATTTTGTGTTGGTTGAGGTCGTTTCAGTGGTTGAAAATGCTACCATGAAGGAAAGAAAATAATACATGTGATCTATGGGAGAGTAGCCGACAGAATCATCTCATCGGCATCGGGCTGGGTATCTTGTGTGGCACCATTGTTGCTAAATGTTAGCGTTATCTTCACCTTCTGAGTCTTGAGTTTTAGCATTCCAAATGTCAGCAAAGATTAGCGGACTCCTCTGTTGAGATTGGAGTATTGTTCACTGGCGCTATTTTCAGTCGCAGTATCTGATGAGAGGGCCGATGCTAGCGACAGGTGATCAATGAGTAATAGCATGGAATGGGGGAATGGGTTAAAAGATATCAAAAATACTTGAAAAAAAAGAGAGGGTAGGGATCACTTGGTTTGTTGGTGAGTTTTAAAGGCTTCTAAATTCCTGTGCATGATGCTTTAATAATTGCCACTTCATACATGTAGTAACACGGTACTTAAAAACACCTCAAAACTCAAGGAATCGTGTATAATTGATCTCTAAAAACCAAGCACAATGACCTGTTGTGGGTCACTTTATTCAGGAAGATCAAAGTCAGGAAGGGGCGATTCTAAACAGTAATATGGGTGTGACAGCCGAGTGGTTTTGGCTTGGCTAAGCATTACATGCATTAGGGCTGAAAGTCAAGCAAAAAAGATTTGATAGCTTATAGTTTGGTGCTTCGATATTTTGTTTATATGTTGATATTAGTCATTTATCAGATCATAATAAACACAAAACAGTCATTTATGGGTAGGTTTGACAGTAAGTGCACCCATACCAAACTAGGAAGTGGTCTGAATTATTGAAAGACCATTGTATTGTAATCGCTGGGTTGAATAAAGTACATACCAAAAGGCCTATGGGGTGACAAAGCCTTTTCAATACCCATTCACCACTGATATTTTTTATTGTACAACTACAATAGTAGCATAAATATGCCATGACTGTACAAAATCTCAAACACTCCACATTTTCGATCAATCACAAATTTTGAAATTGAAAACCCCCTTTCGTGAGTTGGTTTGAATATGAATGTGAAATTTGACTACCTTTTTTGCATCTTTGCTTATGTCATTTTGTAATTTACTCATTAGCTATAAGGACTTCATTGGAAGTGACACTTGACGTTTTGTCTCTTTTGAGACAGGTACATCTGGAAGAAGTATATTCTGGTTCTCACCCGGGACACTTTGGGCCTATTGGTTTGGTATCCAGCAGTTTTTACCACTGGACTGCAAATGTGCCGTCTCCAAGCTAATGATCATTACCAATTAGTTAAGATTTAAACGATAAGCTCAAGTAATCATACGCTCGAATGGAGTTTTTTTTTGAAAGATTGATCTTATTGCACTAACTACCTGGCTAGCGCGCATGACTTTACATCCTTATTGACTGAAGTTTTAGTTCATTGAAGTTTTAGTTCATAATCGAGGCCCTAACACCTAATCAAGTAATGTTATGCCCCATTCTGATTGGTTAGTTCTGTCACAGGCCTACATACGCAATCATCTTCAGTTTTTTCTATAAAGTCTATTGTGACTTCCTGGAACGGATGGGCATGGCCCTCTTGATTGACATTGATACGCTATGCACTTATTATTAAACCAGTATTGTATGTTGTAATATATGAGGCATGAGTCATGCTGGGCGGTTTAAAGTTGTGAATGACCATGTGATTACTATATGCGCTATTGACGTTTCCTCATTCTCTGCATGACAGTTGTGCCGTTCACACTGTACTGTAAACATTGGATTATAATCGTATTGTAGTGTGTGGAATATTGTAGGAAACTTTTCACATGGTTCAGGGAGGAAATATGGTCCGTGATTATGAGATGGACGAAGGTACGTGTGACTGGCCAGTGCAAGTGGGTTAGCTTGAGTGCAGAATCCCTGACAAATGTTTCAAGGAGGGGCTTTGGTTTAGGGTCAGCCGTGTTTTAGGGGAATAATTTGCCCAAGTTATTTGAAAATAATCTCATTCTTTCAAACAATGAATGGAATGAACATATGTGGCTTATTTCATTTTAAGTACATTTTGAAACAGTTGTTTTGTATTGAAAACATCAGTTTTGTTAATCAAACCATCTGTTTATTTCCGAACCAGGAAAACATACAAAATTATTTCAATACAACTGAAGTTGAACAAAATCACATAAAGGTGTCCTTCTTTCAAATCATTTCGAGTTGCATCGTTATTATTTCAAACCACATACTTTGCATCCCATGAACACTTGTACAAAAATCATTGTTGGCATCCTGTGAAAAAATATCATTAGAGCAAAAAAATGGCGGTGAATCTTCATGTCAGGCCGATAGTAATTGGTTTGTGTTTTGGGACTTAAAGTCTGACTTACGAAAAGCTGGTCATATTTTTGGGATAGCTGATATATTTGGACTTTGCTCTCTTAAACTCATTGCTTATCGAAACCCAGATGGCAGCTTACCACAGTCTTAGAACATGTAGAATATATATCCATAATTGATAATAAATTATATCACCTTTTTATGGCAATAATTCTATCAACTCAACTCATATAAACCCGCTTATTAATTGATTAGTAATCATTCAACAGTTCAGTACAAGAGTGGTAGTTTAAGATTGGTGAAAATCGATACGAATTACTCCTCTGGCAGAACACATGCAGACGATTTTGTGTCAATGGTGTCTTAAGTTGGTGGTTATGTATTATTTAGGCCAAACAGACCTAGATCTGTAATTGACATCACATACATGTAGATAATCTCGACACAAAGAAAATCCTAGGGGAAGCGCAAAAGCTCACGAAAAACATTGAGGTACCTTGTGAAGTCTACCTGTCATGGCAAATGGTCACCAGTCAAAATGCTGCCATGAGTTGTAATAGCTGGGAAGGCAGTCTGAACATTCCAATGTGTTAAATGCAGTAACAATGAAGTTTACTGATTAATTGGGAGTGATTTAGACCCGGTAATTGCCTTGTTTACACCAACTTCAGTAGACAGGATTACCCGCCCGACTCTGTCTGAGTGGGAGGTGACTCCCGTTTTGCGTTCTGCGTCATCAACTTGTAACAAATTGATTTGCTGTACAGTTGAGTAAATACCTTGTTGTGATGTTTTTCCAATCTAAAAGAATATTTTTCCGAGGAACACTTTTTTTTAGTTTATCTCTATTTGAGCAATGTTAGGATGGGGCATAGCTTGGATGACTTCCAAAGAACTGGTCGCACTCAGTCATCAGGGTAAACAACAGATTAAGCTCATCAGTAGGAGCTTTACCTTAGTTCAATATTGACAAATCTTTGAGGAGTACTGTCACCGTATTTACCAGCTGCATATATATTTACTCAAATTACATGCTGTACAGTGCTGTTCCATCAGCACTGAAGTTCAGTGCTTCTTAAAATCACTGTAATTTAGAGAAATTTGGTGCATTATTAATGCAAGGGAATTTGGCAAGTGCCATAGACTTTGTTTGATCAGTGCAACTCAACGCCACAGGAGTTTTTAAGCAATTTTGATAAAGAGTGAGGTGTTATTTGGAGTACTCCAGTGTGGGGGCGTTCACATTCCCATGGATTGTGTTTACAAGTGTTGACCTCCTTTACGTTGTTGTGGCTACTCATCTTGATGGCACCCCCTCCGATTGGTTGCTCTGGGTTTAGGGAATGGATACCAAACTCGAGGTATTGGGTGTCTCGGCAAATGCCGTGTGGGTGGAGCTAAAATATTGGCCAAAACCGAGTCGGCAGCCAAGGATTTGGGCAAATTGACAGCTCCAACTGACAACAACTGCTGACAGTGAGGTATCAATTTCTAAACACCTCAAAATAAACAATAAGATACGATTTTGACTCTTTTTCACTGCCTCCATATTTTGCAGCAACCCACATGATGGTTGCCTAACAATAACGGCTTTCGTCAAAACGAGGCACAATACGCCAGTAGAGCATTATACCCTGCGTTGTTCATTGTAATTAAGGTGTTTTGTAATATTATTTTAAGGTCCACTACCCACTACTCTGCAATTTTACCTCTCCTCGGTAGCACAGAAACATTTCGGCGTAACTTTAAATGAAACCTTTTTGGATATGTCTCGTTTTAGGTTCAACATTCGGAGATGATGACTGCGAATCCTACATAATGAGTTTGAAGGAGTTCAACAAACCTCGGCCGTCCCAGGCTCTCAATCGCAGCAAATCATTCACCAGCCAACTCAACCAGGGGCAGAAAGGAGGTCCCGAGTTAGTTGAGCCGGATATGGAAATACTCTCGCCCATATTAGGCGTACACGGCACGGGCAAGGGGAGTACGTTAGCAAAGAGTGGACACGGCATGAAGAAGGCACCTAGGATTCCCAAGTCACCGCGGCCTCAGCGCACTCAGGTGATGTTTGAGAGCCTTCGGTTAGGACTCAAGTAAGTACCCATATAGCCATCATATCACGATCTGATCAAAACATTGGGCAATTTACTTGTGATGTTGCAGATGGTTTAGTACCTTTTTTGGGCCCTAAAACTGTGTTCCTAATCTTTGAGGGTGTCCTTCTTGCCGCTGGTAGGAGAGTGGTGGTAACATAGGAGGATCTCACTTGGGTTCCTCAACATTTTGTGTCATATTTTAGCGGTCGTAATCGTTAAAAGTGGTTGTGCTCTTGATTTTGGATGAGAAATTGCTTTGTACTTTGTGTTTAGCATTGATCTACCCTTCTCCTCAGAGGATATGCACTTTTAAAATCATCGAAAAATTTCTGCGTGAGCATGACTCAGCAGTGGGTGGTGTCTCCTTTTACTGCTGAAGAAATCAGACTGTTTATTGGTTTCCATGGTGATATGGGCTATTGCTGTGGAACGGAGTCTGTGAAGGCATGAGAATTTTTAGTCAAATAATTTAAGGGCTACACCGTACTCTGGAAGGGGATGGGGTTAGAACTTAAAAGTATGATGGTGATATGGGCATTGAAAATAGTCTGATTTTGTTAGGCTAGGAATGCTGTCTTCCATTCACAAAAACTGCAAATACCTGCCCAGGATCTCTCCCACTATCCACCGGCCAACTGAATGCATAAGCAAAACAGAATTCAAAGAAGTCTAATTAGTTGATGAATAAAACGTATCTAAGACCCACATCACATTTGATTATTTGTGATTCCAGGGACTTTATCAATGCTACCGATGAGGATATACAAACATTTAAAAGTGAAGCGAAAGACCAGGGCAGTAGCTCTACTGAGGTAAGCACACTTTCATTGCATGGTGCCTTTTCAATTTCAGCAAAATGGTGGCATGTCCGGGTGTGTCTTGGTGACATCAGAACTAAGTGCATGTCACAACTGTTGACAACATCTTCTGTCTAGACTCTATTTTCAAACTAAATATTAACTGAGATTTTTAAAATTAGTTCTTGGGACATGCACCTGGATGTTGCAGACATATAAAAACCTTAAAACTACCTCATGAGATATGTTTAGACAGAATGATTTATCTAAGATGAATGTTTTTTGCTGCTTTATCAAGCTGTGCACAGTTAAATGTCGCATAATTTGTAAATTGTGGTAAACTTCAGGGTTCAGTTTACCTTGAAGAAATAGTAGGCCACAAGGTGTGGTTTGTCAGTCTGATTTGTAATTAGAATCACCTGTACGTCTGGAAGAGATTGATGTTCTTTGTACTGACTGGTTACCAGCCCTCTCACTGGAGTTCCAGTGCCAGTTGAGATTGATGTACCTTCCAGTTATTGTATCTCATCTGAGTCTCCACTACTGTCTCACATTGACAGTGCGAGCAGACCGCTTGCAAATGCATCAAACACGATTTCAGGTATGTCAGTCATGACTGGTTCTGTACAGTTTTGTGTGGTGTCATTGCTGATGTTATGATGAAAGATTGGAAGTCCCTGCAGACTGCTTGCAAGTGCTTCAAACATGATTTTAGGTATGTCAGTTCTGACTGGTACTGTACAGTTTTATGTGGTGTCATGGCTGCTCTTTTAATGACATATTGAAAGTCCCTGCAGAGTGCTTGCAAACTCATCAAACACGATTTAAGGCATGTCAGTTATGACTGGTACTGGTGTCATGGCTGCTGTTATGATGAAATATTGAAAGTCCCAGCAGACTGCTTGCAAATGCGTCAAACCTGATTTAAGGTATGTCAGTTCTGACTGGTACTGTACAGTTTTGTGTGTTGTCATGGCTCCTAGTCATGATGAAAGATTAGAAGTGCCTTGACAGTGATTGACATTGCAAAAATTGTTGTCAAAAATGATCGCTTAGCTGCAAATATATTCCTGTCTGTTCACACACCCTACCCGTGTTAACGGCAGGATCTCAATCTCATGCAGAAATATTATCTTCTTGTTAGTCATTCGCTGTCTGAGCTTTGACATTCGAAATCGGCTGAAAAATTTATGACTAACAATTCGTTTTGGATGATTTGCTGAGCAATAACTGTTGTTTTTACCTGTTGAGGGTAGAGTTATCCTTTGTAGACATCAATATCAATGCAGTTAGTTCAAATGAAGGGAGGTGGGGGCGCACAAACGAATGATACTCAGTTTATGCAACATGACATATGTTTTTTTGTGCCTTTCTGTTCGAAGCAATGAGTTTTTGCTTTCTGGCATATTGGTAAAATGCAAAGTTCAGATTTGATGACGGATAACTTTGGTGCAGAATTTATATCTATTGAAACCAGGCGTCTCGTTCCTCAAGTTGAACAATCGGCCAAGAATGAGATTAAGAATACTTTGCCCCCTTATTCCTCAGTTTGTGCCAGGCAAAAGGTTAAAATGAAAATGAAAATAAGACAAAATGTGTACTGATGGTTGATATCTTCTTGTGAGGTCATTGCCCAGTGGCTAAGAAAGAGCTCCCATGTTTTATGACACCGATTGCACTTTTAAGTGGACTCTTTTAACCCGGGTATGTTGGACTAAAATCTCATTTAGGAGAGGTATGATTCAGCGCTTTGGATTCCAAAGCTCGTACCTGAGTTACTATAGTTAGCAGCCAATTTGGAATGACTGGCAATCCAGGTTCTTGAGCCCAGAGGGGAAGCAGGTCTCGGTCTTTGTAGCCGATTGCCGATTGTTGTGTATCAGTTAGGGCAACGGGTACACGCAAATCTTTTCAGAGATGGAGACATCCTAGAGAACTAAATCTTCACTGAGGAGTGTAGCCCTAGCTGATCATATCTTGCAGACTTTGTGCAACGTTTCTTGCGGGCAAGTGAAGATTGCTTGCAGCCGACATAATTTTGAAGTCATTTCATGGCATTATCATTCAATGCTGCTAATACAAAACATACTGTAGTATTGTATGACACCTGAGTGATATTAAATTACACAGAGTGCAAATTGAGATGTTGACCACATACTCAGTCTCTAGAAATGTACATTGTCAAAAGTATTAGGGTATGTCAAGGGTGACCAGTACTGTAGGATGCCATCCGATGCAAGTGCAGAGCCATCATCTTGTAAAGCAATAGGCTGTATCAATAGTGACCAGTACTGTAGGATGCCATCCGATGCAAGTGCAGAGCCATTGTCCTGTAAACATTAGGGTCTGCAATAGTGACCAGTACTGTAGGATGCCATCCGATGCAAGTGCAGAGCCATTGTCTTGTAAGGTATTAGGGTGTCTCAATGGTGACCAGTACTATAGGATGCCAACAGATGCAAGTCCAGAACCATCCTCTTGTAATGCTAAGAACCTAGTTCTATTTTTGTCCTATTGATAGCAAAGACGACGCCTGCTGGAGATGAAATCTGGCATAAACAATCTCATGATCAATACGAGATCAATATAATGACAGTAATGATTATATTATTATCTCTACATACATAGGCATGAGTTATTTATGGATGAAATCTCTCACTCTCAGCTTAGTTTAAATGTCAGCCACTGTGACTGGGTTAAGAGTGAAATGGAAGGCGAATGTGAGCATAACTTGAGATGAGTGGGTGACATTTAGCTGAATGGGTCTCATTTCTTCTTATCTTGTTTTGATTTGGAGAGGGGAGGGAGCCATTCGACAAATCGTCCTAGTGTTAAAAATGGACCATTTAAATGCCAAATGGCAAAAGAGCTTAAGGAGTTCTACAGTAATGTCAGCTACTGTACTGCTATTTTGTAAAACGAGTAAAATGTGAATTTGAGTCGTGCTTGCGTGGGGTGGGTTACATGAGAGTAATTCCTTGATCGCATGATTCAGTGATATGCTCATCAGTCCCCTGCCAAAACTAAGCTGACATTCCAAGATGGCTTGGCTTGTGGCTTCCTGCCGTCTTAATATCAGTGGACAGTGTCTGATCCTATCCAATCAATCATTGGGCCTGGTGACAGTTTGTTGTCTGGGAAACGTACTCTTCGGTATTAATTAGATTTAATAATTAAGAAGAGGCTTCACGACTTGATTAATTATTGACATAATGATGGTGTGTCACTGTTGGGGAGTTGTCCTTGTTGTTAATGTTAGTCATTGCCTTTAAACGAGATGTGGATTTGGTGATACCCAAGATTGGGTGTGTCCAGTTGGTCTAATAATACTGCCGGTATGGATTTTGCTTGTGTTACAGTGGCGCTCGCTGGAAAGCTGGGTTGCATAGTCTTTAGTTTGACTATATTCGGGTGGCACTGTCTGGAAGGCTATGCGTCATTCAGTCGTTCAAAAAAAAGGTCATCAGAAGCAATTCGAGCCATCCAAAATACAATATTTGAATCTGAAACATTGAATGTTTTCAGATAATGTGGCGATCAGATTTCCTTTTCGCTACTAGCAACACCTCAAGTAATCATTTCGGGATAATGTGTTCTTTTTCTTTTATCGCTATGATGTGGCACGCCCAAATTCTTTTTCATCGTGTTCACGCAATGTGATCATAGCAGGAGGTCTAAAAATTGCATGGCTGTTTCAGAATCGTATTAAAAACGCTTCCTGAGGCTGATGGAGTATTAAAGGTACTTCCAAACCATGAATTCACCTTTTTTAGAGGAAAACTTTATACAGTCCAAATCACAGTTGACATCCTTCAATTCGCGTCATTGGCGTGTCATTGGTGCGCTACTGACCAGTACCCAGTGCCACTACCCAGTACCCAGTGCCACTACCCATGCCATTTAAAAAAAAGTAAACCATATTATGGCATTTCCCTTTATAATGACTGCATGATCTGTCATCTGAATTTCAGAGCATTAGGGCCAAGCTATGGTAAAGCATTTATGGTCATAAGTGTCCAAAATTTCCCAATGCATTTTCAGAACTCTGAAGCCATTTTCCTGAAAATGGCGCAGATGGATATATCTCGATTTGCATTTAATCTCTTCATGTAACCAGCAATGATAACATCCAGTTCTAATGAAGCTTTCAATGACAAGCTATAAAATACCTGCCATTAATTTCATCACAAAATATAACGCATTGAACATTTTGATACTAGTGTATCAGTATCGAGCTCCAGTGGATGCCTTATGCGCCAATATGTCTCCGAAGAGGCTTATTAAAGTAAGTAAGTATCAGTATCATCACGATTGCT
Organism: Lineus longissimus; assembly: GCF_910592395.1. Taxonomy (NCBI): domain Eukaryota; kingdom Metazoa; phylum Nemertea; class Pilidiophora; order Heteronemertea; family Lineidae; genus Lineus; species Lineus longissimus. The sequence goes on from NC_088315.1 coordinate 9,851,308, forward strand.
ATAAAATATTCTGATCCGACATGCTTTCAGTGTTTTTTGCTGCTTTAATTAGGTCGATAAATGCCTGACTAATGCATGTAATTAAACGTCAACTAGAAAACTGATTTGATTTAACCTACTTGCCGAGTAATTTGCGAGTTGATCAATCTATTAGCAGTTCATTTGATACAATATTATAGGTGATTTAGAGTAACTCGAATTCCATGTAAACAAAAGCTCGAACTCAGCTGATGTACCTCACAGCCCTGCCTGAATTTAAAGTGAATTTAGCACAATCAGCGTTTTAGCCTACTTTCACATTGTTAGTACCGCCCACGTGAATGTACCGTCTCATTTCCAGTTCAAAACTCAGCAGCAGATCAGTTAGCTACATGTAGATTTGGCCAGCTGAACATGTGGACAATAGGGTTCCGTTCAAAACCTGGTGTGTTGGAATTTCATAATAATGACTCGATGCATCTTGCCTTGATACAAGACGGGGAAATGGATAGGTATTGTGTTGCTGCTGCGAAATTCACTTTAAGAGACACATGTACTATTTGAAAACCATTTCTAACCCTAAGCTGTCCTTATTGGAAGTCTTCAAGTTTCGAGAGAACTGGTCGCTGCAAGGTGTGGAGCATGTGAAGCAACTGTTAAATATACAGTGAACTTAAAAACTTTCACTATTTCATCGTTTGTGGTGCCCTGCGAAATTCACTTCAAGAGACATGTGTACTATTTGAACCATTTCATCGTTTGTGGTGCCCGCATTCAGCTAGGGCCATTTAAAGGTGATTGAAAGATATCACAAGGTGTGATGAGGCATATTGTTCATAATACCGGATGTGGTGATGAAGAGAGCAAATGGGCTTTGAACCGCATAATTGCTTTTGAGATACTATGTTTGTACGAATTGGTCGTTTTCGTAATGATAGGGGCATGTGTTGGAAAATTGATTCAGAAAATTCATGCAGTCTTGTGGGAATTCCGACATTTGCTAACTGATGAAAGACGAATACGTGACCCGTCACAGCAAAAGCAGACGCATGTCGCTCTGAGCTTGGCCGGTTGAGACAGACTGTTTGTTCATTTCTCTAATTGTCTGCCTTATATGAGCACTTCAATTTCTTCCATTATCTCCTGGTGTCATTTAGGCTCATCTTCTGTGCAACATGTGCCTGGTTTCGCTGTAAAGGGTCACATATAGTTGTCATAATATGAATTTTAAAAAAATGGGACGTTATTGTCCCACCATGATAAAGTGATTCCACAGTATGGCATTCTCGTGGGTTATTCAACAACATACAGTATACATTGAGATGAACAACATCCACATTCAGTTATTGAATACAAACATGCACATAATCTGATTATCGTTTCAATACAATATCAAATTCTTTTCAAATATCATTCAGAATCTATAATTGCAATATTGTGTGATTTAATATTGAAACGGTTCCTCTCCGCACATCCGCAAGTGCACAGCAGATAATCGTATTATATGTGGTGAGTGATTTACCTGATCCCATGATTAGATTTACCACTCAATCAATAATAACATTTCCAATTTATGTCTTTTCATTCATGGCAAGTGGGACTTAAATAATTGATTTTTTTACCCATACAGAATTATATACTTTTGTACATTTCAGAGGTTGTAAAGCTCTCAGCGCAGAAAGAAATCGTTTGCCTACCCACAATTGTCCGATTTATTTTGCGATAGGTTCATCGGTAGTGATCCAATTGTTTACCAGCACTAACATCCATCAATGCAAAAACTCAAAGTTTTTGATAAATGAGACTTAGATAACAAATGATTCCAAAAACTTGACTTCGAGGTTTTTGATCAATGCTATGGCTATAGAAAAGCCCTCAAACACCTATCTGCCATATCATTAGTTTCCCTTCCTTCAAATTCTAACCAAGCTGGTTTCTCTTTTAGTTGTGGTGGGCCACAACTTTCTCATGTTCTTGCAAATTATTTCCAAAAGAATAGGATCACAGTTCAAGTTTCAACTTTTCTAGAAGGCTGAAATTGGATGTGGACCAATTGACACACTTTTCCCTGTATTGACTATTGTATTACTGATATTCAGGATTTTGGTTCAATATGGCATCTGAATATTGTTTCAAAGGTGAAATAATCTTAGATCCAAGGACCAAGCAGTCTCAATGTGAGCAAACACTCTTCAGACTAGCCAAGTTATTAGGTGACTGATGAAAGCTTCAACTGAACTTGTAGTACAACATTTCTGAAAGTGTCTGAGACATTGCGTGTATGCAATTGAAGCGAATTTCTCATAAGCAATACAATGCCCTTTCCATGTTTGGGGGGAGGGGGGCTTAGGGCCAATCCAGCTCACTGATTTGCAAGATGCATTTTCACCGTCAGAGAAAATGTGAAAAGTCGGCTGAAAGGCTGCATGGTCGTGCGAAATCCCCTTTAAGATACTCTACATTCTCTAAGCCATATAGCACCAAAGTCTCTGGAAATTTTTTATATGAAAATCTGTGTTGGTCTTCAGTTTTTGTGTTGTTTAGATAAGCACATTGACGGCTGGATGCCAAATATTTTGCTTGTGTTAATATACCGTAGGCCTGGGGAAACACTGTGTTTGTTCAAGTGGGAATGGTACTAAATTTATACTAAACTAATACCCTATATCTCGTGCGTTAATGTAGTTGGTGTGGGGTGAAGGTCAAAATCAAAGTTTTCGTCCAACTGTACTGGTGTTATATCTAAGCAAGTGGCAGTTAAAAATGTTCTTTTAAAAGCTTGAGGGGCCAAGCCAATAGTGATATGTGGTAAGGTGTGGTCAAGACAGCAAATAAGTGGATTCTCCTTCCATAAGATTCATCAAACATGTGTAACCAATTATTGTTTTGCCAAGACAGTCAAACCTTCCTTTTAGGACACCCCTGTTAGCAGGGCATCAATTCTAGTGGGATAGTGATTTTTGTCACAAATGGGTAATATCTATTCAATTTGACTTCTGTATGCAGGACAGCTCTATCAGTACCAAGGGTGTCCTTAAACAGAGTAATTCTACTGTAATTTCTAATTTGGGTCTCAACTTGCAACGCCAACTTCACCTGCTGTAGGTCATTCAGAAGCCAATTTGCATTTTCGATATAAGGATAAAGCAAGTTCTGAGCAATCGCCTTACTTGAACCCCTGATAACCTATCTATGACCTCAGTGGAGCCAAGGGACAGGCTGCCGTTAGTCATATCACCATGTGCTGCTTTGATAAGTGTCAAAGTGAGCAGGCTGGTGGGAGTTCCTTATCAATGGCAGCCCAGGCTTTCATATTGCTGAGAGCGAGCAGTTTGCCTTGAGTTTCTGCTACAGAATGTGCCCCTGCCGATCGAATCATGTGTCGAGCGCATGACGTCATTTTATTTTCAAGGTACAGCTGTTATAGTGTAAGCCCTCAAGGGGCATACTGTGAGTAGTGTTGAAAGATTGCAGCAAAATCTACTACAGCATGGAAAATATAAATTGGTTTGCTGTCATTTTTTGCAAGGACACAGCATGATAGCACATAATTTCTTGCAGTGAGTCGTATCGTTGGTTTCCTAGGGGCAGCACCATTACCTGATTACCGAATTGATTCAGAAAAGGAGTATTCTTGAATATTCAAAATGTCAGAACACATTTTGCGGAATTAATCACAATTGACATCACGAAGATTGCGTCATTGGCATGCTATACCCAGCGCGTAGGTCACGAATAATGCACGCATAATTTACGCCAAATATAGAGAGATGAAGCCCGACACTGGTACGTCATTAATACACGCATCTCGCTCATACGTTGCACGTCGAAGGATGTTAATTGTGACATGGGCTGTAGTAAGATGTCTTCTCATCCAGAGTCAATCTTGGTTCCCCTAGTCCTTGTACCCGTCATGCATACAGTGAAATGCTTAATATTATAATAAACTAGTACATGCGGCCCGTGACAGAGATCGGAAATGATTATATACAATTCCAAGATTGCTCATCCGTTTTATGTTACAGCAAGTGGCTGTATACTTGGATTCATGTCTCTGCCTTAATGTTTTATTGAACAGAGCCTTGGACATTATCGTCGCCGGTAACGATAACGGTTGTGGCATACTGTGAGTCATGTTGTATCTATGGTTACCTTGGGAGCTTGCAGTTTGAAGCTGGCTCACCTTTCGACTTGGTCCTCATCTCTGTGTTCTGTGATGACCGCGAATATTTGCGATCATCACTGTTTACTGAATGTTGCTTTTGGTCGGACGACAGTCACAGTATTTTCTGAGTTGTTCTGTGCTGTTCTTCTCTGTTTTGTGAATGTCTATCATGATCATGCGCATCAGACCTTCTGTTTCATTGACTGACGGTTAGGAGTAGTCTTTCGTAGTCGTACAGTACAACGCGGTCGACTGCTGCTGCGTGATGGCGTTGTGAGTCATGTGGTCTCTATGGTTACCTTTGAGAACGCCAAGGACGGAAGTAGTATTTCTGGGACATGAATGAAAATTTAGATTCGCTGTATATTCTGATTTATGCAGCCTTTCCGGCAAGGTATTTAGCATTCTGCAGATACGAGAGTAGGAGTATTATAATAACATCATACATCAAAATTCTGTGTGATCTAGTGATAAAGGTACAGCCATGGTCACTTAAAATTCCATCCCACTGCCTCCACTAGCTGCCTCCATCAAAACAATAAACTCTTGCCATCGCCGTAAACACTATAATTCATGAAATTCACAACTCCAATTCGGTTAACAGTTGTTTTAACCTGTTTGTCTTGCCCTTTGCAACGGGATTCCCTTCTTAACCACAACAGGGAACAAGTCGATGATTAACTGAAGAAAGCCTGATTTAATTTCAGTTGCATCCATCAACTCCAAACTGATTATTTGTTAAGTGCCTTTTCTAAACTAATCAACTGTATAAGAGGAGAGTGCTTGATAAAGCAACATTTGCATTCTCTTGGTATTCATAGCAGTGACTCACTAATTTAAAACGCTCTTCTCAATCTTTCTTTGTGTTGAACTTTTCTCTAAGCCATTCAATGTCAAACCAGTTATGTTTGCTAAGCAGGATAACAGCTTCAAACACAACATAAGAAAGAGTTACCCTGACCACCGAGGGCAACACAGCATGTGGGTTTGCCAAATTCAAGAAAAGCCGAAAATAGGTATTTTATGGATTTCTTTGAAATAAAACTGGTGCCATCTGAAAGACACAATCATTTTGAGGCACATCAAGTGATTGCATCATGTCAAGTTTGTGACTGATCACGCTTTCTCGCTAGTATTGTATCCGAAAGTGTTTCGGTTGCCAAAACCCACAGCAATACCCACCGCAAATATTTACAACAAATTGATCGGAATGGCGGTCATGGTAGTGAGGATCGTGCAGCACTGTGCAGTCGAAATTACTGAACCCAGCGACTTGAAGCCAGAGCTGATTATCCAGGGAAGGGCGTCATCAATATCAATTATTGGCGGAACAAATAAGCAATCCCTCATCAGCCACCAGTGGGATGGATCTGCCATGATCGGTTAGGTAGGGACAAATGGGCCATCAGCGAGAGTAGTTGGTAAGCTAGTCCTGGCAGCCATGCTGGTCATAGGGAGACGCAAGGGGAGACGGGTGACAATGATGTAGTGGAGGTGGGTCGTGTTCCCTGAAGGAAGGGTTGCGTCTTCTGGGAGAAAATGAGTGATGCATCATTCCTGATCATTTGGCTATTATTCCAGTGCCTGGTAGTGTTGTTGACTTTCTAGCAGGACAAACAAGCTGCCAGGAGAGAGAGTTGGGGCAAGAAAATATTATAATTAACAGTAGACCAGGCATGGGGGGGAAGGCTTCCTTACGCAAAATGCTTTCTGCCAAATGTGATGACTTAGAATTTGTACAGTGAGTATAGGTATTCAAGATAATTTAAAATTAGTTGACATTGGGATCTATTTATTGATCCGAGAGAAAAATATTTGGTAATTTTCTGCTTCATGCCTTGTGGACAGCCGGTATGGTGGGAAGGAATGGGAGTTAAGGCTAATGGGATTGTCATTAGGAGACCCGCTACATGAACTGAGCCATATTCCCCTGGCTTTGCAAATTGACCTCAAGGATTGGTCTAATCCAGAAAAAGGCCAAATTTTTCTGTTACGTTTAGGTCATTATGTTGAACTGTATGGTATGTCTTTGTCATGTCATGTTCAATAATTATCTGGTAATAATCAATAATTATGAAGTCTGTCTCTCAATGAGTGACATCATGGAATTGGATGGTTTGAAAATGAACTCAGTATGACACCAAAAAAAGCATTGAATTCTCATTCTATGGTTGTCCGCAGTGGTTAGATCAGACATGAATCAAGAGAACAGATTGGGGAGAACTAGAAGTTCTAGAAGAACTTTCTTACAAGCGATATACACATAATACATCAGTCGGTATCAAAGCAATTGATGCATCATCGCATCATACATGTCATACCTAGGTTTCTGAATGGAACGCTATTGTCCATATGTTAATCGGGCTGAATTTTGTTAAGCTGATTTGCGCCAGACTTCTAAACAGGAGTTTACTTGGGCGGTGAGTTGAAAAAAGTAGAGGAAAGAACTGGTCGTGTGAAATCCCCTTTAAGAAGTTCTAGAGCAAAACTCAAACGTACAGCGCGCAATTAAACTCTTAGAGATGTGGGGCAAGAAAACTTTAAAGGGGCAATATAGGCAGCCGCTAGGCAGGCCAGATAAAGTCACATGAAGTCCCCTATAGGTGTCTCTCCCATCTGACAGTAGGTCGAAATGATTCACACTTGTACGAGGGATATATTTAGTGCTGAGTCTGACATGACCCAGGGTCCTTACTGTGTATACTAGTCACCTGAAGATGGCCAAATTAGCCCCTCTCCTCCTGCCTATAGTCCCCTTCTTACCATAATTGGACAGAAGGGGGTATGTCAGCGATATGTTGTTGATAATGGGGAGCTTTTGGCAAGTAATTGTCATGATTTTAGCATGTTGTGCGCAATTCAGCAGAACGGAATGTCCAGAACACTTCACCGTGGACAGTCTTATTGTCGGGAAGAGCATAGAGCATTACACAATTACAATAACACTTGTTGGGGCATATAAACTTTGATATTCATGATATGCTTCAGGGTGTTCTTGTTGAGGAAATAAGAGAAACACTGTTTCTGTTGTCAACACTGCAGTGTTCTTATGATATGTAAATATTTCAGTCTGTGGGGCTTGTTGAAGTTTTTCATGCTGCCAAAATATTGGCAATAACATTGAAACTGCAGGAGTTGAGTTAAATGTTGTGAGCATGACTAAATGCTTGCCGTTCAAGCAATATTCTAATGAACATAGGAAGGTGTCTTACAACAACAGGTTTTAAATTAGAATCGTCTTATGAAGTGTAAATAAGTGCAGTAAGGAATGTTAAAGGGGCAATTACCCGCATGAGAGAGTTCAAGAATAATCCATATACAGAGCAGTGTGATAACTACAAGTGCTTTCTCTCCAAAATGAATGTTTAAAAGAAGTCCTATCACAAAATATTTGGTGATGTGTTTGAACCTAAACATGCTTTCAATGAAGAAGTGAAGATTCCCAGTTGAGTTTTGCACGTTGAGCATCTCCAGATCTTAATACGATCAGCAGAAGTTGTCATGTTTGAAAAATACACCATGCTTTTCTGTGACCCTTTGCCCTTTCCCTCCACTCAGATGTTTCAATATGTTATGATTATGAACATAAGGCCTTATCACAATGTCTTTTGTTGCCTAGCTCCTTTCAAAGATCTGCCATCGCAACAATATAGTGATAATTCTTACTGTCCCAGTCCTAACTTGCCAGACAGGGTCATCAGGCGGTCTGACCTTCGCTGCGCTTGATCAACTGATTTGATCTCTTTGTGTCAGGCAACAATTCCCAAGAGCAGTACACCCCGTCAACAAACTGCCAGACCTACAATATGGTCATGTAAAACCTTGCTGTCGTCCCTTCTATAGTCAAGCTTATCGTCCTGGCTAGCATTGTCCGCTTAGCTGGTCACTTGTATCTCTTTATATCAAGACTGCACCATTCTCCATATCAGGAATGCTAACAGCAGAACCAATTAGCGGTTTTATCTTGACACCATGGAACCTTGCCTTGCTCCATTCCATAGCCTCTGTGTTTATGCTACTATAGCTTTGACAACATCAACATTTTGATAATCTCTGAAAGACCTGATCAACAGTTCGACAATACAAATGATGCACTGTTAATTCAGCCAAGTTAGGTTGGAACCAAAGGAATGGCATTTTGGTTCATCCTCATTTAGAATCTGCATACCATCCAGCAGGGTTTTTGATTGAGTCTTTTATCACTCTGACAATCTTCTGTATTTTTGGATGGGATGTTTTGTGAGATTTTGACGGATCACATCCCTGACCAAAACAGAAACCATTGTCGTCGATGTTTGATAACGATTATTCGCTTCTTTTGAATAAATGTTATTTTTACCTCCGCAGCAGATGCCTCACGCAGTTTGGTGGGTTAACCCTTCATCCTTGCTGAATGAATAGTGTCAAAATAAATATTGCTATTCATCATTATTACATTTTATCAGTGTTTGTCATTATGATCTACAGTCCAAATCACAATTGACATCCTTGCTGCTTTGCGTCAGTTGCGCACAAACGTCCCAGTTGCGTGCCAATGAACCATCCGTGACATACTCCCAAACAGAATGTTGTCATCAATGATGCAAGAAGTAGCATCTGGCCTTGACTGCTGGCATTACCAAGTCATATTTGGGGGGTAAGGGGGATGGCGCCAGATATAAATAAGACTGTATCGATAATATATCAAACCTCCATATGGAGCGGTTTCAGATGTGGTAGTGCATGTATGTGAATTCCAAGCTGTGGCAAGTTCATTGCTTTATTACCTCATGCCTGTCTCATGTGGCACCAGGTCAGAAACACACCTTTTGGGAGCATCACTTTAAGGTGTCTGGTTGCCCCACACTGTCTCTGATAATGTGTGGAGAAGTACACATCTGGGGAATGAGCCTAATTCAAACGTATTTGCTAATAACTCCACTATCAGACAGCTTCTTTGAAAATTGACATCGTCATTTGGTATCATCAGCAGTCAATTAAAGGCAGTATTCATCTGGCCTATTACCCCATGCATCTTTATGGGCACATGCACTGCAGAGTTTACGAATATTGTTACACAGATTTACATGGTTCTCCCCAGGATGAAAATGGATGCTGCTTGATCATGTTTAAAGCACTGGTTGGTAAACTGTAATCAGCTGAGTGGGGATAAAAAGGATGTCTGATCAGGTAAACAGAGCTGCTCGTGGCAGATCTGCAGTTGTAGGCCAGATGAATACTACACTACTGGTATCATGTGTGTCCTGTATCATCCCTGGCACCAGCTTCAATAAAACATGGTGCAGAATGAAAAAAACAACTTGATAATAATGATGATCTCTGTGTGCAATTGGGCATTCCGGCGGTGCATTGAAGCCATTACAGAGATAGGAGATCGGCCCATTTCCCCAAGCTGCGCTATCTGGCTGGCTGGACCATTACCAGCTGCTGTAGATTACAGTACCCTGACTCGCCTGATCAGTGATAGTGCATCAGTATTCACCTGATACTGCCTGTTGTCATTGAGGACCATTTATAGGAGTCTTTTGACCTTGTTGAAAAACTAGTCAGGTAGAACTCCTCTTCTACTACCGCTTTGATACCCTTAAAAATGTACATTAGATGACTGCATATACAGTGGAACCTCCCTTGGTGGACACCTCTCTATTAAGGACAACCTCTCCATTCTGGACACTAGTTTTGGTCCCAAATTGGTTGTTTCCATTCATTTTGACCACTCTAATCAAAACACCTCTCTATAAAGGACAGCACCTGTCAGTCCCGAGGGTATCCTTAATAGAGAGGTTCTACTGTACATGAATAATGGTGGTTGGAGTGTTTTTTACCCTCATACTCTTTCCTCAGATGAATATTTCTGTTCTGTTCATATTAAAATATGTGGTCGGGTTTAAGCATGGATGGTGGTCAAAGGTGCAGCTAAGGTCGTCGAATCTAATCAGAATTGTATTATTCCGATGTTTCAGTATTAAATTCCATTCCAGCAACTGGTGATGTTACAAAATCTATGTTGACGACTTTCTCTGTTCCATGTACACGTATTATAAACAGTGTCTACTGGGACCTGGAAGCTTGTCTTACAAGTGGTTGCGGGGATGGTAACTCAATTACTTAACAAGTTGTGCATGAATATTGCAACATCTAGGGATTCGGGATGAACCATTTTCGTTTTCCAACAAGTGGTGTATGTTGCTCAAATATATTCTAGACATGGATGGAGATGTGGGACATCCATCATCGTGACATAACTGATGGTAGTCTGAACCATTATTGATCATACCCTCCGATGTCAAGTAATTTATGCTCTATTAGTATACATTTGCTAAATTGTTCGCTGTTTTCTACCATAAATCACACGGCTATACTATACCCTCATAATCAGATGGATATTTCTCAATTACCTGTTATTGTCTCTTCAGTATCAGGCTGGGAGGATCATGTTGATCGTGCATTCAATTCACTCTTCCGCCTAGACCGTTTGTTAGAAATTTGAAATTTGCAACTGAATTTCGAAAATTCCCAGTGTGTAATATATGTTCTGCATATATTTTTCAACATTGCCTTTGCGTAAACAGATGTACAAATACTATAAATACCAAGTTTCAGCAGAATTGCATGCATGATAACTGTACTATGGCATTGTGTATAACTGTGTTTGTATTTTTCTGATTCACCAGTAAATCGAAACTGTATAACTGTTTTGAGGTTTCCCTACTATATGTATTAACGGTCAATGTTTCTAACTCCCTCAGTCCTCTTTTCTTTTTTCCCACCAGCTTCAACACTACATAACATTCTTGTCCATTCACTAAGCGGTACAGTCTACAGCGCAGACATAGTGTATCTGATCCATCATCATTTGATCCACCTCAGTGACCTCACTGATCCAACTATCAATCAGGCTGCTCTGCATGGTGGACCAGCTATTCAGATATAACATCAACCTGAATCAAGATGTGTACCAATCAGGCTGCTCTGCATGATGGACCATGCAGCTATTCTGATGTTACATCAACCTAGATCAAGAGATGTGTCAATCAGGCTGCTCTAGTTGACAGCTTCATCATCTCTGTCTTCTGCTTTTATTGAAGCGCTGTTTGTCCAATAGTTCTGTGCTAATAAGGAAGTGTGATAGGGTGGAAGGTGCAGTCTTATAATGCAATCGTTGTGAACTACAATAGAACCTCTCTATTAAGGACACCCTTGGGTCTGCGTATGCTGTCCTTTATAGAGAGGTGTCCTGATTTCAGAGGTAAAATTGAATTGAAACAAACAATATTGGATCAAAACTAGTGTCCTTTTAGAGATGGTGTCCTTGAGTTAATAGAGAGGTGTTTGCTAAATGAGGTTCCATTGTATACACATACTATTTGTCCACCAGAGAGTGTGTCCTTTATAGAGAGGTGTTTGCTAAATGAGGCTCCATAGTAAACACTACTTGTCCACCAAACTTGCCTGAAGCAAAAACACTGGTGAACAAGATTTAGGTTTGCTTGGCTTTTGAGAGACAGAATCCAAATGTTAGATATTGATACATGATATGAAGTGGCTTTAAAATTGATCATACACGCATTGTTTGATATGCCCAACAGGTCAAGCAGCTTAAAGAATTCGCTATTGAATTACTGTTGTGTTAAAGGAGTACGCCGTTCGTACTTACTGGTGGGTCAGGAAAATAGAAATGCAGTTATACACAATGCTGTAGTGCAGTTTAATATCAATAGTACGAATTTGCTGAAACTTGGTGTTTATAGTACTTTGATACTGTCCACGCAACACCATTATCAAAATTCATATTCAGTACGTATTCACAGAATTTGAAATTTTCAAATTCAATTCAAATTGTTATCAAACGGCGTAGGCCTTTAAATAGTATTTTCATTTGCATCAGCACGAGAAATGTTTGATTTTCATAACGGAATTTCCCACTTAACTTGTCAACCTTGTTATCATGTTTGTTTAAGTTGATTCAATCTTGCTGTCCAAACACAATAAGCATTGTTTTAGACTGGGACAAACAAAACGCAACTGTCAGTGAAGGCTGCCTAGGGGTGCATGCGGGGAAAAAATATGCGATTTTCGGTTGTTTCATGTTCAGACATGTCACAAAGGGTTCTAATGAAAATCTAACATTGTAAAATTGTATTGTTGTCTAGGTTGTTCATTGACATATAGTGGGACCTCTCTGAGTGGACACCTCTGTTGGCAGAACACTCTATTAATCAAGGCCACCGATTTTGATAAAAATTTGGTTGTGTCCATTCACATTAGCCTCTGTGATCAGGACACCTTTCTATCAAGGACAGAGTTTTTCAGTCGCGTAAGCGTCCTTAATAGAGAGGTTTGACAGTGCATCCAGGATATGATGTGTATTCTATTATGCGAAATATTGATTTCCTGTGAGATCAATTGCCATATGTCATGAGACAATTGAACTTATCTGCCTATAATAATACAATACATGTTATGGAATGCAAAAAAACCCAGCTATGGGCGTGCAGTGCTGACCGCACTGTTTAAAGAAAGTCCATAAGGATTCTACATAATTGTTAAGAGGCTGTTAGTGAGAACCAAAGCAGATAGTTCAATCCTTCCTTTAGTACAGGCTAGGACTGTTGCAGCGCTGGCCACCTCTAGGGTCCAAGTTGGATTCCCGGCCCATTGCCCATGAGGATGAGAAGTCCACTCTGGTTTTTGGTGGCCAGTCTCTGTGCCCTGGTACAGGATATGTTCTGTTCTTGTTGGATAATATCCCCTACCTCAGATTCTCATCAGATCTCCTCATCTTATCTTTGCAGTTGAAAAAAGCGGAACGCTTCAAACAGAAACTCGAGCAACAACTCGCGAAGGTCGAGGAGTTGGAAAATGACTACATTCTCCACCAGCAGCTGTGGGAAGGCGTCAAGACGATGGCGAGGGCGTTTGTACACTCCCCAGGCAACCAGAGGGAGTCGCTGTCACACGTCAAGTCGGGGTATAAAGAATGCATGCAAACGATGTGTGCCATTGAGGCTCAGCTAGAAAATATGCTCGGGACATTCAAATGTAAAATTAAAGGTAAAGTAAAGTAATGTTTTTTCATTATAGTGTCACCCCTAATGAAAGGGCCGGCCAGCTTTTGGTTTATGAGACACTCTTTACTTCCAAACTCCTATCTCTAACGCCAGGCGCCTGGTGAGAAGGCAGTTTGTACCCTATATATTTAATTGCTGGCGGCTAACCAACTGGCCGCATCGGACCTTCGACCTTCTGTTCACGAGGCAGACGCCTTAACCACTAGGCCATCAAGATCGGTATGCGTTTAACGATTTTGCGCTTTGAGGTTGTTGAAATCGTAAAACATCTTGACCCATTAACGGTTAATGATATTGACAAATTGATCTGTTTAATGAGCAGATGAGAACTGTGTGAATTTAAACGCTTGAAGCCTCAAGATGTCAAGGAAAGGTGCCTTTCACGGGTAAAGCTGATTGATTGGCTGGTTGTTCAGAATAATTGGGAATTTTAAAGGTGGAAAGTACAAGGAAGTTCTGTCGTAGTGAACAGATCAGGTTGTTGGATTGAATTATGCGTGGACGACTTCTTGGAGAAAATCTTCTTCGTAGTCACTGACACATCAAGCACAGTGCAAACGAGAGATTTTAGTCACCGCAACCTGCGACAAAGCCATGACAACGTGGCAATTGTGGTTCGATTGCAGCCTCCGATTGTTAAATCGCAATCAGTTGTCATGTTGCCATGGCTTCATCCCTGGTCGTAACGATTAAAATCACTAGTTTGCACAACACTTTAGGACAGAAAGACAATATTTGTGCAGATGCTTCAGATACCAGTTGTGGTGTCATCACTGTGTCACATTGATGATGAATGCAGCCGATAACTAATCAAATAAAAGTTTTGACTGAAACAATACAGATAAGAGAACCAGGTGGATTGCCCACATCAGGTTTTTAGACACGAAATCAACAACATTTTCATAAAACTTTTTCAGGTATGGTAGGTTTCGCTCGTCTGTGTCCTGGCGACGTATTCGAGGTGACGATAAAGCATGGGAGGCAGAAATGGCGGACGAAGGGAAAAATAGGACGGAATCAGACACAGCACTGGGACAATAGTATTAATACCCTCAAAGCAGTTGTTGGTGATATTCTTAGCATAAAGGTAAGTCGTTGAGAATGTATGATGAGAAATGTCTGATGCAGTTGGTGCAAAGTACTTCACTTCCGATGTTCTTGTGACATCACCCTGTAGGCCTATACACAAGGTGTAGCTACTTTTGACTGGCAGTATGATGTGAAATGGAGCCAACAGCATACGTTCCCTTGTTAGTGAGCAGCATCAGTCTTGCCAAGATTCATATCTTCCCTCTCCGTGGTTTCCCCCATAAACTGATTTCTCGCCGGCCCAGGCTTAGAAAAAATCCTAGAGCACATTGTGGACCAAGTGTAGTCCGACTGCCATGTAGACCTGGGCTGGCACTCAACAAAATCAAATTCCCAGCTCTCCAGCTATTGTTAAATAGCACCAAAAATATATTCATGTAAGTGCGCTTTATATATTTTTTATAGCACCCAGAAGTAGAAAGCTGTTGGTGCCATGAACAAGCTTCGTGGTATGATTAAACAGCACCCTCAGGTCTGATGCAGTTGGTGCAAAGTACTTCACTTCCGATGTTCTTGTGAGAATGCAACAAAATGTTTTTTCATGACTTTGTGTTCCCATTTCAGGCTGTTGAATGTAAAGGGCTGGGGAAGTCCTCGATCCTCGGCCAGAAGTGCTGTGAAACAAAGGAATTATTCTCCTCCCACCCGCAGATGATGACCATCAGCGTCAATACCAACGGCTCACTCAAGTTTAGTGTCATTATAGCTTGGGAGTAAGTATTGGCACCCTTTCATCGACTGGCAGCAAATTGAAACTTCCCAAAAATTATCAATCCAACTACCTAGACACCTTCTTGTCAAATTGGTGGTGCAGGGATTCAAGCCACTCCCAAAGAAAGGGGTATGCACTCTGTGTCCCAGAAAAAGCTGCCAAAGGTCGGTAATTGCTATAAAAGCAACGAGTCCACAAGGTCTTCATCCCCATTTAGTGGAGCCATGCCTGCAAAAGGCAATGGGATGAGATTGGTGGAGGTAGATCCCTGAACCCAAACAATACAAACTGAAGTACACACAGATTCCAGGCTTCGAGGCGGGCTACTCCAGAGGATGGTTCAAAACAGCACATGGAGAATTAGGGCAACATTGTCTGCAAAGAAGTCCCCTAATTTAACAATTAGGTTACATTGCCATTCCCCCCATATTATTTGGTCATCTTTTCCCTATCTTCAAACAAGTACTTCTCCACGAGTCAATTTCTAGTGTAGGTTTAATAGTTGTTGTGCTGAATGACATAGATTAAACAGTACTGCTCCTTCTGAGATCTTAAATGCAGCCTCTAATGATCGTTCCCCTTCCCTTCCAGTCCGCTCGAAGGCTGTGATGAGAGTTTCAACGCGTACACCCCGACAAGAAAGAAGCATCAGGCGGCCCAACTCCACAAGGCAAACAGTTCATTACGCGACGAGAAAGAACAGGAGAGGAGACGATCCCTGTTGTTCCCTCTGGTACGTTTCCCTCGATTCCATTTTGCTGATAAACTGTATTATAAAAACATGGTATAAAACTGGGAAATTTTGCATGCGTTTTAATTTCAGATTTTTTCGTGACCAGATATTCTTGCGAAAATAAGATATACAGTAGAACCTCTCTATTAAGGACACCCTCGGGACTGACAAATGCTGTCCTTAATAGAGAGGTGTCCGCTAACAGAGGTTCCACTGTAATCTGAGGAACAGAGATTGTGGGTTTACTCTACTTTTTAACAGAAGCACCCCATGAGCTGACAACTTGTCAAACTTTCATGTGCCCATTTCGGAGCCTGATGTGAATATTCAGAAACGATCATACGTTGGTAAAATATATTGAGATTGTACCTGATCATCTGACGTCAAATATTAACCCTTTAACTGCCACTGTCGCTGAATTGCGACAAGCGGCTATGCGTTAGTCACCATTGACTTGATTGAGTTTCATTGAAAAGATCGTCTGCTACGTAGTTTTTCCGCCTACTGATAGATGGTGTGCAAGTAGTAGATAATTTCTATGGCGGTTTCGAAGAGTCTAACTCTTCTCTGTTCAAGCTACAGTCTTTGGAGTTGAACAGGTTATGAAAATTTGAAAAAATATTCAGCAAGGGTTTATTTTTGATCACCAGTAAATACAAACCGCGTACCCTTTAACCGTATTCTCCTTGCCTTTACAGGAGGACGAGGATTCACCACATTCTTCGCAAGCACGATCGACGCGTTCGCTACCGGCCGAACAAAAGAGAATGCAACAACCTGAACAAAACGCCAAACGGAAAACTATGGCAGATTTACGATCGGAATCAAACCATAAAGACTTTCATGATTCTCTAAATAGCAACTCAGTGAATTCAGACATGGGACCGTGTTCATTATCGAGCCGATCGACAAATTCTCGGCCGTATTCAATCTCCAGTACCGCTACTGTGGACTTAGCGACGCAGAAACCTCGTTTGTTCGATATGCGAATGTTAGCAGACTCTATTGAGGATAGTTCAGTGTCGCGGCAGGAGTATGCGTCATTAGAAGAGGCATTGCAGAGCCTCATTACCGTACTAGAGGATTATCAAGGACAGTATTCGGAATTACAAAAGTTAGAAGAGCAAGTGGCTATTCTTGACGAGATGCTGGCGGTAGGTGTTAAAAAATGGCAGATTGTAAAGTTGAAATCATCAAGGGTTTTTTTTCGCTCTTGTAATTTCTCATTCATGCGAAGGGTAGCTGAGCAGCTGATGCAAGCTGCTTGATTCTTGGCATGTATGATAAATCTGTTGAGTGTTTTAGAGAGGGTGACTGGTTCTCTTTGAGTTGACAGTGAGTTTTCCCCCGGGGTCTCCAGTTTCCTCCTACTTACAATACAGTCGTTCAATATTGTTGTTTATAAAGAGCTTATAATGTCCTCGTTGACGCTCAGCTCTCAACTCAATATTTATTTCAGTATTTGGATAGAAGACTGGCTTTTACACTGTCTTCATTATAACCTTTGACGTTTTCAGAGTAATGTATTTGAGGGTAACACTGGTGCTTTAGACACGCAATCGGCCGATATGAGTATATCAATCGAAAATGCGCTGATGGCATTTGATTTCTTAGAAACCGAGGATGCTGGAATTGAAGATTTTGACTTTGCAAATCACACAGATTCAAAATATCAGGGAAGGTAAGAATTGGGTTATTTTCCATCAAAATATTCAGGTGACACACCACATCTATTCTGCCATGCCTTCAAAATGGTGAGAGAAATGACTACGGTAGGAGCCTTGGTCCTCTCCCCTCTAGAATCTTAACTGAGGTCCCTAATTGTACCCTGTCAGTCATCTGTTCAAAAACAACACGGTTCTGGTAGGATGGAGAAACTAGTCAAGATATAGGTTCATGATCGGGGAAAAAATCAGGCTGACGACTATACCAGTGTTCAGGTAAAAACTAAGAGGTGACTTTTCATGCAGTCTGTAATAAGCTTTGACGAAATGTTTATACTTATCAAAATGTCTTCTACAATTGTTGCATTTTCCCCCCATTCCAGTCGCACACCTAGTCTTGACAGAATTGATGAACATGAAACCACTAGTCCAGAAACCAACAACCGGACCTCAGACTCGGGTATCGAGCTAGCCAACAGCCACGGCGACGATCATCACTCTCAGAGTGGGAGTATCGCCTCGTCCAGTCCCGAATCGTCCACGACGAATAATTCCGAAGTGGACAGCTCCCTGCTGTACCACCTGAGCTACTGTGAGCGCCTCCTGGACAGTTTGGGCGGATTTGGCCCGTTGAAATGCAGGGAGATATACGCTTTGGAGAAGTTGAAGACACAATCAGATATCATTGAGGATTTGGTCAAAATTGCCAAGAAGGGTCCGAGCGTACGAGATTTGGGTGAAGGTTGGTATAGTTTGTTGATGTTAGATTTTGGAAGTGAGTTGTTTGCCTTTTATGAATTGGTGGTATTCTAATATCACCCCAAAGCGCCCTCCAAGCAAGCAATTTGTGTCAGTGTGACGCGACCTGCAACATTTATTGTTCATATGCAGGTAAAACCAGTAATTAATCAGTTTGATATCATTTGCATGTTGCAGCGATCACCATTCTTGTCGCAGGTAACTGCAATAACCGCTGCAAACATAAGATTTTTCTATGCAATCGTGATCGTTGGTGGCAGCAACAAAAATCCCTTGTTTCCAGGCTGCTTTATGCCATATGTGTGAAATGTTTCAAACTACTGCTCTTGGTTGGCTGGTTACTATTGTAGTGTTCAACTTACAAATTGTTCTAAGAGTTCAAGCTATGTGTAAATCCATAACTCATGAGGACACTCTTTGAAAGCTAGTGAAAAGTTGCATCTTTAAACATTTTTTTAGACATTTCAAAGTGATCACTATGACTAAAAACATCTGTATGTAATGTTTCTGACACGTAATTGTTTATTTTCAGTGATGTTACGTCTTGGTGCTACCCAGCAAGCGCAGGGCTTCTGGCTGAAGTGTGTCGACCGCAACCTCCTTGTGACATCACCACAGAAGCTCCTACTACAGCTCGAGAAGGTTTACGGCGAGACCATCTCGAGGAAGTATGACGTCCAGGCAGACAAAGGTGAGAGAAACGGGATGTTATTAAATATATTTTAGATACAGAACTCTTTAAGTCGAACACCAAAGTGCATTTCCCCCTGTTGTACATGTCCCTCTAAGTCACACCTGATGTAGCTACGCACTGACACACTTTCAGACTAACAGACTTTCTGCTTGTGGATGTGTTTTAAAAGAAAGTATGTTGTATTATAATGCCACTAGTTATTTTATATAACACAATTTTTGCAGAGCCCAAATATTGCGTGGGGGGTTAGAAGGCCATTGGGATATTTAATTGGATTGGGGTTTTAAAGTTGACCACAGGCACCACCATTTTGGCTCGAAGTTGAAATCTCAAAGCAATATTAAGAACTCCTTATAAATGAGGTGAATGCCATTTTCGAGAGTGGTTGTCAGTTCCCTGGAAAACAAAGATTTCACTCCAACACTTAAAATTGGCATTCACTTTGTTTTGAATTAGTTCTACTTGCTTTAGAATTTCAAGTTCCAGCCAAAACATTGGTGCATATGGCAAACCCTCAAGGTCATTCCTAACATTGTTTGTATTTGAGTTGCGTGATATTAATTCGTAGCCCCTACATCCAGTTTGATAACTGTGCCTTGTTTCCCTAATTAGCGTGGCTAATAGCGTAATGTTTGTCCTCACAAAGAGAGTCTTTGGTGCTAATCTTGTCTTATATTAACACAGATCTGATAGACCCGTCACCTGGATACCCTCCACTTATAGGTAACAACGCAACGCTTGCGGCCAGCCGTTATTTTGCATGCCCCAGACCACTGTTATAACACCCTACTGCACCCCTTATCACATTCCGTCCATTCTGTGTTGCGATGCTTCAAATGTTAAACTGATACATCTATTTATTTATTCAAACAAGCGTGGAGTTTCAAAATCACTTTCACAACGCTATTGCATTCTCAGTTTCTCTGGCCAAAAAAATCCCTTTTGCCCACACCTTACTGTTGCCACACAAAATATATCGGCCATTTCGATCAGATGTTCAAGGCGCAAAGATGACATTAGCATTAGACCCTGTGCTAGCGATAAGTGAGTCTTGAAAGTGAGTGTGGAAAGCTTGGATAATCACCCAAGATAAATTCTTGTATTAATTTTAAATGATTTAGAAAAATCTTACAGAAGACTGATTGGAGCTTTTGTCCGGTCAGATTTTGAGTTTAAACAGTCTGTTGATATTGTATAATGTGCTCTTTCTTCCAATTAATGAGAGGATGACATTTGTACCTGCAGTATCAGTTTATCTGAAGTATCGATATCAGAATGGCACATATTCTAACCTTTGTTGTTTTCATCTCTTATTAACAATAACTTGATAATAATTTGTTGTTGAGTATCCAATTCGAAAGGAATTCAGAGTCTGACTAAGGTGTCCACTTATTAAAATTTTCTATCAATTGCTGATAACCAACTGTTGATTTCAAATACATGTTGTGTGGACTGATTCATTCCAAAGACAAGTAATACCTTGATGGACACCTTGTCATTCAGTGTAACAGAATTCCTTTCACGTTGTATTATAACGAGATCAGTACCGTGTCAGATGAATGATAATGCAGTGGAACCTCCCTTAGCAGACACCTCTCTAATAAGGATATAAGGACATCTTATCTCTTAAGGACACCAATTTTGGTCCAAAATTGGTTGTCACAATTCAAATTTGACCTCTCTACTCTCTAATCAGGACAACTCTCTATAAGGGACATTACTTTGTCAGTCCTAATGGTGTCCTTAATAGAGAGGTTCTACTTCGGTTGTGACGTTAGTGACTCTAGTATGGGGTTGTGACATTTTTATTTACTATGATGTGTGTTCCTGATGTGTCCTATCTTGTTCGATCACTTGCACCGTGTGAGACATTCCCTTAGACCAGCAACCCCAGCCAATGCACTTGATCGGGAACAACGTTTAACATTAGCCATGAACTTTGCAATATTTTCAAGCAATAATGTACCCATGATTGCGACATGGCCTAACTATTCTTCTTGAGCGTTGTTCCTAATCAAGCGCATGAATCTGTGTTATTATCTCGCTTAAATTCAGTGTGATATTTCGGTGTTCAATAGTGTCCCGATAGTTATTGCTGCGTGAACTAGACAGTGGAAAACCTCTTGCAGTATTCCCTCCTTATTCTTTGTCTTCTGGTGTAAGTTGTCAATTGTACTCACCTCAGAATTCAACCTGGCCCTCCTGGCCCTAATATCTATATAACGGCAATAATCTTCAATAGGTTTGTCAGTCAAAATGTCCTCACGCCAAAATGTCCTTGGGTTATGATAGTCAAAACATTTGCTTTTAGAATCTGTTGATTACAATCCCCTACATTTGTAAGATATTTGAAAAAAAAAAGAAATGTTTGTTTGGTAGACATATTGTGGTCTCCGTGTGACTCCAAATATTAGAGAGGCATTACAGTTGGCTAAAGGCCTACAAAATTGCTGGTCAGTGCAAGCGGAGGTGAAGTTTGTGCCACTAGGGAGATGACCTCTGTCATTCTATATTGAATGAAAACATGAATTTTAATCTGACTAGTCTTAGTAGAAGTTCAGAAGTGTTTTTCAAAATCTAAAAGCGATGACGTTTTGATACTTGCTAACAGGGACGTTTTGGCTGGACATAAACGGTACAAGCATTCATTCATTCATTCATTCATTCATGAAGCTACTGTACTTTTAATACTTCAGGGCATAACATCGGTATTATTACAGTTTCACTTTTTTACAAGGCGTTTAACTTAATTTTAAGAACTTCATCTTTATTGATTGTCGAAGGGTGCCTGTGCAAACGGCCTATGTTATGTGTAATAGGCCTGTGTGAAACAGAGGCACCAAAACTGGCGAAGTAGTGTCTACAAAGTGTTACTCAGATAATGCACTTGCAACTACAACTAGAGTCTAAAAGGAGTGGCACAAGGTCTACTCTGTTCGTTCAAAAATCTTAAATCGAATTTGAATTTGAACATGTGCTATCGTGCACATTCGCACTAAGAATAATATTCACAAAATAAGCAAAAATGAAGCGGTTTACATTGTTGTACAGAGTTCCACGTCTAGTGCAGATGGTAAAACAGTTGGTCCAGGCTGTGTTGGAGAGGCCTGGGATGGTTTGAAAATGTATGGATTAACTATGCATTTTCTTGGCCTCTGGAAATAAGAATCAAAGTCTTTCTGGTCCATGAAAGTTATCATTAGAGAAGTGGCCCTCCTCTGTTATTTTTTTTTGGGGGGGGGGGCAGGGGTGCATCCCTGGCTATATTCCTGATATTGTGTGTTTTCTAATCAAGGACTGCACCACCTAAAGATCTCCGTACATTTGTGTCTGTTCAAAGTTGAGCTTCTCCTTCTACAATTGAAACAATTAGGCCAAATTTTCCAGACCTTGGTCTATGTGGAAAGTTGTGAGTGCATTTCTCTGTGACACTTTGTGGATGTTTTACCCACTGACTTATCGTAAAGAAAAGAATCTTCTCGCAGGATTGTATTGGTACAGGGTGGACCAAAAATATGTCACCAGGGTGTTTCTGCTCGGATGGGTAAAGGAGGTGCAAGACTTCTAGTGTCTTCAGATCATGCCAATTTTTTCGAGGGCCATCAATTTTGAATTTCTATCTCATTTAACTTTGTACAAAGATTGTTAGGTAATTGAACCTTGCTGTGAAGTGGATCAAGTTTGCATCCAACAACAACTGTAAGGTGCAATTTTTAATCCCTTATTTTCTGTGCACCATGAGCAGGCTAAAAATTCTCTACTACTAAACCACGCACCAAAAAGACCCTCAGAGTCAAAACTACAGGGATCCTCTTGAAAGTTTTTCTGGTGATAGTAGTTTTTCTCGTTCACCCTGTAATATATTCCCGATCGAATAATTGATATTTATGGTTGATTCTCTTTCTTCAGTCCATGAAGGATTTCTGGGCAAAACATCCTGCAAAGACTTACAAATTTTTAGGCGGACAGTTAAGTTTTTATCAACATGGGGAGCGGCTTTGTTTTGAGAAGGATCTTTCATTCTTGCAATCTTGCCAAAGAATTGAAGAGAGAATCTATGCCATCACTCTCAATATCAAGCCTGACCATCGTTTAAACTGTAAATAACCTCGGCTCACTTTTCAAAGTTGGTTTTGGTACCGAGTTACAATACATATCACAATTGACCACCTGTAAATCGTGTCATTGGCGCGCAACTCAGTGCGCATCACTGACGCGAAGCAGAACGGATGTCAATTGTGATTTGGACTGTAAAGTCACCTTGTGGAATATTTTTCGGCGGCAACCAATGGCATCTTGCAGCAGTTGCTATCAAGAAACCTTCTGCTCTGTTTTATGTTTGAAGTAAAATATCGATAAAAATAATTTCGAACACATTTCTGCCATGGTACAGTGCTTTGTGCCTGTGAGCTGTTTAATTTTACAGTGCAAATTATGCCAGTGGTTCTAAGTTTGATATGAGAGGAACAACTTGTTTGTTTCTGTTCAGTGGCATGAGTGAACTGTTCCCACTTTCAGAGCTTTTACCATTTCATAATCTTGTAATATTTTCAGTTATTATTTTCAGTTTTAATTTCAAAGCATTCTGTTGGCGTTTTAATGAGATTTTTATCAAAGTTTCTCTTGGTGAAATTTGTGGTTTTCACGGTATTTTTTCAGGCCTTTTTCAATTTGTCCCACCCCAGCTTATTTGCCGACTGCGTCTTTTGCAGTCGGGCACTGTGCTTCTAATGTCCTGTCACCACGTGTCACAATTTGAACTTTGTTTCTAAGAGTTGTCTGGGCAACCCTATCATTCAGTTATCAATGGCTAATTTGTGAAATTCTCTCTAACGGCTGTTTTTAAGAGTTGTCGGGGAGAAACTATCATTCACTCATCACTGACTGATCAGTGTAATTCTCTTTCACTGCTTTGTTTCTAAGAGTTGTCTGGGAGAAACTATCATTCCTGATCTGTGTACCCCCTCCCCTGTATTGACTGTTAGATGGTGTGCATAAATGTATGCATCTAACTGTGGATTCAGAAATAGTTGGCATCAACTTTATAAAAGGTTGCTCAAATCAGTTGTAGAAAGCCACTATTGATTCTAGGAAATAATTTCCTTGTGTATGGTTGAAAGTGATCAAAACAGTTCTGTTCAAATGATCAAGAATTTAATTAAATAATGTGCCATTGAGACAACATTTAAGTCGAAATTTTGACAGGTGCTAAAAATGTATCACCCTGGAAGCTGGAAGAAGCTTCTTCCAATGATTCATACCAATATATTTGTGGATCTTATCATTTCGATATCGAGAGATAAGCCGTCGCTTAGACAAGACTTCCCAACAACTTGTCATTTTCAAATTACATCATCGTTTTCAAATCACATGATTTTAACGTTCCAATTCCCGTTTCAGTGCTGCGTGGTGTGATTGCCCGAATCCTCGACATCCCGGCGTTTGATCCCGACCGCTACAGCAACCAGGCGATCACGCTGCACCAGTTCATGTCGTTCTTCAACCACGAGGATAGAATCAACATGGCTGACTACATTGAGGAGTTAGCAGGAGAAAGTGAGTAGATGGAATATCGGGTCTCTTTAGGACTTTCTGATTTGGATTTAGAAGGGGGATCAGTGGCATAGTGATAAGGGCAGGCCGAATATTTTGTATAGCGATCTCTGGACTCTCCCACGAAGTGCACCCTACAGTGTCTGCAGAGAATGCCTCACTTTCGATCTGTGCACTGGGGCAATGGGTATATTCAGTAGAATATCCAACTGCACATCACAAACATTCCCACGAGCTCGGCTTAGGCCCTGCTTGGGAATATATATTTGACCTGTCAGCTTTAATGAGGAAGATTTATCTGTCCTGTTGTCACTTTCTTGATTTCTTACATTTTGTTATCTTTCAGTGTGGATCATCGGCCGCTTGAAGTCGGGCAATGCGGACATTGTAATCAAGACAATCCTCTCCTTCCACAAATGCCTCCCGCCGATGGAGTGTCTTAAGGTTCTTGCGCTCCTCCTCATCTCTGACAACAGCGAGCTGAAGGAGACGGCCGAGAGTTACCTCAGGAGTCTGGGCTCTAATCGGGTCCAGAGGAGCAAGGGCATGATCGTGTTTGTGGAGAGTTTAGAGGATCGCAACGCTGATGTCAGGTGCGCGGCGTGTATTGCTTTACGGATACTCAAGGTAATTTTGTTTGAATTCATTCATAAGGCGGCCTTTAGAACATTTTCTTAATCGCTGAGCTTAGCTGATATTAGGTGCGTGGTGTTTATTGCTTTACGAAGAGTCAAGGTAATTTTGTGTGAGTTCATTCATAAGGAGGTCTTTCCCAACATCTTCTTGATCGCTGAGCATTACATTACCCCAAGTATCTTCAGCAGGTAGTGATCCCCCAATTCGACCCAAGGGAGCCCTCCAGGCAGTGATCATGTTTGTGTAGATGGCTGATTGGGGATGCGCTGCGCTGCTATAATCAATGCATTGAATGAAAGGACTTCATGAGCACCAGCCATATTGTTGATTCGAACATAGCTCAATGAAGAACTTGATTGCGGTGGAATTGTTCTTCTGAGCTATGTACCAACCTCGTCTGCTCTGCATTGACAAACTTCATTTAATATCTTCATTCTTGTCTTTTTCTCCAGGCAAGAGAGACAATAGACCAGCTGGTGTATATCGCCGAGACAGATAATTCTCACGTTGTGAAGGCAAGAGCCAAGGAGACGCTCCAGTCATTTGGTAAGTTGACAACACCGAGATGAGTTGCATCTATTTACTACCTATTTGTGTACACGTATATTCAAACTGCTACAACTGAGCACATTCATGTACAAATATGTATAACAATTCATTGCAACCACTGCAATTGGAGGAAGGAAGGAGGAAATTAAGAAGAAATTAAATGGATTTTCTTAAACTTCTGTATTTTTTTTGGGCCAACTGGGTTTTCATTCCAGCAGGTTGCCAACTCTTCTGGTCAGTTCTAAATCGAAACTGCTCAGTGAGGTGTCATGTTTGCGGGGTTGCAGTTTTCAGTACAGTAGAACCTCCCTATTAAGGACACCCTTGGGACTGACAAATGCTGTCTTTAATTGAGAGGTGTCCTGATCAAAGCGATCAGATCGAATAGAATAACAAATTCTGGAACCAAATTAGTGTCCTTATTAAGAGAGTGTCCTGTTAACAGATGCTTTTGTCCATCTGCCTACATGTAGCAATAAAACTTGTGGTGTCTGTACAATAGGAGGTTCATTTACAATTACAGTAGAAAGTCCCTTAGCGGACACCTCTCTCTGAAGAACAACCTCTCTCTTAAGGACACTAGTTTTGCTACCAAATTGGTCGTTTCCATTCTATTTGACCTCTTTACTTTAATCAGGACACCTCTCTATTAAGGACACTACTTGTCAGTCCTGAGGCTGTCCTTATTAGAGAGGTTCTACTGTAACATGAACTCTACAGTTCAGTGGTTTAGTCATGATGTTCACATCCGTTGTAGTTTATTTTGAGAATCGATCGAATTTTCAGAAAGATCTGAGAAGTTTTATGAGCTGGTCTGATTCAAGCAGGTAAACATTGCGACACAACCTGATTGTGTCTTGATGGCATTTTGAAATTTAAGTTTGTTTATTTCATTTCTATTAATTTACCATTAATTTTATTCATTAATTTTATTCATTAATTTTATCTAAACTTGCTGAAATATATGTTTCCAGTATCTATTTGAGAGGATTGTCAAGTTAATGGTAACAATTACAGCAGCTTGTGAGAGGAAAAAATGGAATTGTTAGCTGAAGCATGGCAATCTCTTTATGGTTCCATTTGTCAATAATGAAGTTGTCACGGCATGTCTTCTTATAGTCCAAATCACAATTATCATCCCTAAAGTCGCATCATTGGCACGACACGCTACCCAGCGCGTACATGTAGGTCGAGCATGAAAAAAACGTGAAACATAGTGAGATAAGCGCGTCACTGGTGCGTCAATGACGCGAAGCAGGATGGACGTCATTTGTGACTTGGATTGTAGCTGATTTTGATCTATGATCAAACAGAATATTGTTTACAAACATCCTATATGGATAACACCAGAGTCAAAGTCCCTCAATTCATCCACAAAGTGTTTTATATGAAATGAACAACGGTGTATACTGTAAACCCGGGAAATCGATTAAGAGGCCACCCTCATCTCATCGCTACTTCCCAATTTTCATTAAAAATTTTCTTTTTCTTTTATTATATCTTTTCATTTTTGTCATCTCAACATTGTCATATTTACTCTTTTGTTCACTTTACATTATTTTATCAACTTGTCTCAAAAACTTAATATTTGCTCCTCTTCGGTTAGTTTTATGTTATTTTATCAATATATGTCTCAAAAACTATGAAATCATTGATTTCTCTGTTTTTCCTCTTCTCCCCTCTCCCTGTAGAGTGTTACTCTAGTGCCAGCGATCCCTACGATAGGTGGGGTATTGCGGCCCTGTACCACTGGAGTCCAGCTCAACTGGGTTTGCCCCGCTTGCCTCATCACCTCCTGTGTGATGAGGTACCTGGCAATGATGATGATGAAACTATGGACACCTACATGTAATCTCTTTACCATAATTTTTTCTCTCCACTTTTGATATTTTTACTTTTGTACTTTTTACCTTTGCTTCTGGATATTTGATTTGATTTGAAACCTGACGGAAATGGACATTTTTTATCAGATAATTTTTTCCCTTTGCTTCGGAAAATAAAGTTGAATCAGAATTGACATTGGATTTCGGTTGCAAAAATCCTTATCATGTCTCAAGAGGCTAAAAGGAGCAGCTAATACAAATCAACAGGAGGGGACAAAGTTTATTTGCGTGCCGGCAGAACTGTGGCCGCTGCTGCATGGTGCTGCCTGTAAGCTAGGATATTACATTATTGCCAATTGATGTAAGGGAAATGACGATTGCTAGCACAACTTGGCAGTACCATGCTGTGCTCAGTCATGATCACTCACTCACTGAATTACCATTAAGTCTTGTTTCAAGGTGTTTTCAACTAATCATAGGAAAAAATAGTACGCCCGATTGATGTGCAGACTGGATGTAAGTGTTGGGACATTTGTTGCATCACATCTTGGTTCGGTTGCTTACATCAGTAATAAGGAGCAAGGCTCATACCCTAGAGACAGCCAGTGCCACCTACTGGGAAGCCGATAGGTTGATAGAAAGATTGAGATGAATTTACGGCTCCAACTTGCTTTTGAGACTGAATTACAGTCACATAGTGATATTTTTGTCTCAAAGCAGTGTTGGTACTTGTTGCCCTGCTAATTGCCTTTGTCGGTTGATTTTCTCCTTACATGGGTAGAAGTATTTCAGCGATGGCTCTTATGGATGTTCCAGTATTTGGTGTTGATTCATTCCAGAAAGGTCGTGGTTGATCCATATTTTTGAATAGATCTCATTTTGACGCATATCATATTTTGCTTCAAGGTGATCATGGTTGGTGATGGCAGTTAAACTTAATGGGTGTGTGACATATTGAAAAAAGTAGTCTTTATTGAGTCTTGAGGCTTGTTTCCCAGCCAAACATTCATGCCTTAAAGGGGAACTATAGGTAGGAGCTACTGGGTCAAATTGGTGGTTTTGTATGGCTGATATGCACATTTAGGGGCTGGGTCACGGTTCATTTATTGTTAAGTATGTCACTGATACAAGTGTGAACAGGTTGCAGATACTGTATTGTGTATATCTTGCTTCCTGGCTGCTGCAT
The DNA here is from genome assembly GCF_910592395.1 of Lineus longissimus. Taxonomy (NCBI): domain Eukaryota; kingdom Metazoa; phylum Nemertea; class Pilidiophora; order Heteronemertea; family Lineidae; genus Lineus; species Lineus longissimus. The sequence continues at coordinate 9,879,921 of NC_088315.1, forward strand.
ATAGACTCCCTTCAAATGTGACTGCATCATTGCAATGTCAGAGTACAATGAGGAGTTTAATGATTCTTCTCTTTGTTATTGACACTACAGTAGAACCTCTCTATTAAGGATACCCTTCGGACTGACAAGTGCTGTCCTTAATAGAGAGTCGAAAAAAGGAAATAATCGATGAAATGAGAGTTGCAGCTATTAGTTTTCAGAGGAGAAAACAAATTTTGATATATCAGTAATTTTTTTCAGCACAAAATCCTGTGATGAGATGATAGGATTTACAAAACAAAGTTATTCATTAATATTGTATTGCTCTTTAGTAATTTTTTATGTTTGCTTTCTTGCAGGTGATGAAGGCACGAAGGCGTTACAGACGGCCGAGCTGTCATCTCACGGCTTCCAGGGATTGAGTATGAACAGACTCTAGTGAGAGGCGTGGTGACGATAACGTGATGTGTTCAGAAAGTTGTGTCAGGGAAAGTCATTTTGGACGTAGCCATGAGTATTGTGATGTATATAAGAGGGAAAAGTTATGACATTTTACGGAAAGAATGACTGAAACCGTCATTTGGAAGACAATTTCAGAATTTTCAGGATATTTGTGACGAGATAGTTCAATCATTTATGATGGTCTTGAGATAACATGTGTTGTGTCAGGGATTGAGGGAAAGTGACAATGTTTTATGAAAAGAATGACAGTCGGAGACCATCAGTTGGTTGGGAGACAACTTAAGAATTTTCAGGATATTTGTGATGGGATATTTTATTGGAGATGTTTTTGAGATAACGAGTGCTCTGTCAGGGGTACTATGAGTTGAATTGAGCAAAAGTGGCAACATTTTATGAAAAGAATGACTGAAACCATCAGTTGGAAGATGATTTCAGAAGTCTTAAGATATTTGTGACAAGAAAGTTGATTGGAGATGGTGTTGAGATAAAAAGTGCTGTGACAGGGGGAATACGGGGTGAATCTGATCGCAATTGTTGTCGCTATCATTAACAATCAATGTGATTTCATGATAACGCCTGAAGTGAAGAGTTCTTGGGTAGGTGAGATGCGTTTATGTGGTATGCAGGTTGCTGTATAGTGGTTTCTGGTTGTCCTCGGATGCTGTGTGACTAGATAGAGGAAATCTTTAATGTGTCAGTTGCGTGATAGATGGCACGGAGTTGATCTCAGGCTACATATCAGTGAACTTAGAATAGATTGGTTTGGAAGGGACGGGATGGGTTCTTAATTTAGATTTTCTGAGAGTTTGGAACGGGGAGAGTCGATGTTTTGTGCATGGAATAAAAATGATTGAAAGTTGTTATGTTGAGGACTATTGGTGATATTACACCATATTCGGACTATGCTAAATGTCTATAAACTAATGTTAATATCTAACTGATGTTGATACAGTGCAACTTTGCTTATTATTGGTAAGTGTGCTGCAGCATTTGGATGCTTAATTAAATGGTTTGGTTGGTCATGTTAAAAAACTTGAAGAAGCTATGTGTCGGGATTATATACATGTTAAACATAGGCTGGTGCTGATTCATGAAGTTACAGCTCTTCAGTTGACTCTGTGTGTCCACTTTGTAATTATTAAACACTGTCTACTTGACAAACCATGTACAAGCAGATCCAGAGCCATGCAGCAGAGTTCTCCACAGGGTTTTCTCAAGGTAGGGTGCTACCCTTGATATTCAAGAGGTTTTGCCAGTGTGCACCACAAAGTTGGGTGGCCAGCAATTGAAGGAAGGGCGTCCCTATAGAAACCCTTTACAAATTTCTAGAGCTAGGTGGGGTGTTTGGTAAGCTGCCAAGGTAGGGTGGGCCGCCCTGAGAAATGGCCTTGTGGAGAACATTGATGCAGAGAATGTGTTTTCCTTTCTTGTGGGGGTAGTTGAGAGAGTTCAGATCTGATGGCAATGTTCATGTTGGGGAATTCATATGGTAAAACTGTCTGTCACGTCCAATTGTGTAAGTAATAAACGTGTAATTTTATAATTTTGATGGAAAATTTACCAATTTACTGCAATAAACCGTACTGCAATATCAGAACGTTGTTTTGACAAACATTTTACACAGCGAGGTTTCAGGGTTTCTAGTAAATTGATTTTAAAAAGTAAAGGAAAAATTCTTCAAGAATGGCTGTGGGTCTGTTTACAACTGCTGCATGTAAATACTCGATCTGTATTTCCACAGTTAGGCCTACTCCGAAGTGAGTCAGGCCCTGTATGTGTCCCTGACAGGGCATTTCTGCCAACTTAAAACTTCAATAGCTACATGTAGTGTTGAATGTCCGAGCTGTTAGATGTAGCTATAGATGTCTTCATATTAACACTACTCTGTCCAAGATCATGGCTGCAGCTAGATAGGGGAGCACGTTCTCCCTCCTCCTAAGGATCACCAAAAAACACGCTTTTCATGTAAATTCAGGCCCATTTCTGACTGATGGAAGGGAGGTGTTTGGTTCACATGCCACAAATCTAGCTATGGGCCTGATTATTCTCAGTTATGCACTTAAATAAATATCTTATGTGTAGTCTTCGATCATGCTATATATCCTGGGCATCTTCATAGTTTGTCAAGTTTTTAATCACACTCCATATTCATGTATCTAGACGCTCTTTGCATAGTCACTGTCAGTATTTTGCATAGCCTCGATCTGTAAAGCATTTTTAAAATTATTGATAAAGTACTCTGTTGTTGTGGGTATATGGTGATTGGTCTATGGCAAGCAGCAAATTGCAGTCTACTTCTTCATTTGAAAATGTTTTATACAACAAAAACACAGCCATAAATTGAACCTGTCGCTGCGTGAAATTATTTAATGGACATTTTCAAGTCATCAAGTTATGATACCGAAATTGTGTTTAGAACTAGCTTGTTGGCATTTGTGTTTAAGCAAAATCGTAGCCACTGACTTTCAGCTTTAAAAAAAACAACAACAACCATTACCTGGCCAACTATTATCTTTTTGTTCAGTTCACTCAATTATTAAATTGACTCCATTATCGATGCTGGCAGCATTTTAATCAACAAATTGAAAAGACCTACTTCCATGTCTCTGACCTTACATTCACTACAAGGGAGAATGTGTATTACTGTATACTCCAGTCAATCCAAAAATAAATGGAACAAATTAACATTGTAGCCAGGAGCACAGCATAGTCTGTTGTGAATTTTAGGTGTACGTGTATCCCAGTCTGCATGAAGCCAAGTACTAATTAAAAAAATTAGTCTTTATTAATTTTTGATTAAACTAAAGGTATAATTCACAGGTCCAGTTAGGAGTTGGCTATTGTAAACTATCAAAGCTAGTGTCAGCTTTTTGGATCAACTTAAGGTTAGCTAGAGTATAGATCCATAAAGACCAGTACATATTGTGGTGCTGTGTCTTCACTAGACATTAATGAGGAACATTTATGTATCTCGTTTATTTGGACTTGAGTATCGGTGAAAATTTACTCTGCTCCCTTTAATTTGTCCCTGTTTTAAGGGTAGAACAATCCAATAATCAAGACAATGAGTTAGAGAAGAGGGTCATTTGAATGCTCTTGCATTTTTATCAAAGGAGGACTATAGGCAGGAGCTGTGTGGGGCCGGATTCGAAGATATCTGGTGACTTAATATGCAGTTGGGGGACTGGGTTGCATTTTATTCAGTGATAAATATATTCCATGTACAAGCACGAAAAGTTATGATGTACCCGTACTGTGAGATCAAGGAGACCCCTACTACTGGCAAATTTATTCAACTTAATCTGACCTAAATGTACCTGCCTCCTTCCTGTAGTCTCCCTTTAAAGTGTTGGTCGTATTATATTATCATATTAGTATTATGATATTATCCAAACCAAACATTAGTCATGTGTTAGTCAAGTGTTCTTAATAGAATGGCGTGCAATTAATCTTTTATGTTACTTCTGAGGTCAATGCCTCAATATGTAAAGTCTATTGGCAAAATGGACATGCACACATGATTCCTGAAACTTTCTCTTCATCAGGGATGCTAAGTTCTCAGAGCAGTTACATTGCTTTGGCATAAATTATACGTTGGGCGATTATTTGGTGCTATAAATAGTGTGAATAGTTTTCTCCTTGCACAAAATCGCATGTCCCTGAAGCCTCACCAAGCTTATCTTTGTAAATATTTTTCAACTCTTCTCTGAAACCAAGGCTGACAAGTTGATTGATAGGATGGAGTAATCGTTGCAATCACTGGCATCAAAAATCAATTTTTGCTTGTAACAAAAGTAGAACATCATAGGCTACTGAAGCCCTTCTTGTGAGGCTTACACTGACTGCAAACTCCTTCATTTTTGTGAACCTAATATTTTTGCAAATTTCTCGTACGTAGCAAAAATTACTGATCGATCCAAACTACATATTTGCTAAAATTTACGGTGGCAAGAGTATGGAAAGGTAATCCTGAATCAATCCATTGGAATGGCTGTTAAATTATTCACTGTTATTCCTGAAATTGTCCTTTCTCGAATAAGCGGTCGGTCAAATGGGAACACCTTTTCCTCCTTGGTGATGTAAATATCAATGTCAAAATATCGTCAGTTGATTTTGACGCAGAAGTAGCTCGAAAGCTAGAATTTTCTGACGTATTGTATAAAGCCTCATGACAATATTTCTAATGAAGATATTTAGTGCTAGAATTTGTTTCGTGTAATTTTTGTGAAATTGGATAATTTTGTTACCATGATTATGTACAGTTGTTTGTATTTTTGTCCAAGGAATCCTTGGCAAGCATTTGATATATATATCTTCAGTTCTTTTGCACAGATTCATTTGCATATGTATGCTTGACCAGAATATTTGCGCCAAATGCGTGTTTGCTTCCTTTTAGCGCCCTCTGACTGATTTTAAAAGAACCTGCGAAAGCGTGTAGGATTAAAATAAAACTGTACTGAAAATTGACAACATCAAGTGCATCGCAGACAACAAATTTTTATCTCAGTGACGTGCGATAATTATTGCTGCGATGAGCAATTCAAAAGTATCATTTGTGTGTGATGTGGGTAAAGACATTTGTCACAGTGTTCTTCGAAATAAAACAGGCTTGATGTTTTTATCAGCCAGTGATGACTAATTTTAGCTGCAGGCTCCTGGAAGCCTGGCAGACAAGTGATTTTTGTCACATGTGATGAAAAGTTCTTTTTTTGGTGCTCTTTAGTACCAGTACCAATTTTAAAGAGTTTCAATGAAGTTGATGATTTGTTACTTGGATTAAAAACAAGCTTGAGCTGTTTGATTAACTTATTGATAGTTGCTCTGCATTTTATGATAGTCATTTCAAGTCGGCTACGATACAAGTCTGGGCAAATTTGCTCCATTTTTTAATCAGTCTTAGTGCACATAGGGTCAATTTTCATCTGCCATTGATGTAAGATATTATGCTAATTATTTGTCAGCATCAGATCATAAGTTATGTGTACTAGTGTACAAAGCAATTTTAATTGGTTATTGTCAAATAAATGCCAAATATCAATATTGGAAATGTTGAGTTTCTCTTATTATTTCATTTTTTTCCTTATTTGGTAATGTGCTGACAATGTGCTGACAATGTGCTGACAGTGTGTTGGCAATGTGCTGACAGTGTGTTGGCAATGTGCTGGCAATGTGCTGGCAGTGTGCTGACAATGTGCTGACAACCAATACCAGTGATGAACAGTGGAGCTTACTTTTATCGAAGGGTTTAAAACTATTCAAAATTATCGCCATCTACACTATTAGGATGAAACTTATTATCCCCAAGTGCGTTTGGCCTGCTTTGAGATGGTGCGACCGCGTGCTGGTAAATTTGTATTTTAGATGGGCATGACGTGCTGTGCACGTCACCCGCATGATATGGGCCATGTACATGACGTGCTATGCACGTCACCTGCAGCGAATGGATTGATGAATACTTGGCACTGGGTTTACAAACTTCAGTATAAGGAGCCGCATAGCCTATTGGTTAACACTATGGGCTACCACGTAATAAGGCTTGGGTTCGATCACAGGGAGAACAGAGCTTGGGATGAAAATAATGAATTGAGGAAGCATCATATCATGATAACAAAAACTTTATTGTTGAATGAATAACATGAGAAAAATAACAAACAGTATCACATGAATGCTTTTAACAAGAAAATATCACAACACCTGGGATTTTGGAGTGGCATGAGCTTAACTACTTGCATACTTTTATTGCCAAACTAGCACTACCGGTATTGTACCATAACATTGCAGTTGAATCAAAAGTTTTTAAAAATCCTTTTTGCCTCCCCTCAGTCAAGGATGCCCATTTTGCAAGTTGTAAATCCCAACGATTATACCAGGAGGTATCTCCGCATAGCTCGATGTTTGATGGAGATAGCTCGATTAAGCTATGCCACAGCATACATGAATATCCTTTACAAACATTTAAAATGTGCGATATTTTGCTGAATTTAACCATTGCCCAGCTGTGAATACACCATGGAACAATTTAGGAAATTATCATTGAAATCAGCAAGGACATGAGCAGATTTGCGATGTCGAATTGGCAGTTGTGATCTGCGAAATAGCTTCTTTGGGCGACAACTTGCTGTTAGGGCATCCTTGTCTGACTGTCCCTGTGAAATAAACTGCTGCTGGACAATGAAATTGTGTTTAGGACTACATATTTTGTTTAGAATACATTTAAGTATAAATAAGTACATCTAATTGTATCTTTGACAGTCACACAGTTTGGTATCACAGTTTGGAAGAGCACCAATAAAACTTATGTGAGAATTTACAAAAAATAGGGAAGTCAAGTGTTAAAGTGATGAAGAAGTGGGCCTGTCCCTGAGAAATAAAGCATTACTGGACAATAAACTTGTGTTGAGTAATAAATTAAGGGTAAAATATTTCTTACAATGTTGTAAGTCAAGGAAGTATGATTTTGCATCAGCAAAACCCTAAATACTGAGGTTGTGATCCAAGAAAAAACAATGACATGGTTTGGAAGACAGGCAAAAAAGTTCGCCCCTACCAATGTATCTTATCATTACACTTCATTCAATGGATGAAGTTTCTTCTTTGACTCATTTTTACCTTGTGTCGAGGATGCAATATTTGGAAGCCGGGGAAGTGGGGATTTTTGATAGCAGAATTTTGGAGATGCTGGTTGTGAGGCCTTAACAGTTTTCATCTTGGAATCAGGAATCTGAGGAAAAGGAATCCTCCTGGACAGAGAGTCCTTGTTGGGAATTCGCTTCGGAGGTGTTCTACCAACTGGGGAATGAGTGCAGGCTGTTGCTCCTTCTGTCAAGACGTCTCTATGCTGAACATCATACCTACGATAACTGCTTCCTTCATCTAGAGGTAACCTATCTAGAGGCATCTTCATAGTTGTAGAGGTTCTTTCTGAAGCCGTGGTTTTATCAGCTTGTCCAGGCATCTCATTTACACCAGATAGCCATGACAAACAACCAGATGATGTCTGATTTCTTCGTCCTTTAGAGCGAGAAGTGAAACGTGTTCCTCGGCTTGTCTTCAGTTTGAAACCTTTTGGTACAATGTACTCAAAACTGTTGGTAGTTTTGATCTTTGAGACAGGTTTCAACTCTGACACAGCACAAATCCCCTTGTCCTTGCTCCTCTCGAACTCCCTTCTAGGACCCTCATTCAAGATGCCCTCAACTCTGCTATCACTGGACCCAAATATCCCTTTCAAGCTCACTGATGAAAGACAAGTTCTGGCACCAGCAGAACTCTCCTCTTTAGTATGGGTCTGAACATGCTCACAGGCATTTCGTCTTGCCTCATTCTTTGATGGCCTTTTGTCTCTGTTTTTCCCGTAAATTTGATCAGGATTCTTCGTGGGACTATCACTCTCCAATTGGACTATTCCACCTTTTCTGAACATGTCATCATTCCGATCCTGAGAAGGCTCTCTTCTGCCTGGAGCTCGACCTTCTGATGCCCCATCAGCACTCCCTTTACCTGCAGCAGCCACACCTTGTATATCACGTTCCTTCAAGTCACCAGCCACATCCTCCTGTCCGCAATTTTGACCATTTGATGCACAAGGGACCACTTCTAAACATTCTTTCTTCTTCATGTTCTTCGAAGATTTTGGAAAGTAATACTTGCTTGATTTTGAACCATCCCTCAAAACCTTGTCTTTGCATGCAGTTGTCTTACTTGGGGAGGATTCTTGCTCCAGATGAGTTGATATTGGCAACACTGACAGAACATCTTCCCGAAGAGAGTATCTTCCTTGGCGGTGAGCTGCTTGCATTGAATCAGCATCACACTGCACTTTCGGGCTTGGGTTGCCTGTCAGCATCTGACCTTGCAGACCATCTGCTGGCCCCTCCTCTGAAGGGCCATCTTTCTCTGTCTTACACAATCCATTCTTCTCAGCCAGGACTGGTTGTGTTTCTTTCTCAGGGACTTTCTTTTCTTCTTTCTCAGCTGACGTGTCCACCAGTTCACTCCACCCAGACCTGGAGCATATCAGACCTGCATCTTTTGGCGTCATACCATCATCGCCATCGGTCTTCTGACTTGTCACAGCCTTCGTCAAATTCCGATCAACTTCATCTGCACGTTCTAGCTTCTTTTCTTGATGTTCTTTGGGATCTTGCTGTTCATCAACTTTTCCAGAGAACTTCACGTCTGCTTCACTGTTTTTGATCTCTCCTTGAAGATTCTGTCCAACCGGTCCTTGGTCATTTGTAGCAACATCTGCCATCTCTTTTTCACTGTTGTCTAGGATCCCTCCCAATTCTACATCATCATCAGTTGCTTTCTCTGTTTGACTATTACTCTCTACAATCTCTCCAACACTTTCGACTGCTCTCCCAAATTTTCTGTCCAGTTTTTTCGCATTATCTTCTGCATCAGTTGTCTTTAGAGTGGACATACCCTCTCCAGTGATCGATCCAGTTTTTCCAGCAACTTTCTGAGTTATCGTTGTAACAATGTCCTGCTTCTGTTTTGCTTCACGTCTGCTTCCAAACTGGTCTCCTTGTTTTGTTGTCAATTTTGATGTTTCCGTCTCATGAACAATGTCTGCCTTCTTATTAGAAGTCCTTCCTCCCACTATAACCTCCAACATATGACCCTCGCCGTCAAGCAAGCATTTATTTCGACTTATTTTTCCTTGGTTTGCATGCGTCTGAACATCAGCAAAGTGGCTTTTCCCAACCTCTCCCTCCTTTGGCACTTCTGCCCTGTTCCTCCCCGCCTTCTGTTGCCCCTCTTCCAGTAGCAGACGACCTCCTTCGGTAGCAGACGGCAACAAACATTCTCCCTGGCTAGCAGACGACGCCTCGCTCTCAGTCGAGTACCCTTGCCTCTGCGCCAGGATATTTCTAACAGGGGGCCTTGAAATAGTCCTATTCTTCGTCGGGGTCCTAGAAAGCGCTGGTAAGACCTGTGCCGAACCTTTCACTTCTAAAAACCTTCTGTTTGCTCTCCTTGTATTCCTTGGTGTTGACACTGGTTTAGGGGAGGCACTTGATAACTCAGTCCCACTCTGATGACCAGAAAGTGTCTCCTTCTTGATTGGAGGAGATGGAGTCATGTATTGTCTACCCAAATGGCCATGAAAGTTCCTTTCCTTAAGCCGGTAAACTGGAGTTCTTGGCGATTGATTCTTCTGTGGATGAGCCTTAATTCCCTTGCCCTTTTTCTTCTTTACAGCCACACCTTTCAAAACGCCCTCAGGCTTATGGTCCTCAGCATGCGCACCTTTTTCATTCTCTTTGTTCTTTTCCTTTTTGTTTGGCAGACATTTCTGTTCTTTGGACTTGACTCTCTTCCTGGTTTTTCCCCCAGGGGTAGTCTCGACAGTGAATGTGGCATTGGTGATCTCCAGATCTGGACTGTTTGCGGATGCACGTATCAAATCACTATCATGGTGAACATTTAGCACATTCTCGTTGCTATCTTTCTCTTCTTCCATTAGCGATGACTTCCCCGGTGTGGTTCTTCCTGACATGCCTGGTAAAGATGTGATATCGCTGGAACAATCACTGAAATTGATTGAAGTCGAACATCCAACCGACCCTTCCTCAGTACGACAACTAACAGCATCATCGACCTTGCCTGAACTGTTCTTGTCATCAGGGGTGCTCGTCTCAATGCAGTCGTGTGATAAATCTGTTGGGCTGACCATTTCACAGGTGTCAGTCATCAAACATTTGTTCAACTCAGGTGAATGTTGTAAAACCTGGACTCCGTCCTGTTGCTTTGGACAAGTCAATGTCTGACACTGTACATCCCTCTGCTGTGGTTGAGCATTCTCTGAGTTAGGCCTATCCTTAGTTACCAAGGAGCCAGATGTGGCAATGGTCTCCATCTGTCCACATTTGGTTAGGGAATCGGCACTGTCTATAGAATAGATAAGTGGCAAATTAATACTGCTGTCAGTTGAACTCATCACAGCAAATGTTTGATGCAGTTCCTCTGTGTCAGAATGACTCAGTGTAGCCTCTGACTTGTCAACCGATGAGGGACACTTTACACTCGTACTAAGCTCAATGTAAGACGTTTCCGAGAGGCATACTGGCACACTACTGGTTTTTCTTACCAGTTCTGACCAATCAGCAGACGGTTTTAGATCCACGCTAACATTGGTCAATAACGCTTCTCGGTTCACCCCACTGCATACTTTAATTTCTCCCATCTCTGAACTCTTCTTCGGGGCAGTGGACTTTGAAACTGCGGCTCTTCCTCCAGGCTCCCTTACGTTGATCCCATGAAAGCTGTCCAAACTGTCAACAGACATCGCAGACTGATAGAGATAAGCCATTTTGCCCTCCGCTCGTTTCAGTGGCACTGAATTAGTCGACAAGTTTCTTACTAATACTGAATCTTCACCCGATACATTCTTAATCGGACTTCTCGACATTAATCTTCTGATGGTACTAGCGGCGCTTTTGCTTCTGCCTATTTCCCTCCTCTGCGGCCACCCACGTTCAGACATTTTATTGCAACTTGATCCTACTGCAAGAAGACCATTGTCCAGAGACGATCCTCTAAGATATGTCCCAAACTTCCCTCCAGTCTGTGGCGAATTCAGACTGCCAATAAACAGACTATCATTGCTGGCTAGGCTCATAGGAGATGAGGGACATGTCCGTGGAGTGAACTTAGGCAACGACGAAATACTCTCACCAAACTGGAACATATCTTTGATGGTTCCAACTATGGCTTGAGAAATAAACTTTCCTTGGGTCTTTTGGGGGTCACACTCACATTCGTTTGGGAGCAGTAGTTTTTCCCTTGTTTCGGAGGAAATTTGATCCTGAGCGTCGTCTCTGTCTGGTCTCTTGGTGTAAACTGGTGGCTTCCCATCAGGTACTGATCCATTGCTCGTATTCTCAATCATGTCAGATTTTACTTCATTTTCAAGTGAATCTACTTCAAACGACGTCCCTGAGCTGGACCTTCTGGCAACGTCAACTTCATGCCCCCCTTGGTTAGTATCCGCAAAGCTCCCTTGAGAAGCTGTCTGCCCTATCTTAGGATCATTACTGTCCTGAACATCCTCATCCTTACTCTCATGAATCTGTCCAGTGCATACCATTCCTTCATCGATCTCCAACGAATCAACACTCAGTTGTTCCTGCAGACTATTCTCGTCCAACCCATTAATTCTCTGCTGCTCATTTTCACCTCCTTGACTAGGATACTCCACATGAACTTCATACTCTCGTTTTTGTTCCTGCAGACTATTCTCGTCCAACCCATTAATTCTCTGCAGCTCATTTTCACCTCCTTGACTAGGATACTCCACATGAACTTCATACTCTCGTTCTTGTTCCTGCAGACTATTCTCGTCCAACCCATTAATTCTCTGCTGCTCATTTTCACCTCCTTGACTAGGATACTCCACATGAACTTCATACTCTCGTTCTTGTTCCTGCAGACTATTCTCGTCCAACTCATTAATTCTCTGCAGCTCATTTTCACCTCCTTGACTAGGATACTCCACATGAACTTCATACTCTCGTTCTTGTTCCTGCAGACTATTCTCGTCCAACTCATTAATTCTCTGCAGCTCATTTTCACCTCCTTGACTAGGATACTCCACATGAGCTTCATACTCTCGTTCTTGTTCCTGCAGACTATTCTCGTCCAACTCATTAATTCTCTGCAGCTCATTTTCACCTCCTTGACTAGGATACTCCACATGAACTTCATACTCTCGTTCTTGTTCCTGCAGACTATTCTCGTCCAACTCATTAATTCTCTGCAGCTCATTTTCACCTCCTTGACTTGTGTACTCCACATGAATTCGATACTCTCTTTGTTCATCTTCGTTCGGAGCCATTATCGTAGAATCGTCAACATTCTGAGACACCAGAGCACAGCATTCACTTAGCGCCTCATCCAAGACAGTGAAAGCAACCCTACAACCATCCTCAGTGAAGTAAGACACTTCGCCTTTATTCTCGAACGCGGCTTTGTCTCCTGTTCCTTCAGAGTTGGTGAGTGAGACATCATCAAGCAGTGTCTTCCTGAGTGTCATCAAATCAAGGAGGTCGGTCAGCAGGCCTGGCCTATCACATGCAGACCGCACTCTGTCCTCGAAATTAGAAGCTGTGGCTACCAATTTCTCCTTCTCACACCTCATCTTATCTTCAACCTGGTCCCAAACCTCTCGATCAACCTCGTCACTATACCGAGATGCATTTTTCACCCTCCCTGACAAACCAGAATGAAGGTCATCGCTGTACATACACTCCTCAGCATTTAAAATCACATCATCTAAGAAACCACGCAACTTTTTTGTCAGGGACTCCCTACCTAAACTCCTAAACCTCTCTAAAGTCTTCCTAAAGTACATCACGAAACTGCGTTTCTCCTTCTCCCATTGCCCTCTCCCCTCTTTAATCTTATCTACCACCTCAAGGATTTCAACAAAGATCTCAGATCGCTTACATAACTTTGACACCACCTGAAGGTATGCTTGCTTTCTTAGCTCTGACACCTTATTCAAGGTCTTCACTTCTTCCACTAAGGTCACAACCAGGTCTTGCAACTCGTCACAGCTTTTTTGGGATGCAGAACAACTGACTTGATAAGCACTACACTCTTTTTCAATTTCCATCGCATAGTCCATCATGCTTTTTTGCATCTTTGCCAGGCATAATGACATCATTCTATTCTGCTCCATCACATGATCTGTAAACCTAAAACAAAGGAAAAAGGTCTTCTGAAAATGATAAACAAATGAAGTCAATACTAAGCGAGGGATTGGTATCAAACTCGCCACAAACACTCATCAGGAGGCAACCTGATATGATGCAACAAGCATGGTTGCAATACTGTCTTCAGTACATGCAGGCTATGGACACCATCCTCACCAGGCTTTTCTGCTGGGTTTAAATATTAATCAACACAACAATTGGCATCTTACCCCAATGAGTCAAATCCAACCGTTATGACAGACAGTGTGATCCAAGAGACTTGTGTGTCAAGACGAACTACATGAATACATGACGTTAGATTTCAACACATTGCGATGTCTAAACGTCAAGCATGCGCCGTCCTTTCGGTTGGAAAAACATATTTTTGCAAGCCATTTCCAGGAGCTTTGGTAACCGAAATCGGCAAGATTGCCTTGATGGAATATGCTGAACATTTTATGGGGTAAAGAATTCAGCCAGTGCTATCAATGTGCAAGATCAAATGAAGTTGGGACAATCCAAAGCAAATATATGTCAGTTTAAAAAACGCCTTCTTCCAACCAGCCGCAGTGCGCATGCCAAGAGTAGCTTGGCAACATTCCTAGAGATTGCATCGTGAAACTCATGTACTGACTGTATGTAGAGTTTCCTATTTTTGTTTAACCTCTTGAATCCCGGTGACCAACCAGTCGGTCATTTTGAAATAACGTTTTTTCCCAACGACCGACAGGTCGGTCTCAGTGATATTTTTATTGCCTTGAGCTGGGACGCTTGTTCATTGCTTGTTTTAGCTTGTTTGATGTACAGTAGGGTCAGTTAGAGCCTGCCTGGGTAGATGGCGCCTCGGTACCGGACTTTGGCGGTTGTATGCGGGCGCTATACATCGTGAAAGTCCGACCCAATTTCGCAACCACGTAACCACTCTGGGATCCCGGGATTTTCAAGTTTTGGGATTCAAGAGGTTGAAAAGACTTTACCCGCAAATGTGATAGCACTTTTCTCTTCAATTTCGTGCCATTGCCAAATGCTAGCTGAAGCCTTGATAGGCTTTACAATTTATGACACTATCAGACTGACCCTCCCTATAATTCACCGCTGCTGTATAAACTTAAAAATAAAGTGTACAAACAATGTTTTTTCTATACAACACAATAACTCAAAGGAAATTCTTCGAGAGTTTCAGAATAAATGTTCAAACCAAATTTTGTGCACAATCTTTAATTAATTAATGTTAACATGATTAATTAGAGATGGTACACAAAATTTGGTTAGAATATTTAAATTTTCTCTTCTTAAGGGTTCAACTCAGACTGCAAAATTGAAATACCTGCAAAAGTTTTCTGAGTTCATGTGTTACAGCTGTCTCAACAGTGCTCTAGTCTAACATTGTGCTCAGAAAATGCAGCTTGTTTTATAACATAGTCCTCAGAGCACACAGGTCCAACACTGTGTCAAGAAAAATCTTAATGAGGTTTTGATATTGTCCTCAAAAAACCCTAGTCCAACACCATCCTAGGAAAAAAATTTTTAATAAAATTGTGACATTGTCCTTAAAATATTCAGGTCTAACACTGTCCAATTCCAAAGAAAATCTAAATAAGGTTGTGACACAGTCGTCAGAACACGCTGATCTAACAATGTCCTAAGAAAAGTCAGGTTGTGACATTGTCCTCAGAAGACTCCAGCCCAACACTGTCCCAAGAAAAATGTGAATAAGGTTGTGACATTGCCTTCAGAACACTCAGGTCTAACACATAGACAATTTTTGATAAGGTTGCAAGACAGCTTTCAGAACACTCGGGTCTAACTCTGTCCAAAGGATAACCTGCTTGTGACATTGTCCACAGAATGCTCACGTCTTACACCATCCAGGCCTACCTGGGGTAGTGTATCATTCGTCTCTCTACAGACGTCGATGATTAAATAGAATAGATAGTGTGACGTAAATCCTATGGTAAGTGAGCATGGTCTAACACTATCATCAGTATCAAATATTCCAGTTGTGGCATTTTCCACAAAAAAATTGCAGCCTGAAATCAGAGAAGACGCCTTGATTTACGCACTAAAGTAAAGAAATGAAAACTTACAAATCAGCATGAGCTGCCTGTTCATCTTTCTGTTGGAGACAGTGTTCCAGATTCCTAACCACCTGCTGCAGATGATCAACAAGACCAGGCAGAGCATCACCATCCAAAGAGCGTGGGTCAACTGCAATCAATAGATCATTCTTTGGATTGAGGTTAAAGGTACGTGAAAATTAAACCTTGTAAAGTGCCAGGTGCACACGGTATTTTTTGGGCTGTGCAAATGCTACTCAGTAAGTCCAATGTGAGATGTGTGTCAAAATCAAATGGGGAAAAAACTGGTCTCAAATTATTCACATGATGAGTAATCCTGTTGGACCACTGGCTAACAATAGTAACATTATTGTAGATTCAAAAAATTTAGTTGATTCCCTTATTGGAAGCTTGAAATAAACGATAAAATTTTTAAATGAGTACTTAAATTTCTTGAGTCAATTGCTCAGAGACTTTCAAAAGTCACATCATCCACATAGGCCTAGTCCCAATTGCTTTAAGAATAATGCTACCCACCATCTACTGCATTAACGAGATCATGAACTTCATTGATTTGACCGTCTTGGTCTACTCTGACATCTTGGACTTTGTCCCCTCTGTTTTGTAGGTCTGCTCTGTTATCCCGGCCTTCATGTGGCTTGTCCATGTCCATAGCTGCACGGCGGGAGGAGAAGGAATTCAACTGAATCAGAGTACTAAACACAGAGAAACAAGAATAATGACTGTTGGGCTCTAAGTGTTCCCGTATAGAGATGAGGACGGTTCCGACTTGGGGGCATCCGAAAATGTACACAATCATTTCATACAATCTACAAATCTCCTTCACTGCTGGTGCCAATAATGCCGAGGGGGGGGGGGGGCTATATAGGCTCACTCTCAATCTGGACTGGGCCCAGGGCTGGTGGCTGGTGCATGCAGGGCAGTGTTTCCACCAGAAGGCCAGCTAGGAGACAGGGAGGGCAAGTCCCCCTCAAAAAGCCAAATGATGGAAATTCACTCGATGTGTGTGTGTGTATCTATGTCATGATGGATATTGGATGTGATTGATTTGATTTGATGGAGTGATTCAATTCAATCACTCAAAAAAATCACGGGGCATTAGGGGCCATGGGGCCATAGGGCCTGGGGCCTGGGGGGGGGGGGGGGGATGATATCACTCTCAGGTACATCACTCACTGCATGTCATTGTCAGTGATATGATGATTTTATCTGATGAATGAAAACAGTTTGAGTAGGCCTACTACTAGGCTAGGCCTACTTTAATGAGTAATGTTGGAGAAAGGGCCTCCCAAATAGTAGGTAAATTTCCTTATGCATGCATGTTCTTTGTCCGAAACACTGAATAAGGTCTAAATTACCAAATCCCCCCCCCCCTCCGGCATGTGACTTCAGAATATTGCATGAATGGAATGCAGGAAGTCATAAACTAAGCGACTGCGATTGCGAACACACCACACATTGCGTCTGGCGAAGTGCAAGACTGCAGGGCCACAAAATACAGTTAAATTCCCCGATTTAAACTATTCTGGGAGTGGCATTTCCTTTCATACTGAGCACAAGAGTAAAACACAGTCTTTAGGTAATTACCAGAGGATTGATTAACACATTTTGTGTGTTTCGGGCCAGTTAAGATAAGAAATTTTATTCAAACATCCCGCGTTGCAAACTCTTCGCCAACACTGTTGCAAATTAGCCTATGTTGCTTGAAAATTCTGTGCTAAAAATAGTATCGTCTTCGGTCTGCGCTAAAAAGCCGCACTCGGTTGTCACACAATAGAGAGGTTGCGCATCACAAATACGCCCTCGACTTTATACCTAACCATACTTGAACGCACTGTTTCAGAAGTGAAGTGGCTTTCACCACTTCATTCAAAAGGTATAGGCCAGGCCCTTGGCCTTCGACCTCATTTAGATGATGATGATGACGACCACGACCACGATCACGGCCACGACCACGACCACGACGACCACGATGACGATGACGATGACTATTTTAGGTCGCATTAGGGAGTTCTTTTTTGTATTCATGCGCGGCCAAGCCCTAACCGTAGTTTCTAAAAGATCATTGATTTCTTGGTCCTCGTGTTGATTTAGCAGTTGTTTTGGCAAAGACATGTTTTTATGGAGTTTCTGAAACCTAGAGCGCTACTCAATAGGTGGCTAACAAGAAACTACGCATTTTACTGTTGTTGCCGACATATGTGTACACTGAACTTGGAATGTGCGACGGCCCCGTGTTGAAATGCCGTCCAGTGCCAGATGGTGCGTTTTTCGCTGATTTGTGCAAAATTCAACATATCTCAAAAGTTCAATGGTTGACCCTCGATTTTTGTGTAGCGTAAGCAACTGTATTTCACGGGAGAATGCTCACTGTAATTATTATTTAGGAAAAAATGTAAAACATTTGGGGTTTTCCGTGGTTGTCCGGCCCAATTGACAATATTGCCATTTGGGATGGTGAACAGAGCTAGGAGCAAATGCGACGCTTATGATTTATTTAAAGAAATAAAATGCCCGATGTAACATCCTGCTGAATCAGGGGAATCGGGCGTTTCCAGTGATATACGACACAAATGGGTTGTCCTCATGCAATCACTTTGGAAACGCATTTTAAAATAGATGTTACGTCCTGGTAATGGGGTACGTCATCATTGCGTACATTCGGGAAAAACTCCCTAACGAGACCTTACTGTAGCTAGCGTTTGGTAATTCGGAAATTATTCCATTCATTGTTGTAAATGTAAAGAGTAAAAACTTTCCTCAATTGATTGTCATGCATTAGCAAGATCTAGAATTTCTAAGGCGGGTATCATGCCGATCCACCGTCGTTGTGTGTTTATCCATCCGATAAGTCGGCATGGCGGGTATTAGCTTAGTCGTGGACGCTAAGAGGACCAAGCTCATTTTATTGCATCTTGACTCACAATGTCCCGAGATAGTAAATAGGGCCTAACAGACTCTATACAGAATGACTGTCAAAAAGATAGGTTTGTGATTATGTTTTATAGATTTCAGGTCAGAATGAAAGTTTATGAGGGAGTGTTAGAAATCATTAAATACTGTGGTATCATTTTCGGTTGCCCGGTCATATATACTATCAACTAACCTATTCATCCACTCTCAACCTGCCCTGACCCTCATTTGGGCCGAACCGTGTCGTGCCAGAAACTATTTACACCTGTAAACGGCTATCTGACATGATCCACAGGTAATTCCGAATAATCCTAAACATAGTGGGCACAAAGCAACTGCTGAGATGGTCCCTTAAACCATGAAATTTATAAACTAAATTCTATTGACCCTTGAGAAAATCCCTGGTATGCAGACCGATTTCTGTCCGCCGATTTTGGGAAACGTTTGAAACACTGGTGGGGGATATACGTATATATGTTTTCATGACATTCGTGATAGATTTCCTTACATGTTTTCCTTTCATCTTATTGGAAAGTTTAATGAGTACACTCCGGACGCAGTGGACCGGCCTCGTAGTCCTCACCATATAAGGAAACCCCTGAATTAGGATGACGCAATGGACTGAACCGGGAGTCTATTAAATGAGATGTTGGACGACAACATACTCTGAATTCTATTGTATGTATTATCCGATTTTATGGTACCTGAGTCTTCTTACATTTACAAAGCCTGGAAAAAAACAGTGTCCATTTAGAGAGGTTTCGATTTTGACCTAGAGTAACGTAAATTTTGACCGAGAGTTGACCAAAAAGGCTGATTCTAGAGTGTAGATGTGAGATAAAAGTTAGAAAAGTGAAACAAAAAGTGCTGGATAGCGCCGATGGTCTCAGCGGGATTCGAACCCGCTATCAGCATGACGGTCTGAGTGTGTTATTAAGCCTTCACATGAAAATTCTAATGGGATTAACTGAATGTTGTTTCCATCACTTGAGAATAGCCCGTCGAGCCTAACGGCGGCTGGAGTTTTCTCAACAAGATAACAAAGTCATCGCAAACGATTTTATAAAAACTCACAATTGTTTTGCAGAGTGAGAATATATTTCATCTTGGCACACTGCAGTAATCTTTAATATCTACCTGTTCGCCGAAAATTGGAAAAGTTTCAGAAATTTGAAAAACATACCGGGCGGCGATGTGACGCTCAGCCAAACAATGTATAGGCTAAGTTAAGCGTGTACATTGATAAATTGCTCGATAACGCAGTTCGAGGTGAAATATTGCTGACCACAGAGCCTGTGAAATGTGGGAAATCACGACGGCTTCCCGCTGTAATGGAATCCATCAGACCATCAATGAAAATTGTGGCCAGGTCCTTCTGATGGTCACGAACCTGTATTAAACATGTACGAAAATAGTTCAGTTTGAGATCAATGCGTGGTCTCACCATACCAGTTGAATGGTATTTTCCGTCTAAAATACAATTTTTTCTTAAATTGACAATTTAGGTGTGTTTAAAATGAAGGAAATGAAGCTTCAGTCCAATTGGCTCACTTATGTGGTTTTGGGGTTCAAATTAACCCGTTGTGGCCCAAAAGCTGATTCGCGGGTTAAAAGTCGTCAAAAGTCACCCCCTAACTTCTGTAACAAAGAGTAAAACACCTTTGATAGAATAGGTGGTTGCCTCCCGCCATGCACGTACCTAAATTTCAGAGTTTGATACATCTGTAGGTCAAATCACTACGAGTTAAGGACACACCGACAGCCAAAGGATTTCTGATATCGAGATGGTAAAATTCAAAGCGGTTGTAGGTGACCTTCTTCCATGCCTATCATCATAACATTGCATGCATGAATACAGTTTTTCACTAGCGTGCATCAAAATAAAGGATGTATGCGAGAAAAATTGTACATTTGATAAAATCCTGAATACATTCTTTAGGCCCACTTAAAAAACGAACTGCAATTTTTATAGACGTAACGCTTCCGGCGGTGGTAAATTTGATACCAACCATGCTTATAACAATCTGCCGTCTATTAGTACTCAACAAAAACGACCAACACGAGATCAATTAATAGGAAAATGGCGACTTTTTATGTCAGAATTATCATAAGGTGTCGCCGTTACACACGCGTCAATGGTATCGTGAGAGGTTGTCGTTAATGGTATACGAATGATTAGGCAGCTGAATGAATCAGCTCGAATATAGAAACTGATACAAATCGCCCCAAATACGCCAACGAAGATTACAAGGATTTAATACGATGAGTTTTCGGCAGAGGATAATGCAAAAAATGACTCGAAGAACGAGTAAAACTAAAACCTCTCCACTGGGATTTATGGCAAATGGCACTATTTGAACTACGAACACCCATTTTGATACGTTATACGTACATGCAAGCATTGATGTTGGATGAATTTGTAAAATATCGCCTCATTTTGCGTACGCGTGTGTAATAGGTGTGTTTTTTGCTTTTTCTCGCCGTAACATGTGAGTAAGCATGAACTGCTGTACTACGTATAATAATTGCCCGTCGTCGTTGTACTGTTCGGAAAACTTTTGTGAGGCTGGTCTACTGTAAATGTTGGGAATTGGACCAACCTTACGTTGGTCAACCAGGACCTTTGTCGTTTTGGTCACTAGGAAATTAATCAACTGACAAATGCTGTCAACTACTGGCTTGATCTACATGCACTTGACATACCTGCTTGGTCAGCTGACCAGTTGGCTATAATGGTGGATCACCTGATCGACCAATCGGATAAGTCAACTTTGGTCACATGACTGCATGGGAGTACGTGTAATACAAAATCGGTTCCTGACATGAAGTTATCATTCGGTGTAATACACGTTGTCATCGTTGGTAACAAAGTATAAAAAGATACCGTTTTCTAGCGCGTTTTTTTCCCCTCATCGGATATTTACCTTCGACACAAATAAGCAGAGGGGAAGTTAACGGCTAAAAGAGCGAAATCAGATTCCGTCGGCGTTTGCAAAAACGCAAACATGACTACAATGTAACAAAGTTAGACAACGAGGTATTTGTCACAGTTCGTACCTTTATTACTAGGCAGGTTTCTCAACCCTTTAGGAGAGCTACGAGCAATGAAGTACGAAGTAAAACTATGTAAATGTACTTTACTGAGGACTTTTTTCGAAAGATTCCCCGATTCTTCGTGCAGATTAGTACAGAAGATGATTTACGAGTGTCGTGTAAATGAATGAGCACATGGCTTGATGACACGACAGACCTTCGTCGTTCGTACTTCGTCGTTCGTAGCGGTTGCGAAACCTGTCTTGCGATCGCTAGAATGGTATTACAAGGTATAAATGGTGATCTGATTTTTTTCATTTTATGATGATTAACGATACATTATACATGTACATACATGTATTTGTTGCCTGCACGTATGATAAACATTCATATAAAAAGGACATTTTAATTGCAGGAGACATCACATAAATAAACGATACACTCCCGAATCATCTGCCAATACGGTAAACGTCGTAATTCTAAGAAAACTTACCAAGTTGACAGATGATGCCTGATCATGTTGGTTAAACCATAGGAGAATTGAAGAGATCGATTATTCTCACCTTGGCCCTCAATGTATCGACATTGTTCCGGTTCCACACAACGCGGGCGGTGGCTACGGAGGTAATACAGCTAGAAGTTCAGTATGTAGGGAGTTTTCGCAAATCCCCCGAAACGCGAACGCGAACGCCTTTCCCATTGTTCCTGGTCTGATCACGATACATGTACTGGCTGCAAAGTTTGTCAACTTACCAAGGAATTTTCTCACCAGCAGTTGACCATTTTTTTTACTAGCTGTCGTGTTCAGTGTAAAGAGCATGTCGAAAGTGAAATTTCTGTCATGTTTAATGATATCGAATTGATTCACATAGAGCATCGCTGATCAATTGATTATGCCCCGAGGTCTAGTACATTGTGGAACAGTGATGTCCTACAGACGGAAACAGCCCTTCACAATCTATTCTGGTGTACGAAATTAGCCTTGTCACAAGCAGATTGCCATTGGATCAACTGCGGCGAAGTTTGATATAAGGGGACCCTATAAGACTTGACATCGCTAGTGATTCCGCTCTTTTCCTTGCGAGCAGAAGCCAAAAGAAGAACAACAATGCCATCAGCAAACACAACAACCGCGTCACGACTAATATTCGAAACTGCAAGTCCCGAGTTTCTTCGATGGATGTATTATATATACGATATCAGATTGATGCTGTTATTAATATTTACAAAGATTCTACAGTCGGCTTTAATGATTTCGGGTACAATTATGAATCTTATGACAATAGTAGTGCTAGTCAAAGGAAAAGTCGGTAAGTTGTCAACAAGAATTCTACTGATAGCGCTCAGCCTAGCGGATATTGGTGTCATCTACACAGAATATTTAGTTGCAACAATAAATACAATATTTGGAATCAATATAGTAGAGAAATCTACTCACATTTGTAAGTTTTATTTATTTTCTGTCCAGTTATTCCAATATTTTTCGCATTGGAATGTTATGTTGCTTACAATTGAGAGATGGATCAGCGTATCTTTTCCACTAAAGGCCAGATATCTCTGTACCAAGAAATGGACTCTACTCTCCCTCTTCGCTGTCTTACTTCCCATGATCGGCCTCAGTGCACCATACCTATTTGCCCCTGTCGCCTTTCGAGTTGATGGTTTGTGTCAATCATACATAAATGTAAATAATCACCAATACAGATTTACTAAATTTAACATAATAGATCCGTTAATGTTATTTGCAATCCCTTTTTCTGGCATAATTCTCTGTAACATCGCAATTCTCTATCAAGTCCGCCGAAGTGAAACTAAGCGCAAGGCGTTGCAGACACAAAAACACAACCAGAACCGAACTGCTGATTCAAAACAGCTTACTGATATGACTCGAATGCTGGTCGTGGTCAGTTTAGCTTTTTTCGTTTTGCTTTTCCCGGCCTCATCAAGAATTTTCATTGAGACAATTATCGTGATGCATACTAATCTTGATATCTCACGAGTTCTAATGATAAGTAATCTTATGATAAAGCCTATTACTGCCCATTTGGTACTTATTAATCACACTACAAACTTTATTCTTTACTGTTTGAGTGGAACGCAGTTCCGACGAGCATTCCTGAAAATTATCCGAGGCCAGTTATGTACACGCGAATAACTTCAGCATCGTTCTGACCCAATGTAAAAACCAATGAAAAAGGCATCTTCTGCGTGCTGGCAACCGAGTCTTCCTTATCCGTCTCTGCCAGGTTCAGGGTTCTTTGTGTCTCCATTGGTAGGAAAGGTGTTGGAGTCGGGTTAAGTGTTTCGACCAGGCTGTCCGAAAGTATAGCCAATCGTTGAAATATCAGGAACTATTCCCCATAGAACCCAAGGTACAAACAGAATCCTGTTGATTTGGGGTCACAAAGAACCACTTTGGTTCGGGGACGTAGGTAGGACCTATCAATAGGGAGTTTGCGCAAATCCCCCCGAAACGCCACCGTGAACGCCTAGGCAGGTTTTGCAAGCTTACATTTTACGTTTACGATTACGATTTGACGACATCCTGACGCAAAATTTGGTGCCGACAGAGGACTTTAAGCAATTACGTCATCGATTGAGGTGAGGCTTCCCGTTCGGCTAAAAATCCTTAGATCTATCACTCAAGTTTAACCACCGCTAAATTACATATATACGCCATGCATTCTTCTTGAAATTATGAGAATATATAGATAATATACTCATATAAGAGTGTCTAAAATTCCAATTGAATCCATTCATCACAAGCTATGAGACTGGGCTTTGACTAAATCGTAATTTCACTTACGCGTAGCAAGCGATTTACGCGTAAAAAAATCCCGCAGAGGTTCTTCGAAAACGTAATCGTTTACGGAAAACGTAAGCTTGCAAAACCTCACTAATGTTCCGACCACCCGATGTCGAACAATGGGATAGGCGTAGTATTCGAGTGAAGCTGAAAAACCTTCCTCCAATCTAAAGGAACCCAAAGAATTTGTCACAACCGACCTGATCGGCATTATACGTGTATAAATACATGAAAAAAGAAGTAACACAACGATATACAAATGTAGTTTGGAAGTGCTAGGTGGTTTATTATTATTGACCTCTCAAAAAATTCTCCAAAACCATGCTAAGAAAATGTATGATGTAAATTCAAATTACTTCTTCAGGCTTACGGGTCAGATATACTTTCCCTAAAAGCCGAAGCCGAACACTCCGGGATGTTTGTGTTGTGCATACTGCATCCTCGGACTACACGTACATCTGCATCGTCCATGCACTGGCCCCCAGTGCACGAGAGAGAAAGCGCAGCCATTCTTTACAGGCATCGAGTAAGCTTTTAGATTAGTCAAGACAAAGACTTCCTACGTTATTTCAAGTATTAAAACTCAGTGTCATTATAGTGATACGTTGATGATGGCATATTTCAAAGCTACAAATAGTTTTGTTTTGTTATCTTTGCACACCCTTGTCTAACATGAGACCCTTTGTACGGTGGCCCATAGAGGACATGCGTTTATTTTCAATATATTAGAATATTTTTCTTTTTACAATGCGTTTTTTTTCTCTCGAATTACAACCGCCGTCGGATTTATTTCTCACCGCAGAAAAAAAAATTCCCACCGCCGGGTTAAAAATAATAATTCCCACCAACGCGGTGGAAATTAATATCCACCGCGGTGGAAGTGGAAATAATATCCACCGCGGTGGAAATAATATGTTTACAACCACGATTGTGGCTGGACTAGTATCAGTAGAGTAACAACATGAGAAAGATCGGAGCGGGAGCTAATTCGTTATTGACACCGGGTGGATATTATTTCCACCGCGGTGGATATTAATTTCCACCGCGGTGGATATTATTTTCCTTGGCGGTGGTGGGAATTATTCTTTTTAACCCGGCGGTGGGAATTATTTTTTCGTCGGTGAGAAATAAATCC
Organism: Lineus longissimus; assembly: GCF_910592395.1. Classification (NCBI taxonomy): domain Eukaryota; kingdom Metazoa; phylum Nemertea; class Pilidiophora; order Heteronemertea; family Lineidae; genus Lineus; species Lineus longissimus. The sequence continues at coordinate 9,905,028 of NC_088315.1, forward strand.
GACGGCGGTTGTAATTCGAGAGAAAAAAAACGCATTGTAAAAAGAAAAATATTCTAATATATTGAAAATAAACGCATGTCCTCTATGGGCCACCGTACCTTTGTGATGCAAGCAAGAGGTCGGTTATCGAGTCGTGTTCAGATTTTACCAACCGCACATTCTACACACTGATTTCAGTTTGCATCTCTGGAGGTTTGCAACGAAGTGTACTTTACGGTGCCGGTAGAGATTGGCTTCGCTTTTGGTCGGGCACATGGGGGGGGGGGGTATTAGATATATTCACTAGAATATCCTATCTTCTCGTTGATATAGCTTATACCCCCAAGTGCACTGATCCATTCTCCATAGCAGAAGTGATATTCAAGCATTGATATTCAGAACTACGTCATCATTATCAGAGTTCTGGTCATGCGCACAGGATGTAGATGATCTAAATGCACACCACGAACATTCCCGACTGCACAGCTTCGGCCTGATTCGGGGAAAGCATACTTGACCCGTCACTGTCAGGATTAAACCATAGCTGTGCGCTTGTTTGTGGGGCTGCTCCTCACGACTGTTTTGAATTTGTCCTCTCCCGACCAATATGGGGCTGCACGGTTCAAGTCCTCAGCCATTTGAGGACAACATTGCATTCCCGGAAACACCTGGAAAACAGAACAAATAATGAAATGACTTCATAAACCATGAATTAGAAGCATCACAAACGTGTAACAAGACTGCCTCACAAAATCAAGGTTGTATTTCTCACAGCACCATGTTTCATTATTGCTAAAGAATACTTCCCTTTCCACATAACGGCAAACGCAAACTGCAGCTGCAGTGTCCTGACAGCAGCAGTCTTTGCCACAATCCCAGTATTGGAAAGCAATATCATAATGCATACGACAAATGTACTCTCACAATCAGCAGTTAGGCTCATCAGAGTACATTCCTGCTTATCCTTCCTGTTCGACAAGCACCAACTAAGCCTACCGATACTCACTACAGTGTCCTCTACAACCTCAATACTTGCTCTTACACTTAAACTGGACAAATATGCAAAGTGGAAGGAACCATTAACAATCCCTTCCTGTAGTCAACTGTTAGACTACACTTTCTGCCAAATTATCCATCCCATCCTTGGTCCGACAGCAAAGTCCCCTACAGCGGCAGCACTTGCCAAAACACTTGAAAGGAACAATGCAAGATCTCACGCAAAAGCGAAAGGGACCATGAACAATCTCTTCCTACAGTCAACTGTTAGTGTTAGGCCTATCACTAGTATCAGACTACATTTCTGACAAAAAATATCTATCTCTTCCCTGTCCAGTTGCTACGGCCCCTACAGCGGCAGCACTTGCCATAATACTTAAACGGGAAAATGCAACATTTTAAAAGTGGAGGGGACCATTTACAATCCCTTCCTACAATCAACTGTTATGCCTCTCGGACCTATTTCTGCCAAGGAGTCCATCCCATCCCTGGTCCAACTGCAATATCCCCCACAGCGGCAGTACTTGCCATAACACTAGAGCGGGACAATGCAATCTGCTAGAGCGGGATGGACAAAGAAACAATCCCGTCCTCGGGCCTATCAGATTTATTTCTGCCACAGGATCCATCCCTTCCCAGTCTGTCCAACTAACACTAAATTGCAACCTCCTCACAGCAGCAGCATATCAATTGAAAGTGGAAAGTCCACGACAGTCAACTGAAATTCATTAGTGAGTCAGCCCTCCCGTGCTTAGCAATGCCCGCATATACGGCGCATGGCATAATATCCAAAAAGGTAAGTCCTTAAAAAGCCGCTCACAGGGCCAATGACAAAATGTGACAGATACTCTTGTTAGAATGAGGCGTTTGTACCACGGCTGCCCGAGGTGCTATAATGCTGTTCAACTTCAAACAACATTTTACCCCACAATGGTATTTTCATCTTCCCCAGGCCATACACTTGGCATCCTCCGATTCGTTTCTCATGCTTAATTAAAGTGTATACATCATGTAGTAGTATATTTAGTGCAGTTGCATCAGGTAAATAAATTACTTTTGCAATCTGCATATTTGCATAAGTTCTACATGATGAAAGGCTTAGTGTGAAGAATTATAACTTTAAAAACCTTATTCCTCAGCAATACTTAGCTTTAGGCCTTCCCTTTACAGCTGCTCTGTCCATGAGGACTGCTGTGCACTGCCCATGTTGCCTGGGAATCTGCCAGTCAGTAAGGAAGCAAGGTTGCACAGGACAACCTTGTCTTCCGAGAATCACCTGAAATAGAAGACTGCGAATAAAACATTTCAGTAGCAAGACCAACAAGATGACGCTGAGGAGTGTAAATAAAGTGAGAGCCCTTTGAACATGTTGACAGGGTTATTCGTCATACCACATCATAGACTCACGGGGCAGTCCATTTCGTCATCCTTTTCATACTGTTATTGGCCAGTCCTCCGCCTCCGGAGTTTAACTTCATCATGGTCCTGATGACATCTCGAGACACCAATGTCCGTCTTGTCAACATGTCTTGGTTCCATGTTGAAAGCATCATGAAATCTGGTATGATTGGATCAATGACCATGTATTTACTTCCCTCAGCGCTGGGTCTGAATTGAGTATGTGCACATGAAGGGCCAGTTCCTGACTGTGAGAGTCTTACATGATTCTGTTTATGGGGACTGACATACACTACATTTATGGTATCTTGCAATATACGTGTACATGTACGTACCAATCTTTCTTTCTCCAACCTGAAAAGAAATATGCGTACAATTAGAATATGTAACCCAGGGCAGCAGAATGAGTGAGAAACCACAAGAGCAGAGTAAGGAAATAAAAATTGACAACTTTTAGCACTTTTTCTTGCACCATTATGATCCAAATCTCCTTTAAACGTTTGTCAAATTGTGTGGATTCAGACTCATTCTTCCACCCTGTGTCACTGACTTTGTTCTTAGTGCTTACATGTATTTCATTCATCTACAATAGTGGAAGGATGCCACAACTACGTTAAAGTTAGTTAAGTTAAACTAAAGTTACATCTACACGGCCTCTCACAGAAGTTGGCTCTCAAAATCAATAAATCCTATAACATAGCCTTAATCAATGGAGCAATGTATGACAACAATTGTTTAATTTTTTTGATAACTTATGGGAAAGTGTCATCAAACCGTGTACAAGTTCTTGGTCAGGTTTATTGACTTTATAATTTGAGTTCTCCTTTCTCTCCTAGATGTTTTGCCTTCCCAGGCTAACGAGCAACATCCACCCGTGTTTGTGATCAGAGTTGTCTCTCCTAGATAATTTGCCTTCCCAGGCTAACGAGCAACATCCACCCGTGTTTGTGATCAGAGTTGTCTCTCCTAGATGTTTTGCCTTCCCAGGCTCACGAGCAACATCCACCCGTGTTTGTGATCAGAGTTGTCTCTCCTAGATGTTTTGCCTTCAGAGGCTAACGAGCAACATCAACCCGTGTTTGTGATCAGAGTTGTCTCTCCTAGATGCTTTGCCTTCCCAGGCTAACGAGCAACATCCACCCGTGTTTGTGATCAGAGTTGTCTCTCCTAGATGTTTTGCCTTCCAAGGCTAACGAACAACATCTACCCGTGTTTAAGATCACAGACACAGCTGCCTTTCCTAGGTGTTTTTCCTTCCCAGCTTCCGGCTATCATTCATTCTTTCAACATCAGTCTACAGGGTCATGATCCTGAATCACACTTCATTCTAGACCCAAGTCAACCCCTCTGATAGTGGAGACAGGGAAGCAGCTTTTCATTGCAATCACATCCTCCTTCATTCATGCAATCTTTAACTTCAGTCTATATAATCATGACCTCGCTGAATCACACTTCATTCTAGACCCAAGTCAACCACACTGATAGTGGAGACAAGGAAGCGGCTTTTCACTATATCCTCATTCATGCAATCTTTCATCTTCAGTCTGCATGGTCATGACCTCGCTGAATCACACTTCATTCTAGACCCAAGTCAACCACACTGATAGTGGAGACAAGGAAGCGGCTTTTCACTTTATCTTCAATCATGCAATCTTTCATCTTCAGTCTGCATGGTCATGACCTCGCTGAATCACACTTCATTCTAGACCCAAGTCAACCACACTGATAGTGGAGACAAGGAAGCGGCTTTTCACTTTATCTTCAATCACGCAATCTTTCATCTTCAGTCTGCATGGTCATGACCTCGCTGAATCACACTTCAATCTAGACCCAAGTCAACCTCACTGATAGTGGAGACAAGGAAGCGGCTTTTCACTATATCCTCATTCATGCAATCTTTCATCTGTAGTCTGCATGGTCATGACCTCGCTCAATCACACTTCATTCTAGACCCAAGTCAACCTCACTGATAGTGGAGACAAGGAAGCGGCTTTTCACTATATCCTCATTCATGCAATCTTTCATCTTCAGCCTGCATGGTCATGACCTCGCTGAATCACACTTCATTCTAGACGCAAGTCAACCTCACTGATAGTGGAGACAAGGAAGCGGCTTTTCACTATATCCTCATTCATGCAATCTTTCATATTCAGTCTACAAGGTCATGACCTCGCTGAATCACACTTCATTCTAAAAGACCCAAGTCAACCACACTGATAGTGGAGACAAGGAAGCGGCTTTTCACTATATCTTCATTCATGCAATCTTTCATCTTCAGCCTGCATGGTCATGACCTCACTGAATCACACTTCATTCTAGACCCAAGTCAACCACACTGATAGTGGAGACAAGGAAGCGGCTTTTCACTATATCTTCATTCATGCAATCTTTCATCTTCAGTCTCCAAGGTCAAGACCTCGCTGAATCACACTTCATTCTAGACCCAAGTCAACCTCACTGATAGTGGAGACAAGGAAGCGGCTTTTCACTTTATCTTCATTCATGCTATTTTTCATCTTCAGTCTGCATGGTCATGACCTCGCTGAATCACACTTCATTCTAGACCCAAGTCAACCACACTGATAGTGGAGACAAGGAAGCGGCTTTTCACTTTATCTTCAATCATGCAATCTTTCATCTTCAGTCTGCATGGTCATGACCTCGCTGAATCACACTTCATTCTAGACCCAAGTCAACCACATTGATAGTGGAGACAAGGAAGCGGCTTTTCACTTTATCTTCAATCATGCAATCTTTCATCTTCAGTCTGCATGGTCATGACCTCGCTGAATCACACTTCATTCTAGACCCAAGTCAACCTCACTGATAGTGGAGACAAGGAAGCGGCTTTTCACTTTATCTTCATTCATGCTATTTTTCATCTTCAGTCTGCATGGTCATGACCTCGCTGAATCACACTTCATTCTAGACCCAAGTCAACCACACATGCAATCTTTCATCTTCAGTCTGCATGGTCATGACCTCGCTGAATCACACTTCATTCTAGACCCAAGTCAACCACACTGATAGTGGAGACAAGGAAGCGGCTTTTCACTTTATCTTCAATCATGCAATCTTTCATCTTCAGTCTGCATGGTAATGACCTCGCTGAATCACACTTCAATCTAGACCCAAGTCAACCTCACTGATAGTGGAGACAAGGAAGCGGCTTTTCACTATATCCTCATTCATGCTATCTTTCATCTTCAGTCTGCTAGGTCATGACCTCGCTCAATCACACTTCATTCTAGACCCAAGTCAACCTCACTGATAGTGGAGACAAGGAAGCGGCTTTTCACTATATCCTCATTCATGCAATCTTTCATCTTCAGCCTGCATGGTCATGACCTCGCTGAATCACACTTCATTCTAGACCCAAGTCAACCACACTGATAGTGGAGACAAGGAAGCGGCTTTTCACTATATCCTCATTCATGCAATCTTTCTTTCATCTTCAGTCTCCAAGGTCATGACCTCGCTGAATCACACTTCATTCTAGACCCAAGTCAACCACACTGATAGTGGAGACAAGGAAGCGGCTTTTCACTATATCCTCATTCATGCAATCTTTCTTTCATCTTCAGTCTCCATGGTCATGACCTCGCTGAATCACACTTCATTCTAGACCCAAGTCAACCTCATTGATAGTGGAGACAAGGAAGCGGCTTTTCACAATATCTTCATTCATGCAATCTTTCATCTTCAGCCTGCATGGTCATGACCTCGCTGAATCACACTTCATTCTAGACCCAAGTCAACCTCACTGATAGTGGAGACAAGGAAGCGGCTTTTCACTATATCTTCATTCATTCATTCTTTCAACTTCAGTCTGTATGATCATGACCTCAACGAATCACACTTCATTCTAGACCCATGTCAACCTCACTGATCAGTCATCTCACAGTGGAGACAAGGAAGCGGCTTTTCACTATCCTCATTCATGCAATCTTTTAACTTCAGTCCACATGGTCATGACCTCGCTGAATCACACTTCATTCTAGACCCAAGTCAACCTCATTGATAATGGAGACAAGGAAGCGGCTTTTCACTTTATATTCATTCATGCAATCTTTCAACTTCAGTCCACAAGGTCATGACCTCGCTGAATCACACTTCATTCTAGACCCAATTCAACCTCATTGATAGTGGAGACAAGGAAGCGGCTTTTCACTTCATCTTCATTCATGCAATCTTTCATCTTCAGTCTCCATTGTCATGACCTCGCTGAATCACACTTCATTCTAGTCAAGCACTGAACTGGGAATATCATTTTCTAATGAGGAAAGGATTATTTAAGTTGTTTAATATTTCAATATTGGTAAGGTTTTTCAGGCAACACGCATCTGAGAAATTGATATAAAAAATTCCAGGGTTTATAATCAGTTAAAACAGAGTCTTTCAAATCAATTTAAAAGACTCTGGTTGAAGAAAAAATTCACATTTCCACGTATCATTATATAAGATTGTATATGTCATATACATACTGAACGGTATAGCTTCCTACGGTATTCCAATTTTCTAAAAAAACATATATCATGAGAAAGGTCTATAACTAACACAACAAAAAGATTTGTAAAACCATCATCAGAAGCAAGTGAAGCTTCCTACGGTATTCCAATATTGAGACAACAATAAATAGGCCTACATAGATAGATCTGTAAAACCATCATCAGAAGCAAGTAAGCTTCCTACGGTATTCCAATATTGAGACAACAATAAATAGGCCTACATAGATAGATCTGCAAAACCATCATCAGAAGCAAGTAAGCTTCCTACGGTATTCCAATATTGAGACAACAATAAGTAGGCCTACATAGATCTGCTAAACCATCATCAGAAGCGAGTGAAGCTTCCTACGGTATTCCAATATTGAGACAACAATAAGTAGGCCTACATAGATTTGCAAAACCATCATCAGAAGCAAGCAAAGCTTCCTATGGTATTCCAATATTGAGACAATAATAAGTAGTCCTAGTCCTACACAGATCTGTAAAACCATCATCAGAAGCAAGTAAAGCTTCCTACGGTATTCCAATATTGAGACAACAGTAAGTAGGCCTACATAGATCTGCAAAACCATCATCAGAAGCGAGTGAAGCTTCCTACGGTATTCCAATATTGAGACAACAATAAGTAGGCCTACACAGATAGATCTGTAAAACCATCATCAGAAGCAAGTAAAGCTTCCTACATTATGCCAATATTGAGACAATAATAAGTAGGCCTACATAGATCTGCAAAACCATCATCAGAAGCAAGCAAAGCTTCCTACGGTATTCCAATATTGAGACAATAATAAGTAGGCCTACATAGATCTGTAAAACCATCATCAGAAGCAAGTAAAGCTTCCTACGGTATTCCAATATTGAGACAACAATAAGTAGGCCTACATAAATCTGCTAAACCATCATCAGAAGCGAGTGAAGCTTCCTACGGTATTCCAATATTGAGACAACAAGAAGTAGGCCTACACAGATAGATCTGTAAAACCATCATCAGAAGCAAGTAAAGCTTCCTACGGTATTCCAATATTGAGACAATAATAAGTAGGCCTACATAGATCTGTAAAACCATCATCAGAAGCAAGTAAAGCTTCCTACGGTATTCCAATATTGAGACAACAATAAGTAGGCCTACATAGATCTGCAAAACCATCATCAGAAGCAAGTAAGCTTCCTAGGGTATTCCAATATTGAGACAACAATAGGTAGGCCTACATAGATCTGTAAAACCATCATCAGAAGCAAGTAAGCTTCCTACGGTATTCCAATCTTGAGACAACAATTAGTAGGCCTACATAGATCTGTAAAACCATCATCAGAAGCATGTAAACTTCCTACAGTATTCCAATATTGAGACAACAATAAGTAGGCCTACACAGATAGATCTGTAAAACCATCATCAGAAGCAAGTAAGCTTCCTACGGTATTCCAATATTCAGACAACAATAAGTAGGCCTACATAGATCTGCTAAACCATCATCAGAAGCGGGTGAAGCTTCCTACGGTATTCCAATATTGAGACAACAATAAGTAGGCCTACATAGATCTGCCAAACCATCATCAGAAGCTAGTAAAGCTTCCTACAGTATTTCAATATTGAGACAACAATAAGTAGGCCTACATAAATCTGCTAAACCATCATCAGAAGCGAGTGAAGCTTCCTACGGTATTCCAATATTGAGACAACAAGAAGTAGGCCTACACAGATAGATCTGTAAAACCATCATCAGAAGCAAGTAAAGCTTCCTACGGTATTCCAATATTGAGACAATAATAAGTAGGCCTACATAGATCTGTAAAACCATCATCAGAAGCAAGTAAAGCTTCCTACGGTATTCCAATATTGAGACAACAATAAGTAGGCCTACATAGATCTGCAAAACCATCATCAGAAGCAAGTAAGCTTCCTAGGGTATTCCAATATTGAGACAACAATAGGTAGGCCTACATAGATCTGTAAAACCATCATCAGAAGCAAGTAAGCTTCCTACGGTATTCCAATCTTGAGACAACAATTAGTAGGCCTACATAGATCTGTAAAACCATCATCAGAAGCAAGTAAACTTCCTACAGTATTCCAATATTGAGACAACAATAAGTAGGCCTACACAGATAGATCTGTAAAACCATCATCAGAAGCAAGTAAGCTTCCTACGGTATTCCAATATTCAGACAACAATAAGTAGGCCTACATAGATCTGCTAAACCATCATCAGAAGCGGGTGAAGCTTCCTACGGTATTCCAATATTGAGACAACAATAAGTAGGCCTACATAGATCTGCCAAACCATCATCAGAAGCTAGTAAAGCTTCCTACAGTATTTCAATATTGAGACAACAATAAGTAGGCCTACACAGATAGATCTGCAAAACCATCATCAGAAGCGAGTGAAGCTTCCTACGGTATTCCAATATTGAGACAACAATAAGTAGGCCTACACAGATAGATCTGTAAAACCATCATCAGAAGCGAGTAAAGCTTCCTACGGTATTCCAATTTTGAGACAACAATAAGTAGGCCTACATAGATCTGCTAAACCATCATCAGAAGCGAGTGAAGCTTCCTACGGTATTCCAATATTGAGACAACAATAAGTAGGCCTACACATATAGATCTGTAAAAGCATCATCAGAAGCAAGTAAAGCTTCCTACGGTATTCCAATATTGAGACAACAATAAGTAGGCCTACATAGATCTGTAAAACCATCATCAGAAGCAAGTAAAGCTTCCTACGGTATTCCAATATTGAGACAACAATAAATAGGCCTACATAGATAGATCTGCAAAACCATCATCAGAAGCAAATGAAGCTTCCTACGGTATTCCAATATTGAGACTACAATAAGTAGGCCTACATAGATCTGCAAAACCATCATCAGAAGCGAGTGAAGCTTCCTACGGTATTCCAATCTTGAAACAACAATAAGTAGGCCTCCATAGATCTATAAAACCATCATCAGAAGCAAGTGAAGCTTTCTACGGTATTCCAATATTGAGACAATAATAAGTAGGCCTACATTGATCTGTAAAACCATCATCAGAAGCAAGTAAAGCTTCCTACGGTATTCCAATATTGAGGCAACAATAAGTAGGCCTACACAGATAGATCTGTAAAACCATCATCAGAAGCAAGTGAAGCTTCCTACGGTATTCCAATATTGAGACAACAATAAGTAGGCCTGCACAGATAGATAAAACCATCATCAGAAGCAACTAAAGCTTCCTACGGTATTCCAATCTTGACACAACAATAAGTAGGCCTACATAGATCTGTAAAACTATCATCAAAAGCAAGTTAAGCTTCCTACGGTATTCCAATATTGAGACAACAATAAGTACTAAGTAGGCCTACATAGATCTGTAAAACCATCATCAGAAGCAAGTTAAGCTACCTACGGTATTCCAATCTTGAAACAACAATAAGTACTAAGTAGGCCTACATAGATCTGTAAAACCATCATCAGAAGCAAGTTAAGCTTCCTGCGGTATTCCAACCTCGAGGCAACACTAAGTAGGCCTACATAGATCTGCAAAACCATCATCAGAAGCCAGTGAAGCTTCCTACGGTATTCCAATATTGAGACAACAATAAGTAGGCCTACATAGATCTGCAAAACCATCATCAGAAGCAAGTAAAGCTTCCTACGGTATTCCAATATTGAGACAACAATAAGTAGGCCTATATAGATCTGTGAAACCATCATTAGAAGCAAATAAACTTCCTACGGTATTCCAATATTGAGACAACAATAAATAGGCCTTCACAGATCTGTAAAACCATCATCAGAAGCAAGTGATGCTTCCTACGGTATTCCAATATTGAGACAACAATAAGTAGGCCTACACCGATAGATAAAACCATCATCAGAAGCAAGTAAAGCTTCCTACGGTATTCCAATCTTGACACAACAATAAGTAGGCCTACATAGATCTGTAAAACCATCATCAGAAGCAAGTAAAGCTTCCTACGATATTCCAATCTTGAGACAATAATAAGTAGGCCTACATAGATCTGCACAACCATCATCAGAAGCAAGTAAAGCTTCCTACGGTATTCCAGTAATTGAAACAACAATAAGTAGGCCTACATAAATCTGTAAAACCATCATCAGAAGCAAGTAAGCTTCCTACGGTATTCCAATCTTGAAACAACAATAAGTACTAAGTAGGCCTACATAGATCTGTAAAACCATCATCAGAAGCAAGTTAAGCTTCCTACGGTATTCCAATATTGAGACAACAATAAGTAGGCCTACATAGATCTGTAAAACCATCATCAGAAGCAAGTGATGCTTCCTACGGTATTCCAATCTTGAGAAAACAATAAATAGGCCTACATAGTACTAAACCATCATCAGAAGCAAGTTCACCGTTATGTTTGGTTTTGTTTGATTAGATATCTAGCGATGCAATGGCCTCATCGACCAGTAGCAAGACTGTTTCCAGGTCTGGTCTGGAGTCCTTGTCCTCCTGGAGACAACAGCCAACTGCCTCCTGTAGCGTCAGACACTTTCCTCGCCTCATAATCTTCCGCAATATGTAACCAATGCTAAAGATGTCAGCCTGCAACGATGTTCGAAGCCCACGTCTAACTTCTGGTGCCAGATGTGGATGTTTGGTCACGTCTGACTGATACTGGTAGCCTTGCTTATACGTGCATAGACTCAGATCCACAAAGAAGGGTTCTAAGTTATCGTCAATCAGAATCTTTCTGTCCTTGATGGCATTCACAACAAATCCTTTAGAGTGTAATGTTTGCAGCTTCATGCAGATCTTTTTACCAAGAATGATCCACTCTTTTTTGGAGAGATGTGGGCCATACCTGATAAACTCGCCCAATGTCGTGCCTTTAGTATACTCGAAGAGCAGAACTGGATGTTGAGGCTGGCACTTACGGCTGGCCACGCCGCGGAACATGGGTGTCACATCTGTGTCATTGAGAAAGGAATAGACCCTAGCTTCAAACATGAAGCGCTCCCTGTTGGCTAATATCTCACACTTTTTAGCAACACAATTGATAGTCTGGGAGTTCTTAAGACGGAAGCGAACAACAAACTCCTGCCCCAACACATTCCTCGCTGGCCTCCATCTTTGCCCTGATTCTGGTGGCTTCTGTTGCCATCGGACGGAGTCAGGCTCTATTACCTCAATCACCACAGTGGCCAGTGGATCATCCTTCGGTAGGATCTCGAGCCCAAGTCGAACCAAACCTGCTGCCTCTAATTCTTCCTGACTTCTTTCATCTCTTTGCTCTTCGCAGTCAAGAGTGGTCTGAATCGTGTATTCTATGATCCCCATTGTCTCACAAAGACTTCTTAGGCTTGCCTCGGCAGAGCTGGCTGTTGCTCTTAGATGTGGCCGTAGCTTCAGGCACTGGTCAAACTCCTCAGACAGTTCAGGGATGTCGATAGTGTGGCAGATGCGACCTATCATGATTCCTAAACTCCAAACATCTCCGGCCTGGCTGCATTGGGATCCATTCTTTATCTCAGGTGCGAGAAAGTGGGAACGGTCTTGTTTGGCTTCGGATGGGACATTTGTGTAGCAATTATTCTGACCAACAATGCTCGCGTTCCCGAGGTCAATAATGACAGGTTCATATGCCATGTATGCAGGGCTATCCGCTGATTTCACGACAACGACATTGTCCGTCTTCAGGTCACAATGCAGGATACCCCTGGAATGAATTGCTGCGAGGTGTTTTGCCAATCTGTAGCAAATAAAAATCCATTGCTCTTTGTTTGGCCCAGGGATTTCGCACAGAAGTTCGAATAATGTCTTGCCATCACCGACCTTCTCCGTTATAATGCCAAATGGAAGCTTGTCCTCCTGGAAGACTGGCACCAGTCCATGGAACCGAGGAACAGAGGGACAGTCACCAATATAAAGGTTCATCTTGACCTCCTTCTCAAGGACATCTTCGGCTCGGCTGTGAGATGCAAAATATCTCTTCACAACTACTTGCATCGTCTTCCCACCTCCCAAATCCAGGGAACCAGACACGGTATCACCAAAAGCACCTTTCCCCAGAATGTGCATATCGGAGTCGTAGGTTATTCTCTTGGATGGGACGAATGGCATAAGCGCCTGCTGGATATACCCAGCTGTAGCAGCCCTCCTTGCCAGCACCATCATCCTGTCTATCATCATCGTAATGGTTACGTCTTCTTCGTCAGACTCGGTGGGAGCCGAAAACTTCCATGCGACCTGTTTGATGGGTGGAATCTTGTTTAAGATATGGGGACGGCATAAGATGTCTTCCAACAAATCAGAATCCAAGAAATAATCTGGAAGGGTTATGGACTTGAACTCTGGCGGTGGCGGTGGTGGTGGTGGTGGTGGAGGTGGTTGTACTTGTAGAAGTTGATAAGACAATGGCTGGTGACCTTCGTCATGTCGAGGCCGGGGCGGCGTTGGATGTGCAATATCAACCGGCCTAGGCATCAGACTAACAAACAACGCGTGGTCATCAGTTCGTGTCGGACCGAAGACGGGAGCCAAAACTGGAAGCTTTCTCGGAATGAAGTTCTCAAATCCAGGTGGTGGTCTTGGCGTTTCATAATAGAATCCAGGAGGCGGTGTGCGATAACTTAGGACAAATCCAGTGTAAGGAAACAGGCAAAGGTAGTCATCAAGTAGTCCAACCTGGTGATAGTCGGAAACTTCGGCCAATTCGGTTGGTGGAATTGGTAAGGTCATATCGCAAGGTTGTTCTTTCGGTAAAACGGAAACGGATTTATACTGATGAAGAGCGGAAACTCTGGCAGGTTTGGGCAGTCGGAAGGTCACCCACTCATGTTGTTCTTGCGGCGAAACGGAAACAGAGACAGAGTCATGTTGTTCTCGCGGTGACACGGAAGCTTCGTCTTCATGAAAAGCGGAAACTGTGGCAAGGTCGGGCGATCGGAAGGCCACAGAGTCATGTTGCTCTTGCATGGCTTGCGGCGAAGCTGAGACTTTGTCTTCAACGGCTCGAGGCTGATGAGAGGCGGAAACTATGGCAGGTTTAGGTGGTTGCCAATTTACATAGTCAGCTGGTTCCTTTGGCAAAGTGGAATTAAAGCTGTCTATGACTTGGTGTTGAGCGGAAAGTTCGGCTCGTTCGGTTGGTGTGACTGTGAATACGACATCTCTGGGTTGTCTTGTTGGGGAAGAACACGCACTGATCCCTTCAATACATCCAAGCTGTGGCGGTGTCGGCTTCGGTTTCCTCAGTGGCGAGTCACCCATTGCTAAAAGATCAGACCGCAATCTCCAGCTACGCTGAAAAACATCCCTAGCTATGATATTCATCAGACAATCACACGCATGATCAGAATTAGAATGAAAACATCTCACCCCATGGCAGCCTCCTGTCTTGAAGTTGATGACTGGAGGTGAGATCATGTACTTCTTGTAAAGGCTCTTCCTTCTTGCCAGCTCGCACCAGTGTGCACTGGTGATCTTCCACCACGTCAGGACTTTGGCGAGGGTTCTATCGACAGAACCATGGTGCTGAAAAATAAGAGCACAAATTGAAGTCATATTGATTATCCTGTAAAATCAATCATTGCGGTTTTTGTTGCAATTTTAAGAATAAGTCGAAAGATATACATTGTTTATGTATCCAAAGATCTTTGATGTGTTTTTAGACATGTTCTGGGCGACTGGTCTAGATTAGAGACCAACTAAGACCGACATGTAAGGTCAGAGGAGAGGAGGATTTGCGCCTCATGGAAAACGTGTTTACAAGAAGTCGCCTCGTCCTCGTTAAGGAGGTTGTTATTTTATCAGTCTCTCAATCGCATGCAGAAGTTCAGTTGCCTTCTTCTATTAGACTTTTTTTGCCTTCTTCTACTTAATTAGACTTAGTTTTATGAGACAAAATTTAGTTTGTTCTATTGCTGAAAGTTATATGAACATGATGTTTGTGGGATAAACAACGCCGATTAATGATAAAAATAAACAGAGGCAAATATTCATTGGTTAGGAAAACTTGCAATGTTATTGTTAAACATAGAATAAGCAATAGCATAAAGGTGGTTGACAAGACAAAATAGCACGAGAAAGCAATCCGGCAAAATGGCAAACAGACATTAGCAAGTAAAGCAATATAGCAATCAGTAAATTTGCACATTTAACATCAGAAAAAAACATCAAACAAACGCGCATATATATCTGTAGCAAGGATATGAATAACAGATCGTCACAGAAAAACGGAAGTGACGCAATGGGTAGCATCTTACCAATCTTCCTCCAATCCTGGTTTAATTGAGTGACATCAATTAAAGGACTACAATTACAATATACAAAGATAGATGATGTTATATCAAGTTACTTGTAAGTTGTATTGTACATTCTGGGGTAATAAACATAAACATAGACGAATGACGCAAAGGTCAAGGACAACGTATAGCAACAGCAGACACGAACTCATCATAGATGGAATGAGTCTTCACATTCAATGTATCTAATACGAGCAGACCCAAAGGCAGGCCATACGAGCTAAATGACAAGTCATTACTTTTTGTAGTAGTCATTAATTTGAAGCAGTCATTAATTTGTATAGTCATCAATTTGTAATGGACATTAATTTGCAGTAGTGATTAATTTGTAGAAGTGATTAATTTGTAGTAGTCATTAATTTGTAATGGTCATTAATTTGTAGTTGTCATTAATTTGTAGTTCTCATTTATTTGTAGTTGTCATTTATTGGTAGTGGTCATTAATTTGCAGTTGTTATAAATCTATAGTCAGCACTGGTCACCAAGTTGCAGTGGACAATGATTTGCTGTACATAGTCATTAAGTTGTAAGTTCTTGTGGTGTCCTAATTCAAATTCAAAACTACATTTAAAAATGGTCACATCCCTGAATCAATGGTTAAAAATGCTGAACAGAAAGAAATTTTATTCATTGATTTTTTTGTTGTGCTAAGTATTTTGTAGCAGTCAATGAATAAGTTGCAGTTGTCACTAATTTCGAGGCACTATTTCGGGTCACTAATTTCTAGGCACTTTGTTGTAATAATGGGTTGATGGGGCTTTGTTGTAATATTACTAATAATGGGTTCGGGGGGGGGGGGGGGGGGGGTGCAAGGGAACAAGAAAGGCAAGCGTCAGCGTCGAGCAATATTTTTGTCGAACACAAAGTAATGAAGTGAGGGGAGCTTGGAAATGTTAAGATGCAGCTATTAGACTAGTGACTCCATTTTGCCAATCTTAGAAACAGCTGAACTCATCCAAAATCCACCAAATGGTTAAAATATTACTCGGAGGACATTGTCACCTTTGGTCTGCATGGCCTCCGCAATCAAACAGATGTGACAGGCGGGGGGGGGGGGTATAAAAAATGAAACCATACATCGCCAACAAATCAGTATAAGTCATCCTGTGTCTGTGATTCTGCATGATTCATACATTGACTACACTACACTCCGGCCGCAGTGGACCGACCTTGTTCCTCTTCATAAGGAGGCCTAATAAGGATAACGCAATGGACTGCCCCAGGAGTCTAACGCCGACAACCTCCGCGGGCTGTATCGTAGTATTAATCCGCGAAATTACATGGGACCGGGATTACCATGCTGTATAGGGCACTTTAAATGGATTATACTACAGACATCAGGCCGCCAAAAGTCTATTTCTGATGTTATTCTTGGGTGCCAGTCGCAAATGCACTGTTGATCTTGACCCCCAAGGTTTGAGATCGCCAAGTCATTCAGTGGAGCCGACGGCAGTTATAAAAAAATGCATCTCGTCATGCCGCGAAGACGTGCAGCAACTGCGGGACCATAGGCCTGCGCCCTCACTCTGATAGTGATATCCTTCCTAAGGATGGGGAGCGGGAGCGGGAGAAGGCATGCGGGAGTCGGCATGCGGTAGCGGGAGCGGGAAGGGGAGGGCGAAGGCAGTGCCACTGCCAATGGCAATGGCAATGGCGATGGCGATGGCGATGGCGATAGCGAGGGGAGGGGGGAGACCCGGAGGAGGGGAGGGCGAAAGAGTAAGAGTAAGGCTGCCCTGCTGAGATCAATTCAAATCACAAAAAAACTGATAAATACTTCATGACACATGACAATCAGGCATGGCGGGAAATCACCTGACAAAATTCAACTCACCCTCCGAGCTCCGGCTGAAGCTGGCAAAGACATTGCTTTTTCGGCAGCAGATGGAATTTTCATCGGATGAGGTGATACTCTGGTTGCAGAGCATCGTCCTGGTAATGACTTCCTCATGTTTTGGCGACGAAAATTTAATAAATTCGTGATAAATACGAGATAAAATGCCAGAAAATATTCGAAACGTCTCCAACTTCGAAGAATTTCTCTGGAATGGTTGTCAAGGCGTTTGCGTAACGCTGGCGTCACGACGTCATTACCTTATTAGGCGCTCAAACGATCACGTGATCCGGATGAGCCAATGAGTGGCGCGAAGACGTTCTCACGTTCTCACGCTGGACGACGTCACCGCCAAATAAGGAACACAGGACGCAAGTCAACAAAAGAGCAATCAATTCCCGTCTTCTTCTCCGGGTTTTCGCGGTATTTTCTCAGCCAGTGCATGCAGAGGAAAATCTCCGGTGGAGCCATCAAATATGCCTCGTGTTCCAGAACCGACCAGGTACGAGGCATCCTCAGCTGGAATCGATGTAAGGTCGAACGTACTTTTAAAAACCTTTTTTCCATCCACCATTTGAGTCATTGAAGGGTAATTTTGCTAAATTTGATGTTGTCCTGAAGGCCGCAGCCCGATTTGTCCGATATCCGCCAACCTACAGAATGCGATGCTGTCGTCTAACGCTAAGAAGCCGGCAAAATATGAGCATCTTTTTATTGTAACTTTGTTATTAATGTGCTGTG
Source organism: Lineus longissimus (assembly GCF_910592395.1). Taxonomy (NCBI): domain Eukaryota; kingdom Metazoa; phylum Nemertea; class Pilidiophora; order Heteronemertea; family Lineidae; genus Lineus; species Lineus longissimus. The sequence goes on from NC_088315.1 coordinate 9,922,743, forward strand.
GTGGGAAATTGACAGAAAAGGCAGCCATTGCATTTGACATAGCGAGCAAGTGGCAGAACTTGGAGGTATTGGGCCTGGCGGCTGATATATTTTTAGCGCTGTGACTCAGCACTCATCAGTATCATCGCTAATATGGCATTGTTTCCGGAACCCAGCCAGCGCCACACAAGAATAAACCTGGTGCCAGGTGCAGGAGAAGGCGCCTCGCTATAAGAGATTGAGCTGTTTCAGGAACTGGGCCGTGCATTCTTTATCGGGAGTATTTGAAAGCGATGTTCTCTCCTTTTCCATACATGTCACCTTCTTTTTACTCAGTTGTACTTTGGAGGGAACTCATTTCTTGATGCAAGCGGCGATCGGCTGTGTCAATCGCACTTCTGGTCAACGCTATCGATTTGGGGATACGATACGATAGTGATGCTACCAACAAAAGTGCCTTGCTGACCAAAAAAGTGTCAGTGCACCAAACTTTGAAACCTGCGCCTTTGAACCCTCCATGGGCTGCCCATGGAGTCCAGTCTAATGAATCCGCCAGCGATAACTCATCCAGCTGATTGTAAATACTCAAGACTGGTAATCAATCCCCCGGCTCTAACTCTTCCAGCCGGTTGTAAATACCTTAGATATGAACAAGACACAAAACACTTATTCCGCAAATTATGTCAACAAGCGTACCCTTCTAAATGGTCACGATTCCTAAGCTTTCAACTCATCCAGCTGGTTATATTCCCTGTATAGACGGGAACAGTGGCCTTTCTAGCTGGTGACGGATTCCCAGGCGTTGCCTCTCACTGCTCGCAAACGTGACTCTTGCAGCTGGTTATCGATTCCCTGCGGTCAACTCATCCAGCTGGTATTAACTAAATTCCTTCGATATGAGCATGGCACTTCCAACTCGCCGTTATCTCCCTGGCATCTCTTCCAGCAGGTTATGAACAAATTACTCAGATGTGTACATGTCCCTTCCAGCTGGTCATTTATTCCCCGACACCATGACATCTTCCAGCTTGTTATGAACATATTACCCAGGTGTGAAGAAGATTTTGAATGTCCTGGGCACAAAAATTCTATGTGCTTTTATCTCCAAGTTATTGACGTTAATGGCCTCTCCAGAACTATATACCATAATCCATCAGAATATAGTTGATTGGACACTTTTTCCAGGGGGCGTTTTCTACTTCTCCGCCAGCATTAACTCTTCCAGCTGGTTATTTCCCAGATAATCTGAGCTGGTCATGAACACATTCCCCAGATCATAGGCAGATGTGAACATGACACGTCCAGCGGGTCATTACCTCTTCCAGCTGGTTATTGATTTGCACAAAATACCACTATATAAATACGATAACAAATGGTTATTGGCTTGTACAAAACACCAATATATAAATATGATAAGAAATGCTTAAAATCATTTTTGATTTATTGTCACATACACCACATGACTTGACCATTGTACAGAAAGCAACTCCACCAGTAGAACTTGTATAGGGTCGATACGTAACGTGACCGTTATAAAGGATAACATTCTCGGAATAGAATTATCAGCCAAACATGTATTTTCCGATTTTATGGTGCATTAATCTACTTACAAAGCCTGGAAAAGACTGTCCATTTATAGAGAGGATTCGATTTTGACCAAGAGGACCTGAGTGGACAAAGAGGCTGATTCTAGAGTGTAGATGTGAGATAAAAGTTGAAAAAGTAAAAAAAAAAAGCTGGATTGCGCCGATGGTCTCAGCGGGATTCGAACCCACGATCAGAATATTCCGAGTGCTATGAATACAGTTACGAAGTAACCACCTAGCATTGCCAGCACACCGTGGCACGAGTATTGGTCCATATATCCGTGATAAGTCTTGCACAATATCGACCGACTGAGGCGTAGTATCGGCGAGTGTTTCTGCATGTCAGAGTTTTCCTACAAGAGATCAGGACTCGAATACACTCCGGACACAGTGGACCGGCCTCAGTCCTCACCGACCGTACCAAATTAGGATGACGCAATTGGCTGCCGAGGGAGTCCGGTGTAAAAGTAAAAAGTGTCCCCCCTGGAAAAAGTGTCCGGCCCTATTGTATTCTGCAATATGGTTCTATAGAGACCCTGACAGTCAATAGCTCAGAGATTGAAGCGCATAATAGAATCCTTTGTTCCCGGACATTTTATCCTAGGACATTTTAAACTTCTACACCGGCATCGAATGGTTGTTGTTTGGTTGGTGGTCGCAAATGTAGGGAAAAATAAGAAGAAAAAAACACTGAAATTGGCAAACTGAAAGGCCTACGTCGTTCGTTAATGTCCAATTGCGAAAGTACATACTAAATATGAATTACTGATATACAAATACTACTATGAATACCAAGTTTAAACAAATTTGTATTTATAATAACTGCACTATACGGCATTGTGTATAAGTGGATTTCCGTTTAACTTGACAACAAGTAATTACGAACGGCGCACCCCTTAAAGACTAAGGGCTTAACAGAAGAAGATGACGCCAATTTAAGATAACGCCAGCGTTAGTGACAAAATTTTGTCTGAACAATTCACCCGCCCCAGACCAGACCAGACCAGATCACATTGGCGCGCGTTTACACGGCAGGTCAATCTAAACCGATCGAGGTTGATCTTGGTTTGTTTGGTCGGAATGGTCCCGCGTAAACTACACTCCGGACGCAATGGACTCGACCGGCCTCGTCTTGTCGCCCGACATGATCCAAGTAATTCCGAATAATCCTAAACATAGTGGGCACAAAGCAATTGCTGAGATGGTCCCTTAAACCCCTGAAATTTATAAACTAAATTCTATTGACTCTTGAGAATATTCCTGGTATGCAGACCGATTTCTATCCGCCGATTTTGGGAAACGTTTGAAACACTGGTGGGGCTATACGTATATATTTTTTCAGGACATTCGTGATAGATTTCGTTACATGTTTTCCTCTCATCTCATTGGAAAGTTTAATGAGTACACTCCGGACGCAGTGGACCGGCCTCGTAGTCCTCACCATATAAGGAGACCCCTGAATTAGGATGACGCAATGGACTGCCCATGCAGGGAGCCTATTTAATGAGATGTTGGACGACAACATACTCTGAATTCTATTCTATGTATTATCCGTTTTTATGGTACATGAGTCTTCTTACAAAGCCTGGAAAAAAACAGTGTCCATTTAGAGAGGCTTCGATTTTGACCGAGAGTAACGTGAATTTTTGACCGAGAGTTGACCAAAAAGGCTGATTCTAGAGTGTAGATGTGAGATAAAAGTTAGAAAAGTGAAACAAAAAGTGCTGGATAGTGCCGATGGTCCCTACAGTAGATCAGGCCTCGAAAACACTCCGGACGCAGTGGACCGGCCTCCTTCCTCACCATAAGGATACCCAATTAGGATGACGCAATGGACTGCTTTGGGCTGGGTTGTTCAAAATCACGTTAGCGTTAACGGCGCCGTTATTAAGTCTTAAGATGAAAAATCTAATGGGATTAACTGAATGTTGTTTCCATCACTTGAGAATAGCCCGTCGAGCCTAACGGCGGCTGGAGTTTTCTCAACAAGATAACAAAGTCATCGGAAACGATTTTATAAAAACTCACAACTGTTTTGCAGAGTGAGAATACTATATTATATCTTGGCACACTGCAGTAATCTTTAATATCTACCCGTTCGCCGAAAATTGGAAAAGTTTCAGAAATTTGAAAAACATACCGGGCGGAGATGTGACGGTCAGCCATACAATGTATAGGCTAAGTTAAGCGTGTTCATTGATAAATTGCTCGATAACGCAATTCGAGGTGAAATATTGCTGACCACAGAGCCTGTGAAATGTGGGAAATCACGACGGCTTCCCGCTGTAATGGAATCCATCAGACCATCAATGAAAATTGTAGCCAGGTCCTTCTGATGGTCACGCACCTGTATTAAACCTGTACGAAAATAGTTCAGTTTGAGATCAATGCGTGGTCTCACCAGCTGAATGGTATGTTCCGTCTAAAATACAATTTTTTCTTAAATTGACAATTTAGGTGTGTTTAAAATGAACGAAATGATGAAGCTTCAGTCCAATTGGCTCACTTATGTGGTTTTGGGGCTCAAATTAACCCGTTGTGGCCCAAAAGCTGATTCGCGGGTTAAAAGCCGTCAAAAGTCACCCCCTGACTTCTGTAACAAAGAGTAAAACACCTTTGATAGAATAGGGGGTTGCCTCCCGCCATGCACGTACCTAAATTTCAGATTTTGATACATCTGTAGGTCCAGTCAGTACGAGTTAAGGACACGCCGACAGCCAAAGGATTTCTGATATCGAGATGGTAAAATTCAAAGCGGTTGTAGGTGACCTTCTTCCATGCCTATCATCATAACATCGCATGTATGAATACAGTTTTTCACTTGCGTGTATCAAAACAAAGGATGTACAGCCAAAGGATTTCTGATATCGAGATGGTAAAATAGCATTCCGCGACGTTACTATTTATTACTCACAAGGTCATTTGAATAAGATATTGATGACGTTTTAGTCACGTGACAGTCGGACATCGACACTTATTTCTACGCATTTGAGCTTATTTCAAACTCAAAGTCAATTATCTTTGACCCTGCATTGTTTTTAGCATGAAGGATACCATAGAGTCAGAGAGAGAAATATTCAGAGCAATTATGTAGTATTTCCAACACTCGGACATGTGCCAGATTGAATCTAACTGCCCTAGTTAGAAAGCCTGAATCCATTACGAAACCGCATGTTTGTCCGTCATTGCCTGTAATTCAGCGATGGGGAAATAGAGGGCAGCAGCTGCAATGACGTCATTATCGCGGAATGCTATTCAAAGCGGTTGTAGGTGACCTTCTTCCATGCCTATCATCATTACATTGCATGCATGAATATAGTTTTTCACTTGCGTGCATCAAAATATAGGATGTACGCGAGAAAAATTGTACATTTGATAAAATCCTGAATACATTCTTTAGGCCCACTTAAAAAACGAACTGCAATTTTTAATAGACGTAACGCTTTCGGTGGTGGTAAATTTTGATACCAACCATGCTTATAACAATCTGCCGTCTATTAGTACTCAACAAAAACGACCAACACGAGATCAATTTATAGGAAAATGGCGACTTTTTATGTCACAATTATCATAAGGTGTCGCCGTTACACACGCGTCAATGGTATCGTGAGAGGTTGTCGTTAATGGTATACGAATGATTAGGCAGCTGAATGAATCAGCTCGAATATGGAAACTGATACAAATCGCCCCAACTACGCCAACGTAGATTACAAGGATTTAATACGGTGAGTTTTCGGCAGAGGATAATGCAAAAAGTGACTCTAAGAACGAGTAACACTAAAACCTCTCCACTGGGATTTATGACAAATGGCACTATTTGAACTACGAACACCCATTTGGATCAGTGGCCGTCAATCGTTCACGTTATACGTACATGTACGCATTGATGTTGGAGGAATTTGTAAAATATCGCCTCATTTTGCGTACGCGTGTGTAATAGGTGTGCGTTTTGCTTTTTTCTCGCCGTAACATGTGAGTAAGCATGAACTGCTGTACTACGTATAATAATTGCCCGTCGTCGTTGTACTGTTCGGAAAACTTTTGTGAGGCTGGTCTACTGTAAATGTTGGGAATTGGACCAACCTTACGTTGGTCAACCAGGACCTTTGTCGTTTTGGTCACTAGGGAATTAATCAACTGACAAATGCTGTCAACTACTGGCTTGATCTACATGCACTTGACATACCTGCTTGGTCAGCTGACCAGTTGGCTATAATGGTGGATCACCTGATCGACCAATCGGATAAGTCAACTTTGGTCACATGACTGCATGGGAGTACGTGTAATACAAAATCGGTTCCTGACATGAATTTATCATTCGGTATATACACGTTGTCATCGTTGGTTACAAAGTATAAAAAGGTACCGTTTTCTAGCGCTTTTTTTCCCTCATCGGATATTTGCCTTCGACACAAATAAGGCAGAGGGGAAGTTAACGGCTAAAAGAGCGAAATCAGATTCCGTCGGCGTTTGCAAATACGCGAACACGACTACAATGTAACAAAGTTAGACAACGAGGTATTTGTCACAGTTCGTACCTTTATTACTAGGCAGGTTTCTCAACCCTTTAGAAGAGCTACGAGCAACGAAGTACGAAGTACAACTATGTAAATGTACTTTACTGAGGACTTTTTTCGAAAGGTTCCCCGATTCTTCGTGCAGATTAGTACAGAAGATGATTTACGAGTGTCGCGTAAATGAATTAGCACATGGGTTGATGACACGACAGACCTTCGTCGTTCGTACTTCGTCGTTCGTAGCGGTTGCGAAACCTGTCTTGCGATCACTAGAATTGTATTACATGGTATAAATGGTGATCTGATTTTTTTAATTTTATGATAATTAACGATACATTATACATGTATGAACCAAAGTAAGAGTAAATACATGTATGTGTTGCCTGCACGTATGATAAACATTCATATAAAAAGGACATTTTAATTGCAGGAGACATGACATAAATAAACGATACACTCCCGAATCATCTGCCAATACGGTAAACGTCGTAATTCTAAAAAACTTACCAAGCAAGTACGTAGCTGGTGATTAATCAATTTGGTCGAGCAAAATTGTGCTAAAGTTGGCAGATGATGCCTGATCATGTTGGTTAAACCATAGGAGAATTGAAGAGATCGATTATTCTCACCTTGGCCCTCAATGTATCGACATTGTTCCGGTTCCACACAACGCGGGCGGTGGCTACGGAGGTAATACAGCTAGAAGTTCAGTATGTAAGGAGTTTTCGCAAACCCCCGAAACGCCAACGCGAACGCCTTTCCCATTGTTCCTGGTCTGATCACGATACATGTACTGGCTGCAAAGTTTGTCAACTTACCAAGGAATTTTCTCACCAGCAGTTGACCTTTTTTTTCTAGCTGTCGTGTTCAGTGTAAAGAGCATGTCGAAAGTGAAATTTCTGTCATGTTTAATGATATCGAATTGATTCACATAGAGCATCGCTGATCAATTGATTATGCCCCGAGGTCTAGTACATTGTGGAACAGTGATGTCCTACAGACGGAAACAGCCCTTCACAATCTATTCTGGTGTACGAAATTAGCCTTGTCACAAGCAGATTGCCATTGGATCAACTGCGGCGAAGTTTGATATAAGGGGACCCTATAAGACTTGACATCGCTAGTGATTCCGCTCTTTTCCTTGCGAGCAGAAGCCAAAAGAAGAACAACAATGCCATCAGCAAACACAACAACCGCGTCACGACTAATATTCGAAACTGCAAGTCCCGAGTTTCTTCGATGGATGTATTATATATACGATATCAGATTGATGCTGTTATTAATATTTACAAAGATTCTACAGTCGGCTTTAATGATTTCGGGTACAATTATGAATCTTATGACAATAGTAGTGCTAGTCAAAGGAAAAGTCGGTAAGTTGTCAACAAGAATTCTACTGATAGCGCTCAGCCTAGCGGATATTGGTGTCATCTACACAGAATATTTAGTTGCAACAATAAATACAATATTTGGAATCAATGTAGTAGAGAAATCTACTCACATTTGTAAGTTTTATTTATTTTCTGTCCAGTTATTCCAATATTTTTCGCATTGGAATGTTATGTTGCTTACAATTGAGAGATGGATCAGCGTATCTTTTCCACTAAAGGCCAGATATCTCTGTACCAAGAAATGGACTCTACTCTCCCTCTGCGCTGTCTTACTTCTCATGATCGGCCTCAGTGCACCATACCTATTTGCCCCTGTCACCTTTCAATTTGAAGATTTGTGTCAGTCATATATAACTGTATATAATCACCAATACAGATTTACTAAATTTAACATAATAGATCCGTTAATGTTGTTTGCAATCCCTTTTTCTGGCATACTTCTCTGTAACATCGCAATTCTCTATCAAGTCCGCCGAAGTGAAACTAAGCGCAAGGAGTTGCAGACACAAAAACACAACCAGAATCGAACTGCTGATTCAAAACAGCTTACTGATATGACTCGAATGCTGGTCGTGGTCAGTTTAGCTTTTTTCGTTTTGCTTTTCCCGGCCTCATCAAGGACTTTCATTGAGACAATCATCGTGATGCATACTAATCTTGATGTCTCACGAATTCTTATGATAAGAGATCTTATAATAAAGCCTATTACTGCCCATTTGGTACTTATTAATCACACGACTAACTTTATTCTTTACTGTTTGAGTGGAACGCAGTTCCGACGAGCATTCCTGAAAATTATCCGAGGCCAGTTATGTACACGCGAATAACTTCAGCATCGTTCTGACCCAATGTAAAACCCAATGCAAAAGGCATCTTCTACGTGCTGGCAACCAAGTCTTCCTTATCCGTCTCTGCCGGGTTCAGTGCTCTTTTTGTCTTTCGACCAGGCTGTCCGAAAGTATAGCCAGTCGTTGAAATATCAGGAACTATTCCACCATAGAACCCAAGGTACAAACAGAATCCTGTTGATTTGGGGTCACAAAGAACCACTTTGGTTCGGGGACGTAGGTAGGACGTATCAATAGGGAGTTTGCGCAAATCCTGCCGAAACGCCACCCTGAACGCCTATCATTAGGCAGGTTTCGCAAGCTTACATTTTACGTTTACGATTACGATATGACGACATCCTGACGCAAAATTTGGTGCCGACAGAGGACTTGACGCAATTGCGTCATCGACTGAGGTGAGGCTTCCAGTTCGGCTGAAAATCCTTTGATCTATCACTCAAGTTTAACCACCGCTAAATTACATATATGCGCCATGCATTCTTCTTGAAATTATGAGAATATATAGATCATATACTCATATAAGAGTGTCTAAAATTCCAACTGAATCCATTCATCACAAGCTATAAGACTGGGCTTTGACTAAATCGTAATTTCACTTACGCGTAGCAAGCGATTTACGCGTAAAAAAATCCCGCAGAGGTTATTCGAAAACGTAATCGTTTACGGAAAACGGAAGCTTGCGAAACCTCACTAATGTTCCGACCACCCGATGTCGAACAATGGGATAGGCGTAGTATTCGAGTGAAGCTGAAAAACCTTCCACCAATCTAACCCAAAGAGTTTGTCACAACCGACCTGATCGGCATGATACATGTACAGTATTAATACATGAAAAAAAAGTAACACAACGATATACAAATGTAGTTTGGAAGTGCTAGGTGGTTTATTATTATTGACCTCTCAAAAAATTCTCCAAAACCATGCTAAGAAAATGTATGATGTAAATTCAAATTACTTCTTCAGGCTTACGGGTCAGATATACTTTCCCTAAAAGCCGAAGCCGAACACTCCGGGATGTTTGTGTTGTGCATACTGCATCCTCGGACTACACGTACATCTGCATCGTCCATGCACTGGCCCCCAGTGCACGAGAGAGAAAGCGCAGCCATTCTCTACAGGCATCGAGTAAGCTTTTAGATTAGTCAAGACAAAGACTTCCTACGTTATTTCAAGTATTAAAACTCAGTGTAATTATAGTGATACGTTGATGATGGCATATTTCAAAGCTACAAATAGTTTTGTTTTGTTATCTTTGCACACCCTTGTCTAACATGAGACCCTTTGTACGGTGGCCCATAGAGGACATGCGTTTATTTTCAATATATTAGAATATTTTTCTTTTTACAATGCGTTTTTTTTCTCTCGAATTACAACCGCCGTCGGATTTATTTCTCACCGCAGAAAAAAAAATTCCCACCGCCGGGTTAAAAATAATAATTCCCACCACCGCGGTGGAAATTAATATCCACCGCGGTGGAAGTGGAAATAATATCCACCGCGGTGGAAATAACGTATGTTTACAACCACGATTGTGGCTGGACTAGTATCAGGTCAAGGAGAGTAACAACATGAGAAAGATCGGAGCGGGAGCTAATTCGTTATTAACACCGGGTGGATATTATTTCCACCGCGGTGGATATTAATTTCCACCGCGGTGGATATTATTTTCCTTGGCGGTGGTGGGAATTATTCTTTTTAACCCGGCGGTGGGAATTATTTTTTCGGCGGTGAGAAATAAATCCGACGGCGGTTGTAATTCGAGAGAAAAAAAACGCATTGTAAAAAGAAAAATATTCTAATATATTGAAAATAAACGCATGTCCTCTATGGGCCACCGTACCTTTGTGATGCAAGCAAGAGGTCGGTGATCGAGTCGTGTTCAGATTTTACCAACCGCACATTCTACACACTGATTTCAGTTTGCATCTCTGGAGGTTTGCAACGAAGTGTACTTTACGGTGCCGGTAGAGATTGGCTTCGCTTTTGGTCGGGCACATGGGGGGGGGGGGGGGGGGTATTAGATATATTCACTAGAATATCCTATCTTCTCGTTGATATAGCTTATACCCCCAAGTGCACTGATCCATTCTCCATAGCAGAAGTGATATTCAAGCATTGATATTCAGAACTACGTCATCATTATCAGAGTTCTGGTCATGCGCACAGGATGTAGATGATCTAAATGCACACCACGAACATTCCCGACTGCACAGCTTCGGCCTGATTCGGGGAAAGCATACTTGACCCGTCACTGTCAGGATTAAACCATAGCTGTGCGCTTGTTTGTGGGGCTGCTCCTCACGACTGTTTTGAATTTGTCCTCTCCCGACCAATATGGGGCTGCACGGTTCAAGTCCTCAGCCATTTGAGGACAACATTGCATTCCCGGAAACACCTGGAAAACAGAACAAATAATGAAATGACTTCATAAACCATGAATTAGAAGCATCACAAACGTGTAACAAGACTGCCTCACAAAATCAAGGTTGTATTTCTCACAGCACCATGTTTCATTATTGTTAAAGAATACTTCCCTTTCCACATAACGGCAAACGCAAACTGCAGCTGCAGTGTCCTGACAGCAGCAGTCTTTGCCACAATCCCAGTATTGAAAAGCAATATCATAATGCATACGACAAATGTACTCTCACAATCAGCAGTTAGGCTCATCAGAGTACATTCCTGCTTATCCTTCCTGTTCGACAAGCACCAACTAAGCCTACCGATACTCACTACAGTGTCCTCTACAACCGCAATACTTGCTCTTACACTTAAAGTGGACAAATATGCAAAGTGGAAGGAACCATTAACAATCCCTTCCTGTAGTCAACTGTTAGACTACACTTTCTGCCAAATTATCCATCCCATCCTTGGTCCGACAGCAAAGTCCCCTACAGCGGCAGCACTTGCCAAAACACTTGAACGGAACAATGCAAGATCTCACGCAAAAGCGAAAGGGACCATGAACAATCTCTTCCTACAGTCAACTGTTAGTGTTAGGCCTATCACTAGTATCAGACTACATTTCTGTCAAAAAATATCTATCTCTTCCCTGTCCAGTTGCAACGGCCCCTACAGCGGCAGCACTTGCCATAATACTTAAACGGGAAAATGCAACATTTTAAAAGTGGAGGGGACCATTTACAATCCCTTCCTACAATCAACTGTTATGCCTCTCGGACCTATTTCTGCCAAGGAGTCCATCCCATCCCTGGTCCAACTGCAATATCCCCCACAGCGGCAGTACTTGCCATAACACTAGAGCGGGACAATGCAATCTGCTAGAGCGGGATGGACAAAGAAACAATCCCGTCCTCGGGCCTATCAGATTTATTTCTGCCACAGGATCCATCCCTTCCCAGTCTGTCCAACTAACACTAAATTGCAACCTCCTCACAGCAGCAGCATATCAATTGAAAGTGGAAAGTCCACGACAGTAAACTGAAATTCATTAGTGAGTCAGCCCTCCCGTGCTTAGCAATGCCCGCATATACGGCGCATGGCATACTATCCAAAAAGGTAAGTCCTTAAAAAGCCGCTCACAGGGCCAATGACAAAATGTGACAGATACTCTTGTTAGAATGAGGCGTTTGTACCACGGCTGCCCGAGGTGCTATAATGCTGTTCAACTTCAAACAACATTTTACCCCACAATGGTATTTTCATCTTCCCCAGGCCATACACTTGGCATCCTCCGATTCGTTTCTCATGCTTAATTAAAGTGTATACATCATGTAGTAGTATATTTAGTGCAGTTGCATCAGGTAAATAAATTACTTTTGCAATCTGCATATTTGCATAAGTTCTACATGATGAAAGGCTTAGTGTGAAGAATTATAACTTTAAAAACCTTATTCCTCAGCATTACTTAGCTTTAGGCCTTCCCTTTACAGCTGCTCTGTCCATGAGGACTGCTGTGCACTGCCCATGTTGCCTGGGAATCTGCCAGTCAGTAAGGAAGCAAGGTTGCACAGGACAACCTTGTCTTCCGAGAATCACCTGAAATAGAAGACTGCGAATAAAACATTTCAGTAGCAAGACCAACAAGATGACGCTGAGGAGTGTAAATAAAGTGAGAGCCCTTTGAACATGTTGACAGGGTTATTCGTCATACCACATCATAGACTCACGGGGCAGTCCATTTCGTCATCCTTTTCATACTGTTAGTGGCCAGTCCTCCGCCTCCGGAGTTTAACTTCATCATGGTCCTGATGACATCTCGAGACACCAATGTCCGTCTTGTCAACATGTCTTGGTTCCATGTTGAAAGCATCATGAAATCTGGTATGATTGGATCAATGACCATGTATTTACTTCCCTCAGCGCTGGGTCTGAATTGAGTATGTGCACATGAAGGGCCAGTTCCTGACTGTGAGAGTCTTACATGATTCTGTTTATGGGGACTGACATACACTACATTTATGGTATCTTGCAATATACGTGTACATGTACGTACCAATCTTTCTTTCTCCAACCTGAAAAGAAATATGCGTACAATTAGAATATGTAACCCAGGGCAGCAGAATGAGTGAGAAACCACAAGAGCAGAGTAAGGAAATAAAAATTGACAACTTTTAGCACTTTTTCTTGCACCATTATGATCCAAATCTCCTTTAAACGTTTGTCAAATTGTGTGGATTCAGACTCATTCTTCCACCCTGGGTCACTGACTTTGTTCTTAGTGCTTACATGTATTTCATTCATCTACAATAGTGGAAGGATGCCACAACTACGTTAAAGTTAGTTAAGTTAAACTAAAGTTACATCTACACGGCCTCTCACAGAAGTTGGCTCTCAAAATCAATAAATCCTATAACATAGCCTTAATCAATGGAGCAATGTATGACAACAATTGTTTAATTTTTTTGATAACTTATGGGAAAGTGTCATCAAACCGTGTACAAGTTCTTGGTCAGGTTTATTGACTTTATAATTTGAGTTCTCCTTTCTCTCCTAGATGCTTTGCCTTCACAGGTTCACGAGCAACATCCACCCGTGTTTGTGATCAGAGTTGTCTCTCCTAGATATTTTGCTTCCCAGGCTAACGAGCAACACCCACCCGTGTTTGTGATCAGAGTTGTCTCTCCTAGATGTTTTGCCTCCCAGGATAACGAGCAACATCAACCCGTGTTTGTGATCAGAATTGTCTCTCCTAGATGTTTTGCCTTCTCAGGCTAACGAGCAACATCCACCCGTGTTTGTGATCAGAGTTGTTTCTCCTAGATAATTTGCCTTCCCAGGCTAACGAGCAACATCCACCCGTGTTTGTGATCAGAGTTGTTTCTCCTAGATGTTTTGCCTTCCCAGGCTAACGAGCAACATCAACCCGTGTTTGTGATCAGAGTTGTTTCTCCTAGATACTTTGCCTTCTCAGGCTAACGAGCAACATCCACCCGTGTTTGCGATCAGAGTTGTCTCTCCTAGATAATTTGCCTTCCCAGGCTAACGAGCAACATCCACCCGTGTTTGCGATCAGAGTTGTCTCTCCTAGATGTTTTGCCTTCCCAGGCTAACGAGCAACATCCACCCGTGTTTGCGATCAGAGTTGTCTCTCCTAGATGTTTTGCCTTCCCAGGCTAACGAGCAACATCCACCCGTGTTTGCGATCAGAGTTGTCTCTCCTAGATAATTTGCCTTCCCAGGCTAACGAGCAACATCCACCCGTGCTTGTGATCAGAGTTGTCTCTCCTAGATGTTTTGCCTGCCCTGGCTAACGAGCAACATCCACCCGTGTTTGTGATCAGAGTTGTCTCTCCTAGATAATTTGCCTTCCCAGGCTAACGAGCAACATCCACCCGTGAGTGTGATCAGAGTTGTCTCTCCTAGATGTTTTGCCTTCCCAGGCTCACGAGCAACATCCACCCGTGTTTGTGATCAGAGTTGTCTCTCCTAGATGTTTTGCCTTCAGAGGCTAACGAGCAACATCAACCCGTGTTTGTGATCAGAGTTGTCTCTCCTAGATGCTTTGCCTTCCCAGGCTAACGAGCAACATCCACCCGTGTTTGTGATCAGAGTTGTCTCTCCTAGATGTTTTGCCTTCCAAGGCTAACGAACAACATCTACCCGTGTTTAAGATCACAGACACAGCTGCCTTTCCTAGGTGTTTTTCCTTCCCAGCTTCCGGCTATCATTCATTCTTTCAACATCAGTCTACAGGGTCATGATCCTGAATCACACTTCATTCTAGACCCAAGTCAACCCCTCTGATAGTGGAGACAGGGAAGCAGCTTTTCATTGCAATTACATCCTCCTTCATTCATGCAATCTTTAACTTCAGTCTATATAATCATGACCTCGCTGAATCACACTTCATTCTAGACCCAAGTCAACCTCAATGTTGGTGGAGACAAGGAAATGCCTTTTCACTTTGTCTTCATTCATGCATTCTTTAAACTTCAGTCCACATGGTCATGACCTCGCTGAATCACACTTCATTCTAGACCCAAGTCAACCTCACTGATGGTGGAGACAAGGAAGCGGCTTTTCACTTTATCTTCATTCATGCAATCTTTCAAATACAGTCTATAAGCGTCATGACCTCGCTGTATAAAACTTCATTCTAGACCCAAGTCAACCTCATTGATAGTGGAGACAAGGAAGTGGCTTTTCACTATACCTTCATTCATGCAATCTTTCATCTTCAGTCTCCAAGGTCATGCCCTCGCTGGATCATACTTCATTCTAGACCCAAGTCAACCTCACTGATAGTGGAGACAAGGAAGCGGCTTTTCACTATATCTTCATTCATGCAATCTTTCATCTTCAGTCTCCAAGGTCATGCCCTCGCTGGATCATACTTCATTCTAGACCCAAGTCAACCTCATTGAAAGTGGAGACAAGGAAGTGGCTTTTCACTATACCTTCATTCATGCAATCTTTCATCTTCAGTCTCCAAGGTCATGCCCTCGCTGTATCATACTTCATTCTAGACCCAAGTCAACCTCATTGAAAGTGGAGACAAGAAAGTGGCTTTTCACTATACCTTCATTCATGCAATCTTTCATCTTCAGTCTCCAAGGTCATGCCCTCGCTGAATCACACTTCATTCTAGACCCAAGTCAACCTCACTGATAGTGGAGACAAGGAAGCGGCTTTTCACTATATCTTCATTCGTACCCTCTTTCAACTTCAGGCCATATGGTCATGACCTCGCTGAATCACACTTCATTCTAGACCCAAGTCAACCTCACTGATAGTGGAGACAAGGAAGCGGCTTTTCACTATATCCTCATTCATGCAATCTTTCTTTCATCTTTAGCCTGCATGGTCATGACCTCGCTGAATCACACTTCATTCTAGACCCAAGTCAACCTCACTGATAGTGGAGACAAGGAAGCGGCTTTTCACTATATCTTCATTCATGCATTCTTTCAACTTCAGTCTGTATGATCATGACCTCAACGAATCACACTTCATTCTAGACCCATGTCAACCTCACTGATCAGTCATCTCACAGTGGAGACAAGGAAGCGGCTTTTCACTATCCTCATTCATGCAATCTTTTAACTTCAGTCCACATGGTCATGACCTCGCTGAATCACACTTCATTCTAGACCCAAGTCAACCTCATTGATAATGGAGACAAGGAAGCGGCTTTTCACTTTATATTCATTCATGCAATCTTTCAACTTCAGTCCACAAGGTCATGACCTCGCTGAATCACACTTCATTCTAGACCCAATTCAACCTCATTGATAGTGGAGACAAGGAAGCGGCTTTTCACTTCATCTTCATTCATGCAATCTTTCATCTTCAGTCTCCATTGTCATGACCTCGCTGAATCACACTTCATTCTAGTCAAGCACTGAACTGGGAATATCATTTTCTAATGAGGAAAGGATTATTTAAGTTGTTTAATATTTCAATATTGGTAAGGTTTTTCAGGCAACACGCATCTGAGAAATTGATATAAAAAATTCCAGGGTTTATAATCAGTTAAAACAGAGTCTTTCAAATCAATTTAAAAGACTCTGGTTGAAGAAAAAATTCACATTTCCACGTATCATTATATAAGATTGTATATGTCATATACATACTGAACGGTATAGCTTCCTACGGTATTCCAATTTTCTAAAAAAACATATATCATGAGAAAGGTCTATAACTAACACAACAAAAAGATTTGTAAAACCATCATCAGAAGCAAGTGAAGCTTCCTACGGTATTCCAATATTGAGACAACAATAAGTAGGCCTACACAGATAGATCTGTAAAACCATCATCAGAAGCAAGTAAAGCTTCCTACATTATGCCAATATTGAGACAATAAAAAGTAGGCCTACATAGATCTGCAAAACCATCATCAGGGGCAAGCAAAGCTTCCTACGGTATTCCAATATTGAGACAATAATAAGTAGGCCTACATAGATCTGTAAAACCATCATCAGAAGCAAGTAAAGCTTCCTACGGTATTCCAATATTGAGACAACAATAAGTAGGCCTACATAAATCTGCTAAACCATCATCAGAAGCGAGTGAAGCTTCCTACGGTATTCCAATATTGAGACAACAAGAAGTAGGCCTACACAGATAGATCTGTAAAACCATCATCAGAAGCAAGTGAAGCTTCCTACGGTATTCCAATATTGAGACAATAATAAGTAGGCCTACATAGATCTGTAAAACCATCATCAGAACCAAGTAAAGCTTCCTACGGTATTCCAATATTGAGACAACAATAAGTAGGCCTACATAGATCTGCAAAACCATCATCAGAAGAGAGTGAAGCTTCCTACGGTATTCCAATATTGAGACAACAATAAGTAGGCCTACACAGATAAATCTGTAAAACCATCATCAGAAACAAGTAAAGCTTCCTACAGTATTCCAATATTGAGACAACAATAAGTAGGCCTACATAGATCTGCAAAGCCATCATCAGAAGCGAGTGAAGCTTCCTACGGTATTCCAATCTTGACACAACAATACGTAGGCCTACATAGATCTGTAAAACCATCATCAGAAGCAAGTAAAGCTTACTACGGTATTCCAATCTTGAAACAACAATAAAAAGGCCTACATAGATCTGTAAAACCATCATCAGAAGCAAGTAAACTTCCTACAGTATTCCAATATTGAGACAACAATAAGTAGGCATACACAGATAGATCTGTAAAACCATCATCAGAAGCAAGTAAGCTTCCTACGGTATTCCAATATTCAGACAACAATAAGTAGGCCTACATAGATCTGCTAAACCATCATCAGAAGCGGGTGAAGCTTCCTACGGTATTCCAATATTGAGACAACAATAAGTAGGCCTACATAGATCTGCCAAACCATCATCAGAAGCAAGTAAAGCTTCCTACAGTATTTCAATATTGAGACAACAATAAGTAGGCCTACACAGATAGATCTGCAAAACCATCATCAGAAGCCAGTGAAGCTTCCTACGGTATTCCAATATTGAGACAACAATAAGTAGGCCTACATAGATCTGTAAAACCATCATCAGAAGCAAGTGAACTTTTTACGGTATTCCAATATTGAGACAACAATAAGTAGGACTACATAGATCTGCAAAACCATCATCAGAAGCAAGTGAAGCTTTTAACGGTATTCCAATATTGAGACAACAATAAGTAGGCCTACACATATAGATCTGTAAAACCATCATCAGAAGCAAGTAAAGCTTCCTACGGTATTCCAATATTGAGACAACAATAAGTAGGCCTACATAGATCTGTAAAACCATCATCAGAAACAAGTAAAGCTTCCTACGGTATTCCAATATTGAGACAACAATAAATAGGCCTACATAGATAGATCTGCAAAACCATCATCAGAAGCAAGTGAAGCTTCCTACGGTATTCCAATATTGAGACTACAATAAGTAGGCCTACATAGATCTGCAAAACCATCATTAGAAGCGAGTGAAGCTTCCTACGGTATTCCAATCTTGAAACAACAATAAGTAGGCCTCCATAGATCTATAAAACCATCATCAGAAGCAAGTGAAGCTTTCTACGGTATTCCAATATTGAGACAATAATAAGTAGGCCTACATTGATCTGTAAAACCATCATCAGAAGCAAGTAAAGCTTCCTACGGTATTCCAATATTGAGGCAACAATAAGTAGGCCTACACAGATATATCTGTAAAACCATCATCAGAAGCAAGTGAAGCTTCCTACGGTATTCCAATATTGAGACAACAATAAGTAGGCCTGCACAGATAGATAAAACCATCATCAGAAGCAACTAAAGCTTCCTACGGTATTCCAATCTTGACACAACAATAAGTAGGCCTACATAGATCTGTAAAACTATCATCAGAAGCAAGTTAAGCTTCCTACGGTATTCCAATATTGAGACAACAATAAGTACTAACTACTAAGTAGGCCTACATAGATCTGTAAAACCATCATCAGAAGCAAGTTAAGCTACCTACGGTATTCCAATCTTGAAACAACAATAAGTACTAAGTAGGCCTACATAGATCTGTAAAACCATCATCAGAAGCAAGTTAAGCTTCCTGCGGTATTCCAACCTCGAGGCAACACTAAGTAGGCCTACATAGATCTGCAAAACCATCATCAGAAGCCAGTGAAGCTTCCTACGGTATTCCAATATTGAGACAACAATAAGTAGGCCTACATAGATCTGCAAAACCATCATCAGAAGCAAGTAAAGCTTCCTACGGTATTCCAATATTGAGACAACAATAAGTAGGCCTACATAGATCTGTAAAACCATCATCAGAAGCAAGTGATGCTTCCTACGGTATTCCAATCTTGAGAAAACAATAAATAGGCCTACATAGTACTAAACCATCATCAGAAGCAAGTTCACCGTTATGTTTGGTTTTGTTTGATTAGATATCTAGCGATGCAATGGCCTCATCGACCAGTAGCAAGACTGTTTCCAGGTCTGGTCTTGAGTCCTTGTCCTCCTGGAGACAACAGCCAACTGCCTCCTGTAGCGTCAGACACTTTCCTCGCCTCATAATCTTTCGCAATATGTAACCAATGCTAAAGATGTCAGCCTGCAACGATGTTCGAAGCCCACGTCTAACTTCTGGTGCCAGATGTGGATGTTTGGTCACGTCTGACTGATACTGGTAGCCTTGCTTATACGTGCATAGACTCAGATCCACAAAGAAGGGTTCTAAGTTATCGTCAATCAGAATCTTTCTGTCCTTGATGGCATTCACAACAAATCCTTTAGAGTGTAATGTTTGCAGCTTCATGCAGATCTTTTTACCAAGAATGATCCACTCTTTTTTTGAGAGATGTGGGCCATACCTGATAAACTCGCCCAATGTCGTGCCTTTAGTATACTCGAAGAGCAGAACTGGATGTTGAGGCTGGCACTTACGGCTGGCCACGCCGCGGAACATGGGTGTCACATCTGTGTCATTGAGAAAGGAATAGACCCTAGCTTCAAACATGAAGCGCTCCCTGTTGGCTAATATCTCACACTTTTTAGCAACACAATTGATAGTCTGGGAGTTCTTAAGACGGAAGCGAACAACAAACTCCTGCCCCAACACATTCCTCGCTGGCCTCCATCTTTGCCCTGATTCTGGTGGCTTCTGTTGCCATCGGACGGAGTCAGGCTCTATTACCTCAATCACCACAGTGGCCAGTGGATCATCCTTCGGTAGGATCTCGAGCCCAAGTCGAACCAAACCTGCTGCCTCTAATTCTTCCTGACTTCTTTCATCTCTTTGCTCTTCGGAGTCAAGAGTGGTCTGAATCGTGTATTCTATGATCCCCATTGTCTCACAAAGACTTCTTAGGCTTGCCTCGGCAGAGCTGGCTGTTGCTCTTAGATGTGGCCGTAGCTTCAGGCACTGGTCAAACTCCTCAGACAGTTCAGGGATGTCGATAGTGTGGCAGATGCGACCTATCATGATTCCTAAACTCCAAACATCTCCGGCCTGGCTGCATTGGGATCCATTCTTTATCTCAGGTGCGAGAAAGTGAGAACGGTCTTGTTTGGCTTCGGATGGGACATTTGTGTAGCAATTATTCTGACCAACAATGCTCGCGTTCCCGAGGTCAATAATGACAGGTTCATATGCCATGTATGCAGGGCTATCCGCTGATTTCACGACAACGACATTGTCCGTCTTCAGGTCACAATGCAGGATACCCCTGGAATGAATTGCTGCGAGGTGTTTTGCCAATCTGTAGCAAATAAAAATCCATTGCTCTTTGTTTGGCCCAGGGATTTCGCACAGAAGTTCGAATAATGTCTTGCCATCACCGACCTTCTCCGTTATAATGCCAAATGGAAGCTTGTCCTCCTGGAAGACTGGCACGAGTCCATGGAACCGAGGAACAGAGGGACAGTCACCAATATAAAGGTTCATCTTGACCTCCTTCTCAAGGACATCTTCGGCTCGGCTGTGAGATGCAAAATATCTCTTCACAACTACTTGCATCGTCTTCCCACCTCCCAAATCCAGGGAACCAGACACGGTATCACCAAAAGCACCTTTCCCCAGAATGTGCATATCGGAGTCGTAGGTTATTCTCTTGGATGGGACGAATGGCATATGCGCCTGCTGGATATACCCAGCTGTAGCAGCCCTCCTTGCCAGCACCATCATCCTGTCTATCATCATCGTAATGGTTACGTCTTCTTCGTCAGACTCGGTGGGAGCCGAAAACTTCCATGCGACCTGTTTGATGGGTGGAATCTTGTTTAAGATATGGGGACGGCATAAGATGTCTTCCAACAAATCAGAATCCAAGAAATAATCTGGAAGGGTTATGGACTTGAACTCTGGCGGTGGCGGTGGTGGTGGTGGTGGTGGAGATGGTTGTACTTGTAGAAGTTGATAAGACAATGGCTGGTGACCTTCGTCATGTCGAGGCCGGGGCGGCGTTGGATGTGCAATATCAACCGGCCTAGGCATCAGACTAACAAACAACGCGTGGTCATCAGTTCGTGTCGGACCGAAGACGGGAGCCAAAACTGGAAGCTTTCTCGGAATGAAGTTCTCAAATCCAGGTGGTGGTCTTGGCGTTTCATAATAGAATCCAGGAGGCGGTGTGCGATAACTTAGGACAAATCCAGTGTAAGGAAACAGGCAAAGGTAGTCATCAAGTAGTCCAACCTGGTGATAGTCGGAAACTTCGGCCAATTCGGTTGGTGGAATTGGTAAGGTCATATCGCAAGGTTGTTCTTTCGGTAAAACGGAAACGGATTTATACTGATGAAGAGCGGAAACTCTGGCAGGTTCGGGCAGTCGGAAGGTCACCCACTCATGTTGTTCTTGCGGCGAAACGGAAACAGAGACAGAGTCATGTTGTTCTCGCGGTGACACGGAAGCTTCGTCTTCATGAAAAGCGGAAACTGTGGCAAGGTCGGGCGATCGGAAGGCCACAGAGTCATGTTGCTCTTGCATGGCTTGCGGCGAAGCTGAGACTTTGTCTTCAACGGCTCGAGGCTGATGAGAGGCGGAAACTATAGCAGGTTTAGGTGGTTGCCAATTTACATAGTCAGCTGGTTCCTTTGGCAAAGTGGAATTAAAGCTGTCTATGACTTGGTGTTGAGCGGAAAGTTCGGCTCGTTCGGTTGGTGTGACTGTGAATACGACATCTCTGGGTTGTCTTGTTGGGGAAGAACACGCACTGATCCCTTCAATACATCCAAGCTGTGGCGGTGTCGGCTTCGGTTTCCTCAGTGGCGAGTCACCCATTGCTAAAAGATCAGACCGCAATCTCCAGCTATGCTGAAAAACATCCCTAGCTATGATATTCATCAGACAATCACACGCATGATCAGAATTAGAATGAAAACATCTCACCCCATGGCAGCCTCCTGTCTTGAAGTTGATGACTGGAGGTGAGATCATGTACTTCTTGTAAAGGCTCTTCCTTCTTGCCAGCTCGCACCAGTGTGCACTGGTGATCTTCCACCACGTCAGGACTTTGGCGAGGGTTCTATCGACAGAACCATGGTGCTGAAAAATAAGAGCACAAATTGAAGTCATATTGATTATCCTGTAAAATCAATCATTGCGGTTTTTGTTGCAATTTTAAGAATAAGTCGAGAGATATACATTGTTTATGTATCCAAAGATCTTTGATGTGTTTTTAGACATGTTCTGGGCGACTGGTCTAGATTAGAGACCAACTAAGACCGACATGTAAGGTCAGAGGAGAGGAGGATTTGCGCCTCATGGAAAACGTGTTTACAAGAAGTCGCCTCGTCCTCGTTAAGGAGGTTGTTATTTTATCAGTCTCTCAATCGCATGCAGAAGTTCAGTTGCCTTCTTCTATTAGACTTTTTTTGCCTTCTTCTACTTAATTAGACTTAGTTTTATGAGACAAAATTTAGTTTGTTCTATTGCTGAAAGTTATATGAACATGATGTTTGTGGGATAAACAACGCCGATTAATGATAAAAATAAACAGAGGCAAATATTCATTGGTTAGGAAAACTTGCAATGTTATTGTTAAACATAGAATAAGCAATAGCATCAAGGTGGTTGACAAGACAAAATAGCACGAGAAAGCAATCCGGCAAAATGGCAAACAGACATTAGCAAGTAAAGCAATATAGCAATCAGTAAATTTGCACATTTAACATCAGAAAAAAACATCAAACAAACGCGCATATATCTGTAGCAAGGTTATGAATAACAGATCGTCACAGAAAAACGGAAGTGACGCAATGGGTGTCATCTTACCAATCTTCCTCCAATCCTGGTTTAATTGAGTGACATCAATTAAAGGACTACAATTACAATATACAAAGATAGATGATGTTATATCAAGTTACTTGTAAGTTGTATTGTACATTCTGGGGTAATAAACATAAACATAGACGAATGACGCAAAGGTCAAGGACAACGTATAGCAACAGCAGACACGAACTCATCATAGATGGAATGAGTCTTCACATTCAATGTATCTAATACGAGCAGACCCAAAGGCAGGCCATACGAGCTAAATGACAAGTCATTACTATTTGTAGTAGTGATTAATTTGAAGCAGTCATTAATTTGTATAGTCATCAATTTGTAATGGTCATTTATTTGCAGTAGTGATTAATTTGTAGAAGTGATTAATTTGTAGTAGTCATTAATTTGTAATGGTCATTAATTTGTAGTTGTCATTAATTTGTAGTTCTCATTTATTTGTATAGTTGTCATTTATTGGTAGTGGTCATTAATTTGCAGTTGTTATAAATCTATAGTCAGCACTGGTCACCAAGTTGCAGTGGACAATGATTTGCTGTACATAGTCATTAAGTTGTAAGTTCTTGTGGTGTCCTAATTCAAATTCAAAACTACATTTAAAAATGGTCACATCCCTGAATCAATGGTTAAAAATGCTGAACAGAAAGAAATTTTATTCATTGATTTTAATAATTTGTTGTGCTAAGTATTTTGTAGCAGTAGCAGTCAATGAATAAGTTGCAGTTGTCACTAATTTCGAGGCACTATTTCGGGTCACTAATTTCTAGGCACTTTGTTGTAATAATGGGTTGATGGGGCTTTGTTGTAATAATGGGTTCGGGGGGGGGGGGTGCAAGGGAACAAGAAAGGCAAGCGTCAGCGTCGAGCAATATTTTTGTCGAACACAAAGTAATGAAGTGAGGGGAGCTTGGAAATGTTAAGATGCAGCTATTAGACTAGTGACTCCATTTTGCCAATCTTAGAAACAGCTGAACTCATCCAAAATCCACCAAATGGTTAAAATATTACTCGGAGGACATTGTCACCTTTGGTCTGCATGGCCTCCGCAATCAAACAGATGTGACAGGCGGGGGGGGGGGGGGGGGAAAAAAAATGAAACCATACATCGCCAACAAATCAGTATAAGTCATCCTGTGTCTGTGATTCTGCATGATTCATACATTGACTACACTACACTCCGGCCGCAGTGGACCGACCTTGTTCCTCTTCATAAGGAGGCCTAATAAGGATAACGCAATGGACTGCCCCAGGAGTCTAACGCCGACAACCTCCGCGGGCTGTATCGTAGTATTAATCCGCGAAATTACATGGGACCGGGATTACCATGCTGTATAGGGCACTTTAAATGGATTATACTACAGACATCAGGCCGCCAAAAGTCTATTTCTGATGTTATTCTTGGGTGCCAGTCGCAAATGCACTGTTGATCTTGACCCCCAAGGTTTGAGATCGCCAAGTCATTCAGTGGAGCCGACGGCAGTTATAAAAAAATGCATCTCATCACGCCGCGAAGACGTGCAGCAACTGCGGGACCATAGGCCTGCGCCCTCACTCTGATAGTGATATCCTTCCTAAGGATGGGGAGCGGGAGCGGGAGAAGGCATGCGGGAGTCGGCATGCGGTAGCGGGAGCGGGAAGGGGAGGGCGAAGGCAGTGCCACTGCCAATGGCAATGGCAATGGCGATGGCGATGGCGATAGCGAGGGGAGGGGGGAGGCCCGGAGGAGGGGAGGGCGAAAGAGTAAGAGTAAGGCTGCCCTGCTGAGATCAATTCAAATCACAAAAAAACTGATAAATACTTCATGACACATGACAATCAGGCATGGCGGGAAATCATCTGACAAAATTCAACTCACCCTCCGAGCTCCGGCTGAAGCTGGCAAAGACATTGCTTTTTCGGCAGCAGATGGAATTTTCATCGGATGAGGTGATACTCTGGTTGCAGAGCATCGTCCTGGTAATGACTTCCTCATGTTTTGGCGACGAAAATTTAATAAATTCGTGATAAATACGAGATAAAATGCCAGAAAATATTCGAAACGTCTCCAACTTCGAAGAATTTCTCTGGAATGGTTGTCAAGGCGTTTGCGTAACGCTGGCGTCACGACGTCATTACCTTATTAGGCGCTCAAACGATCACGTGATCCGGATGAGCCAATGAGTGGCGCAAAGACGTTCTCACGTCAATGCCGCTGGACGACGTCACCGCCAAATAAGGAACACAGGACGCAAGTCAACAAAAGAGCAATCAATTCCCGTCTTCTTCTCCGGGTTTTCGCGGTATTTTCTCAGCCAGTGCATGCAGAGGAAAATCTCCGGTGGAGCCATCAAATATGCCTCGTGTTCCAGAACCGACCAGGTACGAGGCATCCTCAGCTGGAATCGATGTAAGGTCGAACGTACTTTTAAAAACCTTTTTTCCATCCACCATTTGAGTCATTGAAGGGTAATTTTGCTAAATTTGATGTTGTCCTGAAGGCCGCAGCCCGATTTGTCCGATATCCGCCAACCTACAGAATGCGATGCTGTCGTCTAACGCTAAGAAGCCGGCAAAATATGAGCATCTTTTTATTGTAACTTTGTTATTAATGTGCTGTGGTGGGAAATTGACAGAAAAGGCAGCCATTGCATTTGACATAGCGAGCAAGTGGCAGAACTTGGAGGTATTGGGCCTGGCGGCTGATTTATTTTTAGCGCTGTGACTCAGCACTCATCAGCATCATCGCTAATATGGCATTGTTTTCGGAACTCAGCCAGCGCCACACAAGAATAAACCTGGTGCCAGGTGCAGGAGAAGGCGCCTCGCTATAAGAGATTGAGCTGTTTCAGGAACTGGGCCGTGCATTCTTTATCGGGAGTATTTGAAAGCGATGTTCTCTCCTTTTCCATACATGTCACCTTCTTTTTACTCAGTTGTACTTTGGAAGGAACTCATTTCTATATGCAAGCGGCGATCGGCTGTGTCAATCGCACTTCTGGTCAACGCTATCTATTTGGGGATACGCTACGATAGTGATGCTACCAACAAAAGTGCCTTGGTGACCAAAAAAGTGTCAGTGCACCAAACTTTGAACCCTGCGCCTTTGAACCCTCCATGGGCTGCCCATGGAGTCCAGTCTAATGAATCCGCCAGCGATAACTCACCCAGCTGATTGTAAATACTCAAGACTGGTAATCAATCCCCCGGCTCTAACTCTTCCAGCCGGTTGTAAATACCTTAAATATGAACAAGACGCAAAACACTATTCCGCATATTATGTCAACAAGAGTACCCTTCTAAATGGTCACGATTCCTCAGCTTTCAACTCATCCAGCTGGTTATATTCCCTGTACTAAATTCCTTCGATATGAGTATGGCACTTCCAACTCGCCATTATCTCCCTGGCATCTCTTCCAGCAGATTATGAACACATTTCCAAGATGTGTACATGTCACTTTCAGCTGGTCATTTATTCCCTGATACCATGACCTCTTCCAGCTTGTTTTGAACATATAACCTCGGTGTGAAGAAGATTTTGAATGTCCCGGGCACAAAAATTCTATGTGCTTTTATCTCCAAGTTCTCTACAGAACTATATGCCATAATCCGTCAGAATATAGTTGATTAGACACTTTTTCCAGGGGGCATTTTCTACTTCTCCGCCAGCACTAACTCTTCCAGCTGGTTATTTCCCAGGTAAAATGAGCTGGTCATGAACACATTCCCCAGATCATAGGCAGATGTGAACATGACACTTCCAGCTGGTCATTACCTCTTCCAGCTGGTTATTGATTTGCACAAAATACCAATATAAAAATATGATAAGAAATGCTTAAAATCATTTTTGATTTATTGTCACATACACCACATGACTTGACCATTGTACAGAAAACAACTCCACCAGTAGAACTTGTCTTGGGTCGATACGTACGTGACCGTTAATATAAGGATAACGTGACTTTTGTGCTTTTGAACAACCGGGCCCAGGAGTCTACTTAATGAGTTATTGGACGACAACATTCTCGGAATAGAATTATCAGCCAAACATACATGTATATTTTCCGACTTAATGGTGCATTAGTCTACTTACAAAGCCTGGAAAAGACTGTCCATTTATTGAGAGGATTCGATTTTGACCAAGAGGACCTGAGTGGACAAAGAGGCTGATTCTAGAGTGTAGATGTGAGATAAAAGTTGAAAAAGTAAAAAAAAAAAGCTGGATTGCGCCGATGGTCTCAGCGGGATTCGAACCCACGATCAGAATATTCCGAGAGCTATGAATACAGTTACGAAGTAACCACCTAGCATTGCCAGCACACCGTGGCACGAGTATTGGTCCATATATCCGTGATAAGTCTTGCACAATATCGACCGACTGAGGCGTAGTATCGGCGAGTGTTTCTGCATGTCAGAGTTTTCCTACAAGAGATCAGGACTCGAATACACTCCGGACACAGTGGACCGGCCTCAGTCCTCACCGACCGTACCAAATTAGGATGACGCAATTGGCTGCCGAGGGAGTCCGGTGTAAAAGTAAAAAGTGTCCCCCCTGGAAAAAGTGTCCGGCCCTATTGTATTCTGCAATATGGTTCTATAGAGACCCTGACAGTCAATAGCTCAGAGATTGAAGCGCATAATAGAATCCTTTGTTCCCGGACATTTTATCCTAGGACATTTTAAACTTCTACACCGGCATCGAATGGTTGTTGTTTGGTTGGTGGTCGCAAATGTAGGGAAAAATAAGAAGAAAAAGACACTGAAATATGGCAAACTGAAAGGCCTACGTCGTTCGTTAATGTCCAATTGCGAAAGTACATACTAAATATGAATTACTGATATACAAATACTACTATGAATACCAAGTTTAAACAAATTTGTATTCATAATAACTGCACTATACGGCATTGTGTATAAGTGGATTTCCGTTTAACTTGACAACAAGTAATTACGAACGGCGCACCCCTTAAAGACTAAGGGCTTAACAGAAGAAGATGACGCCAATTTAAGATAACGCCAGCGTTAGTGACAAAATTTTGTCTGAACAATTCACCCGCCCCAGACCAGACCAGACCAGATCACATTGGCGCGCGTTTACACGGCAGGTCAATCTAAACCGATCGAGGTTGATCTTGGTTTGTTTGGTCGGAATGGTCCCGCGTAAACTACACTCCGGACGCAATGGACTCGACCGGCCTCGTCTTGTCGCCCGACATGATCCAAGTAATTCCGAATAATCCTAAACATAGTGGGCACAAAGCAATTGCTGGGATGGTCCCTTAAACCCCTGAAATTTATAAACTAAATTCTATTGACTCTTGAGAATATTCCTGGTATGCAGACCGATTTCTATCCGCCGATTTTGGGAAACGTTTGAAACACTGGTGGGGCTATACGTATATATTTTTTCAGGACATTCGTGATAGATTTCGTTACATGTTTTCCTCTCATCTCATTGGAAAGTTTAATGAGTACACTCCGGACGCAGTGGACCGGCCTCGTAGTCCTCACCATATAAGGAAACCCCTGAATTAGGATGACGCAATGGACTGCACCGGGAGTCTATTAAATGAGATGTTGGACGACAACATACTCTGAATTCTATTCTATGTACATGTATTATCCGTTTTTATGGTACATGAGTCTTCTTACAAAGCCTGGAAAAAAACAGTGTCCATTTAGAGAGGCTTCGATTTTGACCGAGAGTAACGTGAATTTTTGACCGAGAGTTGACCAAAAAGGCTGATTCTAGAGTGTAGATGTGAGATAAAAGTTAGAAAAGTGAAACAAAAAGTGCTGGATAGTGCCGATGGTCCCTACAGTAGATCAGGCCTCGAAAACACTCCGGACGCAGTGGACCGGCCTCCTTCCTCACCATAAGGATACCCAATTAGGATGACGCAATGGACTGCTTTGGGCTGGGTTGTTCAAAATCACGTTAGCGTTAACGGCGCCGTTATTAAGTCTTAAGATGAAAAATCTAATGGGATTAACTGAATGTTGTTTCCATCACTTGAGAATAGCCCGTCGAGCCTAACGGCGGCTGGAGTTTTCTCAACAAGATAACAAAGTCATCGGAAACGATTTTATAAAAACTCACAACTGTTTTGCAGAGTGAGAATACTATATTATATCTTGGCACACTGCAGTAATCTTTAATATCTACCCGTTCGCCGAAAATTGGAAAAGTTTCAGAAATTTGAAAAACATACCGGGCGGAGATGTGACGGTCAGCCATACAATGTATAGGCTAAGTTAAGCGTGTACATTGATAAATTGCTCGATAACGCAATTCGAGGTGAAATATTGCTGACCACAGAGCCTGTGAAATGTGGGAAATCACGACGGCTTCCCGCTGTAATGGAATCCATCAGACCATCAATGAAAATTGTAGCCAGGTCCTTCTGATGGTCACGCACCTGTATTAAACCTGTACGAAAATAGTTCAGTTTGAGATCAATGCGTGGTCTCACCAGCTGAATGGTATGTTCCGTCTAAAATACAATTTTTTCTTAAATTGACAATTTAGGTGTGTTTAAAATGAACGAAATGATGAAGCTTCAGTCCAATTGGCTCACTTATGTGGTTTTGGGGCTCAAATTAACCCGTTGTGGCCCAAAAGCTGATTCGCGGGTTAAAAGCCGTCAAAAGTCACCCCCTGACTTCTGTAACAAAGAGTAAAACACCTTTGATAGAATAGGGGGTTGCCTCCCGCCATGCACGTACCTAAATTTCAGATTTTGATACATCTGTAGGTCCAGTCAGTACGAGTTAAGGACACGCCGACAGCCAAAGGATTTCTGATATCGAGATGGTAAAATTCAAAGCGGTTGTAGGTGACCTTCTTCCATGCCTATCATCATAACATCGCATGTATGAATACAGTTTTTCACTTGCGTGTATCAAAACAAAGGATGTACAGCCAAAGGATTTCTGATATCGAGATGGTAAAATAGCATTCCGCGACGTTACTATTTATTACTCACAAGGTCATTTGAATAAGATATTGATGACGTTTTAGTCACGTGACAGTCGGACATCGACACTTATTTCTACGCATTTGAGCTTATTTCAAACTCAAAGTCAATTATCTTTGACCCTGCATTGTTTTTAGCATGAAGGATACCATAGAGTCAGAGAGAGAAATATTCAGAGCAATTATGTAGTATTTCCAACACTCGGACATGTGCCAGATTGAATCTAACTGCCCTAGTTAGAAAGCCTGAATCCATTACGAAACCGCATGTTTGTCCGTCATTGCCTGTAATTCAGCGATGGGGAAATAGAGGGCAGCAGCTGCAATGACGTCATTATCGCGGAATGCTATTCAAAGCGGTTGTAGGTGACCTTCTTCCATGCCTATCATCATTACATTGCATGCATGAATATAGTTTTTCACTTGCGTGCATCAAAATATAGGATGTACGCGAGAAAAATTGTACATTTGATAAAATCCTGAATACATTCTTTAGGCCCACTTAAAAAACGAACTGCAATTTTTAATAGACGTAACGCTTTCGGTGGTGGTAAATTTTGATACCAACCATGCTTATAACAATCTGCCGTCTATTAGTACTCAACAAAAACGACCAACACGAGATCAATTTATAGGAAAATGGCGACTTTTTATGTCACAATTATCATAAGGTGTCGCCGTTACACACGCGTCAATGGTATCGTGAGAGGTTGTCGTTAATGGTATACGAATGATTAGGCAGCTGAATGAATCAGCTCGAATATGGAAACTGATACAAATCGCCCCAACTACGCCAACGTAGATTACAAGGATTTAATACGGTGAGTTTTCGGCAGAGGATAATGCAAAAAGTGACTCTAAGAACGAGTAACACTAAAACCTCTCCACTGGGATTTATGACAAATGGCACTATTTGAACTACGAACACCCATTTGGATCAGTGGCCGTCAATCGTTCACGTTATACGTACATGTACGCATTGATGTTGGATGAATTTGTAAAATATCGCCTCATTTTGCGTACGCGTGTGTAATAGGTGTGTTTTTTGCTTTTTTCTCGCCGTAACATGTGAGTAAGCATGAACTGCTGTACTACGTATAATAATTGCCCGTCGTCGTTGTACTGTTCGGAAAACTTTTGTGAGGCTGGTCTACTGTAAATGTTGGGAATTGGACCAACCTTACGTTGGTCAACCAGGACCTTTGTCGTTTTGGTCACTAGGAAATTAATCAACTGACAAATGCTGTCAACTACTGGCTTGATCTACATGCACTTGACATACCTGCTTGGTCAGTTGACCAGTTGGCTATAATGGTGGATCACCTGATCGACCAATCGGATAAGTCAACTTTGGTCACATGACTGCATGGGAGTACGTGTAATACAAAATCGGTTCCTGACATGAAGTTATCATTCGGTGTAATACACGTTGTCATCGTTGGTTACAAAGTATAAAAAGATACCGTTTTCTAGCGCGTTTTTTTCCCCTCATCGGATATTTACCTTCGACACAAATAAGCAGAGGGGAAGTTAACGGCTAAAAGAGCGAAATCAGATTCCGTCGGCGTTTGCAAAAACGCGAACATGACTACAATGTAACAAAGTTAGACAACGAGGTATTTGTCACAGTTCGTACCTTTATTACTAGGCAGGTTTCTCAACCCTTTAGGAGAGCTACGAGCAATGAAGTACGAAGTAAAACTATGTAAATGTACTTTACTGAGGACTTTTTTCGAAAGATTCCCCGATTCTTCGTGCAGATTAGTACAGAAGATGATTTACGAGTGTCGTGTAAATGAATGAGCACATGGCTTGATGACACGACAGACCTTCGTCGTTCGTACTTCGTCGTTCGTAGCGGTTGCGAAACCTGTCTTGCGATCACTAGAATGGTATTACAAGGTATAAATGGTGATCTGATTTTTTTCATTTTATGATGATTAACGATACATTATACATGTACATACATGTATTTGTTGCCTGCACGTATGATAAACATTCAAGGACATTTTAATTGCAGGAGACATCACATAAATAAACGATACACTCCCGAATCATCTGCCAATACGGTAAACGTCGTAATTCTAAGAAAACTTACCAAGTTGACAGATGATGCCTGATCATGTTGGTTAAACCATAGGAGAATTGAAGAGATCGATTATTCTCACCTTGGCCCTCAATGTATCGACATTGTTCCGGTTCCACACAACGCGGGCGGTGGCTACGGAGGTAATACAGCTAGAAGTTCAGTATGTAGGGAGTTTTCGCAAATCCCCCGAAACGCGAACGCGAACGCCTTTCCCATTGTTCCTGGTCTGATGACGATACATGTACTGGCTGCAAAGTTTGTCAACTTACCAAGGAATTTTCTCACCAGCAGTTGACCATTTTTTTTACTAGCTGTCGTGTTCAGTGTAAAGAGCATGTCGAAAGTGAAATTTCTGTCATGTTTAATGATATCGAATTGATTCACATAGAGCATCGCTGATCAATTGATTATGCCCCGAGGTCTAGTACATTGTGGAACAGTGATGTCCTACAGACGGAAACAGCCCTTCACAATCTATTCTGGTGTACGAAATTAGCCTTGTCACAAGCAGATTGCCATTGGATCAACTGCGGCGAAGTTTGATATAAGGGGACCCTATAAGACTTGACATCGCTAGTGATTCCGCTCTTTTCCTTGCGAGCAGAAGTCAAAAGAAGAACAACAATGCCATCAGCAAACACAACAACCGCGTCACGACTAATATTCGAAACTGCAAGTCCCGAGTTTCTTCGATGGATGTATTATATATACGATATCAGATTGATGCTGTTATTAATATTTACAAAGATTCTACAGTCGGCTTTAATGATTTCGGGTACAATTATGAATCTTATGACAATAGTAGTGCTAGACAAAGGAAAAGTCGGTAAGTTGTCAACAAGAATTCTACTGATAGCGCTCAGCCTAGCGGATATTGGTGTCATCTACACAGAATATTTAGTTGCAACAATAAATACAATATTTGGAATCAATATAGTAGAGAAATCTACTCACATTTGTAAGTTTTATTTATTTTCTGTCCAGTTATTCCAATATTTTTCGCATTGGAATGTTATGTTGCTTACAATTGAGAGATGGATCAGCGTATCTTTTCCACTAAAGGCCAGATATCTCTGTACCAAGAAATGGACTCTACTCTCCCTCTGCGCTGTCTTACTTCTCATGATCGGCCTCAGTGCACCATACCTATTTGCCCCTGTCACCTTTCAATTTGAAGATTTGTGTCAGTCATATATAACTGTATATAATCACCAATACAGATTTACTAAATTTAACATAATAGATCCGTTAATGTTGTTTGCAATCCCTTTTTCTGGCATACTTCTCTGTAACATCGCAATTCTCTATCAAGTCCGCCGAAGTGAAACTAAGCGCAAGGAGTTGCGGACACAAAAACACAACCAGAATCGAACTGCTGATTCAAAACAGCTTACTGATATGACTCGAATGCTGGTCGTGGTCAGTTTAGCTTTTTTCGTTTTGCTTTTCCCGGCCTCATCAAGAATTTTCATTGAGACAATTATCGTGATGCATACTAATCTTGATATCTCACGAGTTCTAATGATAAGTAATCTTATGATAAAGCCTATTACTGCCCATTTGGTACTTATTAATCACACTACAAACTTTATTCTTTACTGTTTGAGTGGAACGCAGTTCCGACGAGCATTCCTGAAAATTATCCGAGGCCAGTTATGTACACGCGAATAACTTCAGCATCGTTCTGACCCAATGTAAAAACCAATGCAAAAGGCATCTTCTGCGTGCTGGCAACCGAGTCTTCCTTATCCGTCTCTGCCAGGTTCAGGGTTCTTTGTGTCTCCATTGGTAGGAAAGGTGTTGGAGTCGGGTTAAGTGTTTCGACCAGGCTGTCCGAAAGTATAGCCAATCGTTGAAATATCAGGAACTATTCCCCATAGAACCCAAGGTACAAACAGAATCCTGTTGATTTGGGGTCACAAAGAACCACTTTGGTTCGGGGACGTAGGTAGGACCTATCAATAGGGAGTTTGCGCAAATCCCCCCGAAACGCCACCGTGAACGCCTAGGCAGGTTTTGCAAGCTTACATTTTACGTTTACGATTACGATTTGACGACATCCTGACGCAAAATTTGGTGCCGCCAGAGGACTTTAAGCAATTACGTCATCGATTGAGGTGAGGCTTCCCGTTCGGCTAAAAATCCTTAGATCTATCACTCAAGTTTAACCACCGCTAAATTACATATATACGCCATGCATTCTTCTTGAAATTATGAGAATATATAGATAATATACTCATATAAGAGTGTCTAAAATTCCAATTGAATCCATTCATCACAAGCTATGAGACTGGGCTTTGACTAAATCGTAATTTCACTTACGCGTAGCAAGCGATTTACGCGTAAAAAAATCCCGCAGAGGTTCTTCGAAAACGTAATCGTTTACGGAAAACGTAAGCTTGCAAAACCTCACTAATGTTCCGACCACCCGATGTCGAACAATGGGATAGGCGTAGTATTCGAGTGAAGCTGAAAAACCTTCCTCCAATCTAAAGGAACCCAAAGAATTTGTCACAACCGACCTGATCGGCATTATACGTGTATTAATACATGAAAAAAGAAGTAACACAACGATATACAAATGTAGTTTGGAAGTGCTAGGTGGTTTATTATTATTGACCTCTCAAAAAATTCTCCAAAACCATGCTAAGAAAATGTATGATGTAAATTCAAATTACTTCTTCAGGCTTACGGATCAGATATACTTTCCCTAAATGCGGAAGCCGAGCACTCCGGGATGTTTGTGTTGTGCATACTGCATCCTCGGACTACACGTACATCTGCATCGTCCATGCACTGGCCCCCAGTGCACGAGAGAGAAAGCGCAGCCATTCTTTACAGGCATCGAGTAAGCTTTTAGATTAGTCAAGACAAAGACTTCCTACGTTATTTCAAGTATTAAAACTCAGTGTCATTATAGTGATACGTTGATGATGGCATATTTCAAAGCTACAAATAGTTTTGTTTTGTTATCTTTGCACACCCTTGTCTAACATGAGACCCTTTGTACGGTGGCCCATAGAGGACATGCGTTTATTTTCAATATATTAGAATATTTTTCTTTTTACAATGCGTTTTTTTTCTCTCGAATTACAACCGCCGTCGGATTTATTTCTCACCGCAGAAAAAAAAATTCCCACCGCCGGGTTAAAAATAATAATTCCCACCACCGCGGTGGAAATTAATATCCACCGCGGTGGAAGTGGAAATAATATCCACCGCGGTGGAAATAATATGTTTACAACCACGATTGTGGCTGGACTAGTATCAGGTCAAGGAGAGTAACAACATGAGAAAGATCGGAGCGGGAGCTAATTCGTTATTGACACCGGGTGGATATTATTTCCACCGCGGTGGATATTATTTTCCTTGGCGGTGGTGGGAATTATTCTTTTTAACCCGGCGGTGGGAATTATTTTTTCGTCGGTGAGAAATAAATCCGACGGCGGTTGTAATTCGAGAGAAAAAAAACGCATTGTAAAAAGAAAAATATTCTAATATATTGAAAATAAACGCATGTCCTCTATGGGCCACCGTACCTTTGTGATGCAAGCAAGAGGTCGGTTATCGAGTCGTGTTCAGATTTTACCAACCGCACATTCTACACACTGATTTCAGTTTGCATCTCTGGAGGTTTGCAACGAAGTGTACTTTACGGTGCCGGTAGAGATTGGCTTCGCTTTTGGTCGGGCACATGGGGGGGGGGGGTATTAGATATATTCACTAGAATATCCTATCTTCTCGTTGATATAGCTTATACCCCCAAGTGCACTGATCCATTCTCCATAGCAGAAGTGATATTCAAGCATTGATATTCAGAACTACGTCATCATTATCAGAGTTCTGGTCATGCGCACAGGATGTAGATGATCTAAATGCACACCACGAACATTCCCGACTGCACAGCTTCGGCCTGATTCGGGGAAAGCATACTTGACCCGTCACTGTCAGGATTAAACCATAGCTGTGCGCTTGTTTGTGGGGCTGCTCCTCACGACTGTTTTGAATTTGTCCTCTCCCGACCAATATGGGGCTGCACGGTTCAAGTCCTCAGCCATTTGAGGACAACATTGCATTCCCGGAAACACCTGGAAAACAGAACAAATAATGAAATGACTTCATAAACCATGAATTAGAAGCATCACAAACGTGTAACAAGACTGCCTCACAAAATCAAGGTTGTATTTCTCACAGCACCATGTTTCATTATTGCTAAAGAATACTTCCCTTTCCACATAACGGCAAACGCAAACTGCAGCTGCAGTGTCCTGACAGCAGCAGTCTTTGCCACAATCCCAGTATTGAAAAGCAATATCATAATGCATACGACAAATGTACTCTCACAATCAGCAGTTAGGCTCATCAGAGTACATTCCTGCTTATCCTTCCTGTTCGACAAGCACCAACTAAGCCTACCGATACTCACTACAGTGTCCTCTACAACCGCAATACTTGCTCTTACACTTAAAGTGGACAAATATGCAAAGTGGAAGGAACCATTAACAATCCCTTCCTGTAGTCAACTGTTAGACTACACTTTCTGCCAAATTATCCATCCCATCCTTGGTCCGACAGCAAAGTCCCCTACAGCGGCAGCACTTGCCAAAACACTTGAACGGAACAATGCATGATCTCACGCAAAAGCGAAAGGGACCATGAACAATCTCTTCCTACAGTCAACTGTTAGTGTTAGGCCTATCACTAGTATCAGACTACATTTCTGACAAAAAATATCTATCTCTTCCCTGTCCAGTTGCAACGGCCCCTACAGCGGCAGCACTTGCCATAATACTTAAACGGGAAAATGCAACATTTTAAAAGTGGAGGGGACCATTTACAATCCCTTCCTACAATCAACTGTTATGCCTCTCGGACCTATTTCTGCCAAGGAGTCCATCCACTCCCTGGTCCAACTGCAATATCCCCCACAGCGGCAGTACTTGCCATAACACTAGAGCGGGACAATGCAATCTGCTAGAGCGGGATGGACAAAGAAACAATCCCGTCCTCGGGCCTATCAGATTTATTTCTGCCACAGGATCCACCCCTTCCCAGTCTGTCCAACTAACACTAAATTGCAACCTCCTCACAGCAGCAGCATATCAATTGAAAGTGGAAAGTCCACGACAGTAAACTGAAATTCATTAGTGAGTCAGCCCTCCCGTGCTTAGCAATGCCCGCATATACGGCGCATGGCATAATATCCAAAAAGGTAAGTCCTTAAAAAGCCGCTCACAGGGCCAATGACAAAATGTGACAGATACTCTTGTTAGAATGAGGCGTTTGTACCACGGCTGCCCGAGGTGCTATAATGCTGTTCAACTTCAAACAACATTTTACCCCACAATGGTATTTTCATCTTCCCCAGGCCATACACTTGGCATCCTCCGATTCGTTTCTCATGCTTAATTAAAGTGTATACATCATGTAGTAGTATATTTAGTGCAGTTGCATCAGGTAAATCAATTACTTTTGCAATCTGCATATTTGCATAAGTTCTACATGATGAAAGGCTTAGTGTGAAGAATTATAACTTTAAAAACCTTATTCCTCAGCATTACTTAGCTTTAGGCCTTCCCTTTACAGCTGCTCTGTCCATGAGGACTGCTGTGCACTGCCCATGTTGCCTGGGAATCTGCCAGTCAGTAAGGAAGCAAGGTTGCACAGGACAACCTTGTCTTCCGAGAATCACCTGAAATAGAAGACTGCGAATAAAACATTTCAGTAGCAAGACCAACAAGATGACGCTGAGGAGTGTAAATAAAGTGAGAGCCCTTTGAACATGTTGACAGGGTTATTCGTCATACCACATCATAGACTCACGGGGCAGTCCATTTCGTCATCCTTTTCATACTGTTAGTGGCCAGTCCTCCGCCTCCGGAGTTTAACTTCATCATGGTCCTGATGACATCTCGAGACACCAATGTCCGTCTTGTCAACATGTCTTGGTTCCATGTTGAAAGCATCATGAAATCTGGTATGATTGGATCAATGACCATGTATTTACTTCCCTCAGCGCTGGGTCTGAATTGAGTATGTGCACATGAAGGGCCAGTTCCTGACTGTGAGAGTCTTACATGATTCTGTTTATGGGGACTGACATACACTACATTTATGGTATACGTGTACATGTACGTACCAATCTTTCTTTCTCCAACCTGAAAAGAAATATGCGTACAATTAGAATATGTAACCCAGGGCAGCAGAATGAGTGAGAAACCACAAGAGCAGAGTAAGGAAATAAAAATTGACAACTTTTAGCACTTTTTCTTGCACCAATATGATCCAAATCTCCTTTAAACGTTTGTCAAATTGTGTGGATTCAGACTCATTCTTCCACCCTGGGTCACTGACTTTGTTCTTAGTGCTTACATGTATTTCATTCATCTACAATAGTGGAAGGATGCCACAACTACGTTAAAGTTAGTTAAGTTAAACTAAAGTTACATCTACACGGCCTCTCACAGAAGTTGGCTCTCAAAATCAATAAATCCTATAACATAGCCTTAATCAATGGAGCAATGTATGACAACAATTGTTTAATTTTTTTGATAACTTATGGGAAAGTGTCATCAAACCGTGTACAAGTTCTTGGTCAGGTTTATTGACTTTATAATTTGGTTCTCCTTTCTCTCCTAGATGCTTTGCCTTCACAGGTTCACGAGCAACATCCACCCGTGTTTGTGATCAGAGTTGTCTCTCCTAGATATTTTGCTTCCCAGGCTAACGAGCAACACCCACCCGTGTTTGTGATCAGAGTTGTCTCTCCTAGATGTTTTGCCTTCCAGGATAACGAGCAACATCAACCCGTGTTTGTGATCAGAATTGTCTCTCCTAGATGTTTTGCCTTCCCAGGCTAACGAGCAACATCCACCCGTGTTTGTGATCAGAGTTGTTTCTCCTAGATAATTTGCCTTCCCAGGCTAACGAGCAACATCCACCCGTGTTTGTGATCAGAGTTGTTTCTCCTAGATGTTTTGCCTTCCCAGGCTAACGAGCAACATCAACCCGCGTTTGTGATCAGAGTTGTTTCTCCTAGATACTTTGCCTTCTCAGGCTAACGAGCAACATCCACCCGTGAGTGTGATCAGAGTTGTCTCTCCTAGATGTTTTGCCTTCCCAGGCTCACGAGCAACATCCACCCGTGTTTGTGATCAGAGTTGTCTCTCCTAGATGTTTTGCCTTCAGGGGCTAACGAGCAACATCAACCCGTGTTTGTGATCAGAGTTGTCTTTCCTAGATGCTTTGCCTTCCCAGGCTAACGAGCAACATCCACCCGTGTTTGTGATCAGAGTTGTCTCTCCTAGATGTTTTGCCTTCCAAGGCTAACGAACAACATCTACCCGTGTTTAAGATCACAGACACAGCTGCCTTTCCTAGGTGTTTTTCCTTCCCAGCTTCCGGCTATCATTCATTCTTTCAACATCAGTCTACAGGGTCATGATCCTGAATCACACTTCATTCTAGACCCAAGTCAACCCCTCTGATAGTGGAGACAGGGAAGCAGCTTTTCATTGCAATTACATCCTCCTTCATTCATGCAATCTTTAACTTCAGTCTATATAATCATGACCTCGCTGAATCACACTTCATTCTAGACCCAAGTCAACCTCAATGTTGGTGGAGACAAGGAAATGCCTTTTCACTTTGTCTTCATTCATGCATTCTTTAAACTTCAGTCCACATTGTCATGACCTCGCTGAATCACACTTCATTCTAGACCCAAGTCAACCTCACTGATGGTGGAGACAAGGAAGCGGCTTTTCACTTTATCTTCATTCATGCAATCTTTCAAATACAGTCTATAAGCGTCATGACCTCGCTGTATAAAACTTCATTCTAGACCCAAGTCAACCTCATTGATAGTGGAGACAAGGAAGTGGCTTTTCACTATACCTTCATTCATGCAATCTTTCATCTTCAGTCTCCAAGGTCATGCCCTCGCTGGATCATACTTCATTCTAGACCCAAGTCAACCTCACTGATAGTGGAGACAAGGAAGCGGCTTTTCACTATATCTTCATTCATGCAATCTTTCATCTTCAGTCTCCAAGGTCATGCCCTCGCTGGATCATACTTCATTCTAGACCCAAGTCAACCTCATTGAAAGTGGAGACAAGGAAGTGGCTTTTCACTATACCTTCATTCATGCAATCTTTCATCTTCAGTCTCCAAGGTCATGCCCTCGCTGGATCATACTTCATTCTAGACCCAAGTCAACCTCATTGAAAGTGGAGACAAGGAAGTGGCTTTTCACTATACCTTCATTCATGCAATCTTTCATCTTCAGTCTCCAAGGTCATGCCCTCGCTGAATCACACTTCATTCTAGACCCAAGTCAACCTCACTGATAGTGGAGACAAGGAAGCGGCTTTTCACTATACATTGTATCTTCATTCGTACCCTCTTTCAACTTCAGGCCATATGGTCATGACCTCGCTGAATCACACTTCATTCTAGACCCAAGTCAACCTCATTGAAAGTGGAGACAAGGAAGCGGCTTTTCATTATATCCTCATTCGTGCACTCTTTCAACTTCAGTCCACATGGTCATGACCTCGCTGAATCATATCTCATTCTAGACCCAAGTCAACCTCACTGATAGTGGAGACAAGGAAGCGGCTTTTCACTATATCCTCATTCGTGCACTCTTTCAACTTAAGTCCACATGGTCATGACCTCGCGGAATCACACTTCATTCTAGACCCAAGTCAACCACACTGATAGTGGAGACAAGGAAGCGGCTTTTCACTATATCCTCATTCATGCAATCTTTCAACTTCAGTCCACATGGTCATGACCTCGCTGAATCACACTTCATTCTAGACCCAAGTCAACCACACTGATAGTGGAGACAAGGAAGCGGCTTTTCACTATATCCTCATTCATGCAATCTTTCATCTTCAGTCTCCAAGGTCATGACCTCGCTGAATCATACTTCAATCTGGACCCAAGTCAACCTCACTGATAGTGGAGACAAGGAAGCGGCTTTTCACTTTATCTTCATTCATGCAATCTTTCATCTTCAGTCTCCAAGGTCATGCCCTCGCTGGATCATACTTCATTCTAGACCCAAGTCAACCTCATTGAAAGTGGAGACAAGGAAGTGGCTTTTCACTATACCTTCATTCATGCAATCTCTCATCTTCAGTCTCCAAGGTCATGCCCTCGCTGAATCACACTTCATTCTAGACCCAAGTCAACCTCACTGATAGTGGAGACAAGGAAGCGGCTTTTCACTTTATCTTCATTCGTACCCTCTTTCGACTTCAGGCCATATGGTCATGACCTCGCTGAATCACACTTCATTCTAGACCCAAGTCAACCTCATTGAAAGTGGAGACAAGGAAGCGGCTTTTCATTATATCCTCATTCGTGCACTCTTTCAACTTCAGTCCACATGGTCATGACCTCGCTGAATCATATCTCATTCTAGACCCAAGTAAACCTCACTGATAGTGGAGACAAGGAAGCGGCTTTTCACTATATCCTCATTCGTGCACTCTTTCAACTTCAGTCCACATGGTCATGACCTCGCTGAATCACACTTCATTCTAGAACCAAGTCAACCACACTGATAGTGGAGACAAGGAAGCGGCTTTTCACTATATCCTCATTCATGCAATCTTTCAACTTCAGTCCACATGGTCATGTCCTCGCTGAATCACACTTCATTCTAGACCCAAGTCAACCACACTGATAGTGGAGACAAGGAAGCGGCTTTTCACTATATCCTCATTCATGCAATCTTTCATCTTCAGTCTCCAAGGTCATGACCTCGCTGAATCATACTTCAATCTAGACCCAAGTCAACCTCACTGATAGTGGAGACAAGGAAGCGGCTTTTCACTTTATCTTCATTCAGGCAATCTTTCATCTTCAGTCTCCAAGTCATGACCTCGCTGAATCACACTTCATTCTACACCCAAGTCAACCCCTCTGATAGTGGAGACAAGGAAGCGGCTTTTCACTATATCCTCATTCATGCAATCTTTCATCTTCAGCCTGCATGGTCATGACCTCGCTGAATCACACTTCATTCTAGACCCAAGTCAACCACACTGATAGTGGAGACAAGGAAGCGGCTTTTCACTATATCCTCATCCATGCAATCTTTCATCTTCAGTCTGCATGGTCATGACCTCGCTGAATCACACTTCATTCTAGACCCAAGTCAACCACACTGATAGTGGAGACAAGGAAGCGGCTTTTCACTATATCATCATTCATGCAATCTTTCATCTTCAGTCTCCAAGTCATGACCTCGCTGAATCACACTTCATTCTAGACCCAAGTCAACCTCACTGATAGTGGAGACAAGGAAGCGGCTTTTCACTTTATCTTCATTCATGCTATTTTTCATCTTCAGGCTGCATGGTCATGACCTCGCTGAATCACACTTCATTCTAGACCCAAGTCAACCACACTGATAGTGGAGACAAGGAAGCGGCTTTTCACTATATCCTCATTCATGCAATCGTTCATCTTCAGTCTGCATGGTCATGACCTCGCTGAATCACACTTCATTCTAGACCCAAGTCAACCACACTGATAGTGGAGACAAGGAAGCGGCTTTTCACTTTATCTTCAATCATGCAATCTTTCATCTTCAGTCTGCATGGT
This sequence comes from Lineus longissimus, assembly GCF_910592395.1. NCBI lineage: Eukaryota > Metazoa > Nemertea > Pilidiophora > Heteronemertea > Lineidae > Lineus > Lineus longissimus. Next base: position 9,965,384 of record NC_088315.1, read on the forward strand.
CATGACCTCGCTGAATCACACTTCATTCTAGACCCAAGTCAACCACACTGATAGTGGAGACAAGGAAGAGGCTTTTCACTTTATCTTCAATCATGCAATCTTTCATCTTCAGTCTGCATGGTCATGACCTCGCTGAATCACACTTCATTCTAGACCCAAGTCAACCACACTGATAGTGGAGACAAGGAAGCGGCTTTTCACTTTATCTTCAATCATGCAATCTTTCATCTTCAGTCTGCATGGTCATGACCTCGCTGAATCACACTTTATTCTAGACCCAAGTCAACCTCACTAATAGTGGAGACAAGGAAGCGGCTTTTCACTTTATCTTCATTCGTGCTATTTTTCATCTTCAGTCCGCATGGTCATGACCTCGCTGAATCACACTTCATTCTACACCCAAGTCAACCACACATGCAATCTTTCATCTTCAGTCTGCATGGTCATGACCTCGCTGAATCACACTTCATTCTAGACCCAAGTCAACCACACTGATAGTGGAGACAAGGAAGCGGCTTTTCACTTTATCTTCAATCATGCAATCTTTCATCTTCAGTCTGCATGGTCATGACCTCGCTCAATCACACTTCATTCTAGACCCAAGTCAACCTCACTGATAGTGGAGACAAGGAAGCGGCTTTTCACTATATCCTCATTCATGCAATCTTTCATCTTCAGTCTGCATGGTCATGACCTCGCTCAATCACACTTCATTCTAGACCCAAGTCAACCTCACTGATAGTGGAGACAAGGAAGCGGCTTTTCACTATATCCTCATTCATGCAATCTTTCTTTCATCTTCAGCCTGCATGGTCATGACCTCGCTGAATCACACTTCATTCTAGACCCAAGTCAACCTCACTGATAGTGGAGACAAGGAAGCGGCTTTTCACTATATCCTCATTCATGCAATCTTTCATCTTCAGTCTCCAAGGTCATGACCTCGCTGAATCACACTTCATTCTAGACCCAAGTCAACCACACTGATAGTGGAGACAAGGAAGCGGCTTTTCACTATATCTTCATTCATGCAATCTTTCATCTTCAGCCTGCATGGTCATGACCTCGCTGAATCACACTTCATTCTAGACCCAAGTCAACCTCACTGATAGTGGAGACAAGGAAGCGGCTTTTTACTTTATCTTCATTCATGCTATTTTTCATCTTCAGTCTGCATGGTCATGACCTTGCTGAATCACACTTCATTCTAGACCCAAGTCAACCACACTGATAGTGGAGACAAGGAAGCGGCTTTTCACTATATCCTCATTCATGCAATCTTTCATCTTCAGTCTGCATGGTCATGACCTCGCTGAATCACACTTCATTCTAGACCCTAGTCAACCACACTGATAGTGGAGACAAGGAAGCGGCTTTTCACTTTATCTTCAATCATGCAATCTTTCATCTTCAGTCTGCATGGTCATGACCTCGCTGAATCACACTTCATTCTAGACCCAAGTCAACCACACATGCAATCTTTCATCTTCAGTCTGCATGGTCATGACCTCGCTGAATCACACTTCATTCTAGACCCAAGTCAACCACACTGATAGTGGAGACAAGGAAGCGGCTTTTCACTTTATCTTCAATCATGCAATCTTTCATCTTCAGTCTGCATGGTCATGACCTCGCTGAATCACACTTCATTCTAGACCCAAGTCAACCACACTGATAGTGGAGACAAGGAAGCGGCTTTTCACTTTATCTTCAATCATGCAATCTTTCATCTTCAGTCTGCATGGTCATGACCTCGCTGAATCACACTTCAATCTAGACCCAAGTCAACCTCACTGATAGTGGAGACAAGGAAGCGGCTTTTCACTATATCCTCATTCATGCAATCTTTCATCTTCAGTCTGCATGGTCATGACCTCGCTCAATCACACTTCATTCTAGACCCAAGTCAACCTCACTGATAGTGGAGACAAGGAAGCGGCTTTTCACTATATCCTCATTCATGCAATCTTTCTTTCATCTTCAGTCTCCAAGGTCATGACCTCGCTGAATCACACTTCATTCTAGACCCAAGTCAACCTCACTGATAGTGGAGACAAGGAAGCGGCTTTTCACTATATCCTCATTCATGCAATCTTTCTTTCATCTTCAGTCTCCAAGGTCATGACCTCGCTGAATCACACTTCATTCTAGACCCAAGTCAACCTCATTGATAGTGGAGACAAGGAAGCGGCTTTTCACAATATCTTCATTCATGCAATCTTTCATCTTCAGCCTGCATGGTCATGACCTCGCTGAATCACACTTCATTCTAGACCCATGTCAACCTCACTGATAGTGGAGACAAGGAAGCGGCTTTTCACTATATCTTCATTTATGCATTCTTTCAACTTCAGTCTGTATGATCATGACCTCAACGAATCACACTTCATTCTAGACCCATGTCAACCTCACTGATCAGTCATCTCACAGTGGAGACAAGGAAGCGGCTTTTCACTATCCTCATTCATGCAATCTTTTAACTTCAGTCCACATCGTCATGACCTCGCTGAATCACACTTCATTCTAGACCCAAGTCAACCTCATTGATAATGGAGACAAGGAAGCGGCTTTTCACTTTATATTCATTCATGCAATCTTTCAACTTCAGTCCACAAGGTCATGACCTCGCTGAATCACACTTCATTCTAGACCCAATTCAACCTCATTGATAGTGGAGACAAGGAAGCGGCTTTTCACTTCATCTTCATTCATGCAATCTTTCATCTTCAGTCTCCATTGTCATGACCTCGCTGAATCACACTTCATTCTAGTCAAGCACTGAACTGGGAATATCATTTTCTAATGAGGAAAGGAGTATTTAAGTTGTTTAATATTTCAATATTGGTAAGGTTTTTCAGGCAACACGCATCTGAGAAATTAATATATAAAATTTCAGGGTTTATAATCAGTTAAAACAGAGTCTTTCAAATCAATTTAAAAGACTCTGGTTGAAGAAAAAATTCACATTTCCACGTATAATTATATAAGATTGTATATGTCATATACATACTGAACGGTATAGCTTCCTACGGTATTCCAATTTTCTAAAAAAACATATATCATGAGAAAGGTCTATAACTAACACAACAAAAAGATTTGTAAAACCATCATCAGAAGCAAGTGAAGCTTCCTACGGTATTCCAATATTGAGACAACAATAAATAGGCCTACATAGATAGATCTGTAAAACCATCATCAGAAGCAAGTAAGCTTCCTACGGTATTCCAATATTGAGACAACAATAAATAGGCCTACATAGATAGATCTGCAAAACCATCATCAGAAGCAAGTAAGCTTCCTACGGTATTCCAATATTGAGACAACAATAAGTAGGCCTACATAGATCTGCTAAACCATCATCAGAAGCGAGTGAAGCTTCCTACGGTATTCCAATATTGAGACAACAATAAGTAGGCCTACATAGATTTGCAAAACCATCATCAGAAGCAAGCAAAGCTTCCTATGGTATTCCAATATTGAGACAATAATAAGTAGTCCTAGTCCTACACAGATCTGTAAAACCATCATCAGAAGCAAGTAAAGCTTCCTACGGTATTCCAATATTGAGACAACAGTAAGTAGGCCTACATAGATCTGCAAAACCATCATCAGAAGCGAGTGAAGCTTCCTACGGTATTCCAATATTGAGACAACAATAAGTAGGCCTACACAGATAGATCTGTAAAACCATCATCAGAAGCAAGTAAAGCTTCCTACATTATGCCAATATTGAGACAATAAAAAGTAGGCCTACATAGATCTGCAAAACCATCATCAGAAGCAGGTAAACTTCCTAGGGTATTCCAATATTGAGACAACAATAAGTAGGCCTACATAGATCTGTAAAACCATCATCAGAAGCAAGTAAACTTCCTACGGTATTCCAATATTGAGACAACAATAAGTAGGCCTACATAGATATGTTAAACCATCATCAGAAGCAAGTAAACTTCCTACGGTATTCCAATATTGAGACAACAATAAGTAGGCCTACATAGATCTGTAAAACCATCATCAGATGCAAGTAAACTTCCTACGGTATTCCAATATTGAGACAACAATAAGTAGGCCTACACAGATAGATCTGTAAAACCATCATCAGAAGCAAGTAAGCTTCCTACGGTATTCCAATATTGAGACAACAATAAGTAGGCCTACACAGATAGATCTGTAAAACCATCATCAGAAGCAAGTAAAGTTTCCTACGGTATTCCAATATTGAGACAACAATAAGTAGGCCTACATAGATCTGCAAAACCATCATCAGAAGCAAGCAAAGCTTCCTACAGTATTCCAATATTGAGACAATAATAAGTAGGCCTACATAGATCTGTAAAACCATCATCAGAAGCAAGTAAAGCTTCCTACGGTATTCCAATATTGAGACAACAATAAGTAGGCCTACATAGATCTGCTAAACCATAATCAGAAGCAAGTAAAGCTTCCTACGGTATTCCAATATTGAGACAACAATAAGTAAGCCTACATAGAACTGTTAAACATCATCAGAAGCGAGTGAAGCTTCCTACGGTATTCCAATATTGAGACAACAATAAGTAGGCCTACACAGATAGATCTGTAAAACCATCATCAGAAGCGATTGAAGCTTCCTACGGTATTTTCCAATATTGAAACAACAATAAGTAGGCCTACATAGATCTGCAAAACCATCATCAGAAGCAAGTAAAGCTTCCTACAGTATTCCAATATTGAGACAACAATAAGTAGGCCTACACAGATAGATCTGCAAAACCATTATCAGAAGCGAGTGAAGCTTCCTACGGTATTCCAATATTGAGACAACAATAAGTAGGCCTACACAGATAGATCTTTAAAACCATCATCAGAAGCAAGTAAAGCTTCCTACGGCATTCCAATATTGAGACAACAATAAGTAGGCCTACAGAGATCTGCAAAACCATCATCAGAAGCAAGCAAAGCTTCCTACGGTATTCCAATATTGAGACAATAATAAGTAGGCCTACATAGATCTGTAAAACCATCATCACAAGCAAGTAAAGCTTCCTACGGCATTCCAATATTGAAACAACAATGAGTAGGCCTACATAGATCTGCTAAACATCATCAGAAGCGAGTGAAGCTTCCTACGGTATTCCAATATTGAGACAACAATAAGTAGCCCTACACAGATAGATCTGTAAAACCATCATCAGAAGCAAGTGAAGCTTCCTACGGTATTCCAATATTGAGAAAACAATAAGTAGGCCTACACAGATAGACTGTAAAACCATCATCAGAAGCAAGTGAAGCTTCCTACGGTATTCCAATATTGAGACAACAATAAGTAGGCCTACACAGATAGATCTGTAAAACCATCATCAGAAGCAAGTGAAGCTTCCTACGGTATTCCAATATTGAGACAATAATAAGCAGGCCTACATAGATCTGTAAAACCATCATCAGAAGCAAGTAAAGCTTCCTACGGTATTCCAATATTGAGACAACAATAAGTAGGCCTACATAGATCTGCAAAACCATCATCAGAAGCAAGTAAGCTTCCTAGGGTATTCCAATATTGAGACAACAATAGGTAGGCCTACATAGATCTGTAAAACCATCATCAGAAGCAAGTAAGCTTCCTACGGTATTCCAATCTTGAGACAACAATTAGTAGGCCTACATAGATCTGTAAAACCATCATCAGAAGCAAGTAAACTTCCTACAGTATTCCAATATTGAGACAACAATAAGTAGGCCTACACAGATAGATCTGTAAAACCATCATCAGAAGCAAGTAAGCTTCCTACGGTATTCCAATATTCAGACAACAATAAGTAGGCCTACATAGATCTGCTAAACCATCATCAGAAGCGGGTGAAGCTTCCTACGGTATTCCAATATTGAGAGAACAATAAGTAGGCCTACATAGATCTGCCAAACCATCATCAGAAGCAAGTAAAGCTTCCTACAGTATTTCAATATTGAGACAACAATAAGTAGGCCTACACAGATAGATCTGCAAAACCATCATCAGAAGCGAGTGAAGCTTCCTACGGTATTCCAATATTGAGACAACAATAAGTAGGCCTATACAGATAGATCTGTAAAACCATCATCAGAAGCGAGTAAAGCTTCCTACGGTATTCCAATATTGAGACAACAATAAGTAGGCCTACATAGATCTGTAAAACCATCATCAGAAGCAAGTGAACTTTTTACGGTATTCCAATATTGAGACAACAATAAGTAGGACTACATAGATCTGCAAAACCATCATCAGAAGCAAGTGAAGCTTTTAACGGTATTCCAATATTGAGACAACAATAAGTAGGCCTACACATATAGATCTGTAAAACCATCATCAGAAGCAAGTAAAGCTTCCTACGGTATTCCAATATTGAGACAACAATAAGTAGGCCTACATAGATCTGTAAAACCATCATCAGAAGCAAGTAAAGCTTCCTACGGTATTCCAATATTGAGACAACAATAAATAGGCCTACATAGATAGATCTGCAAAACCATCATCAGAAGCAAGTGAAGCTTCCTACGGTATTCCAATATTGAGACTACAATAAGTAGGCCTACATAGATCTGCAAAACCATCATCAGAAGCGAGTGAAGCTTCCTACGGTATTCCAATCTTGAAACAACAATAAGTAGGCCTCCATAGATCTATAAAACCATCATCAGAAGCAAGTGAAGCTTTCTACGGTATTCCAATATTGAGACAATAATAAGTAGGCCTACATTGATCTGTAAAACCATCATCAGAAGCAAGTGAAGCTTCCTACGGTATTCCAATATTGAGACAACAATAAGTAGGCCTGCACAGATAGATAAAACCATCATCAGAAGCAACTAAAGCTTCCTACGGTATTCCAATCTTGACACAACAATAAGTAGGCCTACATAGATCTGTAAAACTATCATCAGAAGCAAGTTAAGCTTCCTACGGTATTCCAATATTGAGACAACAAAAAGTACTAAGTAGGCCTACATAGATCTGTAAAACCATCATCAGAAGCAAGTTAAGCTACCTACGGTATTCCAATCTTGAAACAACAATAAGTACTATGTAGGCCTACATAGATCTGTAAAACCATCATCAGAAGCAAGTTAAGCTTCCTGCGGTATTCCAACCTCGAGGCAACACTAAGTAGGCCTACATAGATCTGCAAAACCATCATCAGAAGCCAGTGAAGCTTCCTACGGTATTCCAATATTGAGACAACAATAAGTAGGCCTACATAGATCTGCAAAACCATCATCAGAAGCAAGTGATGCTTCCTACGGTATTCCAATCTTGAGAAAACAATAAATAGGCCTACATAGTACTAAACCATCATCAGAAGCAAGTTCACCGTTATGTTTGGTTTTGTTTGATTAGATATCTAGCGATGCAATGGCCTCATCGACCAGTAGCAAGACTGTTTCCAGGTCTGGTCTTGAGTCCTTGTCCTCCTGGAGACAACAGCCAACTGCCTCCTGTAGCGTCAGACACTTTCCTCGCCTCATAATCTTCCGCAATATGTAACCAATGCTAAAGATGTCAGCCTGCAACGATGTTCGAAGCCCACGTCTAACTTCTGGTGCCAGATGTGGATGTTTGGTCACGTCTGACTGATACTGGTAGCCTTGCTTATACGTGCATAGACTCAGATCCACAAAGAAGGGTTCTAAGTTATCGTCAATCAGAATCTTTCTGTCCTTGATGGCATTCACAACAAATCCTTTAGAGTGTAATGTTTGCAGCTTCATGCAGATCTTTTTACCAAGAATGATCCACTCTTTTTTTGAGAGATGTGGGCCATACCTGATAAACTCGCCCAATGTCGTGCCTTTAGTATACTCGAAGAGCAGAACTGGATGTTGAGGCTGGCACTTACGGCTGGCCACGCCGCGGAACATGGGTGTCACATCTGTGTCATTGAGAAAGGAATAGACCCTAGCTTCAAACATGAAGCGCTCCCTGTTGGCTAATATCTCACACTTTTTAGCAACACAATTGATAGTCTGGGAGTTCTTAAGACGGAAGCGAACAACAAACTCCTGCCCCAACACATTCCTCGCTGGCCTCCATCTTTGCCCTGATTCTGGTGGCTTCTGTTGCCATCGGACGGAGTCAGGCTCTATTACCTCAATCACCACAGTGGCCAGTGGATCATCCTTCGGTAGGATCTCGAGCCCAAGTCGAACCAAACCTGCTGCCTCTAATTCTTCCTGACTTCTTTCATCTCTTTGCTCTTCGGAGTCAAGAGTGGTCTGAATCGTGTATTCTATGATCCCCATTGTCTCACAAAGACTTCTTAGGCTTGCCTCGGCAGAGCTGGCTGTTGCTCTTAGATGTGGCCGTAGCTTCAGGCACTGGTCAAACTCCTCAGACAGTTCAGGGATGTCGATAGTGTGGCAGATGCGACCTATCATGATTCCTAAACTCCAAACATCTCCGGCCTGGCTGCATTGGGATCCATTCTTTATCTCAGGTGCGAGAAAGTGAGAACGGTCTTGTTTGGCTTCGGATGGGACATTTGTGTAGCAATTATTCTGACCAACAATGCTCGCGTTCCCGAGGTCAATAATGACAGGTTCATATGCCATGTATGCAGGGCTATCCGCTGATTTCACGACAACGACATTGTCCGTCTTCAGGTCACAATGCAGGATACCCCTGGAATGAATTGCTGCGAGGTGTTTTGCCAATCTGTAGCAAATAAAAATCCATTGCTCTTTGTTTGGCCCAGGGATTTCGCACAGAAGTTCGAATAATGTCTTGCCATCACCGACCTTCTCCGTTATAATGCCAAATGGAAGCTTGTCCTCCTGGAAGACTGGCACCAGTCCATGGAACCGAGGAACAGAGGGACAGTCACCAATATAAAGGTTCATCTTGACCTCCTTCTCAAGGACATCTTCGGCTCGGCTGTGAGATGCAAAATATCTCTTCACAACTACTTGCATCGTCTTCCCACCTCCCAAATCCAGGGAACCAGACACGGTATCACCAAAAGCACCTTTCCCCAGAATGTGCATATCGGAGTCGTAGGTTATTCTCTTGGATGGGACGAATGGCATATGCGCCTGCTGGATATACCCAGCTGTAGCAGCCCTCCTTGCCAGCACCATCATCCTGTCTATCATCATCGTAATGGTTACGTCTTCTTCGTCAGACTCGGTGGGAGCCGAAAACTTCCATGCGACCTGTTTGATGGGTGGAATCTTGTTTAAGATATGGGGACGGCATAAGATGTCTTCCAACAAATCAGAATCCAAGAAATAATCTGGAAGGGTTATGGACTTGAACTCTGGCGGTGGCGGTGGTGGTGGTGGTGGTGGAGATGGTTGTACTTGTAGAAGTTGATAAGACAATGGCTGGTGACCTTCGTCATGTCGAGGCCGGGGCGGCGTTGGATGTGCAATATCAACCGGCCTAGGCATCAGACTAACAAACAACGCGTGGTCATCAGTTCGTGTCGGACCGAAGACGGGAGCCAAAACTGGAAGCTTTCTCGGAATGAAGTTCTCAAATCCAGGTGGTGGTCTTGGCGTTTCATAATAGAATCCAGGAGGCGGTGTGCGATAACTTAGGACAAATCCGGTGTAAGGAAACAGGCAAAGGTAGTCATCAAGTAGTCCAACCTGGTGATAGTCGGAAACTTCGGCCAATTCGGTTGGTGGAATTGGTAAGGTCATATCGCAAGGTTGTTCTTTCGGTAAAACGGAAACGGATTTATACTGATGAAGAGCGGAAACTCTGGCAGGTTCGGGCAGTCGGAAGGTCACCCACTCATGTTGTTCTTGCGGCGAAACGGAAACAGAGACAGAGTCATGTTGTTCTCGCGGTGACACGGAAGCTTCGTCTTCATGAAAAGCGGAAACTGTGGCAAGGTCGGGCGATCGGAAGGCCACAGAGTCATGTTGCTCTTGCATGGCTTGCGGCGAAGCTGAGACTTTGTCTTCAACGGCTCGAGGCTGATGAGAGGCGGAAACTATGGCAGGTTTAGGTGGTTGCCAATTTACATAGTCAGCTGGTTCCTTTGGCAAAGTGGAATTAAAGCTGTCTATGACTTGGTGTTGAGCGGAAAGTTCGGCTCGTTCGGTTGGTGTGACTGTGAATACGACATCTCTGGGTTGTCTTGTTGGGGAAGAACACGCACTGATCCCTTCAATACATCCAAGCTGTGGCGGTGTCGGCTTCGGTTTCCTCAGTGGCGAGTCACCCATTGCTAAAAGATCAGACCGCAATCTCCAGCTATGCTGAAAAACATCCCTAGCTATGATATTCATCAGACAATCACACGCATGATCAGAATTAGAATGAAAACATCTCACCCCATGGCAGCCTCCTGTCTTGAAGTTGATGACTGGAGGTGAGATCATGTACTTCTTGTAAAGGCTCTTCCTTCTTGCCAGCTCGCACCAGTGTGCACTGGTGATCTTCCACCACGTCAGGACTTTGGCGAGGGTTCTATCGACAGAACCATGGTGCTGAAAAATAAGAGCACAAATTGAAGTCATATTGATTATCCTGTAAAATCAATCATTGCGGTTTTTGTTGCAATTTTAAGAATAAGTCGAAAGATATACATTGTTTATGTATCCAAAGATCTTTGATGTGTTTTTAGACATGTTCTGGGCGACTGGTCTAGATTAGAGACCAACTAAGACCGACATGTAAGGTCAGAGGAGAGGAGGATTTGCGCCTCATGGAAAACGTGTTTACAAGAAGTCGCCTCGTCCTCGTTAAGGAGGTTGTTATTTTATCAGTCTCTCAATCGCATGCAGAAGTTCAGTTGCCTTCTTCTATTAGACTTTTTTTGCCTTCTTCTACTTAATTAGACTTAGTTTTATGAGACAAAATTTAGTTTGTTCTATTGCTGAAAGTTATATGAACATGATGTTTGTGGGATAAACAACGCCGATTAATGATAAAAATAAACAGAGGCAAATATTCATTGGTTAGGAAAACTTGCAATGTTATTGTTAAACATAGAATAAGCAATAGCATCAAGGTGGTTGACAAGACAAAATAGCACGAGAAAGCAATCCGGCAAAATGGCAAACAGACATTAGCAAGTAAAGCAATATAGCAATCAGTAAATTTGCACATTTAACATCAGAAAAAAACATCAAACAAACGCGCATATATATCTGTAGCAAGGTTATGAATAACAGATCGTCACAGAAAAACGGAAGTGACGCAATGAGTGGCATCTTACCAATCTTCCTCCAATCCTGGTTTAATTGAGTGACATCAATTAAAGGACTACAATTACAATATACAAAGATAGATGATGTTATATCAAGTTACTTGTAAGTTGTATTGTACATTCTGGGGTAATAAACATAAACATAGACGAATGACGCAAAGGTCAAGGACAACGTATAGCAACAGCAGACACGAACTCATCATAGATGGAATGAGTCTTCACATTCAATGTATCTAATACGAGCAGACCCAAAGGCAGGCCATACGAGCTAAATGACAAGTCATTACTATTTGTAGTAGTCATTAATTTGAAGCAGTCATTAATTTGTATAGTCATCAATTTGTAATGGTCATTAATTTGCAGTAGTGATTAATTTGTAGAAGTGATTAATTTGTAGTAGTCATTAATTTGTAATGGTCATTAATTTGTAGTTGTCATTAATTTGTAGTTCTCATTTATTTGTATAGTTGTCATTTATTGGTAGTGGTCATTAATTTGCAGTTGTTATAAATCTATAGTCAGCACTGGTCACCAAGTTGCAGTGGACAATGATTTGCTGTACATAGTCATTAAGTTGTAAGTTCTTGTGGTGTCCTAATTCAAATTCAAAACTACATTTAAAAATGGTCACATCCCTGAATCAATGGTTAAAAATGCTGAACAGAAAGAAATTTTATTCATTGATTTTAATAATTTGTTGTGCTAAGTATTTTGTAGCAGTAGCAGTCAATGAATAAGTTGCAGTTGTCACTAATTTCGAGGCACTATTTCGGGTCACTAATTTCTAGGCACTTTGTTGTAATAATGGGTTGATGGGGCTTTGTTGTAATAATGGGTTCGGGGGGGGGGGTGCAAGGGAACAAGAAAGGCAAGCGTCAGCGTCGAGCAATATTTTTGTCGAACACAAAGTAATGAAGTGAGGGGAGCTTGGAAATGTTAAGATGCAGCTATTAGACTAGTGACTCCATTTTGCCAATCTTAGAAACAGCTGAACTCATCCAAAATCCACCAAATGGTTAAAATATTACTCGGAGGACATTGTCACCTTTGGTCTGCATGGCCTCCGCAATCAAACAGATGTGACAGGCGGGGGGGGGGTATAAAAAATGAAACCATACATCGCCAACAAATCAGTATAAGTCATCCTGTGTCTGTGATTCTGCATGATTCATACATTGACTACACTACACTCCGGCCGCAGTGGACCGACCTTGTTCCTCTTCATAAGGAGGCCTAATAAGGATAACGCAATGGACTGCCCCAGGAGTCTAACGCCGACAACCTCCGCGGGCTGTATCGTAGTATTAATCCGCGAAATTACATGGGACCGGGATTACCATGCTGTATAGGGCACTTTAAATGGATTATACTACAGACATCAGGCCGCCAAAAGTCTATTTCTGATGTTATTCTTGGGTGCCAGTCGCAAATGCACTGTTGATCTTGACCCCCAAGGTTTGAGATCGCCAAGTCATTCAGTGGAGCCGACGGCAGTTATAAAAAAATGCATCTCATCACGCCGCGAAGACGTGCAGCAACTGCGGGACCATAGGCCTGCGCCCTCACTCTGATAGTGATATCCTTCCTAAGGATGGGGAGCGGGAGCGGGAGAAGGCATGCGGGAGTCGGCATGCGGTAGCGGGAGCGGGAAGGGGAGGGCGAAGGCAGTGCCACTGCCAATGGCAATGGCAATGGCGATGGCGATGGCGATAGCGAGGGGAGGGGGGAGGCCCGGAGGAGGGGAGGGCGAAAGAGTAAGAGTAAGGCTGCCCTGCTGAGATCAATTCAAATCACAAAAAAACTGATAAATACTTCATGACACATGACAATCAGGCATGGCGGGAAATCATCTGACAAAATTCAACTCACCCTCCGAGCTCCGGCTGAAGCTGGCAAAGACATTGCTTTTTCGGCAGCAGATGGAATTTTCATCGGATGAGGTGATACTCTGGTTGCAGAGCATCGTCCTGGTAATGACATCCTCATGTTTTGGCGACGAAAATTTAATAAATTCGTGATAAATACGAGATAAAATGCCAGAAAATATTCGAAACGTCTCCAACTTCGAAGAATTTCTCTGGAATGGTTGTCAAGGCGTTTGCGTAACGCTGGCGTCACGACGTCATTACCTTATTAGGCGCTCAAACGATCACGTGATCCGGATGAGCCAATGAGTGGCGCAAAGACGTTCTCACGTCAATGCCGCTGGACGACGTCACCGCCAAATAAGGAACACAGGACGCAAGTCAACAAAAGAGCAATCAATTCCCGTCTTCTTCTCCGGGTTTTCGCGGTATTTTCTCAGCCAGTGCATGCAGAGGAAAATCTCCGGTGGAGCCATCAAATATGCCTCGTGTTCCAGAACCGACCAGGTACGAGGCATCCTCAGCTGGAATCGATGTAAGGTCGAACGTACTTTTAAAAACCTTTTTTCCATCCACCATTTGAGTCATTGAAGGGTAATTTTGCTAAATTTGATGTTGTCCTGAAGGCCGCAGCCCGATTTGTCCGATATCCGCCAACCTACAGAATGCGATGCTGTCGTCTAACGCTAAGAAGCCGGCAAAATATGAGCATCTTTTTATTGTAACTTTGTTATTAATGTGCTGTGGTGGGAAATTGACAGAAAAGGCAGCCATTGCATTTGACATAGCGAGCAAGTGGCAGAACTTGGAGGTATTGGGCCTGGCGGCTGATATATTTTTAGCGCTGTGACTCAGCACTCATCAGCATCATCGCTAATATGGCATTGTTTCCGGAACTCAGCCAGCGCCACACAAGAATAAACCTGGTGCCAGGTGCAGGAGAAGGCGCCTCGCTATAAGAGATTGAGCTGTTTCAGGAACTGGGCCGTGCATTCTTTATCGGGAGTATTTGAAAGCGATGTTCTCTCCTTTTCCATACATGTCACCTTCTTTTTACTCAGTTGTACTTTGGAAGGAACTCATTTCTATATGCAAGCGGCGATCGGCTGTGTCAATCGCACTTCTGGTCAACGCTATCTATTTGGGGATACGCTACGATAGTGATGCTACCAACAAAAGTGCCTTGGTGACCAAAAAAGTGTCAGTGCACCAAACTTTGAACCCTGCGCCTTTGAACCCTCCATGGGCTGCCCATGGAGTCCAGTCTAATGAATCCGCCAGCGATAACTCACCCAGCTGATTGTAAATACTCAAGACTGGTAATCAATCCCCCGGCTCTAACTCTTCCAGCCGGTTGTAAATACCTTAAATATGAACAAGACGCAAAACACTATTCCGCATATTATGTCAACAAGAGTACCCTTCTAAATGGTCACGATTCCTCAGCTTTCAACTCATCCAGCTGGTTATATTCCCTGTACTAAATTCCTTCGATATGAGTATGGCACTTCCAACTCGCCATTATCTCCCTGGCATCTCTTCCAGCAGATTATGAACACATTTCCAAGATGTGTACATGTCACTTTCAGCTGGTCATTTATTCCCTGATACCATGACCTCTCCCAGCTTGTTTTGAACATATAACCTCGGTGTGAAGAAGATTTTGAATGTCCCGGGCACAAAAATTCTATGTGCTTTTATCTCCAAGTTCTCTACAGAACTATATGCCATAATCCGTCAGAATATAGTTGATTAGACACTTTTTCCAGGGGGCATTTTCTACTTCTCCGCCAGCACTAACTCTTCCAGCTGGTTATTTCCCAGGTAAAATGAGCTGGTCATGAACACATTCCCCAGATCATAGGCAGATGTGAACATGACACTTCCAGCTGGTCATTACCTCTTCCAGCTGGTTATTGATTTGCACAAAATACCAATAATAATATGATAAGAAATGCTTAAAATCATTTTTGATTTATTGTCACATACACCACATGACTTGACCATTGTACAGAAAACAACTCCACCAGTAGAACTTGTCTTGGGTCGATACGTACGTGACCGTTAATATAAGGATAACGTGACTTTTGTGCTTTTGAACAACCGGGCCCAGGAGTCTACTTAATGAGTTATTGGACGACAACATTCTCGGAATAGAATTATCAGCCAAACATATATTTTCCGACTTAATGGTGCATTTGTCTACTTACAAAGCCTGGAAAAGACTGTCCATTTATTGAGAGGATTCGATTTTGACCAAGAGGACCTGAGTGGACAAAGAGGCTGATTCTAGAGTGTAGATGTGAGATAAAAGTTGAAAAAGTAAAAAAAAAAGCTGGATTGCGCCGATGGTCTCAGCGGGATTCGAACCCACGATCAGAATATTCCGAGTGCTATGAATACAGTTACGAAGTAACCACCTAGCATTGCCAGCACACCGTGGCACGAGTATTGGTCCATATATCCGTGATAAGTCTTGCACAATATCGACCGACTGAGGCGTAGTATCGGCGAGTGTTTCTGCATGTCAGAGTTTTCCTACAAGAGATCAGGACTCGAATACACTCCGGACACAGTGGACCGGCCTCAGTCCTCACCGACCGTACCAAATTAGGATGACGCAATTGGCTGCCGAGGGAGTCCGGTGTAAAAGTAAAAAGTGTCCCCCCTGGAAAAAGTGTCCGGCCCTATTGTATTCTGCAATATGGTTCTATAGAGACCCTGACAGTCAATAGCTCAGAGATTGAAGCGCATAATAGAATCCTTTGTTCCCGGACATTTTATCCTAGGACATTTTAAACTTCTACACCGGCATCGAATGGTTGTTGTTTGGTTGGTGGTCGCAAATGTAGGGAAAAATAAGAAGAAAAAAACACTGAAATATGGCAAACTGAAAGGCCTACGTCGTTCGTTAATGTCCAATTGCGAAAGTACATACTAAATATGAATTACTGATATACAAATACTACTATGAATACCAAGTTTAAACAAATTTGTATTCATAATAACTGCACTATACGGCATTGTGTATAAGTGGATTTCCGTTTAACTTGACAACAAGTAATTACGAACGGCGCACCCCTTAAAGACTAAGGGCTTAACTGAAGGAGATGACGCCAATTTAAGATAACGCCAGCGTTAGTGACAAATTTTGTCCAGACCAGACCAGATTAACCCAGATCACATTTGCGCGCGTTTACACGGCAGGTCAATCTCGACCGATCCAGATCGATTTTGTTTTGGTCGGAATGGTCCGGCGTAAACTACACTCCGGACGAAATGGACTGGACCGGCCTCGTCTTGTCGCCCGTTACGGATGGTTACTCTAAGAGAAGGGCGATCAGGATGACGAAATGGACTGCGTCGGAGTCTAGAGTTAACTGACCTATTGCATACTGAACTTCCAGCGGTATTACCTCCGTTACCTCCGCATATTAGACGCGCGGTGTCTGTTAAGCTTAGCAGTGTCAATACATTGAGGGTCAAGATGACCTATGGTGGCCGGATTTTTTTTGTGACTACAAACATGCCCAAAGTACAGAGGCTCCTCGGTGCCAGAACAAATTATTGGCAAGAAAGAATAATGAAAACAAAATTTCATGGTCGAAAATTATCTGGTTGTGCAATTCAAATGATTTTCTCCTCCGTTATTATTTCAACATTCATCACAGGCGCATAAATTTCTACACTCCCCAAGCAGTGGCTATACGTTCAAACGCCAGATCCAGAATCAATCAATAGATCGATCACCCAATTAATCGATTTAATCGCCATACCAAGTGATATCAAGTGATAATAGTCCACAACATCTATTCTTTGATGAGTGTTGCCAGTTGGCAGTGACATGGCCCATGGAGGTCCTCAAGAAAACGCTCTTTTTTATGCACGATGAATAGCTTGTCTCATCACTTGTTTTAACAGAGAATAACCTGTCATCGTGAAGTGCGGATTGAGGTATTCAAGAGGATTCTGAGAACACTAATTATACTCGTATGGTTATATCAAAGGGATTTCGAGGCGTTGAATTTCGAAATGACGAATTTCACTGGTGAATCCATCCTGTGGAAATCTGGAGTTAATGTTTGTGAGCAATGCTGGAGAAGCGAACATTAACCCCCTGATTTCCGCATGATGTGGTGAATGCGGCATTCAAAAATTCCTCATAATTTATATGGATTCGAGTCAGGAGGTTTTGCGAATTTTACGTCAGCATTCAAATCTCCAGACATATGACAAAATAGATAAAATTAAGCCAAGAATGCTACTTTCTTTGATGGTGTAAACGACTCATTCACGCAAGTGCTCCAGTTAAACTTTTATCGAAAGCATCTATATTTTTCATCTATCACAGTGACTGAGTTATGCGCACTTTCACTCACCATCAATATATTCTCCAAAGTATTTATCTGGTGATGCAGTCCATTTCGTCATTCTGATCGTCCTTCCTCGTACCGGCCGCCAGGACGAGACCGGTCCACTGCATCCGGAGTGTAAATCAGGACGCACGGGGACGAGAAGTTCACCTGGCCTCTGCATTGGAGAGTGGATTGTCCTTTGCTGCCATCTAGCGTTAGTTTGCTTAATTGCCAAAGTCACGTGGTACGAATTGCTGTTCCAATTTACTCCCACTAATTTCAAAAAGATTTTCCCACTTAATACAATAATAGCTTTAGTCACCAGCGTAGATGTTTTTTATAAACTTTTGAATTCAGTCTTCTGATAAACGATCTATTTTAGAATTTCAGTTAATGCTTACTGGAATGTCATACGCACATTTCGTGATTTTACGGTGGGAGGCTCTTGGAACAGCATGTAAACTAACCTCGCCCAAGTCATAGTGTGTATGTCGTATTTTGATTCTAAAAAAAAAAGTAACAGGAAAGTCACTGACAGTTGCATTAAAAGGAAATTCTGTACTGTAACATCATAAGGTATATTTGTAGATTGTCACCAGGTAAGTGTTTGTCTCTTCTGATGTTTTAAAAATGTGATATTGACCTGTAATTGTAAGATCCAAAACCACAGGTGGTTCGTCACATTTGTGTCGGTGACGTACATTTACACTATGTACATACCTGTATACATGCTCCTCGTCTGCATTCTGATTCAGGTGATTGTTGACTGCTGTTGATGTATCACACATTGTATCCTGTGAATGGGCTTTTTCGACTAAGAGTAAGACCTATCGGAGCATAATAAATCCACAGGGAGGGATTTGTGAGGCAAAAAGTACTAATTACAACAAAGAATTAAAAAATTCCATGTCTTCAGAAAATACGACACTTGACTTAGGCCTACATGACTTAAGAAGTCTGAGTATCGAACCTACGACCTCCTGGTTTTGAGCCCGACACTTTAAACCACTCTGCCACTGATCTCCCCTTAAAGGGGTACTATAGGCAGCAACAGAGGGGCTAATTTGGCTATCTTCAAGTTACTAGTAAACACAGTAAGGGGCCTTGGTCATGCAGACTCCGCACTATCCTCTTACAATCGTGAATCATTTCGACGTACTGTGAGATGTGAGAGACCCCTATTGGTGACTTCGTATTACTTTATCTTTCCTGCCCAGCTATTAAGACGCAACGTTATTTCCATTATCGTCGCAGTTGTGGGGTTATCAAGTGTCATCAGCATGACGTCGGAAAAATCGATATCAGCACCATGACATCAAGCATGTCAAGGGGTAGATCCTAGCTCCAGGAAACGCCTTACTAGTGCATCGTTCCACGTGGAAAGAGTCGATGCGTGGAGAACTAAATCAGGTCAAATCGGAGTCAACGTCGAGGACCATTGGCATAACTCAGTTGTCGGCTGCCCAGTCACCTCCTGTTCTACATTTAAAGTAGTTTCCGTCAACAAATTGCACAAAAAAAGGAAAAATACAAAATCTGACTGAATTATCTCTTCCGATTCCGATTGGACCCGATTTAGCTCTTCACGCATCAACTCTTTCCCTGTGGAACGATGCACCAGTAAGGCGTTTCCTGGAACTAGGAACTACCCCTTGATATTACTCCATGACTGGTGCTGGTATCGATTTTTCCCACGTCTCGCTGATGGCGCTTGATGACCCCGCAACTGCGACGATAAATGTAAGTGACGTCGCATCTTAATAGCGGGATGACATGAACTCGGATCTCGGCGTGCACTCACGTGGCGGGAAAGGTCTTTCGCGCCAGGACTTGCGCGTACGGAAAATAACACGTTTTTCTTCTATCTAAGAGCTGAAACAAATTGGAAAAGCATCAAACACGTTCAGAAAAATAGTTTACTGATGAACCAAGTGAAGAACAAACATTATGATTATGAAAGTCTATACATGTATGTAATGTAACAAGAAATCTTCACTGTGTGATCTTCAAATGTATGTGATTGATTAATATTAACACGCTTAACATTGTGCTGGAAAGATTCTGATCTTGACCTTATTTCCACAGTCACAGAGGTCAAACTCTAAAATGTCACCGTAGGTGACCAGTACGTTTCACTTCTATTCGTCACAGATTCTTCAAATTATATATGTAGACACATTATTGGGCATCTGTACAAGTTGACTTAATTCAGGTCAATTGTGACCTTATTTTGATCTAGTTATCAAGTTCACAGAGGTCTAACTCTAAAATTGTCATTGAAACTGCCAAATTTTGTTAATAGTAAAAAGTCGAAATTTAACCTCCACGTCTCATTTTATCTACCACTAAATGATTCCCAGGTGAGCGCAATGTCCCGAGGACATTTCATTAACGGTGTAAACTTGGCCTGCACTACTTTCTCATGAATTTCTTCCATCTTGTGTGACCAGATGTAGGGCCGCCTTGCCATGTTGTCCTCTCATCATAGCAGGCCTTAGTATCAGCTTGAAGGACATCCTTGCTGCTTTGAAATAAAAGGAAATGTCATGACGTACATGTAGGAAAGGATATCAAATAAAGAAATACATATACCAATTTGGAAGTGGAATTGGTGTGCTAAACTTCAAAGAGGTAATTTTGTGGCCGAGAAGTCTGCAAGCGCTAATGTTCAGAATGGTTTAGGCTGACCAGTCATCTATGTGTGTGCTGTTTACCATGATAAACTTTTTGGCTTCTTGCCCTTTATGGGTTTTACTGGGTTGTGTGATCTGAGGGAAGGCCGGGGAGCCCATTCATGAGGCCTTACATGCTTGATTTGGGCGCCGCTGATTTTTCAGTACTTTTCACCATATAACTTTAGGTCATTAATTGTGCTACTTCTGCAAAGGCCTTTTTACATGTGGCCAGCTTATATGCCAGTTTGGCTGTGGTGTGGAATGTGATTCCCATTCATCTCCCGCCAGGTCTTGTGTTGAGTTAGGTTGGGTTGGGTTTTATTCTAAATGTCAGTTGAAAAGTTAACCCATATTCAAATGAAAGCACATCGAAATAGGAAAAGGGCTGGTCATGCAAGTAGAAAGTAGTTGGTGAATATTTTCGTGACCTGAGCAAAAGGTCATGGCATTGATTTATGCATCTGTTGACACTTTTTTTGTTGTTTGTGACAGGATTGAAAATGTCACCACATGTAGTTATTTGTAAAGAGCCCATCTGGATGAACCATTTACACCAAGGTTTCATGAAGAAATTCACTTGAAAGAATCATGGCCTGCCTCACCTGAGACTTTCCATCCTCCAATCACTTGGAAAAGTCTACAAATTGTGGCAACTGCTCTTACATATGTGTGTTAAAAAATATTGATCTGTTCATATTCAAACAATCCAATTCTTTTGAAGAATCAGAAAATGATGTATCAGCCTGAAGATGATCACCACACCCCTCAAAATCAATGTGAGAACCACCACTGATCATGTTCATGGTGTCTCGAACGGTTACAGGAAAATTCGTCCCCGGATAATTCGTCCCCGGAAAATTCGTCCCCGCAAATTCGTTCCCGGATAATTCGTCCCCAAGGAAAATTCGTCCCCGAGGATAATTCGTCCCCGGAAAATTTGTCCCCGAGGATAATTCGTCCCCGGAAAATTTGTCCCCGAGGATAATTCGTCCCTGGAAAGTTCGTCCCCAAGGAAAATTTGTCCCCGAGGATAATTCGTCCCCGGAAAATTTGTCCCCGGAAAATTTGTCCCCGAGGATAATTCGTCCCCGGAAAATTTGTCCCCGAGGATAATTCGTCCCTGGAAAGTTCGTCCCCAAGGAAAATTTGTCCCCGAGGATAATTCGTCCCCGGAAAATTTGTCCCCGGAAAATTTGTCCCCGAGGATAATTCGTCCCCGGAAAATTTGTCCCCGAGGATAATTCGTCCCTGGAAAGTTCGTCCCCAAGGAAAATTTGTCCCCGAGGATAATTCGTCCCCGGAAAATTTGTCCCCGGAAAATTTGTCCCCGAGGATAATTCGTCCCCGGAAAATTTGTCCCCGAGGATAATTCGTCCCTGGAAAGTTCGTCCCCGAGGATAATTCGTCCCCAGAAAATTTTACAAAGTTGAAAGTTTCTGACTTTAATTTCTAAGACTCATAAGTCTTGTCGAATGGACTGTAGTAATAACTACTACTTTTGATTTTTAGCTCACCTCTTAGCAGAGGTGAGCTTATCCCATACCGTGGCGTCCGTCGTCCGTCGTCGTCGTCGTCGTCGTCGTCCGTCGTCCGTTAGCAGGGCACGTTTCGTAACTGTTAGAGCTATTGAGTTGAAACTTGGTACACATGTACCCTTATGTAATGACACCTTGGAGACCAAGTTTCGGTCCGATTCGTCTCATGGTTTGGCCACCAGGGGGCCAAACGTTAAAAGTGAAAATATGCAATATCTCCCTTAATAGTAGTCGGGAAATTTTGAAAAAAATATGGTAGGTACTTCTAGCAAAGGTGCATCATATATCCTCCGGGTTTTTGATTTGACCTCCTTTTCAAGGTCACAGAGGTCAAATGCTGTAAATTGGCCGTTAGGATGTAACGATGGCACGTTGCTAAACTGCAATGACTATTGATACCAAATTTGGTACACATTTACCCCTTAGTCAGGTGATCTCAGGGACCGAAGTTTGGTCCAATATGATTCACCATTTGACCACCAGGGGGCAAAATCCAAAAACCTTAAAAATGTGATTATTCCTTAACTTCTTGCCCGATTGCCACCAATTTGATATCATGGGTACATCTAACCACCATACAGTATATGTCACACAGGTTTTTAATTTGACCTTCTTGTCAAGGTCACAAAGGTCAAATGGCGTAAATTCGCCGTCAGGCCGTAACTATGGTACGTTTCTTAACTGCAATGACTATTGATCACAAATTAAGTACACATGCACCCCTTGGTCAGGTGATCTCAGGTACCGAAGTTTGGTGCGATCTGATTTGCCGTTTGGCCTCCAGGGAGGGGGCCAAATCCTAAATTCTTCAAAATGCCATTATTCCTAGTAATGACTTGCCTGATTGGCACCAATTTTATATCATAGGTACATCTAATTCTAACAACCATTCAATGTGTCACCCGGGTCTTCTTTGATTTGACCTACTTTTCAAGGTCACAGAGGTCGAATGTTATGTAAATTGGCCATTTTGGGGAAATTGTAATTGCTTGGACCTACATCAAACCTAACACTACATGACACAATACCATGCTCTTTATCCATCTTTCCTCCACATGAGGTGAGCACAATGGCCCTGGCCATTTCATTCTCATTCAGTGTAACATCTCTCTTTACTACCATACTAGCTAGTTACCTACCCCACTATTTTTATAGTAGGTAGAAGTAGGCAGGCGAAATATTTTATTGAAGAATTTAGAGCTTTTCTTTCATTCTGACCAGTAAAAATACTTATTTGAAAAATAAAATTAGTTTGCCTGCCTACCTCT
The DNA here is from genome assembly GCF_910592395.1 of Lineus longissimus. NCBI lineage: Eukaryota > Metazoa > Nemertea > Pilidiophora > Heteronemertea > Lineidae > Lineus > Lineus longissimus. Next base: position 9,988,253 of record NC_088315.1, read on the forward strand.
ACCTACTATGAAAAGAGTGGAGTAGGTAACTAGCTAGTAGGGTAGTAAAGAGAGATATAATGAAGGAGAAAAGTTGAAAGTAGTAAGTATATTACTAGAAAGTAATGTCAGAAACTTTCAACTTTTGTTTAATTTTCCGGGGACGAATTATCTTCGAGGACGAGTTTCCAAGGGACGAATTATCCCAGGGGACATATTTTCCGGGGACGAAATTTTCCTCGGGGACGAAAAAATTTGTCCCCGAGGATAATTCGTCCCTGGAAAGTTCGTCCCCGAGGATAATTCGATGCTCCACGTGTGCGTCAATCCCAATGAATTCCTCTATTATCAATACTTTTACGTTTTCTTAAGAGCTGATGATAAGGTTATTGGCACATTTTCTTGATTATTGAATTTTTATCGATGAACTCTTGTCTGGTGATGTAAATGTTTGAACACTGACAAGAGGTTTGTGACGTTGAGCACAGGAGTTCAATTCACACCTCTTTGAATCGAATGCGATGTGCCTTATCAGAACAAATGTAAACATTTCTATGATCTTATTAGGGTGGCACATATATTACCTGAATCAGACACTATACGCATGTGCCAAATTGCGTTTGTGTTTTGGAATTTTGATAAGACTTGTAAAATTTTAGTCTTAGTTTCACTAACCGTCTTGTTCATTGTTGGATACATTCGCTGGATAAGTTTCTTCCTCCATTTATTTTGATTTTCTAATGTAAGTCATTTTATTCTTGTTTCCTCAACTTTCATTTGTTCTCAGCACAACTGTACAGGATACACATGCAGATCCCAAACTGTAAATAAAATCTCTCCAGCATGACTACACAGGCCTAATTATTGTGATTGGTCACAAGCCAATAATTATTAGCACCTCGCCACCTAAAGTCGTCAAGTGTCCAGTCCAAATGCTGTAATTAGGGTTTACCGTAGGTGACCCTATTTTGGCTATAGAACTTGGAAGTAATTGGAACTCTTATAGTGAATGTCCATTTAAAACCTTGGAGGCTGTTCTCTGCATGAAAACAAATGTGACCCGCTCTACCAAAACTAGGCGCTTGTCGCATCTGAACTTGACAGGTTGATACGGACTTGTTGTTCATTTCCCTATTGTAGACCTTTTGTGAAATCTATTACAAACTGATTTGGTCACATTTCACAAAAGGTCTACAATAGGGAAATGAACAACAAGTCCGTATCAACCTGTCAAGTTCAGACGCGACAAGCGCCTAGTTTTGGTAGAGCGGGTCACAAATATCAGAATCCCACCATTGAAACTGGCATTCACAGTGTAACCTTGGCTTTTGTGTCACCAGGGTTCCAGCTACAACTTTATGGTCAATTATCTAACTTAGCGGTGCAGTCATTATGACTGTCAAAAATCATCTCTGCTGCTGCAATTGTAACCAAAACGTTTTGCCAACAGATCTTCTTCAGTGTTTTTAGGCCAAATGTGACCCGCCATGGCAAGATGAGTCGCATGTCGCTCCGAGCTTGACAGGTAGAGAAGGACTGGTTGTTCATTTCACTATTGTGTGCCTTTTGTGAAATCTGAGTACCGGGTATATCAATTTCTTCTATTATGTCCTGGTGTCATTTTAGGCTCATCTTTTGTGTGACATGCGACTCATTTGTGTTCATGAAAGGAATGTTCTCTGGCTGGCATTTTTTGTCCTCACTTGTTTACCAGATATGATCATGATAAGAAATAAGACTTTTATACAATCGAATATGTCTAAAAAAGCCCCATTACATGGAGTTGTCTCTAAAAAGCCTGGCACAAGGCTTTTCCCCTGCTCACATTGATTATTTTCCTGGTTGATGCCCCAAGTCACAGTAATCTGTTCGTTGATGCACAATGTACCCACATATGTGTGCCTGTTCAATGCCTGGTCCTCTGCATAAAAATGTGGACATAAAAAATCTTTTTAGGCAATGTTATCTATAAAAGCATAAATTGTTGTCTTAATCTTAATAAATCCACAATGCATATGTATTAGAAACATGAAACCATAGTTGAACCAGCGTGAAGCCCGCGGGCATACTGCTTTACATTTGGCCATGAAGGCAGTGGATATGGGTCAGGATTTGGGAGGAGTAGTTTACCTTTATATGTCTCCTTATTCTGTCGTCACTGTATATTATTTGTAAGTTTCTTAGCCATTCCCCCGTGCTGTTTTCACTTTTAGAACCCTTTTGTCAAAGTATTGGGGTTGTGGTGGTGTCTGTGTTTAAGTTAGCTACCGTATTTTCCGGATTATCCCCCGCACTGCCCTATGACCCGCACCCCCTTTGACCATTACCTAAAGCCACGCAAGACCCGCACCTGATTATGACCCGCACTGCTCCAAGACCCGCATTCTCCAAAAATAGTAAGCCATTCATTGATGTTGACATCCTGGAACCGCCATGTTTTTTTTAATTGTTAACCAAAGTGGATCAATTCCAGCATGGCCGTAACTATTTTCCCTAGCGGAGACATCACAAACTATGCGATCATGGCGGAAATATTGGTTGAAAACAATGCGAAAACGATGGACATAAATCCTTATCAAGTAACCAGTTTGGTCCCCTTTTTTTTCTTTGGGGTTGGGGCTTATCCCTCTCAGAATCCACGCAAGACCCGCACCTTTGTATTACCCGCATCCCCACTTTTTGGGCCTGTTTGAGGGCAAAAAGCCGCGGGTCATACGCCGGAAAATACGGTATTTGATTGATATCTGTTTCTTAAAGGTACGGACTATTGGCAGGAACCAGAGGTTCTGTTCATGGGTGACTAGTTTACACAGCCTGGGTCAGGGGCGGATGCAGGATTCTGAGAAAGGGGGGGGGGGCGCTGAGCTAGGGCACAGCACAACTCCATGGAGCACCGTTTTTAAGCATAGGAAAACCTCAATTTTTTTTAAAGTTGTCAGAAAATAGGGGGGGGTCAGCCCCCCTTGAATCAAAGACGCATTGATGTCAGAACAATGAGTCGTGAACTGAGTTGACTGCTGTCATGATCATTTGGGCTTGCTTTCTTGTGTCTGTCCCTCCAGTATGGCAGGTGATGACGTCACGTGAAACCGCTCTATATTGAGGAATGAACATCATCCTTATCTTTCTCAGTGAAAGCTGCCTTGAAAATTAATTGTGAAATACAAATTGTGATGCCAGAAAAGTGCCTTTTCTGCTGGATCAGTTGCAATTAAGTCCAGGTAACCTCGACCCTATCCACCGCACAGCGGAGGGTCAAGGAGGCCTTGTTGATTTACCCGTTGTGAGCCATACATTTTCAGTGCATACAGTTGATGCACTGTCCATACTGAGCGCTCTGGTATTCCTAATTATTCACTTGGCTCGTGGTTACCTATCTCTGTGATAAACACGTGACAGGACACTGGAAGCCGACGCCCCCAAATCTAGTTCATGACGAGTGAAATGCCTCTGTAATGAGTGAATGGAGGAGACTGGTGAAAGAGTCTAGTTGAAATTGGGTCATAATTGTGTCCCTTTTACCACCATTCTCTTCCATTTTGACCGGCAAACAAACCATGCATTCCTCCATAATCTTCTTATTTGCAATAATCTTCTATTTTGCCTACATTTTATCATAGCATTAGGATTGTTAGCAGGCTAAACTTTAAAACAGCTTTCCTTATTTTTCTTGGATTTTGTTACCAATTAATATACACTGTGCTATACCATGGACAGATCAGCTTTCCCAATCTCAATCGCTTGGTCTTGAGGACATGTCATGTTTATAGAGGTCGGCGCTGATCCAGGAGTCTGTTTATGGAGGTCTGAAATAGAGGGGGTACGTGCCTCAGAGATAGAGGTGTCATTTTCCAGGTGTGTTTTGTCACACCAATGACTCAAAATTCCTCGGTCATCAAGTTCATTCAAAAGAATTTCCTCAAATTATGCGCCTGAATTTATCAGTGTGTGAGAGAAGAAGAAGAGAAGCTCATTTTAAGAATTCATGGTTCATCAAAGCATCGATCCATTGCAATGGCTTTCAGGTCCATTACATATTTATCAGAATCCTACATCATAATGCATAAGACATACTCTAGCTTAAAAAATCTAAGACCCAAATTTTGATTCAATTCAGGGTAGATATTAGGCCTATGAACATGGTTTTTCGATGATATAAACAGGTTCAATTTGAAGAGACAGTAGGTCGGCAATTCACCATTTTGCCTGACAGTCAAGACGTCATTTTCCAACTTGACACTTCAGTTTCAATTTCGTAGTACTTAGTTAATCAACTGGTCTCAGAATGGGCAACTAAAAGAGAAGTGGCAAAAATTTCAGAAATTTCTTTCTGTGGTCTGTTGTCATTGATGTGCAAGAAAGTGGGAAATTAGTCCGACCACATGTAAAAATAGCATGAAGATTGACCCAGTGGGACTATTGTCTTTGTTGTAAAATTAGTTAGAAAAACGAGGATAGGCTCTGACAAAGTTGACCATTAGGCATAGGTGAATTAAGGCAACTTAAAAAAATGCATGCTATAAAATGTACACTGGCTGTAGTAGACTGGTAGAAGGCCCTAATATTTATCTTTATGAGAGTTGAAGACTTCCAATGGCAGTCATGAGACCTGCAACCCAAATGAACTTGCTCCGGATAACCCCAGTCCTCATCATTGATGGGCATGAAAAGCCAGACTTGTAGGATTTTTGGTGTTGTCTGGGGCAACCCAACTCCTGCCAAATATGGCCGTTCCCTGTTGGTGCTGGCAATGTGTTACTTGTGGTCCAAGAAAGCCACTAATACATAATGCCGTAGTGCAGTCATTATGAATACAAATTTGTTCAAACTTGGTATTCATAGTTTTTGTATATCAGTCTACACAACGGCAATGTTGTAATTTATATTTAGTGCGTACTTCCGCAATTGGACATTTCTAAATTCAATTCAAAATTCAAAATTCTTAACCAACGGCGCATAGACCTTTAAGAATGATGACGATCCTCATTCTGTTCTGATGTCGAATTTTCTCAGAAACTTCTTGATAATATCAGGTTAGGCTGTATTCACCTATGTTCTGCTTCAATGATGCCAATAATTTCCCCTTTGCTGTGCCACTCCATTATACATACCATTAACATGAAACATTTATCATACATGTCATACGTGTGCTTGTTTCCATACAATACCTTATTGGATGAGCAAATTCCGACTTCGATCCGATCTCATAGCATATTCATTGTAAGAACTTTCTTCATTGATTTTTTCTTTGATTGAGTGTGTATGCATGCATTAGGTGGCCACAATCTCGTCATGGTTTACTTACTAATATAGGCCTTAAAAATCAATGTATGTAGGCAGTGGGTCAGGTATGTTGTTAAAGCAAATTCCGTACCAGCAATACAATGGTTAATGCCCTTCCCTCACCTCAGATAAGGCATCAAAGCAATTGAGGCATCATCAGGTCATATGTGAGTTTCTGAGTACCCTATTGTGTGTGTGTGGGGAGGGGGAGGGCTATTGTCCACATGTTCATCTGGTCGAATCTGGCTAACTGATTAGTGCTAAACTTTTTAACAGGAAATGAGAAGGTACATTTTCTCGGCGGTGTAAAAATGTCAAAAGTACGCTAAGCGCTGGCCGTGGAAAATCACCTTTAACCTCGCCATAAAACTACAGGACTTACATATCACTGACAAAAATTGCACAACTTTCGTACCTATTTACTTTCACGGCGATTTATATTTCTGCAGATTGTAAATGGCAGATAGTTTTAAAAAGGCTGTTTGAATGAAGCATTATCTCTCTAATTTCTTTGGTTTAGTAATCTGGTTGGTCCAGAACTACATTCTCATTTATTTATCTTTAAAATTTGATTTTGATGTCGGTAACTTATTCGTCCGTATTTCAGATTTCTCAATTGAAAAAATCTCAGCCTCGGCCTTGGTGATGAAGGTGGTGCCATCATATGAATCAGTCCATTGAATCCTTGATTTTTTGTGTACAACATCTTCATGTTATGTTAATTTTCTATCTTTTCAGTTGAAGTTGTCAATTTCAATGCAAAATGCCAGGTGCAGTCGCAAATGGTTATGACTGGGATGGTCGAGGATACAGTAGGTGAGTGCTGACAGCTTTCTAGTTCTCTACATCAAACCTACAGTACCATTCTTTGAATCGCCAAATAATCATCCTGTCCTGGAGCTGACCTTTTAGCTTGGACCTAGTCTAACTGTCCTACTTGCCTTTGACCTTGAGCTGAGCAGCAGGTTGCTTTTGACCTGGAGCTGACCTGCTTTCGTTTTATCTCGTGCTGTAATGTGCAATCATCAACTGACCTATTAACTTGTGACCGTGCCGTGAGCTGACATGTTAGGTGGGACCTCAAGTTGACGTGTTAAATTGGTACCTTGAGTTGCGTTGACTTGATGCATGGGACATGAACAGACCCTTTTGGTTTTGACTCTCAGATGACCTGCTTGGGTTTGTTCTGACCGGTTTGCTTTCGGCCTTTAGTTGTCTTGTTACTTGTGCCAGCCTGTTTGCAGTTGACTTGAGCTGACCTTGTACTTAGCTTGTGACCTTGAACCAGCAACCTTTGATCTCCAATGGACCTGTAAGCTTGTGACCTTGTAATCGCATGTTAGCTGTTGACCTTGATGGCTATTTATGGGGAACAACCTATTCCTTTTGATAGGGCAAGCTTGTTTTCGTGAAAAACATATTTACCTCGAATTTTGCCAATGCCGTGTAACCTCTCATACTCATAGCGAAGACAAGATACCCTCTCTTTGAAGACAGTGGTTTTGGTCCAAAATTGGTAGATTCTATAGAATTTGATCTATGTGATCAAAACATCTCTCTATTGAAGACAGCATTTGTCCCAAGGGTCTCTTATAGAGAGGTTACACAATAATTTTTCTCTCCTGTATACATTTGCACTCCAAGACTTGGACATACTCAAATGATGCATAGAACGTGGTTTGTACAATAATGGAGAAAAAATTTACTTTTGAAAGCTAGGTGCTGCACAATGAAGAATGAATAACCCAAAGCAAACAACTGTTTGCCATCATGGAACTGATAATCCCCAAGTTTTTTTTTAGTAAACTTGGCCATTAAATAAAATTGGCCATTTAAAAAGCGACTTCAACTAAGTGATATTTAGCTCACTGCTAAACAGTACAGACTTTCGGCTCTGATCGAGAAGGTTTTGTCGTTTTGAAAGTGGTTGAAATCCATTAAAAATAAAGTGCACACTTAAGTTAATGGACGTGATAACTAGTAACTAGAAAAGCGACCAAAGATTGGTCAAATTTCTGGCAATGCTTTTCCAAATGAAATGAGAACTTGCCGACTTAATTTTTGTTGAGGTATTATGGATCGAGGTTCAGGGTTCGATCCGAGAATGAAACCGAGAACATATATGTGGTGGCATTTCGACAACTGATACATCGCATTGCCTGTTGTCAGTAAAGCAATAAAACAGTTTCGAGTTTGTGTTTTGTCCGGTATGCTTAAAAACACAAACACAAAACGATCAATTTGACTTGATGAAGTCAATCAGAGAAAGAAAACAAATCTTTAGAAAAAAATGTGGACATTTTTTTGTCGTCGTTTTTCGTTTTTGGATCAGAATCTGCTCTCTGTTTTCTCCATGTCTCGCTCTTGAATCCTCATTAAGATCTCATCCGGCTGAAAAGGTGGTGGATAAATCTTGTAAGTACAGAATTCTGCATGTACATTCACATTGTACTATGTGAATTCATGCAGAATTCTGCCAATTTCTCTTGCTTGACTCTGTTCCCTGCATTCCCTGCCTGACTGTCAACCTGCTTGCTTTGCAGACGTACCCCACGTGAGGATTACATGAATCACCAGAAGGCTGATCCACCTCGGTAAGATTCTTTCTTTCGCGCACTATAGCACTTCTGTCTCCTGTAGGTTTAACTGATGCCAGTATGGACTGAAATTAGCCCACAACTAATTTGTGGTACCAGTGATGAGTGTTAAAATTTTGAGTAAAGAGCTGAGTGTCAACTGGGATATTATTAGCTCTATAAACAATATGAGGCAATTGTGATATAAGTAGGAGGAAACTGGAGACCTGGGAGGAAGTAAAGGGAGTCATGAGTGATGGCCATTTATTTCTTGCAAGGCCATGAGTAATCCTAACTGATTCACCCCAAATTTCAAGTCAACACCTTTGGTTTAATGACCAGCTTTTACTGGGCTTGCTCAAGGGTCGGTCTGTGACCTGTTTAGTTTTGTAGAAATAATATTTAGTGTTTCCTTACTTCAGGTTTGTGAGTGTCATTATTTTGTTGAAAGCAAATTTGTCTACATGCTTTTAAAGCTAATAAAAGTAGGGCATGCAATATTTAGAATGTACTTGTGTTGGGTCGCTAGTGTGTATTGCTGTCAAATGTCTCACATCAACATTGAGCCAGTCTGCTCATGTACTGATCGATAAACCACACAGTGCTATGTGGATTAGCTTCAAGTTTGGAATTCTAAAGCATTTTAAAATTTGGGGACACATATTTTAGGCAAGTTTATAACCATTAACTGGATTTGGATTTGGGGTGACTTTCCTTGGCAATGCAGACCTTCCACGTACATGAATATAGTATGACCACAGACTTAATCGATTGATAATCCATTTTAATGCCATTGTAACTAAGCCGGACTACGAAATACTTCCCGACCAGCCAGTGCTAGTCTTAAGAAATCACCTCCATAATTAATCAGTGTTCATATGCATGGACCCATGGTGTAGATGAACAGGCTTTCACATTTGAAAATTACAAAGCTGTTTTCGCACTTCACACCTATAATGATATGAAGGAACAGTCTCTTTTCAATGAGGGTGATAAGCTGTCCAAATGAAAAGTAAAGCAATGGGGCTTGAGTGTGACATACCCCCTTGAACATGATTGCCAGTGTCCAACTTAAACTGGAGTGGTCTAACCAATGTGATGTTGAAGATTTGCCCAATCCCTTTCTGAATAAAAGAAAAATTTGGTCACAGTGGAGAGAAAATTGCAGAACTTTTGGTGGGGAAACATAAACTTGTGACAAAAAAGAGAAAACTTGAGAACTTGAGCTGAAGTATGTCTGATACTTGCAGGCTTTTATTTCAACTTGACTGCGCCTTGGAAATTGAATGCATACAATTGTGTCAAGTTGAAGGTAACATTCTGCTTGATGGTGCAGCCCTCTCTGAAAGGTTCTTGAATTCCATCTCAAAACCTTCAAGGGGTCTGCAACAAACCATGCAATGCAGTATTCCTCTTCCAGGACAAAAACATATTCTGTTTTTGCAAAAGAGTCTTCAATACGCCAGTTCAGGTCATACCCTTGTTGATAAATAAAAACTTGCCTCCAGGTGAACATTAGATCTAATGTACTATGTTTGATATGGATTCAAGGTCTCACATGGCCTGGGTGCTAGGTCTGAGAAAGGACGTGGAATTCTACCATGCCGCACAATGTTCTGTTTTAATTAAAAATATCACTCGAGTGGTTGTCTGGGCCCGGAATCCCACAAGACTGCAGGTTCAGTGGGTTTCCATGGACCAGTCTGAAATCAGTTTTAATGGTTTTCATAACATGTAGTTCATAAAAAATTTAGAGTTTGGTATGATTTGAAAACCACTATATATTATTTCTCACATGTGATTTTGATATGGTTTTTCGCAGAACCTCAAAAAGTCTTGATGAATTTGATAACACATCCACCTAAAGACAAGTGGAAATAAGGATATGGCCTACACTGGCATATTCATAGAAGGTTTTCATGACAAATCCTTTCCTTCAACTGAACAACTGTGCAATGTGATACATGTTTCTTGTTTTCAGTGATTACAGCTTAGATCGACACATCCGTCCCACCACGCCCACACGTCTGTGGGATGGACCTTCTCGACCAACACATTTGCCTCAGTCTCCACGATCCCCGAGGCTGCCAGGGTTAGTGAGGTGTTGAAGTGTGTCTCGTAGAAATAACATGTAGTGCACGACTGGAGCATATCGGGGGTAGCCACGCTCATGTATTTATCATCTGGTTGTCTTGTTAGCTCACCTCTTAGCAGAGGTGAGCTTATCCCATACCGTGGCGTCCGTCGTCCGTCGTCGTCGTCGTCGTCGTCGTCGTCGTCGTCGTCGTCGTCGTCGTCGTCGTCGTCGTCCGTCGTCCGTTAGCAGGGCACGTTTCGTAACTGTTGGAGCTATTGAGTTGAAACTTGGTACACATGTACCCTTATGTAATGACACCTTGGAGACCAAGTTTCGGTCCGATTCGTTTCATGGTTTGGCCACCAGGGGGCCAAACGTTAAAAGTGAAAATATGCAATATCTCCCTTAATAGTAGTCGGGAAATTTTGAAAAAAATATGGTAGGTACTTCTAGCAAAGGTGCACCATATATCCTCCGGGTTTTTGATTTGACCTCCTTTTCAAGGTCACAGAGGTCAAATGGTGTAAATTGGCCGTTAGGATGTAACGATGGCACGTTTCTAAACTGCAATGACTATTGATACCAAATTTGGTACACATTTACCCCTTAGTCAGGTGATCTCAGGGACCGAAGTTTGGTCCAATATGATTCACCACTTGACCACCAGGGGGCAAAATCCAAAAACCTTAAAAATGTGATTATTCCTTAACTTCTTGCCCGATTGCCACCAATTTGATATCATGGGTACATCTAACCACCATACAGTATATGTCACACAGGTTTTTAATTTGACCTTCTTGTCAAGGTCACAGAGGTCAAATGGCGTAAATTCGCCGTCAGGCCGTAACTATGGCGCGTTTCTTAACTGCAATGACTATTGATCACAAATTAAGGACACATGTACCCCTTGGTCTGGTGATCTCAGGTACCGAAGTTTGGTGCGATCTGATTTGCCGTTTGGCCTCCAGGGAGGGGGCCAAATCTATAAATTCTTCAAAATGCCATTATTCCCAGTAATGACTTGCCCGATTGGCACCAATTTTATATCATAGGTACATCTAATTCTTACAACCATTCAATGTGTCACCCGGGTCTTCTTTGATTTGACCTACTTTTCAAGGTCACAGAGGTCGAATGTACTGTAAATTGGCCATTTTGGGGAAATTGTAATTGCTTGGACCTACATCAAACCTAACACTACATGACACAATACCATGCTCTTTATCCATCTTTCCTCCACATGAGGTGAGCACAATGGCCCTGGCCATTTCATTTTAAAAACTAGCAACATAAAACCCCTAAATTCCTTTAAACCCAGTTCTGATGCAGAATACAGCAGTAGTAAGACGGGCAGATTGGAGAACCCAAGAAAGAGGAAGTACAAGACAGCCGACCCTTACTTCTCAGAATTTCATGGTCCATCAAATATTTTTCTGGAATAAGGGGGAGTCCAGTGTAGCCCCTGTTTGGATCTGTGCTTGAAATAGCTGTGAGATGAATGAGAGAGTTCAGCAGAGCCAACTTGATTCAGTTAAGTGACTGAGAAAACTCTGAGAGGGATCCGGAGACTCCTTTGTCTGACCGTTTTAGAAACAGCTTCAGTGTCTTTTTGGGTGATATGTCTGCCATGAATAAATGATCAATCATTGGGCGTGGTGTAGTTTAACGCAGGTTTCAAGTCAATCTAGAACAAGTCCTGATTAAATGATGTCATGGAATCAGCTTTGTTTACCAACACAATTTCACTCCGCCAGTCCAAACAAATTACCAATATTTCCCTCGTGTATTGAAATGTTGGTCTGTTTTCAACAAGTTGCACCATAATTTTTAGAAGAATAAACCCAAAATTATTGATTTGTTGTGCTGAGTGCACGTTGCTTGGAAACGTTTCAAAAATATTTACAGGGGATGGTTCAAGTGTTGGTTGACATCATTTTGTGATTCATGTCGTTCTGCAGAATTGTCAGTGTCACATCCAATTTGTTTCATCACAACTGTCATTCCTAAATTCGTCATTGGCGCGTCAGAGGCTGTTTCATTGACGCGTTACCCAGCGCGTAGGTTGTGCGTAACTCACACGTAATTTATGAAATCAGAGAGATAAGCGCGTCACTGGTGCGTCATTGACGCGTACGTTGCGCGTCAATGACGCAAAGCAGGATGGATGTCATTTGTGATTGGGACTGTAAGTTAAAATTTGGCACTGGCTATTGATGTGACCAAAACTGTATTTGGCGGGGGATGAAATATAAATCATGAATCTCTCAAATTTTGGGATTTCACCCGTTTCCCTGGATTTCAAGGTTTTACTTCATGGATTTCTTAATGCGAAATTATGGTGCTAAAACCTCTAAAACTACACTTGAAGTCCCATAAATCTTCAACAAGAAGTCCCTAAAATTTTCACCTTTGTGTTGAGTTTGAAGTGCATTTCCCGGGATTTTTTTCTGGGGATCTTTTATGAAGGAGTAAAGTGCCCTGATCTATATACAATACCCTGCTGAACGTTCCAAATTTTTTTGGTTTTCTGAGTGTTAGAAATCACACGTCCTCAACCGACATTTGAACTTGGATGACTTAGCATGTCATCATGTTGTGTAAGTTTTAGCATTCCATGGTTAGTTAAATCACAAAACCATAGGACAAGAGATTGTTGGCTAGAATGAATATAATTATTTGGGGACTATTATCATTGGCGCTTAGGGTAGGCCTGTGTCTGTTGATGTCACTGGTTTCTCACTTGTTCATCAAGCCTCCTTCAATATAAGGATTACAGTTAGGGGGGGGGGGGGTAGGGGCGCATCCTTTATTCAGAATGATCTCTGAAATTGTTCAGTGTGTTGGATTCAGGTCAACACAAGTTGCTTCAGCCATCTACACAATTTGTTAAAAACCCTGTGTTCATTGTTGTCACCGACTTTTAAAGGGATACACCGTTCGTATTTAGTCGTGGGTCAGGAAAATAGAAATGCAGTTATACACAATGCCGTAGTGCAGTTATCATGCATGAAAATTGGTACATGTAGTATCTGTCTACACAATGGCAATGTTGAAATTTATATTCAGTATGTATTCACGCAGTTGGAAATTTCAAATTCAATTGCAAATTAAAAAATTTGTTGTAAGTCTTTAAGGAAAATGGAGTGCAAGGTCACTCAACCAATCTGGGTTGTTTTTTTCCATTGTCAGAATGCCAAGTTCCGAAAATTCAACTTCAAGGGCTTCAATCTTATGCATATATTGGCCAAATAAATAAAATCATCACGAGAAGGTATTTTATAATTAGGATGTTTGTCTGATCTTCTCCTGATTACGTGGTACCCAGCTGGGACTGTAACATAAAAAGTTCCTTTTAATTTGCCTTTAATTGGAGAGTGAACATTTTGTAATGACATAAAGGGGTTTACATAGATTTTGATCTGACAGTCCCTGTGACAGAGGATATGGTTTCTTCCTAAATTCTTGAACCCGGTTTATTGTTAAACATTCTAAATGGCAAATGATTGGTGTCTCTTGAAATCTTTGACAACATGACCATACCTTCTCTTAGTTTCCCTCTGTGTTCAAGATTTAAAGTCTGATTTATGTAATTTTAACTCGTTTCATGTAAAATGACTATTCGGTCATGTGTCCCTGTGCTCAAGCCATTCTTTCCTTGGTATGCCTAAATATAACTTTTGGTAAAGTTCGTGCATTGGTGTGTCTGTGAATGCTGTATCAGATCAAACTGGTTTCGACTTTGACCTACCTTTCAAGACCACAAAGGTCAATTTTTGCAAATGTCCATATAGGTACAAGGTGTTACTTGCGTAATAGTCACTACATCCTCTTCAAATGTTTTCATTGGGTGCATCTGAGGAGAGTATGTCTATTGAGTTTTGACCTTGACCTACTTTCAAGGTCACAGATGTAAGATATAATACTTTTCTCTCACATGCTCCCTGGTTTTAGTGTTGACAGACTTTTCAAAAGCACATACGTCAAATTTGGAACGTTTTCACCATCTCGTGTGACTGCCACCATACAACTTAGCAACTGTTGGGAGATCTCCTTCAGATTTGTGAAAGGCCGGGATGCATCTGAAAAGAAAGTGTCTCATGTATTCACATTCACCTACTTTTCAACATGAGACAGAACTGGGATGTGGTAGGGGTGGACAGTGGTTACTCTGGGATGTGAGTAAGGGGAGGGAGGGCTGGACAGTGGCTACTCTGTGATGTGAGTAAGGGGGGAGGGCTGGACAGTGGCTACTCTGGGATGTGAGTAAGGGGAGGGAGGGCTGGACAGTGGCTACTCTGGGATGTGAGTAAGGGGGGGAGGGCTGGACAGTGGCTACTCTGGGATGTGAGTAAGGGGAGGGAGGGCTGGACAGTGGCTACTCTTGGATGTGAGTAAGGGGAGGGAGGGCTGGACGGTGGCTACTCTGGGATGTGAGTAAGGGGAGGGAGGGCTGGACAGTGGCTACTCTGGGATGTGAGTAAGGGGAGGGAGGGCTGGACAGTGGCTACTTTGGGATGTGAGTAAGGGGAGGGAGGGCTGGACGGTGGCTACTCTGGGGTGTGAGTAAGGGGAGGGAGGGCTGGACAGTGGCTACTCTGGGATGTGAGTAAGGGGAGGGAGGGCTGGACAGTGGCTACTCTGGGATGTGAGTAAGGGGAGGGAGGGCTGGACAGTGGCTACTCTGGGATGTGAGGTAGGGGAGGGAGGGCTGGACAGTGGCTACTCTGGGATGTGAGTAAGGGGAGGGAGGGCTGGACAGTGGCTACTCTCTGGCATGTATTCCAGTGTCGCCTCATCATCCGAATGCTGCAATATATCTCACAGTGTGCACTAACCACTTCTTATTTAGACCATAACAAAGTGCTTTCATTTCCAGCTTCTCTAATCAATGTTTGTCTTCCAAAAATAACCCAGCCTTTTTTTCCAGTTGACTGCAGAAACAGCAAACAAAAGTCCCTTCCAGCTGTCAATATTTATATTTACACTGTGCGAACATAGAGGCCTGTGCACCGTAAAATGCAAAAATCTGCCAACTGTTGTATATAATGACAGGTGGATTGTGGAGAAATTCACTCATTGTGTTGAACCTCCCTTTGTGTGAACTTCTCCATTAAGGACACCCTATCCATTGAGGACACCACATTTGGTCCCAAGTTGGTCACTTCCATTGAATTTGACCATTGTCATCAGGACGCCACCTGATGAAGTACAGCACCTGTCAGTCCCAAGGGTGTCCTTAATAAAGAGGTTCTTTGTAGATGTTCACATATTAATGCATACTTTAAGCTTATGATTATTCAGCCAATCTGACATAAAGGGCTATAGGGGTTGAAAAGATTAATTAAGGCACAGCAGGCCTATTCCAATTTGTCTGTGGTGAAGTCCGTTTGCAAGATGTTTAAATGAAATCATTTCACCTCTGCCAAATCATGTAAAATAAGATTAAGAAATAAGATACTAAAAACAGCATATTTTAATCAGAAGTTTTTGGGTGTTTATTTTCTAAGTTCATGTATAACCAGCCAGGAATAAGTATCCGAGTATAACTTGTTTTATTTAATCTTAATATACCCAACCTTATAGCTTTTGATACAATAGAACCTCTCTATTAAGGACACCCTCGGGACTGACAAGTGCTGTTCTTAATAGGGAGTTGTCCTGATTAGAGAGGTCAAATTGAATGGAAACCACCATTTTGGGACCAAAACTAGTGTCCTTAATAGAGAGGTGTCCGCTAAGGGAGGTTCCACTGTACTTAAATGAATATCAAACTTGCACAAAACGAAGTGACAACACAACAGCATGCTGCTTCAGTATAAAGCTAACCAGAAGTTTGTATAGAACTGTTTGGAAAAATGTTATCAGTATACGAGGTCAGGTATCGAAATATAAACATGATAAAGTGAACCAAGGCCATTAATTTTGATGAAATGGTTGTTTATTGTTATCATTTGATTGTGTATAGGTCTGATGGTTCAGATCCCACTGATTTATGTGGATATGTGGTCGTAATGTCAGTATAATGTCAAAAGTACGAATTTGAAATATTCCTAAAGTACTGATTGAGTGAGGAATTGGCATGGGTGAATTGTTCCATGGAATGATGTGCATTGCCCTTTGGTCCGGTGCATTAGGCTGCAATAAGAGTTCACGTTTTCCCATGTAACGTGCCATTGTTCACATAAAGAATAAACAAGTCCAGAAAGCGGGCTCCGTACGATTCACGATGTCCCTTTTAACCTGTGTGTTTGGTTTTTTCCACTCTAAGTCAGTAACTCTTGACAAGTAAAGCATGACTAGTGACTGTGTGAAATCTGTATAACTTTGGCCATATGTCAGTAAGCTAAACTACATGTATCATCTGCCTTGAGTGCCCCCTGGCGACAGTGGAACATAATTTGTGATACCAAGAATGGCATCCCTTGAACAGATTCGCAGAAACTGCCAACACAATGATACTGTGGAACCTCCCTTAGCGGACACCTCTCTATTAAGGACAACCTCTTTATTAAAGATAGTAGTTTTGGTCCCAAATTGATTGTTTCCATTCAATTTGACCTCTCTAATCAGGACACCTCTTTATTAAGGACAGCACTTGTCAGTCCCGAGGGTGTCCTTAATAGAGAGGTTCTACTGTTTGTTGTGCCACGGAACAGCTGCTGCTGATAGTGTGGTCCATTCACTTGTTAATAGTTGCGGTTCCACTACAGGAAAGTGCGGACTACATCCGAATTAGTTGTGATTCCATTACAGCTAGTCCGGACTAAACAAGTCCGGCTCTCACTAAGAGCGGTCTTATTAAGTGCGGATAGGACAAGCGGATTTAAGCCGAACTTAGAATAGACCCGGATCTAAAGCAGAAATTACCTGTAATGGAACCGCACTGGTCCGGATTAAGATCAAGTTACTAAGTACGGCTACAGGTGGCGTGTCAATGTGAACGTATTGCGCATGAGCGGAAGTGTTGGTTCTGTCAAAACAACACGCGGTATTTCTGTCAACAGGTCAACTCTGATTCGTTCTCATTTCTCATTTCATTATTCAATTCTTAATTTAAGTAAATTCTAGTGCTTTATCCTAACTATGGCTCGCTGTTCATGGACAGAGGTGGAAACCCTCGCGATTCTAACCATTAGGGAGCGTGAGGACATTCAGGCCCAACTAAATGGGACCTGTAAAGACACGAAAGTATATGCTAAAATAGCAAAAGAATTGACTGAACTTGGTCACCCAAAGACCAAGGAGTTTAGCCTAACACGCATAGAGTGGCGCCGCCTGTAGCTGTATCTGTTAACTTACCAATCCTGTAGTCAAACTGCACCACATTCGTTAGTCTGGACTAAGCTAAGTTCGGACCTGATGCGGATGCGATAGAAACGGATCTAAACCCTGTAGTGGAACCAAGACTATTATCTTGCCGTGTGAGGACACTTGCTTCAGTCATTAGATTGATTCGGAGCAACCCGATCGATCCTTCTAATTAAGAATATAAGAGATTATTGTTTCTGTCATTTCCACCTGATGCATCTCTGTTGTGTCGACCTTGACCTCATCTGATGCACAGACCATAGGACTCAGATGCACTATGCAGGAAGCCAGCGTGGAGTGGGCATTCCCATGGCCAAGTTCTCAGAATTGGTGTTCCCTGGGCGTTTTTCATCTGATTTCTCCTCTGATTTCAGCCCGGAATATGGACGGCAAGACTCGAGGACGACATCACATGATAGTTACCCAGGAGAGAGAAGTAGGTATCATTTGTCCTTCATATTGTTAGTGAATTTCCACGTCACTCGCAAGGTTTGCTTTCACAAGGCAAATTGTATTTGTGCATGTAATGTGTTTGATTTGCAAAGAATTTGTAATTTGTCATCTTTATTCGTTGGTAATGTAGTAGCTGACTACTGGGTCTTCCTAGGTAACTAATTTTTAGGTGAATTAGGTAAAGATTTGACCAGTTCTCCGTCGGTTTGTGTTTGCGAAAGTAGCTTTTTGTGCGTCGTCCTTCGGGTACAGTTGTTGAAAATCTTAGGAATGGTTTGAAATGACCTTAGAAGTTACAGCGCACCTGTTGTAAAATTTTATGAAATTATAATGGCATCCATCTTGCATTTCAAAATGGCCACCAAATATGGCACATTTTCGCTTTTATCTATTTGAAACCGTTCCTGAAATTTTCTACCACTGTACCCGAAAGATACATATAAATTATACAAGCCAGCAGACTACAGGATCTATAGACCATCCATAGAAGGTCTCTTCCTATTCTGATCAACTTGCTTTATCAGCCCTAATGCTTGTAGTGTGTTTCACTCCCAACGAAAACCATGTTTTAAAGCAGAAATTTAGACAGCTTGCCAGTATTGTCAACAAATCAATAAAACTAGGCTGATCAATTTCCAAATGGATTGATTAATGACCTTATCATGCCAAACCACTCGTAATTAACCTGAACTTGCTATCTCCAGTACATTGACAACAATGACAAGTCTTGGTTGTTTTGGTCCCAAAATGTTCTAGCTCTGTCCATTATCGAACACTTCAAATCAGTCCTGCGGTCCAAATTTTAATTGTCATACCTATGACGCGCTACCAAGTGCGTAGATCGCGCGTGATTTCACGAAACAGAGATATAAGCGCATCACTGGTGCGTCATTGACGCGAAACTCGCGCGTGCGTTGCGCATCACTGACGCGAAGCAGGATGGATGTCAGTTGTGATGTGGGCTGTAGTTGAAGAGAAGTCAGTGGCATAGTTGTTGGAGTGTCGGGCCACTTATAATCAGGTTCTGTTCGAATCTCCGACGACCATTACTGTTTGAAACCCTTGTCCTTGGGCAAGACACTTGATCTGAATTGCTACTCTCCATCTTGGAGTAAATAGGTAGTTGCTGACTTAGATAGCAATGTGGTTGATCAGTCTTGAGCGCTGAGTATATCATATAGCTCGAACGTGTAATACTCAAATGGAGCTTGAATCATTAATTCAAAGCGTAACAATGTAAAGTGTTTCGAGCGATTGGTACCATGCGCTGTTTAAGTTTCATAGAACAATTTTCATGGCAGAGCTTTTAATGTCTATGCGTGGCCGAAATCCATTTCGAGGAGCAAATAAATTGCTGATTTGAACAGTTCAAAACCGCGGGGAGTTAAGCATTTTCTTGCTGTTCGATGACCACGATGCAGAAAAGCGGTTCCCAAAACACAACGAGATCATTCTTTGGCCGTTCCAAATTCAAAATCTTAAGCTAAATTCTTGGCTTATTCTAACAAGTTATTAAGCCATTGCCTACCATCTTTATCAATCAAAGGTTGAAGCATGAAACTCCAGAACACGCATGAATAATCCATGCGATATTGTTCATGCTAATGTGTTTCTGCCATTGCCAACATATCATCAGGAAATAATAAATGTCGTCAATAAGTGGTATGAATTTGAAGGGAAATTTGCATGCATACTATGAGTGAAATGGTTTGGAGTTATGGTGATGTATGTATTAGTTTGCAGTGAGGTTGCCTGGAGGACTCTGTAGACAATTGAATCTACTATAGGGTCCGTGTACATTCTGTGTACACATATTTTCGTGATTTAAAAAAAAAATTCAATGCTGGGATTTTTGTCAAATTTTGCAGAAGTGTAGTCCTATATCTTGTCAATATCATAAGTGAATTTGAAAAAGTTCCAATGATTCTAAATTGTTTTATTGGCATTTTCATGAGACATGTCAGAATTTGACACAATACGCTGCCGTGTTTACTGCCTATGAGAGAATATCTTGAAAATCTAGAAAATCTAGAAAAGAAGTTCCAATTTCAAAATCGACCTGAATTCTGTTAGTGTTGATATTATTCAAAATCAAAAAAGCCCAAAATGATGTTTGCAAACTAAATACAGTAGAACCTCTCTATTAAGGACAGCAAATAGAGAGGTGTCCTGATTAGAGAGGTCAAATTGAATAGAAACTACCAATTTGGGACCAAAACTAGTGTCCTTAATAGAGAGGTTGTCCTTAATAGAGAGGTGTATGCTAAGGGAGGTTCACTGTAGCTAACAGGCATTCCAGGCGGTATTTAGGCACGACAGGACTTTTTAAGCATTTTATCCCATTATGGTACTAAACAGTTAATAGTGATTTCAGCCGTGGAGTTGTTATTATGTATTGACCATGAAAACGATTATTGAGTGTTATTGGAATACCTTGGAATAATAATAATCAGTGAAATGAGAAGTTGGCTGGAGATCTGCAAGCATATCAGTTCCAACCATTGTGACCTCTAGGTTGGTTTATTTGAATATGCCAACTTGATGGTAGTTATAGATGTTGACAGCGATATCATCTTATGAAACTGGCATATAGAGAAATCGCAGGGTTTCGATTGCAAACACGTGAGTCAAATAATGGTCTGGAGATATATTATAAAACAAAGTCGTCATGATACCTGCATGATTCTTGGTCTAATAAACTTGTGGTGAGTGGCAATTTCATTCATATGGTTGAGCAATGGTTTCAGATTTAAATTATCCTCATCAGTTGCAGGTCATAAAATACCAATATTTACTTCATCAGCTGTGACAGAGAGTATATTGGTACCGTTTTTCTTTGTCTCATATGTGTTTGTGACCGTGTGTCGCGCCACACACAAAATGAACCTTGTTAGGCTAACTGATATATTGCATATATCAGACTTCAGCCTTCAGTCTGAGCCTGGATTCTCTCGGAGAGGTGATTGGCCTTGACTCAGAGAGGTGAAGGTGATTGGCCTTGACTCAGAGAGGTGAAGGTCACTCGGAGGTACATGTAGTTGGCCTTGACTCAGAGAGGCAGTGGTCACTCGGAGAGGTGGTTGGACTAGACTCAGAGAGGTGGAGGTCACTCGGAGAGGTGATTGGCCTTGACTCAGAGAGGTGAAGGTCACTCAGTGAGGTGGTTGGCCTTGACTCAGAGAGGTGGTGGTCACTCGGAGAGGTGGTTGGACTCGACTCAGAGAGGCGGTGGTCCCTCGTAGAGAGGCTTTGCTAATTCTACAGGGTGTTCCAAGTACTAACTAATTACACTTAAATTGATGTTCTTTGCACAACAGGCTTATAGGTTCTGGACTGTGTATAAGATCCCTTTAAGTTATGAAAATTATTTTACGCCTAGCTGGAACAGTCTGTCATACTCCGCTGAAACTTCCTGCTCTGACGTTCTACTATTGAGTGAATATCTAATCTGTTGTTGATAATCATGAGCATGTTGATTACCCAATATGTTTAAAACAGCAACGCCCTGTACAGAACGTCATCTGGCATAGGCCTGTCTACTATCTCACCCTACAAAGGCCCTGTATAACAGTACTAATGCTGTACTGGCTATAGTGTTATAATTGTGATTGCGCAAAACAATACAATAAGCAAACATGCCCTGTTCTGTTTGAACTCTTAAAGGAACAGCAGATGTGTCTTGTCACAGGTTTTTCCAACCAGCTGTCACCACTATATAGTATTGACATGTGCGTGCACGATTGTTTTGATAGTGAGGTGAGGTCTGAGAGGTGAATATGCCAGTGGCAGAGTGCATGTTGTGAACAAGTTCTTTGAAATTATTGATAATATTTGTATTTTAACGCCCATAACCTCTGCATTCTTTAAACAAGTGAATTGGTTTCAAGCAAAAAGCAGCTACTGGCCAAATTAGAATGAAATCACCCCTTTAGCATGTTATAGGGACAACATTGGGATGAAATACAGGTTATCCTTGCCTATAACGTCTTTGGTCGACATTGCAATGAGGCCCGATGGGGTACATAGTAGTAGTTCCTGAATAATCATACGTGACCGAGCGAGACTAGGCCTAGAAGACTCAAAGATCTCTTTGAGTATTCAGACCTACTCCTGATGATACCCCTTTGTGGGCCTAATTAAATGTATGGTACATCTTCAGTTGTACAAGAAGGTATAGAAGACGTTATATGCAAGGATAACCTGTATGTTGGTTTCTATTCCAAACTGTCTTTTACCGTAGCTTCACCAAGGAGAATCATTGACAAAAATCATTGAACTGCAATGAACATGTCACCAGAATGGCATGTAATCATAGGCCTGCATAGAATCCGAAGGCCACAAAATTCATTGCTGCATATGGCCGGGGATGGTGACGAGCAGCTACATCTATCCATATTGCTTGCTAAATCCCATGCCCAAGTTGTCCCTTTAAGGTTTATAGTGAGGATTTCAAACTAAATGCTGCTTTCAGATGCACGTGTTGTTGTATCCAGTCTCGATATTAAAAAAATCCTTTCAAATTTTTGACTATGAGTGACACAGTAACTGTAGAAAACATGTCACTGTGACATGGTTTTAAATTGACTTCATTTGTGTTGTTAACCCTTAATAAATGCCCTAGCTTGCGAGTTTTGACAGCTGCCTGGACAAGACCATTTGCCCCGCCTCCCTTGTACGGAAGTGAATCTCCTCTAAATTTCATGGAGAATAGTGTAACTGGAATGTCAGAGTTGATTGTGTCTAAATTGAAAGTTTAAGAGTTACCTTGAAAATAAATGCAGTTTTCACCAATTGGGATATAAGAGTACTTACCAGGCACTTTTTGCAAACCTGTAATAAGTTTGTCTTGCAAAAATTTTGATTTTTGACCTTGTTTTGGCCCAGGGTGTGAAAATAGTCGATACATTTTGGTCAAAACTAGCCTGCGAATCCCCCTAAAAACAGCTAGAAGAGGCCATTGTGCAGTAGGAGAGATTATAGTCCCTGTCAGTCCAAAGGAATCCATAGCAGTAGAGAGAGGGACATTATAATCATGGTCCACTGCATGTAAAACTATCAAGTGTTTACAGACATTTATTCAAGTAAAAATATTATATCAACGTGTAGGTGGCCGTGGTTTTTTTGGGTGGTGGACGGACTCAGCCCTATTTGTTGACCATGTCTAAAACTGGCCGAGACCTAGTTTCAAGACATGAGGTCGAACCATATAGAATTGAACAATTGAGGTTGATCCAAGAAGGAAAAGAGTCAAATGGAAGTTGTTCATAACTGTGTTTTCGGCTGCATACCAGCTATCCTTGTTGTGTGTGTTTTGAGTCTGTTTTATGTGATATATATTTAAAGGGGGACTATAGGCAGGAGCAGCAGGGTTAAATTGGCTATCCTCGGGTGACTAATATGCAAAGTTAGGGACTAGGTCATGTTTGATTCACCACTAAATATATTCCTCGTCCAGGTGTGAATAGTTTTGATATACTTTGAGAAAGGAGAGACCCCTATGGTGACTTTGGGTACCCTTATCTTGCCTGGCTAGCTGCTGCCTATAGAGTCCCATTAAGGGTAATTGATGCAGTGTCGGAAATGCCCTTCAAATGAGAGATTTCCATTACAGAGACATACAATAATGATTATTAAATTCATGTGTATTTTCAGATGGAGATGCTGAAGGTGTCCAGTATGAAGTTGACCACTTGGCCACATTTACAGTGGGCTCTAAAACAGGTATATAAGGCCAGATCAACTTGATTCTGATGTTAGCTGATCTTTTAACCCAAAGATAAAGATGATGCTGGCAGTTTGATGGTTGTTTGAACATGTGTGAGATTTTATTTCATGCCGAGGGAAAAAAATCAGGTCCATGGTTCACAGCACTTTGCCAGATAGTTGAGTAAATATAGACAAATTTCTGTCCCAGCAAAAACAAAATTTTGTATTTGACCACGTTATTGTTTTCTTGCTAGGATTGCTGCACCCTGAAGATGGCATCCGGAAGCTGAAGTTGATGGACAGTACCACCGGGATCTGGACGATGAGGTGCACATTGATCCTGGAACAAAGGCATATCCTTGTCATTGACAAGCAGCAGTCAGTAAGTAGTATAGGCCTACTTGGCTTTGAAGGCGGCATAAACAAGTGTCTAACTACTTTTTGGATTTGCTTACTTGGATTGTAGCTTTGGCCTGCTGTGGTACTACAGTATAGTTGAACCTCCCCTAGCACACGCCTTTCTATTAAGGATGCCCACTGCATGTGGTACCAAATTGGTTGTTTCCATTGACCTCTGTAATCCGGATACCTTCATATAGAGGATAGCATTTTTCAGACCCAATGGTGTCCTTATGGGATAGGTTCTACTGTAAAGGTTAAGGGTATGGCATCTTAAGCCAAGTCTCGACATGATAGATGCTGTTGCGATTCAAGTGCTGAAAAGGGCAGGGGTACCACACTGCATTTGATTCCTTGACCTCTTGAATCCTAAAACTTAAAAATCCCGACATCCAGGGTGGTCACGTGGTTGCGAAATTGGGTCTGACTTTCACGATGTATAGCGCCCGCATACAACTGCCAAAGTCCGGTACCGAGGCGCCATCTACCAAGGCATGCTCTAACTGACCCTACTGTACATCAAACACGCTAAAACAAACAATAAACTAGTGTCCTAGCTCAAGGGAACAAAAATATCACTGAGACCTGTTGGTCGTTGGGAAAAAATGTTATTTCAAAATGACCGACTGGTCGGTCACAGGATTAAAGAGGTTAATCCAACATCTGATTGTTACTGTTTGATTTCAGGCTGAGATAGAACGATTCCCTCTCTCACTGGTGGTCGACCCGACAGCCATGTATAACAGAGATCGTAAGGAGGTCTACAATAACCTCCTGCTGTTCACCGTCCTGGAGGATCAGAAGAAGAGGTCCACCACACTCACTGAAATGCACATCTTCCAAATCATATCCTCACCTGTAAGTAGTGCTGGAGGCCATCTGATGGTCCCAGTGAAATGACTGCTGAAGTCATTATGCAGATACCAGTGAAGTGAATACTGAAGTTAATGCAATGGTTCCAGTGAAATGAATACTGAAGTTAATGCAATGGTTCCAGTGAAATGAATACTGAAGTTCGTGCAATGGTGCCAGTGAAATGAATACTAAGGTTAATGGACTGGTGCCAGTGTGATGAATACTATAAAGGTTAATGGCGGGTGCCAGTGAAATGAATACAGGAGTTAATGCGATGGTACCAGTGAAATGAATACTGAAGTCCTCATGCATTTACCAGTGAAATGAATAATGAAGTTTATGCAATGAATACTGAAATACCGATGGTCCCGGTGGAAAGAATACTGAAGTCAGTGTGGATGGTGCCAGTGAAATGAACACTTAAGCCAGTTTGCTTGTACCAGTGAAATGAATTCTGCAGTAAAATTATCTCGGCAGTTATTGTGATAAAATGAACTCTAATTGAAAACTAAATTCTTTTTCTTCTGTTTCAGGCTCAAGAACTTGTGGATGAAATAAAGAAATTCAGAGAAAGGCTTAAAGAGCCACTGTAAGTTCAACGGAAACTAAGTGTTCAGGTTTATATTCTGAAACAGATACAAAAATGTATATCATTTTGAACTTGATGTCTTGTATCAGATCTACTGGGGTGGATATTGGATTGTTTTATGCGTTTACATGGGGTGAGGCGTTTGGAATCGCTATTTCAAGCCATTCCCAGTGATAAAATGGTCGGCATGGATTATATCAAATGATTAACCATGTAAGGAATCTTTTGATAGTTGCCAAGAGTAAACTTTGTCCCCAGACTGCCTTTGAGAAATGTCTATAATGGCTTTTGTGTCTTACAGTTGAATGGTTTTTACTCACTGTTGCTGTGATAGTGACACTGTAACATTGTCTCGTTTGCCTCTTGTTGCAGTCCGCCTAGTCGAAACCACTACATTCCACCCGCTCCACAAGAACACGCACCGCAGCCACCTGAGAATGGAAACGTCAAAGTCCAGGACCGAGTGTCGAACTTCAATGCAATGGCTGCACAGACCTCAGGTAGGTCACAAAATTCACCTCGGGGAACTTTTCTGAACTTTTGATGAATCACAAGAATGAAAAGGTATGAAAATGTTTGCGGTTTACTGTGTCAAATAGTTGTATCAAGGAGTAGTATCAATGAATAAGTGGTATGAAATAACCAATTTTAGCACTCTGCAAGTGACAGTGAATGGACTATAAAAAATCCCAGACTGGAGGTACCCTAAATTCAAAGCTCCCTGACTTCTTTAGTGATCAATCGCCATTGGTGTTTGTGAACATTTTCCATGTCTATTTCAGATTTACGGCGTGTTGTGGCACGTCCACAGAAACGAAGTTCACTTGGCCGGGATGGTGACGACGACTCCACACTCAGTGAAAAGACAGACAGAGAAGTTGTACGTTTATTTTCTACACGTCTCCTGATATTACCTTACTCCTGGTCTTCTGATTAACTGCCCTCGGCATTGCTTAACTTCAGTGATGGGGCCCAGTATGTCACCTAAAACTCCAAAGGGAACTCCTCAACAGAGTGGATGGGTGGACAGCTCTTATATACTGAGAAATGTGATACACTAAATAGATATCCAGAGCATAACCGTGCAAAAACCTTCCCCTGGTTAACCCTTTCACTGCAGTAGCCATTTTTCGGCCACCGCCGCCGTGTGCTGACAGCCAATACCAGTGATGTACAGTGGAGCTAACTTTTATCGGAACAGTCGAAACTATACAAAGTGTCGCCATCTATACTACTATGATGAAAGTAATGAGTGCGTTAGGCGTGTTTAGAGAGGGTGTGACCATGTGCTGGTCAATTTGTATTTTAGATGGGCATGACGTTCTCTGCACGTCACCCCACGATATGGGACCATGTATATGACGTGCTATGCACCTCACCCGCAGCAAAAGGGTTAACAGTATTTAAAAATGGGGGATGAAAACCCAAGGGAACATGGATAATGTTGTCATTTAGGATATGTTTTCTGTTTGTGTGATACATTTAGGCACAGCTCAGCCAAGTTAAATCATGAGAACTGTTTATAATATGATATCCCAAAAGTGCTTTGATCAGACAAACATGGAAAAGTGCTATATAAGAACTTATGATTATTAATTAACTGCCCTGCAATTTGATATTATCATATCAATGTGTTCAAAAATTTGTTTGACTGTTTTATTGATGTTTCAATTCTAGGCGATTCGGTTTAAAATGTCTGGTAAAAATCGCCCAACGTTATACCGGTACCCTCTTTGCAAGGTACGGCAATGGTTTACATAGGTTTGGGACATAAAAAAATCATAACATGGCGGCCAGGTGGTGACCGTCGGTTACGTCACGTCACGTCACGTGCATCGGCCTTTTTTCTTCACCAGGCACGCTACCACTGAAATCCAGAGAATGTAGGCAGTGTTTTACAAGACCTCTTATCTTTGAAGATATGAGAAATTTTATTTTCATAGTTTATGTATCAATATTTTTATCTGTGAAAATGTCAAGTCTATGTCTCCAGAAGAAAGGAGAAAGAAATCTTGAACGTAAAAATATACGGAGGAATTTTGTGCTGTGACAGAATCTGGTGGTGTCGACAACCGATGTGACATAACTGTTACTCACCACCTGCATTAAGGCCCCACTAACAATAAGCTGACGGAGATATAGGTGCTTCATTCCAAGATGATCATAATAATCTGTCCACTTAATAGCATCATCTTCATTGGGTTTTGTGGCACTTTTGACACATACTGGCATGCACTGTGCTTGAGAAATTGGCATTTGATGATGAATTTAAAAAGAAAGGAAAATCTGGAGCGAAATTTAGGTGCGCCCATTAGCTCAGACATATCAACCCACAAATGCATTTCGGTAAATGAATTGTCAGAAATGAATTTTTAGACAGATCTACATATCTTGGAGAACAAACTCATGCCTTATAGCACCACTACCAAGCCCAAGAAATAAGCCCACCACTGATCATCAAACAAACTAACATTGAAAGAATCGGGACTGATCAGATCAATGATGGGTGAAATTGATGATACACACATTGCATGCTAAACTCGGCACTCGGAACTTCAAACATTGCAAGCAACAAATGGCTCCTTCTAATCGGGAACTAATAAATCCATTAACACAGATAATGCACAAATCTTTTATTGGAAAACAATTCAGGCATTGGCTTAAGCTCAGAACCCAATCTGCAATACCACGTCGAAGTCAAACCAAGTGGACCAGAGTCTACCACATTGACCAAGCTCCTAAGCCAGACGAGTGGCATAGTGGTTGGAGCTCTGTGGTCATGAGTTTAATTTCGGAAGGATCGCAGCTATTTCATCTTTGTGTTCTCGAGCAAGAAACTCAACCCTAAATTGCTTTGTCCTTCAAATGAGACAAAAAACCAAGGCTACTTGTACCTGGCGTCTTTCCCAGGGCAAGCAAAATGCCACAAATAAAAGTGAGAAACATGAGTGCATGTAGCTTGTGGTAGACTCTACCACTGGCCAAAGACAGTGTCACGAGACTATTGACCCGATTGGTGCCGAGTGGCATGCAAAAATGCTCATCCTGACTTTGAGGGGCCATACTTCCTGGAGAATAACACCGCCAAGCATGCCAAGTGCAGAGCAAACACTGAAGATGACCTGGCTTCAAGCACCAGACACGGTTAAGAATACCAGTTTTTGTATCTAATTATTATCACACTTCTTCTTTCCTGCAGCAAATCCTCAATCACTGTTTCGATGATATCGAGAAATTTGTCGGGAGATTGCAAATGGCCGCCGAGTCATATAAAGAGCTTGTGAGGAGGAAGAAGAACCGTGGCAAGAACTCAAAGTCCAAGGGGAAGGTCGTCGGAGGTATGAATTGTTTCTATTCTTGCAAATACTAATATGTTCATGAAAATTTGCTGTTAGATTTCATTAGAAATTCCAGTGTTTGAATGGGTTCCATCAGAAATGAAAGAAGGGTGCGTGTAAGTTTAGAAGTCACATAACCTAATTGTTAACTATGCTGCCTACCAGAAAATAGAGCCTGGGTTTGCATGTCGGGATGAACCGGCGTGATTTTCACGTGTAGATCATCGTCATCAGGAACTAAAATAGCTCCTCACAACACAACAAATGAATATTTGTAAGCGGCTTTCAAAAAAACATAGAGTATGTAAATTGTGACTGGGACTGTAGAAGTAACCTAACAGTGCAGAAAAAGTAGAACACAAAAAGTATTTGGTATAGTTTGATCTAAAAATCTTGATTTGGTGTTCAAATTGTATTCTTTATAAAGTGTTCCAATGCTTTCTGTATCTTTTTAAGAAGAGGGTGTGTCTGCCATTGTGCCTGCTTCTCTAGTGCTCATTGGAGCACAAGGTATATTCATAGCATCTTCTTCCTATAGGTTACATTGTTATTGGTGTATTCCTGCTTATCCCGCTATGTCAGTGTTAGTAAACCACCACAGGAAGCACACCAAATGCAGTTTATGTTGATATGATCGGTCTTCTTGAGATAATGATAATAAAGATAAAAACCATAAACATCATTAACATTTTATACCTCATGCAACTTGATACATTTGGTACAAAGTTCAAAAAGCACCCTGATATCTAATCTGGAGAAGATTTATTATTCTTTCGCTGAACCATTTTAAAATCTTTAAAGTGCACTGCTTTCATCAAAAGCAATATGTTTTAAAATTTATTTACATGTACCGCATACTTTCTTCGGTCATGTTGTAGGTGTAGTTATTAGAGAAAGTGTTTGGAACCATGAAGTTTGGTGTTTGATTCTTCCATGATTCTTTCCTGTTCTTTGATTCTCTACCATGTGCATGTTGAAAGTCCAGTTTTGTCTGTCATCTTCCTGTGAACATGCACACACACACATAGTGTAGTTTCTCCTCGAGAACAGTAATGATTTACAATATGTGAAGGAACTTTTTATTCTGTATGAAAGTCCTGAAAGGCTCTGATATTAGAGTTGTTCAGGGAGATGTCTACTGAGGTTATCATCTTGAGTATCACTCATAGTAGTGCCCAGCAGTAGCCAACCATGGCACCAAAGCTCTTGGGTAACTTGGTTCACTAAAATAAAAAGCAACTTCTGTATTTCTCCCCTCAGTTTGGCTTTAGTTAGAAGATTTATTCAGCATATTTAATTTTGAGCTTTCTGGTAACTGTGAGAAATACATAGTTACTCACTTCCTGCGGAGAGGGCGCTGTTTTTACTCCTCAGAAAACTGTAATGTAATTTTAGTTGGATCCTAAAGTGTACAGAAGTTCAGTTTCTGTTACTGTTGAATAAAGTTTGAAGGTTGTTATCAATTTTCTCTGAAAACTTGTGCTTGAAGCGCAGCGCAATTGAGGGAATAAAATTGCTGCAATATGTGATAAAATTCTGTGCGACAAAAACAAGTGTCTTATCTGCGGGTAAAATTTGTAACAGCTAGGTCTGATATTGACAGCAAGAAGCTGTGATCACCAATTCTTGGTGCAGACTCCTGCAGGTGACAACTGCAGCCAAGTGAATTTTGTCGCATGCGATTGCAGGTTGCAGTGATTAAAATTGCTCATCTGCAGGGCGCTTTAAGCATGTGCTTCATCTTTGTTCTCGTAGGGAACCCATCAAAAAAAGGAGACAATCTGAAGAGCCGACAATTTGCACAGGTGCCAGGTGATTATCACTGCATGACGATCAGTGTTGTTTTTTCCCAAGCAGGCAGTTTGACTGGTTTGCTTTTACAGTGTTTTACAGTGTTTTAGAGTGTTATAGCGCATGGTTCAATTCTCATTCTTCTATCTAGCTTTTGAGTCGCTTCCTGGGTGTTCTTGATTTACTCAGTCAGTGTGTTAAGTTTCTGGTTTCTGTTTGCTTAGAAGTCATTAACTACGGCTGAGCTGTTCATTACTGTGTGGCAACCTTCATCATACAGCATCTTTCCCTTTTATCAGCCTTCGGTGTTCCTGATTAACCTAGTCAGTGTGTTAATTTTTGGCTTCGGTTCGCTTAGAAGTCATTAGCTACGGCCTCGTTCTTGGAGTCAAGCTTGGTGTTCAGTACTGTGTGGCAATCTTCATCATACAGGGTCTTTCCCTTACCGAGTGTGTCCAAATCCAAGTCACCTTTATCAGCCTTGGGTGTTCCTGATTAACCTAGTCAATGTGTTAGTTTCTGGCTTCTGTTTGCGTAGAATACATTAACTACGGCCTTGCACTTGGGAGTTGAGCTTGGTGTTCAGTACTGTGTGGCAGCCTTCATCATACAGGGTCTTTACTTTACTGAGCGTGTCCAAATCCAAATCACTTTTATTGGCCTTGATAGTTCTCTCAAAATTAGTTTGGACCTCGATTAAATTGCAGTCGCAGGTCTCTCTTTTCATTTAGTTCAGGTAGCCATAATTCTACTAAATGAAAATGGACCTACTTGGCATTTACTCCTCAAACAAGGTGGCAGATGTCGCTGTGTTCTTTGACAAAGCCTGACTAACATTCGTGGAAACGCAAGCTGTTTCATGTACATGTAGGTTGTTTTGAAGCTGTGTGAGTCCGTGATATTCATGGATATTATAACTTCATGGTTCTGAGACACAATCTCTGATATGGTTCACTACACATATATATAAATACAACACCTTCATATTTTAAGAAGTTTATGATAATGTCACATTTTGGTTACTAGCTTAAGCTGAAATATCAGTTTAGCTCAAGATAATTTCACATTTTGGTAACAAGATTAAACTAAAATGTTAGTTTAGCCCAAGATAATGTTACATTTTGGTCACTAGATTAAGCTGAAATGTCAGTTTTGCTCAAGATAATTTCACATTTTGGTAACTAGATTGAGCTGAAATGTCAGTTTTGCTCAAGATAATTTCACATTTTGGTAACCAGATTAAGCTGAAATATCAATTTAGCCCAGGATAATGTCACATTTTGGTAACTAGATTAAGCTGAAATGGCAGTTTAGCCCAAGATAATGTGACATTTTGGTTTTTAGCCCAAGGCAGTGTCACATTTTGGCATCAAGATTAATCAGAAGTGTCAGTTATTCCTGCTTCAATCCAAAAACAAAAATACCCAATCAAACAATAACTAATTCTCTAGGGCAAATGATATAAAGGTATGATGAATGGCTATTCTGATGACTGGATGAATATATGATATCAGTTGTGACAGCATGTTGCCAAATTTTTCGAATAGGTATTTTTGATGGAGAGTCAAGTACTGTTTATGTGGTAAAAACACCCTCTTTGAACAAGTCATATTGAAAAGTAGTTCATTGATGCTATTGTGTCCTACCATATAGACAGTGAAGATGTGCAAACATGGTGATGACTCCGTCCCACTCCGTAGTGTAGTTTATTTATGGGCTTTCTCTAAACCCCTTTATTTTTCATGGTCCTATTTTGATAATGTACTTTTCAGAATTTAACTTCTTAGTTTCTGTGACTATGAATTATTAGATGAATGATTTCATGCAGTTTGTGCATGATTGACCAAAGCTCGCATGCATAAGTTTTTCAAGTTTTTCTGGATACCTAAAAGCCTTTGTATTATCAGCTGCATGTATAAAGTGCATAATGATGATGATGATGATGATGATGATGATATTCAAAAGTAATGAAAAATAACAGGCTTGTGAAATAAAAGGGGTTTACAGTATTTTATGTTGCATAGTTCGTTTCGCTTGTGACGGTGCGCACACCTCCCAATTATTTCTTTGTATTGGTCATTGGGTCTTGATGGTTTTATAGTTGCAGATGAGAATAACCTTTATCAGCAGATGGGAGGTAGGCAGAGGGTCCTTGGATGTATTCTCCCCCTGGGCCTCAGTTTAGAATTCCTTTGTTTCTATAGTTTGGCTGAATCCAGGAGATTTTCTTAACATTTTTATGCCGACAGACTATTGTCAGTAACAATATGAATAGAAATGCTTAACCATATCATGTCGCAGACTAAAATGATTTTTTTGTAATGCTTGTGGCAGTGACATACATGCAATAAAGTCAAACCAGTGTGATAGTTTTGTCTCTTGCGATATGTATTGTATGTCTCTGCAATAAAAATCAAGAGTCTGCGGTCTATTAATGATACTTAACTGGGGTATTAGTTGATTACCAAACACTGCAAAGTGCTAGCTAAAATATAGGCCAAAACTGTAGCGGTATAGCCACGGTTTTGGGTGAAATGAAGCTCCACCCATGCTGTGTTGGTAAGACAACTGAGACCGACAGCCCTACGATGTTTGGTGAGACAACCAATACCAGCATTGAGGTATCAATTTCTCTTTCATAACACCTCAAACTTGATATATTTTGGGCATGCCACCAAGAATCTGCGCATTTTTACCAACCAAGGAGTTATGGTTGTCTCACCAAAACCTGTCTGGTCAAAGCAAGGCTAATGCATAATCCATTACAAAAATGACACATTTGTATCAACCAAGGTGTTTTACAAACTGTAATATGGCCTTCTCAATTCCTAAAGTGATTCTAGTTTTAATGAAAAATTTTGAACTCCTGGATCCAACCCATGTATTTCTCACCCTAAGTTGGCAGGTTGGTGACTGTACAAATTGTACAGTTGTTGGCTGTAAACTGAGGATGGAACAGAGTTTTCCCCTTGTGCACTTTCTTTGTGTGCTTCGTTTCTGTGAAGTTCATCTGTTTTTAGCCATTGAATGCTATGGAAAGTTTTGCTGGAGACTTATATGGACTGAGAATATGACAAGAAAGACTGTAAGATATATCGATGTGCAGCATACTCCGACTGTTGATAATGGTCCAATGACAAAAATAACATCGAAAATTGCGAAAAAAGTCTGAGATATGAAAATATGATGACGTTGACAAAATGGGTGATATATTTGTATTTATTAACAATTGATCTGTAGCATTTAATGGTTAAAATCAATTACACATAATTATGCATCCCTAAATAACATGTCATGAGTGCAAGTGTCATGATTAATACATTCAAAGAGGGCGCTTTTCTGCTGTAAAAGTGACTCCCTCTCTGCGTAGGTTATTTTTTAGCAATCCTATGAAAAAGACATGACTTTATCGTGGGAAACCGTTCCAGCTCGTGAACAGAGACATGTTGTTGATTTATCTTATCTTTTAACACTACCCAAAGAAACCTGTTAACCTTTTTGCTGCCGATAAAATGCAAAACTTGCTTTTTTTTCTAGATGGCTCCTTTCTGCTAATTCTCAATCATATGTGCTTGGAAAAGAATTGTCAAGTAGCCATTAAGATTCCCCATCGGCTGGTATGCCTTTTAGAGATAGGAGGCCAGTGAGTGGACGAAGGAATGGGGGTGCAAAACATGTATGCTTGGCCAAAATTGTAAATTCCTCACACTCTTGACTCCAGTGGCCAACCTGAAAAGCCTGTTGCTCAAAAACTACACCTCCTATGGCTATGAGAGAAAGAATTTTTGTCTGCTTACCAATGGTGAAATGGCTTGTTGGTACTACCTTCGTTCCTGAGATATCAATTTTTTCATGAGAAGGTTGATTATCACTTTTGACACAGTCAACCTAAACATTTAGGTCGCCCCTAAAAACATTGTTGATGAAATGAACACATTTCTGGGCACGAGTTGACTCTAGCATTAAACCTATAGCAAAAGTTCAAAATTTGGGCAAGTAGCTACCAGTCTAGGTTCATGTAATTGAAAGCGTCTTGGTAACGACGTGCTACCCTAAAACGGTGCATAGACGCGACTTTGGCAGCGAAAGGCTTAAAACAATCATGCTAACGAATACTTTCAATCCTACACTAACTAGTTATTATCTTCCTGGCTACCATTACTTTAGTTCTCCATTTCTATATATTTTCTATTAGAATTATATTCCCATTTCAATTTTTCTTTAGTTATTTTATTACCAAACCATTTAACTTTGTTTTCCCTCTTTAATCTGAGATAGATGCTGTGAAAGATATAGTGTACTTTGTCAGCATCTTAAATTTCTGACTCCCTTACATACATATATTCTATCTTGCCTTGTCTTGTTAGTTAGTTTTGGCAATTGCTATTGTTCTGTTGTGATGCAGGCTGAAAATCAATTTTTTCTAAGTCCAAAGATGTCCGATAAATAGCTTGCTCTAGGCCATGCAGTCGGTATCAAAAATCGCAAAAAACTTTGTTGTGATAATGCCACTTGCTACCTTTCTGGGAGCATTGCTGGTTGGCTCAAGTATTCTGTTCATCGTAACAGTCTTCTAATAATGTAACACCCACAGAATAAGAATTAATGCTTAATAATACTCTTATCCGTAACCTATTTGGAAGAAGTTGATATTAGATTTCATGTTCAGTACATCTCTATGATAACCTTCATAATCCTTGTAAATGGACTTTTCCTCTGAATATTCATCGAGATGTTTAAATCCATTGTATTTTTTCTTGTGCTCTTTCAGATGGTATGCTTGGTATGAGAGCAAGACCACCTCCACTTGAAGATTTCGTTGATATATTCAAAAAGTTCAAGTTGGCCTTCAACTTATTGGTAAGGAATCTCTATTGAGTTAGACCTTTCAGTCACCACGCGTAATCAAAATGGAGGAAAATGAATTACATGTCTTTAGCTAAATGGACCGCACGTCTGAATGCATTTCACATTCCCTCCATAAGCTTGTGTTCATGTAGTGTAGTTGTTACTTTAGGCCTCGTTGAAAATGACCGAAGTCAGATTCTCCTCTGTTGCATTCCATTGGTGCAGCGACAGGCTTTGTCGAGCTTGACCTTAAAAATACTCGGTTGAAACCTGCAGTTGACAATAAACGAAAGTGTCTTTTGTTCCTGTGTGGTGGATATATTTCTTGCTGAACCAGTGAAAACGATTGGAGCCTCGCCAAAACTTCTGAGGAGTGGCGACTTACTTGTCAAAACAACACTGGGCTAATTGCACTCTTTTAAAGGACCAGTTGAGTAATTAAGGCCATTATAATCAAGCCATCGCTTGCCTAGCCATATTTCAATCATTCTAGAGTATCAGTTCCCATCTCTACTAGATTTTCTGAGACCAAAATCAAAAATACATCAAGAAATAAAAGACTTTCTTAGTGGAACAGGAACAGAAGTGACTTACTGCTACTAAAAAAGTAACAACATTAGTCCTTTAAATGTTTTCATCTCTCAATTCCAGGCTCGACTCCAGCCGTACATTCATGACCCAAATGCTCCAGAATTAATCCACTTCCTTTTCACACCGCTGAGCCTCATCGTGGACGCCAGCAAGGATCCAAACATCGGCATGCTGGACCTCGTCTCGCGAATCGTCTCGCCACTGCTGACCACAGAGAGCAAAGACCTCTTGACTCACTGTCTTTCATCGAAGGAATCGGAATTCTGGATGTCGTTGGGCGAGGCGTGGACGTTAAGCAGAGAACAATGGCATGGCTATGTTCCGCCGTATTATCCCAAATTCTCAGATGGCTGGCAGCCGTATGCCCCTGGATTAAACGATTCGGCGGTGCATGCTGACATTTCTGCGGTCGTGATGCATCAAGCGGCACAAGTGAAGCGGAAGGAGGAAACCGACAAAGCCAGAACTGAGGTTTGTCGTCTTTTATAAATCATACGAATGAAAACGTACAGAGTGCCTTTCCAAGGCCTGACCAAGGCACTACCCAACGAGTAATTTTGAAACGACCAAGTTTTTCGACAACTCTTGAAAATACAGTAGAACCTCTGTACTGAGGACACCATGGGGACTGACAAGTGCTGTCCTTTATAGAGAGGTGTCCTGATTAGATTTGTCAAATTGAATGGATACAAGTTCTCTGTACAGAAGGTGCGAATGTTGGACATGGTTTGAAGATTTTCTTCTCATTTAAAATCTGGGATGACCACATCAATCATGGTAAACATTTCTTTACAGGCTGAGGATCACGTCTTCCAGTACCCCCGTCCAAATGATCGCCAATACAATGACACGGTTTACAAAGAGCAACAGCTGCACCGACGTGAAGAACCTGAGCGTCCATACTCCCCCACACCACCAGCCAATACTCAGCCACCTCGTGATCTGGTCGGGCCGGATCCACGGGTAGCTGGTTACCAAGCTTATGTGGAGAGACATATTGACAGGTTGGTATTAATATTAGGAGACGTTGACGTGAAGCTGGGGCTGGTTGTTAAAAATCAGGATGCAGTGTCGTTAATAGAGAGGTGTCAGTTAAGGGAGGTTCCACTGTATTCATCAAATTTCTTTCAGAATGGCTTTTTATAGCGGTTGTTGCATCTGCATGCTTCATCTTTACCGAATCGCGGTGGAGGGGGAGACATTGGATGGGTATGGCAAACTTGGATTCCAGAAATGTTTTGCACACATTAAATCAACCCAGAAATTATTTGACATCAAATTTTAAAAGGAAGCTCTTGCAGAAAATATGTGCCATGAAAACTTATGGTTGTATCTCACTTATGACGCTGATAACAGATGGGTGTGGCAAACTTGGGGTTCCAACAAGTCAAGTGTTTTGCAAACATTAAATTTACCCATTTGTAGAAATTTTAAAAGGAAGCTCTTGTAGAAAATGTGTGCCATGAAAACTCGGTTAAATCTCACTTATGACGCTGATACCAGATGGATATGGCAAACTTGGGGTTCCAAAAAGTCAAGTGTTTTGCAAACATAAAATCCACCCATTTGTAGGAATTATTCGACATCAAATCTTCAAAGGAAGCTCGTGCAGAAAATGTGTGCCATGAAAACTTCTCGGTTATATCTCACTTATGACGCTGATACATTTGTATCGTTTCAGAAACCTCGCGGTACAAGAAGACGCACAGCGAGGTCTGCTTGACACGGATATGGCATGGGATGAGCGACAGCGACAGTTCTACCGGGAGCTCCGGGGGAGGAACGCCAGGATATACGAAGTAATCCATGAGAGGACAGGCAGAAATGCCAAGGAATTGACCGTGGCGAAAGGAGAGGTCCTCGAGGTAGGTTGTGATCTGTAGTTACAGTATAGTAGAACCTCTCTATTAAGGACACCCATGGGACTTACAAGTGCTCTCCTTAATAGAGAGGTGTCCTGATTAGAGAGGTCAAATTGAAAGGAAATAATCAATTTGGGACCAAAACAAGTGTCCGTAAATGAGAGGTGTCCACTAAGGGAGGTTCCACTGTATTTGATTGAGAGCAACTCGTACTTTACAGGGTGGCTCAGAAAACGTTTCCCTTGCACAATAGAATTCTATTGTGTATCCCTTGTGTGAGGGGAGAGATTTCTGTAGAGTGTAGACAGTTGGTCTGGTCTTGCAACTTGTCTAAGACAATGGAGATGGAAAACAGGAATATTAGGTTAAGGTCATCGGAAGAAAAGGCGTTAACCTGAAATCCTAGAACTAAATTTGCCAGAAGTGTGACACAAGTTTTCTGCATCGTTGCCAATAAATCGATTTAGCGAAAAGCTTAAGTACCTCAGGACTCGGCGTCAACATGACGTCATCATGACCAGGGGGGTTGCAGAGTTCACATTGACCGCTGCATTACTCATGCTTACACCCCGGGCGTGGCTATTTTGATGCTGATCAAAATGTCAACGTTGGCATTCCATCTTTTCAGCTTATTGATGACTCGAGGAACTGGTGGAAGATGCGTAACTCTGTCGGCGACATGGGACACGCCCCCTATACGATTCTTCGTGAATACGAGACGCCGCGTTACGACGATACTGACGGGCTGTCACCGAGGGAGACATCAAATTTTGATAATAATAAGGTACATAGAAAGCAGAAGGGTTTTAAGTACTTTTAGGCAGTGGGGGATGTATCATCTCGGAGAGATCCTTGTCGGAATCGTCGAGTTTGTAAATGATGAAAAATGATCGACCCTGTACATTCTTCTTCACCATTTCACCATTACATCCCGTCAGCGAGGTGTTTGGAATCCTTGTTTCGTTCCCATGCAATTTGTACAAATAACGAGTGCTTTTGGTTATCTTTCTTGCTGCCTTGAAGTTGTGTAGGGTGTTGAGTGAGTCATGGATGCCAAATTACTCGTCTAAGTTAATTTTTGGCCAAGCTGTGGCGATGTTACAGTAGGGACCCTGGTTAAAGACATGGGGTCGGAAGTTGTTGGAACCAACAGTGAGTGAGGACAAATTGTTTACCTTGACGTCTTCTTGACATACATTCCACCCTTATTTTGTTAATGTTGTATTTTCCTTATCTAGTTGATTGTGACATCAGTGCAGGTTTTGGCCCGGTACAATTTGTTTGGGTAAAGAACTGTAGCTGATGGAAAAAGTGTCTTTGAAGAGACAGTCAGAGGTCACTTGAACCGTCTGACGTCGTATGATATTTGGAATGTTATCATTTTCTGGAGTTGTTTATTGAGGTTGAAACGCGTGATTTGTAGTCCCCCAAGATTCACATTGTTACAATTCTGCAGACATTCCCCACTGGAGAGCCCGAGTTTGATGGTGAAAATGAAATCATGAATTATGTGTTTTGAACAAGTAAGAATTCTAAAAATACTTTTATTCACAAATTTTGGTATCTCTGACCTGGTGATTCTCTGACATACTGGGGGGGGGGGGGGGCCCTGTCACGCATTATTTTTGGAACTTAGGTCCTGTAATAGGAGATGTATTTAGTTAATGGATTGTCACATCACAAAGCATGAGAATGGTACCTGTCGGTGTGTCAACCCCCCGGAATCATGGGGTGAAGCACTCGCTGCCCCCTCTTCCCTAAGCAACAGAAAATATTTGATATGGATATTGAACCTTTAAAATATTAGACCTGCCCTGAAAGTAGATACCAATAAGTATTGATGGATGAATCTTGTTGACCTGGTAGTAGATTCCAGGAAAGTTTTACTAACCTATAAAGATGAGTTGAATTTTAGCATAAATCAGTTGGACTGAAGGCGAATTGGTCATTCATTATAAAGATGAGACTTATATAGATCTAATCGCAATTACAGTAGAACCTCTCTATTAAGGACACCCTCGGAACTGACAAGTGCTTTCCCTAATAGAGAGGTGTCCTGATTAGAGAGGTCAAATTGAAAGGAAACAACCAATTTGGGACCAATACTAGTGTCCTTAATAGAGAGGTTGTCCTTGATAGAGAGGTTGTCCTTGATAGAGAGGTTGTCCTTAATAGAGAGGTTGTCCTTAATAGAGAGGTGTTCGCTAACAGAGGTTCCACCCTCCAGTATGTCAGAGAATAGAGTACTTGTTGACATAAATTGACCGAATCACCTGTTAACTTTCCAGGGTGGCCGTGCTAAGTATAACAATTGGACAAGAGAGTTATATAATGTAATTTTTTTCTCATTTTCATATTAGCATTTAATTTCTAATTTACATGTGCTTCTAGCAGTAGTAATCACAGTTGTCATTCAAACCTAAAATTATTTGTACGCATTGTTACCCAGGCAAAACTAACCATGTTACTACTTTTGCACCTGCTTGGGCAAAGATAAAGAAAGACAGCTCATTATGCAAGCGTCTACCTTTGATTTCCCTGATCCGCTACTAAGGTGTGTGAAGCCCAAATTGCTTATGCACATATAATATACTTGAGCACTTTTGGGTTTGAATGACAAGCGTGGAATTGGTATGATAGGGGAGGGGGTTTGCACTCACCAGCTGATTCTGTCAAGTAAATCAATACAAAGCTGGCTCTGAAGATATGTGGAACAGGCGTGGATCCAGGATTATTAGAAAGGGGGGCCGCAGCCAGAACACTGGAGCACTTGGCAGGTGGTCTGGGGAGGACTCCCCAGAACAAATTTGAAAAACGAAACCCTTACATGCAATTTCAGTGCCTCTGAGGATCATTTAATTTAAAGATCTCCACGCCTAAAGTTGGTAATCTCATAATCAAAACGTACCTTTGAACAACCTTTCAGGACTGTAAGAAATAATCTTGACAAATCAATAGAAAGATATCAAATTATTATTTCTTCTCAAGTCAGCAGAAAGTGGGGGGCAGGGGGGGGCAGGGGCGGGTCAGCCCCCCCCCTTGGATCCACCCCTGTTGAAAATGACACGTCAAAAGTGTGTGTGTCAACTTGACATGAGCGCCTTGGCTGAATAAACTTCAGGGTTGACAGAATCAGCTTGTGAGTTGGGTGGAGTGTAGGCCTAACACACTGCATGTAAAGTGAGGGGAAGGGTAGAATGGGGTAACGAGCCTTAGCAAACTAAATATTGTCACTGGATGTGAGGTCTTGGTGGTGTTGTTTGGGCGAACAGTTTTGACAGTTATGACAATATTGCATCCCTGTTTTGAATGGGTGCTGGGTTAAAAGCAGTTAAACGTTTGGCAGAGCATCAGGCATGGTTGAAGTTAGCTGCTAACTCTGACGTAGGCAGAGGTCACAATGGCTTCTATGAACTTGTTTTTGTGTTGCATAATGGATTTAACAAGTGAGATAGACTTGGCCAGGACCTTGTAGGTGTCTGTCCATCGGTTAACACCGGCACAATATCATTGATCGTGCTTTTCGTTGTGAGACGAACCTTGCTTTACTAAGCTGTGGTTATATTTACAATGAGAAGTGAAGGTTTCCTTGTAGGCTATCCCACATCACCCAAAAGTACTTTCAGATCAAATCCGGCTGATGTGCATGTTTTTAAGTGCGTGGGTTTTGATGATTGTGTCGCAATCCTCATCCCTACTGACAGATTTTGATGAATAGAGGTCGCACCTTTCATATCTCCAATCCAACTTTGAAACTGAATTACTTTTGTCTCACGACATCATTACTTGACCGAATTGATCAACCTTTTCAAATTGATAGACAACCTCCTTAATTATGGTTTAAGAATACAGTAGAACCTCTCTTTTAAGGACACCCTCCTAGTCGAGAGGTGTCCTGATTAGAGAGGTCAAATTGAATGGAAACCACCAAATTTTGATCAAAACTAGTGTCCTTAATAGAGAGGTTGTCTTAAACGGAGAGGGATCCGCTAATGGAGTTTCCACTGTATATACACCAAAAACACATTACTTCCATGTTTTTGATAACACGTATAATGAAATCGTTTTCAAAGTAGGAGGACCAACTCTATGGCTTAATAATTTCAGGCTCAGACATATTACAGTAGATTATCTGTATCAAGGACACCCTCGGGACTGACAAGTACTGTCCTTAATAGAGAGGTGTCCTGATTAGAGAGGTCAAATTGAATGGAAACAACCAATTTGGGACCAAACCTAGTGTCCTTGATTGAGAGGTTGTCCTTGATAGAGAGGTGTCGGCTAAGGGAGGTTCCACTGTATTTTCAAATATTCTTTTGCTTTTGCATAATTTCAGAGCTGAATGTAGTTTATCAAACATTTGTCAATTCGGTTAAATAAAAAATGTCATGCGACAACTGTGGCCTAATTCAGTCTCAAAGTTAAGGTTGGATTCGAGTCAGAGTCGTAAATGGTGAGCCCCCCCCCCCCCCTCCATTGCGGGAAATAAACTACTGAAGTATCTTCCCTCGTCATTGTAAATATAACCCTGGCGCTGTTTTGTATTTTCCCAGCCTCATCATGTTCGCTTCTGCGTAAGTTCTTATGAATCCATTGTAGCCACCTCACCCTCAGTCACGCTATTCACACTTTTGTCGATATTGTTTTGATTGATGTATTTTCACCATTCTCTTGCCTAGAAAGTGTTAAAGGCCATTCGTTAAAAATTTGAAATTTGTAATTAATTTGAAAATTTCCAATTGTGGATTGACGAACCAAATATAAATATCAGCAATGCCAATGTGTGACAGATAGACAAGTACTAAAATTCCAAGTTTCAACAAATTTGTATGCATAATAACTGCACTACGGCATTGTGTATAACTGCATTTCTTTTTTCCTGGACCACCAGTAAGTACAAACAGCGTACCCCTTTAAAAGACTTTTGTGCAGTCAGTGATTGTCTTTAGCAATGTTAAGTCGAGGAATCCCAAACCCTCCAAATTAAGCCTTGGCAAACATCATTTTATTGAGGTCCATTTGAAAATAAGGGTACTGTCTAATACCTGATGAATCTGGGTTTATAATGAATGGGTATGAACACTATAAACCAGAAACTGCTCAAGGCCATCTATGTTTGTGGTTTTGTAAAATTACAGCTCTGGTGTTGCTCGTGTTTTAATGATTCTGTGACAGTATTCTGATAATGTGGCACTGTATTTCTTTAATGTTATTCCTATTAGCAGAATCTATTTGCACTGACATTGAACACGTTAAAAAATACTTTTTTATTGGATTTCTGTTTCTGATTCTTGGAACGAAGTGTTCGTGATATCTTCCAGTGTTTTGGTGTTATAAATACGTCCTGCATCTAAAGCTTGGCACAATGCTGGAACGTTCATCTTGGTCCTGATAGGGTCTAACCTCTTGCTGCAGGCTTGCTTTAAACATTTTCTTCCAGTACCTCATTGGGGAGGTATGCATGGTAATGTCCTAAATCATGTTTGGCATGGTTGAAATTGTCGACTAGAAATTGACTCGCCCATTTGCCCTGGAAGATGAACTGACTGTGTTGATTCATTTGATCTTGGGCAGACTGCCGAACATGTCAAAATGTTCAGAAACTAATAGGAGAAACGTTGGTGGAAATGGTGCGGATTCCACTGATCCCTCCAAAAATTGCCCAGTTATCATTCCCGTATTCTAAAAAACGATAGATTTATAAATGAACCGTAGTTTACAGTGTAAAGGCACTATGTGCCTACGGTGGCTAGTTTTGAATTCAGCGGTTATGGTTAGGCAACCATAGCCACTTGGGTTGGTGCAAAATGTGGAAGTAGTCAAAAAGCATTTAAAACCACATTATTCATTATCTAATTTGAGGTATTTTAGAATAGAAATTGATAACTCAATGTCGGTATTGATTGTCTCACCAAAACCACTTGGGTGGAGCTGAAATTTTGGCCAAAACCGAAATGTTGGCCAAAACTAAGGCTTTAGTCTACATTTTAGCTCTACCCTCGCGGTTCGGTATCAATTCCTCCCGTTCAACACCTCCAGTTCGGTATCAATTCCTTGAACTAAAGTATTTCAGTAGTGAGCAG
Organism: Lineus longissimus; assembly: GCF_910592395.1. NCBI lineage: Eukaryota > Metazoa > Nemertea > Pilidiophora > Heteronemertea > Lineidae > Lineus > Lineus longissimus. The sequence continues at coordinate 10,031,991 of NC_088315.1, forward strand.
CCAGTCCTCTCGAACTATTGTCACGCTTTGAGTAACTTTTCTTTCTGTTGCGCACTTCACGTGAGGGTCAAAAATAATGTTGGAGGAAGATAAAATCAACAAAGTTGTGCTTCTGTTTCTTTTGCCCAGAGATGATATTATTGAATAATTGCGCCATGAAATGATCTATCGAGTGCCATCGATTGCATTAGTGGTAGATTTTGATGTTAGTGCCGTCTCTCGTTGAGGCAATTAAAGCGGATAGTCAGATCAGTCTTGTGCCGAATATGTGTCACTAAAAGTTATGGGACAGTCACTCATTGTAGATAAAGGTGTGAGGTTTTTCACTGAGTTTAAGATGCACATTTACGTTGTTGTTGACTTTAGGCATCACAAAGTTCTTTTTTGGAATTTCAGGCCAAATAATTGGAACCTGCAGGTAATATTAACATTACCACGGCAACCGTTTAGGTTTCTTATTTTCCCGTCTCTTATCCTTTTTGCTAAGGCAGTGGTTGTCATCATCATCATCATCATCTTTGCGAGTTATTGTAACCCTCACGGGTCTCCAACTCAAAAATACCATATAAGCATGTCTGCAAGTCATCCATTGTTATTTTCAGTTTTATCTTAATTTTTCCTGAAAGTTTTTCATATTTTTCCATATGTTCTTTGCCTCAGTCAGTTCATGGGAGTACCATAGCCTGAAGGCGTGTTTCATATGCAGTGTCTGATTTTCTGTTGAGGCCAGGTTTACATAGAGTCATCTTGTCACATGTCTCATGATTTTCATTTCACCAGTCACGTGTCAACAAAAGAATGTTCCAATTGTGACAGATGGATGCCTGTGTTTTCACCAGTCATGTGTCAATAAAAGTATGTTCCAGTTGAGACAGATGAATGCCCGTGTTTTCACCAGTCACGTGTCAACAAAAGAATGTTCCAGTTGTGACAGATGAATGCCTGTGTTTTCACCAGTCACGTGTCAACAAAAGTATGTTCCAGTTGAGACAGATGAATGCCTGTGTTTTCACCAGTCACATGTCAAAAAAAGAATGATCAGTTGTGACAGATGAGTGCCTGTGTTTTCACCAGTCAAGTGTCAACAAAAGAATGTTCCAGTTGTGACAGATGAATGCCTGTGTTTTCACCAGTCACATGTCAAAAAAAGAATGTTCCAGTTGTGACAGATGAATGCCTGTGTTTTCACCAGTCACATGTCAACAAAAGAATGTTCCAGTTGTGACAGATGAATGCCTGTGTTTTCACCAGTCAAGTGTCAACAAAAGAATGTTCCAGTTGTGACAGATGAATGCCTGTGTTTTCACCAGTCACATGTCAACAAAAGAATGTTCCAGTTGTGACAGATGAATGCCTGTGTTGCCGGCATCTGGAAACGAATAGTTCATTCTTCAGAGCAATGTGTAAATGAAGAAATGTGGCTCGATACACCTGGCTGGATGACTTCTATGTAAACTATGCGCATCACTTATGCTTTTGGAGAATGCTGCATATCCTTGAAGATTTGGGGTAAAGCAGCCCCATACAAAAGCAACATTTAGCCCCGAACAATGAAGATATTAGAGAGGGTAAGATTTTGATCCAAGAACGAGGTGGTTTTTTTTCTCTGGTTGACGTCATCAAGTCAAACTGATTGTCTTGTATTATTGTTTTGAGGCATACCAGGCATTATAAACACACTGTTTCATTTCATTTCTGACAACAGGCAATATGGTATCGATCGTCCAAATATCACCACGTTTTCGTTCTCGAATCGAAAATCTTAACCTCTCTAATGATTTCGTGCACACTTCTTGAGGTGCTCCCAGTACTGGCGTGGAAAAACAATACAAGAGAGAGAAATTATTGTTGGTATATTTGACTCGACAAAATTTTTACCAAAATGGCTTCCACGCAGTCACTAAACACTGGTTTTGTGATGGAATGACTGTTCAGAGAGATTGAGTGTTATCTTCTTATTCGGGGGAAAAAAAAAAAAAATTTGCAAATTTCAAACTTATTTTGTTTTTCCAATTAGAATGTATTTTTTGTTGTTTAAATTTTGCAAATACTGGTTTTTGTGAAACCATAGAAATAAAATAATATTCAGCCGCTTACAGCACCCCTGCTTTTGCTTGCTTGGAAACCCCATATGGAGAGGCCTTTCCATAACCCCTGCTTCCATTCCTGCGGTAATATTCGGGGTAGTTTGTTTTTATCAAAAGTGGTACGGCAATTTTCATATCAGTAGTTGAAATTTTGGGTATTGTTTTTGGTATGTATGTTACAAAGAATAAGTAATGACCTGATTTATTCTCGATGTTACAATGTTATGTTATGTCCATAAGTTACCTTTGGTGGTATACCCAAACCTTTACTGTTTGTTTGCCCTGATTGTGATTCCTGACTATTTAGAGTCTTGATAATATAACAATCTAAAAAGCAGGTTACCTCAAGGGACATTGGGATATTTGACTGTTATCGATATGATATCAAATTACAAAAAAACATAAAATTTTCAGGTCGCCTTTAAAATAAATAGAAGAAGAATGAGGACGAGGTCCATTGAATAAAAAAATTTATCAAAGACGAAAAAAAATTGTCCCATACTATCACAGACCACTCTGCTGGCTGAGTGCTGGGTTGTTACCAGTCTTACAAGGCGGACGCTCTACCATCAGGCCACCATATCCCTTCAAATAACCTTAGAAGTTTAGTGACTTTGATTTAAAATACTGTTTTGAAATTGACATTTCAAGCCTATTGAATTCTTCTTAAATGGAGATCAGGCTGTTGATTTGGGTTCAATTCATGAATTTGAATGAGACATGATGTATTATGGTGTTTTTGTCCGAGTGAAGTTGGTCACTTTGTTATGTATCAATGATAATTTAGGGATCTCAAGAGCAGTACAGTTCAAAACTGAATAAAATGTGACACATGGAACAAGGTGTTTATAGATCCACTCAGTAGTTAAGGGTTGGCCATAGGTAACACCAACATTGGCAGGTGGCCGTCAAAACGTCACGTTGTGACATCAGGTGAAGAACCTCTTTTGTCAACCCTTATCCCTTATGTACTCAGGTCTCTGACAGAATATCGGAACAGGGATTTGACACTTATGGCTGTTGGTGATTTTTTACCAACATATGTTCATTCTATCGCCAGAAAACAGTTGGTAGAAAAAAAATTACATCAATCTAACATCACCCAGGCAGCAATGTCAGTTTAGTATCCATCCCTGACCAGGGTGTGCCGGGTATACAATCATTACTGCATCAATAACTTTGTAACGTTATGGCTAATTACTCGTTCCTTTTCGTTTCAGCGAGAACCAGAACCTTACGACCATCGAGACAACGGTGCTATGTTCAACACTCCAGCGCCGCCCCCTCCTCCACTTCCACCAATCGCTCCTCCGGTCACAGCGCCGCAATTTGAAAAAAAATCTAAAAAAGGTGATTACTATTCTCGGTTATAGGCTGTTTTGTAAAGTATTGTTCAAATACTGTATTACTATGTGCATATTAACCCTTCGTGGACACAGCGGGAACATTAGAGCAAGATAGTAATCAATTGGTCATATTTTTGTCAAAATCAAAACTTGAGACAAAAACTCACGGAGTTAACAGAAGAACTGTTTTGTGGGGTTGCAATGAAGGTCTCTGTCCATGAAGGGTGATAAGTGTTCATTTTGATCGACTTGATCTCTTCGAATGCCTATCATACAAGGTGTCCCAGAACATCATGCTGCATTTTTGAACCGAAATTTAGAGCTGGGGTTTATTGAAAAGTGGATCTTGATTGGCCAGTGGTATAAGACCACGTTTGGGAAAAACTTCTTAACACAAGCCAGTCTACCCACCTGTTGGACTTTATTGGTTCTAAAATTGAGTTCCAGTAGTCACTGGTATGTAGGCAGTGTTATTCCAGTGGTAACCAGTTGTGTTCCGATCATTTGGATTGTGGTGATGCAATGGAAAGGACTTGTTCTGGGGCACTTTGTTGTGTGATTGCGTATAGGATCTACCTCAGCTTTCCTCCAGAGAAGTCTTGCCCTACACTCACTCCTTCATGTCACCTTCCACCTGTGCTATACCTTGTAGTAAGCTCGTTCGAAACAGCGCCATAGAATCGGAATAGGATAAGAGAATATACCATTTTGAGGTGACCAATTTTGTTTTGCCAATTTGTGACCCGTCACAGCAAAACCAGGCACATGTCGCACAGAAGATCAGCCTAAATGACACCAGGAGATAATGGGAGAAATTGATGTGCTCATTTCACAAAAGGCAGACAACAGAGAAATGAACAAACATTCTGTCTCAACCTGCCAAGCTCAGAGCGACAGGCACCTGCTTTTGCTGTGACGGGTCACATTTGGTACCTTTGCCTTGTGGTCCACACTGGTTTGAAATTTAGCCTAAGAAACCATTACTTCTTGTGATTAGTATTCCGGGCCCTCACAAAGGTCAACACCAAGACACCTAAAGGGCTGCATATGCAGGTTTCGGTTTCTAGGGGAAGGCCTGCCCAGCACATACACATGTACAGGCTTGCCATTCTAAAAACAAACTGGTAATTGACTACCTGTAAGTCGTCTTGATCAACCACTTTGGTATGAGACGCTCCACGGGGCTGATGCATTTGATACGACCTTCTACAATGTCATTTGCGGTTTTGACACAATGCCGTGCAGTGCATCATGCATCAATCAATCAATCAATCAATATAATACTTATGTGGCGCATTTCCGTGGTAACACCACGCTCAAAGTGCCACCTTTCCAAAAGCAGAGTTTTCAACTGCCTCCTGAAAACGTCCTCTGGCAGGGATCTCAAGTAAAGTGGAAGCCTATTCCACAGGTATGGCCCACACTTAGAAAAACTGCATTCACCGTACCTGGATTTGGTCCGCTTGACAAGCAAGTTCTTGCTCGCCACTGACCGAGTACGACCTTCGGTTTCCCTAAGAAGGCACCGGAGGTACTCTGGTCAAACACCATGAACTGATTTATGAACCATGCACAAAATCTTGAATTCAATCGAGGCTTGATGGGTAGCCAATGAAGCTCCCTTAGTAATGGTTTAACACGCATCAACCTGCTTGCATCATGTCGCCATGAGGCCTGTGTTTTGGACTGTCGTTGCGTAGGTCAATGTTGAACCTTGGCCACGGGAGCCATCTTAATTCTTCTCGAGTTTGGACGATTCCAATTCTATGAGCTTCACATTTAGGGTCACTGTGAGTTGGATACTTGTCCTACTTGACCAATTCTTTGTAAATAATCTCTTATAATTACCATTATACTCTTAATCTTGAATCTATAATATCGAAAGGGCAGATCCTTTCGTTTTGTTACGTTATAAACGTATCTGTTTGGGCAGCAAAAATTAAGGTCACAAAACTTGTGATAACCAATTTATAAGAAAAAAATTGAATTCGCGCAAAATTGCAGGACACATTTCTGTGGGTTACCTGGGCTACTGTTTCAGGAATATGTGTTTTTGTCCATCACAGCCAAGTCCAGGTTATACGGAAGCAGAATTTTTCAAATACTCTTGTGATATGGCCATATGTTGAATTGAATTGAAATATGTATATTGTTTTAACAAGTTTAAATGTGGGATCAGTTCAGCTTAGGTACATTAACCACTTGATGCCGTAAGACGTATATATACGCGAACTCTATCTGAACCGCTCTGCCGTAAGACGTATATATATGTCGGCCATCCAAAGGATTGTTCCATGTAAATCCTGTACTAAAACCCCTATTCAAACAATCGCGGGGAATCCCCAGCGTAAACTGAAACTGAGGAGGCTTCATTCTTCACAAAAACACCAGCTGGCAGTTCTTGATCGATGGCCGCTGCAAAGACAAAAAATTACGTTTTCCTGAAATTAATTCTGGCAGAGTGGTAAGGTAAGAAATTTTTTATAGCGGCATCAAGTGGTTAAACTAATCAATGCTAAATGCATTTGTTTTGTTTTTGACAGTGAATCGTAAATCTAGAGTACCTGGTAAAGATGATGTATTATTATTGTAGGAACTAAAACTAACAATTTCTTGACCCTTTCCCTGCCTTGTGGCCTTGATATATGTTGAGTCACAACACAGGGCTATTGGGGTTTACAATGAAACCTCCCTTAGCAGACACCTCTGTTAGCGGGACACCTTCTCTATTAGGAACACTGCTTTTGGCCCCAAATTGGTTGTTTTGACTCAGTTTTAACCTCTTCAATGAGGACACCTCTCTAGTAAGGACGGCATTTGTTAGTTCAGAGGTTGTCCTTATTAGAGAGGTTCTACTGCATATGTCTTACATCGTAGTTCCAGGCTTCAAGACACACGCCTTGATTTTGGCAAAAATATATAAGGCTCAAATATCTATTTTACATTTGTGATTAAAGTCATTATAACTGTACTCCACTGCAAAGTGGGTTGGCTAGATATTTGAAAGTTGATGTGGGCTGTTGCTGAGGCCATGTACCATAGTGAAAGAATCCTGTGCAGGGAAAGGGTCAAAGGATGAGTGCACTGAGAAATTCGTATTTTCTGCTGGCCATCAGAAGTTTATATCTGCACTCTTTTTGTGTGGAGGTTGATATTTAAACCAAATCTAAATGAACTTTGATATTTTATACCATGGTTTGATACCACTATTTTCCTTTGTACCCAAAGTCATTTTCGGATTTTGATTTGAAATTTTTCTCAGTGTACTCCTCCTTTAAGTAATTATATTAGGGAGTAGACAATTTTATATTGATGATGATGTGTGAAAGCATTCAGTGTCTGGGTGAGAGAGGTATCTTTGCAATAACAGCTGAATTCAGTTTTATGTTCATGTAACAATATTTATACAGTGCGTTCCAAAAACATTTGAAAAATATTCACAGGTCATGCATTTTGACATGAGCACTGTACTGTCTATGTCACTGTAAGAAGACTTCAATCACTGTGCATTTTTGAGTGCACAACACTGTACAAACACAATGGCTTTTCACTTCAGCTTGTTTTTGACATAGACAGACTTCAAATTAGCATTTGAAATAACTTGGGCATGTCCCGCCATCATGTATTTATTTTATTTTCAGAACATGTATAGATTAACACTGAGGTTTTTAATTGGAAAATGATATGTATATACATAAAACATAAGATATTTTAGTTTACCGGTATCTAGTATGTGAATTTTGTGAAATATAAATGTGTTAATGCTCATAGTTGGAAACTTGAGGGTAAGATACTTGAGGGTAAGAATATTTGCAGTTTTGAGATCTCGTACTACATCACAGGTACATTAAAACCAGCTGATAAACTAAAAGTTATGGTAATGTTGGGAAACCTACACCAGGATGTCAACTCTCAGCTCATGTAAGGCTTGGCAACTCATTAACCCTTACGTAGTTAATTGATAAAAATGAATTTTACGAAAAATACAAATTGCAAATCTTCAGTTTGGTGCCAAAATCGATTTGGTATTCAATATCTATTTCCATGGAAACCTGTTGGCACGATGATTAATAGATTTTTTGTATCTTTACTTTCAAAACCATTTTGCCTAAATCGTGCAATTGATGTGACCATAACCTCTTGCTCAGGCCTGCATCTGTTCTTTACTCAGTTCCACCTAAGACAGATCTCTGTGCTCGTTATTCTTCTGCGACTGAAAGTCTTTTAAAATTGATCATTGACTCTAAATTGAAGGTAAATTGATCATATGATGATCGCCAAACTTAGAACTTCTTTATAGTTCACCTTATAAAAACATAGGTGCATGGTCCTAACATTTTCCTATGGCTCTCTTCCAAGTCCAACTTAAATCTTATTCAGAAAGTTGTTGATTACCTCTTCCAAGATTAGTGATACGTGTTCTGTCCTGCTGCATACTGAAACCATTCCAGTTTAATAAGATATATACAATTTGGTGATTAGAATTAAGAGTAGTAAATGCTTTTACTTCAGTTCTGTACAGAAAACCTAGTGTTAATGTACATGACATTTTCGGTAAGGGCATTTACTGTCTTTGTTCATATCAGCCATCATATCTGTCCATTTCAAGTCTGTTTTCGACATTTTATGACTATCTAATGTTTTATAGCATTGTTTGTTGATTGCTATATTACTCGTAATATTCTACCAGGCTGACTATATTCTCCCATTTGTGTATAGATCTCTCTTTGATAATTTTGGTAACATATCAGTAGTGAGCATTTTGAAAAATGCCCAGACTAGAAGATAGTGTATCAGTGAAAAACTATTATGAATATCACAGTGTTGATCTCAAAATGAATTTTTTTGCGTAATAGTGACCAACTGTTAATACAATGTGGTCCACTCTTTGCACATTTCCTGTTGGTTGTGGTGTGTATTGATTGTGACAGGCCTAGCCCAGCCAAGATCAGGGCCACAGCGTCAAGTATTTTTTTATGAAAGGAAGAGCAGGTCTTCAGGTGTGGCAAAAAGTCGTCATCTCAGAAATTGATTTCTTTTCTTGCACCTGTTTATAAAGTTCGATGCCCAAATCCTGTCTTCAGCAGTTTTCTTTGACAAGTCTCTTTTGTCATTTTTTGCTGACTCTATGCTATCAATTGATTATTTTTCCTTCCCCCTTAGAACCTACACACTATTTTAGATCCATGTGGGACCTTTTTGGTACAGTTAATCTGGCCAAGTGTGCTCATATGATTGACCTCCATTGATAACGTCTTTCCTCCTTTTATCCCAACCCAATTGTCGTTGTTTCGCTTTGAACCATCCTGGCACAAGATATAGATAGGGTTTATACAGGTTTTTGGTTTGGTTGCACTGAATGTCGTTATCTTACCCTATAACCATCCCTCGTCTATAGGTTCATCATTGACCAATCAGCATGCCTGTTTCATCATTTTGACATGATGGCGGCTCTATAACCGTTACGTTACGTTCCATCCAAACTAATCCTCCGCACAGAATGTTCACTCGCACTTACTATAACTCTCTTATTAATCCCTGGTGGTGGCTTAATCTGTAGTGACATCCAATTTGCAAATTAACAAGTGATAATCGCTCATTAAATCTCATAATCAATCATTCAGTATCAAACTTGACTGTTGATACGATTATTGATGTTGAATTTCTTGAATAGGATGTTGTGATCATGATGATGGGATTATCGTTGGTCGTGAATGAAATATATATGAAAGTAATAGTGAGTGATTTTCTGAATATATTCATATATGTGCTTCAACTATACATTCTTCAGACACAGTGGCATATGATCGAAAACCATTATTATGTAGTGAATCATTTTATTGCAGTTGCGTATGTGGAAAAAAACAATTGATTTTGATGTCTTAGTTGCGCTATTTCACAGTTTCTCTTGGTTCATGGTGGTGGTCTTTGCTTTAAGTCCTCACCAAGGATGCTGGTGGGATTTTTGAAGTGGATTATCCAACTTCCAGATAGCTAGTTTGCAGATATCAAACACTGGTTGGAACAGACGACTTCGATATCTATAATGCTAATGCATAATTACAATATTGATATGTCAATTTCCCTGGCTCTGAATAGCGTCCTTTAAAAGTTCAACTGGCACCATTTCACGGAAGGTATCACTTTTAAAACCAGGTGAATTCCTTCAAGTCCATGAAGCCTAATTAGTTTGAAAAAACTTCACCCAGTGGACATACCAGCAGTGTGGTCATACACATCGACAGTAGGTTGAATGATGGATAGAACTGGTATACAAAGGCTTGCAAGTATGACCTTAAAAATAACACGCCCTTTCAACAGCAGTGGCCCTGGCATATCATTTGCACTCAAAATTTCATGATTTAACCCCGGTTTATCCTGAAATCTTTCAATAGAACTCAGATGAGCTGCTCAAACAGTGGTACAGCCTGATCATTTCTGACCTGTACCCACTTATACACCTTGGTACATGTACAGAGGAGAAGCAAGTTTGACAAAGAGACCTGTCTAGAGTTTTAGCGAATGTGTTGTTTGAATGCGGGGATCTCTTGATTGCCAGCCGAAAGTCCGTGGCAATAATCCACAGCAGTTCCAGTGAATAAAATCACCATTTGGTAAAGCATTGATCAGTCATTGATTGCTTTTGATACTCTCTGCAAATCTTTATCAATTGAGGGAACATGAAGATGGAAGAAATAATGAAGAATTAAGAATTTGCATCTTTTAACTTTCATCATCATTATCTTTGCAAATTTCAGTATTGCTATCCATTTCCAGAGATTGCTTCTTATCCTCTTCAAAAATAACCATGTCCTTTGTTCACAAAAATGCCTCGTGAAAGGATATACATTGTAATCCTTGTTCTTCAAGTTTTTGAAGAAAAGTTCAAGATGAAGAGTAGGAAACTTTGGATGAAAAGTGGAAGAATGTGAATTTGATCATTTTGCGTTTGACTTATTTTTCTGTCTGTTCGTCCTTGCTTGTATATGTTGCATCTAACCTTTTGTATTTAACCTCCACATTGACAACCTGGTTCTGTGCTTGTTGCCATGGATACAAAAAGCATGCCCACAACAAATATGTTTTTTTGGTGATGTTGCTTGCCATATTGATACTTCTTTTAAAGTTTATTCCGTTTTGTTTTTTGGTGTTGCGCCCCTCTTGCTTGGTTATGTTTAATATTGCACGTGCCTAGTACTTATAGCCATTTATGCTTTTACTACCCCGATAGGCAGGTTGAAATGACCTGCGTCGTCTTCCATTACATTTTGAAAATGGAAGGAGAACCAAAAGAAACTTTAACTCCATTTTTAAAGTGGTTGTGCCATTCGCAGCTTCATGAAGATCAAAACTCTACCCCAACTGATCACACTCATCAAATAATATTTGATGATTGTTGTCTGGTGGAGTTGTGGGCCATTTTAGTCAAAAGTGCAAAATTAAGGTCCCGTAGCAATACTCTATAGACAGTGGAATAAGTGGCCACAAAGGGAAATCAGAAAAGGCAAAGATTTTGATTGATGCATAACAAGGCGAAACTAAGTAGAGTCACAGGATTGTGACACTGCGGTGAAAAAACATTTCGGCCTTTCCTGATCTCCTGTACCGGTCAATTATTTCACTGTCTAAAGTACATGTCTTTTATATAGCTTGGTCGTGCCATAATGGTCTCGGCCCCTGCATTTAAAGGACAGTGTCTGTAGTATTCACCTGAGAAAATGGATCTCTGCAAAAATCGGTGATGCCAAAAACTCATTTGGATGCCAAAAACTGATTTGATGCCAAACTGGTGATGCCAAAAACTCATTTGGATTTTGAACATCATCTTTGAACTATTAATACAACTTTAAAAAACTGTTGACTGCAAAATCGATAAGTTAAGACACAATTCTTTAAAAGTGTGCTTTTGTTGCAAATTCAACCAGCTTTTTTTTCTTCAATTTTTTTCTATATCTTCCTCTTTACAATTTGGTGCAATTTCATTCCCTGTTAAATTCTACGTTATTAGGTGAGGCTAACTGGTAGTCTGCCTTCCCTTTTCTAAAAGTCAGCAGGAGTTGGCATAGCTTTCGGGACAGGCTGTACATGTATGTGCTCATAACCAATTAACCATCTTAGGCTAAAAATCATTAGGCTATGATTAGACAAAAATGTTCTTCCAAATTCATGAAAGATATTTTTTTCTTCTATATTCTTCAAAGACTTTTAAACATGAGGTTGTGGTTTTGAAGAGATGTCACTTTGTCTATTCCCATGTGGATGGTTTACATAGAGTTCATGTTGTCACTTGCCCTGGTTCACATGTCACATGTCATTTGTCACAAGCATGACCGATTTCAGCTTGAAAATGTGACCTGACATGAAATGAAATGAGGGTGAAAAGTGACATCATGAATCCTATGTAACCCACTCATTGGAAATAACATTTGTTTTAAATGTCATGTGACTTAAGTGACATGTGACATTGCAAACTCTATGTAAACTCATGCAGCCTCAGTGATGTTTCAGTCATTTAAAAAGAGCAAGTCAAAATTAATAACCCCTGCAGATGAATTGACAATGCCTATTGGCAGAAATCGACATCTCTCTGACTGATATCACTCAATATCGCTGATAACTTCTGGAAAAGATTTTTTTGCACACTTGAAAACCTGCCTTTCCTCAAGATTGTGTTTAGTTGTCAGATACGGAGGTGCCAACTTATCACAGGGTTAGTATCCTCATTTTAAGCACACGTGATGAAATCATGATTCAAGATGTATTTTACCCTTCATTTGAATCACCTCGCTATGTAAAATATGGCGTGCTCTGTCCAAAATAGGGTTTCGGAGCATATGGAGAAAATGGGGAATGGAGAAAAGGAGAAATGAGCCAATAGCCCATTGTCCTGTCTAAGCCCCAAAGACTACTTGCCACAAGAGCAGGTCACAAATGAAAAAACTTACAGAATTCAGTTCCAGCAAATTTTACAACCTTGTTTTGAGGAAGAAAGTTGTTGGATGACATTCACCTACAATTTGCTATTTTCTGATTTTGATGAGTAAAATACATTTTGCAACACGTTTTATCACAGTTTATTGTTATGTATGGTTGGTTGAATTGGTCGAACTTGGTCTGGAGAAGATAGTTTTTACAATGGAAATTAAAAATGCTTTAATTATTTTGTGTTTCACTCGAGTTGGTCAGAATTTCATGTACCGGTACACATTTACATACACAGCTGAGTGTAGAAGTAATCTGGCCAACTTGAGTTGGAGCTATATATATATATTTGTAATCCATGATAAGATTTTGACATATTTACACAATAAAACATGATCATGTACATAGGAGGAAGATGTGTCATTGTTATTTTTTGTCGGCATGCTTTTCATTTTTTTCATGGCATGAACATTGCACAGAAACCAGAGTTGAAATGTCCACAAAGTGTCTTATGTTATCATAGTCTGCTATTGTCATGCTTACATAATGCTTTTTCCACCGCTCGATCTTGTCTAGGGTGTCCACACAGACATGCAGTAATGTTGCTTTACAGGCCAAATGTAACACGGGTGGGCACCTTTAGTTGGCAAGCTAAAGCTACATGCACACGACAGACCAAATAACAAAAACAGCGTTTTCAGAATGTTTTCAAATGTTTTCAGGGTCGCTTGCACACAACAAACAAAATGATGCAGGCGGATCAAAAAATAACCGGCTTAATAATAAGCTTTTCAACAAGTGCACGCATCATCGAGTAGAACATTCCAGGCAATTATACATTTCATATTTTATGTTTTTCGCAAACTTTGTTCCGACAATGTACAAGGACAGATTGGCAAGAAATAATGTTTTTTCCCATTTTGTCTGTCGTGTGTGCATACATGTAGCTTACAGCATTGTATCTTGGGCGCCAACAAAATTTATGTACTGCTTGATTGAGTGTCCTTTCAGAAGGTGGCCTCTGTTGATCACCAAATTCATTTTGTTTGCAAAAATCAATGTTTCAATGTGGCCTTTAACTTTCAGGTTGATCATAGATCCTTTTTGGTGTGTATCTCGGCATTGATCACATATGTTTGTCATAGATTCATCTTAGAATTCAGACTTAAAATTGTGGCAGAGTCGGCGTGACCTTGACCAACTTTTCAAGGTCACCATGTCAGCATTTTGAAATTGTAGGTTGAAAGGTGGAGTATTTTCATTGTTTTCTTGAGACCCTTGTTGATTATCTGCATGACTTGTTGAGAAAAACTTGAGTCGCTGTGTCCTGCATGTAACTTTCAGGAGTCGGTAGATCATGTGTTACGCAACACACGAGTTAAGCCACCTTGGCAAAGGTGAGCACACCAGCCCCTGGCAATTTCATTAGACTCAACTGAGGCTGAATTGATTTGCTCCATGCTCTCTGGTTCGACAACCAAACTTGGAAGACTTCTTGAATTTCTGGTATGGCCCTCCAGAGCCCTCTAGCAGCAAATTATGGGACTATGCTCTTGGAGAACTACCAACCTGGCTGCTTGGGCCTGGACAGCACCATCCATCCATCATCAATCATCACCATCATCATCATCAGGCACCATGGCCCTCCTCCTTACAGTTACCAATGTCATCCTTCAACCCTGCACCTGCTTTTTTCAACCCTCAAGTTTAATTGGCACCAGTCAGAAATGATCAGGTGTAACTCTTATAAGAGCAGGTCCTCGAGTTCCCCTGAATGGTTTCAGAATGTTGACTGGTCACTCTCATTGCTGTGGGGAGGTGACAATAAACCCAGTCTTTTCCCTTTATAATATGTAGACCCTGATATGATTTGGTTGTTCTGTGGCATGATGACAGGTGGCAGATGGTAGGACTCCCAGTCTGTTGTACATTTTCTACAGGCCTATGTAGGCATTTCAACTCTGAAGTTTGACCATTTGGAGGGATCTGGAGGCATCAATCACCTTCTCAAAGCAGATTAAAGAATATTCTCCCAGCAAACACATATTGCCATTACACTCTGAGGTCCGAGATTTGTCACGGACGCATGATGACATCCAAATCATCATCAATAGCAAATCACTCATTTCCACAAGACCCACATTTACCCTGGACTTCAAAGAGTGATATGAGTATCGTTTTTCAGATGTTGTGTCCCAGGTAATCCGGGGAGTAAATCGCTATGATTCTGATATTTTCACACGCCTGTGATCTACTCCATGTATCGTGGAGTAGGTGATATGAATGGCCACCTGTGTTGGCAGTCGCGGAACAATGTAGTTACGCCACTCTGCAGGAATATGGATTGATCCTTCAACGATAGAAAAAGATGTATCGAAAATAATGTTTATTGCATCACAGTGCGGTACATTCACATGAATAGAGTTGGCAATGTAAGAATTTCGTATGATCAGGTGAAAAATGACAAGTGAATAGTTGTTTAACACTTCCCTAGTCCTGCAGTGTCTGGGCAATCTTTTTACCCTACTTTACTGTCAGTCGGGCAACACTAGGCAAGCGCTTCAAGGCATGAAATCAGGTGCTGAACACACTATTCGATTTTTTGAATATTTTCTGTTGATATGTGATCGAGAAACGTACCATGATTATGGAGCACTGTATCAAAGGAATGTTCACTTGGGACAGTGGCCATCTGATTCACCAGTGGAGGCAAACTGTTTAGTTCCTTGCTCATAGTCTAGGTGTCAGTACTTGTGTTTGAGGGCTATGGAATTGGAATGGTTTGTTCATATAAATGTAACTTTTCCGGATTACATTTATTTTGTGTGAGATGCCTTAAGTAGAATAGGAAAACACAATTCCAATCAAGTAATTGTTCCACTAAAGCAGGAAATGCAGCAAAATAGCTCGTTGAGTTGCGTACTAATTAGGCAGTGTTACGTCTGGAAATGAAGAAGGGTTTTCCTGTCATAAAGCATTTCTTCTCTGATATGTCGACAAATTGGCTTCAGGTTTATTGGGTATATAGACCTTAGAATGATGGTTCAATCTGCCAGGATGCTAGTCATACTGTAATTGTTGTTGGGTTTGTTGTTGTTTTTTTTGGGAGGGGGAAATAGGCTGACCTCAATCCAACTTCCAACGGAACTTGTTAAATTTTGTTAATTAAACCTGCTAACTTAAATTTTGTTGATCATATAGGTTCATTAACTTTTATCTTAATTGGTTTAATTTGTCGAAACGGTCTGTTTTCACAAGCAAAGTTTGGAAATCAGTGTGTCCTTCAACATCCGTAGTCACTACAGAATCATCAGGAAATGACATGATCATTGTTGATTGTCGATATTGCTGACTTCATCGAGATTTTGTTGGGGAATCCTAACAAGATCTGGTCAAAGGTGTGCAAAGCCATGCACCGTGATAGCAGCCTGCAGCTTTCGCATGCCTGTGTCCAGATCTTGAACAATAGAACTCGCCGGCCAAGTCATGATGACATCTGCAACCTATGATAATGATCAAGTCATGACTTGATGATGTCTTGCAGTGTAAAAACGAAAATTTGAACAACGTTGATTTTGGAACTTTGCCTGTGATAACAGAACCTCAGGACTGAAATTCTTTAGCTTTGAAATTTTGATGGCAAAGAAGATCTGGCATGTTATCTAATGACAATGACATCATATGTCTGACACTTTACTGTACTGCCCTTATATGAATTTCAGGGTGACGGGATGTGTGTGGGTGGGGGGGGGGGGGGGTACCTGAAGTGTTTTTGAAAACATCCTTAGTTTAAGTTTCATATACATGTAGTCTTATCATGCAAGCGCTTAACTTTACCTCCAATGATAGAAAAAAAGGCCTTGGACCAAGACCCAAACCAAAACAGACATACAACAATGAGGGGGGGTGGGGGTATATTGGTATACCACTTTTTGTCCTGAATCTGCCTGAAAAACACATATTTTGTTACAGAAGTCTGGGGGCACTTAGCGCTGACACCCAACTTAACCGTATAACTCTGTTTGTCAATACCGTTTAGGCGTATGCGTTTCCTGCCACCAGCAGGAAGGTTATTCAATAACCTGTATTGGTGAAAGCTACTCCCATGTGGATTCGTCAGAAATATTGATCACGTATATATCAGATTCATGTCGGAAACTTTCCAAAAGTGCACAAGTGCCGCTGTGAGCTTGTCATATACATGCACATGATGTACGTACACAATTACTAACCCGTTTAATGTATATGTAGCAAGTGTAGGGTGATTTGAGATGAACCTTTGTCTGGTTTTGAACAGGTTGCCAAGGGTTCTTAATTCATAATGTAGTTTTCTGACTTGAAATGTCCCCATTAAAAAAAGTTCAGACTGATTTATTCAGTGCAGTTCAGTGCCTGATGATTGGGAGTTGAAACAATTTTATCTGCAACTTTTACTTTAATTACTTGACGGCCAGAGTAAAATCGGGGGCCAGTGTTGTGGGGTGGGGGTTAGCCTAGCTCGGAGCAAGCTGGTCGGTTTTTTTCCTGCTTGGTGCCGTCTGTGCTAGAGTTGGGTCGTTTTCATTTGCCAACTTGCTTCTTTATGGGTTGACCAATAGGCACTAGCATTTTGGCTAAAACTTGAAATCCTAAAGCAATTAGAACTCCTTCAAAATGAATTGAATTTCGAGGGTGGAAATCTGTTCACTGGAAAACAAAGAACTCGCTCCCACCCTTGAAATTGGCATTCAGTTCACTTTGAAATAGCTCTCACTGCTTTAGGATTTCAAATTCTAGCCAAAGTGGTCTCTATGGTCCACCCCTTAAGTTATTTGCAAAGAGGAGGAATATGGCAATGGCCTGATGAGTTGAAATGTGTGCGGAGGTGAAGAAGATCATTGATAGTATGTGAAAATTCCGTAACCTCTGCAATGAGAAATGCACTGTGGTTGCCATCACGGAAGATGTGTACTCATGGGGTATTGATTGATTTGATGGAAAATTAGTTGTGTGACAGACTCAAATATTTATGTACATGACAGTTTTGTGTATCTCTGAGATAGACGTCATCAGTCTCCTTGTGTTGACTTGCAAAACTGGCAAAGATCAGGTCAGTTTTTTGTTGGGCCTATTCTTGCTATGTCTCTCAGTGAGATGGATGAAACTATCCTAACTATTTCCATCACACGCCTAACTTTTATCAAATATTCCTTCAGAGATGCAATGAAGTTTTTCGAACAGGTGTTAGTTGGTTGGTTGACTAAAAAGTAGTTTATAAAAAAATATCATGATGGCGGTCATGCTGGCTGTGGTAAATTGCATAACACAGCTTTGTAACCAGATAAATGTGTATGGTTAGGAGTGCTTCGTTTCTAACCTTAATGTTGTTTCATAATAATTGATATTTGCTGTGGAGACATGATCGATACTGTGTCAACGCTATAGACGGTTTGCGAAAAGAAATTTCGGCCATTTTGAAAAGGCCTTTTCACAGGCGGCGTAAGTTTACCATGACATAAACGTCATATGTTTTAAATCAAATCATCACCAAAGGCATTCAAAATATCATAAACATTGGAAGACATGGACAACTTCAATTAAATTGCACTAATGAGCTTATCTATTGTAAATTTTATGCCATGGTAAACATACGTTGCCTGTGAAAAGGCCTTTTCAAAATTGTCCAAGTTTATTTTCGCAGGTTGTCTATTTGGCCAGTTGAGGGGCACCTGTACAAAAGGCCTGTCTTGCGTGTAATACTAGGCCTTTGTTTAATAGGCAAGCCTAAACTGGTAGTAGCGCGGACACAGTATGCATTTAGCTGAGCAGTTGACATAATTGCCCTGCTGATTGGAATGGGATAGTTTAAAAATTGACACAGATATTGATGCCAGTTTGTCAATGGTCTGTTGTCTGATTGTTGTGTATGACATTTCAATTACATTTACTTAGTTATTCATTGATTATCGGATGTAAATAAATATAAGGCTGAAAATAGCACTACTGCTTTGATAATGATGAAGGATTGAAAGAAAACCTGAAATGTGAATGCGGAATCGGTTTATGTTTTATTTCAGATGGAAAGAATATAAGTCAATGGTTTTTACTGTTTTTAACGCTGACGGATTATAAAAAATGTTGCCTGACATGGAGGGGGCCTGATTGTTCAAAACCACAAAAGTCACGTTATCCTTAACAATTACATTACGTTATCCTTAACGGTTACATTATAAGTATCCTTAAGGACGTTATTAAGCTTCCGTTGAGGCTAACCTCGTTTTGAACAGCTCAGCCCAGGACGCCATCTTCCCAAAGGCTGCTAGGGGGTCATTTTGTCATCCCCTGACATGAAGTCTCATCTCAGAGTCCTGGTACAAAATTTGCATACAATGCTAGTTTGTGTGGAAGGGCTGTAAGATTTACTATTCCGGGTCCAGTTGCTGTGTCACACTTTCCAGGCACGTTTTACAATTCACAAGTTTACCTACACCTCGACCCGCTTTCCAGTCCGTGTTGTGAAATAGCTTTCCCTGCTTTCAGAATCAGACAAGCCAAAGAAACCAGAACCTGTAAATGCAAGTAAGTAAGGGTGAAAACAATGTACATTATTGTATTTTGTGAAACTGTATCTGTAGCCTACTAAAAATGTCGTTTAAGGAGGAAAAAGATGGGTCCGGCCTTATCCATTTTAGGAATATTTTTGTTCACAAAACACATTTGAAATTTGTTAAGGTTCATTTTGCTTGCCGTGATGAGAGTCTCTCTTCATAATTTGAAAGTTGAGAGGACAAGTGCCAGTACATAAGGTCACGTGGATTAAGTTGCAGCTTATACATTTGTTCAAATTGGTGAGAACTTGGCATGAAATAGCAATATTTCACCATCTTGAATTTTACAATATTTTCTGATATTTTACAAATATTTTCAGAATGGCACTGCCAACTGAACTCAGATTAGGCTTTAAATAGTCGTATATTGTCATGGGACTGTTGGATTGCAGTGAAATAGCTCTTACCTCATGATCAAGAGGTTGTGGGTTCAACTTCTAAGTTACTGCATAG